>NC_060149.1:174484168-175975573 GCF_021461385.2 Schistocerca piceifrons | reverse complement strand
CCGACAGCGCTTAACTTGTGTGATCTGACTGGAACCGGTGTATCCACTGCAGCAAGGCTAGTGCAATACAGTAGATCAAAATTCTACAAGAAATCTAAATAATGCAAATTACCTGATATCATCAAAGGACAAAGACCTGTACAATAGATGAGAGAGGCTGCCTTCAGCACCTCAAAATATCCACAAAATACAAATAGGTATTCATCTGGCTCATCCTTCTCACAAAACTGTTAACTCTTACGTACAATCCCCTAAAACTTATACAGTATAAAATAGTCAAGTGAGGAAACACATTGCCCGAATAAATTCTTAGTTAGAGGGAAACTACAACTTAAGGCACAGGCAGTAGACAAAAGATTTTGCGAAAGATGATGGAGCAGTTTACGACAAAGTTAGCTACCGTTTATGCTCACTGAAAACCTTTACCACATGGAAACTGGACTTAATTGCAGAAAAAAAGTGGCAGCGTGGCTGGCTTATCGCAAAGCAACGCTGTGCCGGTCCACTTTTTTGAATCATACGGTCTGCTTATAGCAAGTGTTCTCAAGCAGCAGAGGCTGCAGTTTAAATGACTCCAAAGACGTAATGTTGACCCAGCGCGGTAAAACGAGTCGTGGTTAAAGGTTATAATCTGAAGTCTTGGAGCGACAGCATAAAAAGCGCCGTATAACATAGCTCTGTCATCTCCAAATTCTCAGAAAAAGTATCCCCTTCAGTTTCTACCACAAAACATTACCTGTACAACAGAAATAACATCACTTCAAACGACTGATACGGGAGCTGTTGCCTGCACATAGTTGCTTTCAACCACCTTAACCACGGACCTCTGGCCTGCTTACAAATAACCTGAGTAAACCCAACCTCATACGTACCTTCATATCAATAAAACATCGCTGTCCTCTGGAGGATAACAGCCAAATGTCATGCTGTATCCTCACTTAACAACTTACATGTACACAACGGCTCAATGCTGCATCATTCACATCAATTAATACATCCCAGGTTTTTGCACTGAGTTAACCAGTTACAAGTAACTGCCACTTCTGAATAACATAAAGCATGGACAGAGAAAGAATATAAGGTGACAAGGTGAGGAGAGGAAATGTAGAGAGACGCAGAGAGAAGAGAAAGAGAAGATAGGGAAAGTACAATCCTTTCGTTCCGAAGTCCAGCATATCACATAATGTCCAATCGATTTCGTCAACCCAAGTAGTAATCTTGTAATAACGACTGTGTAAGTGCTTGGGGCCTTAAGTCGCCTTGCCCCACTAGTAATTTGACAGACAACACCAGGATGGTCAGAATCTAATAGTTTGCCGCTTTTCTTACAAGGCCTACATGCGGATTTCGCACCTGTGCCTAGGATTGAATGCACCGATTATTTCAGCGGCCTTACAGACGCGATTTTCGAACAGATGGGCTTTGTTCAATCCTTAATGCTCTCACATCTGTGGGGCAAGGTGTAAGAGCCGATTCTCATCGGGGCACAGGAATAGTACTTATAGAAAAGACGGAAAAAAGGCACGAAAGCAAAACGGAAGAAAATACCATGAACGGCTGGGAGACTGTTTTTGCCAGATACATTTTGCTGGCGGCCAGTACCTGGAGATAAACTGAAAACTCAAAAATATACCTACAGAAACTTCTAATCACAGCAACTAAGCTTGTCATGCTTCAACATAAGTAGAGATTAAAACAAGGATAAATATTCCACTGCAGTACACAGACCCAACAGAAGTTTATCTAAGTTACAATGGCATTAACTATGCAAACGACATACATGTAGGGACAGCTAAACAGTCAACAATCTTCACAGTAATTATACCCAAAAATTTAAAGTTCAAATCGTCCTTCTAAGTAAAGACAATTCCGAACTAAATGGTTCAAATGGCTCTGAGCACTATGGGACTTAACAGCTGTGGTCATCAGTCCCCTAGAACTTAGAACTACTTAAACCTAACTAACCTAAGGACATCACACACATCCACGCCCGAGGCAGGATTCGAACCTGCGACCGTAGCAGTCGCACGGTTCCGGACTGCGCGCCTAGAACCGCGAGACCACCGCGGCCAGCTCCAACTAAATACAATAACTCCATAATATGTAAAATTTAACTTTATGCAATGTACTTCTAAGTACTAAGACGAAGAAACATATATAAGCAGTAATGCTAGTGAGGCATAAGACCGTAGTATCGCAATGTCCAGAAAAGTTCCCTCTCTAAATATATTTGAGGCTGTCAAAAGATGTGCTGTATCCTTCAAGGAAAATCGTTCTCATTCACATTTTTACATCGCAGGCAATAGCAGTCAAAATAATAGCATGTGATACAAAATCTAAGTTCTAAAATCAGAGCAGTTGTTCCTTTAAAACTACAGTTTACTTATAGGTTGACTCTTATAGAGAAGGCAACAGCAACCAGCCACTTTTTACAATGCTGCGTATTTATTTAAATATCAGCATTACCGGTTTCGAACTGAAAGGTTCATCTTTAGACGGCTAGTTCACTTTAAGATACATTTTACATTAGCTTCCACTTTTTGTTTTCCCAAATGATGAAATTTCCTTGGGGTGGTGGTATCGTTGAAAAAAACCACGCCATTAAGTTACAGTGCTGACTGCCTGTGATCATGCAAAAAAAAAAGTGCATCATACAGTCTTCACTGCTACATGATCACAGGCAGTCAGCCCTGGAACGTAATGTCGCGGTTTTCTCAACGATACCACCACCCCAAGGAAATTTCATTATTGGGGAAAACAAAAACTGAAAGCTAATGTAAAATATATCTTAACATGAAGTAGCCGTCTGAGGATGAACCTTTCGGTTTGAAACCGTTAACGGTGCTATTTAAATAAATACATAGCATTGTAAAAAGTGGCTGGTTGCTGTGGTCTTCTCCGTTACAGCGTAAAGTCAAGTACTGGCACGCCAGTCGGAAACGATAGAGAAGAGATGGCTGTGAGAAGGCATCCAATTGCATGCTGACCGACCCCTCTCCAGGACGACAACGCGATAGCAGCGACCCCTATTTGAAGAGGACATAAACGTTGCGACCAACTGGTAACGTCCCAGTCGAATAGCAGCTTCAAGATTAGGCATTTGTATAGCAGCCGACGTAGGACTGTGTATACTGACGAAGGTACATTATTTCGAGTGTCGCCCTTCGCTTCCGACACATCTGTCTCGAAATCTGGCAGAAAACCCAAAGAGATTCTGGTCATACATAAAGCACACCAGTGGCAAGACGCAGTCTATACCTTCACTGCGCGATAACAACGATGAAGTCATTGATGACATCGCCACCAAAGCAGAGTTATTAAACACGGTTTTCCGAAACTCCTTCACCTAAGAAGACGAAGTAAATATTCCTGAATTCCAGTCAAAAACAACTGCCAAGATGAGAAACATAGAAGTAGATATCCTCGGAGTAAGGAAGCAGCTTAAATCACTTAATAAAGGCAAGGCCTCTGGTCCAGATTGTATACCAGTCAGGTTCTTCTCAGAGTATGCTGATAAAATAGCTCCATGTTAGGAAATTATATAGGACCACTCGCTTACAGAAAGATCCGTACCTAAAGACTGGAAAATTGCTCCAATACCCAAAAAGGGAAGTAGGAGTAATCCGCTGAATTGCAGGCCTATATCACTAACGTCGATTTGCAGTAGAGGTACCTGCCATTGACAGGGGATGTAAAATTGATTCCATATTTTTAGATTTCCAGAAGGCTTTCGACACCGTTGCTCACAAGCGTCTTCTAACGAATCTGCGTGCCTCCGGAGTATCGCCTCAGTTGTGCGACTGGATTCGTGATTTCCTGTCAGAAAGGTCACAGTTCGTAGTAATAGACGGAAAGTCATTTAGTAAAACAGAAGTAATATCCGGTGTTCCCCAAGGAAGTGTTATAGCCCCTCTATTGTTCCTGATCTATATTAGCGACATAGGAGACAATCTGAGTAGCCGTCTTAGATTGTTTGCAGATGATGCTGTCATTTACCGTCTTGTAAAGTCATCAGATTATCAAAACGACTTGCAAAATGATTTAGATAAGATATCTGTATGGTGCGAAAAGTGGCAATTGGCCTTGAATAAGGAAAAGTGTGAAGTTATTCACATGAGTACTAAAAGAAATCAGCTAAATTTCGATTACACGCTAAGTCACACAAATCTGAAGGCTATAAATTCAACTAAATACTTAGGGATTACAATCACAAATAACCTAAATTGGAACGATCACATAGATAATATTGTGGGTAGAGAAAACCAAAGACTGCGATTCATTGGCAGAACACTTAGAAGTTGCAACAGGTCTGCTAAAGATACTACTCACACCACGCTTGTCTACCCTATTCTGGAGTATTGCTGTACGGTGTGGGATCCGCGTCAGGTGGGACTGACAGATGACATCGAAAAAGTACAAAGAAGGGCAGCTCGTTTTGTATTATCGGGAAATAGGGGAGATAGTGTCACAGACATGATACGTGAATTGGAGTGGCAATCATTAAAACAAAGGCGTTTTTCGTTGCGACGGGATCTTCTCATGAAATTTCAATCACCAGTTTTCTCCTCCAATTGCGAAAACATTGTGTTGGCACCCACCTACCTAGGGAGAAATATAAAATAAAATAAATCAGGGCTCGCACAGAAAAATTTAAGTGCTGGCTTTTCCCGTGTGCCGTTCGAGAGTGGAACGGTAGAGAGACAGCTTGAAGGTGGTTCATTGAACCCTCTGCCACGCGCTTTATTGTGAATAGCAGAGTAATCACGTAGATGTAGATGTAGATCTGTATAATAGCAAAAGTATTGTATCTTTTCTTTATGAAGGATTCCTAGACACCCAATATTTGAATACAAGGCTGGACATAATATTTGACGACGAGCAAGGAGACATAATATCCTCTGTAAAAGTCAACCTATATTTTTTACACCACCACGGGCTCATAATGTCAGTTTTCGATCAAATAGGATATAGTTCACTTGTCTGAGAGTCCCTATTCGCTCTCTACATTCTCCTCTAAGCTAATGGCTGCAGTGGTTTAGAACATAGCAACATTTACAGTACGTTCGTTGCGTAACAAGGCGTAGAATGTGGCTATGGTGGGGTTGCAGCTGAGGGCCGTACGCACTCAATGACCACTTAGCAGTGGCGGCCGTGACAGGCCGCACGGCGGCGAAAGCAGGCGCCCGGGTATTCAGGCCAGGACGCTGACGGAAACCGCAGCAAGGCCTGCTCGGCGGTGAACGTGGGAGGCGCAGGTGGTCCACAAAGCAACAGCATGGCCCATAAAGTGGACATCTCGGCCAGTAAGCAGCGTGGCGGTAAGGCAGCAAGCTGCACTCAGCGGAAGAGCAGTGGCAATGAGCGACGCAGGTGGGTGAGATGTACCTGGGGGGGGGGGGGGGGGGCACGTTTAGGCGGTGACAGTGTGTAATCTTACCCTTCCACGTATCACCATTAAATTTCTCTTAGTCTCTTCATTAATTTCAAAAGCTTCGAGAGGCGTGAGATATAAAAAAAAACTTTTTACTTATCCACATTTTCTCTTCTTGATGGCTCCAAGTCTTGCGTCTAGGAGTACGTTCTTGCCGCTGAAATTTTGATCCCGTTGTGGCTTCCTGGTGACTAAATAACTGATGAAGATTTGCCCGTACATTTCTTGAATTTTATTGTCTGTCACATTCTTAAGTATCACACCGTCTTTACAATTCCCATTTTCATAAAACCATCAGTTACATAGTTGCTGACCAGATTAGCAGAATACATGTGTTTCCATCCCATCAGAGACATGTCCACTACTCCCTACATTCTGCGGTACTCACAATAGTCCAAAGAGTTTACAAAGCAAAAGAGTTTACAAACTTTCTCGACAAAAGAAGAATCGTCACCAAGTTATATTATTACGAATCCAGAAATAAATTTAATAATTAGAGTCAAATTGCGCAATTAATATTATGAATTTTAAGTATGCCAAATATTTCTAGAAGAAAAATAATTTTAGCTGTATCGATTGTAACAACTTAATTTCTTTTTATACGTTTTAGTTCAAATGGTTCAAATGGCTCTGAGCACTATGGGACTCAACTTCTGAGGTCATTAGTCCCCTAGAACTTAGAACTAGTTAAACCTAACTAACCTAAGGACATCACAAACATCCATGCCCGAGGCAGGATTGGAACTTGCGACCGTAGCGGTCTTGCGGTTCCAGACTGCAGCGCCTTTAACCGCACGGCCACTTCGGCCGGCTATACGTTTTAGTCTGAAATATAATACATCGTATGCAAAATCAAATGAAATTCTTTTAGTGAAACAGCCGAGAATGTTCACCTGTACTAGATTCGATATTAATCCTGGTATTGGCTACTTATATGGAAAGAAGGTTATTTTAGAAAGGGTGTCCCCAGTACAAGTGACAGGAAAGTCGCGCTGGCCGTGGTTAGCGGCCCTGTGCTCAGAGTGGACACAGGAGCAGCAGTGACTCAGCTGCGCTTGCTGCGACCGTCAAGTGGGGCCAACGCACATCAGTCGCGCAGGCGCACACTCCGTGCACTGATCACCCACTTGTTGGTCGGGCGCACTGTTCTCCCTGAGCTTCAGCCCTTGCTGAGGCAAGCAGCATGGCGACGCTGGAATGTGTGAAGACAGCTGCTGGCGTGGCAGCAAGCAGATGTGCTGCGGCACTCGGGTTCGTCTCGTAGCGGCATGGCAGCAGTAAATACTGACCGGCTACACATCAAACATGAACCAAAATTAAACGGTAGCCCTATGGACCGAAAAGCGGGAACGAATCGCGATACTGATACTATGCACAAGCGCTGGGAGAGAAGGAGGTTGTTACACCACGCTTATGAAGACAATGTACAGGACGCGAAGTAGTCAGGCGTTATCGGATGGGCGTCCAGGGCTGATGCTGAGTGATAGAACAGTAAATTTCATCAGAGAAATTGTATAGGACACAAGGGGCGCGTCTGGGGCAGGAAGTTACCAGATGTAGGCCAGACTAAGAGGTCGAGCAAACTAAACAAAGTGGGCAACGGGAGGAGAGGTGGTTCATGTTATTAAGTTGTGCTGGTAGCCGGTCATTGGGTGCGGAACCAGAGGCTCTGCCTGCCAAGAAAGACGTCCGTTCTAGATGAGATCTGGATCACAAGAAAACGAAGCAACTTGAGTTCTGCTCTCCAGAAGCCTCCAGCATGCACGCGACCTACATCCCACGCTTGCTACTGGCTAAATCGTTGGTGTGAATTCATTAGAAACGTCAACAGAGAGCTTACGGCGTCTCTTATCAGCAGCTTTAAATGGACATAACTGCCTCAGTTCTGAAAATCATGCAGCTTATGTCACGTACTCACTGCCGAAGCTAGCCTGGCAGAAAACTACCAAAGATTTGACTGGGACCTTTGAAATAAAGTTTTTATAAACCAGTTCTCTGAAATATTCGTTGACTAGCTCCCACCTTGCACTGAGACGCGCAGAAGGAACTGGATGAAACGAAAAGATGACAGGTCCAGACAGGGTAGCCTCGAGTGCGTACGTAACGGTGTCATTTCTGGCAGTGTTAATATTTTTTGAGTGCTGAAACTTCGCATATTCGAGTGTAAGTTGGCGTGGCAGCGGCATTTGTGTTGTGAAGTTGCATCAGGAAATTGCGGGTTTTGGTTCAAATGGTTCAAATGGATTTGAGCACTATGGGACTTAAAATCTGTGGTCATCAGTCCCCTAGAACTTAGAACTACTTAAACCTAACTAACCTAAGGACACCACACACATCCATGCCTGAGGCAGGATTCGAACCTGCGGCCGTAGTAGTCGCGGGTTTTGGAAAGTAAGATTTTCCAACATTAATCTATGATGCAAATTGGATCCAACGCAACATCAAGAAAAATGCTTACCGTAAGCAAACTGATACTAAAAAATTAATTACATCTCAAGGGAAACATGTAGAGACTAGCCAGTTATCATTCTGCAATCTACAACTACAGCACCACAACAACTGTGACAAACAGGGAAAGAATTTTTATTAAATATAAGTGTGCAAAACTGTACTGAATATTACAGTCCAAACTTCATACGTCATTACAGAATAGAGTCC
This sequence comes from Schistocerca piceifrons, assembly GCF_021461385.2. Taxonomy (NCBI): domain Eukaryota; kingdom Metazoa; phylum Arthropoda; class Insecta; order Orthoptera; family Acrididae; genus Schistocerca; species Schistocerca piceifrons. The sequence continues at coordinate 175,967,484 of NC_060149.1, read as the reverse complement.
GTTATGTAAAAGTATCTCTTAAATTCATTACTCTAACAATCAGGAACAGTGTCACATATCCTTGTCACTGTTTTTAAAATATTTTTGAGTAAGTATATCTGGTCAAAACATCGTATAAAATTTTTCAGAATCATGGCAATTGAGGAACGTCGTAATTGATTCTAAAGTTAATTTTGCTAGAGACGACAGCTCTTAATTCAACGATAATTGTATCGAATATACTAGCGGCACTGCTAACTTACTACCTAATTTAGATATAAAGACTAATTTCACTTAATTTCCAGTTATTTAATTTTCATTAATTCGCAACGGCAAAATTTAAAGGTGGTATCCATTGAGCAGTGTCATAATATTGCAGCTTGCATCCATCTCCATTCCAAGTAGAACACAAGAATAAATTGCAGTGAAGTAAATTCATTTCAGTAACAGTTAAAGAGCTTCTGAAAGAATAACATTAAATTGACCCCACTGAGCTGGCGGCCGAAAATCCTGGTAGAAACAGTATTTTTTACAAATGTACATTGCAGGGAGAGGGAAGAAGGTTGTTGCATCCGGCTTGCGACGACAATGTACGGGAGGTCGGGCGGTCACGACTTGTAAGTGGCCATCCAGATGACAGAACAGGAAATTAGGTAAAATAAAGAGAATATGTTTCAAAATACGGAAATAAAGGGCGCGCATAGGATCAGAAGTTACTATGTGTAGGCCAGTCTAGGAGGACGAACAACGAAATAAGTGGGCAACGGAAGGGGAGGCGGTTCATGTTATGTCGGTGGCCGGTAATGGAACGCAGAGCCAGAGGCTGTGCCTCCCCAAAACACGTCTGTTCTGCTCGAGGTCTGGATGACGAGAGAGAGATCCAACTGTGTTCTGCACTGCAGAATCTTCCAGACTCCACACACGTGACGTGTACCCCACGCTCGCTATTGGATAAAGTCAATGGCGTGAATCCGCTACCAGTTTCACCAGAGAATTCAAGGTGTCTCTCGTCAGAAACTTCAACTGGACAGAACTGACTCGATTTTGAAAGACAGGGAGCTTGTGTCACGTAGGCACAGCCTAAGTTGCTCTGGGAGAAAATTTGTAAAGATTTCACTGGGCCTTTGAAATAAATTTTTTGAAGCAATTCCCTAAAATATTCCTTGGCTAGCTGTCACCTTCTACACGAAGGGACAATCATACGGTAAGAGTATACCAGTCTAAATTCCGTTCGCTACTCTAGTGATGATAAAACCAGAAGGCAAGCAGTGAAGTGATTATATAGAGTAATATCCTTTGTTTTGTGCTGAAATTCTTGCAGATTGTGCCCCGTGATCCTCATCTTGCTTTAAAGAGAGGTTGAAGATAAAATCAATTTCCTAAAATCTAACAATATACTCGCATTCCGTTGCATTACACATGGTCAACAAGTAATTAAATATCGCTAGAATCATCAGAATAGTAGCTAACAGTTATAAAGTGCCGATTAAATGTCAGTGTTCCACTGAGGGATAAAAGGCATCAGTTTTCTGTGAAGAGAGTAGCTGGCGTGTAGGAAGTCTTTTACGAGTATGACAATTCGAAGCTGCGGCCGTGTCACGCCCCGCACTGCCGTCTAAAAATGACGAGACAGTGGCGGGTTTTACGTAGCGCCGCAGTCACTGAAACATTCGCATCCAATAACTTAAAATAGTATTCTGTACCATATTAAATATCTTTGAAAGCAAACATCGTTATTATATTAGCTGATAATTGCTATTTTCGTAGTTAAAAGGAAATGCTCTCGTTGCTACGAAAACATTAAAAAGTTCGGTTACAGGAGATTCGTGTACTTAGAACTTTAGACGAATCGATCACACGTGGAATCGGCGGATTTGCTTACAAACCGAAAGACAGTGTAATTTAAGTGTACCATTAGCCTGAAAACTGGTGAAGGCTTGAATATACATTTATTTGTGGTATAATTGTAATATTTTATCTTATTTTACCATCCTTTTATGTTTATTGTTTTCTTTACTTGCCAATATTTTTTTTATTATTTGTATTGTTGTTGTAATGCTGCTGCTACTGCTGTATTAAGCTGAAAAAACTACTGGATTTTTAAATGTAGCTAAATACAGCACTACTGTCATGATATGTAAGCGAGAAGATATCCTCATACGCACTCTTGTTGGCAACTAGGGACCAGGTCACTAAAATTGATGGCCCGACTTTTTTTTTAATACCAGTTCCTTCTGATTCCCGTCACCCACCACTTTCATAAAAATTTCCACTGTACATATCACTCTCCAACAGCCATTAATCTAATCTGTAGTCATAAATGTAGGAATAAAACTCATTACGGAAGTACGGTTAGAAAGAAAATAAAGAGTTGTATAGCACTGTTGGCTGATAAACCAGGAGAGGTTTGTTGAGGCAACTAATAGGAAAGGGTTTCAAAAATGTGAGAAATCTTATGGGATTTATCTGCTAAGGTCATCAGTCCCTAAGCTTACACACTACTTAACTTAAATTATCCTAAGGACAAACACACACACTGATGCCCGAGGGAGGACTCGAACCTCCTCCAGGACCAGCAGCACCGTCCATGACTGCAGCGCCCTAGACCGCTAGGCTAATCCTTCTTGCGCACAGAGTGGCGCCTTTTCATGTGGTGTACGAGAGTTGTAGTTACTGACTGTAAGTGACTACAACGGGTTTCTATGTAATGTACTGTCATGTTAGTGTTGCACGATGCTGAGAAAAGGGACAGAGAGAAACGTGGTGCCGGCACGCATCATACTCACCTCGAATAGAATCAAATGGTTCAAATGGCTCTGAGCACTATGGGACTTAACATCTTAGGTCATCAGCCCCTAGAACTTAGAACTACTTAAACCTAACTAACCTAAGGACATCACACACATCCATGCCCGAGGCAGGATTCGAACCTGCGACCGTAGTAGTCCCGGGGTTCCGGACTGCAGCGCCTAGAACCGCACGGCCACCACGGCCGGCCGAATAGAATCAGGCGGATCTTCATCAGTGGAGTCGGATGCCCTCATTTAATCCATCTACATCTACGTTTATACTCCGCAAGCCACCCAATGGTGTGTGGCGGAGGGCACTTTACGTGCCACTGTCATTACCTCCCTTTCCTGTTCCAGTCGCGTATGGTTTGGGGGGAAGAACGACTGCCGGAAAGCCTCCGTGTGCGCTCTAATCTCTCTAATTTTACATTCGTGATCTCCTCGGGAGGTATAAGTAGGGGGAAGCAATATATTCGATACCTCATCCAGAAACGCACCCTCTCGAAACCTGGCAAGCAAGCTACACCGCGATGCAGAGCGCCTGTCTTGCAGAGTCTGCCACTTGAGTTTGTTAAACATCTCCGTAACGCTATCACGGTTACCAAATAACCCTGTGACGAAACGCGCCGCTCTTCTTTGGATCTTCTCTATCTACTCCGTCAACCCGATCTGGTACGGATCCCACACTGATGAGCAATACTCAAGTATAGGTCGAACGAGTGTTTTGTAAGCCACCTCCTTTGTTGATGGACTACATTTTCTAAGGACTCTCCCAATGAATCTCAACCTGGTACCCGTCTTACCAACAATTAATTTTATATGATCATTCCACTTCAAATCGTTCCGCACGCATACTCCCAGATATTTTACAGAAGTAACTGCTACCAGTGTTTGTTCCGCTATCATATAATCATACAATAAAGGATCCTTCTTTCTATGTATTCGCAATACATTACATTTGTCTATGTTAAGGCTCAGTTGCCACTCCCTGCACCAAGTGCCTATCCGCTGCAGATCTTCCTGCATTTCGCTACAATTTTCTAATGCTGCAACTTCTCTGTATACTACAGCATCATCCGCGAAAAGCCGCATGGGACTTCCGACACTATCTACTAGGTCATTTATATATATTGTGAAAAGCAATGGTCCCATAACACTCCCCCGTGGCACGCCAGAGGTTACTTTAACGTCTGTAGACGTCTCTCCATTGATAACAACATGCTGTGTTCTGTTTGCTAAAAACTCTTCAATCCAGCCACACAGCTGGTCTGATATTCCGTAGGCTCTTACTTTGTTTATCAGGCGACAGTGCGGAACTGTATCGAACGCCTTCCGGAAGTCAAGAAAAATAGCATCTACCTGGGAGCCTGTATCTAATATTTTCTGGGTCTCATGAACAAATAAAGCGAGTTGGGTCTCACACGATCGCTGTTTCCGGAATCCATGTTGATTCCTACATAGTAGATTCTGGGTTTCCAAAAACGACACGATACTCGAGCAAAAAACATGTTCTAAAATTCTACAACAGATCGACGTCAGAGATATAGGTCTATAGTTTTGCGCATCTGCTCGACGACCCTTCTTGAAGACTGGAACTACCTGTGCTCTTTTCCAATCATTTGGAACCTTCCGTTCCTCTAGAGACTTGCGGTACACGGCTGTTAGAAGGGGGTAAGTTCTTTCGCGTACTCTGTGTAGAATCGAATTGGTATCCCGTCAGGTCCAGTGGACTTTCCTCTGTTGAGTGATTCCAGTTGCTTTTCTATTCCTTGGACACTTATTTCGATGTCAGACATTTTTTCGTTTGTGCGAGGATTTAGAGAAGGAACTGCAGTGCGGTCTTCCTCTGTGAAGCAGCTTTGGAAAAAGGTGTTTAGTATTTCAGCTTTACGCGTGTCATCCTCTGTTTCAATGCCATTATCATCCCGGAGTGTCTGGATATGCTGTTTCGAGTCACTTACTGATTTAACGTAAGACCAGAACTTCCTAGGATTTTCTGTCAAGTCGGTACATAGAATTTTACTTTCGAATTCAATGAACGCTTCACGCATAGCCCTCCTTACGCTAACTTTGACATCGTTTAGCTTCTGTTTGTCTGAGAGGTTTTGGCTGTGTTTAAACTTGCAGTGAAGCTCTCTTTGCTTTCGCAGTAGTTTCCTAACTTTGTTGTTGTACCACGGTGGGTTTTTCCCGTCTCTCACAGTTTTACTCGGCACGTACCTGTCTAAAACGCATTTTACGATTGCCTTGAACTTTTTCCATAAACACTCAACATTGTCAGTGTCGGAACAGAAATTTTCGTTTTGATACGTTAGGTAGTCTGAAATCTGCCTTCTATTACTCTTGCTAAATAGATAAACCTTCCTCCCTTTTTTTATATTCCTACTAACTTCCATATTCAGGGATGCTGCAACGGCCTTATGATCACTGATTCCCTGTTCTGTGCATACAGAGTCGAAAAGTTCGGGTCTGCTTGTTATCAGTAGGTCCAAGATGTTTATCTCCACGAGTCGGTTCTCTGTTTAATTGCTCGAGGTAATTTTCGGATAGTGCACTCAGTATAATGTCACTCGATGCTCTGTCCCTACCATCCGTCCCAAACATCTGATTGTCCCAGTCTATATCTGGTAAGACTATAACATGCTGAGAAAATTTATGTGAAATGTATTCCAAATTTTCTCTCAGTTGTTCTGCCACTAACGCTGCTGAGTCGGGAGGTCGGTAAAAGGAGCCAATTATTAACCTAGCTCGGTTGTTGAGTGTAACCTCCACCCATAATAATTCACAGGAACTATCCACTTCTACTTCACTACAGGATAAGCTACTACTAACAGCGACGAACACACCACCACCGGTTGCATGCAATCTATCCTTTCTAAACACCGTCTGTACCTTTGTAAAAATTTCGGCAGAATTTATCTCTGGCTTCAGCCAGCTTTCTGTACCTATAACGATTTCAGCTTCGATGCTTTCTATCAGCGCCTGAAGTTCCGGTACTTTACCAACGCAGCTTCGACAGTTGACAATTACAATACCGATTGCTGCTTGGTCCCCGCATGTCCTGACTTTGCCCCGCACCCGTTGAGGCTGTTACCCTTTCTGTACTTGCCCAAGGCCATCTAACCTAAAAAACCGCCCAGCCCACGCCACACAACCCCTGCTACCCGTGTAGCCGCTTGTTGTGTGTAGTGGACTCCTGACATATCCAGCGGAACCCGAAACCCCACCACCCTATGGCGCAAGTCGAGGAATCTGCAGCCCACACGGTCGCAGAACCGTCTCAGCCTCTGATTCAGAACCGCCACTCGGCTCTGTACCAAAGCTCCGCCGTCAGTCCTGTCGACGATGCTGCAGATGGTGAGCTCTGCTTTCATCCCGCTAGCGAGACTGACAGTCTTCACCAAATCACATAGCCGCCGGAAGCCAGAGAGGATTTCCTCGGATCCATAGCGACACACATCATTGGTGCCGACATGAGCGACCACCTTGCAGATGGGTGCACCCTGTACCCTTCATGGCATCCGGAAGGACCGTTTCCACATCTGGAATGACTCCCCCCGGTATGCACACGGAGTGCACATTGGTTTTCTTCCCCTCTCTTGCTGCCATATCCCTAAGGGGCCCCATTACGCGCCTGCCGTTGGAGCTCCCAACTACCAGTAAGCCCACCCTCTGCGACCGCCCGGATCTTGCAGACTGAGGGGCAACCTCTGGAACAGGACAAGCAGCCATGTCAGGCCGAAGATCAGTATCAGCCCGAGACAGAGCCTGAAACCGGTTCGTCAGACAAACTGGAGAGGCCTTCCGTTCAGCCCTCCGGAATGTCTTTCGCCCCCTGCCACACCTTGAGACGACCTCCCACTCTACCACAGGTGAGGGTTCAATGGTTCAAATGGCTCTGAGCACTATGGGACTCAACTGCTGTGGTCATCAGTCCCCTAGAACTTAGAACTACTTAAACCTAACCAACCTAAGGACATCACACACATCCATGCCCGAGGCAGGATTCGAAACTGCGACCGTAGCAGTCGCACGGTTCCTGACTGCGCGCCTAGAACCGCGAGACCACCGCGGCCGGCACCACAGGTGAGGGATCAGCCTCAATGCGGACAGTATCCCGGGAAACCACAGTCGTAGTCCGATCGGGGGATGCGTGGGACGAGCTGGCCGTCCCCGACAAACCCCCATCCGGAACCCCACAGTGATGCCCATTGGCAACAGCCTCAAGCTGTGTGACCGAAGCCAACACTGCCTGAAGCTGGGAGCGAAGGGATGCCAACTCAGCCTGCATCCGAACACAGCAGTCGCAGTCCCTATCCATGCTAAAAACTGTTGTGCAAAGAACGTCTGAACTAATCTACAGAGAGCGCAAACAAATCGACACAAAATTTAAACGGTTATTAAAATACAAGATTGCCTAGTAAATGCAGTAATGCTGCTTCTTGCGCACTGCTGACACACTGCTCGGCGGCGGAAGGAGACTACACGATTTTACACTATTCATGTACTAAAACGCGATGCTACAACTCTCAAATACTATAATACGCCCGAAATTTATGAATTAATCAATGCAAGTACCAAAAACACGCAAAGAAATTAAGAATTAAACTATGTAACAAATGAGTGAGCTAGGAGCATACGACTTGCTGCTGCAGCTGCGTATCCAACGGCGGCAGGGAGCACACTGACTGTGACCAACCGACACTGGCCGTTCAAAACAAAAACAGAAGACAAACGACTACCCGAATTTACACTATTCAGGTACTAAAACGCGATGCTACAACTCTCAAATACTATAATACGCCCGAAATTTATGAATTAGACAATGCAAGTACCAAAAACACGTAAAGAAATTAAGAATTAAACTATGTAACAAATGAGTCAGCTAGGAGTATACGAGTTGCTGCTGCAGCTGCTTATCCAACGGCGGCAGGAAGTAGATACGTCTGGTGATCAGGAACTTTATTTACGCCGCGGACCCTCCTTCCCTCGCCTGCTAAATATCGGTGGTGCCTTATCAACCTTGACTACAGATGTTGCTGTGCGGTTAGATTTTAACTTTTAGTTGTTAGACACGTAGACTAATTTTTGCTTCTTCAGGGATATTGACCTACATCGGCCACTCCAATATGCATCTCAATTTATTTGGCGAAATCGCGAGAAATACAGTATTAACCAAGATATCCAAATGATGAAACTTCCTGACAGATTAAAACTGTGTGCCGGACCGAGACTCGAACTCGGGACCTTTGCCTTTCGCGGGTAAGTGCTCTACCAACTGAGCTGCCCAAGCACTACTGACGCCCCGTCCTCACAGCTTCAATTCTGCCAGCATCTGGTCTCCTATCTTCCAAAATTCACAGAAGCTCTTCTGCGAACGAGGTAGGAGACGAGGTACTGGCAGAATTGAAGCTGTGAGGCACGGGGCGTGAGTCGTGCTTGGGTAGCTCATTTGGTAGAGCACTTGCCCGCGAAAGGCAAAGGTCCTGAGTTCGAGTCTCGGTCCTGCACGCAGTTTTAATCTGTCAGGAAGTTTTATATCAGCGCACACTCCGCTGCAGAGCGAAAATCTCATTCCGGACATATCCAAATGATGTTTGGATCTCGCTCCTTTCAGACACAAATCTGTAGTGTTAACATCTTCCACCTCGCCTGGTTAAACCTGTTACCCCAAGTGACTGCCAGAAACATTCCCTCATAGCACGTTAGAATTTTAATAGAGAACATAATAATAATATGTACTTATGTACTGTCTAATAAGAAAATCTCGTAGACAATTAGCTGCAGAGCTACGAAGTCGTAACCTATATCTTGAAATTGTAATCGATCCAATTTTCCGAGGTTTAATTAAAACTTCCTTCCGTGCTCATGAAGCATCTGTTTCTGAACGATTGACAAAAATGCCCGAAATGGCCACACGTTTCATGAATAGTCGGTTCAGCTTTGAGTACGCACTCTGTCAGCCATTCTAAAATGTCTACTGGCGTCTATCACTCCGAAAACGCTTAATCTCTCCACCAACGCGATCACCACCACTCCCAGAAGGAGAAATTCCTAGGCTTCGATAAGATGATAACGGGATCTTCAGCCGCTGGCTCACCCTCACTTGCCGCGCGTGGTAGCCGCGCGGTCTACGGCGCCTTGTCACGGTATGTGCGGCTCCCCCCGCCGGAGGTTCGAGTCCTCCTTCGGGCATGGGTGTGTGTGTTGTCCGTAGTGTATGTTAGTATAAGTTAGATTAAGTAGTGCGAAGTAGTGTGTAGGCTTAGGGACCGATGACCTCAGCAGTTTGGTCCCATAAGACCTTACCACAAATTTCAAAAAATAATTTTCACCCTCGCCAAATCAGCGGTTGTGTAGCCCCTAAAACTAGCATCAAATTGTGAAGTGATTCTGTCGTGTTGGTAGCATAACAATTTTTTAACTGCCAGTGGCATATTCTCCAAAAACTCTGGTAACACTTGACATGAGATTGTATTCTCATGTCAATATTCTATATGCTATAACGTATTTGTATTTTTGGCAGTAGAGGCCCGACCAGGCTCAACTCTCAAGGATCGCTAGGATGAAACTAGTGCACTAGGCATATTTTTTTGTTGCAAAGAATAAATATCGTTTTACGTTCTGTATCAGTCCTGCAGCATTCTAAACGATCACTTTTGCCTCTTTGTGGAACTAAGATTAGTATTAATCTAGAGAGACGGGACAGAGTGATCATCCAGTGGTAAACAGATGCTCTGAATACATGACCAAAATAGAAATTCTATACCTGACTCACAAAGGATAAAAAAATTGAATGAACTGGAAAGATTGTTTCAGCCTTCAGTGCAGTTGTGTTGTAGAAAGAGGCATCCCGGCCACCAAACAACATCCTCTCCCTTGCTTCCCCTGGTACAGGACTCTACAGTGGCAACGAAACATCCTCTCTCTTGCTTCCCCTGGTACAAGTTGCCACTCTACAGTGGCAACGAAGACACAAAAGTGGTGACGAGGATAACTCAGTGCAGAAGAAGATTATGCTTGCTTCTTTTGTGTTTTAGCTTGCAGGGGTGATCGTGTTTGCTAGTTTGTTGCGGTTTGTTCTTGCATGTTTTCCAGGAAGGGAGCTGCAGAACTAATCAAATTTCTCTTTTCAGAAGCTTTGCTTACTTTTTGCTATAACGTATTTGTGTAAACCATGGCTAGCCTGCCACCTCCTCCCCCTGCCTCCGCGTCTCAGCCGCAGACGGCCAATGTGATGGATCTAACACAGGGTTTCCAGTTTCAGAACCAACAAACTGCTACTTTGCTGACGACGGTACAACAACTACTGGATGCCCAAGCCGCGTCGGCCGCACCACAGACCAACAAACCAACCCAACAAGTGCCGCCGACCAGCATACCACCGTTCCGGCAATTTAGCGACACAGAAGAGGAATGGCTGGAATACCTGACTCATTTCTAGGCACATTGTCAAGTTCATCGTGTTCAGGGTACTGCCAAGTGCATTAGTTTCTTTCGATTGTGGGATCCCCAGTGTTCAGCTTAATACAAAAAGTACCCCCAACTGCGTCTCCCGAAGAACTCTGCTATAACCAAGTAATCGCTGTATTATCTCAGTACTATGACCTTGAAGTTCATTTTTTTTCTTTATTCCCAGAGGGAATGGTGTGTGTGGGGGGGGGGGGGAAGCGGGCTGACAGCAGCTTAATACTCCGCTCTACAGCCGATAGAAGAGTTAAAAATCATAATGGGAAGATAACAAGCAACATAAAAAAGGCCATAAAAAGGTGACTTTGTTAAAAACAGTAAAATGGCGGGAAGTTCCGAAAGTTAAAACAGAAAAAACACGGCGTTGACAATGCTAATGATGACACACAATAAGGACACAGGCACAATTAAAAAACAGGCGACAGTATGGTTTCTGTTCGCAACAGTTTAAAAAAAAGGAGTACACACAACACTGAACACTCAAACACTGCATCAGAGACGAAGATAACAGACCACAGACCAAGGCAGATGGGGGAGGGGGGGAGGGGGGGAAGAACCCGGACGGATGAGGGGAAAAAAGGGGTGGGGAAAGCAAAAAGCGGGGGTAGCCGATTGAGGGAGAGGAGACAGAAGAAAGAGAGGAAGGGCGGACGCGAGAAGAAGCGGGGAAGGCAGTGGAGAGGAAAGCAAGTTCAAGTATCTGCAGCTAGATATGAGTTCTTTCGCTTGCAGAATTAACGGGCATGACTAGGAAGTGTAAATTTAAGTATAGTTATGGTAACTTTTACAGTTATTTAATGATAAGGGATGATATAACATTCAATTTCCCAGATAGCAGAATACGAGAACTGATCTTAAAGTACTCTGATCCATCACATATCACTTCCCCAAGTACAGCAAATCTTGTAGCAATATGATTCGGGTGCCATAGTGGCCGATAAGTTTAACGAGGTCCCGATTTGTCGGGTCTAGTCGCCCCTTGTTAGTGACCGCCCCGAGCAACCACAACAACGAGAGCGTACACAGCCGCGTGGACAGCCCCGTAGACAGGTAAACAAGCCTGTGAATTTAGTGAAGTCGTTCCCTCGATGTTTTGCTCGCCATAAAAGACAGGATTCCCCATCACGTAACGCAACGTGTTACACGTTTTGTTTGCAACGGCGGTAGCGTTCTCGCTTCCCACGCCCGGGTTCCCGGGTTCCATTCCCGGCGGGGTCAGGGATTTTCTCTGCCTCGTGATGACTGGGTGTTGTGTGCTGTCCGTAGGTTAGTTAGGTTTAAGTAGTTCTAGGGGACTGATGACCATAGATGTTAAGTCCCATAGTGCTCAGAGCCATTTGAACCATTTTTTTTTTTTTTGAAAGTCGACAATTGCGCCTGCTTATGCCCAAAGTATTGCAAAAGGATGTGTTGCTACTGCTCCACCAAAGACACTGGAGAATTGTTCACACTAAACAGTTAGCGCGACAGCAGTGTACTTGGCACGGCATGGACGCCCACATTGAACAGTTGATGTCACAGTGTCGCGCATGCGCGGAGAATCAATCCACACCGGCACAGACATTCTGAGCTTGGCCTAATACTCAATCGTCATGGCAACGAGTGTACATGGACTTTGCAAGACCATTTTGGGACACTCGTTGGTTTATAGTGGCAGACTCTTTCAGCAAGTTCCCATTTGCGGTGCCTATGGCTTCTACCACAACACGCAGCAGCATTCAAGCGTTGTCCTCCATATTTTGCATCGAGTTATTGCCAGAAGTACTTGTGTCGGACAACAGACCACAGTTCGCTTCACGTGATTTTGAACGGTTTTGTGAACTAACAAGTGCTCCGTTTCACTGGCAGTCCACCGGAGAAGTAGAAAGCTTCGTACGTATTTTTAAGCAACAGATGGCCAAACTTCGAACTACCCACACACGGGGAACTGGCGCTGCAACTCTTTCTCGGCTCCTATCGCTCCCACCCAAGAGACGGACCATCACCGGCGGAACTGCTGCATGGCCGCTGCCATCGGACGCTGCTACACTTGCTACACCCACCGCAACATCCAGCGCCGCCAGTGGTCCTCAAGTATCGCTTTGACCCGCGCGATCTTTTTCTGTTCAGGGTTTCTTGCAACCGCGAGCGCTGGGAAAGAGGTGTAATCCAGGAACGCATTGGCTCTTCTATGTATTTAATTTCAGGTCCAGATGGTCTGCAGCGCCGCCAACTTCGCGCATATCATTTGCCCCCTGATTCTGTTGCATTTCTTTCACCAGACTCACGGTCTGACGGGACTGCGTTGCCGGCGCAGACGCCCGCTGGTGCCACCAGCGCACCCCAGGAGGAGCGGATGGACGATGCGCCCTCGTCCCGCCGTCTCCGCTTGCCGACCCAATGGACGCGGACCCGCCATCGCCGTCGCCTTCATCGCTCCAGGACAATCCCTCAGGCCTGGATGTGTCCCTGGCAGCTGTTCTCGGGATGATGTTGCTGCTGCCTGGCAAGCCAGATGGCGAGGTACGGTCGAGAGTACGCCATCCTCCACAGCTACGGCTCCTGGCTCATCTCTACTACGTCCAGCGTCCTGCCTCCCTCCCCTTTGACGGTCGCAGCCCCGCTACACGACAACGGTGCGGCATTCCGAGGGGGGGGGGGGGGGGGGGGGAGGGGACGAATATGTTGGCGTAAGTTGCCTCTAGCACACCGGTCGGCAAAGAGGTTGCAAGAAGATCGATAACAGATGCTGAATCAAGCGCACCTATCAGGAGAGAGGCCAAAGACAGACTCGCAACCAACGCACCGCCAACGCCCTCTTCACCACCAGTATTTAGAACGCCGCCGCGGACTGGATGCCCCAGTCAGACACAGACAGTCAGCCCAGTCGCAGACAGAGTCAGTCGCAATCGCAGTCAGCTCAGTTGCTAGCTCAGTCACTATTCTAGTTGCCGTCTGTCACTTCACGTCACCGGCTATGAGAGTGTAGTGTTTATAGTGGAATTTGTACTTCACCAGCAATGAGGCTAACACGGAACATTACAGAAGAGCTTGTACCGCAACAACTTGCTTAAAAAAAAGTAGCTTCTTATTTTTGTTAATAAAGAACCCTGCTGATACAACAGTGCAGTTGTGTTGTAGAAAGAGGATACCCACCACGAAACAATATCCTCTTCCTTGCTTCCCCTGGTGCAAGGCTCTACAGTGTCAAGGACGACACAAAAAAACTTTGATTTACATAACCTTCAGTTTCGTAAATTTTGCGCTGTAATCTGGATTCCAAAGTTAGTGGGTTAATCACGAAAACTTTTAGAACAGTAGATAAATGACCAATGAAAACAGTTAAGCAATTAGCTGTATGAAAATTTCAATTAGGAATGAACGACAGCAGTACAAAATAGTTTCATGTCATAATGTACAAGATGAGACTTTGCCCATGGATCACAAGATGGATGACGATACAATGTGACAGAACGACACTTTAGTAGACAGTTCCACTGTGCTTTAACAAGCGTCAGAAACAGACGACATTTAGTTCATAGTAAATGTAGGTAATGTAGAGTGGCTTAGAGCATACGTTATCGAGTCACTCCAGTTCGAAATGTGGAGCAGTATGCGGTTCCGGTACAAATGAAGAGTCAACTCAATCTAACAATGGAGGTGGCAAAGCTGGATACTGGAGACAGTTCAGAGGGTCTGTTAAACAGTATAGTGGCTGATGTGAACACAAATACCGTAAAGATGATCACTAATGTAAACAATATGGGTAAAGGTATTACCACACATATGGAAATCGAAATGACACAGAAATTTACGTGACACAGTTGAAAATCGATTTTTGAGAAGGGGATCAAAAACTTAAAAATGAAATCGATAATCAGATGAAGACTATGAATATTAATGAATATTAAATTACAAGTTATAATATTCGTGAAACCACCTGGCAGATTCAAACTGTTTGCCGGACCGAGACTCGAAGTCTTTGCCTTTTGCAGGTACGTGCACTGCCGACTGAGCTACCGCCACACGACTCACGAGATGTCCTCACAGCTGTAATTCCGCCAGTACCTCGTCTCCTATCTTCCAAATTTCACAGAAGCTCTCCTGCGAAACTTGCAGAACTAGCACTGCTGGAAGAAAGGATATTGCGGAAACATAGCTTTGCCACAGCCTGCGGGATGTTTCCGGAATTCATGATATCCATGTTGGATACAAATGTGTGAGGGAAAATTTATACGAATTTAGGTATAATGACTAAGCAAACTGAACGCATTGCAGCAATAACTGAATGAGTAGGTAACGCAAAAACTGAAGGCACGCAAAATTCACCGACATTGAGGAAAGATTCGACTTTGAAATTCAGAGGGTAAAGGAAACAGTGAAATCCTGAATTAACGAGAAATTGCAGGTGACGCTACCCGCAGTTAAGACAGAAATTTCAGAAGAGACAACAGCTGAATTTGAAGAGCTGCATAACACTGTTATGCATGTCCAACAAAGTGTAGCACTTTGCGTACAGAGGCAACAAAAACAACACTGTCTGACGATGTGGAATTGTTAGAAGTCCAGAGTCAGATACGTGATAGTTGTATATTGTTGGTGGCACAAAAATCGAAAATTTTGAATAATGAGGATGAATATGATCCCAAGAACAAATGAAGGTTGGTATCCTTCCGACTCCAAAAAAACTGCAAGTTTGTCTTACCCGCAGAAGTTCCAGACAAGGAAAAGAATCAGTCTCGTGGATGATTCGTTGGCAGGAAACGCTAAGATCTGGGGACTGAACCTGAACGTAGAGAACTTGTAATTTTCGGATTTTAAGAGTATATTTCTGCAAGAGCTTTGATCTATCCAGAATCAGGACAGCTTGTGGTGAGAATTTGTCATCATAACACAGCCCGATCGTGGATGTAGATCCATGAAAGAGTATTGTAAGTCGTGATTCAAGATGTTGCAGTATTTGAAGAGTAGAAGATCTGAATCAGAGATCAAATGGGAGCTTTGGAAAAAGCTGTCTCATGATTCTAAGCGGTTCATAGGGAGCAATCATCGAACTTTTGACAAGTTTTTTGAGAAATTAGAGGACAAGGATATATGGAGCGAAACACGCAACCAAGAGAGTTCAGAAACCAAAGGGATCTGAATGAGATGAAAAAAATGGACCACAGGTTAATATGATGAGAGAAGGAGGTTGAGGAGGTTATTCTTGTCAGGGAAGAGGAAACTTACATGCTAAATGGATGCAAGAAGAAGCGGGAAACTAAGTGCCAAGCAGGTCGATGTTTGGGGAAGAAGAAATGGTCCAAAAACAATAACAGAGCTTATACAAAGTACTGGGAGGAGATAACAGGGGCGAACACGTGAATCGTTGGTTATATGAAGGGCAATTTTAAAACAAAAAGTATGAAGGGACTGGTGTTGTGACACAAATGGTGGAAAGAGGAGAAGGAAGAATAGCTACTGGAAGAGAGGTGGTAGAAGGGGTTCAAGCAGAGTCACAGGATAGAAGTAGTCAAGTTGTGAGGGCTTGACGTCATCAAGCAGAATTAGAGAAGGAAGTGTCGATTATGGAGCATGTTGTAATAGATGTCAACAGAAAATGCAAGCAGGGGTAGAAAGCGAGTGATAATGGGGGAATAAACAATTCGATCGAAAAGTCGGCGAAATATGATGAGGAAAAATCACAGGGGAGAAGAGAGTTAGTAAAAAGAAATATAGTGCACAGACATGTGCATAGTCAGAGATCAACCTATTCGCACAATATATTCATCACTTAAGGAATCATTCTGTTCAGAAACAGGTTACTTCTAGCGAAGAGGCTAATTCTGACCGAGACACGAAGTTAACAGAGAGCCATGCCGATTTCAGAAAGTAACTGACGACAGCAGCAGTACGCACCGCAGAAGTGAAGCACGTAGTAGAAAGGAAGGTGAGGTATCTGATACGGTAGAAACTTATAAGCCCAACAACACTTTTTCAAATGTCTTCTGCAAATTAGAGCATCCACAGGAATAACAAAGCGGCAGTGACGATAGGTTCATTTTTCCAGGTAAAGAAGTGGACGAAATTGATTTTAACGTGTTTGAGTTATTTGAAGAAGAGGCGGCTCAGACACCATTATCGACAAAGAGCACCACTGAAAGTGAAGAGAAGGAAGATCTTTCCAGTACCACGACAGAGTGGCATGACCAGACGAATATCACAGAGGAGGATGCGAAAATGTAGACATCAGTCTATGAGGAAAAGTAGGGCTAGATGTTAAGGTGAGGACGATGAAGAAACCTCCATATAAGATGTTCAGTGTACAAACCAGATGGATAACATGGCAAGAAATTGCAACTGAAAACGACGTTTATGTCAAAGACAGAGTTTGAAAGGATAGTTTGAGACTGTTTGTTAGTTCAGAACAATATATGCATGAAATAGGCCATTTATGTAGGACCTATTGTCACAAAAACCGTAAGATATTGGACATGTGTGTCAATGATTTTGAAGAAATCATGAATATATTGACAAATGAGAGCGCTGGGTTCACTTCAGAAGAGATCCTAGAATAAAAACGAACTAAAAGTTTAGCAGAGAGGCTCGTTGAGTTTCCTCAGTGGGATAAGGTAGACATGAATGTTAAAAAATCGATGCTCAAAGACAAGATCACAATGCAAGCCCAGGCAAGAATTCTTTGACACAACGAAAGAATTAGGATGTTTTAGTTTAAGATATGTGATCTCTTATTCGTGAAAACACAAGAGAAGTCGAGCGACATAAACAATGAAATCAGCGCATTTTACTATTTTAAATGATAAATTGTAAATTAATTTGACATTTCAAATGTAAAGGTTTATAATTTGGAACACACAATAACAGGCATATGTTTCGGAGTTAGTTCAGACATACCCAACTCAGACTTAGTAAAGATCTAATAAAATAACTTCACGTACATCTAAATGTTAAGATTTAACAGGAAACAGAGAATATATGATGTGTGTATGTATTTAATTTCTGTTCGTTCTTAAGTAATATTTATGTAACATCACACACAAAAAGAGTTCTCTAAGTTACCAAATATGAGTAATCGATGTGAGAAACTGTGTTTCACGATAAGCCTTTAGTGCATATCACGTGAATTACTTACTGGAGTGGTAGAGTGCGCATATGAAGCACTGAAGGTAGTGGAAGCGATATGGAAAGCAAGGACGGACATAGAATGCATCGCCCACCTGAAATGGGTTGAAGGCATTAAAGCACAAAGTGTTTTATTCTGTATAATTATGTATGTAAAAATTCGTTATTTAGTTCCGGAAATTTTGATGACTTGAATTTAGTACAAAAATTCCACAATACTTTCGAAAAATACATATTTTCGAAGTGTTATATAAGAATTGCTGCAAAAGGTAGAGTTATATATGTGTATAGAATAAGGTAATAATGATTTTAGTACAAAAATTGCGAGAAAAATTTTGGGGTATGTTACACTCTCGGAAAACAACAGCTTTGTAATTGTTAAGTTTAGGGGGCAAAGAGGTTAGGGTATGAACAATACTTCTTGCTAAACTATCTCAAAAGGATATTTCATCAAAAAGTGGGGCGTACGAAACGTGACTTAAATTTATGTGCAGTATTTTTCACAATTTTTCACCCTTTCTGTGCAAAATTTCCCATAAAACGATAAACTTCTATGGGAGGGAAGTCATAACAAGTAGAAAATGATGTCACGCCACCTGTTTAAAATAACATATGCTATGCAATAATTGTTAGTAATTTGAAGTGGATTACTGATTATCATTTTGTAAAAGAAATTGACTGGCGATATTTCAGGTTTAATAGTTTTCAATCAATAGGATACAGTAAATATAGTTGTCAAGGGGATCCACAACGGGGTTTTCCGTTCGGTGGACACGGCAATCCTCAGCGGCCGAGTCATGTGAAAAGCAAAGGAAAAGACACTTTCCAACAGATAGACAGAGGGTGTGAAAGCAAGTCGCGTTCCCCATATTCAGTGACGTTCAGAATTGTGAATTAGTACAACCAGTTTTAATATTCTGAAGTGGCAGCAGCAGATGAGGGAGAATAGTCGTCTGTATTGTTTAAATCGCGGAATGCAAGAGTTTCCAAACTAATATTCATGCCAACGTTGGATGCGGCTACTAAGGGCATAATGACGACGACTAGCACAATGGATTGTTGAAATAATGGGCACCCATACTGAGACGTGAGGACATCATTTATCTGCCATCTCATCTCAACAGCAGCAACTCATCCCCTACATATTAAAGGCAAGAAGAAACTTGCGCATACTATCAGTATCAGAAGTGTTTGAGAACTTGGTATTTCAAATATGTGATGCAGTTTTGAATAACAGATGACATAAAACTTATTGCTTTAAATATTTATTTACCTTAACTATTCCAAGTAAGTTCACGTAATCAGATAAGTGTATAAACGAGCTTTTTTGAAGTTTAGAATTACAACACGTTATTGTCATTATAGACATCATAAAAATACGGCATTGGACGCTGCCTCAGAGCTCAAATTATTTAAATTTGCTGAGAATAAATTGAAGATAAAGTAAATTTTCATAACGAAATTTTCGAAAGTCATTATTAACATGATAATCTTTTGGTCACATTCCACATTATAATTTTGCATTAGTAGTCAGTGTGCTACAGTTAAAGTCAGTATATCCATCTTGTGTCTGAATTTGCAGAAATTTTAACTCAAAATACGTTAACATTTCCCTAAAAGTGATTTTTTTTATTTTCTTTGACTCAGTGAACTCAAATAAGTTCAAGATTTAATTACATTCACCTTTCCTTCAGAAATGGTGTATAACATTTAATCCATCTGAGCTGGCGATCAGTGTTCGTATTTTTATTTCGATTTTCAGCTGATTTCTCATAATTAGTGACCATCACTCTCATGATGTCCACTGGGCGTATCTGCTGTCGTAGAAGCTGATTATAACCACTACACACTGAAATAATGTGGAAGGTACGCAGTGACTTGCTTTCTGTAATGATTAAAGCGTTGTTCAATTGTGGGTCGAACCATCAAATCAACTTTTCTGTGATAAAACTTCGATATTATAATTTGTCTTATCAAAATGGGAAATTACATTAGGCAGACTAGTCAAAAGTTCAATAAATATTTTGTAGCAGAAAAGGTGAGAATGACTTAATTTTGTTACGTGCAGAAATTCGAATAGGCTCAACTGGGAGAATAAATGTGAAAGCTACACGCAGTGGCCCTCAAGGCGGGGCAGACAGCGATTTCTTGCGACTTCGGTGGCGTGACCACCGTTAGCGAAAAAAAAGAGAGAGAGAGAGAGAGAGAGATGTACGCTCCGTCCAAGAATAGCTGTGAGAGACCGCAGAGTGTCAAGTTCCCTTAAGGCGGGGACTAATTCATCACTTATCGCAATCCTGTTCATGAATGTGGCGGTAAGTGATAGGCGTGTAAGCTGTCTTCTTTACGTAGTTAAATTAGGAACTGTAGTACGAAAAGACAAAGTCGGTCGCCCTTCCGAGAACGTAAAGTACTAACCTTCCTGGTAGGAGTTTGTGTGGTGGTTTATAGGCTTAGACATTCCTGTAGTAGTGATAAACGGTTCAGTCACAAGCTCCTGTACCCTGCTTGTGAAATCTGAGACACAAGTGGCAGGGAAGTTGTTTGGGACCAGAAACCCGCCATGGTTTATTATGGCGATTCAAGAGCATCATCACTGGTTTTATTGCACTTATTAGATGGGACCCATTTATAGGTATCACTACTTAGACAGCTAAAC
The DNA here is from genome assembly GCF_021461385.2 of Schistocerca piceifrons. Classification (NCBI taxonomy): domain Eukaryota; kingdom Metazoa; phylum Arthropoda; class Insecta; order Orthoptera; family Acrididae; genus Schistocerca; species Schistocerca piceifrons. Next base: position 175,947,486 of record NC_060149.1, on the reverse strand, counting down.
TGTCTGCAGCAGTTACTATTCCTCTCTTCTTCACGAGTAGATTTCAAAATTGAGATGTCACAATATTCCAGTTTTGTATCTGGAAGAAGAAGGTGAAGATTTTCTGATCACTTTAATTCAAAAAATAAATAAGAATCGAGAATATTAATGGTCACGTCATTAATACTTATTAATGAAGCAGAAGATGGTTAGGTGCAAAATCCCTCGATCATACATGCATACAGGTTAACAGCAACATCAGTAACTTGCTACGAGTGGCAGTCTCGCTTTTAATATGTGTCTGTCCACTTAGCCAGCAAACGGTGACGTCTGAAAATGCATACTGATGCAATATCCAAGTGTGTCATATTTCATCCATTTCAAATAAATTTAGATATACTTTCTCAGACAGGGCCAGTACTACTTACAACAAATAAAATCAGTTAGTCAGCAAGTTGTGACTTGTTGGAATAAATCCTGTCGCAATGACATCTGTACATATGGATTCAAGGAATCGTTGTATTTCATGAGCCAAGTCAAATGCATGTACAGGGTGAGGATTATTGAACTACACGAGAAAAACGTAAATCGTTTACAAACTACGGCTTGCACACATTTTATTCAACATGTAAACGTCACTATAGGTATTCGAATTTAGGTTATGGCATGTTCGATATGCCTGCCATCATTGGCGGTGATGTGGCGCAGACGAATAGCGAAATTCTGTATGACACTCTGATGTGTCGGACCATCGATGCTGTCAATGACCTCCTGAGTGCCTGTTTTCAGCTCAGTAATGGTTTTGGGATTATTGCTGTACACCATGTCTTTAATATAGCCCCACAAAAAAAGAGTCGCATGTGTTCAGATCCGGAAAATATGGTGGCCAATCGAGGCCCATGTCAGTGGCCTCTGGGTATCCCAGAGCCGGAATGCGGTCCCTAAAGTGCTCCTCCAGGACATCAAACACTCTCCTGCTTCGATGGGGTCGAGTTCCGATGAGATGAGATGAACCACATCTTGCCGAAATCAGGGTCACTTTGGATTATAGGGATGAAATCATCTTACAAACCCTTCACGTACCATTCAGTAGTCACCGTGCTATCAAGATATATCGCACCGATCATTCCGTGACTGGACAGTGCACACCACACAGTAACCCTTTCAGGGTAAAGAGACTCCTCGTTCGTGAAATGCGGATTCTCAGTCTCCCAAATGCACCAATTTTGGTTATGATCCTGATGACACGCAAGCTGGTACTCAGTTATCAAATAAAACTACGTATTGCTTATCACATGCCACCTCACAAACGGACGCTGTTGTGGACCAATGCAGTCAACTTTATGTTACGTTTCTAACAGCATCACGATGGCACACTATGAGGAGACACTATACTGCTGTTGGTATACAAGAAGGGCAAACATAGAACTTGCTGATGTATGTTTCGGGCTCCAAAATTCACTTCTAGTGCCATCTTCTCTCCGGTTGTATAATACTCAAATGTTCATTACTCGCAAATACTCACGGTCTCCCGCACTTTCCTAGAATTTCCCTATGTCCACCATTCACCTAGCCTTACATGCTTGTTCTATTTCAGGTGTTGGGTATGGATATTTCACTGATGTGACTGTGTCACCACAAATACTGTATGGATTTTTTTCAGTGTTAATTATAATTTTTCACTTAATTTTGTAGCTATTAACTGCTCATCAGCGTAATTCAGTCTGTGTTTGCCAATTGTGTATGTCAGTAGTATTATGCGTAACGTGAATGTGCTTTATAAATTATAGCTGGTAACTTGACATACATGTTGTTCCTGTTATATTTATAACTTCCTGTTATGTTACTTAAGAGTGGTGTGTGCGTCTGTGTGTGTGTGTATCATTAAAATGTGAGAAGTTGTTCTGTTGTGTAGTGTTTCTGAGGAACATTGCCAAGCAGCTATCAGATAATTTAAATCATTCAGATTGTTTATATTGTCCGCCCCGCTAGCTGAGTGGTCAGCGTGACGGATTGCCGTTTACGGACACGGGTTCGATTCCCGGCTGGGTTGGAGATTTTCTCTGCTCAGGGACTGGGTGTTGTGTTTTCATCATCTTCATTTCATCCCCATCCGGCGCGCAGGTCGCCCAGTGTGGCGTCGAATGTAGTAAGACCTGCACCAAGGCGGCCGGACCTGCCCCGCAAGGGGCCTCCCGGCCAGTAACGCCAAACGCTTATTTCCATTTTCCATTGCTTATACTTTTAAATATGACAATAGGTCAGTGATTTTTCATGTGGACACAGTTGTGACTTTAAATCAGAACATTAAAATAATCCTGTTTGCGACGCTTGCAAGATTAAGATATGCATTTATATGTGGTGATCTCGACATTGTGCACATAAGCCATTTGCAGATTTGAATACTTGAACATTTAATGGAAATTTGTTTACGAAAGTTGTGTAAATAAAGTATAGTGGAATATGAGCAGTGTATACGTGCTCATAGTGACATTTTTGTGAAGAATAATGTTTGAGAGGGCAGCTGAGTCTGGAACAGCTGACAAACAAAACGATTATCCGTCACATGGCATCATATTGGGGCAATTTGTTACAACTGTGTTTGATGTTTATCTGGAAATGAATGTAAAATAACTTTGTACAGAGCAATTAGTTACAGTTCCATTTGCTGCTTATCTGTAGTCAAATATAAAGTAGCTACATATGGGGCAATTTGTTATAGTTTCATTCAGGCTAGGTTTTAATAGACAATACAAACAATTTTTGGATTCCTTAAATTAGGTTATGGCCCATACACTGTCAGCTTCTTGTAGCTGAATAGAATTTGAGATCGGAACGCATATTTGTTAGTGTCAACTATAACTGCCCTTTCTACTTAGCATATTAACTTTTTCCCATTTTACAACTACAACTTGATATGGGAAAGAGAGAAGCTTTGTAGCAAATATGTTATAATGAAATCCCGATTGGTTTATAGCATTTTTTGGATTATTTTATCAAGTACTAGTCACTCGCATCATCTACATCCATAACGTAACTAATAATACGTTGCACAGTTGTTGATTATGATAAATAATGTGGCAATATTTAAACATTCAACGCCAACGACACTGCTGTATGGAAATGCTCCACTTGAATGTGTCCATCAAAATTATTTAATATATCAACAAGATGTAATTAGAAGTGAATGTTTACTACCATAGAAGCTAAAGAACTGCAAAATATGACAGTAACCCCATGAATACATTTTATAATGAAATTAATCACATATTGGATCACAGTTACAATTAAACATCATAAAACGCTAATAGTTCCTGAACTATTGCTTGCAGTACCACAAAACATCGGCTCTGGGATTATACATGAATCCCAAACGTAAATCTGTAATCAAAATGGTAGGTGACCATTGAACACAATCCGCCACAGTACCTCACTCCAGCTGCTGTCTACTTAACAAGGTCTTCACAGACATGTCAGATATCTAATTTTGAGCTAGCCAGGCCCTTGAAAGGTGCATTCTCTCGTCCTGACAGTCAGTAACTGTTGTTCTGCCAGTCAGTAGTTGCATCAAGTCTGTAGATGTGTGTATCATATATACACACAATGAAAAATCCAGGATGGAATGTAACAATATTATGAAAAGGAAAGTTGCTAGTTACCATATAGTGGAGATGCTGAGTCGCAGGTAGGCACAACAAAAAGACTATCACACATAAAGCTTTCGGCCATTAAGGCCTTTATCAACAATAGATGTAGACACAGTCACAAACACACACACACACACACACACACACACACACACGCACACAAACGCAACTCACACACATGACTGCAGTCTCAGGCAACTGAAACCACACTGCGACCAGCAGCACCAATGCATGATGGGAGTGGCGACTGGGTGAGGGTAAGGAGGAGGTTTGGGTGGGGAGGGGGAGGGATAATATGGTGGGGGTGGCAGACAGTGAAGTGCTGAAGGTTAGATGGAGTGCAGGGGAGAGATGGGGAAGGGGGCGATCGGAAAAGGAGAGAAGTAAAAAGACTGAGTGTGATGGTGGAATAACGGCTGTGTAGTACTGGGAACAGGGAAGGGGCTGGATGGGTGAGGACAGTGATTAACGAAGGTTGAGGCCAGGAGGGTTACAAGAATGTAAGATGTATTGCAGGGAGAGTTTCCACCTGCGCAATTCAGGAAAGCTGGTGTTGGTGGGAATAATCCATATGGCACAGCCTCTGAAGCAGTGATTGAAATGAAGGATGTCGTGTTTGGCAGCGTGTTCAGCAGCAGGGTGGTCCACTTCTTTCTTGGCCGCAGTTTGTCAGTGGCCATTCATGCGGACAGGCAGCTTGTTGATTTCCATGCCCACATAGAATGCAGCACAGTGGTTGCAGCTAAGCTTGTAGATCACATGACTGGTTCCACATTTAGCCCTGCCTTTGATCGGATAGGTGGTGATCGTGACTGGATTGGACTAGGTGGTTATGGGAGGATGTATGGGACAGGTCTTGCATCTAGGTCTATTACAGGTGTATCAGCTATGAGGTAAGGAGTTAGGCGCAGAGGTTGTGTAAGGATGGACGAGTATATTGTGTAGGTTCAGTGGATGGCGGAATACCACTGTGTGAGGGATGGGAAGGATAGTGAGCAGGACATTACTCATTTCAGGGCAAGGCGAAAGGTAGTCAAAACACTGGTGGAGAATGTAATTCAGTTGTTCCAGTCCTGGAAAAACAATGGAAAATCCAGGATGGAATGTAACAATATTAGGAAAAGGAAAGTTCCTACTTACCATACAGTGCAGATGCTGAGTCGCACATAGGCACAAGAAAAGAACTGTCACAAATAAAGCAACTGAATTACATCCTCCCACAACCACCTAGCCCAGGCTCGTCCAAACTGTGCCCCTGGGGCGCTAGCTCCCGCGATCGCCCGCGGCCAGCGCCCCGGGCGAATTCGTAAGTTGTCGCAGTGGCCCAGCCGTGTTGCTTAGCTGTCCGTGCGACCGCCATGCCCCTGTACGTGCGCTTCGTACGGAAGACAGACCGCCGCGCCAGCAGCGGTCAAAAGCGACACAAAACCGTTAGTCAACAGACGTAAGGCTACAGTGTATCGAGATGGATGGTCAACAGCAGCAGACAAAAAGAAAGAGGAGCGGACCGCCCGCACTATTTAAACCCGAGTAGGAAATTAATTTCCTTTGTACTGCTGTCGAAAATCATGGCAAATGTTTAGTGTGCTATCGGAACCTCATGTATTTAAAAAAGTACTCAATTGAACTGCACTTTAATCAGTGTCAAAAATATCAGTTCGAAAATTTGTCGCAAGAGGAACGCCAGTGAAAGCTTGAAGAACTGAGAGAAAATTTCAAGCAGCATTACAGTAAAGTAAGTGTTTCCTATCGTATGACTCTTTATTATTTATAAAGATGATAAATAAAACTATATTTGATAATCTGATATGTCGCTTAGCAATGTGCCAGTTATCGAGTATCAGATTGTCAGTAACAAGGAACATTTCTTTTCGGTTAATTTTTATATTTGGGCTACATTAAATCGCATCGCACAGACATAAGAAAAAGTTTCAGGTGCCTTATTTTTTGCCACTTTCTGAAAAGCCGTCACAAACGCTCTCTCTGGCAGCAAAGTGTCATTAAGAGTCATTCTTCGTTTTTGTATATTTGTGTTTTTTGGATGGGGAAAACATATGTTGTAGTTTGATCTATGTTTTCAATTAATAAAAACGCAAATATTACAATAGATAAAAATTTATTTTGCGACCTCATTTTGCTGTCCTTGCTAGCGTCTAAGGCCGCTTTTCAGTGGAACTGGGGGAAACACACCTAAAACCAATCTTTTTTTGTCAGTTCAATGAATGAAACAATTAATTGTTAAAATGATAACAGTGTTTTAAAAAACAGGATTGTACAAAGTCAATTGTATGTTCGTTTTTTGCCGTGAAAGGAGCACGAAACGGGTGGGCAAAGTTTGCGCGCAAGTTAAAAATGATCGCTGAGAATTGCGAAAGCAGGGAAAACCTTTGCGGCTGGGAATCTTATCAAGGACTGCCTGGTCGACTCGGCGGCTTGTATTTGTCCAGCAGACCTCACGGAAAAATTTGAAAAAAATAGCTCTTTCCCCTCAAACTGTTGCTGGCCGAGTCGAAGATATTGCCGTAGATATGGAGCAGCAATTAATGGAGAGAGCGGCAAACTTCATTTCATTTTCTATCGCTCCTGACGGGTCCGCGGACGTTGCGGACATATCTCAGCTCATCATATTCATTCGAGGAGTCGACGACAATCTGCGTGTCACCGAAGAGTTTCTCGACCTTCTACCATTAAAAGACACAACCACGGGTTTTGATTATTTTTCTAGCCGTGGAAAACGTGTTAGAGCCAACGAGTTTAAAATGGGAACGCCTGACCACTGTAGCAACGGATGGAGCCCCTCCTAGCGCAGGGGCTCCATGCACTGGATTTCTGAGTTACATCAGGTCAAAAATGGCTGAAGCTGACTGTTCCTTATTCGCTGCAGTCCATTGTCTGATACACCAGGACGCACTTTGTGCGAAGATAGCAAACATAAAAAATTTTATGGACACAGTTCTTGGAACGGTTAATTATCTTCGCTCTCATGGACTCACACATCGCCAATTTAAAGAATTTCTGGCTGATATCGAAGCGGAATACCCAGACATTCCCTACCACGCCGAAGTAAGATGGCTGAGCAGAGGAAAGGTGCTTCATCGGTTTTTCTCCTTGAGGGGCGAAATAAATACCTTTTTGGAAATGAAAGGACATCCAGAAGAATTACATTGTGATCATAAGTGGGTGGCGAATTTGGCTTTTTTCAGTGACCTTACTGGTCATTTAAATACTTTGAACATTACACTCCGAGGGGAAAATCACTGTGTTGTTGATTTAGTGTAGACGATTCAAGCATTAAAAAAAAAAAAAAAACTTATTTCGTGGGGAAAACAGTTGCGCGAGAAGAATTGTGGACACTTTCCTGCACTAGACAGCGTTAAAGAAAACGTGGATTTTTCAGATTATATTCAGATCACTTGCAAATTACCAGGACAGTTTGAAAACAGGTTTTTGGAGATAAGTGAGCTTCAACCGCCCTTAGATATATTTGTTCGCCCGTTTTCCCTTCGGGCAGAGGACGTCTCACAAGTGCTTCAACTAGAGCTGATTGACCTGCAGTGCGATATCCGCCTGAAGGACCACTTTCTTATGTGTAAAACTTTGGATGACTTTTACAGCTGTCTTCCACGCGAGAAATATCCTCTTTTGCACAAGCACACGGCCAAAGTTCGCTCAATGTTTGGTTCCACGTATATTTGTGAGCGCTTTTTCTCTCTTTTAGAGCTTGCTAAAACTAAAAAATTTGACTAATTCTTTGAGGTTAGCAGTTTCATGGACTATTGTACCACACCCAGGCAAAATCGTTTCCACGAAAAATGAAACCGTGTAAAATGTTAATTGTCTTCTTCAACAATGTTGACTGTAAGAATTAAAGAGCTTTATAACCTTAATTCTATTTTAATAAGTTTTCAAACTTGGTCAGTTAAAATTATTACGTACAAAACAACAAACTAAGGATCCGATTTCTAAACTCTAAAAACGGATACAAAAAGCTGTAGCACAAAGTATAACAAAAAATTTTCACTTGTAACTACTAACTGTAAGAATGAGACTCTATATCCCTTACATAAAATTATTTCTAAAATAGAATATTTATGACTCTAGCTCATTTAAGAAACTGATATATTTTTCAGAAGACGCCTAATGTACATTTGACAGCAAAAAAAGTTGGTCACTGCCGAATACAACCAACATAACGTAGCTGTGTTGCAGGTCCTCTACACACCAAAACCCCGTGGGGTACAGTCATTTGACTACACACAATGGGTACCGCAAGAGACTACTAGAGATTAAAGGTCTTTATAGCAGTCAGTCTAAGCGTCAACTAATAGCGTCATACAAAACATATCAGAAAACACGTTCTCAGCGATGAGACACCCCATAACACTCATAAACTAACCTTAATTACAACAAGTGACATCCCAAAAGTTCTGAGAAAACGGATTATTTTACAAATATCGTACAGTAATCCTTAGTCAAAATTAAATACTTGAGACAATATATGGAGTTACAAAGCTGTACGGCAATTGGAAAAACGTTTTTCGCTCACGAAAAGGTTTTCCATCCACGTGCTGAACGTCGCTCAGCGGCGAGTGGCTCTGGAAACTGGATATTGGACGAACGAGTAAAAAAACGCGATTAACGGCGAGAAGCACTCTACAGAAATCTCAACATTAACAGCGAATCACCAGTAATATCATTGTTCTCGTAACACATCAACAGCTACGTGTAAACAAATTTGAACTTTAAATGACCAACGTCGTCATTCTGGACCTGGATTCAAACCCAGCACCTATAGCCATTGCTAACTAAGCTAAGCTTTGTTTGTGCCTTATTGAGACCCAGTCACTAGGCATAAAGAGACGTGAAGTGTAGACGTTTGCACCAGTATCAGTTATCAATTCAGATCCTGAAAATAAATGACGAAAATGTTTGTACTGAACTGGGAATCCTGTCATAACAGTTACCTTCCTGGTAACTACCCCAACGACGTTTAATATGGTGTCATTCACAAGGACCAAGGTATGCTCATGTTTAAAATTGAAATGCCATCATGTAAAGCTTGTGACAGGGATGCGAACCCAGCACCTAATAGGATTGTTAACGAACTACGTAAAATCAGAAGTTAAATATCAAATGTTTTCACCAACAGCGAGATGTTGGATGACGATAGAATTGTTTACGCCTGACTGGGATTCTAACCCAGCATCTAACACCGTCGTTTTATAGGCAGGAACAGATGATAAATAGCTATTGTTGGTTCACCAGTAGCGAGATGTGCGCATGTTTAGCTAGACATGAGGCGACGAAAAGTTCTGTGTTGAATGGAATTCAAACCCCGCACACGTGGTCATGAAGACACTTTAACTATCAAATTCTTTTCCAATAATAGCTAGAAGTGGCATGTTTGTACTTTCAATGATGTGATGGAAAATACTCTGCTGGCTAGAAGTTGAATCCACAACATTTCGTCGTTGGTGATCACAACGAACACAACGTCAAACCCAAATCCGTTTTCGCCAGTAGGATCGAGAGGAATGTTTGAACTTGAAAAGATGTAAGGAAACGTTCGAGCTTGTAATGTTGTGATAAAAATCTCATCATGTGGCTGTGTTGAAATGAACACGTTACAACTGACAACGCACGAAGAGACGTTGAAAATGCAACTATTTTTCACTAGTAGTTCGGAGTGCACATGCTAGGGCTTGAAATGAAATAATAAATATTTTGTGCTGATCAGGATTCGAAACCAGATAGGTGCCTTTCGAGGAGGCCTAGAAGAGTTTACAATCTTGGGGAACACAGTGAAATCGAATTCGAATCCCAGTCCAACACGACAATTTTCAACGTCTCAGTTTCAAATAAAGTAAGAGCCTTGTGAACTTACATGGCCATTGGTTCATTAAATGAAATACGTTTTCTAGTTTACGACGGCTTGCTGGTGACAAAGTCTCTGCCTTCCGGGGTTTCTCCATTTGTCACAGCTCAAACGAATGCCGCTCTGCCCCAGTCGGCAGCGAAGGGATGTTATCTTTACTGCTGATATTGAACTACGGAGCCTAACATGCTTTTATGAGAAGGGAATTGATTGTCAGTAAATATTTAAAATACTTCATAATAAGAACAGAACAAAATTATACCTTCTGAGTTTCGCACTTTCATATTTACTAGCATTGTAAGGTCTCATTAGAACGGATCACCTGTCGGCAGCCAATAGCGGAAGCCCCACGGGCAGAAAATGTAAATAAGTATCAAGGTGGAAACTGGAAAAAATGGTACCAAGGAGTATAGTCTACGGGCATGGAAGCGTGGCCTTATGAAGATAGAGATAAACATGGGAACTGTTCTTTATTTATGGAAAACGAGATTACATGGTCAAGAAAAAGACTCCAAGAGCAGAGGGATACGTCCACCGAAAAATAAGTTTTGAAAGCGCTCATTTCGTCTTCGGAAGCCTGTAATACGTTAGGAATTACAGAACACACTTACGCCTCTTTAGACTGGAACTAGCATGGTAAGGAGATGGATTCACCAGCAACCAGCGAAAAAGATAAAATATGAGGCAACCAATCGGATTAATGAGCCGCTTTCGATCACATGACGATTCGACGGGACAGGAGGGCATGAGCTTGAACAGGGGAGAAGTGCTAAGGGATTCTCACTGTACGACGCAACCATGTTGCTGGTCATATCTGACACGTTCCACATCATAACGGTTTCCGTGAGATTGATCAATGGAACATGTAACTAACTAACTGTTGCGACAAACGGTCGTCTGGAGAAAGTATTATAGTAAAAGTGTCGTTTGATCAAGCAAGAGTTAAATATTGTGGCTGCTACTGACAACAGTTAGCAGAGCTTAAGTTGCCAAAAGTCTCATACAATGCATCCTTAGTGACAAATAAGAATGAATTTGAATAGGAATTATTACAGTAAGAAATGCTTTGTAATATACTCAATGAATTCATGGTTAAACACAAGGACTGACATAACGTTCTGGTTTTTATTAAGTGCAACGGCCTTTTGTACATATAAAGAGAAATATTGTCCTATTGTGCATCTGAAACACGTGAAAATGATCGACAGCGGGACAGTGTTCTCTAAGGCTGAGTGTGCTTTGATAAACTTTGCAGTGAGGTAGTAGATGGTATGACTTGCAAGAAGTAATTTGGCTTTTACAAATATTTGGGAATAAAATGACAGTAAAACTGGTAGTATTGGCTGCGGTGGTGGTGATTTGTACTGGGTGGACAATAGCAATGTTGTCAGCAACCTTACTAAACTAACTGGAGACGAATGTGGGTAATTTATTAAATTATGTACACACAGCTAAAATATGAAAGCCGGTTACTACCTTAAGGTTCAAGCTGTGAGTTTATAAGATAATATCATCCTGGTTTTGAAGCACTGAAACTTGCCCCTTTTTAAATGAAATCTGACCCATAAGTTGAGAGGTTCCATGCCCTCTTTCGCATGTCTCCTCTCATTTTCATCAATTTTATTAATGTTCTATGTCATTGCACGGTAGTAACAGACCGAATAAGGTTATTGCAATGAGAGTATTTGTACTGAGAGCTCAAAAAATACTTTTCACTTGATTCCTAAACGTGTTGTTGTACTTCCCTGGGTGGCCTATGCGAGGTGAGCATCGGAGGACGCGACACACTGCTTTTCCGGTTAGGGGCTGCACTTCCCTGAATTCAGAGGGGTTCGTACAATAGGCTTAAGTGCCTGGCGGAACGACTGACGTCGGTCGAGTTTCGCCTATTGTATGCAGGGCGAAACGACCTGCGAGACGTCTGAGTGTCGCCGCAGTTTATGTGTTTACCGCCGGAGCGTCCGGAACGAAGATTCCTGGCACCGGCTGACTGCATTGTCCTCTTGATTCTGAGAATACTTGTGGACTGTGCCCTGCTGGGTGCGACTGTCTGGCGCCGGATGGCCGGTAGTCTAGGCAGGTTGTTTTCGTGGCCGGTCAAACGGCAAGTTCAGTGCCCTCAGCTGAATAGCAGAGGCATGATTGGTCAACTTAAACTGAGGCTAGTTGACGTCATAAAGTCCTGCTCGAAGTTGGAGGGAACGGTCGCTACTGGCGCGAATGCTGCTCTGAGACAGTGTGAGGAAATTTTGGAATCAGAACTGAATGCTGATTTGCAGTTTTCGAGGAGAGTAGGGAGTTGAGCAATGCTGGCTTCGCTGCTTGCATCGCATCACAGAGAGATTCGGGATCTGATCTTCCTCGGAGTCAGACGGTCTTGCGACTTGGTCGCTCGTTTTCGGAAGAACTTAGAATTCTCGGACAGCCTTCGCGGCCAGGGGTTGACACAGAGTTGCTGCACGGCAGAAGTCGGCGCCTACGTCATCAGGACGCTGCCTACCAACGACGTGCAGCAGATTTCAGTACTGGTACAGTATTTTGCGGCTCCGGCATTTTAGGACCTTATCAATTTTATTCTGAATCCCTCAGCAGCACGCGCGTTCGTTTTGCTACAAGTCCACTTCGCTTGTTTCTCCATGTGATCCCATTTGAGCTCTCACTACTAATTGCGAAACTGCAATAGAGTCGGGAGATTAATATTTTATTCAGTAGGCTTTCCAGTCATTATCGTTGATCTATTGCATCATAGAGAGTAGGAGCTACTTGTTCTCGAGCCAACTCTTATTCTCATAATATTTGAATATACCCTATCCTTTAACCTACTGTGTGTGTCGACAATCATGTCCATTTATGTTCTGATGTATAATAAATCTCATTGTAATATTTAATCCGCATATAATTTCGTAGATATAGGGAGAATCCCATTTCCTGTTGTTTATTATGATAAAGTTCTCTTTTTTGAGTAGATTACGATTTTTATTAAATTATTGTTAGTGTGCACTCCATATTTTACCAATTAGCAGTGTCCACCATCATTTTCTTCCGTTACCGTTGCGCACATAATGGTATGTAAGGAGGGGGTGGAGTGCATGTCCAGTTCGCATGCAAAATTCGTCTGAATTAAAGAGATACAAACTCTTCTCCACCCCGGCACCTCGCAAAGTTAACAGCAACGCAAGCTCAGTAACTTTTTCCACACACGTTGCAGTGAACAGGAACTTGCTCATAGCAATATGGAACACTGAAAGTGGGATTCAACGTAAGTAAATGCAAGATAACTTGAGACCATGAAATTTTCATAAACACTATCTGATCAGTAGTATCCAGGTACCTATTCGTGGACATTAATATTGAGTATGTTCATCCTTCGCCATTATGACGCCTTGAACTCTGTTGGGGGCACTTTCAGTGAGGTGTCTGAATCTCTGTGGAGGAATGGCAGCCCATTCTTCCTCAACAGAGAAGGTAGTGACGTTGGACACTGGGGTCTGCAACGAGGTCGACGTTCTATTCATTCCGAAAGTGTTCCGCTGGGTTCAGGTCGGGACTCTGGGCAGGATAATCCATTTCAGAAATGTTCCAATCGACAGAATGCTTTATCATGCTCATACTAACAATCGTCGTGTACCAACTGTTCCTCTATTGAACGCAGTGCACAGTGTTGTAAAATGTGTTCACATCTTTTCGTATTTGGCGTTTTCTTAAGCACAATACAGCGATCACACTCTAAAAATTTTGTGGCGGTGTTCGTAGCGACAAACACTTGGCTGTAGAAATGGCTTACGAAGTCACCGCCACACTTTTAATAGCGGGCCGACCGGTCCGCTGGAACAGTGAACAGAAAGATGAAAGCCCAAACACTCATATTAAATAAAAGTCGGTACTTATCTTTTATTAATGAAGATACAGTAACACAGTAGTGAACTCGGTGTCTACAGAAATCTGTCTAGTTCGAGTCGGAGCGGCTAGGTCAGCGTCGGCTGACGACAAACAACAACTCTGCTGCGATGAACACACAACTGACTACCAAGTACACAATTCGGAGGCGAGTATACAACTGAGCGGCGAATGCAGAACTGTCCTAGCGCTCGCGACTCCAGCGCTTAAGAAGCCAAAAGCCAGCGGTGGCGCGCGCAGACTTGCGACGATTTGCTGTCTCGCTGGCGCTGCTTATGCGGACGGCGTCCGGACTTTGATGCTGCCAACCTTTTGGCAGCGGGCTCGGTTGGCATTACTGCCTAGGATATAACACTCCTCCCCCCCAAATCGCCGCACCGTCGTTGAATAATGACGTGGCGAGCGTCGACGGCGGGGGAGGGGTCTGGCCGCAGGCGTAGCAGAAGAGACCGGGGCGGAGACTGTTGTCGGTGGCAGTCCCCGGTCCGCACCCCAGCATTGGCTGCGCGGGGCCCCGGGAAACACCGACTGAAAACCGAGGTCAGGGTGCACGCCTGTGACCACGGGCGCAGCTTCTGGTACTGGACGCGACGGGGCGTCGGGACCCACGAAGAGAGGCAGCGTCTCCTGACGCTGCGTCGACGGCTGCTGAGTGGGCGCCGGACAAGGCGCTGCGGTGTCAGACTCCTTGGGGGTGCCCAAGGAAAGCGGCGGCAGGACAGGCTGCACAGCCACCGCTTGGGAAGGCGGCCCGGCTGAGGGGTCGACGTCCATCAGCTCCGAAGGCGGTGGCGACTGAAGAGGGACCGCAGGCGCCGGAGCGAACACCTGGGGCGCTCCCGAATGAAGCTGCGCGGGAGGCATCAACGGGACGGGCTGTCGGCGTGGTAGCGGCGACGGCTGCTGCTGCTGCCCTGGGGGCGGCAGCGAAGTCGGAAGGCGCGGCTGGAACCCGCCGCGGACCAAATCTGTGGACAAAGAACGAGCGGCAGAATCCGGGTGGCCAGCGCGGCGCAACTGGTTCTGATGCCTCCTGTGCACCCCAGTAGCACCTTGAACAGTATAAAAACCGCGACCCCGGACACTTATCACGGTACCACGTTCCCAACGACGGCGACCGTGATAAACTCTGAAAAAAACGGCGTCGTTGCGCCGAAAACGCGTGCGATGCTCAAAAGCGGCGGGTCGATCGGGGGGGGGGGGGGGGGGGGGGTGCAACAACCGTAGTAGGGTGCGATGACGACGGCCGTGGAGAAGCTCCGCAGGCGAAGGGCCGTCGCGTGGCGTGGTCCGGTACGACGACAGGAACGTGATGAGGGCCTGCTGACGAGAGTGCGTAGCACGAAGGCGGTCCATATGATCCTTGAATGTGCGTACAAAACGTTCCGCTGCACCATTCGATTGAGGGTGGAACGGCGGAGTAAGAACATGGCGAATGCCATTGGCAGAACAAAAACATTCAAATTCAGCAGAGGTAAATTGTGGACCATTGTCAGACACTAAAACTTCTGGAAGACCCTCAATACAAAAAATTGAAGTCAACGCCTGTATAGTTTGTGCAGACGTTGTAGACTGCATGGGCACAACAAACGGAAAATTACTAAATGCATCTATCACGATGAGCCAACGAGAATTCCAATATGGACCAGCGAAATCAATATGTACTCGCTGCCAGGGACCGGCAGGGCGTGCCCACTCAAAATAGCGTTGAGGTGGAGCAGCTTGGTGTTCGGCACACGTCGAACAATCTGTAGACATCTGCGTAATCTGCTTATCAATGCCGATCCATGTACAATGACGGCGGGCAAGCTGCTTGGTGCGGACCACTCCCCAATGACCTTGATGCAACAAGTCGAGGACCTTGGATTGGAGCACTTGGGGAACCACTACACGAAGCTGGTCATTCTCGGTGCGTAACAGCAAAACTCCGTGCGAAACAGACAACAGATGACGTTGCGGATAATAGCGACGAACCACAGGATCCGATATGTCCTTTGCCTTGGACGGCCAACCACGTTGAACAAAACGTAATAGTAAACTCAGAGGAGGGTCCGTAGCTGTCTCACGTGCCACCTGACGATAATCAATCGGAAAATCCCGGAGGGATTGATGCTCATCGGCGTCAATCTGATGGCAAGAGTCTTCAGAGGAATCGAGGACATCATCCGCAGCAATCGGCAATCTAGAAAGCGCGTCAGCGTTTGCATGCTGAGCCGTAGGGCGATACAGTATCTCATACTGGTATTGTAATAACAAAAGAGCCCAACGTTGAAGTCTCTGAGCTGTCCGCTGAGGAACTGGTTTAGACGGATGAAACAGTGACGTCAGGGGCTTGTGATCTGTTACTAAATAGAATGGTCTACCATAGAGGTAGTGATGGAATTTGGTGACACCGAACACAATAGCCAACGCTTCCTTGTCCAGTTGGCTATAATTACACTGAGCTTTGTTTAGCAATTTAGATGCGAACGCAATAGGACGTTCGGTGTTACCGACTCGGTGAGACAACACAGCACCGAGGCCGAAAGAAGAGGCATCACAAGCTAACACCAGAGGCTTGTTAGGGTCGTAATGGACCAGACAACGATCATTCAATAAAGCCTCTTTAAGCTGCTGAAAGGCTGATTGGCAATCAGCTGACCACACAAACGGAACTTTCTTACGGCGGAGACGATGCAACGGTGCAGCAATCTGTGATGCATTAGGTATAAACCTAATATAATATGTCAATTTGCCAAGAACTGCTTGCAATTCATGCAGATTGCGAGGGGCGGGCAAATCACGAATAGCTGCCAAATGTGACTGGGAGGGATGAATGCCTTGAGCATTAATAACATGTCCCAGATACTCCATCTCCGTAAGGAAAAATGAACATTTATCGAAGTTGCAACGTAGGCCTGCCTGAGACAACACTTTAAACAACACTCCAAATTACGGAGATTTTCAGCAGGCGTCCGACCGGACACAACAATATCGTCTAAATAGTTGCAACACGATGGCACATTAGCCAGAAGTTGTGACAAAAAACGCTGAAAAACAACTGGAGCTGACGCACAACCAAAAGGCAAACGCAGAAAACGGAACAACCCCAACGACGTGTTTATGACAAAATACTGTTGTGATTGCTCGTCGAGGGGCAATTGCAAATATGCTTCACGGAGATCAATTTTGGAAAAGAAACGAGCTTCCCCTAACTTATCCATCAGCTCGTCCGGTCGAGGCAAAGGAAAAGAATCAATGACAGTCTGAGGATTAACTGTCGACTTAAAATCAGCACACAAACGTAACTTGCCAGACGGTTTCTTTATAATAACTAAGGGAGAAGCCCACTGGCTCGCTGAAACGGGTTGAATAACACCGTTGTTTTGCCAACGACGAAGTTCATCTTCTACAGGTGCCCGGAGGGCGTGAGGCACTGGACGAGCACGACAAAATCGAGGCTGAGCATTATCTTTTAACGTAATATGAGCGGCAAAGTTCGCAGCACAACCTAGTTCGTCTTTAAATATGTCACTGTATCGTTTACACAAATCGGTTATGCTGTCTTGAGGAACAACAACAGAATTAATTTGCAACACATTGTCTTGAATAGACAGGCCAAACAAGTCAAAACAGTCCAATCCGAAAATGTTTACACTGTCTGTAGCGCGGAGCACTGTGAATGAAACTGTTTTTGTATTGCCACGGAATGTGGCTGGCACGCTACATACACCTAACACAGGAATTTGTTCGCCACTGTAAGTAGCGAAAGAATGTTTTGCCGCTGAAAGTTTAGGGCGGCCGATAGCCGCATACGTAGCACTATTTATGAGAGTCACAGACGCACCAGTGTCTAATTGAAAATTGAAGGTCTTATCCTGGATGCGTAGCTTCACAAATAGTTTATTACACTGTCTCTGGATCGGTGCAGTGGAGGCGGAAGACACAAAATCAGCGCGTTTAGCGCGTGTTCGCTGTTTACGACAACTCGTGGGTTGGGCGGGTGGAACAACAACTCCCGCTTCACTTGCAGTCTGTACAGTACTTTTTACAGCGTTTGAATTACGCTTCGGTCGCATAGCAGAGGGCTGGGTGGGTGGCGTATTGCGAACAAGTTTATTACCCACACGAACCGTGGAAGAGTCTTTAAACGTGACCTTCTGGGCGGGCTGGCTTTGAAGAACATGAATATCCATGGGCTGGGCAGCACTAGAATGGTTCTTGCGTTTACGCAAACAAACAGTCTGGATGTGTCCTTTCCTTTGGCAAAAGTGACAAACCGCGTTTCTTAACGGGCAACGTTCACGAGGATGAGCAAGAACACACTTAGGGCAAGACTTAACTCTATCATTTTGCACACGCGGCTGACGAATGTGTTTAACATGCCGCGGCCGGCTAGAGTTTACAGTCTGACTCTGCCGGTGGGGCCGCGGGCGTGACGTAACTTGCTTAGCACAGGCAATTTGAGAAATACATGGCTGATCTAACTCACACTCAGCATAGTCAAAAGTATCTTGGGCTTTAATGATGTTCATCACAGTCTCTAATGACGGGTCAGGCAACTTTAAGATAGCAGCACGAATACGAGAATCTGCAATGTTTTGAGTAATAGCGTCTCGTAACATGACATCACTGTAGGAAGCTCCACACACACAATTAAATCGGCACTGACGGGTGAGGCCCCGTAAATCTGTTAACCACTGTTTATTAGATTGATGTGGCAGTTTCTTTAATCTGAAGAACTTGAATCGGGCTGCTGCCACATGAACTCGCGACTCGAAATACTCAGCAAGCTTGTTAACAACAACGTCATAGTCTAAAGCTTCTGGCTGGGATTCCGGGAACAACTTACAAAGTAGTCGATAGACTTCCACGCCTGCAGTGGAAATGAAATAAAGCTGCCGCTCAGTACCTGTGATTTTGTAGACTGACATGTGCGCCTGCAACTGCGCGAAATATTCGCTCCATTCTTCTCTGGATGAATCAAATGCACGGAACTGTGGTGCTGCCTGTGCTTGTTCCTTTTGTGTTGGAGGATTAGCCGCTTGTTTGGCGATTGCTTCCACCAGACTTTGTATTTGCTGACTCTGTAACAAGATCAACTGCTGTAATTCGGCAGACATAGTGAACACAAATTAAACCAGCCCCCAAAAGTTTATCGCTATAATTAGTATAACAAGAACAAGTTGAACCAGCCCTGCACACGAGTTCGGAAGACCTCGTCGCCAGTTTTGTGGCTGTGTTCGTAGCGACAAACACTTGGCTGTAGAAATGGCTTACGAAGTCACCGCCACACTTTTAATAGCGGGCCGACCGGTCCGCTGGAACAGTGAACAGAAAGATGAAAACCCAAACACTCATATTAAATAAAAGTCGGTACTTATCTTTTATTAATGAAGATACAGTAACACAGTAGTGAACTCGGTGTCTACAGAAATCTGTCTAGTTCGAGTCGGAGCGGCTAGGTCAGCGTCGGCTGACGACAAACAACAACTCTGCTACGATGAACACACAACTGACTACCAAGTACACAATTCGGAGGCGAGTATACAACTGAGCGGCGAATGCTGAACTGTCCTAGCGCTCGCGACTCCAGCGCTTAAGAAGCCAAAAGCCAGCGGTGGCGCGCGCAGACTTGCGACGATTTGCTGTCTCGCTGGCGCTGCTTATGCGGACGGCGTCCGGACTTTGATGCTGCCAACCTTTTGGCAGCGGGCTCGGTTGGCATTACTGCCTAGGATATAACAAAAAACACTCCCATACCGTAACATCACCTCCTGCACACCGCACTACACACGATGGAAAGTAACGTTCTCCAGGTATTTTCCACGCCCCAGTCCTTACATCGGATTGCCACAAAGTATAACGTGATTCATGACTCCAAATCATTTGGTTCCAGTCATCCACTGTCCAGTGGCATCACTCTTTACAGCATCTCAAGCGTCGCTTAGCGTTGAACACAGAAACGTGTGGCTTATGAGGATCTGCTCCATCACTGTGCGCCATTCATTTTAACTCCCTCACATTCATGGTGTTAGTTGGACCGTTGGCAGAATTTTGAAATTCACGAATGATGCAATCCGCTGACTTCATGCAATTTTCTTATAGCCACCCACGACAATGTTTGACGGTCGCTGTCCGCCAGTACATGATGTCTACGTGGTCTAGGTTTAGCTGTGGCTGTTGCTTCGCATTTCCACTTCATAATCCCATCATCAACAGTCGACTTTGGCAGCTTTAGAAGGGCTGAAATGTCCCTGATGGATTTGGTACTTAGATGACATCCAATGACTAGTCCCCCTTCGAAGTCTCCGAGCTATCCTGACCAACCCATTCTACTGTTAATGGTTCTCTACTGACAAGGTAGTATTCCCCGCCCAATTTTATAAAGGCGAGTCCCCTTCTCGTGAGATCTAGTGATCAATTCCGCATTACATTGGGGTCTCCGGATACCTTTGATCAGATGGTGTAGTTGCTCCTTATCTAGGTTGCCGAATCACTCATAGTAGGAGCATTTCGTGCAATTTAAATCGAACTGCATGAGGTGTCCTGCAATATCTAACAAATTGAAATGAGCTCTTCTGGTAGCTAAATATCGATGTCTTTGTCACTGCATGTATTGTACTGAAGTTGCACTGCAACAAGCCGTTACCAGAATGAGATCTTCACTCTCCAGTGGAGTGTGCGCTGATATGAAACTTCCTGGCAGATTAAAACCGTGTGCTGGACCGAGACTCGAACTCGGGACCTTTGCCTTTCGCAACCAAGTGCTCTACCAACTGAGCTACCCACGCACCACTGACGCCCTGTCCTGACAGCTTTACTTCTGCCAGTACCTCGTCACCTTTCTTCCAAACTTTACAGAAGCTTTCCTGCAGAAGCTGTGAGGATGGGGCGTGAGTCGTGCTTGGGTAGCTCAGTTGGTAGAGCACTTACCCGCGAAAGGCAAAGGTCCCGAGTTCGAGTCTCGGTCCGGCACACAGTTTTAATCTACCAGGAAGTTTCAACAAGCAGTTACCCTGTTATCTGAAAACAGCGTTGAAAAATAAAGTTGTCTGTCTGATGAAGGCAGTTCATTCTCTTTCACTATGAAACATACTGAAACTGAATATGATTTTCTGGAGAACGATGTTCTTAATTCATGCCGTGTAAGGATTTAATCAAGATCAGAGGAGTCAAAAATGACTTCGTAAGAGGGACACATTATTTGAATACTGACCATATAATGCAGATAGTGAATAGAAAATCTCATGCCTTACATGCAAGTGCCCTTCTAAATATCGCGTGACTTGACGTGTGCACACATTTACGAAAAGAACAAAAACAATCCTGTATTCACATCAACGTCCATAACATTATTTATTGAGTGTAACAACAATGGTATAAACTAGTTGCATACTCAGATGCATGAATAGAAAATGGATACTGATTCCCACATCTTCCAACCAAGTTGTAAAACCAAACAAAGAAACTAACCTCATTCGCATGAAATGCAGCTGCAAAGTATCTTGCGTGCATAAATCTGAAAAACCACGTAACGTATAACTGCGCAAAGACCGCGCAAGTAAGCAACCGTCTTATCGCAATACTGAAAGATATCGATTCAGTATGCCCATTTCAATATCATAACACAAGGAAGCCACCTGGTAGAAATTTGCACAGAGCATAACTTAATCATCGCTAACACTTGGTTTAAGAACCATGAAAGATGATTGCATACGTAGAAGGGACCTGCAGACACCGGAAGGTTTCAGATTCATTATATAATGGTAAGACATAGATTTCGGAAGCAATTTTGAAATTGTAAAACATTTTCAGGGGCAGATATGGACTCTGATCACAATTTATTGATTATGAACTGCAGATTACAGCTGAAGAAACTGCAAACAGGCAGAAATTTAAGGAGACCGGGTCTGGATAAACCGAAAAAACCGGAGGTTGCAGAGGGTATCAGAGGGAGCATTAGGAAACAATTGACAAGAAGAGGGGAAAGGACTACAGTAGAACAAGAATGGGTAGCTTTGAGAGATGAAATAGTGAAAGCACTAGAGGACCAAATAGGTAAAAAGACGAGGGCTAGTAGAAATCGTTCGGTTACACAAGAGATATTGAATGCAATCGATGAAAGGAGACAAGATAAAAATGTGATAATGAGGTACGTGAAGGGGAATACAAATGTCTAAAAAATGAGACTGACAGGAATGCAAAATGGCTAAGCAGGAATGGCTAGAGGACAAATGTAAGGATATAGAAGTATATATCACTAGTGGTAAGATAAATGTTGCATGCAGGGAAATTAAAGAGACCTTTGGAGAAAAGAGAATCACCCTTGTGAATATCAAAAGCTCAGATGGAAAACCAGTCCTAAGCAAGGAAGGGAAAGCAGAAAGGTGGAAGGAGTGTATAGAGGGTCCATACAAGGGCGATGTACTTCAGGGCAACATTATGGAAATGGAAGTGGATGTAAATGAAAATAACAAGGGAGATATGATGCTGTGTGAAGAATTTGACAAAGCACTGAAAGCCGTAAGTCGAAACAAGGCCTCGGGAGTAGACAACATTCCCCTAGAGCTACTGGTAGCCTTGGGAGAGCCAACCATGACAAAACTCTTCCATCTGGTGAGCAAGATGTGTGAGACATGTGAAATACCCGCAGACCACAAGAAGAATATAATAATTATAATTCCAAAAAAGGTGCTGAGTGGTGTGAAAATTAGCGAACTATCAGTTTAGTAAGTCACGGTTGCAAAATACTAACACGAATCACTACAGAAAAATAGAAAATCTGGTAGAAGCCTACCTTGGTGAAGATCAGTTTACATTCCGGAGAAATGTAGGAACACGCGAGGTAATACCGACCATACGACTTCTCATAGAAGATAGATTAAGGAAAGATAAACCAACGTTTATAGCATTTGTAGACTTAGAGAAAGTTTTGACAATGTTGGCTGGAATACTGTCTTTCACATTCTGAAAATGGTAGGAGTAAAGTACAGGGAGCGGAAGGCTATTTACAATTTGTACAGAAACCAGATGGCAGTTATAAGAGTAGAGGGACACGGATGGGAATCAGTGGTCGAGATGGGAGTGAGACAGGGCTGTAGCCTGTCCTCGACGTTATTCAATCTGCATATTGATCAAGCAGTAAATGAAGCAAAAGAAAAATTTGGAGTATGAATTAAAGTCTAGGAAGAAGAAATAAAAACTTTGAGAATTGCCAATGACTCTGCAATTCTGTCAAAGACAGGAAAGGACTAGGAAGAGCAGTTGAACAGAATGGACAGTGTCTTCAAAGGCGGATATAAGTTAAACACCAACAAAAGCAAAACGAAGACAATGGAATGTAGTCGACTTAAATCCAGTGATGCTGAGGGAGTTAGATTAAGAAATGAGACACTTAAAGTAGTAGGACATGAGTTTTGCTATTTGGGATGCAAAATAACTGATGATAGTCGAAGTAGGGAGGATATAAAATGTAGAGTGGCAGTGACAAGAAAAGCATATCTGAAGAAGAGAAATTTTTTAACGGCGAGTATAGATTTTAAGTGTCAGGAAGTCCTTTCTGAAAGTATGTGTATGGAGTGTAACCATGTCTGGAACTGAAACATGGGTGGTAAACAATTTAGACAAAAAGAGAATAGAAACTTTTGAGATGTAGTGTTACAGAAGAATGCTGAAGATTAGATCGGTAGATCATGTAACTAATGAGGAGGTATCGAGTAGAATTGGCGAGAAGAGAAATTTTTGGTACGACCTGACTAAAAGAAGTGGTCGGTTAACAGGACACACTCTGAGGCATCAAGGGATCACATATTTAGTACTGGAGGGAAGCGTGGAGGGAGGGGGGGGAGGGGGAAATCGTAGAGGGAGACCAAGAGACGAATACAGTAGACAGATTCAAACGGATGAAGGTTGCAGTAGATACTCAGAGATGAAGAGACTTGCAGAGGATAGAGTGGCATGGAGAGCTTCATCAAACCATTCTTTGGACTAAAGACAACAACATCAACAAACAACAAGATCAGACATCACACAGAATCTGAAAACACGAATCACATTCTGTTCGTCATCTTCTAAACACAGAGCAGAGCAGCTGTTAGCCGGTTGTAGCTCTCATATCTTTATGGGAAATTGGGTGTTGTTTCAATATGGTGTACAGATATCTGTACACCCCTAGAACTGCACACTAGTGTGTCCTCCCGCTGCAAAAGAAATCCATGCGTCAAAGGCAGTGTCCTCCCCAGAGGCACGTTACGACTACACCCCCCCCCCCCCCCACACACACACACTTCATCAAGCAGATGGAGGAACGCCACAGCCGTGTCCTTTGTTTAACCGACAGTAGTTTATTGTTCCTCAGCTGTAACCACTCATCCTCCCACGGACCCCGTGGTAGCTGCATGTACAGGGGCAACACACTGGTTCATCTGCTGCATCATTGCCCTGGATTCCCACGTGGCCTGGTTCCAGCATAGCGACATCTCATTGGCTTGCCTCTGTAAGTGGAAAATGATGCCGTAGATCAACTGAATACATTTTTCTGCTGATTACTTGTGATATGGCACCTAAGGAGTCAGTGTAGAAGAGGAATTTGGTAGGGTGATTACACTGCATCTGCTCCAGCGCCCTCAAGAATGCATATAATTCAGATCTCACATCTTGCACGTATTAAGTAAGCGAACCTTGAGAGCATTTTCTGGAAATAACACAGCGCAGCCGATGGAATGCCCCTACTTAGATTCATCAGTGTAAACTACAAAAAAAAATGGTTCAAATGGCTCTGAGCACTATGGGACTTAACTTCTGAGGTCATCAGTCCCCTAGAACATAGAACTACTTAAACCTAACTAACCTAAGGGCAGCACACACATCCATGTCCGAGGCAGGATTCGAACCTGCGACCGTAGCGGTCGCGCCGTTCCAGACTGAAGCGCCTAGAACCGCTCGGCCACACCGGCCGGCTTGTAAACTACAACACAGTCGTAGTACTTCGATAAAACTCTATGTAACACTAATTTAAAAAATGCAGTCTGTGGTGTAGTACTCTTTGTACACTGCTAAATCTAATACACCCATGACTCTACTTATCAGTGAAGGCGGCGGCGGGCAACTTCAATCTCGATGAAGCACAGAAATATGATACTCATTCAGAACTACCAGGTCCCGTTTCATGCAAATCCCGAGTGGCCTAGTTCCTAGCGATTTGTTTCTGAATAGTAACGCCTTTGAATGGGAAGCATCGGTACAGAATGCCGGTGACTGTAGGGTCGTTAACAGGATGCACACATGTCATATCATGAGGTTCCGCCGCCGGATGACTAGTGCTGGCTCACCAGCTTCAGTACAATGGCTGGAGATCGCACATGTCTTATATGCCCCTGTTGCTGACCTAATTTCCTGAAGGAGAACAGGATCTATGTATATAATAATCTAAATGAGCTGTAAATCGTATATACATAGTCCACTGATGTCGCACAATAAGCCCTATAAAAATGGTTCAAATGGCTCTGAGGTCATCAGTCCCCTAGAACTTAGAACTACTTAAACCTAACTAACCTAAGGACATCACACACATCCATGCCCGAGGCAGGGTTCGAACCTGCGACCGTAGCGGTCGCGCAGTTCCAGACTGAAGCGCCTAGAACCGCTCGGCCACACCGGCCGGCAAGCCCTGTAAAACTTGACCTGATATGTGATTGCTCAACTTCTCATTGAAATGGTGATAATTACGGCCTCTTAATTATACCAGGAAACAAATCCGGGAAGGGATGGACCAGTGGGGATTTTACACACTTTATTCGCAGGTAGAACACAAATTTGTTTTACACCAAATCGGCTACCACGCCCGGAACCGCCACACAAGAGGGTGCTGCTCCAACGGTAACATGTTAGTCAAAGATCATATGAACAGTGATATCGATACACTGAAAGAAAGCAGCCATGGCTTACTCACGACGATATAGTTCCCGGGGCAATGGCTGGATATCAGTGTTCACCGATTCAATGCCCTTGGGCCTTTGGCCATAATATTCAGCCTCTCATCAAATGTTACACCCATTAACCTGACTGAATTTTTAAAACTGAGAACAAGCCCTTCTTCGTAAGAATGGGCATGTTTAATGGGCGACAGAAACGACTAAAATTAACGCAAACAAATTTCTCTAAAGAAAATTTAAATCTGTGCCATCTGCCCACTCCTCCAACCGCTTTTTCGTACGTTGCAGTTGACGAGCTGCCGTTACAGCGCTGAAGGAAAATCGGAGTATGACAAAATCACCAACAAACAATACACATCAAACACGAAACTTAACTATGGATGTAATGATGTTGATTGTTGTAGAAACCAGAGTAACACTTGAAACATATCCCTAAGGGACAGCATTCTCTTGTTTGAATCGCTCGGAAAGCGCATCACCGATCTGACATCTAAAAACTCGTCTGAAAATGAGTAGGAGAGTGCCGAAGCCCTATTTTTGGTGCTGTTCTCAGATGTTACGCTTCCAAGTGGTGTCGTAGGCCGTATCAAGATCAAAGAAGATACCTATAAGGTGTTGGCTACACTCCAAAGATTGTTTGTTTCCGCTTCCCTCAAGGTGAGGTTGTCGCGGGTTGAATAATATTTCCGAAGGACACACTGGAAGCGAATAAATAGTTCCTGCGATTTTAGAACCCTAGTCAGATGTCGGTTGATCACACGTTCTGGCATGTTTCCTACGTACCTAAAGAGGTCCCCGATACACTAACTATTCAACAACGTGAGGACCTTCGCTGGTTTCAGGAGGAGTGCTATAATCACCTGACTCCACGAGTCGGGAAGTCTTCAGCAACTAATTTTATTAAAAAGGGATAGGCGGACTTCTTTTGCGTTCGGTTTGAGGCACTGTAAACGCGGTATTGGATTCAATCCATATTTAGTGCAATGTTCTTGCCTTAGACAGTGCATAATCAAATGGTTCAAATGGCTCTGAGCACTATGGGACTTAACATCTATGGTCATCAGTCCCCTAGAACTTAGAACTACTTAAACCTAACTAACCTAAGGACATCACACAACACCCAGTCATCACGAGGCAGAGGAAATCCCTGACCCCGCCGGGAATCGAACCCGGGAACCCGGGCGCGGGAAGCGAGAACGCTACCGCACGACCACGAGCTGTGGACTAGTGCATAATCGAGCTCCCTCGTTGAAAAGCGGCGATGGCTGTTCTCAGTGTTGTTTGAATGGAAATTCCAACTACCTCTTTCCACTAATGCCGATGACAGCGGAAAGCCGGATCCTGGTTTTTCGTCGCAGTAATGAAACTGAAATACTTCGCCCATAGCATGTGCGATGTGTTTAGCTGTAGACATCACTGCTTCTGTACAGCTGTTAGTGATGCTTTGACACATTTTCCGGATATTCTGCCTGTGGGTTCTCGGACATCTGAAGAACTAGTGGAACCATTTCACGAGACCAGAAGCATTTGCCATGGTCTTTCTTTGCTGTCTTTGTCCTTCGTGGCTTTACCATCGTGACCCGTAAAACCGTCAGGTTCGCAGCAGATGGCTCCATTTCAACCGTCGCAAGATATTTCCTGGCTGCGGGGCGATACTCATCCTTCCACCAGGGAACTTGTGGCCTCTGAATTCGGCCTGAGGGCTTTATGGTAGGTGCATCAGTGGCATGGTGGACCAAACTGGTAAAGTGATCCACCCAGTACTAGACACTATCTCGGGGTTCAAAAACAGCCGGTTGTCTGTTCAGGGTCCAGTTTC
Organism: Schistocerca piceifrons; assembly: GCF_021461385.2. Classification (NCBI taxonomy): domain Eukaryota; kingdom Metazoa; phylum Arthropoda; class Insecta; order Orthoptera; family Acrididae; genus Schistocerca; species Schistocerca piceifrons. Next base: position 175,920,354 of record NC_060149.1, on the reverse strand, counting down.
TTTTTTTATTTCTGCTGAACATTCATTGTGGCGACTGCGCTTCAGGTGGATCCAGATACGGAAGTGGTCACTTGAATTCAAGTCATCGACGATTTCCCAGCAAGCAGCGTCTGCGAGGGCGGGAGAGCAAGAAGCAACGTCTGTGGTAAATAAAGAACCCGCTGCAATGCTAAAGTGTGTGCTTCTATCACAATTAAAAAGACAAAACATTCCTGACGCAATAAGGCTTTCAACATCTCGAACCATGGGACAGGTTGATGCAGATCCCCAGAGCACATTATGTGGATTAACATATCCTACAAATAGGAACAGTAAGGGGAGTTGTGAAATCAAGTCACATAGAGCGTCTCTATCCAAAATTTCTTTGGGTGGAAGATATACCAGGTGATCAAAAAGTCAGTATAAATTTGAAATCTTAATAAACCACGGAATAATGTAGATAGAGAGGTAAAAATTGACACTCATGTTTGGAATGACATGTGGTTTTATTAGAACCGAAAACAAACAAAGTTCACAAAATGTCCGACAGATGGCGCTGGACAGCAAAACGTCAGTGACTGCGCATGACAATCGTGTATAAAAGGAGTTGTAATGAGAGAGAGAATCAGATGCGCCACCAGTCGCAGCATGTTAACGTTACCTGAAAAGGCGCTTTTAGTAAAGCTGTATTATCAGAATGGGGAATGTGTTAGTTCAGCGCTACGATCCTATCGCCAAGGGAAGGGGATTCGAACGGGTAAAGGTGCGTTGACAAATGCAGCTGTGGCGAGAATGATTTCGAAGTTCGAAGCCACGGGTTGTTTAGACGATAGACCCCGTAGTGGCCGACCGAGCACGAGACGTAATGCTGCTGAGACAGTTCAGGAAGAAATGGAGACTGTAGCGGGTTCGTCTATGCACGGGGAAATCAGCGCTCTTGCAGTCGCACGTCGCACCGGCATTCCATACACTACTGTTTGGTTGGCACTTAGGTGCACCTTCCGGTGCTATCCGTACAAAATCCATCGGCATCATGAACTGTTACTTGGCGATTTAGTGAAGCGGAGGGCATCTGCAGTGTGGGCTTTTCAAAAGATGGCGGAAGATGACGATTGCTTGAGTAACGTGTTGTGGACCGACGAAGCTCATTTCACGCTCCGCGGGTCTGTCAACGCCCACAACTGCAGAATTTGGGATACCGAAAATCCTAGAACTTTCTTGGAAACTCCATTGCACGACGAGAAAGTCACGGTATGGGTTGGATTTACCACATCTACCGTTATCGAGCCTTTTTACTTCGAGGAAATGCGTGATTCTGGTACCGTGACGGGTGAGAGGTACGCCCATATGTTACAGAATCGCATCATCCTCAGCCTGGCTGATAAACACCTGCTGGAACGTACGATGTTTATGCAGGATGGCGCTCCACCTCATATTGCTAGACGTGTGAAAGATCTCTTGCGGCCGGCCGGTGTGGCCGTGTGGTTCTAGGCGCTTCAGTCTGGAACCGCGTGACCGCTACAGTCGCAGGTTCGAATCCTGCATCGGGCGTGGATGTGTGTGATGTCCTTAGGTTAGTTAGGTTTAAGTAGTTCTATGTTCTAGGGGGACTGATGACCTCAGAAGTTAAGTCGCATAGTGCTCAGAGCTAGGGGACTGATGACCACAGTACTCAGAGCCACTTGAACCATTTTTTGATCTCTTGCGCGCGTCGTTTGGTGATGATCGTGTGCTCAGCCGCCACTTTCGTCATGCTTGGCCTCCCAGGTCCCCAGACCTCAGGCCGTTCGATTATTGGCTTTGGGGTTACCTGAAATCGCAGGTGTTTCTAGGGATGCTGAAAGACAACATCCGACGCCAATGCCTCACCATAACTCGGGACATGCTTTACAGTGCTGTTCACAACATTATTCCTCGACTACAGCTATTTTTCAGGAATGATGGTGGACATATTGAGCATTTCCTGTAAAGAACATCATCTTTGCTTTGTCTTACTTTGTTATGCTAATTATTGCTATTCTGATCAGATGAAGCGCCATCTGTCGCACATTTTTTGAACTTTTGTATTTTTTTGGTTCTAATAAAGCCCCATGTCATTCCAAGCATGTGTGTCAATTTTTACCTCTCTATCTACATTATTCCGTGATTTATTCAGTTTTCAAATTTATACTGACTTTTTGATCACCCGGTACATTAGAAACTGTAACTTTGCATGGAATGTGCAGTTTTCTAGCCAATGCCTTAATAGCTGTTCTGAGAAGAACAGAAGTGCCATGTTACGTTTCATTCAGAAAAATGGTAACTCTGACGAACTAGCCCTAACCCCACCGAGGTCATCCTTTCGGTGGAGGTTGTATTCCCTGAGCACAGGGCTTCGGTAGGTATAAAATTTATTTTCTGTACACAGAGGCACAAGGTCTTCCCTTTGATAACAATTTTATCTTCTCCATGTGTGCTTCGAACCTGTTCATGTTCCGTTGTGGCATGGGAGCCATTTACAAGTGAGGTTTATTCTCCTCCCTCCTCTTCTGCTTACAGCAGAAACCGCTTCATAAGGGGGAGAAACCAGAGAACTTAGGACTGACATGAGCAGACCTCGATGTGCATCGCCGAGTCTTCGTCACCTGAGTGTTTATGTATCATATTGTTCGCTTGCTTCGATTCCTCTTTCTTGACGTTACGCTTCGCTTAGTCTTCTCCATCATAACTGAGGATACCGACTTAGGCCAAGGCAAACTGTTTTTCAGCAATTTCCCTTCCAGTGCAATATCTACGGTGGGTGCCGAAACTTCTCTTCGCTTATTAGTGGAATTGGTTTGGTCATAGCAGCAGTTTCATCCAGAATTTTCCTTCCGCACATACATCTGTAAGAGCTTTTTTATGCTAGAATCGACTGGTGACGCCTAAGTTGAAGCACTTACCTTTTTATTTTCTCCACGAATGTGGCTGCAAAGGTTCTCTTTGTTGGATGGATGTTTTTACCGCGTAAGAAACCACCATAACCGTTGGGCATGATTGCTTGAGAATTCATGGATGACATGGTGTTCCCACGAGCTGCTGCGGAAACAGGAGACTACACAAGCAGTGTTGGGGATGATTGTTTGAGAATTCATGGATGACATGGTGTTCCCACGAACTGCTGCGGAAACAGGAGACTACGCAAGCAGTGCCTCATTTGCCTGGCTAAGGTGTATTCAAATGAGTCACGTCAGGGTTCTCCGAGGTTGCCCGCTAGCAACTATTCCACGTCACCAGCCATCTACCCCATCGGAACATTGGACTCCTTGACAATGGGGCTTGTTTTATAGAGGTTTGCAATCAGACTTCGGGAATACACTTGTTTAGGTAAGATATTGAGGTAATTAACATTCGAGGTGACAGTTTAATGCAAGCGTAAGATAAGCCACTGCGAAGTGAAATGCTACTATATTAATAACCTTTGAAACCGCCACAATGTTGAATGCAAGCATGCAAAAGTTCCATTCATTGAGTTGTACAGTTGTGGGTTGACAGTTAGAGGGATGGAGTTCCATTCCCGTTGCACTTGGTTGATCAGTACAGGGATGGTTAATGCTGCTTGTGGATAACGCTGTAGTTGTCGTCCAATGACGTCTCATATACGATCGATTGCAAACAAATTTGGTGATCGAGCTAACATGTCGATACTCTTCTGAGCATGTTTGGTTACAACAGCGTTATGTGGGTGAGCGTTATCCTCTTGGAAAACAACCCCTGCAATGTTGTTCACGAATGTCAGCACAGGAGGCTGAAACATCAGATTGACGTACAAATATGCAGTCAAGATACGTGGGATAACCACGAGAGTCTTCCTGCTGTCATACGAAATTCCACCCCAGGCTATAAGTCCAGGATGTGTCCAGCACGCAGTGAGGTTGGTTGCAGGCCCTCAGCTAGCCCTACCTCTAACCAACACACGGCCGTCACTGGCGCCGAGGCAGAACCAGCTTTCATCAGGAAACACAATAGACATCCACCCTCCACTCCAGTGAACTCTCGCTTGAGACAACTGAAGTCCCAAATAGCGATGGTTCGGGGTCACCGGAATGACTGCTACTGGGCGTCTGGCTCAGAGCTATCCTTGAAGCAATGGATTTGTAACAGTTCGTGATACAGTACGATGCACCAAAGCCATACACCGAACACTATGGTCTCGGTGGTGCCACGTGGCCGTCCAGAGCCCGTCTTCTTGCGACCGTATATTCTCGTGACCATCGCTGCCATAAATCATGTACAATGGCTACATCCCTGCCAAGCCTTTATGCAATACTGCGAAAGGAATATCGAGCTTCTCGTAGTTCTATCACACGATCTCGTTTAAACTCAGTGAGGTGTTGATACTGGCGTCTTTGTTGCCTTAAGGGGGGACATTGACGAAAAACACACACTACTTCAAAAATGAACTAATTCACAGTTCTGGAGATATGGCAATAAAATTTTGTACCACGCATTACATGAAAGTAACACATTTACATATAAAATCCTTTCATTATATATATTCAACTTTGCTTTTGAATGAAATTTGAACTTTTATTTTCAAAAAGTAATGTATGTTCCTTTTTCTCAGAAAGTATGCAAGATATTTCTACAAAAATTTCTCTGTTTCATCTCTTTATATGTTGTAAGCTTGTCTCATGAGGTTTTTGGAATACGTCAAATACGAGAATTTTCATAATTTTTAAATTATAATTCCACAAGTACAAATTTAAATTCAAGCAAAATTCCAAGCACTTTGCCCCATACGTCAGCTTGCAATCAGAATTTCAAAATTTGCTCTTTAGATAACGTTTATTAGGTTTGCAGAAATATGTGTACAAAATTTCATAATTCTAGCATTCATAGAATCTGAGGAAAAGGTACATAAACTTTTTTAAAAAAAACTTTTCAGGAAACGCAATTTAAAGTTCAACCTAACTTTTTTCCTTTTGTCACTTCTTCAGAAGGCACCACATATGTACTCTGGGTCGTCTTTCCCTTCAAGGCTTCTCTTCTGGTTTCTGTTGTCTGTCTCCTTTCCTTTACCAGGTCTTCAACTGACTTTTCAGCTGCAGAGACGCGCTGTAAATCTATTTTTCTCGGGATGGCTTGAGTAAAATTTCCTACCTTGAAGTCCATTCTTCCTAATACTTTGATCCTCCCGACGTTCCCATCATTAAATACAATAACTGCATCATAAGTTGCAATTCTGACAACTGTAGCAGATGCAAATGTATTTTTAGGGCATCATTTCCACATGAGTGAATTTAGAGATTCATTTGGATTTTGGGTTTTGCCGTGAACACACTTTTTGAGAAGTACATGATCGGCCAGAAACCTGTAAGTGGGCTTGACAAGATCCAGGTTACAATTTGGAAACCTCTCCTTGTGAATGTAGGGGCTGTTATTGTGGTGTCACCGCCAGACACCACATTTGCTAGGTGGTAGCCTTTCAATCGGCCGCGGTCCGTTAGTATACGTCGGACCCGCGTGTCGCCACTATCAGTGATTGCAGACCGAACGCCGCCACACGGCAGGTCTAGAGAGACTTCCTAGCACTCGCCCCAGTTGTACAACCGACTTTGCTAGCGATGGTTCACTGACAAAATACGCTCTCATTTGCCGAGACGATAGTTAGCATAGCCTTCAGCTACGTCATTTGCTACGACCTAGCTAGGCGCCATGTTCAGTTACTATTGATACTGAACTATGTACAGTCAAGAGCGACGCTCATCATTAATGGATTAAAGTTAAGTATTCCACCAGCTGCGTCCGTTTTTCTAAATTCTAATTTCCTTGTCCTGTTCCAGACCTCACGCCAGCCTACGTGAGCTAAAGCGCGTGCCTTTCGGCTTCCTCTAATAATCACGGTGTTGGCTCTCCTGCCAACCCACAACAGTTATCCCTCTGAATTTGTAGATATTTACACCAGCTAATGTGGATGCGTCACACTTTTAATTAATTTTCAGGCACTTCGGATGCATTTTCAACATTGAAACTTTGGGAACTTATTGTCCATGAGCTGTACTAACAAATAAAAAATAAATCGAAAATTGACATTTTTGGTCAATTTCATCTACGTCCCCCTTAAAGGAATTCTTAACTAACATCAGCTCACCACTTCCAATCTGAAAGCTAGCTAACGCTCACGAGCGATACAGCGTGTATTTAAAACAAAGCTGATTTGCATCCTCATAGGGCACTACTAGCGCCACTCTTATGCGACTGGTTCGAAATATGAATAAACATGATCTTTCAGATGTAGAAACATGGCTACCAACTTTCGTTTATATCGTATAGCTCGTTGGTGTCGCGATTTTTTTCTTTGTGTTAGTGTATAAGGTGCCATCAAAAGTTCCCGTTCGAAGGCCGTACAGTCCAGAATCGGTAAGTCAATCAGGCAAAATCGCTGTGAGCAATGAGGCAGTCATCCCAGCGACGCACGAGGTTGAAGACACCAGTTTGATAAAACACCGTGTCTTGCTGCACATCCCCGTCAGACTGGAATGGTCGACTCTTCAAGTCCCTTTTTAAGAGACAGGAGGCGTGGTGATCTCATGGGGAGAGGTCAGGACTGCAGGGTGGGTGCTTGAGTGTGTCCCATGTGAGTTGGCGTTACGACATTTGCGATATGGGGACATGCGTTAACATCAAGTATGGGTAGATATTATACTTGACAATCGGACTAAACTATTAATTGCATCTTTTTACCGACTTCCCCACTCAGAAGACATAGTTACTGAACAGTTCAAAGAAAACTTGAGTCTCATTTCAAATAGATACCCCACTCACACAATTATAGTCGGTGGTGGCTTAAATCTACCCACAATATGCTGGAAAAATTACACGTATAAAGCCGGCGGTAGGCATAAAAGTCATCAGAAATTGTGCGTAATGCTTTCTCAGAAAATTATTTTGAACAATTAGTTCATGAGCCCACTCAAATCGTAAATGGTTGCGAAAGCATGCTTGACCTCTTAGCAACAAATACTCCTGCACAAATAGGGAGTATCATGACGGATACAGGGTTTAGTGACCACAAGGCTGTTGCTGCTAGGCCGAATATCGTAATATCCACAACCATCGAAAAGAAACGCAAAGTACATTTACTTAAAAAAGCTGATAAAAGTACTCTTAACGCCTTTTTAAGAGACAGTCTCCACTCCGATCTTATCATGTTAGCGTGGAAAAGATGTGGAATCGTTTCAAAGAGATAGTTTCGATTGCAAATAGAGAGATATATACCACATAAATTAATAAGTAATATTACTGATCCCCCATGGTACACAAAACGGGTCAGATCGCTGTTGCAGAAACAAAGAAAAAAGCATACCAAATTTAAAAGAACGTAAAATCCCCAAGATTTGCAAAGTTTTGCAGCTGTTCTAAATATAGCGCGTACTTTAATGCGAGATGCTTTTAATAATTTTCACAACGAGACTCTCTCTCAGAATCTCGCAGAAACCCCAAAGAGATTGTTGTGGGTTGGCAGGAGAGCCAACACCGGGTACTAGAGGAAGCCGAAAGGCACGCGTTTTAGCTAACGCAGGCTGGCGTGAGGTCTGGAACAGGACAAGGAATTTAGACTTTAGAAAAACGGACGTAGCTGGTGGAATACTTAACTTTAATCCATTAATGATGAGCGTCGCTCTTGACTGTACATGACTCCAGTATCGATAGTAACTGAACATGGCGCCTTGCTAGGTAGCAAAGTCGGTTGTACAACTGGGGCGAGTGCTAGGAAGTCTCTCTAGACCTGCCGTGTGGCGGCGCTCGGTCTGCAATCACTGATAGTAGCGACACGTGGGTCCGGCGTATACTAACGGACCGCGGCCGATTTAAAGGCTGACACCTAGCAAGCGGTGACACCACAGAGATTCTGGTCGTATATAAAGCACACCAGTAGCAAGACGCAATCAGTAGCTTCATTGCGCGATAACAACGGTGAATTCACTGCCGTCAGTGACATCAAAGCAGAGGTATTAAATACGGTTTTCCGAAATTCCTTCACCAAAGAAGACGAAGTAAATATTCATGAATTTCAAGCAAGAACAACTGCCAAGATGAGAAACATAGAAGTAGATATCCTCGGTGAAGCAAAGCAGCTTAAATCACTTAATAAAGGCAAGGGCTCTGGTCCAGATTGTATACCAGTCAGGATTCTTTCAGTTTATCCTGATACAACTGGTCTATATTTACAAGTTATATTCAACCGCTTGGTCATAGAAAGATCCGTACCTAAAGGTTGGAAAATTGCTGAAGTCACACCAATATCCAGCAGAGTTTTAGAACATATACTGTGTTCGAATATTATGAATTACCTCGAAGAAAACTATTTATTGACACATGATCAGCACGAATTCAGAAAACATCGTTCTTGTGAAACACAACTAGCTCTTTATACTCATGAAGTAATGAGTGCTATCGACAGGGGATGTCAGACTGATTCCACATTTTTAGATTTCCAGAAGGCTTTTGACACCGTTCCTCACAAGCGTCTTCTAACCAAACTGCGTGCCTACGAAATATCGCATCAGTTTTGCGATTGGTTTCGTGATTTCCTGTCAGAAATGTCACATTTCGTAGTAATAGACGGAAGGTCATCGCGTGAAAGAGAAGTAATATCCGGTGTTCCCAATGCAAATGTTACAGGCCGTCTCTTCTTCCTGATTACATCTACATCTACATGGATACTCTGCAAATCACATTTAAGTGCCTGGCAGAGGGTTCATCGAACCACCTTCACAATTCTCTATTATTCCAATCTCGTATAGCGGGCGGAAAGAACGAACACCTATATCTTTCCGTACGAGCTCTAATTTTCCATATTTTATCGTGGTAATTGGTTCTCCCTATGTAGGTCGCTGTCAACAAAATGTTTCGCATTCGGAGGAGAAAGTTGGTGATTGGAATTTCGTGAGAAGATTCCGTCACAACGAAAAACTCCTTTCCTTTAATGATGTCCAGCCCAAATCCTGTATCATTTCAGTGACACTCTCTCCCATATTTCGCGATAATACAAAACGTGCTGCCCTTCTTCGAACTTTTTCGATGTACTCCGTCAGTCCTATCTGGTAAGGATCCCACACCGCGAAGCAGTACTCTAAAAGAGGACGGACAAGCGTAGTGTAGGCAGTCTCCTTAGTAGATCTGTTACATTTCCTAAGTGTCCCGCCAATAAAACGCAGTCTTTGATTAACCATCCCCACCACATTTTCTATGTGTTCCTTCCAATTTAAGTTGTTCGCAATTGCAGTTCCTCGGTATTTAGCTGAATTTACGGCCTTAAGATTTGACTGATTTATCGTGTAACTGAAGCTACGAATTCCTTTTAGCACTCATGTGAGTGACTTTACACTTTTCGTTATGTAGGGTCAACTGCCAATTTGTTGCACCATTCAAATATCTTTTCTAAATCGTTTTGCAGTTTGTTTTGATACTCTGATGGCTTTATTAGTCGATAAACGACAGCGTCATCTGCAAACGACCAAAGACGGCTGCTCAGATTGTCTCCCAAATCGTTTATATAGATAAGGAACAGCAAAGGACCTATAACACTACTTTGGGGAACGCCAGAAATCACTTATGTTTTACTCGATGACTTACCGTCAATTACTACGAACTGTGACCTCTCTGAGAGGGAATCACGAATCCATTTCACATAACTGAGACGACATTCCATAAGCACGCAATTTCACTACAAGCCGCTTGTGTGGTATAGTGTTAAAAGCCTTCCGGAAATCTAGAAATACGGAATCGATCTGAAATCCCTTGTCAGTAATACTCAACCCTTCATGCGTATAAAGAGCTAGCTGTGTTTCACAAGAACGATGTTTTCTTAATCCATGTTGACTGTGTGTCAATAGACCGTTTCCTTCAAGGTAATTCATAGTGTTCGAACACAATATATGCTCCAGAATCCTGTTGCATATTGACTTTAACCATATGGGCCTGTAATTTAGCGGATTATTCCTACTACCTTTCTTGAATATTGGTGTGACCTGTGCAACTTTCCAGTCTTTGGGTACGGATCTTTCGTTGAGTGAACGATTGTATATGATCGTTAAGTATGGAGCTAATGCATCAGCATACTCTGAAAGGAACCTAATTAGTATACAGTCTGCACAAGAAGACTTGCTTTTATTAAGTGATTTAAGTTGCTTCACTACTGTGAGAATATTTACTTCTACGTTACTCATGGTGGTAGATGTTCTTGATTCGAATTCTGGAATATTTACTTCGTCTTCTTTTGTGAAGCCATTTCGGAAGTCTGTGTTTAGTAACTCTGCTCTGGCAGCACTGTCTTCGATAGTGTTGTGGGTTGGCAGGAGAGCCAACACCGTGTTATTAGAGGAAGCCGAAAGGCACGCGGTTTAGCTCACGCAGGCTGGCGTGAGGTCTGGAACAGGACAAGGAAATTAGAATTTAGAAAAACGGACGTAGCTGGTGGAATACTTAACTTTAATCCATTAATGATGAGCGTCGCTCTTAACTGTACATGATTCAGTATCAATAGTAACTGAACATGGCGCCTTGCTAGGTCGTAGCAAATGACGTAGCTGAAGGCTATGCTAACTATCGTCTCGGCAAATGAGAGCATATACTAACGGACCGCGGCCGATTTAAAGGCTACTACCTAGCAAGTGTGGTGTCTGGCGGTGACACCACATTCCTTCCCCGCAAATCGGCGTACGGTTGTGGCATAAGGCTTCTGCCCGCCGTGGGGGGACCCCATGCGACGAGGTGGGGAGCCTAACAACAGGCGAGGCTGTGCCACCCGTACCCTGCCATTCGGACCGCGGGGAGCTAGGAAACGCCTGAAAACCTGCTCCAGGGTGCACGTCAACATGCGGTGTATGCGCCCGCAGAGAGACAGGAGGGGCCGAAGGGTCGACCTCCATCGGGCTGGGGCATCCGACGGGCGAAGACGACATACGGTCCGGAGCGGGCAAGAGTTCCATGTCGGAGGACAACTGGTCACGGGAAGCGATCGGCGGCGCGTGACCCAGGGAGGCGCCCGGCGGTTGCAGCGACGCGTCCACTGCGGGCGTCGCCGGCGGGAGAACAGGCGGCGGCGGCGGCGGCGCGTCGCCATGGGGCAAAATGGAAGGCAGCGTCGGTAACACCTGGGGCTGAGGCGAGCCAGTGGATGGGTCCCCAGGGCGCCGACCGGACGGCACCGTCGCTGAAAGCAGACGGGGAGCGGCAGATCCCGTGCGACGACAGAGGCGCAGCTGATTGAGAGGCCGACGCACCTCACCAGAGGCCCCCAAAACCAGATACATAGCGAGGCCGAGGCAGCGAAGAATGCGCCCTTCGAGCCAACGCCGTGAACCACGATAGTAGCGGTAGTAGACAACATCACCTGGGGTAAAAGCAGGTGTCTGCCGCTGCACAGGAACCTGATGCGGCGGATGTAGCAAAGACATCAAGGTTCGATGAGGGCGACCGTGGAGCAACTCAGCCGGCGAGTGACCATCTCGGGACTGAGAGCGATACGAGTTCAAAAAGAGCAATAACGCGTCCTCCCGAGAATGCGACTCTTTCACCTTCAACATCTGTGACTTGAAAGTCCTGACCAATCATTCAGCGGCACCGTTTGACTGTGGCGAAAACGGAGCGGACGTCAGATGTTGAATACCATTGGCCTTGCAGAATGACTGAAATTCTGCCGACACGAATTGTGGGCCATTGTCGGAAACAATAGTCTGTGGAAGACCTTCAATGCAAAAGATAGCGGATAACGCTTGGATGGTGGCAGATGACGTCGTGGAAGACATCCGGACAACAAAAGGAAAATTACTGAACGAATCTACCACAACCAACCATCGAGCATTCCAGAATGGACCAGCAAAATCGATGTGTAAGCGTTGCCAAGGCGAAGTGGCTTTTGGCCATGCAAAGAATTTCCGCGGTGGTGCTGATTGTTGTTCGGCACACACCATGCAAGAAGAGCACATATTCGTAATCGCGGCATCGATTCCGAACCCAGTACAGTGCTGACGAGCAAGTTGTTTCGTTCTCACTATACCCCAATGTCCTTGGTGGAGAAGCTGTAAGACAGAGGACTTTAACGGACGTGGGACCACGACCCTGGACTGATCATTATCAGAACGCAACAGCAAAACACCACGTCGTACAAAAAGTCTGGTGAGCAAAAAATCGGCGAACCAACGGATCCCCGATCCGTGACTTTGACAAGGGCCATTGCGTAGCAAGAAAACGCAGAACGGTAGCAAGGACAGGGTCGGCAGCTGTGGCTGTAGCTACACGACGAAAATCAATCGGAAACGATTCGACCACATCATCGGTTTCCGAATCAATGAACATGCAAGCAAGTTCGGAGGAATCGAATGCTCTATCCTCAGCAACAGGCAAACGGGACAACGCATCGGCGTTTCCGTGCTTAGCAGTGGACCGATACAAGATATCGTAGCGGTACTGCGAGAGGAAAATAGACCAGCGAATGAATTTCTGCGCTGTACGTGGAGGTACAGGCTTGGTCGGATGAAAAAGCGATGTCAAAGGTTTGTGGTCTGTGAGGATGGTAAAGTGACGACCATACAAGAAATCATGAAACTTTGTAACACCAAATACGAGAGCCAATGCTTCTTTCTCGATCTGTGAATAATTTCTTTGTGCAGACGAGAGCAATTTGGACGCAAAGGCAATAGGGCGATCGTGCGAACCATCTTTGTGCGCAAGCACAGCACCGATCCCGAAATGTGATGCATCCACCATCAACAAAACGGGCTTCCGGGGATCGAATGGCGTAAGGCAAGTATTGGAAAGCAGCGCCGATTTCAACTGGCGAAAGGCGCGTTCGCATTCCGTCGTCCAGACGAACGGAACACCTTTACGGCGTAAGCGATGAAGCGGAGCTGAAATGGTAGAGGCCTGTGGAACATAGCGATGATAATAGTTAATTTTTCCCAGCACACTCTGTAGCTGCTTCAAATTCTGCGGCGAAGACAAGTCTTGTATGGCACGGAGGTGATTGGGACTGGGATGTAAGCCTTGGGCATTGCGTACATGTCCCAGGTAGGGTAAGTCACGAGCAAAAAACACACATTTATAGATATTGCTGAAACAATGCAGGGGCGTATGCACACCCGAATGGCAGTCGTTTGAATCGATACAAACCAAGATGCGTGTTAACCACCAAAACGCGCTGGGATTCTTCGTCCACCGGTATTTGCAAGTACGCATCTGCTAGGTCCAACTTCGAAAAATATTTACCCGGGCACAGTTTGTCAAAAAGATCTTCTGGGCGGGGTAAAGGAAAAGTTGCAGCCACTAGTTGTGGATTCACTGTTGCCTTGAAGTCCACACAAAGTCTCAATTTTCCGGAAGGTTGTGGCAAAATTACTAAGGGTGATGCCCAGAGAGAAGCCTGCACACGTTCAATTACACCTTGTGATTCCAAATCGTGTAATGTTTTTGCGACCTCATCACGCAATGCGTGGGGAACATTGCGCGCTCTGAAAAATTTCGGTTGCGCGTTTACTTTCAGTTCCAAATGTGCTTTATAGTTCTTAGCGCAACCGAGGCCCGGTGCAAAAATGTCTGCAAATTCTTCACATAGACGAGAAACACTGTCTGGAGGCACAGTCTGGTTCACCGATAGGACCTGATTTACTATAGACAAGTTAAACAACTGAACATGGCGCCTTACTAGGTCGTAGCAAATGACGTAGCTGAAGGCTATGCTAACTATCGTCTCGGCAAATGAGAGCGTATTTTGTCAGTGAACCATCGCTAGCAAAGTCGGTTGTACAACTGGGCGAGTGCTAGGAAGTCTCTCTAGACCTGCCGTGTGGCGGCGCTCGGTCTGCAATCACTGATAGCGGCGACACGCGGGTCCGACGTATACTAACGGACCGCGGCCGATTTAAAGGCTACCACCTAGCAAGTGTGGTGTCTGGCGGTGACACCACAGATAGTATAGCAGAGAAGACATTGATTGTTTCTTACTGCTAACATACTTCACATACGACCAGAATCTCTTTGGATTTTGTGCCAGGTTTCGAGACAAAGGTTCGTTGTGGTAACTGTTATAAGCATCTCGCATTGAAGTCCGTACTAAATTTCGAACTTCTGTAAAAGATCGCCAATCTTGGGGATTTTGCGCCTGTTTAAATTTGACATGTTTGTTTCGTTGTTTCTGCAGCAGGGTTCTGACCGGTTTTGTGTACCAAGGTCGATCAGCTCCGTCGTTCGTTAATTTATTTGGTACAAATCTCTCAACTGCTGCCGATACTATTTCTTTGAATTCAAGGCACATCTGGTCTACACTTATATTATTAATTTGTAAGGAATGGAGATTGTCTCTCAGGAAGGTGTCAAGTGTATTTTTATCTGCTTTTTCGAATAGGTATATTTTCGTTTATTTTTGGAGGATTTGGGGCTACGACAACCCTGTGTTGACTAATCCCTGTATCGGTTTTGATGCTCGTTATTAACACAGGATTATTTGTTGCTAAGAGGTCAAGTGTGTTTTCACATATATTAACGACATAGGATACAATCTGAGTAGCCCTCTTAGATTGTTTGCAGATGATTATGTCATTTACCGTCTTGTAAAGTCATGATATGACCAAAACGAAATGCTAATTGATTTAGATAAGATATCTGTATGGTGCGAAAAGTGGCCTGAATAAAGAAAAGTTTGGAGTTATTCACATGAGTACTAAAAGAAATCCGCTAATTTCCGATTACGCGACAAGTATGTCTGATGTATCAAGTTGTGTTTTCGTGCTCTCTTCACGTCTTCTTTTACTTCAACGATCCGTTTCATTTTTTCATATTTTACTTTACTGAGAGTTCGTAGAATTCCTCAATGTGCCCAGTTAACCCGGTAGTTTCGTTCTTTTAATACGTCCATCGAATTTTAACCTAAGTTTTGTTCATATGTGAGTAGTTACTTCTTCTGCGTAATTTCGACCTAAAATCCCTGATTACTTTTCGTTACCTCTTCTGCATTTCTTCAATGTCTCCCTTTCTTTCTCGAATGAGTGTCTCAGCACCATAACGACACTTCGGTTTCATTACTGTGTTCCAGTGTCTCCCGTTGATGTATTTTGGTATTCGTTTTTTCCTGTAGATGTCTTTTGTAAAACTGAAGAGTGTTTCCATTTTTTTACAACGAATTTCATAACCAACCTTTTCCATGGCAATTTACTAAATGATTTCGCTTAAATATTGGAAACTCTGTCGACTCTCTCGATTTTCACAAGATAAAGATCAGTCATCATATTAGATTAAAACATCCATGCTGAACATGGTATAATACAGCTCATAAAGAAAAATCTACACGAATAGAAAATACAATACAGAAAATTATGTAAGTAAAGTTTTATCAGTGAGCTTTTGCATGTGGTCTTATTATAATCAAAAATAGTTCAAATGGCCCTGAGCACTATGGGACTTAACTTGTGACGTTATCAGTCCCCTAGAACTTAGAACTACTGAAACCTAACGAACCAAAACATCACGCACATCTATGCCCGAGGCAGGAATCGAACCTGCGACCGTAGCGGTCGCGCTGTTCCATACTGTAGCGCCTAGAACCGCTCGGCCACTAAGGCCGGGTATTATAATCTTCGCAGATTCCACATCAATAGTCATTATCGCAACACAACCACAATGTCTACCGGAAAAAGACAGAAAAAAGTTAATTACAAATCATTGCCTCACTGTGAGATACTTGCAGTAAATTTGAGATTTCCTACGCGAAAATATTTACGTACTGGCACACGGGTTTTACATGTATTGTTTTACAATGAACTCACTGCATACGACAGTCGTCTTGACAACGCTCTTTCGTGGAACGGGTGTGGCTAAACAAAACATGCATTGTGCATGGGTGTCGTTGGCGGTGGTGCTGCTGTCTCCAACACGGTGTCTCCTTTCTCAGTCAAGGCAGGGAGTGTTGTTGTGGCAAGATAGCTGGTGTTTAGGAGTGTCGGTATTGACGGTGATAGACAGAATTTCGGACCTTTTCAATACATTTACGTATGGTAAGCATCGACGAGTGTGCTTGGACATCACTCATGACGTTTGGGTTTGCCTCTGGAGGGAACATTAGTAACAACACACGGGGAGTGAGTGTATCAGCCTCAGGAAAGGGTAGTTTCCCTTACAAAAAAGAAGAGTTCTATGACTAGTACATGGATGTTGTGTGTGACGCACTAGTCTCGATCTGACACGAAGACGGAAAAAGGGTGTTGATGCTGGTCATGCTCCATAGGAGAGCCAGCCACTTCTGTGGGAGGACTTGGGAACCTCGGGGAGGGGGGGGGGGGGAAGGTTAATTGCAACCAAAATGTCATTCTCGCTCCCGTGCTTGTCTTGCTCCGGATTGCCGCCGCCGGTACGTAGCTCCAAGATCGAATCGCCTCCCTTGAGCCGTAGCCTCCGCGAACATCTCCATTGTTAGCCACCTGGCGAGGAAGGCACCCCTCGTCTTAAAGCCCTCAGAGAGCAGGCCGCCCACCCCGGACCTGCCGGCGACAACTTCACCTGCCCGGCCACCCTCGGGTCTCGGTGCTTCGCCACCCCGCAGAAGGCTTACTGTTTTCGCGCACCCGTCCGTGTCGGTCATCTGCACACCCCAAACACCTATCATCACCCACTCTATTCTAACAAAAGCGTTACAAATATATAATGAAAACCTTGTCTGAAACTTAATACATGACATGTAACAAAATTTAATTATTGCTTAGTTTTTACTTAAATCCCTAATGACAGGTGAATTTAAACATGTATTAGGATTTAGTGACGGAAGACATTAACTTTCTGACACTTCACTCCTTTTCTCTTTCGTCAGAGTTCAGCAGAAACACTCTTTGAGTGCATTAACGTCTATAGAATAAATGACTGGGATAAAGAGTGGACCCTTATTCTATGACAGAGCACAACGGTGTTTAAGCTGTAAATAAATTGGTTCTTAATGCTAATTTTTTCACAGAAATACACGAATTTACACAGTTTACAACGTGGCATTGTTAGGACAGTTGTCAAGATAACGCATCTCGTTCTGAGTAAGTAAAATAGCTCTAAACACAACAGTATCAAATTTTAACTAGAAGTTTCTTTACAACATTATTCTTACTTGCGTCATGAAGTTGGCCAGTAGTACTACGATAAATCATCCGATTCCGGTTCTATGTTCGGTACTATTTAAGATGACAACTAAGTCTATGGAGGATGGCTAGTTTTGTGACAAGCTGATCATAAGAGTACTCAATGTTGCTTTAGTTTACAGTGGTCGCAAACTGGTGAACCAACAAGTTATGCTTCTGCTCGCAGTGTTTACCTTAGCTGCGATGAGCTGTCGTCTGCATGGCTGCTCTCGTCCTCTGAAATTCCTATAAAAGCTAATCAAAACCTTTACTGATTTTATCAGAAGAATCTCTCCTATGTTTCTCGTGAGGCGAGGAAACATGAACTCATCCCTAGTCTTGGAGCAGCGTGCATATTACAATGCCCTTTCAGTTCTCGTAAGAACGATTAACTAAGTGGCTGGTTCGTTTCTCTGCAGTTGGAGCTCAACGACACTACAGCTAATATCTAGCTGAATTTCAGCCGCAGTGAAGGCAGTGTTCACACAAATTTCTCCTCTGTGTCGTACAGAGCGTTATGCCCCCCCCCCCCCCCCATTCCGCACTTGATACCAGTTCAGAGGAGAGTGTCCACCAAATTTTCGGTCTTGTCTTTCTCGTAGCAAAACTATCCCCCACCTGGCTCCTTTCGTGCTCTAAGTCATGGCTTTTTGCGACCAATAGGAGCGTTCCTCTTATTCTGTGGAAACTCTCTTTGCCAATCGAAAAGGCCCTACCATTAAACTGCGTCAAAATCTCGGCACTTTACTCCCTCCTACTTCGTTTCCGCCAATCGGACATTTTGTGCCCGCCCCAGATGCCTAAAAGTTACATGCGTCCAGCATGAGTGTACCACGTGCTGTTCACGCGATCAGCTGCATCCCTGGTTTGATCAGATACATTTGGAAATTCCGAAACTCAATTTTCTAAAGCTTCTTTCTGTCCAGCTCCAGTGGCCTGCTACGTGCTGTTCTGCATGAGTCACCTGGTGCCCATTCGTTGACTCTCACCGCGTGAAGCCCTCTAAGAGCTTTCTGTTGTACCGCCCATTCTGCGCTCTTCGTGCCTGCTCATGCCTGCTTCCAAACAAAACGTTTCCTCTAGCTGCTTGTTTCACTTCTTGCTCATGGACATGTAGTATATAGGATCGGAGTGTTAATACCATCGATTGAGTGTCATCCCTTTACATACTTACAGGCAAATCTGCTCATTTTCACCGAAGTAAGTCAGGTGTCATATTCACATTCCCATTACGATGTATAAAAACTCTCATGTAAGGTGCGAAATTGACCTTCATTTAATCTGCCAGCTTACAACTTTACAACAGAATCATGACTTACAAATCACGAAGAAAAAATTAACTAAAGAGATGGATCATAAGAAACATTGGCTTTAGCAAAAAATGTTCAAATGTGTGTGAAATCTTATGGGACTTAACTGCTAAGGTCATCAGTCCCTAAGCTTACACACTACTTAACCTAAATTATCCTAAGGACAAACACACACACCCATGCCCGAGGGAGGACTCGAACCTCCGCCGGGACCAGCCGTATGGCTTTTGCAGATGGTGAATATCAAACCTCATTAGAAATATAAACATGATACTCTTAATCTAACAACTGAAAGCACACGGTTATTCACATCTTGTTAATGGTTAGTTTCGCAAACTGCTTCTTCACCCCTCATACCTCAACGTCTAACATGCAATACTAACTATAGATTAAAACAACATAATGAAACCATACGTCCATTGCAGATGATAATGCGCTTTCATTGTTACCATGTAATGTACACGATGATTATAATTAAAGTTAAATTTTCTAACCGCTGTAGAAATAACAACACTGGTCAGAATGATGTCAAATTGCAACTGAATATTATTGGAGAAGGGGGAAAAGTATGGCAGAAGAAAAATAAATAGTTACAAAATGTAGCAATAGATGGCATAGTAAACATCATAATTTAGTAGTGGTCGACTAGAAATGACGAATGAATCATACAACAATACCTAAGGTGTACGTTTGACGTTAAACAAACTGTACTACTCAGTGTACATGGGTGTACAGGTGTGATACCGTTAGTTACGTTAGCCCATCCACCACGGAAAGATCATATCACATTGGATAGGAAAAATCAGTTTTTAATTGTCCTAAGGCCAAAAGCCGTATAAAAAGCATCACTCACATCGGTTTTGAATTGTCCTGAGGCAAAAAAAAACCGCATAAAAAGCATCAGTCACATCGGTTTTTAAATGTCCTGAGGCCGAAAACCGCATAAAATTAATTATTAATTTCCGTGTGACTGGCGCAAAATACCGTTTTCTGCAACAAGTTGAAATCGAGAAACAGCATGTTACACAACTGATCGAAATGTTTCCGGGGTCACGTTAAGAATGTGTTGGGCAATGCGAGCCTTCTTTCAGATAGCTCCACAGCCAGAAGTCACACCGATTAAGATCAGTTGATGGACGGCGAAGCTGTAGGGAAATGGTGGCTCATAATTCTAGCGCCGGCCGAAGTGGCCGTGCGGTTCTGGGCGCTGCAGTCCGGAACCGCGAGACCGCTACGGTCGCAGGTTCGAATCCTGCCTCGGGCATGGATGTGTGTGATGTCCTTAGGTTAGTTAGGTTTAACTAGTTCTAAGTTCTAGGGGACTAATGACCTAAGCAGTTGAGTCCCATAGTGCTCAGAGCCATTTGAACCATTTGAGCCATAATTCTAGCATTTCTGAAATGATGCTTCAGCAGCTGCTTAACAGTGTGCGGATATGCGCCATCAAGCATAAAAATGATACTGTTGGAAAGCTGGAATGACGTGGTTGTGCAAAAGACACTCATAGCGCTTACCAGAGACGGTACACGTAACAGGACCGGAAGCACGTGTCTCTTCGAAAAATTATGGCCCTATGATAAATGATCTTGTAGACCTGCACCAGACAGTGACGTTTTTAGGATGAAGTGGTACTGGTTGATTTGCGTGTGGATTTTCCGTTGTCCATATTCGACAATTCTGTGTATTGACATATACTGTCAGATGGAAGTGGGCTTCATCTGTTCACAAAATCTTCCACGGATAATCATTGTCCACTTCCATGCGAGCAAGAAATTCTAAAGCAACGGTCTCTCTTGCTGGCAGGTCAACAGGAAGCAAATGGTTCAAATGGCTCCGAGCACTATGGGACTTAACATCTGAGGTCATCAGTCCCCTAGAACGTAGAACTACTTAAACCTAACTAACCTAAGGACATCATACACATCCATGCCCCAGGCAGGATTCGAACCTGCGACCGTAGCGGTCGCGCGGGTCCGGATTGAAGCCCCTAGAACCGCTTGGCCACCGCGGCCGGCAACAGGAAGCAACTCGTGCACATGGGTAATTCTGAATGGATAGCAAAGAAGAATGTTTCGTAGGATTTTATGCACCGTGCTCACGGGTATGTCCAATGTTCGGGCAATTCGCCTTGCACTACACATTTGCACACCACCACTCGTTTCCTCCTGCATGGATGTGGCCACTGCTTCCACTGACGTCGAATCAATTCGTTTCCTCCCTCTACCAGGTTGCACACCAAAAGTACCCGTCTTTTCGAATTTCCGAATCATTTTCTCCAGTCCTATGGCAGTTTCACATTGCTGCAAAATGCTTTTTTTCAAACCCTTCAGTGTCCAGAACTTCTGCAGAGCGACGTGTGCACAGTCATCATTCTTCTAGTACAGCTTTACAAGTAGAGCACGATCCTGCATTGAGACAGTCAAGGCGAACGTCGCAGACGCGAAAGGAGGAAAAGCCGCGTACCCGATATGTTTACACCAACTTCAATGAGTCGTGCGCGTGATAGGTGTTTTCATTTACGCATTCTGACACATACATTGCCATCTATTGATCAATTTTCACACTATTGTTTTGGGCGCTGGTTCGAGTCCCGGCTGGGACGGTGATTTTCTCCGCTCAGGGACTGGTTGTTGTGTTGCCTAATCATCATCATTTCATTCCCATCTACGCGCAAGTCGCCGAAGTGGCGTCAATCCGAAAGGCTTGCACCCTGAGAACGGTCTACCCGACGGGAGGCCCTAGGCACACAACGACAACGACAACCCTTTACATGGCTTTGACACATTACAGTCTCTCTGAGTCGCTTTCCTTTAGAGCCCTTTATTCTCGTGCACGTCATTGACATTAGCCTCTTCAAATACACGGTTTCTTTTTCTCGTCGTCCCTTTTATCTTTTCTTCACTCGCACCATATTACGATGCTGTGGCTCATGATCGACATCACGACTGAGTTGCTTAACTTCTCGATGTTCCTGCAACATATTGAAAACAAGATAGACTTTCGTCGGTGTGACGTCACATGTCCTGGACTCGCCAATATTTTATAAAGTTTTAGATTTGATATGCCTAGTTTAAGATTATTGGTGTTAAAATTTGCTGTAAAAGTAACTTATTAGTGAATTTTCTTTCATCTCAATCTTTCTTTTTGCGTTATTGATTCGAGTGCTTTGTTATTTGTGAGTGTGCTTACCTCGTTCATCGAAGTCTCAGCAGCGTGTTTACATTTCGCAGCGAGCGGTTGCAGCTGTAGCCGTTCTTAAGTTCTGGCAAAGTTGTTTGGGCACTGTTATTCGGTTATTGAATTTAGTAGTTTTCAACTGTTTCTCGTGCTGTTCCTGGTGAAATAACGGTTTAATAGACTTTTGGAAGCTTCACCCACTGTGTTTTATAGTTTTTTGTGCGGTTAAGTCATTTATTAAATTTATTACGATAGTTTTCAGCTGACGTTTCTTATTGTTTGTAGTGAAATATTTCAGTAAAACTTTCGTTCACTGCGTTTAATTTAGTTGAGTGTTACGATGGTTGCTTGAATTCCTGGTTTTAGATAACAAATTGTGTGAAGTTTTTGTAGTACTGGTATTAGATGTGGCTTAGTAGTCCTAATAAAAATAGTTGCTTTCTTAGTAGAGAGTGAAATTCGAGATCACTATTGTTAGTTCTTTAAATAGTTCTACTGTCGTAACTGAACTTGGCTAACGTAGACGTTTAGTTTTTTCAGTAACTGTTAATATTTTACGATGAGTGAGAAGTGTGGGCTTTGCCGTAGTTTTGTGAGTAGTGAGCAACGGTTTGAGATTTGTTCAAATTTTTTTATCTGGGGAATGCAGTGGGGAAGCAGTGGTCATTCTAGCGAGATCCTCTCCCGGAAATTCAGAACTTGTAGCAGAAATAAGTTGATAGAAGAGCAGGAGCGTAAGGTCTGTGCCCTTCAGGTGCAGTTACAAAACTCAAAGGAGGAACTAGATAGGTTGAGGAGAGTGAAGGGTGCTGGAATGGGAACTGGCAGTTGGTAAGAAGGTAACTATGGGGTGGAGACATTCAGACAGTTGTATTTTGCGTATAACCAATAGATATGACCAACACTTAGTGTTAAGTGGAGAGGAGCCTCTTGTAGCTGTAGGTGTAGGTAACATGCAGCAGTCTTCAGCAGTTAGGGAGCCTAAGTTAGTTGCATATTCTTACAGAAAGAAGAAGGTTCTGCTGCTAGGTAGTTGGTAGTTCGCACGGCAGAGGTATAGGCCGGCAGTTGCAAGAACTGTTGGGAGTATTGTGAAGCCTAGTGCAGGATTGGATCAGGTGACTGTTAACATAAGGCCATTCTGTAGGAATTTTACGAAAGAGGATAAGGTAGTGATTGTGGATGGAGCTGGGAATAGCCTTGATAGGGACGGGGGTTATGATCTAGGTGGTGACCTGGTAAAAATAGCTACTCAAACCGGTGCCACTAATGTGCACTTCGTGCAGCTGTGTCAGCGTCATGATCGGCGTCATCTTGATGCTGCAGCTGTTAGGGGTTGGAGAAGGCGCTGATGGCGGAGGGCATGGCTCACATTGCAGTGGTGCCAGTTGAGTCTATCATTAGATCGTGTTTCACTAGGTATGGCCTGCACCTCAATAGGTATGGTAAGGGGAAGCTGGCAATGCTTATATGTGACAGTGTTCATTCATCGGAAAATTCCTGTACTGGTTGGTGTTAGAGCTGCACCCTCTTTAGATTGAAGTCAGCTGATAGGTGTACCTGCTTACAGGAAGACCCTCTAACAAAGGAATCACTTTCAGAGGAGGTCAGGTATCCAAGTAGAGAAGGAATTAGCATATTCCATCAAAATGTAAGAGGTATTAGAGATAAAGTTAGTGAACTGCTTATAGATGTTCACTCTGAATTTATTGGTATATCGGAGCATCAATTAATTTGACAATCCACAGGCTACTTTCACCAGGATACAGATTCGCTAGGTGTTGTTCAAGGAGTTCTTTGCGGAATGGGGGAGTGGCCATGCATGTAAAAAACAGTATTCCATTTCAGTCTGTAGACGTATTACAGTACTGCACTGAACAGGCATTTGAGTGTTGTGCAGGGGCAGTTGAATTTAGTGAAACTAAACTTCTAATTGTTGTTACATATATGTGCCCTAACTCTGACTTCGCAGCATACCTTCTCAAGCTAGAGAGGGTTCTTGGTTCACTTTGTAGGAAGTACTAAAAATTAGTTATATGTGGTGATTTCAATATTAGTTTTGTATGTGATTGTGCAAGAAAAAGAATGTTGGATCTCCTAAATTCGTATGATGTGACGCAGATTGTGTTTTTCCAACAAGGATGCAGGGGAACAGTAGCACAGCCAGAGACAATATTTTTATTTTCTTTATTACTAGATGGGCATTCTGTTAGTAAAAGGGTGAATTTCAGACCATGATGCACAAATTTTAACCCTAAAAGGCTTCTGTTTTCAAACAAATGTCACGTATAATTACAAACTATGTAGGAAAGTTAATCCAATGGAAATAGAGAGATTTTAAATCTCATCAAGGAACAAGAGTGTCAGAATGTTTATAGTGCCGATAACATCGATGACAAATATAATGCTTTCCTTAACACATTTCACATGCTCTTTGAGAATTGATTTCCATTCGAACGTCCTAAACGGTGTACTAGCAGTAAAAGGCACTCTGTGTGGCTGATTAGTGGGATAAGGATATAATGTAGAGCAAAACGGGAATTATAGCAAAATGTAAGAACTAGTCCCAATAGAGCTGCAGTAGCCCATTGCAAACAGCATTGTAAGGTACATATAATGTTATTAGGAAAGCAAAGAGTATGCGGTACGCAAATAGAATAGCTAATTCACAGGATAAAATTAAAACCATATGGTCAGTCATGTAGGAAATGAGTGGTCAGCAGCATAAGGTCGACGATATAAAGTCAGTTCGTAGTAAAAACATTTCTGTTACTGATAAATCAGATATATGTACAATATTTAACAATCATTTTTTGAGCATTTCTGGTAAATTAAATATAAATTTAGTGTCTACAGGGAATCTTGGCAAATACCTTTCGGATATTGATGTCTGTAATACAGACAAGGGGAGATTGAGTCAATAATTAAATCAAAGAAAACTAAGATCTCTATGGGTATGATGGACTGCCTATCAGAATATTACGTTAGCCCCGTACTTTGTAATTTTTCCTTTAGGAATGGTCAGTTTCCCGAACGATTAAAGAACTCAGTAGTAAAGCCGCTTTATTAAAAGGGAGAGAGAGAGAGAGAGAACTTAGACAATTTTAGACCCATTTCTATGCGATCAGTGTTTGCTAACGTTATTGAAAAGCCCTTGTATGTAAGGATAATTGATCATTTTATTTCAGATAATTTGCTATCAAATGTACAGTTCAACTTTAGAAGTGGTTTAACAACTTAAAATGCTATATTCTCTTTTCTGTGTGAGATACTGGATGGGTTTCTTTGATTTAACTAAGACGTTCGATTGTGTTGATCACAAAATATTGCTCTAGAAGTTGGATCATTACGGAATACGGGAAGTAGCTCACAACTGGTTCACTCTTAATTTAGTAACAGACAGCAAAAGATCATTATTTGCAGTGCTGAGAATAGCTGTGATGTTGGGTCTGAGTGGAGTACACTCAAGTGGGGGGAGTCCCACAAATCTTTGCTGGGGCCAGTCCTGTTCCTCATTTATATAAATGTCATGCCCTCTAGTATTACAGCTGATTCAAAAATATTTCTGTTTGCTGATGGCAGTAGCTTGGTAGTAAAGGATGTTGTGTGCAACACTGGCACTGTTTTAAATAGTGCAGTTCATGACGTAAGTCATCAGCTTGTAGAAAATTAGCTAAGGCTATATCACAGTAAGACTCAGTTTTCACAATTCAACAAAATCAGACGTTTTTATTTCACAGAATGGGCGTATATTAGTGAAACTGAACGGTTCAAATGTCTAAGTGTTCAGATAGATAGTAAACTTTCGTGAAAAACCCACATTCAGGATCTTGTTCAAAGACTGAATGTTGCCTTTTTTACTATTCGAACGGTATCAGAAGTAAGTGATAGTTCGACACGAAAAGTAAACCACTTTGCTTATTTTCATTCGCTTATGATGTATGGTATTATATTTTAGGGTAACTCTTCGCATTCTGCAAGGATATTTTTGGCTCAGAAACGGGCGGTTCGGGCAATAAGTGGTGTAAGTTCACGACTCCCTTGGCGACCCCCATTCATTATTCTGTGTATCCTGACATTGGCCTCTCAATACATACATATTCCTTGCTGTCGTTTCTTGTTGACAATATCAGCTTATTCCCAAGAATTGCTGTTTTCACTCAGTTAATACTAGGCAGAAATCAGGTCTGTATTTGTATTGCACTTCCTTGAGTATTGTGCAGAAAGGCGTGCAGTATACGGCTGCATCCATTTTCAATAAGCTACCACAAGAATTCAAAAATCTTAGCAGTAAACCACGCGCTTTCAAATCGAAACTGAAGAGTTTTCTCATGGGTCGCTTCTTCTATTCTGTCGAAGAATTCCTTGAAATATTAAGCTTATTCCTGTGTTATATTGTTGATTGCGTTTACAAAAACTTATGTCTTGTCTTTCTTTGTGTTCATAAACATTTTATTTTATCTGTTATTACTTTTATGTTGTAATATCATGTACTGACACGTTCCATGACCTTAGAGGTTTGCTCCTGAGTTTGGTCCTATGGAAATACAAGTGTAAAATAAAAAAAAAAGGTTATACACGAACTGCCTTGCCATTAATGCACTCATGCTACAGTTGGAATCGTGGTTGACATTAACCCATAAAGCTTACAGCTGCCCTAAAATTCGTTTAAATATGATTATAACTTTATCTGGATTACCAGTACCTGCCTTTATTGGTACCAGAACACCTGAGTTTTCCTCCACTTTCTTATTTCAAAACGTGACGATTCTCTTTGTAATTAATTTGTTCTATCCATTCCGTTTACCAGTTCGACAAATTTTGCTGCTCAAGGTGGATAAGTGTAGTCTCTCCTCTTTAAGTTTCTCATTTTGATGGGGTGGCTGTAACAGATTAGTGGCCTGAACGAAACAAAACTAGAGAATAAGTATGGTTATTGTTTCTAAACGGCACCCAGGTATACATTTACAACTCTGTGAATCAGCTTCTACCCTGAAATGTCTATCGGCGGAAGTGTTGTATCTCTTCAGCAGGATCCGGGAACTGCTTACAAATTTTAGTCTCCCGAAATGCATCCCCAACCTTTTCCTAACTGGATTTGGGCGATCACATCGATCGCTGGCGTGAATGGAACAAATATAAATAAAGGTCTACGCGTAACTAGACGTGGGCAGTGGCCAACACATCATTTTAATGCCGACAATAAATTTCCTTTATAGTCGGCGCATTCATCGATGTGGACATACAAAATTCCCTAACACAATAGTGGCCTGTAGGTTATCTGTACAAGATCCTTCACACTACATTTCAGCGAATTCGACTCCGACCACTGTGCCCCGATCTCTACCTCAGGACAGGGCGCATATTGTATCCATCATCCCACAAATATTACGACCAGTCATCAGCATCCTTCCTTTATTATGAAAACAACTCTACAGTACACAGTAAAAGTTTGTCTCTAATACATCAATAAACAGTAATTCCTGCACAATAATCTTGATGATTTCTCCCAAGGCTTACACCAAAAGATATTTTCTAATGTCAACATGTCCACCACTTTTTATCCTAAACTTTGACTATCTTGCTACACTAGAAGATGGTCCGGCATACAGGGACAAGAACTTTTGGCATTACCTTTCTTGTTTATTTGAGAGATGCTGGGCTCACACTAGCACCTCCTTCACCTATATCTATGCCTGTATCATCTGAAAATTTACCTCATTAATACAAAATTTCATGACTTCAAAAATACACTCACATCATCTGCTTAACAAACAAGACATACAGACGCTGTCCAACTAGCCAGTTAAATAAGTACATACTTCATGCAAATTACATTACTCTGAAAAATCATGGTCCCTACTTATTTTGTAATAATGTATCCTCCATTGGACCCAGTAAAAACCTGACACTTGAATTTCACTTTACTCCAATTCTATTCGAAATCTCTTTATCGTGGTACCACATGAATTAGAATGTGGTGCAGTATCTGTTGAAAACTGTCCACACTTAATTCGATAATTTCTAAACATCCGAGAATTCCACTTCATCCAATCGTATCCCCGTACACCATATCAGCTACTAATATGTTCTCAACTGACATCATACGTAAACACATCCTGATCTTCAGGAAAGACACGACATGTTGTGAAGCATTAATTCTTAGTGACAAACGCAGAACCATACACATTCTCATCATACGGAGCTACCACCATTTTGAGCTCATTTCTCACAGAAATTCGTTTCACCACCTCCTCTTGAACAGTTGTTAGCTCTTGCTCCGAATCTTAACCACTGGTTGGCACAGTGCCGTCTGAACTGCGTTCAATATCACTAATCAGGTGCCCTATAGTAATAACAGGTGAAGGTTCTGATGCAATCTCTTGCACCTCAACTTGTTCCCGAATCTCACCTAAAGCTTCCTGTACTGGCTCGACAACTGATCTATCTTATCAGACTGTTCTTCCTTACAAACATTACCTCTCATCTCCTTGTTCTTCCTTATAGGTCCTTAGCCTGTACTCTCTTCCCTTCAATCCCAGATTTCATGTCCACAAACTCTGGGTGCAGTGATTCCATTTTTCCTTGGTTTTCCATTATTATGGAACCAAACCAGGCATCCCTTGTTAGTTTTTTGTAGGCTTCCCTCAATTTTCTTTTAGCCTTATATCTACTTCCTTACCCTTTTTGTCGAATCGTTCATCTAGCCTCCTCTCCGCTTCATCATTTTTCTTCTCCCTTTCCTCATTTTTCCTAATGAGAAGAAACATAAGATCCTTAATTCTGTCAAGCTAATGTTCTTGCCTTACCACTTGTGTGGCCATTGTGACTGGCTGTCTCACTTGAGCATTCAAATCTGCTGTACCACCAATGCTCTCCTCTTTCCCTCCGAATTCTGCCTCTGAAGTCGTATCATTAAGTTCCTGCATTCCTGTCTCGCCACCCACATTGCTACCACTTCCTACGACGTCCCGCTGAGCTTGCCCAGTGCCTTTTTTGTCTGTGTCTACTTGTTCTGACTACTGCCCATGAATAAATCCTCTATGCTATCGTCTGCCTCTGCATGCATGAACGCTGTTACGTGCTTTTTTATCTGCTTTATTTCGAGTCTGGCTGCTAATCAGACTTCGCGTTAAATCAATTAATTCGCTACCGAAGTCTGCCTGTCTCTACACCTTAAATCTAAAAAGTCTCATGTCATTGTGCACTCAATGCAAAAAACAACAGTTAAGTGGACCTGACCAACGAAGAGAAGGATTAGGAGAAGCGCAAGCAACTTATACTAAAACACATAATAAATATTTTACCATACCCTCAAAGTTTTAAATTATACTGTTGTATCGGATTTAATTAATTTAGAGATGAAAATGAAATTCCCTACAAATGTATGATGTTGACCAAATAGAAAAAAAATTCTGGCTGCTACCTACCAGATTTTTCAGTTCGTCCTGGAAACCTCAAAATTCTGGCAGGGACACGTCATTTATGCGAGAAGCCAGGACGTGTGTAAATACTGATGTGAACTGTGTCCGATGCTGCCTGAAAACTATGAGATGTCAGCTTCCCTACGGGGTATCTTGCGGATGGACAAGGTAACTTGTTCTTATTATTCTCATTCCAGATACAGTAGATCTAGTGATACACGATCTTCCCCACGAACCTATTACTTGCGATTGCACACTACACAGTGGATAACACTCCTATTATATTTTTTGTGGCTGTAACACATCAGCTAGTGGCTGAAATAACTCTTTACTAATATCTGGAAGGTGAAACGTCTTGCCGATATATGATATGGGCTTATTAATGTTAATCCAAGAGAAATTAACATTGAAAACACAGTTGACATGGGATGATTTTAAAATAGAAGGGATAAAGTTGAGGCCGCCACAGTGAGATATCACTCAAAGTTTCCACCATTTTACTGCAGGTGATTGACGAAAATAATATTACGCTTGAATTTACAGGAGTGGACAACTAGAATTCTATAAATCAAAAAGAAAAGCAAAAAGAAAACTGGGAGGAAATCAGAGATAATACCGAAATATACCTAAATCGAAAGAGAGAAAAATTATTACGAAACATGAGTAAAAGATCATGAGTAGCATTTAGATCCGTCGACAACGTGAATGACCAACTAAAATACTACACAGTGAAAAAAGAATGTGGGAAGTTGTGTAAGTGACCCCCTGCCTTTCACACATCTCAGATGGTCTGATAACATGAAATTCATGTATTTGTCATAACTAAACTATCAGAATATTCCCCAGTAATGCTACCATTGTGCTGCAGTCTTACCACAAACTCATGCCATGCTTCAGGCAGCAGAGCTGATGTACAACATGCCAATAGTGGGGCAGGGCGATACCTGGCACATTTTGTTTGTGCGAATTGCATGCTTTCAGGGGCTAATTACCGCCTTCCCTAAACCTATTGTTATGCTAATTGACTTAAGAACGCCTGGGTATTGATTTATGACTCCCTGGAGATAATCCATCCTTCTGAGAGATCCCCACACCTCCCCATCCTCCCCCAGCTCTCTAGGATATCCTTAACCCTACCCCCCCTCCCCTCACCGACATGAGCACACTTTGGTATCATATTAATTGACTAATTAATTAAATTGATCAATTAATTAACCCCTCCCCATTTTGGAAATCCCACAGCCTCCTCTCACCTAACTGACTCCCAATCCTCCCCTCCTACCACATGGAAATATGGGAGAAAGACTCAGCCTGTGCTGGAGAGGAAGGATCCACAACATAAAATTCAAATCAGTGTCAATAATAATACATTGTTCAATTCAATTTTCATCTTCTTTATTTATTAAGTTTGTGGGAGAGAGCGCTCCCCCACTTGGGTAGAGCTCATGTCTGCACGTCCTGCCACTGCTTCCCTTGATGTAATAACTATAAGCACCGAGGAATGGAATGAAGGGCGGCATATTAGCCACCATTTTGGGTCTACTGACTGTATTTCTGTCATCCAGGCACCATATGGGCACTGGAAAGATGCATCTGCATCCCACAGATGAAAGACCATGTCTGCTGGCTGGACGCCGCCAGATGCTGGGTGGAACATCAACTTCTGACAGCTCTGATCACTGTGGATGTCTGCAGGCTAATGGCATGTAAGTGCCAGCATGTGCTTCTAGTGGGACCATGTGGAGGCCAGTGGAACTACTGTGAGACTGTGCATGCATGAGGCACCCATCCTCTTCATCACATGGAAAAATCACTATCAGGGGCCACAGGGAAACAATTGACAGAGGCCTCACTGCTAGCCTCCATGTGCAACAATACTGGTCCGAGTGGATGCATGTGCCTAACCACCCAAGGGACTGCCCACTATTCTCATGGCCCTGAACAAAGCATCAGATAGCTGCATTCCTTTGATCGGGAAATCCTAGACTTGCTACCTCTCTCTATCTCTCTCTCTCTCTCTCTCTCTCTCTCTCTCAAGTGGTTGCTTCTTGTTTGTGTGAAAACCTGCATGAACCAGTGTGTATAAACATGCAGATGGTGGTTTTCAACCGTCTTCCTATTAGCTACTGCTGAGTCAGTGAAGGTATATAAAGCCTACTCCTACCACAAGTCATATGCATTCTGCTTTAGTCTCTGACTACTTTCTGTAGTCCTCATTAGAGCTTTGAGTTTTCGATAGTGCATCTACCATGAATAAGTCAGTAGCAGCGAACAGTAGAAGCGCCAGTGGCAAACGCCCTAGGCAAGGAGGATCGCCTGGTAAATACGTATTCCAATCGACAGCTCTAACTTTTGTTTCTCACAATTATTTCGCTAAGAATTTCATAGTATTGAATGCAGGTCTTCTTCTTGTCGTTTCAGCATATATCCATAACACACTGGATCAGCTGGAAGCTGAGACGCAGCAAAAGCAGTAGCAGTAGCATCAACATTGTAAGTACATATTTTCTTCTTTGTAGTGTCGTATGTATATGTAACATGTTGCTGAGACATAGTCTTCCCACTGAAATATTTCATCATAGTGCTGTGTGCTTATGTAATATGTTGTTGCCTCAGGTGTTTTTTTTTTTTTTTTTTGGCAGATGATTTAGAGGTGGAGGAGCAGTGACCGACAGAGACTGTGATGCCACCCACATCACAGCTATTGTGTAACTGTATATTCTAAAAAAAATGTTCTTGACAGTTTTTTGTGTATATGTGATATGTTGCTGTTATTTAGTGGTCAACAAGTCTGATACACATTCTTTTCATTAAAAAAATTCTTTCTAAAATTTCATCATAGCGCTATGTATACGTAATATGTTACTGTTATTTCACAGCCAACAAGTCTGATGCATGTTCTTTAATGTTGTAAATGATTTCGAGGATCAGAAGCAGGGAGGGACAGTGGTTGTGGTACTATACACATCACAGCTTTTGTGTAAGTGTACATTTCACAAAAATTTTCTTAGTTTTGTGTGTGTACGTTTTATGTATTAAATAAAGACTATGCTGTTTGAGCTGATTCTGGAGACATCAATCAATGGCTCCCCAGTGGTTGGGGTGAGAATGATGAGAAGCCACAATGTGTCAATGTGTGGAGGAGATGGAACTGCGACGATAAGAAATGAAATGATCGTATGACATTTATTGTCCGGGATATCCCTTGAGAAAATGACAGAGGTGATTCCCAGTGACCTGAGGGCAGTGGTGGATACAGAAGAACCTCAAGGAGGGGATTCTAAAGATATCATGAGCTACCTTTAATTTTACCATAATAAAAGATAATCAAGTCACATGTAAAGTTTAAGGAAGTTTTATTTAAACTGATTATACACATATACAAAACAATGCCATCTTATGATATAAAATTGTGGTTCTCTTCCTTAAATGTGAATTCTATGCACCTATTCTTCCTGGCAAATTGGTTAATTACATCATCAATAGGACAATCAATGTCAGGGTGAATGTTCAACAGAGCTAAGCCATTGAGCCGATCCATCTTTATTGTCGACCTCAGCCATATCGTTGTACGCCGCAATGTTGAAAAACTTCTTTCTGCTGTAGCAGTAGATGCAGGTAGACAAGCAAATATTTTGTACAGCGTGTGCAAAGTATGATAGTCATATCTAGGATAAATAGACAACGCCTGCATAACAGAATCACGATCATTAAGGGCGTTTATGCTCGTTTGCTTGTACTGAGGAATCTCTCCCATTAGTCTCTTTTTAATAACAAAACAGTAGAATATTCATGACTTTTCTCGAAGAAATACCAGGCAGAATAACGTATCGACATCACTAGAATGGCCACGGCTTTTCTCACAAGTATGTGTTAGTTATCTATGTGCGAGACAGAAACATATAAAATACGATGACGCGGACGCGCGTACTACATAGGAAAGTACAACTACTCGATAACTCGATTCACTCGAGTCGAATGACGAAAGAAACGAATGAATAGCGTGCGGGGTGACTGGCGGGGGCGGTGCGGGTGGCAATGAGAGCGTCCCTGCAAGGGGAGGAGGAGGGCGCGCGTGTATCCGCCACTGCCTGAGAGACATGTCATTTCTAATTTATATACATTCCCACACATAATCAGTGTTCCTTCCTTGCAGAAACAGGAGCTGGCAATGTCTAGAACGGTGTACTTAATATTTTTTCGTTATTCTTCTACCTCCAGCAGGTGTCTCACCACAATACACAGTGGCGTGGGAACACGGAGCTGTGAAGAAACAACCATCTAGACACGGTCCTGCAGGCTTGCTCCGCCATGTAAGAAACCACTCGTCCCTGTGTGGGAAGCTGCAGCCGGCCCTGCCACCACTGCCCCCACACCAGCTCTGCTCTCCTGTCCATGGGCCATCCTCAGTCCAGAAATTGGCTTTCGGTTGTCGCAACAACCATCTCCGCTGCTGCAGCCACAGCCAGGGACAACCCACCATCTCCTCCTCCCTCCCCAACATTGTTGCCTGAACTGCAAGGTATGTGCACCTCCCTGCTCCTCGTCACAGCCGGCAGCAACAGCAGCATCGTCATCATCTATTTGTACCTCGTAGTTATAGTAATAGTAGTAATCCTGTGGCTAGCGGCAGTTCCGTCTTCCATCCTTTTGTTGAAGGGCATTAAATTAGTAACACCATACCGCAGTTACAATATTCGGTGCTTGTGGATGCCTTTGACGAGCGAATCCAGTTCACCAAGATCGAGTATCGAGCAAGAAGGTACCAAGACAGTTTATTGCTGTTCTAGAAATTGAGCTCCTCAAGAGTGTTGATGATCTGCAGTATCCGGCCATTAAATGCAGTGCTGTGTTGTCCATTGAACTGTTGCACTCTCCACCCCGCCCCCCCCCCCCCCCCCGCCTCGCCCACCCCCCCCCCCCCCCCCCAAACAGGCAACAGGCTTCTGGCAGTCAGGAGATAAGTCTTCACTATCTTTGGGGCAAAATGGCTTGATATCACGGAGCACATCAATCGCCGAGTAGTTTCGTCAGTCCACCTTGAGTGCTATAATAGAGCGGTTTCCTGAGATCGAAGTGAAGTTAGAGGGTCAACTAAAGCACTGCGCTAAATACCACACGCTGACAGTCATACACATGTCTATGATCCAGGAAATCGAGGGTCCAGCTATATCAAGCTCCCTAAGGATACGGCTGTTAAAAAGGTATGTGTTAATATCGAAAATAAAGCCGACCAGGCTTGTTTTGCATGTCAATCCTGGCCTGCGAAAGAAATTACACGAAAAATCCGCAGCATACATCTCAATAACGTAGTAGGTCAATATGGATTGGGGCTAAGAAATGAAAGAGGAAGCCGCCTGGTAGAATTTTACACAGAGCACAACATTATCATAGCTAACACTTGGTTTAAGAATCATGAAAGGAGGTTGTATACATGGAAGAACCCTGGAGATACTAAAAGGTATCAGATAGATTATATAATGGTAAGACAGAGATTTAGGAACCAGGTTTTAAATTGTAAGACATTTCCAGGGGCACATGTGGACTCTGACCACAATCTATTGGTTATGACCTGTAGATTAAAACTGAAGAAACTGCAAAAAGGTGGGAATTTAAGGAGGTGGGACCTGGATAAATTGAAAGTACCAGAGATTCTACAGAGTTTCAGGGAGAGCATAAGGGAACAATTGACAGCAATGGGGGTAAGAAATACAATAGAAAAAGAATGGGTAGCTTTGAGGGATGAAGTAGTGAAGGCAGCAGAGGATCAAGTAGGTAAAAAGACGAGGGCTAGTAGAAATCCTTGGGTAACAGAAGAAATATTGAATTTAATTGATGAAAGGAGAAAATATAAAAATGCAGTAAATGAAGCAGGCAAAAAGGAATACAAACGTCTCAAAAATGAGATCGACAGGAAGTGCAGAATGGCTAAGCAGGGATGGCTAGAGGACAAATGTAAGGATGTAGAGGCTTATCTCACTAGGGGTAAGATAGATACCGCCTACAGGAAAATTAAAGAGACCTTTGGAGATAAGAGAACGACTTCTATGAATATCAAGAGCTCAGATGGAAACCCAGTTCTAAGCAAAGAAGGGAAAGCAGAAAGGTGGAAGGAGTATATAGAGAGTCTATACAAGGGCGATGTACTTGAGGACAATATTATGGAAATGGAAGAGGATGTAGATGAAGATGAAATGGGAGGTACGATACTGCGTGAAGAGTTTGACAGAGTACTGAAAGACCTGAGTCGAAACAAGGCCGCCGGAGTAGACAACATTCCATTGGAACTACTGACGGCCCTGGGAGAGCCAGTCCTGACAAAACTCTACCATCTGGTGAGCAAGATGTATGAAACAGGCAAAATACCCTCAGACTTCAAGAAGAATATAATAATTCCAATCCCAAAGAAAGCAGGTGTTGACAGATGTGAAAATTACCGAACTATCAGTTTAATAAGTCACAGCTGCAAAATACTAACACGAATTCTTTAGAGACGAATGGAAAAACTAGTAGAAGCCAACCTCGGGGAAGATCAGTTTGGATTCCGTAGAAACACTGGAACACGTGAGGCAATACTGACCTTACGACTTATCTTAGAAGAAAGATTAAGGAAAGGCAAACCTACGTTTCTAGCATTTGTAGACTTAGAGAAAACTTTTGACAATGTTGACTGGAATACTCTCTTTCAAATTCTAAAGGCGGCAGGGGTAAAATACAGGGAGCGAAAGGCTATTTACAATTTGTACAGAAACAAGATGGCAGTTATAAGAGTCGAGGGACATGAAAGGGAAGCAGTGTTTGGGAAGGGAGTAAGACAGGGTTGTAGCCTCTCCCCGATGTTGTTCAATCTGTATATTGAGCAAGCAGTAAAGGAAACAAAAGAAAAATTCGGAGTAGGTATTAAAATCCATGGAGAAGAAATAAAAACTTTGAGGTTCGCCGATGACATTGTAATTCTGTCAGACAGCAAAGGACTTGGAAGAGCAGTTGAATGGAATGGACAGTGTCTTGAAAGGAGGATATAAGATGAACATCAACAAAAGCAAAACGAGGATAATGGAATGTAGTCGAATTAAGTCGGGTGATGCTGAGGGAATTAGATTAGGAAATGAAACACTTAAAGTAGTAAAGGAGTTTTGCTATTTGGGGAGCAAAATAACTGATGATGGTCGAAGTAGAGAGGATATAAAATGTAGACTGGCAATGGCAAGGAAAGCGTTCCTAAAGAAGAGAAATTTGTTAACATCGAGTATAGATTTAAGTGTCAGGAAGTCATTTCTGAAAGTATTTGTATGGAGTGTAGCCATGTATGGAAGTGAAACATGGACGATAAATAGTTTGGACAAGAAGAGAATAGAAGCTTTCGAAATGTGGTGCTACAGAAGAATGCTAAAGATTATATGGGTAGATCACATAACTAATGAGGAAGTATTGAATAGGATTGGGGAGAAGAGAAGTTTGTGGCACAACTTGACCAGAAGAAGGGATCGGTTGGTAGGACATGTTCTGAGGCATCAAGGGATCACCAATTTAGTATTGGAGGGCAGCGTGGAGGGTAAAAATCGTAGAGGGAGACTAAGAGATGAATACACTAAGCAGATTCAGAAGGATGTAGGTTGCAGTAGGTACTGGGAGATGAAGAAGCTTGCACAGGATAGAGTAGCATGGAGAGCTTCATCAAACCAATCTCAGGACTGAAGACCACAACAACAACAACATCTCAATACATTAGACAACTTTACATTCACAAGTGGTATAACTCTGATGGTATCGAGTTACCCGTCAAGATCCAAGACATACCTTAATTTGAGGCATAGAATACTGGAATCTCAGTTCATGTTTATGGCCTGGAGAAACGCAAGTCAGATGAGCAGAACAAGCAGGATAAACATATAGTTGTCAGATCCTCCATTTCTCAAAAGTTTCCAATGGAGACAGACGTCACTATGCTTGGATCGAGGACATGTCCCATCTACTTTGATTCCAAATGAGTAAACATTATGGTAAACACCTTGTTTGCTGAAGATGCCTCAATGCCTTTTCCTGAGACAAGTTACTAGCAAAGCATCTAGTAGACTGCGTTTCCAAGGACCCAGTATGCGTTATTATGCCTGCTGACGAAAACAAATTCATAAATATTAAGAATGCCCACAATCAGGAGCAATGCTCTTTTATGGTGTATGCTGGCTTTGAATGCATCCTTCCTCCCGGGACCCTCTGTAAAGGCGACCCTACAGCTTCATATATCGTCTTCATAGAAAAACACGTACCACATGTGGCAGTGTACCAAGGTGCTTCAGCCTATGATACGAGTCTTATATCGGGGATAATCCTGTGGTTTGGTTTCTCACTGAGCTTGAAAAATTTTCATGGGAGGTTGATTAGCTCCCAGGTGACAACATTCCCGTGACCAAATCGGAGGAGAATCAAGATTTGTACAACAACGAAGTTGACTGTCATATTTGTGGGCTGCTGTTACATGGAGAAGTGGAAACTCCTTTTAGGGATCTCTGTCGTCTTACAGGGTAGTTCCGTTGCGCCACCCATAGAACATGCAACTTAAAGTATCAATTACCGTGACACATACACGTTTTCTTTCACAATTTAAGCGGGTGTGGTGACTGATTCTGATGTGGATATGTGGTGGAGGCAGAGCTCACATACCCTATTAGTTTGCATAATGCGCACGCTAATTTCCCGCTGTGTGCAGAGAAACTAGTTCCAAGAGGATGCTCCACCTCAAAACTCTTGACAACGGTGGGGAATAAGTGGAGATACATTACTCACTATCGTAATCCCCAACAGTGTCTCAGCCTGGGGATGAGGCTGGTTAGAACTGCCCAGGCCATCTCCTTCAAGCAGTCACCCTGGTTGCAGGAGTACATTGATTTAAATATGACACTGAGGGCTTCCGAGATGTGTGACTTTGAGAATGATTTTTAAATTAATGACTAATCCAATTTTCGGTAAAACAATGGAGGAATTGAGGGAACATCGTGAAATTTTGATTAGCACTGAATGGGACGGGCGTAATGGAGTAGGAAAATGCACCGCCAGACCAAATTTTAAGCAGGTCACAATATTCGATGAGAACTTTGTTGCTGTAGAGATGGTGAATGTTTCAGTAGAATTGATAAAACTTATCTATGTGGGGATGTACATATTACAACTATGCAAACTTCACATGTACCGATACCATTATAAGTTTGCGAAACATCATTGTGATGATCCAAAGTTATGTAGATACTGGTAGCGCCACCCATTGGGTGAAGAATTGCAATCCATATGAAGTCATGAGGTGCACCGTGAAGTATTCGAGACGGCCGATAATGCTCAGTTTATTGTCCCACAGAACAAGAAGTTTATCAGCCTCATGAAAGACGAGTCAAATTGGTCACCAGTTGTGGAGTTTGTAGATCTGCGAGCAAAAACGTATGCATATTGCACATTGGAAGGTGTCACGTGCTAAAGGTGCTCATCATGTGGCATCAGGAGCCCTCTCTATCGAAGACTACTTGCAGTGTATGTACACGAGTGTTCGCAGTGCTCTGCTGCAGCCATACAGCATATGGTGCAGGAAATTAGTATTTGGTCGAGAGGACATGAGGTGTGCACTGCACTGCAGTCTTAAGTTGGATTTTCGCCTCTTGATGCTGAAAGGGTCATTTGTGGTGATGGGATTGAAACTTTCCCGACTCACACTATTCACTTGTTGAGAGAGAGAGAGAGGGTGTGGGACTCTGATTCATTGAGAGGGAGAGAAAGAGACTGGGTGTAGATGCTGTAGAATGGTACGACCCTTTTATCATAGTTTAAGTACATGCATGCATGTGTGTGTGTGTGTGTGTGTGTGTGTGTGTGTGTGTGTGTGTGTGTGTGTTATATAAATATTTATATATGCACACCATGTGTGTGAGAAACGTGTACTGTCTACGCTTGTGTACACTCCTGGAAATGGAAAAAAGAACACATTGACACCGGTGTGTCAGACCCACCATACTTGCTCCGGACACTGCGAGAGGGCTGTACAAGCAATGATCACACGCACGGCACAGCGGACACACCAGGAACCGCGGTGTTGGCCGTCGAATGGCGCTAGCTGCGCAGCAATTGTGCACCGCCGCCGTCAGTGTCAGCCAGTTTGCCGTGGCATACGGAGCTCCATCGCAGTCTTTAACACTGGTAGCATGCCGCGACAGCGTGGACGTGAACCGTATGTGCAGTTGACGGACTTTGAGCGAGGGTGTATAGTGGGCATGCGGGAGGCCGGGTGGACGTACCGCCGAATTGCTCAACACGTGGGGCGGGAGGTCTCCACAGCACATCGATGTTGTCGCCAGTGGTCGGCGGAAGGTGCACGTGCCCGTCGACCTGGGACCGGACCGCAGCGACGCACGGATGCACGCCAAGACCGTAGGATCCTACGCAGTGCCGTAGGGGACCGCACCGCCACTTCCCAGCAAATTAGGGACACTGTTGCTCCTGGGGTATCGGCCAGGACCATTCGCAACCGTCTCCATGAAGCTGGGCTACGGTCCCGCACACCGTTAGGCCGTCTTCCGCTCACGCCCCAACATCGTGCAGCCCGCCTCCAGTGGTGTCGCGACAGGCGTGAATGGAGGGACGAATGGAGACGTGTCGTCTTCAGCGATGAGAGTCGCTTCTGCCTTGGTGCCAATGATGGTCGTATGCGTGTTTGGCGCCGTGCAGGTGAGCGCCACAATCAGGACTGCATACGACCGAGGCACACAGGGCCAACACCCGGCATCATGGTGTGGGGAGCGATCTCCTACACTGGCCGTACACCACTGGTGATCGTCGAGGGGACACTGAATAGTGCACGGTACATCCAAACCGTCATCGAACCCATCGTTCTACCATTCCTAGACCGGCAAGGGAACTTGCTGTTCCAACAGGACAATGCACGTCCGCATGTATCCCGTGCCACCCAACGGGCTCTAGAAGGTGTAAGTCAACTACCCTGGCGAGCAAGATCTCCGGATCTGTCCCCCATTGAGCATGTTTGGGACTGGATGAAGCGTCGTCTCACGCGGTCTGCACGTCCAGCACGAACGCTGGTCCAACTGAGGCGCCAGGTGGAAATGGCATGGCAAGCCGTTCCACAGGACTACATCCAGCATCTCTACGATCGTCTCCATGGGAGAATAGCAGCCTGCATTGCTGCGAAAGGTGGATATACACTGTACTAGTGCCGACATTGTGCATGCTCTGTTGCCTGTGTCTATGTGCCTGTGGTTCTGTCAGTGTGATCATGTGATGTATCTGACCCCAGGAATGTGTCAATAAAGTTTCCCCTTCCTGGGACAATGAATTAACGGTGTTCTTATTTCAATTTCCAGGAGTGTATATTGTAAAAAGAATCTACACGCCATGATTGTCGACAGAAATTCCACTTGTTAAATACCTGCACACCATGTGCATTGACAAAAAAATTGTACAATAGAAATATATGTACTCACTTTGCATGCCATGTAAATAGAACAGGTTTTTAAGTTTCACCTGTCGCTAGCCATCCACGTCTGGTCAGTTTTTAAGTATACAATATAGTTCACAGTCCATCAGAATTGTTGTATAAAAACTGTGTAACTACTACTACTGGAACTGTTGTAGTGTACTCTCCGCATTGCATTTTCGCACAGATTTACTATCTGAAAATTCTAAATAATTCAACCTGTGAATTCTTTTTTTTGTTATTGTTATTGTGCAGAGAGTGCAACTCGTGGTCCCTCAGTAACGTTCTCGCTTACCGAGCACGGGGTCCCGGGTTCGATTCCTGGCGTGGTCAGAGATTTTCACCCCCCCCCCCCCCCCCGAGATGACTTTGTTTTGCTGTGTCGTCTTCATCATCATCATTCATCCCCATTACAGTCGGAGGAACGTAACGCCAAACCACCTCCACAAGGACCTTACCTAGTACGGCGGTGCGGGTCTCCCACATTGTTCCCTTATGCTCTGTCAAGAGGCATGGGACTTCATTTCCACTTTGCATATTGTGCAGAAAAAAGTGTCTCTGTATTGCATATTACAACCAAATTTTACCCCAAGAAGCATATTGTGCCTCAAGAATGAAATAGTATCTGTAAGAAATGAATAAATGTAAAAATTCGTTTCCTTATGTCTTTGTTGTTCTTTACAAAATACCTATTCCAGTTGTATATATAAAGGATGTGCAAGACGTAAATGACTTTAGTTTTGACATGAAGTTTAATAACATGGAAGGTAACAAAACATATAGAATGGTTACATGGGATTAATAATATCTTGCAGCACAAATTGGCTTATGGAAACAGGAGGCTTGTGACCATGTCTGCTTCCAAAGACATATAGCAGACATGTCTAAAATTGTGTCACCATTACTCAAAGAAAACCACAGACATTCTATCTCAGCAGAACTGTACACTGTCAAAGTGGGAGCAGGATGAAGAGAAATCGTACATGGATTGTGAGGTAAAAAAAAATTTTATTTTTCATCCAACATTTTCATAAGCAAACATAGCATTATTTTCATACATTATCTTCTTCTTTTTGACACGATGGAGAGCAGAACACCAATAGAATTCCAGGTCTTAGACAACAGCAAACTAGAGTATTCGACACATCTTTGTGATCTTCTTCTTGCCTTTGATGTAGATGATGGTACCCTTGTGGTCACCCGGGTCCCCGGGTTCGATTCCCGGCGGGGTCAGGGATTTTCTCTGCCTCGTGATGGCTGGGTCTTATGTGCTGTCCTTAGGTTAGTTAGGTTTAAGTAGTTCTAAGTTCTAGGGGACTGATGACCATAGATGTTAAGCCCCGTAGTGCTCAGAGCCATTTGAACCATTTGAACCTTGTGGTCAAGTAATTGTAGCGATGTTAGAAATATATATACTCACTTTGCATGCGATGTAAATAGAACAGTTTTTTTAAGTTTCACCTGTTGCTAGCCTTCCAAGCTTGGTTAGGGATTTATAGGGTATGCCAGGACCATCCCACTGAATTCCATGGTAGAACGTGTTAACCATTTTGCATTCCTCCGTATTTTAGCACACCTAACTTCCTTGAAAGGCCTCACTGTTGCAATGTTTGTTGAAACTGTCTCTCTTATTCTGGCATCTTCTGTGTATGCTACAAAAGCGACGTCATTAAATATGAACTGTTTACAGTCATCATCATAGAAACCCTGAGCATCTGCAATGATGTTTACACCTCGAGATACCACTGTGGAATGCCCTGGGTATGGCGCAGCACCCGTTCATTTATTCGGCTTGTTTCAAAACGCTGGTGAGTGGGCACAAGGTAATCACACTGGAATGTAGAACTATAGCATACACTCCAGTGTGTTCTGGGAAATTTGCCGAAGAATTAATTTCAGATCGTACAGCTATAGTTCCAGACTTAATAACTTCCTTCTGTTTTGAGCAGTCTATTACGATGATCGTTGCCAGCTCCTTGAATTTCCGTGGGTTGAGTAGACATCCTTCCCCTCCCATTCCCTCTTCTTTTGGTCTGAAACGGAAATATGATGAACCTGGGTGTCTCTGATTGAGCAGAGGTTTTAATAGATCACGTTCGTCTGCTTGCAGTCGGTAACACTAGGTACTCGAAAACCTCCATTAATGGAAATATAACGGAAGAAATAGGCTGGCATTTAGAGCTTCAAACGCTACTCATGCGATACAGTGCGATACAATAATCATCACCCCCGAAGGGAACCACGTGTGGTGGTCCCACCTGCTTTTATTTCTTCGTTTGTTGTCCTCAGTGTCGACGAACTGGCTGGAAAATGGGTGGTGTGGATTCCGACACTGACTACTTTAAATGATGTAGCCGACAAATGCACAGTTACGTTTTATAGTACTTTAATTTCACTGTTCACAACCCCCTACTTATACGCAGTTATGTCGCCAGTGCACAATTGTTTAACTTTTGATAAGCACTATTATTAGTTAGCAGCCGAAGAAATTCCACATACTGCTACAATAGTTTCCTGTTGAACATCTATGAACTGTGAAACCTAAGCACAAAGTTCACATTTTTTAAAGAATAATCAGGTACGTATGGATCAGATACTGTCTTTCTTTTACACGTGGCCTAATTGTTTAACACTTACTCCATAGTTAATTTGAAGCATTGTTTTTGTTCTAACCAGCACAGGTTACTCGTCTGAAATTCGGCCGTAAACTGACTGTCTTGTGACCGAAAATCGGGCCCTTACATATTATCACAATAATAGGTATTGAAACTACACATTGTTTAAAGTTAAATTTACAGAAATTAAGATTAAAACTTAACTCATTCGATTAACTGAATGTATCAAAAAATTGGTTCTTTCTAGCAGTTACTGCTACTACAAGGGTTATGCCAAATTATTTGTTTAAATCGTGAAATTAACAAATGTAGTTACGTAAGCAATACTTTTGACAAAACTGTTAATTACTTTGAAATTAATGAAGAGCTTGTTTTGCTAACATGTTTCGAATAGAGCTATATAGATACTTGAAGACTGCTAGCATTTCGTCTTCCAAATGTTTACAATTATTACGGAATTTATATTTGTTTATACGTCAACAGTAGAATTTAAGTTTCGAAACAATCACTGATTTCACCCTATAACAAAAGATACTAACTAGTAATAGTCAAAATAAATTAGAAAATCAATTACATACCTAAAACTAAGCACAAAATTAGATCCGAGGGCCAACATTTGTCTTTTATGGAAATGCCAATAATATTCACGTATACTAATGGTAAATAGTTAAAAGTAACTAAACAAATTTAAGGAGGCAGATGGCAAAACAAAAGGGGTATTAAAATTATCCCAGCTTGCTTCATCACATCACCTCCTCACTGGATTGACCAGATACATATTGCAAATAGCTAACTGGTCTATTCAATGACCACAAGTGACGCCAGAAATTGGGTTTAAAATCTACACACAAAGAAAATTATTACATACGAAATCTTATCAATAACTACAGGAAATATGTTTTCCAAATTCTAACTTATGTGAACTGGCCATACGAAAATCCCCATACAAAACAATAATGTACAGATCATTGTACACACAAAATATAACCAAGTTATACATTTAACAAAATGTATGCATATTCATCATAAGCGATGTCCTTTTTTGTGTTAAACAAAGAGTACATTTTAAAACACATATCACTTTGTACAAATCCTGTCTTGCTAAACAAAATGAATCCTCATGGGTGGCAATCAAAGTTACATTACACTGCGCATTGCAGTTCACTTGCTCAATGTTCAGTAGTTTTCACAAGCACTTTCATTTTTTCAGTGAGCTCTAACACCCAGGTGTCCATACCTTCAACAAGTCCAAGTGACAGTTAGTTAGGAAATGCACTGCGAACAGTTCCCTTGGAGGTGGTTCTCCTCCGCCACAGTGTATGAAAAAATGAGAAAAAATGCCCTACTTTAGTACTGTTATACTTCTAACTTAAGTCTATGAAAAAATATGTTTATCACTAATGGCAAATGATAGTCATTACATCATAAACAGTTACCTTATATAGTTCTCATAACATTACAATAATTAGCACTAAAGTTGACTATTGTATGAAAGTACACTTTACATTGCAAAACATTAGTTTAAGTCATAATTGTCTGAAATTGGTTAAACTTGAAAGACTTGGGTTTCTTTTCCATTTGCAAAATATCACCTTAGTGT
This sequence comes from Schistocerca piceifrons, assembly GCF_021461385.2. Taxonomy (NCBI): domain Eukaryota; kingdom Metazoa; phylum Arthropoda; class Insecta; order Orthoptera; family Acrididae; genus Schistocerca; species Schistocerca piceifrons. The sequence goes on along the minus strand of NC_060149.1, from coordinate 175,875,659 downwards.
CTAAAATATGTACATCACCTCTAGTAAGAACTCAAGATGTGCACTATCTTTAGTAAAATCTCAAGATGTGCAGTAGCATAGATTTACTGATTATTACATTATGAAAAAAGAATAGTCACCATTAATAAACTTAATTACTATTCAACTCAAAATTAAGGGGATGGAAGTAATAACAAATCATAACCGCACTTGTCTACTCTGCTCTGAGCACTACTCTCACTCAACCAGAAAATTAAATCCTCACAAAATGTTTCCAAATAGTTGACATGTCAGAATAATCACATCAGTCTAGCACCACAGTTATTAGTTAATTAGCAAAATTATTGTTCTTCATTCCAGCGTTACCACTTCAAGCTCATAATTCCTCAGAGAACAAATATAAGTTCTGAGATAACATATAGGTCCAATGATGCAGCATTATATTATTTGTACCTCACAAAACTATTGCTCTTTCTGTTAAGCTCTGATTCCCAGCTGCAGTGTCATGAATTGTGCAATATATGCAGTACCCAATGTTGCCTAGTTCACAATTAGTTCATCAATTTAGTTACACCACATTTGTTGGTATACAGTTACCTTTTTCATTAATCATGTCTGTGAGCTCCATTATCACACTTACATTTCTTGATAAGTTAACCAGGGGAGTGCATTCTCAAAAAATATCTCTACTGCAGAGACAGGCTCCCTAACCATTAAGACCCTAACATTATTCATTAATTTATTATTTCATTATCTAATAAATAAACACCTGCTCTGCTTATCTAATGCAAAACTGACTCTACTGTAGAACAATCCACAGTAACAGATCCGTATGCTAAGGTAAACTTAACTCTCACTACTGACCAGACAAAATTATCGCTTACATAAACTATTATTTCACTGTATTCTAGCCTGAAGGGCGATATACATACAAGTCTTGCTAATAGATTCCACACACATTACCCTAGGCAGCTATGTTCAAAGTTGTAATTCCTTAATGTTAGAAAAGGCTGTATCATGACACACTTCTATAGGCAGATAGTTATATCAATATCCTGACTGCACTGAATACAAACACTTCTATTACACCACAATTAATATTAATATCTAGTATTTAAAATGGATTTTTCTGCACATTGTTCCTGCTGCTTCACCAAATTATACTAATTTCACACATGAGCTCATTGCTTCAGATATTCATTATCCTCCACATATGCTGACACTTTTCATTTTCAGCTTGCCTTACCTCTTTGATTTACAGAAATTCTTGAATCATACTACCAATTTATTTTCTTCCATCTTCTTATGATTCTATCACTTACAACTAACACAACATAATCTGTATATACACACAGAGATAACAGTGAAAAAAACTTTTCTAACATATTTCTAGACTAATGTATGCTAACGTACATAATCACATGAAAGTCGAAGAAGAATGCTTTTGATTCACTAATAAACTACAGATAGGATAGGAAAAGAGTTTGACTGTCTCAGGAAACATGAAAAATGAGACAGTCACCTGGGGTAAGCATTATCGCCACATAAAGAATCCAACACATATTGTTGAACCCCCTGCTTGCTAATTGCACAGGAAACTAGTTCCAAATATTACATCAATGCTAAGATTCTGAACCACCAACAAATTGCACCCCAACAGCTGTCCTGCCAATTCAATATTTAATAGTACCCCTTGTTTCACACTCTTTGATTACTTACCCGTAGCACCAATAATTTTTATTTCAGAAACATGCATCATTATTATACCTCCTGTGTTATAATAGGTTCAAAAAATGCTTGAGACATTCCATTCAAATCACTACCACTTCCCAATAAACACTTACCATGTGCACCTTGTACACCTGCTGTTATTACAGGTTGACACACTTTCTTTTTACTTACCATGTGATGACCTTCATAAACCAAATCCCCGTCAATCCTCTCTTTACTTAATACATTGTCCTCATTATCAATTATAGATTCAACTAGCCCACTCTCATCACAACTGGATTCGTCATCGCTACGATCATTACAACTACAGCCGGACTCAGACATACTTTCATCCACGTCATGCTCTAAATTTGGTACCTCTTCCACTTTTTTCTCTATTTCTGTCAATTTTGAATCTACATTTTCATTTAATTTTACCGGTTTGTCCTCTACCATTACTACACACTATGTTTCTACCTCTGTCTCTTAATCATTTCTAATGTGATCGCTTTGGTTCTCAAGTTTAACTCTACTTTCAGCACATTTTTTCTCCAAAACCTCCACCTTCCTACTATTTTCATCACAAAGTTTCTTTCTCTCTTCTACACATTTACTACTCGATGTTAATGTCTCATTAGTATTATCACAGTCTTAATTCTGAAATATTAGCTCTAACTACCTTAAATTACTTTTTAATTTCTTTCTTCAGTTCATCATTTAAGCTAACCGTGTCAGTTCTAATGCTATCAGTTTTCTTGTCCACCCTACTGATGGCATCTTTCATACTACTTGCCGTCCTATTCATATTACTTTCTGTCCTATTCATATTACTTTCCATCCTATTCATCATATTACTTTCCACCCCATTCATATTACATCACGTATTACTCATATTTGCCTTAACATTGCTCCAAAATTTTCGTCTGCACTATTGTCCTGCGACTCAGTCCCCATTACGTCTTTCTGTTTATTTAACAACTTAACCTCTACATCTTTCTCTTCAGTCACACTGTCTTGTTCGTTAAGGTCTCTCATTATGTAGCACTTAATACAAAACAGCTTTTGCAATGAATTACCTTATTTTTAATTACTCATCGGCTGCTGCTCTGCTATGGTTATCTCCCTTTGTCGTCTGCTGCAAGTTGTAATTCTCCTGACAAAGTGTCTTGTTTATCTCAATCAGCTGCGTCCACCTGCATGTTGCTTAGCTGCTCGTGTACTTAATGGCTGCTTCCATAGAACCCGCTCGCTGATGGGCTGCTGCACCTTCGTCGTTATGAAACTCCAGCGCTGATTTGTGATTGCACCATTGCACTGTAAACCGCTCTTGATTTCACTTTTCAGAGTTCACGAGTCCTTGTTTTACTGTGGTTACGTACAATAATCCTCACCCCCCAAGGGCACCGCGTGTGGTGGTTCCACCTGCTTTTATTTCTTCGTTTGTTGTTCTCGGTGTCGACGTACTGGCTGAAAAATGGGTTGTGTGGATTTTGACACTGACTACTTTAAATGATGTAGCCGACATATGCACAGTTACGTTTTACAGTGCTTTAATTTCACTGTTCACAACCCCCTAATAATACACAGTTATATGGCCAGTGCAATATTGTTTAACTTTTAATAAGCCTCATAATTAGTTAGCAGGCGAAACTCCACATACTGCTACAATAGTTTCCTGTTGAACATCTATGAGCAGTAACACCTAACCACGAAGTTCACAGTTCTTTAAGAATAATCAGGTACGTATGGAGCAGACACTGTCACTGTTTTAACATATGGCCTAATTGTGTAATACTTATTCCACAGTTAATCTGAACATTGTTTTTGTTCTAACCAGCACAGGTCACTCGTTTGAAATTCGGCCGTAAACTGACTGTCTCGTTACCAAAAATCAGGCCCTTACAGAGGGTGGTCCATCTGAAGTTTCGAATGAGATTATCTCGAAAACTAAACATCGGGTAAAAATAGTGGGTAAGACAAGTTCGTAAGCTCATAGAGGGACATCAAATGATACTACACGTGACCCCCAGCCCCCGCCCCCTTGGGTGGAGCGGGGAGAAACTTTTAAATCTATGGCTCAGTATAAAGGTCGGTGCAATGCTATCAGACGTCACTTCACTTTCAGATTGTGAACCGTAAACATCAACTGACGAAATTAAATTATTCTTTAGCGAAACATGGCTCATATCCTCCTTCAGAGTGTGTTAATATGATGTTAATTTTAAGTGAATGCCATAACAATTACTCTGCAGTTGCGCAATTTCCCAAAGAGACGACATCCAAGCGAAAACATTATTCGAAATTGCACTCAAAGAGCTCGAAATGGATACATGCACCGTCCACCTTGTCATCGCGATTACAATGAAAATGACGCTCGTACCCTTACCGTTCTCGCCTGTGTTCAACTGGATCTCGAAATCAGTAGTCGTGCGATTCAGAGACAAACTGGAATACCGAAATCAACTGTTTTGACGATTTTGAAGGCACATAAATATCATGCGTATCATATCACACTGACGCAGGCATTAACGCCGAAAGATATGCAAATATGCACGGATTTCTGGCAATGGGCCTTGGAAATGATAAGAGGTGACAATGATTTTCTTAGATACGTTATGTTCACCGATGAAGCCACATTCAAAAACAATGGGGAATTAAATCGTCATGATTGTCATTATTGGTCCCCTGTCAATCCACACTGGTACAGACCCGTTGACAATCAACACAAATGGTCGTTAATGGTCTGGTGTGGAATTTTAAACTCTTACTTGATAGGACCGATTTTTTTTTTTTTTTTTTTTTTTTTTTTTTAGCGATATGTTACTGGGGAATCTTATTTACAACTTCTTCGCGATGATTTGTTGGAGCTAATGGGAGATGTTGATTTAGAAACTAGGCAACGAATGTGGTTGCAACAGGATAGAGCAGCCTCCCATTATGCTAAAAATGTGCGAAACTTTTTAAATTTACGGTACCCTGGTCGGTGGATAGGACGCGGCGGACCAATTCAGTGGCCTCCACGTTCACCGTACCTGACATCTGATTTTTTTGTTGTGGGGCTATTTAAAAAACATTGCCTATGAAAGACAGCCCGCAACCAGAAACAATATGGAGCAACGCATTCGAAGAGCGTGTGCAGCCATACCACGGGATGTGCTGCTCAAAACGATGGACAAATTTCTCAGACGATTGACTTTAAGCATTGAAGCAAATGGGGATAATTTTGAACATTTTCTTCGTGACTAGTTTCATTAATTAAGCACACAAAATTGTGAGAGGCAAGGAGACTCACACTAATGAAACACCCCAACATGTGAGAGGCTAGGGGACTTACAGTAATGAAGCACGCCATGGGAACATCATTCTACAACGGCCCTTTCTTCGTTCCTGGGTAACGCTAAGAGTAGGATACAGTACATTTTGTACAAAAATAGATTGATTTGGCCTAACGAAAGAATTGGTGCACATTTTTTATCTATTTTATGCGTCTTTCTCGGATAATTCTAAATAAATCAGAGTTCTTCCACAATTTTAATTTTTTCTCGATTTCAGCACCATCTGTCAATGGTTTAAAAAATGTTTCAGACAAAACTTGATTACTTTTTTTATGGAGATTCCGAATCTGCAATTAAAAATGGGTGTTTCCATTTTTTGTATCATTTGATGTCCTCCTTTGAGCTTACGAACTTCTTACCCACTATTTTATAGTTTTCGAGATAATCTCATCCGAATTTTCGGATGGACCACCCTTTATATCATCACAGTAATAGGTATTGAAACTGCACATTGTTTAAAATTAAATTTACAGAAATTACAATTGAAACTTAACTCATTCGATTAATGGAATATATCAAAAAATTGGTTCTTTTTAGCAGTTTCTTCTACTACGAGGGTTATGCCAACTTATTTGTTTAAATCGTGAAATTAACAAATATAGTTACGTATACAATACTTCTGACAAAACTGTTAATTACTTTGAAATTAATGAAGGGCTGGTTTCGCTTAGATGTTTTTGAATAGAGCTAAATAGATACTTGAAGACTGCTAGAATTTCGTCTTCCAAATGTTTACAATTACCACAGAATTTATATTTGTTTATACGTCAACAATAGAATTTAAGTTACGAAACAATCTCTGATTTCACCCTATAACAAAAGATACTAACTAGTAATAGTCAAAATAAATTAGAAAATCAATTATATACCTTAAACTAAGCACAAAATTTGATCTGGTGTTATATTCTTTAAAACCGATGGCCAACCTTTCTCTTTTATGGAAATGCCAATAATATTCACGTATGGTAATGGTAAATAGTTAAAAGTGACAAATCGAATTTAAGGAGGCAGATGGCAAAAGAAGTGGGGAATTGAAATTATCCCAGCTTGCTTCGTCACATGCTGCGTGGCATTTTCCATATTATTTTATTGATGGTGATCACGTTCTCCTCTTGAACTCCTTGAATGTATAGGTTGTAATCCATTGCGCTCTGTACGAGACTAAGTTCCTAGTTAGCATTTAAAACAATTCGCCACATGTCCTCAAAATATTCCCATAAGCAGTTTTAGAGGGATGCATGCACTAAATCTCTTGTACTCTACCACTTTTCCACCCGCTGGCGTATCTGTGAAGCATCCGGCGTTTTCTAAATCGTTCATATCCGAAGGAGAAGCAGAGACATAGGTTTTAAGAGTCGATGTTATACCTACAGTTCATGTATCGTCAACCATAACCCTGCTAAATTCATATCATATGTCATGGAAACAGGAACGCTGAAACACTACATGTAAGTTTCGATGCCATTGTAACAGTACCCTCCCATATCGTAAATGATCCATCAAGATATATGAAATTCCTTCATGGAAGGGTTAAAGTGTCTTGGTGTTGGATGACAATTCTAATTTCATCGTTCTTGTTAAATGGGGTTGATGCATAAGGCTTATGCGAGAAGTATTCCTGGCTTTAATACACTTGTCGTATTCCACCGACTAGTTACATCGAACGATGTCTTGCAAGGTTTGAGACCTACTGATTTAAGAAACTGGTAGTTTGCACATGTTATCACCTTGCTGTTCTGTTGTGAAGTGACCCGCTGTGCGTTGTGCATGGTGGTTTTATACCTTATGCACATCTTGTCTTCATTGACAGTATGATGACTCTGGGGGCTGTTGCGATCCCTGACTGGTTGAAGCTCGCTACCGACCCGTCCTGCCAGTTAAAGGTCGTCGTTTCTGCCTTCAACAGGTCCTGGTTGGTTGAAGTTTGCCGTCACTGCTTCTGGTTCTCTGCACCTTCTAGGTCACTTCTGGTTTTGTTTTAGATGTAGCAATACAACGGTCTCCTCGCCACAAAAGTTGACAAGTTGATTATTCTTGATCACAATATGCAGTTCCAGACAGTCCAGTGTGTGAACAGTTACTGGGAGGTAAATAGCGTTGGTAGGGGTCTTAACGCTCTTATACGCTGTTCTAACTGATGGGAAGAATCCATAAATTATACGAATCAATCTACTGTTGAGATAAAAAGTTGTTGCAGTGTTACCCTCAACATGTATTGCGCTGAAGGTAAGTATGTCCACAGACTGATCAGATCTGTAAAATGTATAAGGTTCGTTCTTCAGAAACTGTCCTTTTGTGAAACCCAGTAGCCGTCCTATTGAACCTCTCTGGATAAAGTTAATCGCTGGATTCGGTGCCTTTGTTTCAGATTTAAGTGCATTGATGTTTGCACATAGCACAATCGCTTTTCTAGACCGTTTTAAAATGTTGTTTAAATCCTAAATATCGTATGTACCAGGTTCTGTTTCCACAGTTTCTTTTCCACCATTAACTTCCAGATGAAGTTTATTATTAGCCTCTGTGATATTCGGAATGCTTAAATCAGTCGGTGGGAAGTAATTCGCGCTAATACTGACGATCGCTCTTTTAAAGGCATCTGTACCTCAACTGATGAGTGGATCTTTAATGCACCTCCTTATAAACCCTTCTTCGTAAACGTTAGGAGAAACATGACGCAGAGATGCCCACACAAGTATGTATTAAAGCCCTGGTAGCGATGAAAATTGTACAACACACTTCTCCTGGCAGTGAGGTATCATAGAAACTCTTCTGGTTCGTGCAGGTCCCCAAATTAGTGGAAATAGTAGACGTTATTTGTATTTTCCTTAGCATACACCACCCAGGGGGTACCTAGCCCCACAACATGTAAATTCACAATTCCACATTCTCTGGATTTCCACATAGTCTTCGGTAATATATCCCGTACAAACACACCATGGAATCTTGGAATGCTAAATTTTTTCCTATCAAACTTGAGAAAATCTGTATTTGTAATTGCTCTATGCGGTAGGATAGCTAGCAGTCTTTTTTTTTTTAATTGATGAAGAGACATAGTCCTTTCGTGTATGGTTTCAGGTATGGTTCTTTTGCGATGCCTTCTGTTTCCATCAGGTGGTTATGTCTTCTTGCTTCCTCTAGCCGCTCCTGGGAGTTCTGTGCGTTCATTACTGTTCTGGCAACAGGCGCAGCACCACCTGTCAGTGGTACCATGGCTGAGAGACTTGGAGGGCAGGAATGAGGTAGGGGATAATTCCAGCTGATGACTTGGGTGTCAGCAGAAGTCCGGATGCTTTGTCCGGTCCTCTATGCTTCAGGGCGCAGTCAAGTTGCAGTTTTTTAAACACCCCTGCGCCGTATTTTTCTTTTTCTTCTTCAGTGCACGACATGCAGCATTCATAGCTTGCTTGAAATTCACACCCAAGCCCAACATAATTTTGGTACCCATGGCTTTATCAACAAAAAATGGTGAAATGCGCTGCCCTGTACCAGTGTCCTCCAATATCCTTTCTCGAACATATTGCCTTGGCTTTATCAGCTAAAATTCTGTCTTCAGTGAGACATCCTGGGAAATTTTTATATTCTGCGTATGCAGTGCTGTGTTCCAAATACGCCTCATCAACCAAGTTGATCTCCTTATCACCATGAGACAAAAGTTTTTGAAGCTTTTTGCCAGATCCGCAATAATTATACACCACAACGTGCATTTAGACTGGAAGTTTGTCGAGAATACAACCACCTCCTATCTTGTGTATCCTATCGTGCATGTTATACTACTGTGCTGGTTATGCTCTGTGCACCCCATTACACAACAAATCGTCAGCGTCAATCCAGCTGTTTTGTGTTGCACGCTATTTAATTATTGCTCTATTCCCTCATGTCTTATGACACACACTATGAAAAACACGTGTGGTTCTGTGCTCTTCTGCATTTTCTCTGAGTAAAAGCATGCTGAAATCTCGGTGCTACTGCTATCATTTAAGATGCAAGTTCTGCGATTTGTTCTCTGCACTTTGGAAACTGTAAATATCTCACACGACCATTCTGGGAGGTATGACCTCTCAAATGCTGTTTACTGTTTTCAGATACGTGTCAAATCACCCACTTTAAATTTATGTTCAGGTGGATCCAGTATTTTAATACGATAGTAAACCATATCGATGAATCCATTACCACAAACATGCATTTGTCTCAATTTTATTGTGCTATGTTTGGTTCAGTTACGCTGTACAATTATTTCATTATTCATGGGAGGATACCTGTCTATTTGAATGAGCTGCGAAGATTAAAATGCATTGACATTTGACCTTTTATTGTTCTGTTCAGATGTTCCACGCTACCCACATTCATGTGGGTGAAAGTTGAGTAGTGATATATTCCATACCGCTGTGTCACACTCTTGAAATACCTGTTTTAAAACTCTCCGCTGTGAACGGTTTGGAGGTTGTCTAGGCATCGATTCGTCTCTGTCTGCATCAAAAGCTCAAACGCTTCCACTACGTCTCTCACTATTTTTGTTTTAAAAAGCAATGCCCACGCAAATTTGAGTATATGTCAATAACAATTAAAATATATTTGAATCCATTATTTGCATGTGAATATTCCCGTGTATCTACAAGATCAGCCTGCCTTAAGCCATCCAAACTTTTTATCATAAGGTACCTATGAGGGTATGTTTCGCATGCTAGTTTGTGCAGTTCTGGAACTTCTGTCTCCAATAATTATTCTGTTATACCTCTCTCCAACCTCAGAGATTAGTGAAACATCTTCATTCGAATGAGCAGCATTACCACCAGCAGCTGATGTCATGAGCAGTTGCAGTCGATCTATTAGCTCACTGCCGGCCGCTGTGGTCGAGCGGTTCTAGGCGCTTCAGTCCGGAACCGCGCTGCTGCTGCGGTCGCAGGTTCGAATCCTGCCTCGGGCATGGATGTGTGTGATGTCCTTAGATTAGTTAGTTAGGCTTAGGTATTTCTAAGTCTAGGGGACTGATGACCTCAGATGTTAAGTCCCATGGTGCATAGAGCCATTTATTAGCTCACTCGGATTTTCGTAGGTAAATATACTGCCGGAGGTCTATTGTTAACTCTTTTATACCATCACCAATGCTACATCGAAAGTTTAACATAGGTTTTATGATGGTTTAGTATTCCGCACTGCGCTGGTTTCCTGCTTTCCTATGTGCACTGGTAATTTGCAGTATTTCACCATACGTCTCCAGATCTTTGAGTGAATAATTTACAGTACTTGTAGGATTTAGGAAAATGAGGTTCCTTTGACCAGTTGCTGTTTGAAATTCTGTATCACCTACCTATCTTGTTTTTTCTTTTAAACTTACAGCTACATGCCCAAACATGTATGGTTTTTCACAACTGACGCCTAATATTTTGTCCATCCTATTATCGCTCTAACAGTTAATGAAATCAGCAACGCTATCGTCATTGTGTAATATCGATGAAGGTTCATCGGGAAATTTAGCAACTGGTCTGAAGGTTTCTCTGTGCCTCATCTCGATCCAGATGTCCTAACCTTAGCAGTTGTAAATTCCCCTAAACAGGCTTCGGTTTCGCAATGACACCTTGTTATTTACTAAGCAGACTCCTTCGCAGGGTGCACCTTATATACATTCTGTCCAATTCTATCAACCTTTGCTGTTAATTCATGTACTTCCTTTTCAGTTCCATCAACCTTTGCAGCTAAGTTGTCTACTTTCTCAGAATGAGTCGAATGTACATCTTCAGTTCCTTAACCCTAACATCTAAGTCGTTCATCAGTCTTACCAGTGCCTGGCCATACGTCTCTAGGTCCTTAACTTTACGTTGTAGAAGTTGAAATTTCCCGTCTGTGCATGGACGCATTCTCTGTCTATGCACACCTATCCTCTCAGGCTGAGTGCCTGACATATGTGCAAAGTTGTCCATGGTGTGATGTAAATTAATTTACCCAACACTTTTTTTATGTCTGTACCTACCGTCATTCAGTTTTCTTGATCTATTAATAAAGAGAAACCTGTACTGTCTGTGTGATACCAGTAATCTCCGCACATCTTTATAGAAATCGTTGAATGACATGTCGGTTCCTACATACACCCAGTAAATGTGTTTTAAATTCAAATTGTCTTGTTTGAAAACTACAATGAGACTTGCATAATCCCTCATCAACTGTTTCTGTATCCTGGAATGTGTTTGATTAAGATTAAATAGGTCAACACACATATGACGACCAAAATAGAAATACATCCTCAAAGCGTACTCCATCCAGGTGTTTTAGCAGCAAAACAACAACATTTGTCATGTCTTGGATGGACCTACAATTATCGCTCGTATATTATCGAGTAGGAGTATCCCGTTCTTCTTCTTCTGGTCTTCTTCCACACCGTCACAGCAGCAGTCATTTACAACAAAGTCCTAATGTTTCACCCCCGCCGCCCCCTCGACATGATACATCAGATTGTAGTGTTAAATGGGTTTTTATAGAAAAATAAACAATTATAACAATATGTATAGCCATTATAGTGCAATAATCTTACCAACTGAGCTACAACGGCTACACCTTGCACTGCATGACAGGGTAGTTAAATAAGTAAAACAAAAAAGATTTTGCAAAATATTTTTTATTTACACATCAGAAATGTTACATATCAGAAAAGTTCTGACGTTCAGTCTTCATAACAGCACATTGTTTTGCAAATAAAGTTTCTTGTATGCACAGAATCCAGCGTGTGTTTCTCTCGGTCTGATGGGTGTTCCTTTCGCGTCTTCTTTGGGCACTGTATTGATGCAGTGTTCCTGTATTGATGCATTGCACACCATACATACAGAGATAGTTCACAATGTCTTTATACACAGTTTGAACGTAAGGCAACCATCTGTTCAGTCTTTTCAACGCAAGGGAGAGCACCATCCGTAGGCTGAACAAGTTTGTTACAGTGAAGTGATCCAGATAAAAGAATCGAGCGCCAGATCTCACCATGAGTGCCACTCCATCGTATAATAACGTTAAAGATAGCGTCAGGTCAGCATAGCAAATGTCTGGACAATCACAATACCTGGAGGTCATCTGTTGATTGATATAGGATTCTGCACAGCACAGTTCATCCCATTCCAACTCTCTAAATTGCACTTTAACACTTCTGTTCACTGATGCTTCTATACCAATATTTAAGCACTTTTAACCCCTAGCTGTTAAATTATAAGTTGAAATGCAAATCAGTAGAGCACTGGCAGGAACTGGCAGCTTCTTGTTTACCACATCAACACTCTGTCCTTGCAGTAACACCGGAATGTTCTGGAATGGTGCGTATGTCCAGACACAGTGAAGGCCATTGGTAGTCCAGACACACTGGAGGTATCTGCTGGTCCTAACATACTGGAGGGCGCTGAAAAAAGAAGAATAAACATTAAGCATCCATAGACAAAGACATGGAGCTGAACAAAGTACGGAACTAAGCCACATGTGCTTACTTCTAGGTTCCTTTTGCAAGGTGGAAGCGGATAAGGATCTCGGTTGCTGTTGATACTTAATGGTTCTTCCACTGACGGACTGTGTGACTGAAAGTGCACCCATCCAATATACCCCTGACATGACTGGATGCAGCATTCCTGCACTCCTATTGGCTCCCACCGATTTTCAGGTGTTGGATGCGGTGAATGCTGTGTTCCTATTGGACCCTGAGAGATGTGGTGAGGAAAAAACTGTTTCAGCTGGCCTCTGTGGCAGTTCTGTGAACTAGCTAAGATGAAGCCATACACTATGGTGAACACCTCTGGTTCATTCTGTCTGGGGTAGTAGAATAGGACGAAGTTGTCTCCTGCACTGGGCCGCCCGGAGTGGCCGTGCGGTTCTAGGCGCTGCAGTCTGGAACCGAGCGACCGCTACGGTCGCAGGTTCGAATCCTGCCTCGGGCATGGATGTGTGTGATGCCCTTAGGTTAGTTAGGTTTAATTAGTTCTAAGTTCTAGGCGACTGATGACCTCAGAAATTAAGTCGCATAGTGCTCAGAGCCATTCTCCTGCACTGAGGATTGACTGGCCATTTCAAAAAACAAGAGCAGCTCCAGTGCAGGCAGTAGTCTCGTGAATTTCTAAATGTATCTTCAGCTTATCCTACTGCATCGCCATTATCTGCTGAAACGTATTCACATGATGTTCATCCACTACCACCTCCTTCCATTCCTCGTGTAGGACGCTATGGACACAGTCCTCAGCTGTATGCTTACAGCCAACACACTTATCAAATTTGTCTCTGTCCAACACCAACATCACCTCAGTTGAACACATGATGATATTAGCTTCCCACACGAACACTACATACTAAGACACTGCAGTAACATGGTTCCAAACTGAGATAAAATACCCATAAAATTGCCTATTCTACCACAATATCTGTTTTTTTTCTTCATCATCACATGAGCGCTCCATAGTGAGTCCTTCGTGTCCAACATCTCAACACAGACTGACAAATTTAGGGCTGGGAGCCAATTAGAATACTGGTGCTGCCTGATGGCCACTTGTGGAATTAGAGCCTCAGTAGCGGCCAGACCTCTGCTGATGTGCATATCTAGTGGCCACCCAGTGCCTGAATGACAGACCTACATGAGGGTGACCCAAAACAGCAGCTAATATAATACATTTCTTTCTATTCCTCAGTGTTTACAGTTAGTATGTCATAGGAAGTGATGATGGGGGATGCACATGTGAGCTCTGTACATTGGAGGAGCCCAGTCTCCCACAAACTTGATAATTTCCTTGAGGTGGAGGGGATAATTAATTGATAAATTTAATTAATTTATCAATTAATTAAATATCAAAAGTGTACTCATATTGGAAGATGGAGGGGGGGGGGGGGCGGTTAGGGATTTTCCAGAAGGGTGGAGTTACTGAGATGAATGGATTACCCCAGGGGGTCATAAATGAAACCCCAGGTGATCATAAACCAATTAGCATAACAGGTTAAGGGCAGGGAGTAATTTGCCCCTGAATGTATGTGTACAGGATAGCAGCCTGTCAAGGAATATTTTAGGGAATTGGCTTAAGAAATTTATTTCAAAGGCCCAGTGAAATCTCTACAAGTTTTCTCCCAGAGTAATTCACGCCGTGTCTACGTGACACAAGTCGCTTGTCTTTCAAAACCGAGGCAGTTCTGGCCAGTTAAAGCTGCTGACAAGTGACGCCCTGAGCCCTCTGCTGAAAACTGCTAGCGAATTCACGCCATTGATTTTAGCCAATAGCGTGCGCGGGATACCGATCACGTGTGTGGACGCCGGAGCGGCCTCGGAGCGGAATGCAGTTGCTTCTCTCTCTTGTAATCCAGAACTCGAGCAGAACAGACGTCTTTTCGGAAGGCAGAGCCTCTGGCTCTGCTTTTTAAGACTGGCCACCAGCGTAAGTTAAGATGAACTGCTTCCCCTTCCGTTGCCTATTTTAATTAATTGTTCAACCTCCAAGACTAGCCTAAACCTGCTAACTTCCGTACCTAGGCGCGCTCTTTGTACTCCATGTATTGAAAAATGTCCTCTTGATTGTACTTAATTTCCTGTTTTGTCATTTAATGGCAGCCCTGGATACCCACTATCAAGTCCTGTCCTCTCGACCTCCTGCACACTGCCGCCACGAGGCATATTTAACAACCTTCTTCCCCCTTCCCTGCCATTTTATACATTAACATTGGTGTCAGAAGTTTCTCTTCCCACCCCAAACCACGTACTCTCTTACATTTGGTGTCAGGAGTGGGATGTAACAATTATATCCCCCCTTCGCGACACGAACTCTTTTCCAATTGGTGTCAGAATCGCGATTCGTTCCCACCGTTCGGTCCACAGGGTGGCCGTTTATTCTGGTTCATGTTTGATGTTGTGTGGTCGGTCAGAAATCGTTACTGTTATTCCGCTGCAAGCCGAGCCTGGCTGCTACAACTGAGCCAGCTGCGACGCGACGCCAGACACTACGTCCGCACATACCGGCGCCCGAGGGAAAGTCCGCTGCCTGCCTCTGCAGCGCGCCACTCATACACGTGCTAGCTTAGTCCACCGAGTTGTGCCTCATAGTGCACGTGCACACTGTGTGCGCTCCGGCCGCATTTGATGGTCGCAGCGGCTTCGGCTTCACATCTCAGTCGCCGCCTGGCGACTCTGGGCCGGACGGCGTGACATGTAAGAAAATAGAGATGCGTCAGAGCTGCTGCCGTGGCTCCAGCTATTCACGGTCGGCGCGGTTTCCCTGCCGCTGCCGCCGCCCACCTGCCACCCCACGTTCGCCGCCGGTCAGCTTCCCGCTGTCATCTCCGTTTGGGTCCTGGCATCGGGGGGGGGGGGGGGGGGGGGCGTACTTTCAGCGCTGTGCAGCCAACCGCCCCGCCCTCCACCTCTTCTGTACTGTGAGTGTTGATAAACGCTGAGACCTTGCAACCATTTATCCAGGGAAGAACTTATCCATTAATTACCTATGGGGCAATTTCACTACTAAGATTCTCCTTTGTTATACATATGTACTGTTCCAAATTCTAGTCTTAGCAAAGGCATACTGAATTCCTATATAAGCCCCTCAGATGTATGTTAGATAGATGTTAGTTTAATACTACAGTTCCATTGGACACGTGTAATGCCATAAAATTATGAGGAGGTATTTTAAGATAATTTTTTATGGCTTTCGATTTTATCTCCAGGGATGTGCAGCTTGCACAATGTGTTTGGCAACCACAGAGTCTCCCAGCCATTCATGGCGTTTTCTTCCATTTCGTTTTCGTGTCATGATCAACTCTTTCTTTCTTTCTTTCATGTTCCCTATAAGCGTTATTTCTCCTTGCTCCACAGAGGTGAGCGCTTTAAGGGCTCTGTAATGCCCTGTTCCGTCATACTGTGTCTGCAAGGTTTCCGAAATCGTTGGTGCACTAAATCTTTTTACGTTGATGGGAGTTTGTTTTTATTGCAAGACCAGGTACAGACATGAAATCAGCGTTTAGGCCTTGTAAGAAAAGCGACAAACCATTGGATTCTGACGGTCCTGGTGATGTCCGTTCTTTACTACCGGTACTTGGCTACTTTAGGCCCCAAGCGCATACACAGTCGTAATTACACAATTAGCACTTGTGTTGCCGAAACTGATAGGACGTTGTGTGACACGCCGGATTGCGGGATGAAAGAAATGAGCTTTTTCTACCTTCTTTCTTTTATTTCTTGTCTCTCTGCATTCACTTTCTCCACTGTTTATTCTTTTTCTATCCATGCCTTCTGTTTTTCGTAAGTGGTAGTTCCTTGATTGGTTAACTCAATGCACAAAGTTACGATGAAACTGAATTGATCTGTTCTACCCCTGTAAGTTGATAAGAGAGGATATATTACTTCCGGCTGTTATCCCCCAGAGGGCAGCGAAGTTTTGTTGATATGAAGTGATGTATGAGGTTGTTTTATTGAGGTTATTGGTGAGCAGGCAAAAGGTCCTGTGTGTGTTGTTTTATGTGATGTTAAATGGTCTGTTTTATGCTGCCACCCCAGAGGTCAGCGCAGAACCGTTAACCATGATTCACTTTACCATGCAGCGTGTTTCCAGTTGAGACAATTTTTTTTAGTCGTCTAAATTGCGGTCTATGTTCCCAGTGAATGCTTACTATAAGCGGAGACTGCATGGTGCAACCACGTGGATTGGCACAGCCGTCGCCTTGCAGTGTCAGTCACGCCCCCAAACGTTACCACTTCTCTCCCTATTCTTCGTCTTGCCTGTCATAAATTAAGTCTAATCTTCATTTGAATTATAAGCCATTTATTGTATAAGTTTTGAGTGACCATGTACGGAGAGTATTAGGTGTTTGAAGGTACCCTCTCCCAACTACTGTTTAAGTATTTGTTATTTGATGACAGTAAACTGTTTGCATTATATTCAGCTTTGTTGTAGAATTTTTGTATTGTATTGTAATTCACTTTTAGATCTCCTCTGTAGACAATAATTTGGTTTTGCCTTTCGAAAGAATGCATCAGGTTTACCCTACTAAAGTTTTTCTACAACGCTACTTTTTACAAGCCTACGTCGTTGAACGTTTCGTTTTGTTGTCAAACCTAGAATGTGGAGCCCCTCCTTGCGTTGTCCATTCTATTTGTATTTTCTTGTTCAGTAGATTGTGATACTTCGAATTTTCATCTAACTTTTGCAACTAATACTCCCTGTTCCACTGCTTTGCAGATGAATTAAGTCTACTGTCGTTTTAGAAGCATTTATTGTCCTGTTTTCTTTCAAGCTGCCTAAAATTAAAAATGATTGCGAGTTTTGCATACCCATATCCGCTAATCAGGCTATAATACCGAGTGGAGTTTAGAAGCAACCGACCACCAGCTGATGGAACGCGAAACGGAAATGCATTGCCATAACAAAGCCGGCTGTTATGGGGTGTCTTCCCGTGAACTGCCATTTTGCTTGGTGGCGCTTTGAACTTCGGAGCCTCCTCCAAAATATAGTACCATCTTCCGTAAACCCTTAGCATGCCCACTACGATATGCATTTTCGTGGAAATCTTTGCTAAGTGAAGCACCCGAGTTATCTACTCAATAGAGAAGAGCTGAATGCGTCCCTGAAGTTGGGAAGAAGTGCGCTACCCTCTCGCTATAGAGCGATAAGCGAGATCGAAAGTTCACCCTGATGAACACAAGTTTCGTTATTATTCACATTACTTCTTATGAAGTAAGTTATTGACGAAGTGAGGATGTTACGAGCGAGCACGTAAATTGAAACTGCTACCATTTGGATACAGTACCCCACCGTGTGTTTAGGAAATGAGACATCCATTTGTTCATTGAAACAAACACACCCATGATGTTACAAGATTGAAGCTCCCACTGAAATAAGCACTAGTTTGTTGATCTTCAGCAACCACGACGCGACGTCATCGCCCAAGCGCAGCAACGCGCTATTTTGCTGAAAATTTAGTTAGCAAGAGACTTCCGACCAAATCAATAAGTTTTATTGTACAACGTCGCAGTAGCTCGCACCCCTTCTTTAGTAGCTCACCCTGTTACTTCAGCGTTTTCTGAATTTCGTGTTTGCTGAAAATAAACACTGAAATGCACTCCGTCGTCCAAAAATCTGTTTAAGAATTAATGCAAATACTGTACTAACGATCTTAACTGAGCCTCCTTAAACGTTGTTTGATGTGCCGCCATGAATTTGGTTTTGTCCTATAACAGTTAGGGTCTCTTCATGTACAAATTTGGTGTCGCTCTGTGTGGATCATTACCGGTGTTTGACCGTCTGTCAGCCAGCATTATCTCTCTCTGTTTTTACGCATACTTTGCATTATACCGCCGGTACACGCCGCCAGCTGAGCTGAGTGCTCAAAGTGCCACTAACACTTCCCCTTCTCCCCTCTCGCCATTCCGCGTCCCTCGCGCTTACCTCCCCGCTCTTTCCCCTCCTATAAGACGTGCGTAACGCCCCCTCCATCACCCTGCTAGAGAGAATGGCTATTAAAGCTTATCGACGTCACACTTCCCCACCGGACAAGCCACATGCTCTTCTCCTGTCAGTCAAAGCCGGCCGCGGTGGCCGTGCGGTTCTAGGCGCTTCAGTCCGGAACCCCGCGACTGCTACGATCGCAGGTTCGAATCCCACCTCGGGCATGGGCGTGTGTGATGTCCTTAGGTTAGTTAGGTTTAAGTAGTTCTAAGTTCTAGGGGACTGATGACCTCAGATGTTAAGTCCCATAGTGCTCAGAGCCATTTGAACCATTTCTTGTCAGTCAAAGTATGTTTACAAACAGTGCGTGTTCTTGTATCGCACAGAACCACATGCTTGTATCGCACAGAACCACATTCCAGATGTGAACCTTTTTGAATTTCGTGATCTGATTATAAGCTCATTGCATTCTTTCCTTCCTTTATATGAAGTTTTATGAATAGAACGAAAATATTGTTAGCTGTTTTGTCACTGTGGACACACATTTTAATTATCTTTTGTAGAGTTTTGCCTGTGTCTTCTCCATGCCTATAACTTTGTTTTACAAGCTTAGTTTATGTCGTATGGCAGTCCCCTGATATCATCCTTAATTCCAGTGTTTTGCCAGTATAAGAAAAGGCTTTGTACTTTGCATTTTAACATGAGTTAATGTGGTAAAATATTTTCATGATTTATGGAACTTCATCTAACTCCACCCTCCATTCAACTGGAATGTGTTAATATTTTGTAGCCTGTGAAACTTTGCGCAACTATTACCCGTAACTAATATGTGGAGGATGTAGCACAATTTTACATTTATCACTCTTTTTAAATGTACTTCACCCAGTTCTTACCAAAGTCAGATGTTGACCACTACATTAAGCTGATTTATTATGTTTTTACCCAAATACTTCGATTACCATAGAATTAAATATTTTGTTATAATTGTGGACTTTCCGTTGTATTTTGTTATACTAATGATTTCAGTTATTACAGAAGACATTGAATTTCCGCACAAAATTTGAACAGCTAATATTTTATTATTTTCTTAACTCATGATCTTTGATAAACTTGACTGCATGTAAGTCCCCTCCTACGTACATACAAAAATGAAAACAATTGCAACACAACCCTCCCATTGTATTACGGCCCCTACTATGGCAAACTGTTTTCCGGGGAATGACCGACGCCCTTTTGTAAACAATGTTTGTCACCGCTTCTCTGGAACGGGAAAGGAATGTACATAATGGCAGCCAGTCAAGGAATATTTTAGGGAATTGGTTTAAGAAATTTATTTCAAAGGCCCCGTGGAATCTTTACAATATTTCTCCCAGGGTAATTCACGCCGTGTCTACGTGACACAGGTCGTTTGTCTTTCAAAACTGAGGCAGTTCTGGCCAGTTCTGCTGACAAGAGACGCCCTGAACCCTCTGCTGAAACTGCTAGCGAATTCATGCCAATAGCATGCGCGGGATAACGATCACGTGTGTGCATGCCGGAGTGTCCTGTCGAGCGGAACACAGTTGCTTCCCTCTATTGTAATCCAGACCTCGAGCAGAACAGACGGCTTTTCGGAAGGCAGAGTCTCTGGCTCTGCTTTTCACGACCAGCCACCAACTTAAGTTAACATGAACCACTTCACCTTCCATTGCCCAATTTAATTAATTGTTCGACCTCCTAGACTGGCCTAAACCTGCGCGCCCTTTGTACTCTGTATATTGAAATATATCCTGTTTATTATACTTAATTTCCTGTTTTGTCATTTAACAGCAGCCCTGGATGCCCATTATCTAATTCTGACCGCTCGACCTCCTGCAAACTGCCGCCACGAGGCATATTTAACATCATCTTCCCCCTTCCCTGCCATTTTATAGATTAATATTGGTGTCAGAAGTTTCTCTCCCCATGCCCAAACCATGTACTCTTTTACAATTGGTATCAGAAGTGGGATGTAACAATTATATCTCCTCTTCCCAGCAAGTACTCTTTTGCATATGCTTGCCCGAGAATGTATGCAACTCACACAATAAAATGTGCCAGGACGCACTTTTCCCCACTACTCATGCTTCCACGACTCATCAGCTAAATTCAGCCAAGTCATAGAACTCCAAACCTATCACAAGTGCATCACCAATTCCGGACCAACTGTAGAATAACAGTGTGTTAACTGAACGATGTCTAAACCAAGAGTATCCTCTCAGATTTCCCTTAACTTCCCTCTTAAACTTTGTTGAAGCGCATGCCCAGTCGCAGGGCATGGTACGAACACCCCTCCAGTAACAGAACAACCATTGGAACATTTGCTGCCATCAAGTTTGTAAAAGCTGGGATGCCCAATACACAGGCTAGCAAAAACATAAAAATCCCCAAAATTTTGTCCTCATGCACTACGGAATGCCCCGAAGGCGCTAAAACACGTGTGTAGAAGTACATTGAAAATTTTGGTTGTGGTTCCCAAGAGCGTTTTAGAAAATGTTTCGCATCTTTCAGAAACTCACTTCGCAGGCCAACAGAAACAGCTCCTGGCTACGGAAACGCCCAGTCGTAGAGCTGTGCGTGGCTTCTGGTCCGCGTTAGGTACTGTAGGTGAGTAGCGAACAGCCTCCCTGGACTGGATATCGTCGAAGAGGTAGCCACTAGCTTTAGTCCTAAGTGCTGTAATTTTTTGTATGTGTAAGTTTCAGTTTAACTGAGTCCTTAATTCATTTCTTAGTAGGATTCAGCCATTATAGAATAACTCAGGATAACTTGCGTAGGCAGGAACTGTGAATAAACTCCCAATTTTTAGAACTGATAGCAGTGTTTCCTTAGTGCTCCGTAACTTTGGGATTGTGGTGTACGATGCCACGTGGATTTATGAGTGTGACTAGATTCCAGAATAAATCGTGTAGCTGACTGAGCAGTGCATGTGGTTTTAACATTCGGTAGTTATATTAAGGGAAAGGCCACTGTGTTTTGTGCAGATTTGAGCGAGTTTTTTGTGCATGGTTGGTTACCACGTGTTTTGTTCGTGAGATTGTGATTTAGTATTTTACGCAAGCAATTGAACCCGTTTCCATGCTTAAGTAAATTCTCGAGATTTGCTATTTGATTTGCGATCGTTCTTGTCGTGAATGTTTGTTATATTTTATCGATTTTTTTTTGTAGTAGGTAGTCACGTAGTTATTAGCGATTTTCAGTGGGTCCCACCTTCTGGAAGAATTGTTCACAGGACGTAGTTCCTATTCCCTTTTCTTAGTTGCAGTCTCATATAATTTCTTATAAATTTGCGAATAATTTTGTGTAAACGTATTCGACCATCGAGGCTAGTCTCACTCTAATCCAATTTAGATCTTGGTCCACTATTAACTTACTGAACGACTTCTTTCTCTCTGATGAATAGTTAGTCTGGATCTGTCTGTGTGTGTAATCCATCTTTCCCATAGCACTTCAGATTTCAAATGATGGTGTTCCTCATGAATGTATTTCAAACCGTTTACCAGCAACATTCAGTACCAACACTCCATGGTAGGAGTGTGTGTGTAATCCATCTTTCCCATAGCACTTCAGATTTCAAATGATGGTGTTCCTCATGAATGTATTTCAAACCGTTTACCAGCAACATTCAGTACCAACACTCCATGGTAGGTCAAGGTTTTTCCGTTAAATATGAGTTTGTTTATGTGCTTACCTCTTAAAGATTTAATTCCCATATATAAAAGGCAATGTCCCGACTGACTGACTCACTCATTGACGTATCATCGCCCAGTCCAAACCGCTAATGATAGAAACTTCAAATGTGCACAGGGTGTGGATCTTACATTGTAGGCATCGTTTAAGGAGGAGTTTTTCGAAATTCCATCTTTAAGGGATGAAAGAGCGGATGAAATGTTTTGTGAACTATTTCGTTATGAAAGCATTTTTAAAGCTAAATCTTTGAAGATTTGAATTTGATTTCTCGCTTCGAAAAAAAAAAATGCGTTTCACTACTTGTGAAAATTCAACCCCTTAGGGAATGAAATAGGGCCAAACTGAATCACTGACTCATTATCGCCTAGTCGAAGCCGCTAAGGATAGAAACATTACATTTGGAGATCGTGTCCATCAGAATGCATCGTTTAACATGGCATTTTCGAAGTTCGAAGGAGGTGAAACAGGGGATATAAAGCATTTTGAAAATATGTCGATGTGAAGCCAATCGCTAGAACTACAAAAATTGGTATTTAGTTTCTGTCAGAAGTCAAAAAAATACGTATTTCAGCGTTTTTGTAAATTCAACCATTAAGGAGGTAGATGGGGTGAAATATGGGTTGAAAACTGTTATTCCACCTCTCGGTTAGATATAAATAAATATGTGTTAGGAGATGAAAATTTTCTATGGAAATGCCACCACAAGAACGCAAAAGACATAATTAACAAAAACCTTGAACTCCAGCTACCAAATCGCTTTTTGGTTACAAGTACGTTCAGAAAAGATCATTGTTCTGTGGCCTTAATTACCATGAGAAGTTTGGAAGGTGTGGCAATTCGATTCACATGAAAGAAAGAAAAATCTGTGCAGACCATACAGTCCACGCTACCGAAGCAGCGGGCGCTAAACTAATCACGAAACAAATGTACAACCAAATACCTTCCTGATATCCTGATATTCAATAACGCGCCCGTTGTTTACCCAATTGCCTATCGAGGGCCGGCCGTTGTGGCCGAGCGGTTCTAGGCGCTTCAGTCTGGAACATCGCGACCGCTACGGTCGCAGGTTCGAATCCTGCCTCGGGCATGGATGTTTGTGATGTCCTTAGGTTAGTTAGGTTTAAGTAGTTGTAAGTTCTAGGGGACTGATGACCTCAGATGTTAAGTCCCATAGGGCTCAGAGCCATTTGAACCATTTTTTTACCTATCGAGGCTCTTCCAGGCCAGCTTAGCTCACTTGTGTATGATTTTTAGTATACTTAAGAGCATTCCAGAAGCTGATTCTCCTACAGAATTAATCAAATATTGTCAAGGTATATCGAAATTTCATTATTTTCTTCCAGAACTGAAGCCTATCGACTAACTGTTTTTCTTTCCAAACAAATGTTCAGGATAGTTAAGAGGTAGGTCAATTCAGGTGTCTACCTGAGATAATTTTTCTAATAAAATCACTGTTTAAATTTACATAATAATGTACTAGGCTAGGTAGACCTGCCAGGTTAGCCGAGAGCGCTAATGCGCTGCTTCCTGGACTCGGGTAGGCGCGCCATCCCCGGATCGAATCCGCCTGGCGCATTAACGACGCGGGCTGGTGTGGTTTTTAGGAGGTTTTCCACATCCCACTAGGTTAATACAGGCCTGGTCCCCACGTCCCGCCTCAATTACACGAATCGCAAACATCTGAACACATTCACACTATTCCATGGATTACACTAGACACAGACAGCTAAGGTACACTAATTCCGTCCTGGGGGGTATAAGGAGGCGGCAGGAAGGTCATCCGCCATTACCATTGCCAAATCCGTACCTAACGATGCCGACCCTTCGAAACCGCGGGACAGCGGCGCAAGCAAACGAAACGAATGTACTAGGCTATGTAACACAATAACTTAACATCAGCCGACCTAGCATTCTTCCCCCAGCTCAATGTGAATCACTAACACTAAACATAGAAGTTTAAATTTCAAACATACATCTAATAACTCAAAAGGAACAGCTCAACGTCTATCTAAGCAAAGTTCAGAGCTCTCAAAAGTCATAACACACAGCTCATAGTTACAAAAAATCTAAATCTAAAGTACTGTTACTAAAAACTGTGTAGTTTTTTTTGTGGCGCAATAACTAGTTGAGTGTAAATTATGCATCGATACAGTCTAAACCTAAATCGAGCAAATTAAAATAAAAGGTGATAAGGAATTAAGTGAGCATTCTTGATTCATTTGCTTTTTTATTTACATTCATTTCTGTTATTGTTTAGCAGAAAATAAAAACTGAACTCTTGTCTAACACTTCTTCAGAATATCGCAGCTTCATTAAATCTTTGCACTCAATCATTGTTCACAAACAGTCACACTTGAACGCGGGGAGGATATCTAGTCCAGTTCAAAGAACTAACTCACGTTAGCTTTTTCTGAAATTTGCCTCTGCATCATCATGGGATCAACCTCATCCAGTTCATACTCTGGGTAAGTCTCTCCCTCTGGGTGTGGCTGCCCAAGCATCTAGTCACTGCATTAGCATGATGACAATTGGCACCGTGAATGGAGCCAAGAAAGTTTCCATTGTCAGTGGTCTGCTTTTCGTGGTTCTCATCAAACGAGAAATGAGTACAAGGGCATAGCATCTCTGATGAGGAAACATCATCAGCTTAACCTCGTATTTTAAGGAGAAAACTGCACACTTGCAAGATACCAGCATTAGCAACAGAATCTGCGAGAAAATCTTGGCCATAATTATGACCCTATGCAGTTATGACCTTCTGCAAGTAAAACTTTAACATGTTCGCACCGGCATACAGTGGGTCAACTCGCATCAAAACCTGGACAGAACAGGAAAAAAGGGTGCACGTGCTGACTACAGTACCGCGAAATGTTGTGTAGACTGCACTTATGCATACTTTCCCTAAGCTGCGGTGTCATTCCAGTCTCAAGTAGATATGGAACATGCCGTGACAGTTGACGGTAAACCAAAATTTTTAGTTTTGCGGAACGTTGCAGCACTATTCAAATTTTGTACAGAGGGCTCTAGAATTAAAACATATCTATCAGGAACTGTAAAAGAATATATTTCTCTAAAGTCGGGTGCCAACCTCACAGGATTCTCAATATTCTGCAATAATGCCCGATGCCGACACCAGTCCACATAGTTTTCATGGACGGAATGCCATAGTCGGAGCTGCTCTGTTGACGATTGGTTGGCTATCGGAAGATGAGCAAGAATAAGGATACCGGACGTTACCGATAAGATTTTACACCCCAATATTCCGTGTGAAAATGATGCACTTCATATTGCATCGGCTTCTGGCATGTTCGGGTCCATTCATCTGGAGAGTCCAGAAAATGACAATTGAAGAAGATAACAGACGCCACATGAGGAAAAAGATCTACTTTTCAAACCATCTCTCAGTGGATAACCCGACACAAGCGATGAATGTGACTATCATTCCGATATAAAAAATATAAAATATCGAATAAATCATTTCAATACGCCATTTTCGACTTCTAATGCGTTATTGCTGATCTCACAATACTTTATACCCGAATCCGCTAAATGTATAATTTTTATTCGACAAACTGGATCCTCCGTTTTGAATTTTGTTATTCCGGCAATGGATTCCCAACACTCTAAAAAGAGCACAGGTTAGAAGGATTTTGTATCAATTTTTCTGTTGCGTCCAGGTTTTGAAGCGAGTTGATCCACTGTGGGGCGCTGAGAAATGTTTTTCTCGCGATGTGACAGCACGCATATTCATGCTTTCCTTCATGCTTTCCGTCATATGGTGGTGCTGTTTTTCCTTTTCCTCGCTTGGCTGGTGGTCGTATGGCAAACGTCCTAGCCTACTATTTTAATATACTGATCTTTTATATTGAAACTGCGATAAATTAGTTCTTTCAAAACAACTACAGATCACATAAAAAATTTTACACTAAATTGATCACACATTACGCAATATCTCACTTGCTCCGGAAGCTCTCTCTTTAAGGCTCACACAAAATTGTATCAACAGCTGTTCCTTGTGACTGGCTGATACGTAATACATTATACGTTAGTGTACTGCTGGTAGCATAAGTGTCAGGGTGGAGATTGAGCAAAAATGGTTCAAATGGCTCTGAGCACTATGGGACTTAACTACTAAGGTCATCAGTCCCCTAGAACTTAGAACTACTTAAACCTAACTAACCTAAGAACATCACACACATCCATGCCCGAGGCAGGATTCGAACCTGCGACCGTAGCGGTCGCGCGGTTCCAGACTGAAGCGCCTAGAACCGCTCGGCCACTCCGGCCGGCCGAGACTGAGCCACCGGTGGTACACGCTTTCCGACGGGAGGATCTCTCTTGACTCACCAATGGTACATGCTGCCCAATGGGAGGATCTAGCGTGAGCCACCGGTGGTACACACCGACGTGGACGTGATAAACTATCACACGCACCGGTTGTTTGTCTCTCCCTCCACCTCACTGCAGTCGCTTAGTAGTGACCTTTACACGGGCAGTTCTGCCGGGGCGATTTGCAACGCGCCAGGCAGGTATGGGTTCCCGTAGCTCCGTCATAGGGCGAAGCTACTAGAAAGGGATCTACCTACTCCGATACTCGCGCAGAACTGCCGCTCCGAGCATCCTCACATTTATAAGAGCGTGCTTACAGTACAGTACAGACTCACGCTGCTGGACGAAGGAATTAACGGAATTCATTGACGTATCCCGGCCTCAAGCTTGTTTGTGTCGCATCGGGAGTAGGTAGTATATGAACAAAAATCTAAAAAACGAAGCCTAAGATAAACTAGTGACTTTATGCCAGTTTTCAACAATGCAAGTGAAAATTTTGTTACCAAAAAAATTCGCATATTGTGCGGTTCCTTTAGACAGAAAATGAAACGGGTTTTGGACAGCAAACGATCTGGTAGGTCGAGTGATGAAATTTGTGCCCAACTTGTGGTATTATGGTCTTCCCACATTCTTTACGGACCAGGAGCTTTCGTCATGAAGTATGTCAAATATGGATGGAGAAGACTGTGAGAAACATGTAGGTGACACTGATGAGATTGCTGTAAATGAATAGCATCATGATGATAGTATTGGTGAAGAATGGATCCTAGTAATTGATGAGTAGCAACATGTCGGAGGAATTGAACAGGTTGGTATTAAAGTTTTGTACGAGGGCTGTCCAGAAAGTAAGTTACGATCGGTCGCGAAATGGAAACGACTATGAAAATACGATAAAGCTTTACAAAGATGTGTTGGGCAGTGTCTCTAGTACGACTCTAGATAGAATTATGTCGCTCTTTTCATTCCTGAGCTCTTACTGAGCGCGTGAAGATGTTATAGAAAATAGTGTCTCCCGCCAAGTACGAGGGCCTGGTGAGAATTTTCCCCTGAAGCTATGCAACCAACATTACATAACTGTCGTGCGGTTTCTTCTTCAAGACAATTCTCAGCCTCATTCTGCAGGGGCAATGAAGATGTTTTTGCATCGTTTCAATTGGAAATGTTTGGTTATCCACAATACAGCCCGTAATTGTCTCCCACTGAGTTTCATCTCTGCTCAAACGAACCGCTTGCTATGAAGACAACATTTTGGCACAGACAACGAGCTTTAGGCCAGCGTAGAGAATTGGCGAAAAGCACTGGCGGCCGCATTCTGTGATGAGGCTATTGGAAAGTTGGTACAACGCTACGACGAATGTCTGAGTCAGAACGGCGACTACGTAGAGAAGTAGGTGAAAGGTGTAGCTAACTGTTACAAATGAAACATTTCTGATTTTCACTGTGATTTTCATTTCGCGATCAATCGTAACTTACTTTCTGGACAGCCCTCGTATTTTTGAGAGATGTAACATAACGATGGTAACAATGAAAAACCTCTTTACCTCCCTCTTGTTAAATTTTGGAGGTGAAGCAAAAACGGTTTCTTAAAGAATAATATAAAGTGATACAGAAAGTTTCTACACGCGTGACTTTATAATAGAGCCATGGTATTGACGGATTAGAGAAATCCAAGCACATTCAAATCTCTCTTTGATTATGGAGCTACTGGTTACTGGAATTACGAGTTTTCACAGACGGATGGAGTTACGAGGTTTTCATTGTCTACCATCGATAAGAGGTTTAAAACTAATTGATAATAAATTGACAAAGGAAAGCAATAAATTACATTCTGAGACTATAGTGCTAAATTATCTTAATAAAAAGTCTTATGCCTTTCTAATCTCAACATGCTCTCCTACGAACGCAAACTCCACTCTGAAACAAAATAATTTTTGTATAACTCTCTATTCTCTTTAGCCTTTTTGTTTGGAATTTAGATAACATATTTTGTAAACTATGTAATTCTATTTTTTGTCACTAGTCTGCTTTGCGCACTGACGAAGTTTCGGTGTCTTATCTATCCACAGCTGATGGTGACAGATAGCCATGACTGGTTTTCCGCACAAAACATAGATAGCCAAAAGAACGTAATATATTTTTTGTACTTTCATATTAATTGCTGTTTTAACGCTCGAAAGCGTGAAGAAATAATCCAGAATGCATTTTCTACTACATTCCGCGCACGGGACAAGCTGTGATTAAAAATTCTTTTGTCATAGTCGAGTAGTACGGTTTCAAAAAATTTTCAGTCCACGGAAAAGCTACATCTACAAAGAAAACAAAAAATCGACTTTTTAACTGTGTCATGATTTTCGGGCTAATACGTGCAGCCATCAGAAATTCCTCCATTTTTCCCTGCATCAACCAAAAAAAAGCTCGTAATTCGAGTTTACAATACCCATTAACATAATACTGTAAACGTTTTTATAGTTGTAGTACTGGGCTCCTAAATAAGGTGGAGGACCAATACGTATCTGTTTTTCATCCACTGTTCAGGCGCAGTTTATAAATTGCCATTGTCTTGAAATCCCGTTGAAATTTCCGTCCATTCTTCCCTCGTTGGAGGAAACTGAAAAACAAAAACTACAACTGAGTTTGGTTTTTCATACCGAGTCATCTCACCAAAAACCGAAACAAACTGCAGAAAAGGGAATTAAACAGAAGTCAGATCTAACAGGGGCTACATGAGACTTGAAGAAAATCTGCAGTCCTGGTTTAATTGAGTCCAATTCTAAAGATACAGTGGACGAAATCGATGCAACTGAAATAAGCCTTGCAAAAATACTAATGAAAATGAACCACACACAAGCAGTTTGTGCGGAGATATTAATAACTGCAATAGTGCGTCCAGGGCTGCTCAATAAATTGCATCCCCACATGGCTTTGTGTAACAATATATGCAACATTCTGGTCTCAACGCCAGCTGTTTCTGTCTTCGCACCGACATCAATAAAGTGCCAAGAAGGCCATGAAAGTGGCGAGACTTGTTCAGATATACATTAAATGGTAACGCACTTAACAGATACTATAAAAGTCTTATTTCATGTACTTCTCTATGCGTAAAGAATTAACTTATGGCAATGTATTAAAACAATTTCTGCACACACAATCGTTTGTCTGAAATTTAATTACTGTCGCACTAGAATGGTGGAAACTGTAATAGTCGTATTCACTTTCATATAATCTGACTTCAGAATATCGTATAGTGCTTTACATGTCTCTGTGTTAATAGCACACAGTGACGGCGCTGAAATTCCTGTTCTAAATTTTTTAAGTCCTCAAAAGAGCGACCAGTTGCTAAAAACATAAGAATGGATGTTAGGCATTCCTCTGCTGAATTGCTTTTCCTCGTCACTGTATCTGTCTTGCAAGTTTTATACTTAATCATACCTAGCAAAATGTTAAACGGGTCACAGTTTTATAATCATCACGGAAATTATCATGCAGTTTTGTAATTAAAGGCAAATGACAATAACACTGACTGTATTGCTTTACCCAAAAACGGTGCTTTGATTTCTTTCAGCTCCCTGTAACTGCTACGAACATACCAGCTGTAGCAGTCACACGAAAACGGTTTGTCTGGAGTTGCAACATGCTGAATTGACAGCGGTCCACACAGAACTGTCAGAATGGTCGAAACGCCAGGAGCCACGCACCTGCGCGGGGAACGAGATGTGTCTGCGAGCAGGAGGCTTGTCTGCAACTTCAACCGGAACGCCACGGTTTTGCCGATGTTCGTCCCGGCCGGCAGGCGCCAACAAGTTAGGTGCACCTGTGTAAAGGCCGCTAATGCTCAAGAGCGAAGTACTGTTAAAGTGGAGTGAGTAAGAGGTTTGTGAATTACTGTTTCGACATCAGTTAGATGTTTTGTTCATTGTGGCAAAGTGCGCGGTTTCTAATCTGTAGGTGATGCCAGAGATCTCTTTGCTTTGAACATTATATGTTGCTAGTCACGAATGCAGTGTAAAAAAATGAAACTAATTAGTGTCATTAAGGAAGAAGAGCAGAAATATGTAATTACTTGGGTCACTCCAAAAGAAATGCACACTATTTTTTTTAATCCATCTTTTATTCTACATGTTTGAAAGTTTTACAGTGTGTAGATACATCCTTTAGGAACAATATTTTCATTTCTCCACGAGACCACAACGACAACACATAATTTCCATCCCCCCTTTTTTAACCAGCGCCTGTATACCCACACGGTAAAATTCTGGACCAACCTGTTGGAGCCACTGTTTGGCATCGTGCACAAGGGAGTTATCATCTTCAAACCTTGTTCCACGAAGAGAGTCTTTTAGTTTTCCAAAGAGATGATAGTCACATGGAGCCAGGTCAGGACTATAATACGGGTGTTTCAGTGTTGTCCATCCGAGTTTTGAGATCGCTTCCATGGTTTTTTGACTGACATGTGGCCGTGCATTGTCGTGCAACAGCAAAACATCCTGCTTTTGCCGATGTGGTCGAACACGACTCAGTCGAGCTTGAAGTTTCTTCAGCGTCGTCACATATGCATCAGAATTTATGGTGGTTCCACTTGGCATGATGTCCACAAGCAAGAGTCCTTCGGAATCGAAAAGCACCGCAACCATAACTTTTCCAGCACAAGTTCTAGTTTTGAATTTTTTTTCTTGGATGAATTTGCATGATGCCACTCCATTGATTCCTCTTCGTCTCTGGTGAAAGATGATGGAGCCATGTTTCATCACCTGTCACAATTCTTCCAAGAAATTAATCTCCACCATTCTCGTACTGTTCCAAAAGTTCGCTGTGTAACGTTTTTCTTGTTTCTTCGTGAGCCACTGTCAACATCCTGGGAACCCACCTGGCACAAACCTTTTTTAACGCCAACACTTTCAGTATTCTGCAAACACTTACTTCCCCTATCCGAACGTAGCGTGACAATTCGTTCACTGTGATGCGTCTGTCAGCAGTCACCAATTCGTTAACTCTCTGCATATTGTCTGGAGTGTGTGCAGTACTAGGCCTGCCGCTGCGAGGACAATCCTCAATATTGCCGTGCACGCTTTCATCACATAACCTGCTTGCCCACCGACTAACTGTACTGCGATCGACAGCAGCATCTCCATACACCTTTTTCAACCTCTTGTGGATGTTTCCCACTGTCTCGTTTTCACAGCACAGGAATTCTATGACAGCACGTTGCTTCTGACGAACGTCAAGTGTAGCAGCCATCTTGAAGACATGCTGTGACGGCGCCACTCACGGGAACAGGTTGAACTAAGTTTGAAAACAAGCGGGAAAGATGTATCTACACACTGTAAAACTTTCACACATGCAGAACGAAAGCTGTATTTTTACAAAAATTGTGCGCATTTCTTTTGGAGTGACCCTCGTATTAACGTCGCCGTTGTGCGTTATTTTCTTCGGATCATAAATCTGGCACAGTTAAAGTATTTGCCGGAGGTGCGCTTTTATTCAACGTGATATGCATGATTAAACTGTAAATCGAATATCGTTAACTTCATAATAATCCTTCAGTAGCTTAGATTTACTCATTTTGACTGTGAAGCTTAAATGTAGCTGCAGAATATCACTACAAGAATATTGTTAGAATAATAATTAATGTATATTTGCGTGACATTGACATATAGTGTACTCATCTTACTTACCATTTTCCACGTAGAATAGCGTGTTCTGCAACAAGATTTCAAAGCAGGTTGCGCAAATATGTGCCTCTCCCGGCCCCTTGACCCTCGTTCTCAACATTCCGCGACTAGGAGTGCTTTGGCTGCTTCTCCGCTGTACAGTACTTGGCGATCGGACAGTAGGTGGCTACAGTGGGACGGACCGAGTGACAAAACAATCGGTGCGCACGTAAGTTTAAGAGAAATGCTTTCAGAAGATTATAATTGCATGCTATCGCAATTACGGCCCAAATTTTCACGCGGGATCAATTGTTGGGGTGCTATTTTATCCTTAAAATATGACGCCAAGTTTGTGATGTTTCCTTCTGCGTGCGGTCGGTCGCCGAAAGAAAGATTATCAGGTAATGAGTGCTTCTCCGGCTGCTTTGTTATCGGTGAGAGAGGCTCATGTTTCTCATAATGAGAAATAGGGATGTCACTTTGGTTCAGGGCTACTAAGCACAGTGGGCTATCCTAGGGTATTGGCCGATGACATGTTTCTCCAACCATCCCTTTATCGTTGAGAAGCTTACGATACTCATAAAGAGAGAAAGCATTGTGGGGAAGCACTACTAAGTACAACTGGCAGTCCAAAACTGCCTTTTTCAGAAAAGAAATCCGCCAAACTTACGTTTGAGATTGCAACATGTAACGCAGGAACTACGTTAAGTAGCAATTCATAAATGTACTTTCTCTGTTTTTCTTATTAATTACATTTTATAACGTTATTAATCCCCCCATGAACCATGGACCTTGCTGTTGGTGGGGAGGCTTGCGTGCCTCAGCGATACAGATAGCCGTACCGTAGGTGCAACCACAACAGAGGGGTATCTGTTGAGAGGCCAGACAAACGTGTGGTTCCTGAAGAGGGGCAGCAGCCTTTTCAGTAGTTGCAGGGTCAACAGTCTGGATGATTGACTGATCTGGCCCTGTAACACTAACCAAAACGGCCTTGCTGTTGTACTGTGAACGGCTGAAAGCAAGAGGAAACTACAGCCGTAATTTTTCCCGAGGGCAGCTTTACTGTATGATTAAATGATGATGGCGTCCTCTTGGGTAAAATATTCCGGAGGTAAAATAGTCCCCCATTCGGATCTCCGAGCGGGGACTACTCAAGAGGACGCCGTTATCTAGAGAAAGAAAACTGGCGTTCTACGGATCGGAGCGTGGAATGTCAGATCCCTTAATCGTGCATGTAGGTTAGAAAATTAAAAAAGGGAAATGGATAGGTTAAAGTTAGATATAGTGGGAATTAGTGAAGTTCGGTGGCAGGAGGAACAAGACTTTTGGTCAGGTGAATACAGGGTTATAAATACAAAATCAAATGGGGGTAATGCAGGAGTAGGTTTAATAATGAATAAAAAAATAGGAGTGAGGGTAAGCTACTACAAACAGCATAGTGAACGCGTTATTGTGGCCAAGATAGACACGAAGCCCACGCCTACTACAGTAGTACAAGTTTATATGCCAACTAGATCTGCAGATGATAAAGAAGTTGATGAAATGGATGATGTTGATGATGATGATATTCAGGTAGTGAAGGGAGACGAAAATTTAATAGTCATGAGTGACTGGAATTCGACAGTAGGAAAGGAAGAGAAGGAAACGAAGTAGGTGAATATGGATTGGGGCTAAGAAATGAAAGAAGCAGCCGCCTGGTAGAATTTTGCACACAGCATAACTTAATCATAGCTAACACTTGGTTCAAGAATCATGAAAGAAGGTTGTCTACATGGAAGAACCCTGGAGATACTAAAAGGTTTCAGATAGATTATATAATGGTAAGACAGATATTTAGGGACCCGGTTTTAAATTGTAAGACATTTCCAGGGGCAGATGTGGACTCTGGCCACAATCTATTGGTTATGAACCGTAGATTAAAACTGCAAAAAGGTGGGAATTTAAGGAGATGGGACCTGGATAAACTGAAGGAACCAGAGGTTGTACAGAGTTTCAGGGAGAGCATAAGGGAACAATTGACAGGAATGGGGGAAAGAAATACAGTAGAAGAAGAATGGGTAGCTTTGAGGAATGAAATAGTGAAGGCAGCAGAGGATCAAGTAGGTAAAAAGACGAGGGCTAGTAGATGGTGGTGGTGGTTGTTGGTATGTTTAAGGGGGACTAAACAGCGAAGGTCATCAGTCCCCCAGGCTAGTAGAAATCCTTGGGTAACAGAAGAGATACTGAATTAATTGATGAAAGGAGAAAATACAAAAATGCAGTAAGTGAAGCAGGCAAAAAGGAATACAAACGTCTCAAAAATGAGATCGACAGGAAGGGCAAAATGGCTAAGCAGGGATGGCTAGAGGACAAATGTAAGGATGTAGAGGCTTATCTCACGAGGGGTAAGACAGATACTGCCTACAGGAAAATTAAGGAGACCTTTGGAGAAAAGAGAACCACTTGCATGAATATCAAGAGCTCAGATGGAAACCCAGTTCTAAGCAAAGAAGGGAAAGCAGAAAAGTGGAAGGAGTATATAGAGGGTCTATACAGGGGCGATGTTCTTGAGGACAATATTATGGAAATGGAAGATGCAATGGGAGATATGATACTGCGTGAAGAGTTTGACAGAGCACTGAAAGACCTAAGTCGAAACAAGGCCCCGGGAGTAGACAACATTCCATTAGAACTTCTGAGAGCCTTGGGAGAGCCAGGCCTAACAAAACTCTACCATCTGGTGAGCAAGATGTATGAAACAGGCGAAATTCCCTCAGACTTCAAGAAGAATTTAGTAATTCCAATCCCAAAGAAAGCAGGTGTTGACTGATGTGAAAATTACCGAACTATCAGTTTAATAAGTCACAGCTGCAAAATACTAACACGAATTCTTTACAGACGGATGGAAAAACTGGTAGAAGCTGACCTCGGGGAAGATCAGTTTGGATTCCGTAGAAATGTTGGAACACGTCAGGCAATAATGACTCCACGACTTATCTTAGAAGAAAGATTTAGGAAAGACAAACCTACGTTTCTAGCATTTGTAGACTTAGAGGAAGCTTTTGACAATGTTTACGGGAATACTTTCTTTCAAATACTGAAGGTGGTAGGGGTAAAATACAGGGAGCGAAAGGCTATTTACAATTTGTACAGAAACCAGATGTCAGTTATAAGAGTCGAGGGTCATGAAAGGGAAGCAGTGGTTGGGAAGGGAGTGAGACACGGTTGTAGTCTCTCCCCGATGTTATTCAATCTGTATATTGAGCAAGCAGTAAAGGAAACAAAAGAAAACTTCGGAGTAGGTATTAAAATCCATGGAGAAGAAATAAAAACTTTGGAGTTTGCCGATGACATTGTAATTCTGTCAGAGACAGCAAAGGACTTGGAAGAGCAGTTGAACGGAATGGACAGCGTCTTGAAAGGAGAGTATAAGATGAACATCCACTAAAGCAAAACGAGGATAATGGAATGTAGTCGAATTAAATCGGATGATGCTGAGGGAATTAGATTATGAAATGAGACTCTTGAAGTAGTAAAGGAGTTTTGCTATTTGGGGAACAAAGTAATTGATGATGGTCGAAGTAGAGAGGATATAAAATGTAGACTGGCAATGGCAAGGAAAGCGTTTCTGAAGAAGAGAAATTTGTTAACATCGAGTATTGATTTAAGTGTTAGGAAGTCGTTTCTGAAAGTATTTGTATGAAGTGTAGCCATATACGGAAGTGAAACATGGACGATAAATAGTTTATACAAGAAGAGTAGAGAAGCTATCGAAATGTGGTGCTACAGAAGAATGCTTAAGATTAGATGGGTAGATCACATAACTAATGAGAAGGTATTGAATAGAATTGGGGAGAAGAGGAGTTTGTGGCACAACTTGACTAGAAGAAGGGATCGGTTGTTAGGACATGTTCTGAGGCATCAAGGGATCACCAATTTGGTACTGGAGTGCAGCGTGGAGGGTAAAAATCGTAGA
Source organism: Schistocerca piceifrons (assembly GCF_021461385.2). NCBI lineage: Eukaryota > Metazoa > Arthropoda > Insecta > Orthoptera > Acrididae > Schistocerca > Schistocerca piceifrons. The sequence goes on along the minus strand of NC_060149.1, from coordinate 175,839,619 downwards.
GGGAGACCAAGAGATGAATACACTAAGCAGATTCAGAAGGATGTAGGTTGCAGTAGGTACTGGGAGATGAAGAAGCTTGCACAGGATAGACTAGCATGGAGAGCTGCATCAAACCAGTCTCAGGACTGAAGACCATAACAACAACAACAACGATAGTAATACCTAAAGGCTTCACCAAAACTTAAAGAGAAGAATTTCACGCCACCCATACGGCGACGTGATATAAACTATTTACTTTGTATTCCAATTGAAATAAGAGGGAACACTTGAAATATTACTGGGCAGATGAACGATAAAACGTTACAAAAGCTAAACGCGGGAAGGCTAGAGTGAAGTAGACGGCAATTATATAGATGTGGCTTTTGCGCGGGAACACAGAAAACGCCTCAACTGTTCCAGGAGGATCTTTGAGTATGTAGATCTATCTGTCATCTTAGAAGAACGCGGAACGTCTACGCCGAAGGAAAGTCCCTGTACTGGACTGCCATGAAACAGATCGAGGTATGGCACACAGACATAAAACAGCTGTTTCTTTTAATTGTGATCTGTAGAAGGTAATAGAGGACAATAGCTAATGGGTCAGAGTTCTTTGTTTCATTTCATAACCTTTCATTCATTTTCGAAAGCAGATACATCTACTGTAACTGACGACGCGGAAGCATGTGTTCAGTTGTAGGGGCACCACATAAGATGTTAGTGCGCTCGGAAGTTGAAGTCGCTACTGGGCTGCCCGAGAGGCAGGTCACATAGATGCACCCTTGTCAAAAACGTTCATTTCTGATGTGATACAGTATTTTTGGAAAACTACCGCTTTTCCCAGTTACGAATAGGAAGTGACTTTGAAGGTGTGTAAAAGTGTCGTGTAAAACTGTGACGATTATTAGAACAACGGTAGAACCGCGTTCTCAACTCTCAGTACGATAGATAAATGACTTCGGCGCATGTCTTGATACTTGCGAGGTTTCTGATCATTGTGCCTTCAAGGTATAACCACGCAGACGCCCGACTGGTTGTGCGATGGAAGCATAGAATCTCGATCCCTTATACCCTTTATTACGTGCAGACAAGAAAGAGAATAGCTAAGAATCATTATTGAAAGGCCCTGGTGGCAATGCAAAATTGATTAATACAAGTGAAAGTTTCTTTACATATTATTTCTCCATGTTGTAACTGGATTAAACCACTAAGTGCTTTAGATAGATTCCTGTAGTTCTATAAATGATGTGAGTAAAGGTTCTCTTCTTAGTGAGTACGTAATTTGTGAGAAGAATTACATTTATAGGGTGACAATTATTGAACTATATGTAATTAAATCGTCCTAAGTTTTGAACGGTTTGCTTTAGGACATTCAAACTGCACGATTGGCCTCGGGGTGTGTTGGGAATTAGTATGGTTAGGTTTAGCGACGAAACCTAATGTTATTTGGATGGGTTCGTCAAAAAGCAAAACTGACGCATTTCGCGATCGAGAAGTCTCTTCACCCTCAAAGGGTGACTGTGCGGTGTGCAGTGTCCGGTCACAGAATATTCGGTGCGGTATTACTTGATGGCATAGTGACTACCGAACGGTACGTGAAGGTTTTGGAAAGTGATTTCATCCCCATTATCCGAAGTGACCGTGATTTCGACAAGATGTGGTTCGGGAAAGACGGAGCTCGACACCATCGAAGCAGGACAGTGTTTGATGTCCGGGGACCGCATTCTGACTGTGGGGTACCCAGAGGCCACTGCCATGGGCGTCGATTGGCCGCCATATGCTCCGGATCTGAACACATGCGACTCCTTTTTGTGGGGCTATTTTAAAGACAAGGTGTACAGCAGTAACCCCAAAACCACTGCTGAGCTGAAAACAGCCATTCAGGAGGTCATAGACAGCATCGATGTTCCGACACTTCAGCGGGCCATACAGAATTTCGCTATTCGTCTGCGCCACATCATCGCCAATGATGGCAGGCATACCGAACATGTCATAACCTAAATCCGAATACCTGTAGTTATGTTTACATGTTGAATAAAGTGTGTGCACGACGTAGTTTTTAAGTAATTGACGTATTTTTCCATGTGGTTCAATAATTGTCAGCCTGTACCATGACTGATGGAGGTCTCATACAAGGCATGTAAGCGAAGACGCTGTCTTTCGTGTGCTCTCATGTTAAACAATAGGTGCCAAACACAGCTATAACTATCAGTCCTTGACATTGTAACTCCTGTTTATTAGAGGACAAAGAACCTCACAATTACATTTGAAGATTATTGCAGTTCTGTTGTTTTTATTCGTGACCAACAAATCCTACTTCCCAGGCCACATTAATATAGTTATGATTTGGATAATTACTGTGTGTATCTACAAGAGCGGGTTTGCCGGGCTATCTTTGAGTGGCTTTTTCGCCGAGATGGTGCACTATCGGGGTTTATATGAGTGCGAGATGTCTGTTCTTTCGGCCTCCAAGCGGGGATCTAAAATTAGCAAGCATGGAGGACAAGGGTGTAGACTACGGATAGACGGCGCTTGATGTGGGTCGGCCGGGGAACATGCCGAGATAGTCCGTGCACGTGCGATAAAAGCTGTGTCCGGATGGTGCAGTGGTTAACGTAACTGACTTGTAAGCAGGGACCGAGCGAGGTGGCGCAGTGGTTAGACATTGGACTCGCATTCGGGAGGACGATGGTTCAATCCCGCGTCCGGCCATCCTGATTTAGGTTTTCCGTGATTTCCCTAAATCACTCCAGGCAAATGCCGGGATGGTTCCTCTGAAAGGGCACGGCCGACTTCCTTCCCCATCCTTCGCTGATCCGATGAGACCGAAGACCTCGCTGTCTGGTCTCCTTCCCCAGAACAACCCAACCACTAGTAAGCAGGAGATCCCGGGTTCGAGTCCCACCACACGTTCTCAGTCGTCATCGCCGATTCAGCACAAAGTCCCGATGTGTCTGATATCATAAGTTTCTTTCCTTTCTGCACCCTCCACGCACAATTTACATAATACCGCGGTTTGTGGTGCTCGCGGTATTACAAAAATGTGAGATGGCCATTGGCATACTGCCCGCCCTGGTAAATGGAGAGAATGGCGCCTCTACACTCAAGTAACTGCTTACTGGCGTCCAATCGATACGATTCAGACACATTCAGGTCCAGATTTGAAACTGAAGATAACGTTCTACCAGTAGCCAACATAGTCAGGGGGATTGATTAATGCATTTTGTAATCCTCCATGGCGGCTGCTAAGCTCCAGACTATCCGCCTAGCACACCGTTGCCGAGTTAGGAGAACGCGCGTATTCTCTCAGGTTGCAGGAGGTTAGGACAAATTACCTTGATTTGTGACCCGCGCGTTAACACATTACCAGGAGCTATCAACACCATGACTGTCGCTCTCCGAAGCGTCACGACTCACTCCAGCTGAGACGCCGTGTTGTTGCCAACTGTGAGCGTCAGTAGGCGACCGTCTTATCATACAGACGGCGTGGCGCGCTTCCATCTAATAATCCCCGCCAGTCCCCTCGCGTGACCGTCCCTTCCTTCCTTCTATGTGTGCAAAGGCCACGGCTGGCCCAGCCTCCATTGTGGAGTCGCACCTCGCTGCGACGGGCTGCCCAGAAGACCTCAGCGATGACGTTCACCTCCTATCATCTTCATTGTGTTTGTCGTCTCGCGTCCCACCTCCTGCACAGAACTTAACGTCTTAATTGTTGTTGTTGTTGTGGTCTTCAGTCCTGAGACTGGTTTGATGCAGCTCTCCATGCTAGTCTATCCTGTGCAAGCTTTTTCATCTTCCAGTACCTACTGCAACCTACATCCTTCTGAATCTGCTTAGTGTATTCATCTCTTGGTCTCCCTCTACGATTTTTACCCTCCACGCTGCCCTCCAATACTAAATTGGTGATCCCTTGATGCCTCAGAACATGTCCTACCAACCGATCCCTTCTTCTGGTCAAGTTGTGCCACAAACTTCTCTTCTCCCCAATCCTATTCAATACTTCCTCATTAGTTATGTGATCTACCCATCTAATCTTCAGCATTCTTCTATAGCACCACATTTCGAAAGCTTCTATTCTCTTCTTGTCCAAACTATTTATCGTCCATGTTTCACTTCCATACATGGCTACACTCCATACGAATACTTTCAGAAATGACTTCCTGACACTTAAATCAATACTGGATGTTAACAAATTTCTCTTCTTCAGGAACGCTTTCCTTGCCATTGCCAGCCTACATTTTATATCCTCTCTACTTCGACCATCATCAGTTATTTTTCTCCCCAAACAGCAAAACTCCTTAACTACTTTAAGTGCCTCATTTCCTAATCTAATTCCCTCAGCATCACCCGACTTAATTAGACTACATTCCATTATCCTTGTTTTGCTTTTGTTGATGTTCATCTTATATCCTCCTTTCAAGACACTGTCCATTCCATTCAACTGCTCTTCCAAGTCCTTTGCTGTCTCTGACAGAATTACAATGTCATCGGCGAACCTCAAAGTTTTTATTTCTTCTCCATGAATATTAATACCTACTCCGAATTTTTCTTTTGTTTCCTTTACTGCTTGCTCAATATACAGATTGAACAACATCGGGGAGAGGCTACAACCCTGTCTTACTCCCTTCCCAACCACTGCTTCCCTTTCATGTCCCTCGACTCTTATAACTGCCATCTGGTTTCTGTACAAATTGTAAATAGCCTTTCGCTCCCTGTATTTTACCCCTGCCACCTTTAGAATTTGAAAGAGAGTATTCCAGTCAACATTGTCAAAAGCTTTCTCTAAGTCTACAAATGCTAGAAACGTAGGTTTGCCTTTCCTTAATCTTTCTTCTAAGATAAGTCGTAAGGTCAGTATTGCCTCACGTGTTCCAGTGTTTCTACGGAATCCAAACTGATCTTCCCCGAGGTTGGCTTCTACTAGTTTTTCCATTCGTCTGTAAAGAATTCGTGTTAGTATTTTGCAGCTGTGACTTATTAAGCTGATAGTTCGGTAATTTTCACATCTGTCAACACCTGCTTTCTTTGGGATTGGAATTATTATATTCTTCTTGAAGTCTGAGGGTATTTCGCCTGTTTCATACATCTTGCTCACCAGCTGGTAGAGTTTTGTCAGGACTGCCTCTCCCACGGCCGTCAGTAGTTCCAATGGAATATTGTCTACTCCGGGGGCCTTGTTTCGACTCAGGTCTTTCAGTGCTCTGTCAAACTCTTCACGCAGTATCGTATCTCCCATTTCATCTTCATCTACATCCTCTTCCATTTCCATAATATTGTCCTCAAGTACATCGCCCTTGTATAGACCCTCTATAGACGTCTTAATTACTAATACTGTATTACATAACTCCTCATATACAGGTATTAAAAAGAGAAACTCACTATGGAGCAACATCGATCGTAGTTGTGATATAAGCTTAATGATCCTCATTACAAAATTGAGATAAATATCTACCAAAAGATTCTTACAAACAGAGTTGAATTTTAATTGAATGAAGATTAGCCTGCTTTTAACAGTTGTTTCGGCTCTATGTATAGATAAGGAAAAAAAACTTTCTTAAAATAAAAAATTGGAAGTGAAATGTATATCTACATCAAAGTACGGTGTGTGGTGGAAGGTACCACTACCAGTCATTTCCTTCCCTCTTCCATTCGTGAACAGAGCAGGATTTTACGACTACCTATATGCCTCCGTAGGTGCTCAAATTTCTCTTATATTATCTACGTGGCCTTACAAGAAATGAACGTTGCCGGCAGCAGAATCGTTCTGCAGTCAGCTTCGAATGCCGTTTCTCTAAATTTTCTCAGTAGCTTTCCTCGAAAACCACGTCGCCTTCCCTCCAGGGAGTTCCCTTTGAGTTTCCGCAGCATCTCTGTAATATCTGTCTGTTATTCGAACCTACCGGTAACAAATATACAGGGTGTTTCAAAAATGACCGGTATATTTGAAACGGCAATAAAAACTAAACGAGCAGCGATAGAAATACACCGTTTGTTGCAATATGCTTGGGACAACAGTACATTTTCAGGCAGACAAACTTTCGAAATTACAGTAGTTACAATTTTCAACAACAGATGGAGCTGCGGTCTGGGAAACTCTATAGTACGATATTTTCCACATATCCACCATGCGTAGCAATAATATGGCGTAGTCTCTGAATGAAATTACCCGAAACCTTTGACAACGTGTCTGGCGGAATGGCTTCACATGCAGATTGGATGTACTGCTTCAGCTGTTCAATTGTTTCTGGATTCTGGGGGTACACCTGGTCTTTCAAGTGTCCCCACAGAAAGAAGTCACAGGGGTTCATGTCTGGCGAATAGGGAGGCCAATCCACGCCGCCTCCTGTATGTTTCGGATAGCCCAAAGCAATCACACGATCATCGAAATATTCATTCAGGAAATTAAAGACGTCGGCCGTGCGATGTGGCCGGGCACCATCTTGCATAAACCACGAGGTGTTCGCAGTGTCGTCTAAGGCAGTTTGTACCGCCACAAATTCACGAAGAATGTCCAGATAGCGTGATGCAGTAATCGTTTCGGATCTGAAAAATGGGCCAATGATTCCTTTGGAAGAAATGGCGGCCCAGACCAGTACTTTTTGAGGATGCAGGGACGATGGGACTGCAACATGGGGCTTTTCGGTTCCCCATATGCGCCAGTTCTGTTTACTGACGAAGCCGTCCAGGTAAAAATAAGCTTCGTCAGTAAACCAAATGCTGCCCACATGCATATCGCCGTCATCAATCCTGTGCACTATATGGTTAGCGAATGTCTCTCATGCAGCATTGGTAGCGGCGCTGAGGGGTTGCCGCGTTTGAATTTTGTATGGATAGAGGTATTAACTCTGGCGCATGAGACGATACGTGGACGTTGGCGTCATTTGGACCGCAGCTGCAACACGGCGAACGGAAACCCGAGGCCGCTGTTGGATCACCTGCTGCACTAGCTGCGCGTTGCCCTCTGTGGTTGCCGTACGCGGTCGCCCTACCTTTCCAGCACGTTCATCCGTCACGTTCCCAGTCCGTTGAAATTTTTCAAACAGATCCTTTATTGTATCGCTTTTCGGTCCTTTGGTTAGATTAAACCTCCGTTGAAAACTTCGTCTTGTTGCAACAACACTGTGTTCTAGGCGGTGGATTTCCAACACCAGAAAAATCCTCTGTTCTAAGGAATAAACCATGTTGTCTACAGCACACTTGCACGTTGTGAACAGCACACGCTTACAGCAGAAAGACGACGTACAGAATGGCGCACCCACGGACTGCGTTGTCTTCTATATCTTTCACATCACTTGCAGCGCCATCTGTTGTTGAAAATTGTAACTACTGTAATTTAGAAAGTTTGTCCGCCTGAAAATGTACTGATGTCCCAAGCATATTGCAACAAACGGTGTATTTCTATCGCTGCTCGTTTAGTTTTTATTGCCGTTTCAAATATACCGGTCATTTATGAAACACCCTGTACCAACCCGAATCTGAATTGCTTCGATGTCATCCTTTAATCTGACCTGGTGCGAATCCCAAACACTCCAGCAGTAGTCAAGAATGACAGGAGTGTACTGTGTGTGGTCTTCTTTACAGATGGACCACATTTTCCCAAAATTCTCCCAATAAACCGAAGTCGACCATTCGTATTCCCTTCAACAATCCTTACATGCTCGTTCCATTTCATATCGCTTTACGCCCAGATAATTTGAACGACGTGACTGCATCAAGCAGGACACTATAATGCTGTATCCGAACATTTCAGGTTTGCTTCTCCTACCCACCCGCATTAACTTACATTTTACTACATTTAGAGCGAGCTCCCATTCATCACATCAACTAGAAGCTTTGTTTGAGTCACCTTCTATCCTCTTTCTCACTCACTTCGACATCTTACCGTACACCACAGCACCATATGCCAATAACCGCAGATTGCCGCCCACCTTGTCCGTCAAATTATTTACCTATTCAGAGAACAACAGCGGTCCAATCATACTTCCCTGCAGCACTCCTGACGATACCTTTTTCTCTGATGAACACTCGCCGTCGAGGACAACATACTGTGGTCTGTAACTTAAAACGTCTTTGACCATTAACGTATCTGTGAACCTATTCCATATGCTTGTACCTTTTTTAACAACCTGCAATAAGGCACCGTATCAAACGATTTCCAGAAATATATAAATATGAAATCTGGCTTTCGCCCTTCATCCATAGTTTGCAGTACATCATATTGGAAAAGGGCACGCTGAGTATCACAAGAGCGATGCTTTCTAAACCATACTTATTCGTGGATACAAGCTTCTCAGTCTCAAGAATGTTTATTATATTCCAACTGAGAATATGTTCAAACCGATGTTAAAAATATTGGTCTGTGATTTTGGGGGTCTGTTCTTTTACTCTTCTTATATACAGAAGCCACCTACGCTTTATCCAGTCGCTCGGGACTTTGCGCTGGGCTAGATATTCACGATAAATGCAATCTAAATAAGGGGCCAGTGCCGTAGAGTAGTCGTATCCTTAACTCACCTACTTCTCTATCGCTTTATTTATCGATCTATACATTTGGCACTCAGTGATGTGACTGGCAGCCAGATGGCTTTCCAACTAATGTCTCAAACAGCAATTAATGTTATTATTTAAAGAGCCACAACAGAAATGTGTTACCACTGCAAACAGGCTCATGCGTTAGTAGCGGAAAATTCTATATTTGCTTAGTTAGTATGTCAACATGCAGCATTCCTCATGATTCATGGTCCACGACAGCTACTTTCACGCACTAACATAAGCAATGAAGTATCCAAATCTACTAAAACAGACCAAAGAAGAAAGCGGAAAACTATTTACACCACCACTAAACCTTGGCATGCACTGCTCTTATCCAATTTACTAACCTTACCCTCCTTCTTCCTACCCATACACCAACCTTTTCCTCAGTCTACTTTATGGAGTCACATCGTAGTGCCCAGACAATTCAGACAGTAGGAGGCTTGGTCATTACTGGATTTGCAAACAGTAATCTCCAAAAGAAAACACCATATGTATATTGACATCTGCGAATAGATATTATACCACAATAAACGTCATATGAGTCCCACAACATTAACCCTTTCATTCACATGCTCACATGTTGGTACCTCGACTTTCTTCATTCCAGACCTACTTGCCTTTTCTATTACTCTTTGAAGCATTTCTCTCTATAGATTGTTTGTACTTATGAGTAGTGGGACGAAGTATGTACCACCCCACTTTCCATTGTTGCCAAATTTATTCAAGATGGTGGCGATGACGTAATCCAAGATGGCGTCGTGTAGACTTGGCAACAGTGCATGACATCATCAAAGATGGCGGATTTTGGCGGAAAATAGGTCAATTGGGCTATGTCCACTAACCTAACCCACCAGAAAATGGCGGGAAATTTGAATTTTGACTTGAAAAAAGGTCAAAAGGGGTATGTCCACTAACCTAACCCTCCAGAAAAAATGGCGCCAAATTTAAAATCCAACAGGATAATCGCTGCAAAACCGTACTTCTCATTACTATTATTCATTATTATTCATTATCATTCATCATTTATTATTATTTATTATCATTATTTATTATCATTTATTATTTATTATTATATACTATCATTTATTATTGTTTATTATTATTGGCCTACCTCCACTGACATAGAAAATCTTGCCATGTTCAAATTCACACGCCATAATGTCTGGCAAACCGTACTTCTATTTATTATTATTATTATCACTTCCTATTATTTATTAGCATTTATTATCATTTATTATTATTTATTATTATTTATTCAAGATGGTCGATTTTTGCACCAAGAAATCCAATTCCCTTACATCCATAACTAAAAATCTGTCACAAATTCAAATTCAAACGTAACATGTCACACCTACGACAAAAAAGACCAATTGGGCCATGTGCACGAACCTAAGTCCACCTCATCCTACAAAGCTTGAATTTTTTGCGGGCACTTGTTGTTTCACTCCTAAGCTATGAAAATCGCGTCAAATAATAATAAAGTGCACTTTCACTAACGTAAGTCACCTCTTGTGAATTCTGGGAAAAGGACTGAAGTATTTATTTCAAACAGTACCGTCATCACTTGTTCTCCAACAGAATTAGTACACATCTCAGAGATCACAGTCCAGTCGCCACGAGGCCCGCAGTCCAAGTGAATTAGTTCGTATGGTCGCCAGCAACCCGTACCGGACCGCTCGCCACCGGCAAGCGAGCAGTCGCCTAACGTGACGGTCGTCGGATGCGAACCGCACACGCTGCCGGTCCAGCGGCCATTCACGTCACAGCCTACTGGCGCTGACTCGCTTCGCAGGTCCATGCTAGTCCAGCGAAGTAAACATGTTTTCGTGAACTGTGGAGTCCGCCCCCACCGACCAGTTGGCGCTAAAGCTGTTCGCTGGATGCCGACTTCATAACGGTAGGTCGGTTGATCAAGCGCCTAGTTGACAAAGAACGCCCTGCCGCACATTTCGCGCCAAAGTTTGCTCGAGAGTGGAATCCGCCATGACGTCACAACAGGTGGTCCAGCACATGTGCTCGCCATGACATCCTTCGCTAAGTTAATTGATCACATGACTCGTTATTCAATCCACATTCTGCACTTACCTAATCCAAGATCGTCGCGAAAACACACCCATACACATGAGCCATCGCGTTCGCCTAGCTTAGTACCTCCACAAGGGAATGTAACAAAGTTCGCATGACTGCTTAATTAAGTTGATCAATTAATTAATCTCTCTGGTGCGGAAAAGTGCCACGTCCACCTAGACTTGGAATCAATCTTCGCCAGTGCCACTCCCACCTTGACTTGGAATGAAATAGTTGAAGTCCCTACCGACCACCACGTCCCCTTACCGACCAATGTTCGTTGGCTAACAGGTACTAATGTATATTGCCATTTACTAACGGGCGCTAACGTGTACTAACTAACATTAACCTATATCACATTTTGTCTATACAAATAAGCCAAGTTTGAATTCTGATGTTCAGTTCGTGTTTCACTACCAACACAAGAAAATTGTGGCAAACAAAGCCACTAACCTAAGTCACCTCTGACGATTCAAAATCGTTGGCTTTGCCTCTCTTACGCACCACGAGCGCGAGACTGCCCACGTCACAGCCTGGACCTTTATACTCGCATCGGACATACTCCTCTGTAAGTATTCTAACTGAACTATGACACGAATACCGTTGTTCAATCCACACCCCCAGTACCTAAGCCGAGAATATCGCTCGCCACACCTGTAGTTAACCACTGAGAGACTGAGGTATGCTGCAGTCACATCCCTTGCGCTCTCGTAGCTACTTGCCTCAGCAATTCGATCTAACAAAACCTCCAAGTAGAAAAAATAAGAACCAATTCAAACTCTCTCATATTCCATATCGTCCCACAAATACTTAACGTACATTTTATTTAGGCATCGAGTATGTCTATCACTCTCATACGAAAAACACTCGCCCTGATGTAACTGGTGTCATGTTGCACAGTCAGCAGACACGCAAGCAGCTCCTAATTTCAGTGCACAATATCAAACTGATCCTAAATAATGCAATAGACATAACTGTAAACACCATCAGTACTCGTAATCTGTCCAAATAACGCATAGCAAAATAACTCAACAGACGCGTGCAATCAACCTGTCCCACACTAAATCACACGTCCGACAGCTCTCAGTTCGCTCAAAGGTCTCTGTTCGACCCCTCAAACATGACTTGATGACAGCCGCATTCACCTAACACCAGAGAAATTCATATCACCTAAACGCCGAACACGTCTATCCAAGCTAGGCCGCGCGCGTCGTCTGTCACCGTCCTAACTCAGTGCGGTCCAACACACAGGTTAAGGCCGCATTCCATTGCTTGCCGGCCTATTTGCGACACATCTCCACCTTCACGTCTGTTGTCAGAATAGCCGAGAGCGAGTTCACACACACAGCGTCCGCACACATCCCAGCGCTGCCCTCCCCTCACAATCTAATACAATCATCTGACTATGTAAAAAAAATAGGAGCCAAGTTAACCTCTCCGAAATTGTATAATGCCCCCAGAAATAGTTAAGGCTCGCTTTCGTGTTAACTCAGCTTGTTTGTAAATTCAAATTCTTACCCTAACAGAACTTGTTCACGAAAATAATATTGAATGCGCTCCTTACCTCCTACCCTTCCAGCTCTCAACATACGCAAATGTTCTCAACCCTCCTATATCCCAGCACAACCGATTAATCATTCTTATTCCTTCTTATCGAGTTTACCTAGACTCTAGAACAATACTTTACACATGATAGATTGGATAATTTACACAAAAATGTGTTGAACTACGTTGCGTATAAATATTACTTTGTTCTTGTTCTTCTTAACCGTATGCTATTACTTTAAGGCACTTTGAAATCTGTTACTATAGATCGATATGGTGTGCTAAGCTCCAAGGCTTGGTCACATCTCGAGAAATGTGGTGCACTTGGAGGGGTTAGGACTAGGAAAGCTCTATTCAGTCAAGAGAGGTGGAGTGTAGCTGTAGTCGTCTGCTCGGTTGAGGATTAATTGGGTAGCGATGTTGCAGGGTAGGTTGGTCAATGCCCAGGTGAGGACGGTCTTTTAACGTAAGATGGCGAGATTGCTCTGTGACCACCATACCCAGAGAGATTGATCGAGTACTATGCATGAGGTCTTAGAAATAGGTATAGCATTGTCTCGTACTTTGATCGTTTTTATGTGTTCAAGAATTATGTGTGGATGGCGTACTGAGCAGTCATCTATCAATGCTCGCAATGATACTTGCAAAGTAGAGGGGGTATGGTTTAGCTATGATACTGAAATTAGGAAAACATTCTGTCACATGATTGACCAGTGTTGAACTTACTGTAAAATTTTTCCCGATATCAGCTGTGATGGATAATATCTCAGCAGATCGGTGGTGTCTTCTCCATCCCATCCGTGCATTGGGTACCACATAATGATTGAGTGACAATGCTTGTTTCTACATCTACATCTACATCCATACTCCGCAAGCCACCTGACGGTGTGTGGCGGAGGGTACCCTGAGTACCTCTATCGGTTCTCCCTTCTACTCCAGTCTCGTATTGTTCGTGGAAAGAAGGATTGTCGGTATGCTTCTGTGTGGGCTCTAATCTCTCTGATTTTATCCTCATGGTCTCTTCGCGAGATATACGTAGGAGGGAGCAACATACTGCTTGACTCTTCGGTGAAGGTATGTTCTCGAAACTTTAACAAAAGCCCGTACCGAGCTACTGAGCGTCTCTCCTGCAGAGTCTTCCACTGGAGTATATCTATAATCTCCGTAACGCTTTCGCGATTACTAAATGACCCTGTAACAAAGCGCGCTGCTCTCCTTTGGATCTTCTCTATCTCTTCTATCAACCCTATCTGGTACGGATCCCACACTGCTCAGCAGTATTCAAGCACAGGGCGAACAAGCGTACTGTAACCTACTTCCTTTGTTTTCGGATTGCATTTCCTTAGGATTATTCCAATGAATCTCAGTCTGGCATCTGATTTACCGACGATCAACTTTATATGATCATTCTATTTTAAATCATTCCTAATGCGTACTCCCAGATAATTTATGGAATTAACTGCTTCCAGTTGCTGACCTGCTATTTTGTAGCTAAATGATAAGGGATCTATCTTTATATGTATTCGCAGCACTTTACACTTTTCAAACATTGAGATTGAATTGCCATTCCCTGCACCATGAGTCAATTCGCTGGAGATCCTCCTGCATTTCAGTACAATTTTCCATTGTTACAACCTCTCGATACACCGCAGCATCATCTGCAAAAAGCCTCAGTGAACTTCCAATGTCATCCACAAGGTCATTTATGTATATTGTGAATAGCAACGGTCCTATGACACTCCCCTGCGGCACACCTGAAATCACTCTTACTTCGGGAGACTTCTCTCCGTTGAGAATGACATGCTGCGTTCTGTTATCTAGAAACTCTTCAATCAAATCACAAAATTGGTCTGATAGTCCATATGCTCTTACTTTGTTCATTAAACGACTGTGGGGAACCGTATCGAACGCCTTGCGGAAGTCAAGAAACACGGCATCTACCTGGGAACCCGTGTCTATGGCCCTCTGAGTCTCGTGGACGAATAGCGCGAGCTGGGTTTCACACGACCGTCTTTTTCGAAACCCATGCTGATTCCTACAGAGTAGATTTCTAGTCTCCAGAAAAGTCATTATACTCGAACATAATACATGTTCCAAAATTCTACAACTGACCGACGTTAGAGATATAGGTCCATAGTTCTGTACATCTGTTCGACGTCCCTTCTTGAAAACGGGGATGACCTGTGCCCTTTTCCAATCCTTTGGAACGCTACGCTCTTCTAGAGACCTACGGTACACCGCTGCAAGAAGGGGGGCAAATTCCTTCGCGTACTCTGTGTAAAATCGAACTGGTATCCCATCAGGTCCAGTGGCCTTTCCTCTTTTGAGCGATTTTAATTGTTTCTCTATCCCTCTGTCGTCTACTTCGATATCTACCATTTTGTCATCTGTGCGATAATCTAGAGATGGAACTACAGTGCAGTCTTCCTCTGTGAAACAGCTTTGGAAAAACACATTTAGTATTTCGGCCTTTAGTCTGTCATCCTCTGTTTCAGTACCATTTTGGTCACAGAGTGTCTGGACATTTTGTTTTGATCCACCTACCGCTTTGACATCAGACCAAAATTTCTTAGTATTTTCTGGCAAGTCAGTACATAGAACTTGACTTTCGAATTCATTGAACGCCTCCCGCATAGCCCTCCTCACACTACATTTCGCTTCGCGTAATTTTTGTTTGTCTGCAAGGCTTTGGCTATGTTTATGTTTGCTGTGAAGTTCCCTTTGCTTCCGCAGCAGTTTTCTAACTCGGTTGTTGTACCACGGTAGTTCTTTTCAATCTCTTACGATCTTGCTTGGCACATACTCATCGAACGCATATTGTAAGATGGTTTTGAACTTTGTCCACTGATCCTCAACACTATCTGTACTTGAGACAAAACTTTTGTGTTGAGCCGTCAGGTACTCCGTAATATGCTTTTTGTCACTTTTGCTAAACAGAAAAATCTTCCAACCTTTTTTAATATTTCTATTCACAGGTGAAATCATCGATGCAGTAAGCGCTTTATGATCGCTGATTCCCTGTTCTGTGTTAACTGTTTCAAATAGTTCGGGGCTGTTTGTCACCAGAAGGTCTAATACACTCCTGGAAATTGAAATAAGAACACCGTGAATTCATTGTCCCAGGAAGGGGAAACTTTATTGACACATTCCTGGGGGCAGATACATCACATGATCACACTGACAGAACCACAGGCACATAGACACAGGCTACAGAGCATGCACAATGTCGGCACTAGTACAGTGTATATCCACCTTTCGCAGCATTGCAGACTGCTATTCTCCCATGGAGACGATCGTAGAGATGCTGGATGTAGTCCTGTGGAACGGCTTGCCATGCCATTTCCACCTGGCGCCTCAGTTGGACCAGCGTTCGTGCTGGACGTGCAGACCGCGTGAGACGACGCTTCATCCAGTCCCAAACATGCTCAATGGGGGACAGATCCGGAGATCTTGCTGGCCAGGGTAGGTGACGTACACCTTCTAGAGCACGTTGGGTGGCACGGGATACATGCGGACGTGCATTGTCCTGTTGGAACAGCAAGTTCCCTTGCCGGTCTAGGAATGGTAGAACGATGGGTTCGATGACGGTTTGGATGTACTGTGCACTATTCAGTGTCCCCTCGACGATCACCAGTGGTGTACGGCCAGTGTAAGAGATCGCTCCCCACACCATGATGCCGGGTGTTGGCCCTGTGTGCCTCGGTCGTATGCAGTCCTGATTGTGGCGCTCACCTGCACGGCGCCAAACACGCATACGACCATCATTGGCACCAAGGCAGAAGCGACTCTCATCGCTGAAGACGACACGTCTCCATTCGTCCCTCCATTCACGCCTGTCGCGACACCACTGGAGGCGGGCTGCACGATGTTGGGGCGTGAGCGGAAGACGGCCTAACGGTGTGCGGGACCGTAGCCCAGCTTCATGGAGACGGTTGCGAATGGTCCTCGCCGATACCCCAGGAGCAACAGTGTCCCGAATTTGCTGGGAAGTAGCGGTGCGGTCCCCTACGGCACTGCGTAGGATCCTACGGTCTTGGCGTGCATCCGTGCGTCGCTGCGGTCCGGTCCCAGGTCGACGGGCACGTGCACCTTCCGCCGACCACTGGCGACAACATCGATGTACTGTGGAGACCTCACGCCCCACGTGTTGAACAATTCGGCGGTACGTCCACCCGGCCTCCCGCATGCCCACTATACGCCCTCGCTCAAAGTCCGTCAACTGCACATACGGTTCACGTCCACGCTGTCGCGGCATGCTGCCACTGTTAAAGACTGCGATGGAGCTCCGTATGCCACGGCAAACTGGCTGACACTGACGGCGGCGGTGCACAAATGCTGCGCAGCTAGCGCCATTCGACGGCCAACACCGCGGTTCCTGGTGTGTCCACTGTGCCGTGCGTGTGATCATTGCTTGTACAGCCCTCTCGCAGTGTCCGGAGCAAGTATGGTGGGTCTGACACACCGGTGTCAATGTGTTCTTTTTTCCATTTCCAGGAGTGTATGTTATCGCCACGAGTCGGTTCTCTGTTTAACTGCTCAAGGTAGTTTTCAGATAAAGCACTTAAAAAATTTCACTGGATTCTTTGTCCCTGCCACCCATTATGAACGTTTGAGTCTCCCAGTCTATATCCGGCAAATTAAAATCTCCGCCCAGAACTATAACATGGTGAGGAAATCTACTCGAAATATTTTCCAAATTATCCTTCAGGTGTTCAGCCACAACAGCTGCTGAGCCAGGGGGCTTATAGAGACATCCAATTACCATGTCTGAGCCTGCTTTAACAGTGACCTTCACCCAAATTATTTCACAAATCGGATCTCCGTCAATTTCCTTCGATACTATTGCACTTCTTATCGCTATAAACACGCCCCCCCCCCCCCTTTCACTGTCCAGCCTGTCTCTACGGTATACATTTTGTTTTGATCCACCTACCTCTTTGACATAAGACCAAAATTTCTTAGGATTTTCTGCCAAGCCAGTACATAGAACTTTACTTTCGAATTCATTGAACGCCTCTCGCATAGCCCTCCTCACACTACATTTCGCTTCACGTAATTTTTGTTTGTCTGCAAGGCAGGCAAGGGGAACAAATTTTGGTTGATGGACCGCAACTTCTGGGGTTGCTAGCACCGAAAACGGTGATCCGGTACTTGTATGCAAAATGAGGGATACCTAGAAATGGAACGCAGTGTTACTAACTATTCGCTCACTGTGACATATGAGTTTAAATGTAGACACCGTCAATCACTTTTGGGGGAGGTAGTGTCGAAAGTCGCCAGAATGCCGTCGGGCACTTCTAGTTTCCTTGTCTTGTAGCTGTCCTTTATTTAAAATCATACAGTGTTGTGCTATCGACTGTAAGAATATGATTTACAAGGTGCAACATATAGTTTCCTGTGAGAGGCCGTGCATCAGTCCGTGTTAATGTCTGTTTAGAATCAGACACAGACTTCGAAGTCGCGGCAGGTACACGAAATGTTCGGCGGTGTGGATAACCGTGTTAGAAAACAGTGTTTGAACAAGGGTCAGAGATAGCTTCTCATTTGCTTAGAGTATGGGTGCTCAAACTTTAAAGTGGTGTATATTTAATATGATCTTGTTCATATACCCAGCTGCAGTTTGAGGTGTCGGACTTGGTGAGCTGTTAGGAATTCTTGGATGGCTGCACTCTGAGTTATTCGGGGAGAGTATTGTGAATTCCGTTTGTCCGTGCTGGAGGTGGATCGCATTGGTGCCTTCGTGACTTGTAAATAGGATGAGCTTTTATAGTTGGTAATTTCTTTTTCACTGTTTGATGGTTTGGGGCGTATAACATTGTGCGCATTTCCGGCAAATGGTCAAGGCACGGTCCTGTTGCAGTAACTGAGGTCGTTCTTTGTATGATCTTCCGCCAAAATTCAAACTGCCTACTAAAATCGAACATCTTGAATGACACACCTTGCTGGTGGTGATGTGTACTAACCCAGTTGGACTCTGGACCTCGTAGCGAACACATGCGCATGGTATAAATATTAACGAATAATAAATTACAATAAATAATAATAAATGATCATAAATGATAATAAATGATAACAAGTAAAAATAAATAATGGAGCAGCTGTCCAAATGCAGAGAGACCTGTTGGAGTGTAGCGATCTGTAAGAGTTGACTTTGCTGGCCTCTAGACGACCGAATAGTGAAGTAATAGTATGTGTTGGGCGGCTTTGGCGATGAAGTCAGAATTTGAGAAGATGATTGATTTGGGTTGGATTGTTATTTGATGGGATGTAGATTGTTTGGTTGACTACTTCTGCACATTTGGTGCCTTTATTTAGTTGAGTAAAGATCGATTATAGTGCGTTGGATACACGCTTGTTTGTTCTCTAGACCTGGGACAGACCTTAGTTGACGTGTAAATTATAGCCAAGATCTCGAAAATATTACATGACTGAGACGGGTATTCGAGAGTGGAAATATAATTTTCCGTAAGTTTGTTTCTAGTTAGTCAGTGGTTTACAGCACGCTGCACATAGATAAAGTTCGGCGTTTGTATAGCATTAATTTGAAGTCTGTGTCTTGGGAATTATGATGAACTAGTGATCGGTAGGGTGTAGCCTAGTGCATGATATTGAGAAGTACAGCTAAAATTGTATAATATTATGGAGAAAGTGCATTTGTTCTTCCAGTCTATGAGTCTGAGGATGTTTGCAGAAAAGCGAACAGACAAGGAAGGAGAGACAAAAAAAATGTTCAAATGTGTGCGAAATCTTATGGGACTTAACTGCTAAGGTCATCAGTCCCTAAGCTTACACACTACTTAACCTGAATTATCCTAAGGACAAACACAAACACCAATGCCCAAGGGAGGATTCGAAGCTCCGCTGGGATCAGGAGAGACAGTAAGGCGTTTGTGCTGCGGGGAGGCGACACCTAATTTGTAAAAAGAGTTCTCAGGGTGAATTAGGTCCGCTGATGTAAGAGGGAAGATTAGCTTTGAGTGTCGGGTCTGTAGAGAGAACGAGCAGGTTGGCGGTGCTTTCCTAGGATTGGAGAGCGTTGCGATATATACACGCTGTAGGAATAGTATATTTTTTCGCATGCTGTAGAGATATACTGGATAAGTGCACTGTTTTGTGTTAGATGTGTATATACTGTATTGTTAAGTTATTGTGGTTTACATTGTGCAGCGTTTGTATATACTGCATTGTAAAGTTACTATTATTTGTGTTATGTGATGAGTAGAGAGGAAGTCGTAAGGACGGTAGACATATTTCCAGAGTAAGAGCGGTCAAGAGAGTGTATTTCCGATACTTAGCTCATTGTCGAATGCCAATCAACTGAGACCGCGATCGTACCATTTAACTGTAAGTATAATGACATCAACGACTTCGGTATTCAGAGTGCGAATATCATTTTTGGTCTGTTTGTTTCTAGTTACTCAGAGGTATACAGGATGCTGTACTTCGAAAAATTTTGGTGTGTTCTTGTAGTCTATGAGTCTGGAGATGTTTGTAGAAAAAGCGAGCAGGCAATGAAGAAGAGACAGTAACGCATTTGTGATGAGGGGAAGCGATCGCCGAATTTGTGAAACAGTTCTGAGAGGGACTTCTGTCCATTGATTTAGAAGGGCTTATTACCACTGAGTGTTGCGTGTGTAGAAAGAAAGAGCAGGTCCACAGCGTTTCCGTAGGAATGGAGAGCGTTGGGGCATGTAGGGTTTGTATATAATGGGTTGTAAAGTTACTATTGCTTATGTTATGGGATGAGTAGAGAGGATGACCATGTGTGTGTGTGTGTGTGTGTGTGTGTGTGTGGTCAAAAAATGGCTCTGAGCACTATGGGACTTAACTACTGAGATCATCAGTCCCCTAGAACTTAGAACTACTTAAACCTAACTAACCTAAGGACATCACACACATCCATGCCCTAGGCAGGATTCGAATCTGCAACCGTAGCGGTTGTGCGGTACCAGACTCAAGCCCCTAGAACTGCTCGGCGAAAGCGGCCGGCTGTGTGTGTGTGTGTGTGTGTGTAGATTGAGGGGGCTGTGGAGGTAATTTAGCGATCTCTGTAAAAGTAAGCATAGAAATCCTCAGAGAGAAAAGCAGGTTCATACTTCGATAACGGGGCCTTAGAAAATTAGGCCTGTAAATTCGATAATCAGGAATAAGAGTGACTAATCGGTTGTGCTGGGATATAGGAGGATTCAGAAAGTTTGCGTATGTTGAAAGCTGGAAGGGTAGGAGGTCAGGAGCGCATTCAGTATTATTTTCGTGAACAAGTTCTGTTAGCCGGCCGAAGTGGCCGAGCGGTTAAAGGCGCTACAGTCTGGAATCCTGCCTCGGGCATGGATGTGTGTGATGTCCTTAGGTTAGTTAGGTTTAAGTAGTTCTAAGTTCTAGGGGACTTATGGCCACAGCAGTTGAGTCCCATAGTGCCCAGAGCCATTTGAGCCAACAAGTTCTGTTAGGGTAAGAATTTGAATTTACAAACAAGCTGAGAAAACACGAAAGCGAGCCTTAACTATTTCTGGGGGCATTATACAATTTCGGAGAGGTTAACTGGGCTCCTATTTTTTTTACATAGTCAGATGATCGTATTAGATTGTGAGGGGAGGGCAGCGCTGGGATGTGTGCGGACGGTGTGTGTGTGAACTCGCTCTCCGCTATTCTGACAACAGACGTGAAGGTGGAGATGTGTCGCAAATAGGCCGGCAAGCAATGGAATGCGGCCTTAACCTGTGTGTTGGACCGCACTGAGTTAGGACGGTGACAGACGTCGCGCGTGGCCTGGCTTGGATAGACGTGTTCGGCGTTTAGGTGATATGAATTTCTCTGATGTTAGGTGTGAATGCGGCTGTCATCAAGTCATGTTTGAGGGGTCGAACAGAGACCTTTGAGCGAACTGAGAGCTGTCGGACGTGTGACTTAGTGTGGGACAGGTTGATTACACGCATCTGTTGATTTATTTTGCTATGCGTTATTTGGACAGATTACAAGTACTGATGGTGTTTACAGTTATGTCTATTGCATTATTTAGGATCAGTTTGATATTGTGCACTGAAATTAGGAGCTGCTTGCGTGTCTGCTGACTGTGCAACATGACACCAGTTACATCAGGGCGAGTGTTTTTTGTATGAGTGTGATAGACATACTCGATGCCTAAATAAAATGTACGTTAAGTATTTGTGGGACGATATGGAATATGAGAGAGTTTGAATTGGTTCTTATTTTTTCTACTTGGAGGTTTTGTTAGATCGAATTGCTGAGGCAAGTAGCTACGAGAGCGCAAGGGATGTGACTGCTGCATACCTCAGTCTCTCAGTGGTTAACTACAGGTGTGGCGAGCGATATTCTCGGCTTAGGCACTGGGGGTGTGGATTGAACAACGGTATTCGTGTCATAGTTCAGTTAGAATACTTACAGAGGAGTATGTCCGATGCGAGTATAAAGGTCCAGGCTGTGACGTGGGCAGTCTCGCGCTCGTGGTGCGTAAGAGAGGCAAAGCCAACGATTTTGAATCGTCAGAGGTGACTTAGGTTAGTGGCTTTGTTTGCCACAATTTTCTTGTGTTGGTAGTGAAACACGAACTGAACATCAGAATTCAAACTTGGCTTATTTGTATAGACAAAATGTGATATAGGTTAATGTAAGTTAGTACACGTTAGTAGATTGAGGGGGCTGTGGAGGTAGTTTAGCGATCTCTGTAAAAGTAAAGAAATCCTCAGAGAGAAAAGCAGGTTCATACTTCGATAACGGGGCCTTAGAAAATTAGGCCTGTAAATTCGATTGCCTGCTCGTTAGTAAATGGCAGTACACAGTAGTACATGTTAGCCAACGAACATGGGTCGGTAAGGGGACGTGGTGGTCGGTAGGGACTTTAACTATTTCATTCCAAGTCAAGGTGGGAGTGGCGCTGGCGAAGATTGATTCCATGTCTAGGTGGACGTGGTACTTTTCCGCACCGGAGAGGTTAATTAATTGATCAATTTAATTAAGTAGTCATGCGAACTTTGTTACATTCACTTGTGGAGATACTAAGCTAGGCACGCGCGATGGCTCATGTGTACGGGCGTGTTTTTTCGCGACGATCTTGGATTAGGCAAGTGCAGAATGTGGATTGAATAATGAGAGTCAGGTGATCAATTAACTTAGCGAAAGATGTCGTGGCAGGCACATGTGCTAGACCACCTGTTGTGTCGTCATGGCGAATTCCACTCTCGAGCAAACTTTGGCACCAAACGTGCGGCAGGGCGTTCTTTGTCAACCAGGTGCTGGATCAACCGACCTACAGTTATGAAGTCGGCATCGGCAGGTTCCAACCTGTCCAGCGAACAGCTTTAGCGCCAACTGGACTGACAGCGTGTGCGGATCGCGTCCGACGGCCGTCACGTGAGGCGACCGCTCGCTTGCCGGTGGCGCGCACTTCGGCGTGGGTCGGCGGTGACCATATGAACTAATTCAGTTGGACTGGGGGCACCGTGGCGGCTGGATTGTGATCTCTAAGATGTGTACTGACTCTGTTGGAGAACAAGTGATGACATACTGTTTGAACTAAAGACTTCAGTCCTTTTCCCATGAATTCACAGGAGGTGACTTAAGTTATTGAAAGTGCGCTTTATTATTATATGGCGCGATTTTCAAAGCTTAGGTGTGAAACAATAAGTGACCACGAAAAATTCAAACTCCGTAGGATGAGGTTGACGTAGGCTCGTGCACATGGCCCAATTGGCTTTTTTTTTCGTAGGTGTGACAGATTATCGTGTTTGAATTTGAATTTGAATTTGTGACAGATTTTTAGTTATGGATGTAAGGGAATTGGCTTTCTTGGCGCAAAAATCAATCGTCTTGAATAATTAATAATACACTACTGGCCATTAAAATTGCTACACCACGAAGATGACGTGCTACAGACGCGAAATTTAACCGACAGGATGAAGATGCTGTGATTTGCAAATGATTAGTTTTTCAGAG
The DNA here is from genome assembly GCF_021461385.2 of Schistocerca piceifrons. Classification (NCBI taxonomy): domain Eukaryota; kingdom Metazoa; phylum Arthropoda; class Insecta; order Orthoptera; family Acrididae; genus Schistocerca; species Schistocerca piceifrons. The sequence goes on along the minus strand of NC_060149.1, from coordinate 175,816,543 downwards.
CATTCACACAAGGTTGGCGATGGTGGCGACACCTATAACGTGCTGTCATGAGGAAAGTTTCTAACCCAATTCTCATACACAAACAGCAGTTGACCGGCGTTGCATGGTGAAACGTTGTTGTGATGCCTCGTGTAAGTAGGAGAAATGCGTACCATAACGTTTCAGACTTTGATAAAGGTCTGATTGTAGTCTATTGCGATTGCGCTTTATCGTATCGCGACATTGCTGCTCGCGTTGGTCGAGATCCAATGACTGTTAGCAGAATATGGAATCGGTGGGTTCCGGAAGGCAATACGGAACGCCGTGCTGGATTCCGATGGCCTCATATGACTAGCAGTCAAGATGACAGGCATCTTATCCGCATGGCTGTAACGGATCGTGCAGCCACGTCTCGATCCCTGAGTCAACAGATGGGGACGTTTGCAAGACAACAACCATCTGCACGAACAGTTCGACGACGTCTGCAGCAGCATGGACTATCAGCTCGGAGACCATGGCTGTGGTTACCCTTGACGCTGCATCACAGACAGGAGCGCCTGCGATGGTGTACTCAACGACGAACCTGGGTGCACGAATGGCGAAACGTCATTTTTTCGGATGAATCCAGGTTCTGTTTACAGCATCATGATGGTCGCATCCGTGTTTGGCGACATCACGGTGAACGCACATTGGAAGCGTGTATTTGTCATCGCCATACTCGCGTGTCACCTGGCGTGATGGTATGGGGTGCCATTGGTTACACGTCTCGGCCACCTCTTGTTCGCATTGACGGCACTTTGAACAGTGGACGTTACATTTCAGATGTGTTACGACCCGTGGCCCTACTTTTCATTCGATCCCTACGAAACCCTACATTTCGGCAGTATAATTCACGACTTCATGTTGTAGGTCCTGTAGGGCCTTTCTGGATACAGAAAATGTTCGACTGCTGCCCTGGCCAAACTTTCTCGAGATCTCTCACCAATTGAAATCGTCTGGTCAATGGTGGCTGAGCAACTTGCTCGTCACAATACGCCAGTCACTACTCTTGATGAACTGTGGTATCGTGTTGAAGCTGCATGGGCAGCTGTACTTGTACACGCCATCCAAGCTCAGTTTGACTCAATGCCCAGGCGTTTCAAGACCGTTATTACGGCCAGAGGTGGTTGTTCTTGGTACTGATTTCTCAGGATCTATGCAACCAAATTGCGTGAAAATATAACCACATGTTAGTTCCAGTATAATATATTTGTCCAATTAATTCCCATTTATCATCTGCGTTTCTTCTTGGTGTAGCAATTTTAATGACCAGTAGTGTAAATAATAATAAATGATAATTAATGCTAATAAATAATAGTAAATGATAACAATAATAAATAGAAGTGCAGTTTTCTAGACATTATGGCGTGTGAATTTGAACATGGCGCGATTTTCTATGTTAGTGGGGGTAGGCTAAGAATAATAAATAATAACAAATGATAATAAATAATAATAATAAAGAATCAATAATAATAAATGATGAATGATAATGAATAATAACGAATAATAAATAAGAGAAGTACGGTTTTGCAGCGATTATCATGTTGGAATTTGAATTTGGCGCGAATTTTCTTGTGGAGATAGGCCAATAATAACAATAATAATAAAAAATGATAATGAACGATAATGAATGATAATGAATAATAATAAAGACAAGTACGGTTTTGCAGGCATAATTCTGTTGGACATAGCCCAATTGGCCTTTTTTCACGCCAAAATTCAAATTTCCTGCCATTTTTCTGCGTTGTTAGGTTAGTGTGTGTAGCCCAATGGGCTTATTTTCCCGCCCAAAGGCGCCATTTTGGATGACGTCATGCACTGTTGCCAAGCCTACACGACGCCATCTTGTATGACGTCAGTGCCGCCATCGTGAATAAATTTGGCATCAATGGAAAGTGGGGTAGTACATACTTTGTCCCACTACTCTTATGGTCACTTACTCCTCAGTACATCCTTCACTCTTAACAGTGGGCCACTGGTGAATCCACTCATACTCACGTGGTGGTTCAACATTCAAAACTACACAGAAAAAGGAGAGAAAAACACTTCATTAGGGTTTGTTCAGCTGCAGTCATCATACTACCTCCACTGAGGTTCAGTTATGGGCTGTTGATCGTCTTATTCCAATATTGGGAACCACATCGTCCAAGTTATGACCATCCCTTCCGATCCGTGTAAGTCAAGAAAACTTGCTTGCAAATAACACAAATACTATTTCATACTGAGGTCCTAAACAAAAAACGACATAAAAATTGCCATCCTTCCATAATGCAAGGCCGATATGTGATCTGACGTTGGAAAAGAAAAGCCCTGTCGTACTTCATCTAATAACAGGGCCACATTAATACAAGAAAACCTCATTCATTCATTAAACAACGACGACGTAATTACAACTCTTCTTTCGATCCAAGTGCGCCAAATGCCAAGAAAATGCGGAAGCAAATACGATACTGGATAAAAGGAGACCTCATCATATCCACAATGACTTGACCGAAGCGAAACCTACACCTACATTTGATCATGGACTCAAAACAACGGAGTTCCACGAATCTACACTTCTTTCACGCAGTCCAACAGCAAAATGGATATCTACTTGGCACCAAGGCTGCCACAAATGAACACCTCGTGCGTCGTCCGTATATTACACTTCTGTTGTCCTCCCCCCGTCCTAGTCTTCGTAAAAAAGAATAAAAGGAAAATGTACTTGTCCCAAGACATTATAACGTTCAGGTAGTCAAAATCAGAGGGTATAAATTTACGAGTGAAAACAGTATGAGGATACTAAGGGCAGGGAATGCAGCAAATACGATCCATCCCTCGCCTTTATAATCAAAAAACGCGATCCAAATTTCTATCTGACCAGTCACAGAGATTCCTACGAACACAACCTGATTACAAGGACAAAATATTTCCAGAGGAGAAAACAAATGAATCTTAAACATTAAAGACAGGTATTGCCTATAACAAAATTTCTACTCTTGTTGTATCATTATCTCTGTGGCTTTCATTCAAGAAAAGTTTGGTGTTACTACTGTTACCTATGCCACAAGACTTTCTTGACATAATAGTTTCCAAATCGACTGCTCCTTCGAATTTTCAGTGGTCCATTGTACGGATAAAAATACTTGTAGCACAGTGTCTCTTGCTTGTATGCCAGAGGGATCATCTAAGGCCATACAAAAAACTTCACACGTCGCTTCACCTCTAATTTATGCCAAAGCTCTTTATTTTACCAAGCTTCAGCGAGAAAACCATCACATTATCCTGCAAAATTTCAGGCATCCTTTGATTTTCAAATGAGATAATATTTCTAATTGCCTCCACTTTCCCCTAAATTTTGAATTTGATTTCGTTTCCGCAGAAACCTCATCACTATCGACTCCCTGACCCTGTATAGTTTTCTTTGCCTTCCAAACACAATTTCAGACATTTTACGTTATCTGCTTATGGGTTACTTGTTCCTCAAAGCGGATGCATACAGGCACGTCTTTCTGAAATACTGTTTCACCATGTCCGAGACCCAGGACCCCCTGATTTTCCATCAGCTAATCCATACCAAAAATCAGGTTAATCGATAGCCTTGTTATACCAAAAAACTTCATTCTAACTTGCGATCTTGGAAAATGACCTCCATCCACACCTGCTGGCTCACATCAGTACTCTTGACGATTATCGCTCCATTAACCTTGGTCACCTTTGTCGTGACGTTGGCCAATTATCGTTCTTGGCATATCTTCGGAATGCTACCTCGAAGATTGCCAAAATCTGACTACCACTGGCCAGAATTGCCTCCAATGTAACCTATCCTATCAGGAAAGTGATTCCTGGGTGTACATTTTGCGTGTTGTCGTTATCCTTCTCCTCTAATAATAATATTTCCCTCGCATTATCGTACTCGATCAGGTTTACTTAATTGGTTCTGAGGTCACTCACGGGTTCTACCATTTCCATTCCCATGCTAGCTTCCTATCATTGCGGTGTTGAATTTCGTGCATTGTTGATTATCCCGACTGAATTTCAATGAACTTGGCCTTGATTTTACACCTCTCTTGCTTGTTCAACTTCAGCCCATCGAAGTGGATTATTCCTGCATTCATTGTCATGGTCCTGCGGCCCGATAAAGTTCGACTCTGGTTGCTGTTGCGTATTTCAAGTGTGGTCCTCTTCCTGGGGAGTTATAACTCTTGAAGAAAACTTTTAAAGGCAACTAACCGTATTCACAACACCCGACAAGAACCTATTAGTAATTGATGGATAGTTTCAGGTAAAGAAACTGTATAATTTTTGAAGAACTGAACAGCGCATCGAGAAACTGACTTTTCTTTAACACAGCTGCAAAGAATTGTACCGAACTTCAGCAACCAGATCATCCCAGGTTCTCACTCATCATTATCTCATGCTTGACTCTTTTTTGTGCAGCAGTGGACCAGTAATTAGCTAGGAATGTGTCATTAAATATCTTATGTGATCTGCTTTGTATCATTAATGGATGGATTCTCGTCACTGTTTTGCGATCAAGAAACCCGCGCAGAAATTCAAATCATTGCTTAATGGCTATGTGTGGGGCAAACAGTGGTCAAACTGTTCAGCCTAAGTCTTCATGTGTAATACAGTCTCATTATTCCCAAAAACTTTGAGTTTCTGTACGGAAAGAGAGTGCTTGTAATCAAAAGATTCCTCCTCTTGTGACGTAGTTCGACTGTTGGCTGCTGAATATGCTACACCTCATATTCACGTGAGCTATGACAGCCTTTCTGTTCACCACTTAATCTGAGACCAGCTCACCCTACCTTATGCACATAGTTTCCGCAAGGTGGTGCATAATTATGTGCTCCGTTGGTGTCTTCCCACCAGCCTAGCACTTGCATGACTCTTGCCTCAAAATCTTCATATTCACGGGCCAAGGCTTTGGTCCTCTGGTGTTGTTAACTTAACTTTCCTTGACGCTGTTTGAACGACTGCACTTCATCGGTTTCTGGCACTCATACTGGACATATACCATCTGACCCATCATACACATTGCTGACCTCCTGCTCCATCATCTAACGGTTGATAAGCTTAAGTTGTTCTCTTGCTTCACGCAACCGATTTTCTGTTTCCTCCAACATCTGATTCACTTGCTCCTGTACCTTATCCCACTTTCTACTCCCTTGGCATGAGTCTCTTGCTCCTTGTGTCAGTGCTCTGCATGGATAATCTGTTGCTGCAACATTGGGATTTGTTCCACTTGGGTCCCAATTTCGATTAAACGTGTCTCCTCCCTATTCAGCATCTCTTCCTGATTCTTTCTTGGTCCTTCATGCTGCTTACTCAATGTCTCTTTTGTTTCTTTTTAATATGATTGTCTAATATCTCATGTGTTACTTCATTCTGATCATACATTTTTTCGTAATCTCAAGTAATACATCAAACTGCTAGTTTCTCCTAAAGCGTCTGCTAATGATGTACTAGACTCGCTCAACTGAGAATCTACTGGTGCAATGAAATTTGACGTGGCAAATTTCTTGAGTCACAATCCAGTCTTCATTTTCTGGGGCTACTGCGTTTTCATTTGTACCCACACCATCATTGCTTTCAACGGTTCCCACTCTTTCATATGAACCAGCTACCGCCGTTTTTTTTCCCTTATGTGCTACCTCCATAGTTCTTGATTTCCCGTCTTTTTCTAATTTTCTTTTTACATTACTCTGACTCCTTATCCACAATGGTTTATAGTTTAATGCAAAAGGGAAATATCATCACTGCTATCCTAATCATTACCTTGCCTAAAAACACTGTATTCCTAGTGTCTCACCCATCCAAACTTGTACGCGGCTGCTGCAGTGCTAGTGATGACGTAAAAGTGGACCCAAACACAATATAAGAGAAATGCTGAAACGAAATGTATTAGATTGGATGCACCAGCAACTTAAATTAAACTTTTTCCGATTTCACACTATTTAGTAAAGCCGTTACTCAAAATTCATTGAAACCTCCATCCCAGAGAATCCTAATCTGTGTCACTAATTTTAATGCAAAATCTGATTAGTTAACTGAAAGATTCCAGAAAGAGAATCTTCACAGTGTCCTTCGTTTTAATGTGAGAAATTCTGACTGTACGTCAGGACATGATAATGATGGAATTTTGGCAGAGTTGTCAATTAATGTAAGATTCCAACCGAGGCACCAAACCTTTCGGTAGCTATGATGGTCTACTGTTGACTCAGCAGTATTTGGTTCGTAATGCGGCAACTACACATCCCAGCCCCTAGACAACGAAACCAGCCAAACCCTTTAATATTTCAACTCTGAGGGTACGTAGTTGAGGGCCACCACATCTTTTTTTTATTTTATTTTATTTTTTATTTTTGTGAAAGCCCGCAATTGGGGGCATGTTCGACATTTGGGTCCTGCAAAGTGGTAATTCCTTTGCTCTCTTATTCAGCATACTATGCGAAGTGTAAAAGACCTTTCCAAAACCAGTAGCGATCTCTGTAGAGTGGACCTCTGACAAAACACAGTGTGAGATCGGTTTTTTCCGCAAGTAGGTTTCTGGAAATAGTGAAATTACGCTGTAATTTTCACAATTAACACATGCTATCAATAGAGGTCCTAATCTATCACGTTAAAGGCAATTTGCGTGGGAGCTCAGAGCCAAATAAGTTGAATTCAGGGAACAGTGGCGCTTAGCGCGTTTAACGGACACCGGTATCGGAGACGGTTGGAACACACGGTAACCGGCGGCGGCTACAGTTACATCAGGCGACTTCTCCAGTGGCGGACGCACTTCAACAGCAGTACAACGGCAGCTTCTTCGACTACTCCAGTCCGCAGCTCGTGGTTGTGCGGTAGCGTTCTCGCTTCCCGCACCCGGGTTCCCGGGTTCGATTCCCGGCGGGGTCAGGGATTTTCTCTGCCTCGTGATGACTGGGTGTTGTGTGATGTCCTTAGGTTAGTTAGGTTTAAGTAGTTCTAAGTTCTAGGGGACTAATGACCATAGCTGTTAAATCCCATAGTGCTCAGAGCCATTTGAACCATTTGATTGGGAAATAATATGAAAACAATGGCAAATAGTACCAGTACAATTGGCACAGATATGGGCACATTGCAAACAGTTACGGATACAATTCGGACTGATATGGGTACAATGCGAACTGAAATATGTTCCGCTGTGAAAGAGAAAGTTGAAAAAATTATGGGCAACCTTGAAAAAGCAATTGATGATAAAATAAAATAAGATACAGACGGAACTTGGGGACAAGTTAAGCGACTGTATAAAAGCGGAAGATGCTCATAAAAGCGATATAAATTTAGCAATTAGTGACATTGTCAATCGTGTAGGTGAAGGGGAGAAAGAAGTGGGTAAAATTAGAGATAAAATAGAGTCCAGTATCACTAGTGAAAATTAATTTAAAAAACAAATCCAACATGATAAAAAGCGATTTAAATTCGTTAGCCTCCCAACAGGCCACGCCGGTTATAAATATCGCTTGGGCAAATACCGGATCTGTGAAATGGTACACAGATGACGGAAGATATCACCTAGTAAATTTCTTGGCTGCGTGTAGGGACGCTTTTGTTCGCCGCATGTCGGACGAAGCGAAAATAAAATAAGTTAAACGGCATTTGGAGGGAGACCCACAGTCTTGGGCAAATGTTAAGCCCGTGACTTGAAACTGTTTTCTAGTTTCTTCTCCTCTCTTATGTAGTTCGTTCTTAAGCAATTAATTTTCTTACCAAAATTTCTTTTGTTGCTGGGGGGTCTAATTCTTTGTTATTAGCAAGAAGTGCTTCATATGCAGCGTAACTATCATGCTATCATGATATTCCTTATTTTGTACGTTCCATAATCATGAATGTATTTCATACGTTCGAATAAATTCCTGCAACAGTTCACAATTTATAGTTCTGTGCTCAGACCTGATGGCTACGTAAACACGATACGATGCGATATTCACGCTATGCAGGTTGTTTCAGAACTAGTCAAGTCTTGCACAAACGCTTGCATAAACACGTATAATCGATATTCGATCAAGCAGCTTGGAGAGTCGTGGTGCTTGCGTAAATTTATACTATGCACGCTTGCGCATGTGTGCTTGTCAAGTATGCAGTTTTGCGTGTGGCTGCCTTAACCGACGTGAGAGGAATTCCGATTTACGAAGAAGAATGAAAAGAAGTTTAACCATCCAGAAATAAGATTTGCAATGAGCAAATGATATCACAAGTTTATAACAGAAGGAAGCAAAAGGACAACACAAATATTAGAAGAAAAATGAATAAGTTTCGCCAGTAAAGAAAGCAAAGTGAAAGCTCGTAAATTTATCTTGTACCTACGTATCATGTACCATAAACGTTGCAGGACGAAAGCAGGAAGGAACATTGACGGTCACTAGCTGCCGGAGTAGAAGACGATGTGGAAAACATTACCAAAAATTATAGCAGAGGAGACACGCCGAAAGCACAGTAACAAAAGGACTAATAGCAAATTCTAGGACCGTTCAATAAGTAATGCAACGCACTTTTTTATCGGCCAATTTCGGTTAAAAAAAATGCCGAATTTTTTGTGGACGTCGTGGAATATTACCGCGTCAGCTACTATAGTTTATTGAAGTTCTGATCTTTGGCGACACTATACGTAGCCTTAAGAATGGCGCCTGTAACGGAGGTGCGTTCCAAATAGAGAGCTGCCATTGACTTTCTATTGGCGAAAAACCAGGGCGTCGTAGATATTCATAGGCGCTTGCAGAATGTCTGCAGAGACCTGTCGCGCAAACGTGCCCGATCTCCCGCGTGCCGGCCTTTTATTCCGACTTCCATCTGTTCGTCCCATGAAGCATTCCCTCCATGGGAAGCAGTACGTGGATAATGGGGAGATTATTGATGCTGTAAGACGTTGGCTTCGACGTCGACCAGTACAGTGGAACCATGGGGGCATACAGATCCTCCAAGTAACGTGGAGTAAGGCCGTCGCATTGAACGGAGATTATGTTGAAAAATAAAATGCGGTTTGTTGGAATCCTAAATAAAACCAATCTGCTTTGAGGGGAATGTTGCATTACTTACTGAACGCCCCTCGTAACTGTTGGGCCTATTTCTGAATATGAGATAAGACCAATGTCACTATGTGCTCAGTTTATGTTAGAGACAGTGATTGCGCACATGTATGAACTGTAGGCGAAAAAAAAGTCAGTATGACAGCGTAGTGAAGGAATATATTTTCACATTCGGTTAAACACAGTTTGACTGTGAGCAATATTCAAAATATCCACGGGTGTACCGCCGGTCTACAGTGTCCAACGGGCACAATATTTCGGCGATCATACATGTCGCAATCATCAAGTGAACTGACGGACTGAGCTCCGGTGAACGTGCCGGCACGGAGATCCGTACGCTATGGCTGCTCAGAGGGAACTGGGTTCGGTTCCGGCGGCGGCCGATTTATATACCCTCCGCCCACGGCGCGCTCCCTCCGCTGTCCGCGCCCCGCGCCACGGTCGCGCGGTGGAACAGATTGCGACGGCGTCTGAGATGACGTCGGAGTGATGGCTCTGTCCGCCGTGGTCGTCACAACTATACGTTTGCTCGATTTACGGAGGGAGTCGCCATGGGTAGCCCACTCTCACCGGTGGTAGCGAATTTGAACATGGAGAACTTCGAGGAGGAAGCCCTGTCGTCATCCGAATGGAAACCTACTTGCTTTTTCCGTTACGTGAACGACACGTTCGTCATCTGGCCACATGGTATGGATAAACTCCATGACTTCCTTACACATCTAAACTCCATACACCCCAACATCAAATTCACTATGGAGACTGAAACGGAGGGTAAATTACCTTTCCTTGACGTCTTGGTCAAGAGAAGGGCTGACGGCACCCTAGGTCATGGGGTGTAACGGAAGACAACGCACACTGATCTGTATTTGCACGCAGACAGCTGCCACCACCCTTCACAGAGGAATGGGGTACTTAAAACTCTAGTACATAGGGCGCGCACTATCTCTGACGCAGAGAGTTTACCCCAGGAATTGGACCATCTGAGAACTGTATTTCGAAAAGATGGGTACTCAGAGTGGTAGATTCAACGTGCTCTCCACCCAACCACTACAGCACAACTTGTGGAGATGGATGAAATCACGAGGGAGGAGGTAGGCACTGCGTTTATTCCATATACAGGCGAACTCTCGGGGAAAATCGCCCGCATTTTGAAGAAACACCGGGTCGGAACTGTGTTTTGTCCTCCGAATAAAACCCGTGCACTGATGGGGAGCGCCAAAGATGACCTCGGTTTGAGGAAGGCCGGCGTGTACCAGATTCCGTGTCAATGTGGCAAGTCGTATATTGGTCAGACGATGCGTACCGTCGAGGATCGATGCCGTGAACACCAGAGGCACACCCGACTGATGTATCCGAGCAAGTCGGCGGTCGCTGAACATTGTTTGTCGGAAAATCACGCTATGGAGTATGAACGCACGAGGATTCTGGTACAGACGTCGAGATATTGGGACAGCGTTGTTAGAGAGGCCATCGAATTTCGCACCAATGACGACCTCATAAACCGTGACTGTGGCTATAATCTTAGCAAGGCTTGGGAACCAGCGATTGGGTTAATGAAGAGTAAATCGAGCAAACGTATAGTTGTGACGACCACGGCGGACAGAGCCATCACTCCGACGTCATCTCAGACGCCGTCGCAATCTGTTCCACCGCGCGACCGTGGCGCGGGGCGCGGACAGCGAAGGGAGCTCGCCGCGGGCGGAGGGTATTTAAATCGGCCGCCGCCGCGACCGAACCCAGTTCCCTCTGAGCAGCCATAGCGTACGAATCTCCGTGCCGGCACCTTCACAGGAGCTCAGTCAGTCAGTTCACCTGATGACGGCGACATGTATGATCGCCGAAATATTGTGCCCGTTGGACACTGTAGACCGGCAGTACACCCGTGGATATTTTGATTATCATATACGCCGGGAGAAACTCAATAATCACGTGAACAATATTAATTAAGAAGTGTTTAATATTGATATTTACATTTGTGGTGAAAAACATTTTTGTTGCGGACGTATGTCGCGTCACAGCACAGTAATTTAATTTTAGGAATATAAGGGTCAACACTTGCGACACATGTTAGATCGTGCGCCAGGTGTTTGGGGACGTAATAAAACTTTCGCGAAATCTGGCAGCACATACGGCGTGTTGCTTAAGTTTCACGTCCAGAGCCGACGCAAGAAGCGCTCTGCATCTAAAAGCAAAAATTGTAGACCAGCTGACGAGGATTCACGCAGTGAATAAGGTAACTAATGGAGGGGAGACCTGATGTCTTACAATGGGCGACAACACTCACCGATCACATGGCGCAGCAGGTGCGTTGCCTACACATAAAGCCTCGTTTACACGACGACAATAGGTTGCAGGCAACTGCGCTACCGGGCACTGCGCATGCGAGCCGCGCGTTTGCGCAACTCGTTGGTGAAAACACTCACTTTCGGCGTGTTCAACTTTGGCGACACTAGTTGCGTGAGTTTTGAGGTTATGTGTGTTCATAGAGTGTAGACAAACTGAAATATGATGTGGGGAACGGAGAATAATGTTCGCTTTTTGGATACCTATGCTTTGCATAGGTGTTTGTGAGATATCAGTGATGCTGATTACAAAAATAAGCAACATATCGCTGCCGCTGAGACAGTCATGTGCGATCATGACATAGATGGTTTGACAATAACTGGGCTGCAGGGCAAAATTGAGTTAGGAGCACATATACAACTGAAATAAGAAAAATACAAGCAAGTGTAATTCTAGCTGTGGCAAAGCTCTCGTCTACAAGACTTCCCATCGTTCGAGTTGGCCAACTCTTTAAGAAATATTGTTGACAGGAGGGAAGGCTATACCAGTTCAAGAAGCTGCATTCTTTATTCAGTATTCATCTATTTAAAATGTCGCTGCAGTGCTCCCCATTAATACATGTTAGATCTCTACGGTGGCAATATTTCAAAATTCTATCTTCAAGAGAGTAGTTTCCAAACTCTTATCTTCTTAATACGGCCTGCTTCGAATAATTATTGTTGCTAATGTTAATAATTATTACTGTTACTGTTGATAATCATTGGTGTTAATGAAATAGCGTCATAACCAACTAAAATCGAATCTTATAACATGCCGAGTGTTCTCGATTGTAATGCGCGCAATATGGTTCAAATGGCTCTGAGCACTATGGGACTTTATAACATCTGAGGTCGTCAGTCCCCTAGAACTTAGAACTACTTAAACCTAACTAACCTAAGGACATCACACACATCCATGCACGAGGCAGGATTCGAGCCTGCGACCGTAGCGGTCGCGCGGTTCCAGACTGTAGCGCCTAGAACCGCTCGGCCACCCCGGCCGGCGCGCAATATGATATGTAATTTCAGTTCTGGCGACAGTGCTTCACGCATTAGAGTACCTCTGTTCCTTATCGCATAATTAACTCTATTTAGAAGAAACATGAATAGTTCTGGTGATATTCTAAGATAATTAAAATAACTTCTTGGATCTTCCGTTATAAATCATTTCAGCAAGGATGCTGAGCAACCGAGCTGATGTCTTTTCTTCATCCAGTCACGAATCAAAACACGTTTCTTATTTTTTCTTATGAAGCGATTCCATGCAACAAGTCTTAACTCCATCACAACTCGTGCGACGAGCAGCTGCCAAAACCTTCATTCCACACACGACTCAGGGACCCACAAAAACGACGAAACTGAAGTGTATACTGGTATCACCGTGTCTACAGTCATATATGAAACCACTTGCGTGCAACTCATTCCACGCAACGAGTGGAGCAACCCAATGTCGTCGTGTAAACTAGGCTTAATGCAATGCGGTACCATAACGGCGTGCGTGGAGAGTGAGCTGGCAGCGTGTGACAACTGTTAAAAGCGTTGCGTGTGCGCCGCACCCAAAGCTAAACAGTACTAGCTCCCTGTATGTTAATCTTCCTAGTGGAAAGAACGTGCTATATTAGGATGCACGAAATCTTTTGTGAAACTATATATCTCTGCAGACTTTTTCTTTTTTTATGTATTGCACACATGTTTAATTAATTTACATGTAATGTTAACAGCCGCGCCGAGTGGCCGCGCGTTTTGAGGCGCCATATCACGGCCTGAGAGGCCCCTCCCGCCGAAGGTTCGAGTCCTTCCTTGGGCATGGGTGTGTGTGTTGTTCTTAGCATAAGTTAATTTAAGTTAGTTTAAGTAGTGTGCAAATCTAGGGACCGATGACCTCAGCAGTTCGGTCCCTTAGGAATTCACACCCATTTGAACATTTTTTGTAACGTTGAATAAGGCTGCCTGTGAGCCAACAAACGAATGCCTTACCGTTCGATGCAGTCTGACATTTCTAGGTAATATTGTGTAACTAATGTTAACATTTTATAAAGGTTACTGATGTCATATTTCATGAGCCTTTGGTACATGTTTATAATATTGGACCTTTTCTTTCAGTTTTTTAGGAAATGTTACAAGATTCACATAATTTGACTACTTTGATTCACGATTGTAAAGTCTCGAAATTTCGTCACTTTTATTAAATAATTTAGGTTATGTAAAAACAACTTTTGTAACATTTTTATCCGTATGGATGGATGAATGAGATGAGTGTACTTTGAAACATTAATACTTTCTGGATAATAATCTGAATTATGAATGGACCAGTACCGTTGTAGTTTGTATTTTTAACATTTCTTGGGTATTTCTTCCAGATTTTTTGGCGTTCGTAGCTCGTTGTTTTCTAAATTTATGGTATTTGAAATTAATTATTGGGTTTTTCTTCTTTTTTATTCCCAAAACTCCTTGTTTCTCTCAAATTTCCATGCTGTACTTAACATGTCGAGTCGGCGCTTACTCATCCTTGCTCGAGTATAGAAGCATCGATGACTGGGGGATGTCCCATACCACAAGCGGGGCGAGATTCGGCTACTGCCAATATTTGCTGCTAGAGGGACTTAGTCAAACCTGAAAGATTTCACAGAACGGGTCGCGGGCTTACACGCTGTGTCTGACTGAATATAGGATAGTGTTATTTAAAGACTAAGTTTAATTTCGTGCTGTATGAAAGAGTATTTAATCGAAGGTGACCACATCAAACCGATCAGCAATGGCAAACCCCGAAGGAACTGTGAAATCTGTGCGACTGGGACTATAAAGTGACTGGTCTTTAGGGAACATGGCGACATGTTGCTTCTGCATAAAGAACGACAAAATTCAGTTTTTCAATCAACTGTGTTTGTCTTCAAGAAAATGTTATGACTCACATTTTATTATTTTAGTGGAAGTTAGTGTACAGAAGTAGAAGAAGTTTTGATAGGACACGTGTCAGAAGGCGCACCTTTAGGGCTTTCTATCATAGGCCACGTGCACCTTCGGCGTAAGCCTGCGCTCCTGCATTGTCATAATTATTCTATGTGATGCCTAGTAATTTCGATAGCAAAATGAATCAAACATTTTTATAATCAAAATGGCAGCAGCCTTACACCCTTCCAGATTTCTAAGTGGTTTCCTATCCTGTTTGCTCAGTGTGTGAGTGAATAATGTGGATGAAGTCTACGAGCATTGCCAACCACTGCTTCCCTTCATGTCCTTCGACTCTTATTAATTGCTGTCTGATTTCTGTTCTGTTCATGACTCATAGCCCTTGTTACATATAAAACATCGTATGTTATAAGGACAAATAGGATTTTTTTGCTGTAATATTAATATTCTACAATCCAGTGAAAATCGTCGAATATCCAGTGGTACCCGAGCGAGGGAGCACAATGTTAAGACAATGAATTCTTGTTCGGAAGAAAAGGGGTACAAATCACCAAATGGACATTCTGATTTAGGTTTCCCGTGTTTTCTGAATCAACTGAGGCTGTAGCCAAGATGGTTCCTTAAGAAAGGCAACGCCGTATTTCCTTCCTCATACTTATGAAGTCCTGCCATTGTTCTTATTCTTTAATAGCTTCGACATCTAGTGGACATACGTTGTAACCTCCTTCCTAGCTTTTATGTCTGGTTGAAGGTCAAGAAGAGACAAGTAGTTTCGAAAGACGTCTATCTAAAAATACATTCACCCACGTTATTGAAAGTAATTTGCATTGCAACTGAGGGAGATGCGATCAGAATAGAAGATTGCTATTGTAAATCTTTAGTCTAGTACCGCAATACCCTTGTTTATTGACGAACTGAATTCAGTCAATAGTTCTGTTTCTCATAAATCACTGGTTAGCTCAATATTAGAATACCCTTGGGAACAAGGTGCTTTTACAACAAGAGCGCAAGTAATGATACTGTCGTAAATCTCTGGCCGGTACTGGTGGCAAATGAAACTAGTTGGAAATCGCGAGAGAGAGAGAGAGAGAGAGAGAGAGAGAGAGAGAGAGAGAGAGTAAAAGCAAAGCAAAAAATATCTACGACAGACGCTGCAGTATGTCTTCCTTGAGTCAATAACAGGTGTGTGACCCGCAACGAGTCTCTACCCAGAGAAGGTCTCCAAGGGACAGTATCAGACAAATTACAACCGCAAAACAACGAGTGAGAACATCCACCACTGTTCTACAAGAAAACATCACTATTTAAGTTATAAGAGCGTAAAACGTCTGTACATAATCGCTGAATAGGTATACACAATTAGATCTTTCATTTAGTTTATCAGCGACTTTAACCGATAAATCAATTAACTCACATGGCAACAGTCCACTCCTATCTAGTGTTGAAGAGATAGACTAAAAATTAGAGATATTAGACGCAATGGTTGAAATGGAGAATATTTTACACATTTTATAAAAAAAAACATTGATTTCCTCTGACAAGCTGTAATTAACAAGTGTTTTCAGTATTTCTTTAAATCTTTAGGTCAGATATTAGTAATGGAATATATCGTCTTGTGAAATTCAGCAGTGGTTAATTGTGGATTTCAAGTAACTGTCCACTCTTTCTGCTCTGTGGCTGTTTAGGCATACACCACCCTATTCCGTACGCAATACGAGAAAGTGTTAGGATTGTCACCTCTGTAGACTGCATACGTCATAATATCCCTAGGAATCGCGTACATACGTACATTTGAGCACAAGCTTCTAGCACAGTCCTTCACAGATGATAATTCTGACGTATCGCCTATATTAGTCCATTTACAGAATATCGGTAAGGTTTTGGTGCGTCCGAGAGGGGGTGGTGAAGAGGTCGGGGTGGGGTGGTGTGTGGGGGGGGGGGGGAAATTGGGGGAAGCCACCGAACAATTGTCGATACTAAACTACAATTCATACATGAAACAGCGAACTACATCATTGTGAAATTGGACAGCAGTATCGTCATAAAACACTGACCCTTTTGCAAACAGAAAATTTTTTGCTTCGCAAAAAGTGAGCTTGTGAAACTCTCCGCTCGTCCATACGATCCAGAAGGTAACAAATAGTAATACCGTCCTCCTTAACTTCTAGAAGGTGTTGGTACAGCTAAACAGCGTCGAATAGTGAACTGAATACCAGCTTACCGACCAGTGAAGCATCCTTTGGACTGGAATGAATACATCCTAGCAGACAGAATTCGACATTCCGTTCTCGTGTGGGAGAAATCGTCGGGTGTATACCAAGCGAGTGTTACTGGGCACTTGCTATTCACAACACCAAACACAAACTGTCTGGTGAATAGCATCAGAAGCTCCGTGAGGATGATACTGTTATTCATTCATAAGTTACAACGCCATGAAATTGAAGCGTAATTCAGGAAGACCCGCAGAGAATCGGCGCTTGGGGCTGGGCTGATCAGTCTGAGACTCTTACCAGCTACTATTAAGGGACCGATGACCTCGCAGCTTGGTCCCTCCCTCCCCCCCCCCCCCCCTCCTTTAAACCAACCAACCAAGCATCTAATCTACTATTAACCGAAGAGAAAGAGAGAGAGAGAGAGAGAAGTTCCAAAGTAGAACAGCATGGTTCGTCACCGGCAATTTTAGTAAACGCAAGGGGATGAGCGACATGTTCATTCAGCTCCAGTGTTGTGTTGTCGTGTGACTAGGGCCTCCCGTCGGGTAGACCGGTCGCCGGGTGCAAGTCTTTCGATTTGACGCCAACTGAAAGACGCTAGATGGGATAAGTCACGTATCATGAAGAGATTAACTGTTAAACCTTAAAGGCCACAGCAAAGGAGGAAATGATAGTGGTATTCACTGTAATATTTGTACGAGTATTACTCTCCGCCACACGCTCTAAGGTAGCGTGAGAAGTATAAGCTCTCCAGACAAAAAATAGTAACCTCTAGAGAAATCATTACAAGTATCATTTAATACTGTATAATTCCGCCCCTGGAATGGATAACCGCCTGGATTCGGTTAAGAAATGAGTCCACAAGGTTGTGCAAGGTTAAGCCACTCGCTAAGGATTTATTGTACATGATGAACGTCCTAGATTTACGTCCTCTGGTGCTAGAGCTTCCTGCATCTCACTATCCATTTCATCTTCAATAAAAATATCTGATTCTTTCTGATCAACTTCTTAAAGTTCTTTAGTTTCTAAACTAGCATGTTGCCTTTGCAATGTTCTTGGACATCTGTTTCAGGATTAACAACTGCAACTACCTTCCCACCATTTGTTTCGTTTTCATCAGATTCTAAAAATATTGCATCTCGGCTAGTTATTACCCTTTTCTTTTTAGGATTTATGAAACTGTAACCTTTGGAATCTTCACATCATCCAATAAAAACATATTTTTCAGGCTTAGAGTCCCATTTTCTTGTAAGATGTTTGGAGCTTGTACCATGGCCTTACACTCAAAAATTCTCAGATGACCAAGATAAGGTTTTTTCCGAAAAAAGGCAAATATTTCACTTATTTTGTTCTTGTTTCTAAGGAAATGAACATGGGTATATCTTGAAATACCATCAATCAAGGTAAGAAATTATCAACTATCTCCTATACATTCTTCTTCCGTAGGACCACAAAGGTCCATGTGTATCAGTTGCAAAAGCACATTAGATCTAATTTTACTTGTTTTAAATAGTAATCTGACTTGCTTTCCTTGTATATAAATTTCACAACATAAGTTCCAACTGTTACTTTCCTTTGACTCTGTTTCCATACCTTTTAATAAGGCCATACTTTTCCTATTAAGATGTCCGAGTTTTCAATGCCAAAAAAATCTTTTTGCAGAATATACTGGATAACTATTTCCAACATGAAGAATATTTAGTTTATAAATACCTGTTTCTTTACTCGCTGTTTCTATCACACTGATCAATTCTTTCTGCACCATTTAAATCAAATTTACCTTGTTGGCCCTATTCACTATCTCACTCACTGTAAATAAATTTGTAGCAACATTCTTCACATAAATTATATTATGTGTTATAGCATGTTGTGATTCTCTTTTAGCATTAAAATTAAAGTTTATCTCTCTAACCATTTCACACTAATTGCGAACCATTCACTCTTGAAACACCAATGTTTGTTTTTGGAGAAACATCATATAAAACTGATTGGTCTTCAGTGATATGCATAGAAGCTACAGAATCCAGTAACCAATTTGTAATCTTGTTTGTAGTCTTACCATAACAATAATACACAGAAGTCCCTTACCTTTATAGCTTGGATTGCTTACCTTCCTTTCTGGATCTCTTGAAACTTGAGTTTTTCCTTGTGCACTTGTTGTTTTCCGTACCCTGCGATGAAAAATGTTCTATTTCTTGGCATTTATAATATCGAACACTTTTCTTCTTTTTATGTTTTGAATTGAAAGACTTTTTTTGTCCTGTATAGTATATTCTTGCACATTCTTAACATCTTGTAAGATCTTGACTTTGATACTCTCACCTGTAATTGGTATCCCTGAGCTCCCTAAAATCATTATCATGGGAGAGTACTAATCAGATAGTCCAGCTAGTAACAAGGGGCCAGCCCATTCTTCAGCATTGTCGAATCCGATATTGATTAGACAATTCGAAGTGGATACGATTTTGTTAACATAGTCATCAACATTTTTATATTCATCTAAACGTGTGATTATAAGCTCTTTTAGCAAACAAACTCCTAGTTAAACCTCCATCTTCAAAAGCTCTTCTTAGATTTTCCTGTACTTCTTTTTCCATAAGGTCATCGTTCTGGAAATCTGAATCCGTGGAATTTGAGGTTCCATCAATGGCATTCTGAAGGTCGTCCAACTGTAGGTAAGCTTCTACTGCAAAGTTCCAATCTGCATAATTCTCTCGGCCAATGAGCTTCTCAGTCTGTGGTATCGGGGCAGAGGCCGTTTGCGCAGTTACAATATAATTACTGAAAATTATAAACAGCTCACTAACAGAATTAAGTTTTACAGCATTCACTAGCCAAATTTATTCAATTCAATCATCTGGGCCCATAACCTGTTGGATTAAACAGCATATTTGAGCAGTTAAAATAACTTTGACAGATAAACACCGTTTACGAACAAATACTCACTTTATTTAATGTGCTCCCAGCACTGTACAAAGCATACAACAACAAGGGATATAGCACAGAACAACTAGCGTACATATCTAAGAATACATATAACAAGCAAAGATATCTGTACACGTAAACTCACTGCCAGCATAATAAATATTTTGTTTACGAAATCCCAACAATGTGACACCAGAGGTACTAGTGCAGGAGATGACACTACTCCATTGCATTTACAAGTGACAAAGAAAAGGTCTATCTATTTTGTGCTACTATGTTAAAGTTCTCGAGGAGAATAACGCTTTGGTACTAAGATCTTCATTGCACAATTAGAGTTAAGATGATATAAATACCTAAAATGTTACTTTAAAACCAGTAAAATACCAAAATTTTCGAAGACTTCATTTACTTTAATTATTTTCTTTAAGTCTTATAAACGATATGTAAATCAGGTGAAATGGTTACTCGTTATCGAATTGCATAGCCAAACACTCAGGCATTTCTGTTGACGCTTTCCTGACAGAATAAGTCAAATGTTTTTAGGTGTTGCGTTGAATAAATCTCATCTCTAACTAATTTTTTCGTGTGCGATATAATTTCATAGTCGACTACCGATTATTAAAGCAAAGTCGATTATGACTACAACCAACAGATCCTTTGGCCCTAACCGATGTGGATATTTAGTATATTCAGTTTTTATCCATATTTTCTGTTACAACAACGCTGCACTGCTGTTTACTTTCTGGTTATATAGATACCATACAATCAGTTCTCAAACAGCATTTTGGTATTGAAGAAAAAAATCCAGATTTCGAATGTTGGAACCAATTAATTTCATCACGCCATATTTTGCTATCATGAACTGAGGAACTGTAGTGAATAAAGATCTTATTATGATAATAGGTTCATAGCGGACTTATCCATTTGGCTAATTCCAAAATGGTGCCAGGCAGCAACGAGAGCACTAATGATGCAATATCAAAATTCAGTTAAACGATTGTTTTCTAAAGTAGCGTTCACTTACTTAATGCTAGACAACAAAAGATCATATTTCAAATATACAATTGCAACCCACATGCATCAGATGAATAAATATTTACAAAATATTACTGAGAATTTTATATCCCCATAACTTCATAAATATTACAGACTTGAAAAATCTAAGTTCCGTTTTGGAATCAGCAAAAAAATTTCCTTTAAAATTAGACATTTTACACATCATTTCACTGTAGTTTTAAATTTCGTAAAATTTACCATTATTTTATTTTGTTAAGAGAGCAGAACGAAGGATAGAAACAATAGTCGACCCAAATAATGTTGTTGCCATGTCAATATACAGGGTGCGTCAAGAAAATGTATACACACTTTGAACCGTCATAGAAAATTTATTTCCCATCCTACGATGTTAAATTTCTGTAAATGGAAAGCTTAAAGTTCAGTTGGAAAAATAAATGTACTTTGCAAATGCGATTAATGTTCAAACTGGTGGCCTTCAGCATCAATATATTTCTGAGTACGAGTCACCACTGATTCAGTACATCGTACCAAAGTGTCCAATGAGATTTCTGTGCACACCAGCTGAATCTCATTCCATAGTGTGTCCAGGTTACGTGGTTTACGTTCGTACACCTCATCTTTTACTGTGCCCCATAAGAAGAAATCCAGCGGTGTGAGGTCTGGAGACTGTGCAGGAAACTCGATTCGTCCCCTGCGTCCTATCCACTGGCGTGGCACATTGTGATCCAGGTATGCTCGTACGTCCCTATGATAGTGCGGCGGGGCGCCATCTTGTTGGAAATAAAACTCATTATTACCGTATATTGCACGAATGGCAGGGAATATGGAGTCAGCAAGCATTGTTAGGTACGTTTCTCCAGTAATAGTACCTTCAAAGCGGAAAGGCCTAGTGAGTCCCCTTGCAGACAAACCACACCACACATTTACACCAGGCAAATTCACAGCCTTTTCAACTGTAATGTGAGGATTATATTCAGCCCAGTACACACAATTGTATCTATTGACAGTTCCATTGAGTTTGAATTGGGCTTCATCCGACCAAATTATGATACCCATAAATCCTGGTTCACGTCTCACCATCTCCTGAACCCATTCACAAAATTCTAACCTTCGATCTGGATCGTCGTCGCTTAGCTGTTGCACCAGCCTTGGAATGTACACACGAAACTTGCCTTTCTTCAGAATGCGTAGCACAATACTAACACTTACATTACTCTCACATGCCGCTTGCCTTGAAGATTTTTGAGGCGAACGCTGAATCAGTTCCAAGACCGCAGTTGTGGAATCATCACTTGTACCTCTACGAGGTCGCCCTGATCGACCTTTATGCACATCACACACTGTTCCATGAATTTCGAATTCGTCTCGTAGACGTGTAATTGTTAACCTTGAAGGTGGTTCTGTACCATACTCACTTCTCCACTGTCTACGAACCGCAACTACATTCTCAAACTTGCAGTACCACTAAATTATCTGCTTCCGCGCTTCAAAGCTCAAACGCACGTCCGCCATGTTGCAGTTACTTCCTTACCACTGCTGCCACCTGTTGAAGAAACATAACATTACTTTCTCACAGATATTTGACTTCGTAGAACTGGAAATAAATTGTCTATGACAGTTCAAATGTGTGTACATTTTTTTGACGCACCGTGTACATTATGATTAATGTAACGTATAAAGAACAAACTCTTTATCTAAAAATAATGTAAATTAAAATAGTGTTAGCCATCAGATATCTTCATTCTACAACGAAGTATATATTTATACTTCTGTTTTGTACCTCACATCCCTTAAACTAGTGGGAAGTGGCATTCTTGTAGACAGATTTTTATGAGCCTGACAGGCAGTTCGGCGTGATTTGACGTTGAGGTAGGTCGTTAGACCTCCAGCACTTCATTATTTGTAATTGTCTGCCTCAGATAAGTTGGGAACACTGGAAACAATGCCGACGCCTTTTGGTAAATGAGTTTGCGTATCTCAACGGTGTTTGACTCATTACTCAGTACATGGAACACCATACGTTGGTCATAAGTGAACCCTGGGATTAAACTCCTGGAATGGATTTCAGCCATTATATTTCATCATTGCCGATGAAATCCGCAAAGGTGGATTTGTGGCGCAGTAGTATGGGAGCTCAGAATATAATTATTTATTGACCTTGAGATCATAAGACATCACACGTGGAATCTGAGTTATTTTGATGATTCCCCAAAGTGTTCCGTGTTGTATTTATTGTGAGTACAGTGGTCACTGCACCTCAGAAGACTTTGTTTGGTAGAGTTACACTCTTGAAAAAAAAATAGTACACTCTCTTTAGAGGTTTGTAATTCACTCAAGATTTATTATTGCAGCAGTGCATTTGCAGCAGATGCAATGATTACATTAAGAGATCAATATCACAAGAGATTCTGAGGTACGAGATACCCACCCCTACTGAGACACAGGCGGCAATGCAGACGCTGAGTCTGGCAACCAGTCGATCGTAAAGATGGCGAATACTGTCCTGGGATACGTTATTCCACGCTCGATCTGTTCACATACTGTTGTAAGAGTTGTTGGCTGACGAGTATCGCGAGTCATTTCTCATCCCATCCTATCCCAAATGTGCTCGACTGCAGACAAGCTCGGAAATCGTGCTAGCCAGGGAAGTTGTTTCACGTCTTGGAGAGCACATTCATTTTCACGGGCAATGTGTGGGCGAGTATTATCCTACTTGAATAACACAACACCTTCCTGTTGCAAGAACGGCAAAAGGTCGGGTCTAACAACATTCTTCACGTATGAAGCGCTGGTTAGCGACCCCTCGAGAAACACCAAAGGTGAATGGGAGTTTCAGCTCATTGCACCGCAGAGCATAAGGCGTGGGATGGTGTCGGTGTGTCTTGGACGAAACCACTCCACGAGACAGCGGTCGCCAGGTCTACGACCATCACATGCATGCAGACAGAATCTACTGTCATCGCTGAGGACCACGGTACACCATTCCATCTCCCAAGTGATTCTCTGATCGCACCAGTTGAGCCGTGTACGCCGATACTGTGTCATGAGTTGAAGACGGGCTAGAGGTGGGCGTGTCCATAGTCCCACTGCTAATAACAGGTCAGCAACAGTTCGTGTTGACACGTGTGGGTTCACAAACCCTCTAATTTGTGCTTTGGTAGCTGTACGATCTGCCACTGTGCCCTTAGAATGCGATCATCATGGCGGGCGTCTGTGCTGCGTGAATGTCCAGAACTTAGTCTTCGGGTGTGAGAATGTTCACTTGACCGCCGATACCAGCATCGTTGCACAACTGGCGCAGCACGTCCAACTTACGTGGAATTTCTCCTAAAGGACTATCCCGCCACTCAGAAGGCCACAATTTGATCCTTTCATACTCGCTCAGTTCGTTGTAGGAAGCACAAGTGCATCTCCGTGGTATGGTTGCCTGCTTGCTTCACATGTTTGCACCACACTAAGCCTTTTGGCTGTGATCATTTCCTATTAAATAGTAGACACAGCTATGCCACTACGCTATCTGTTGGTGGACGACGTTGGAACCGTTATCATTACATCTACTATCCCCTACATGACACATGTCACCGGATCAAAATCGACGTCTTTCCAGGTGCACAATTTTTTTCAAAATGTTCATATGTTTGTGCAACCTTATGGGGCTTAACTGCTAAGGTGATCACTCCCTTACCTTACACACTACTTAACCTAAATTATCCTAAGGACAAACACACACACCCACGCCCGAGGGAGGACTCGAACCTCCGCCGGGACCAGCCGCACAGTCCATGACTGCAGCGCCTTAGACCGCTCGGCTAATCCCGCGCGGCTACAATTTTTTTTTTCCGGCAGTGAATAATAGATCAGACGCCCACTGATTACACTTCCGAACCATATAGGATGGGCAGGAGTATGGTGGCACAATGGCACGATGAGAAGCTTCGAGAAGTTATAGCTAATGTAGAGGCTTACCGACAATCGTTCTTCCCACGCACCATTGGCGTATGGAACAGGGACAGGGGGATGAGTTAGTAATATCAGACGTATCTTTCGCCACATAGAATCTGGTGGTTTGTGGAGTATTGATGTAGATGTGTGTGTCTGATAGCCCATCTCATTTTAATGAAAACGTAGTCCGCAACTCGTGGTCGTGCAGTAGCGTTCTCGCTTCCCGCGCCCGGGTTCCCGGGTTCGATTCCCGGCGGGGACAGGATTTTCTCTGCCTCGTGATGACTTGGTGTTGTGTGATGTCCTAGGATAGTTAGATTTAAGTAGTTCTAAGTTCTAGGGGACTGATGACCACAGATGTTAAGTCTCATAGTGCTCAGAGCCATTTGAACCATTTCTTTGAAAACGTAAAATAGGCTACAAACTTTGTTGGCCGCACTGTTTATGTACGACCGCCAAATCAATCTCTTGCCTATAGTGACACCAGGACATCTGACGGAGTCACACCAAGTTGAGACCATGGCACCACTTGTGCTCTGCTGGTTAGGGTGGTTGAACTTGGGAGTAAACAGAACTGCCTGACTTTTGTTAGATTTTTTTTTCATCTTCCAGACATAAGACCACTGGTTGATTTTGTCCAGACGTCTGTAGAGATATGTGATGATACAATTTAGGTTACGCCAGCGATTGAATAGTTCATTATCATCTACGTATAGGACAGTTTACTCTCCCAACTGCTTGAGTGCGTCGTTTATGAGAGAATTCAACACGGATGCCAGAACAGAACCTTGCGGCACTCCGGTCATGTTTGTTTCATGTTGGTGAAATGTTTGCCGTTCCTGATGGAGAACTGTACATGCCTGGGGAACGAATCAGGTGTCTTGAATATGTGTCCTGAAGGACGCAATCTGAATATCAAGTCGTCAATACTGGTTCGGTAGAAAGCATCCTGTATATCAAGGAAGACTCTGTCGGTGCTACCTCCTTCAATATTTGACGTGCAGATGCACTCTACAAGTAGCAAGGACTGCTGTTCTGTGGAATGTTCGGCGCGAAATCCAAACTGTTTTTGGAGTAGAATATTGCGGTCATTGAGGACTTTCTGTGGCGACTACGGTACAAAACATTCCAGAATGTGGCCTTAGAAATGGAAGTGGGAGACTGATCTCTGACATTCCGGAATAAGCTGGTCTTTCTGAAGTCTAGGAAGGGAGATTACTTTATCTGTCTCCCACATCGAGGAGAAGTAGTACCAGTAAAGTCTACAGCTAAGAAAGGTAGTGGCAAGAGGACATAGATGTTTTAAGAGAGGAAGCCTAATTTGATGGGGACCAGTTGGTTGCTCTGACGCTCGATTAGAGCAAATACTGTGTCCCTGTCTACTGTATCGTATTCCCCATCTGTTCTTCCTGTTCTCAGATGGGTCACTCGTCCGATAACTGTCCTTTCCCGCCTCTCATTCTTGTCATCACTGAGGCGAGTTTGGAATTGTAACTCCCGTGGTTTAATTTCCGTTTCTTTCTCATCTGAATAGCCTAGATCGTTCCCACATTGGAGTGGCTGTACTATAGTGGAAGGTTTCTTCCAGCATGCGTGCATGTCTGAAGGAACACTGTATCGTACTTCTTAATAACATAGGCACTGCTCTTTCGTATTTATTCACCAATACGAGGCCTTCGATTCTCAATAAACGTGTCCTTCCTGGACTGGGATATATGTCAAGTACGACTGCATGTCGTGACACATAGAAGTTTAGGTCTGGCCGTGATTTGTGCGTGGATAGCCGAATCGGTTAAGCCGACCGCTCACGTAAATTGAGAAATCAGGGTTCGAGTCCCAGTCCGTCACAAAGTTTCAATGTCGTTAATCCAAAACACACCCAATGTTGGTTCATATTCACACCTTGTAACGGAACTGAAATGAAGGTGGGCTGACAGTAATTTGGAGCCCGCGCGTTGGAAACGGGCGCGCTGGTGTGAGACTGCCAGGGAGTGCACCCTGATGCCATCTATTGGCGAAACTGGGAATTAGCGCTACCTGTCAGACAATGCACTAAGCTCTCGGAGTCAAATGTATTCTTTTTCTTGGTAATTATAAGTTATTACTGTATGATTTAATGTTATAAAGCGCTAGTAGTAAATTATTATGACTGGTATGAACTCCAGGGTAATAAATATAAATATTCTTAAATACTAAATGATTTCGGTGAAAAGGTGGTAGGGGAACGCCCCACTCTTGGTGATACGAGCGTAGCTAGAGGTAGCTGGAGACACAGGGACTGAACAATGGAATGGCCTGGGGAGTGTTGATGTGACCGGACGTGCGTAACTGTGCTCACGCAAAAGTGATTGTGCAACAGCGAAGAGGCGAATATCGTCGCCGTTTGTGGAGTAGAACGCGACGAATGGTTGTCGAAGCCGTCTCTATGCCACTGGGGCTGATTGTAAGAGTTCCTGCGCCCAGATTTTATGGCGGACGTGCAGTGGCTTATACGAGTGCTACAGCTCCTAGTTCCAGCCGCCATTGAGGGCATGAGGCGTGAAGAGCTGCGTTAGCCACCTGCATCTCACCACCAGCACCGACACGTTTACCCAAGGCAAGACTGCTTGCAAATGTTAAGTCGAACTTGGTATACATGTAAAAGGAGAATACCAGTTTTCTTTTATGCAAGTGCAGAGGACAGTATATAGTAATGAGTAAAATTATGACGCATGTTTTTCATTGTAAAGTGTAGTAACCTCAAACATAGTATAGTGAAATCAGACTGAGGCCACCATCGCCTCTTTCATTTACAATTCTTTTGGTTGTAGAATACTTTAGCGTATAAGAATGTTGAAAAGAGCAATGGTCACACCAGAATGAGTCGCCTATTTATAGTTACTTAAATTTTTCTGAGTAACGTTTCAAGTAAAGTCACTTAACTAATTCTATATCAATTGTCCAAAGAGTAATATCCAAAATCATTAAATAAGTTGAAGGATAGGATTTTGTTAACCTAAGTTGCATAAATTGTCTTGGTAGTAATTACCTAGCCAACTCACAGAAATTGAGAGAGTATTTGCTTTGTAGAATCACCTAGAATGATCAGAAATAGTAATATTCAGAATTAAGTTTAAATTCAACTCAAGCCGTTTCACTTCGAAACGAGCCAAAAAACTGATTTATTCTTTTGCTCCTTCAGAGCTGGCGACCGTAGTTATAAGTATTTTCAGGAGGATTCGACGGTAAGTCTGCTGCTCTCGTCGCGCTGATAGGATTATCCACTGCTGCTAGCAGTGGTGATTGGATACATAAGCTCACTACCAAGTTAAGTGGGTCAGGTAGGCAGTGTTACAGTGTGAACTGTAGGGCACTGTAGGCCGTGGATCGAACCCGTTCAATCATCACAGCTCTTTCGGAAATAGTCCGGTTAGGAGTGTACTAATCATTAGGTAAATACTGACGAGTAACGGTCAAAAATGTATACGCAAGTGAATTTAGCAAGGTCCATGTAGCACCTAGTTAATGTGGTGCAATGGCGAGGGTAGGAGCGGAGTGAAAGTGAGTTGAGCTTGTGGCAGCTGTGCTGTATTCAAAGATTAATAACGTGAATTCACTACTACCTCTTACCATTAGGACTGAGCTATTTACGGTTAAAATACGTAGCAGTAAGCGCAAAGGCGTGACAGCTACAAGTCCGTATTGGCTTTATACATACGGAAGTAGGAAGCGGGTCATTCCGTCAGTGGAGGGGGTTAAAACAACCGAGTCAGTTGAGAACATACCCCATTTACTGATGGAAAGATTCGGCGGTTCGGTCGCAACCTGCGAATATATTTCCTGTATAGTTTGGAAATGGTTTTAATAGTGAGGTGGAAGGTGGGAGTGGGGGGGGGGCGGCGAAGTGAGGGGAAGGCCTAACCTGACACACACAAGCGCGCCTGCGCAAATTAAAGACGACAGCAGTGGCCGCTCAGACAGAGAACTCATTGTATGAGCTGCCGGTACATGCACTGGCGATGCAGTGGACACTGCAGGAATCAGTGGTCTTAAAAATGACGCTACCACTCAGCGACAGTGCTTAACAACACTTGTTCGAGAAACTGCATCCATTTCAGTGATATTCATATGATCAAATGTGGACACCAACTAGCAGATATTAATATGAGATCCGTCTATTGGTTTAACTGCATGCCATATTTAGTAAGATAATGGCGACAGGCATGTTTCAGTCGCGCACTCTGAATTTGTAATGCATTTAAAGTGCTTCGTTTCGATGTATTGTAGCGTAATGTCCACTGGGAATCCAATGACACAGGTCGCCATCCTAAGACACTCACGATGCATTTGGGTAGATGACCCTGTCTTCCATACCAATTTTTAAAAATGACCTCTTAATCGTCAGGAATGGTACATCAGTATTAACATTCCAGCATTCTGACACACTGTTGCTACCTGCATAGAGCCATATACTCAGTTCAATCACAAAATGTAGAAGTCCGAAACTCCTGTCAAATAACGACTTTTATTACTCTCCCATGCGTAGAAAAAAAGTTATTTCGTTTCGAAGACGAAACTTCTGCTACTGCCATCCATCCCTATTCAATTCGCAAATGGCGCGTGGAAGGAATTTAAAGCTATGCAGTTTCTCGTTGCAATCATTTTGGGAGACGTATGTGAGAGGAAGAAATATATTGCCCACAACACTTAAAAGAAATGCCAAAGAGATAGCCTATACTATCCCTATGCTACGCCTACACCAGCCGGCCACTTCTGTGACCTAAAAGCGGCAAAAAATAGGAAACAGTTCGTAACAAGACTCATCCGACCAAATGACTTTCATCCATTTCCCCACAGCCAAGGTTTTCTGGCTTCGGCGCTACGTTTTCCTCTTACAGGTATTTGCATCACTGGTGAGTAGTTTTGGAGTTCCAGCTCGCCCTGCAATCTGTAGTTCCCTACTTATAGAGTTCCGGTCATGTTATTTTGGTGCTGACAGTGTTGCCGAGGGCGACATTTAGTTCTACGGTGATTTTTGTATCTGTTGTTCACTACCATTTTGTCACAATATCTTTAGTGACCATCCGTCACGATCACTCAATACGAATTACCGTCCGCGCTCTGACTTAGCGGATGACGTTTTTCTGCTTTCCCTGTATGCGGTATAAATCTTCGACACGACGCCTCTTGAAACGCTAAACACTTCTGCTACCTTCGTTGTGGAAATATCCACCATAAGAGCTCGAAGAACTGCCCACTTTTGAATTCATTTACCTCCGATATAACGCACTCACAACTACACGGATCACTGTTCTGACAACGGCTGACATTGGCAACGAATTGAGGGAACTGCACAAGTACCTTTCATGGTCAAATAAAACTGCACAATCTGCAGGCTTGGCTAGCATCTGCATTTGTGTTCAAGTATGCATTTCTCGCGGAGGTTCCATATTTTTGGCCAGCCCCTGCACCAGTCTCATCAGTTTCAGGCACCTCGAAGTAATTTTGTTAACAGGGTTCTGCTTATACCTATTAGACACATACATTGACTAATTTCCTTAAGTTATGTAGTATAACAGTACGACGGCGATGTCATTTTTCAACGGTATCATTGTCCATGTCTCAGTGCTCCAGTGGTTTGAGGAGCATTATAGTGAACACACATTGATATCTCGGCGACCAAATTCGCCTGATGTAAATCCTATGGAACCCATCTGGGTCGCTATCAGGCCCCATTACCGCGTACGGCAATCAGCGGTCCATTATTTACGTGAACTGCATGGCCTAGGCGTAGATATCCAATGCCACCTACCTCCACAAGCCTACCAACAAACTGTCGGATTCCTGATACGTATAATCAGTGCTATATCAACAGTTTATGATGCTTTTGTTCTTGATAACGTATTCAGTATCAATATGTAGTGTGTCCAGTCCAGCCGGCCGGTGTGGCCGTGCGTTTAAAGGCGCTTCAGTCTGGAACCGCGTGACCGCTACGGTCGCAGGTTCGAATCCCGCCTCGGGCATGGATGTGTGTGATGTCCTTAGGTTAGTTAGGTTTAAGTAGTTCTGAGTTCTAGGGGATTAATGACCTCAGATGTTAAGTCCTATAGTGCTCAGAGCCATTTCTATACTAAAAACGGATCGTTTACACTACCCCGTGTCAGCCCAGTTTTACAGTATTCCTGCGTGGTGCCCCTTTTCTTCATTCTCTTGCATTAACATGTGGTCTACTAAAACTACTGTCTTCGACATATTCCTGTATCATCATAATCTGGCAATCAGCCAGCAGTGAACTAAGCTATCGTTATTTTTTATAGTGCGAAACTCATTCCACAAGTATGGAATTGGCTGTTCCTATGATTTCCGCATGACAATGAAGAAACGCTATATAAAATAAAAGGTCATTCGTACTCAATGTTAGCTCCCAATGTCAGGGACCTCCTGTAGCAGATTTAGGGTATGACGGTGTGTATCGTCTCCCACGCAGGTACTGCACATACACTGATCAGTCAGCATTCATTCCGCGACGTTGGATGCCACCTGGTGGCGTTGCGGGTACGTGATGCGATAACAAAGGTACGTAAGCGTGGCAGACACGACGGGGGATCACCCTAACGAAGATAAGGGCTGCAAATGACGAAATCCATTGAGGTAAACGACTCTGACAAAGGGCAAATTATTATCATGCAGAGCCTGTGAACGAGTATCTCGAAAATCTCGAAGCTGGTCGAATGTCCACCTGCTACTGTCGTAAGCATCTACGGAAATAGGCAGAAGGACAGTGAAACTACCAATACGAGGTGCATTCAAGTTCTAAGGCCTCCGATTTTTTTTCTAATTAACTACTCACCCAAAATCGATAAAACTGGCGTTACTTCTCGACGTAATCGCCCTGCAGACGTACACATTTTTCACAACGCTTACGCCATGATTCCATGGCAGCGGCGAAGGCTTCTTTAGGAGTCTGTTTTGACCACTGGAAAATCGCTGAGGCAATATCATCTCGGCTGGTGAATTTGCGGCCACGGAGATTGTCTTTCATTGTTGGAAAAAGCCAAAAGTCACTAGGAGCCAGGTCAGGTGAGTAGGGAGCATGAGGAATCACTTCAAAGTTATCACGAAGAAACTGTTGCGTAACGTTAGCTCGATGTGCGGGTGCGTTGTCTTGGTGAAACAGCACACGCGCAGCCCTTCCCGGACGTTTTTGTTGCAGTGCAGGAAGGAATTTGTTCTTCAAAACATTTTCGTAGGATGCACCTGTTACCGTAGTGCCCTTTGGAACGCAATGGGTAAGGATTACGCCCTCGCTGTCCTAGAACATGGACACCATCATTTTTTCAGCACTGGCGGTTACCCGAAATTTTTTTGGTGGCGGTGAATCTGTGTTCTTCCATTGAGCTGACTGGCCCTTTGTTTCTGGATTGAAAAATGGCATCCACGTCTCATCCATTGTCACAACCGACGAAAAGAAAGTCCCATTCGTGCTGTCGTTGCGCGTCAGCATTGCTTGGCAACATGCCACACAGGCAGCCATGTGGTCGTCTGTCAGCATTCGTGGCACCTACCTGGATGACACTTTTCGCATTCTAGGTCGTCATGGAGGATTGTGTGCACAGAACCCACCGAAATGTCAACTCTGGAGTCGATCTGTTCAACAGTCATTCGGCGATCCCCCAAAACAATTCTCTCCACTTTCTCGATCATGTCGTCAGACCGGCTTGTGCAAGCCCGAGGTTGTTTCAGTTTGTTGTCACACGATGTTCTGCCTTCATTAAACTGTCGCACCCACGAACGCACTTTCGACACATCCATAACTCCATCACCACATGTCTCCTTCAAATGTCGATGAATTTCAATTGGTTTCACACCACGCAAATTCAGAAAACGAATGATTGCACGCTGTTCAAGTAAGGAAAATGTCGCCATTTTAAGTATTTAAAACAGTTCTCATTCTCGCCGCTGGCGGTAAAATTCCATCTGCCGTACGGTGCTGCCATCTCTGGGACGCATTGACAATGAACGCTGCCTCATTTTAAAACAATGCGCATATTTCTATCTCTTTCCAGTCTGGAGAAAAAAAAATTGGAGGCCTTAGAACTTGAATGCACCTCGTAGGTGCCAAATAGTTGGACGTCCACGACTCTTCACAGAACATGGGGTTAAGATAAGTGTCTGCTCTGTAAAGTAGGATACATGGTGATGTGCGGCATCTCTGCTGAAAGAGGACAATGCTGGTGCACGCACAAATGTTTTGGAGCACATCGTTCATAGTTCATTGTTGAACATGGAGCTCCGCAGCAGACCACCCCTACGTGTTCACATGTTGACCCAAAGACATCGTCAGTTTCGATTGCAGAGTGCAAAGGATTATCAGGATTCGACCGTCGATCAATGGAAACGTGTCGGCTCTTCAGGTGAATCATATTTTGCTACACAAGGTTGCGGTCGTCTCCACAAACACCGTCATCGAGATGAACGGCGGCTCGAAGCGTGCATTGAGTCAGAGACGAAAGCTGGTGGGAGCAGTATTATGCTACGGTAAACATTCTCCTGTGCCTGCATGGGACCTGTGGTAGTAATGGGAGACACGCTTGCAGCTGCGAACCACTTGCGTTCCTTCATGTTTGAGGTCTTACCCGACGGCAATGTCATCTTTCAACAGTATAATTGTCCTTGTCTCAGAGCCAGAACCGTGCTCCAGTGGTTTGAGGAGCATTATAGTGAACACACATTGATGTATCGGCGACCAAATTCGCTTGATGTAAATCTATGGAACCCATCTGGGTCGCTATCGGGCGCCAGCACCGCGTACGGAAATACGCGGTCCATTATTTACGTGAATTGCATGACCAGTGCGTAGATATCTTATGCCACATACCTCCGCAAACCTACCAATAAACTGTCGGATCTCTGATACGTAGAATCACTGATGTATTTCGTCCCAAATACGGAGTAATACCATATTAAGCAGGTGGTCATAATATTTTGGCTCCTCAGTGTATATGTAGTGGTAGTTTAGAAACAAAACACTTATTTCCGAAGATAAAAGCAAATTGAAGTTTAGAACCTCTGGGTGGCATGTAGGAGGGATTTATCTAGTACACACACACACACATAATTTCCACATATGGAATTCCCTATCAGTCTTAGTTGTATGCAGTTTCTGTTAATTTACCCGGAAGCGTTGGTGAAAAATAGGCTGCTTTTTTTCCAATGAAGGCACATCAGCGTAATATGAGCCTAGCAGTGTTACAAAATACACTCTGCGTTATTTATGTTGATGCGACTGCTTAGCAGGTCAGCGGCAACCAATCACGTAACGCGATGTTATCATTAGTAGTGTTATGTAAACCACCTTCTTCGTGGATGAATTACGAGGGGCGTTCAATAAGTAAGGCATCACCTTTTTTTTATTTGAAAGCAGTTTAGTATTATTTAGGGTTCCAATAATGTAACGCAATTTTATCATTAGTAGTGTTTTGTAAACCACCTCCTTCGTGGATGAATGACGAGAGGCGTTCAACAAGTAATGCAACAGCAGATTGGTTTTATTTAGGATTCCAAACACCAAATTAATCCCCACTCTTCTAGCTACAAAACCATATTTTCTAACATAATCTCCGCTCAATGCGACGGCTTTACACCGCCTTACTGGGAGAACCTGTATGCCCGCCCGATACCACTCACTTGGTCGACGTCGGAGCCAACGTCTTGCTGCATCAATAATCTCCTGATTGTCCACGTACTGCTTCCCGCGGAGTCCATCTTTCATTGAGCCAA
Source organism: Schistocerca piceifrons (assembly GCF_021461385.2). Classification (NCBI taxonomy): domain Eukaryota; kingdom Metazoa; phylum Arthropoda; class Insecta; order Orthoptera; family Acrididae; genus Schistocerca; species Schistocerca piceifrons. Next base: position 175,782,406 of record NC_060149.1, on the reverse strand, counting down.
ACAGATGGCAGCTCTTTATTGTGACGAGGAACCCAGAGGGCACACACCTTTGAGTAGCACAACTGGTGGACGAGTGTGTCACGACTACCAACAGAAACGTTCGGTTCAACAGCGAGGTGTTCGATTGTGGTCCGTCGATCACCTCGAATGAGTGTGTCCACACGTTCCAACACTACAGAAGTCACAGCTGTGTGAGGCCGGCTGGCGGGAGATCGGACAGGTTTGCTCGACTTTGTTCCGCTGATGAGACGCCTCGCTCAACGACTCAACATGCTTTTGTTCACTACCAGGTGTCACGATAATTCCAATATCAGAGAAAAACGTTATTAGAGATGAAACAACCTTTAGGCTTGTAAACGTGAATTTATTACAGTAAATGACACTTCAAAAAGAAAATTTGAGTTTGAAATTACATAACGAATATTTTTATACAGGACTGGGACCCGGTACTCCAATCCAGCAACTATTGTTCCTGTTAAGTAACCACGAAAGATATTAATTATGATTGCAATCACAAGTAACGAAATGTGCGCTGGTTTAAACTTATATTGACACGGCACAAAGTTTTGTGTTGGACGGGGATTTGAACCTAGCACCTAATCAGATTGTTAACAATGAACATGCAAATGCTAGAAATTTTCCACCAATACCTAGATGGCTGAAACTGAAAGGACAAGACGAAGAAGTATTGTCTTACCGGTATCCTAACGCAGAATCTATCGTCGTTGACTTCTTGTCACAATAGACGTTAAAATTCAGTTTATTTCACCAGTAGCGAGATGTGCACATGTCTGGACTGGAAATAATCTGACGTACAGTTCTGTGTTGACTGGGAGTCGAGCCCTGCACATATCATCGCTGTTGACTTCACACGAAGAGACGTTGACTATCGAATTCCCTTTCACCAGCAGCTATGAGTGGCATGTTCGAACCTGAAATGATATAAAGAAAATTTCTATGTCTGATTGCGCGTCGAAACCGGTTTCCAATCGTTATTGTAGAAAACGCGTGGAAAGGTGTTAAAAATCATAACCACTTATTACGTCTAGTTTGGTATATGCAAACTACAACTTGAAATTGCACGAAGGAAACTTTTGTGCCAGACCACGATTCAGACCGAGAAATGCGCCTTCCTAGAGACCTTGAGGACTGCAGTACCTTCGCGGACCAATGAAACGATGGAACGGCGTCATGTCAAGGTGTTTAGACTGAGCGAAAGGTGGGATCTGAGTTCTAATCTCAGCCCAACACTAATATGTTCAACATCTCAAGTTCAGATACAATAAGAAACAAGTGCCCTCTGACCTTACATGTCGAGTGGCTCATTAATAATGATGAAAAAAAACTCGTGTAAGAAAGCAATCTTACTTCCGCCTGTGTCATGGCCCAACCTAAACCGACTCCCCTAAAGTAGACACGGTGGAGACATCATATTTAGTGTGGATTTGGAACCACGGTAAACCCTACGTTGTTCGACTTGCGTTACCAGAGACGAACAGGGTCTGTTCTACTTCTTAAAAATGGTTACATGGTATGTGAATCGAACCCAAACCTAAGCATACGTAGCTAGAATCATTACAGCAGACCATCATCCTACACACACCATTGATTCATGATTGTTTCGTAAAGGAGGATGCTCCACGCTGAAAGGGAATTGATTTCCTGGAGGTTTACTACAACCTGTTCGATACATTAATTTCCTTGTTCGTCCATATCAGTATTCACTAGATGTCTTGACAACTCAGTGCGTGTTTTCGACTTGATTTTGCAAACACTGAAATAAAATCACGTAACAGTTATGAACGAACGATCAGCACGGTAGGATGCGCAAATTTTTGCTGGAAGTGTTGCATTCCACTTGTAATTCTGTCCTGATGTATGTATTTATGGTTTACTCATAAATATGGTGCAATGTAGACGCAAAGGCCAGATATCGAGAACATTCATATATTTACGTTTTGAAACCGCATTTCATCTTTTATAATTACGTAGGTAAGGATGTAGTGACGTTTTCTCATGCAGTGGATTATGTGAAGAGCATTGATGTACGCAATCCATCATGGTTAGGAAGGGAACGGTCCAGTCCGACATGTACAAGGGTCGTTCAATAAGTAATGCCCCACTTTTTTTTTCTCAGAACATATTTATTCTTAAGAATCAGAATTTGGTGACAATATAAATAAACATGTCTTGTCCATGTCCTATTTTTCTGCGTAGTCTCCATCAATTTCTATGGTCGTACGCCAACGTTGTGGAGTAGCATGTATTCCCTGCTGGTAAAAGCTCTTGTCCTGTAGTCGTAGCTACGTTTTCACTGCATGACTGACACACTCCTCATCTTCAAAGTGTGTTCCCATTAGAGAATCTTTAAGCGGCCCAAAGAGATGGAAGTCCGAGGGTGCCAGGTTTGGATTGTAGGGTGGATGAGGCAATGATGTCCAACCCTATTTGGCGATGTGTTGCCGGTCTGTCAGACTTGTGTGTGGGCGTGCATTATCGTTTGGAGCAAGATTTTGCTGGATTCTTGTCCGATCCAACAAATCGGAAATGGTTCTTGAGTTTATTCAAAGTCTTCGTGTATGCCTCTGAATTGATGGTTGACTCCCTGGCATCACATCCACGAGAATGACGTCATCACAATCCCAGGAGACTATCACCATGACTTTTCCGGCAGAGGTGATTGTCTTGAATTTCTTATTTTATGGTGAATGAGGATGATGTCACTCCATGGACTGCCTTTTTGTTTCCGGCGCAAAGTGGTGCGCCCAGCTTTCGTCCCCCGTAACGATCCGTGACAGAAAGGTCTCTCCGTCGGTTTCAAAACAGTCCCACAATTCAGATGAAATGGCCTTTCTTTGAATCTTGTGGTCCGCTGTGAGAATTCGTGGAATCCATCGTGAGCACCTCTGAATATCCGAGAGTCCTGATAATTGCACACGCATTTCCAATGCTGACCGACAACTATAGACCCAATTGTCGAGTTATGATCCGCCGAGCGCCACGAATAATGGCATCTGCATGATTCAGCATGTCTGGAGCAATGGTTGTGACGGGACGTTCCGAGCGTGGCTGATCATGGAGCTCTGTTTCTGTATTTCCTGAGGCTGGAACTTTCTGTGCCCATAGCCCAACTTTACTCCTATCAACTCCAGCATCGCCATACACCGCACATAGACGTTTATGGATGTTCACCACGGTTTCTTTTTCTGTACGCAAGAATTCAAAAGAACATTGGTAATTACTGCACAAACAGCTCTGACCATGACCATGGAACAAGAGCTACACTCAACTTACATTTACCAAGAAAAAATAAACATACAACTCGAAACAGCATTTTCTACCAAGGACTGAAACTGTACATTAAATTACCAAAAGAGATTAAACAAATTGCAAAAATACACTTATTTAAAAAGGCAGCTAAAAAGTACCTGTTATGAAATACATTTTATAAATTGAAGGATTACTTAGATAAAACAGTAGGGGATTGATCAAAAATGATGTTATACAAATAAATAATAATAATGATTAGAAAACATCCAACGTTCCACATTACACCTTCAGACTATGCTTGTTACATTCTTTTTACCTTTTCTAGAAAAACTTACCCCCGAACTATGCATAGCACAATACTAACACCTCTTCCTCTTTCTGAGCTTAACATCTCTCTAATTATAGAGGGATGCTGACTCAGCTTTTCGGGATAGCAAATGGAAGGTTGGGGTACAGAAAATGGCCCAGAGATCACCAGTGTGTGTGTGTTTGCGTGTGTGTAGTGAGTGAAGTGTTATGAAACAATGTGTGTATAGTGTGTGCAATGACTAACAGTAAGATATGAGTGAACAATTGCATTATTTAATAAGTTATTTGTGAAAAAGGTATTGTATACCAGGAGTAACTCTAATGTTTGTCTCTAACTTGAAGTCTGTAAATGTATGTGTGTACGAATTAGCTCATTTTAAATTGGTCTAAACTTGAAAATACTTTGACATGCCCTATATCCTTGTAAAAAGAGATCTATGGATGAATAAAGCTGCTGCTACTACTACTAGCACGCTGCTTGTAACGTGAGTCACATGTAGACGCCATTTTGACGCTGTACTACGGTCTGCCATCTGCCAGAAAGGTTCGAAACTTCGCCGGCTCACAGAACATACATCAAATGTGAAGCACCAATAAGGACGTCTGTCTATGTACATTAATGGCCTTTTTTTTTTTTAAATGTGTCGCATTACTTATTGAACGACCCTCGTAGAAATCTATCCTGAAATTTTCAGACAGGAGGTGTACACCGAAAAAAACAGTGTCAGAATTTCAGCTGCTAAGGCACAATGCAAGTATTTTAAAAAAGCTATTGAAAATTACCAAATTCTTTGCTCGCCAGGTGGCTGGAGTAATGAACGCGGCAACCGTAGCTGGAGCAGGCAGTACATGCACAATACGGCAGGCACAGATCCTTGATTGACGGGACATCGGTAAAAAGATAACACGCCTCAACGTGATCGTAATTTGTAAAGCGAATTTAAGGTTCCTTTGATAGTTTAAATCACACAGTTACGACAGTTACTACCCGCTCCAATTAGCTGCAGCTCATTAATATCCATAACAATTAGCAGCTGCCTTTGCGGTGTCGCCAAGTGTTGATGACGGAGTTAAAACAGAATTAATTTTCTTTATGTTTCCATCGCATACGCTTGCTAATAGCATCTGCCTTTTTGGAGGTTCCAGAGCCTCACAGTAATGTGGTATCTAAATAATGTCTTCAGCTTTGCAAAGATAAAATACAAGAATGTGGTATTCAATCGAACTAATTTACTTTTCCTGAAGACCTACGTATCAGTTATTTATTATTTCATTTCTTAGACATTTCATTAGAAATTCTGGAAACATTGAAACATTGAAAAAATACAGTACCTTCCTAGCCCAAAGAATACATGGAGAGTGATAGCTTATAGTGCCACAGAATAGGTTGTAAATTTTTTGGTTAAACGAAGGAGAGAGAAAACGCTGAAATTAAGCTGTCTGTGAAGCCGGTTTTGTTTCGCAAAATCTGAATTTGAATTGTATAAATGGAAGAAAGATTTACACGCGGTGCGAAATATGCGCCAAAATGAAACTCACCGAAGTGGGAGAGATGAACTATTCGAAAGATTTAGAACTGCTCGTGAGAATCGTTACAGAGGTATATCTACGAGAGTGGACCCTCTGAACTGCAAGTGAAATGAACATTACTGATTTCAAGGCTTCTTCGACCTGGTATAACGGATTGAGAAATGGAAGTCGTAAGATTACGAGCCTTAACTTCAAGTAAACTGGTAGAGGAGATTTCATTAACACGTAGTACTGAAGACAAATTCGTACTTTCCTACTATCAAATGGTTCAAATGGCTCTGAGCACTATGGGATTTAACTGCTGTGGTCATCAGTCCCCTAGAACTTAGAACTACTTAAACCTAACTAACCTAAGGACATCACACACATCCATGCCCGAGGCAGGATTCGAACCTGCGACCGTAGTGGTCTCGCGGTTCCAGACTGTAGCGCCTAGAACCGCTCGGCCACTCTTGCCGGCTCCTACTATCCCCTAAAATGCTGTGTATAAAGCCAACCGGACAGGTTTCGTGCACAATTGCGTGCAAACTTCAATTTTGTCATTTAGAGCGAAAAAAGACAGTCGCTTGTGCATCGACGTATTCTATGGCACATTCCTATACAACAATGCCACAGAAAAGCACCAGTGAGCTACTGTTTCCGCAGCTTTAGGTCTGTCTTCAGGAACCACAAGGCAAATGGGGGACAAAAATTTAAAAATTAAAAAAAAAAAGACTATGTAGCTGCAAAAATCTTGTAATCGACGTAGTAAGATTTGGAAACATACGAGAGAATAATTTTCAATACAACATCCGAAACGTATTCTCATCGGTTGCAGAAAATAATTCATTGCTTTTATTCTACTCTTTACCTGGACATAATGACATCTCTGAATTTAGAGGACGAAAAGACTGTTAATACAAATCGGAATCCAGCCGGAACTAATAGTAGTGTGATTCAGCCCATAAATAAAAAAAACTATTTTCGACAATGTAAAGAATTTTCCAGAAAATTGTCGGGCAATATAACTTCTGGTAACTGTTTGTCATTTCAGTTTTATCAGCGTAACAATATTGTTAAACTTCAGTCATTTGTGCACTGTTAGTTTGCATCATCGAGTTTTACTACTTTCATCAAGTATGCCTGGTATGCAGCACAATATGCAGACAATGGCCACGACCATTCCTTAGCTCATCCCAATTCTGTCTAAATAAAACTAGTCATTACTGTGAAGTGCCTGAATGCATTAATTTTCCTTTTATCAGGTGTTGCTTGTGTAAGAAAAATGACTGTTTCGTCATCCAACACTCATTTCGCATTATTGTGACGACTACAGGGAATAAACCAAGAAATGTTATATTGCTATTAAAATATACACTCCTGGAAATTGAAATAAGAACACCGTGAATTCATTGTCCCAGGAAGGGGAAACTTCATTGACACATTCCTGGGGTCAGATACATCACATGATCACACTGGCAGAACCACAGGCACATAGACACAGGCAACAGAGCATGCACAATGTCGGCACTAGTACAGTGTATATCCACCTTTCGCAGCAATGCAGGCTGCTATTCTCCCATGGAGACGATCGTAGAGATGCTGGATGTAGTCCTGTGGAATGGCTTGCCATGCCATTTCCACCTGGCGCCTCATTTGGACCAGCGTTCGTGCTGGACGTGCAGACCGCGTGAGACGACGCTTCATCCAGTCCAAAACATGCTCAATGGGGGACAGATCCGGAGATCTTGCTGGCCAGGGTTGTTGACTTACACCTTCTAGAGCACGTTGGGTGGCACGGGATACATGCGGACGTGCATTGTCCTGTTGTAACAGCAAGTTCCCTTGCCGGTCTAGGAATGGTAGAACGATGGGTTCGATGACGGTTTGGATGTACCGTGCACTATTCAGTGTCCCCTCGACGATCACCGGTGGTGTACGGCCAGTGTAGGAGATCGCTCCCCACACCATGATGCCGGGTGTTGGCCCTGTGTGCCTCGGTCGTATGCAGTCCTGGTTGTGGCGCTCACCTGCACGGCGCCAAACACGCATACGACCATCATTGGCAGCAAGGCAGAAGCGACTCTCATCGCTGAAGGCGACACGTCTCCATTCGTCCCTCCATTCACGCCTGTCGCGACACCAATGGAGGCGGGCTGCACGATGTTGGGGCGTGAGTGGAAGACGGCCTAACGGTGTGCGGGACCGTAGCCCACCTTCATGGAGACGGTTGCGAATGGTCCTCGCCGATACCCCAGGAGCAACAGTGTCCCTAATTTGCTGGGAAGTGGCGGTGCGGTCCCCTACGGCACTGCGTAGGATGCTACGGTCTTGGCGTGCATCCGTGCGTCGCTGCGGTCCGGTCCCAGGTCGACGGGCACGTGCACCTTCCGCCGACCACTGGCGACAACATCGATTACTGTGGAGACCTCAAGCCCCACGTGTTGAGCAATTCGGCGGTACGTCCACCCGGCCTCCCGCATGCCCACTATACGCCCTCGCTCAAAGTCCGTCAACTGCACATACGGTTCACGTCCGCGCTGTCGCGGCATGCTACCAGTGTTAAAGACTGCGATGGAGCTCCGTATGCCACGGAAAACTGGCTGACACTGACGGCGGCGGTGCACAAATGCTGCGCAGCTAGCGCCATTCGACGGCCAACACCGCGGTTCCTGGTGTGTCCGCTGTGCCGTGCGTGTGATCATTGCTTGTACAGCCGTCTCGCAGTGTCCGGAGCAAGTATGGTGGGTCTGACACACCGGTGTCAATGTGTTCTTTTTTCCATTTCCAGGAGTGTATATTGAGGTGACAAAAGTCTGCGGTAGCGTTCTCGCTTCCCACGCTCGGGTTCCCAGGTACGATTCCCGGCGGGGTCAGGGATTTTCTCTGCCTCGTGATGACTGGGTGTTGTGTGATGTCCTTAGGTTAGTTAGGTTTAAGTAGTTGTAAGTTCTAGGGGACTGATGACCATAGATGTTAAGTCCCATAGTGCTCAGAGCCATTTGAACCATTTTGAGAAAAGTTATGGGATACCTCCTAATATCGTGTCGGGTTTTGTCTGGTGTAGTGCAGTAATTCGAAGTGGCCGTCCATAATTGCGAAAGAGTTGTCGATGCAGAATTCTGTGCACGAACTGACCTCTCGTTTACGCCCTATAAATGTTCGATAGGATTCATGTCGGGAGTTCTAGTGGCCAAATCATTTGCTCGAACTGTCCAGAACGTTCTTCAAACCAATCGCTCACAATTGCAGCCCGGTGACATGGCGCACTGTCATCCATAAAAATTCCATCTTTGTTTGGGAATATGAAGTAACTGCATGAACGGCTGAAAAGGGGCTCCAGGTAGCTGAACATAAGTCCAGTCAGTGATCGGTACAGCTGGACCAGAGGATCGAGTTCATTCCATGTAAACACAGCCCACATCATTATGGGGCCACCACCAGCTTGCACAGTGCCTTGTTGACAACTTGGGTCCATTTCTTCGTGGGGTCTGCGCCACGCTCGAATCCTATTATCAGCTCTTACCAGCAGAAATCTGGATTCATCTGCCCTGACCAGGGTTTTCTAGTAGTCTAGTGTCCAACTGATATAGTCACGAGCCCAGGACAGGATCTGCACGCGATGTAGTGCTGTTAGAAAAGGCATTCGCATCCGTCGTCTGCTGTCGCACTGTGCTGACGTACACGTTTGTCATACGTCCTACACCGATTTCTGCGGTTGTTTCACGTAGTGCTGCTCCTGCGTTAGCGCTGACAACTCTACGGAAACGGCGCTGCTCTCGGCGGTTAAGTGAAGACCGCCTGCCTCTGTGTTGTCCTTGTTGAGAAGTAATGCCTCAAATTTGGCGTTCTCGACACACTCTTGACAATGTAGCTTTCGTAATATTGAATTCTCTAACGATTTACGAAATAGAATGTCCCATACGTCTAGCTCCATCTACCTTTCCACATTCAAAGGCTGTTACACTACTGACCATTAAAATTGGTACACCAAGAAGAAATGCAGATGATAAACGGGTATTCATTGGACAAATATATTATACTAGAACTGACATGTGATTACATTTTCACGCAATTTGGGTGCATAGATCCTGAGAAATCAGTACCCAGAACCACCACCTCTGGCCATAATAACGGGCTTGATACGCCTGGGCATTGAGTCAAACAGAGCTTGGATGGCGTGTACAGATACAGCTGCCCATGCAGCTTCAACACGATACCACAGTTCATTAAGAGTAGTGACTGGCGTATTGTGACGAGCCGGTTGCTCGGCCACCATTGACCAGACGTTTTCAGTTGGTGAGAGATCTGGAGAAAGTGCTGGCCAGGGCAGCAGTCGAACATTTTCTGTATCCAGAAAGGCCCGTACAGGATCTGCAACATGCGGTCGTGCATTATCCTGCTGAAACGTAGGGTTTCGCAGGGATCGAATAAAGGGTACAGCCACGGGTCGTAACACATCTGAAATATAACGTCCACTGTTCAAAGTGCCGTCAGTGCTAACAAGAGGTGACCGAGGCGAGTAAACAATGGCACTCCATACCATCACGCCGGGTGATACGCCAGTATGGCGATGACGAATACACGCTTCCAATGTGCGTTCACCGCGATGTCGCCAAACACGGATGCGACCATTATGATGCTGTAAACAGACCCTGGATTCATCCGAAAAAATGACGTTTTGCCATTCGTGCACCCAGGTTCGACGTTGAGTACACCATCGCAGGCGCTCCTGTCTGTGATGCAGCGTCAAGGGTAACCGCAGACATGGTCTCCGACCTGATAATCCATGCTGCTGCAAACGTCGTCGAACTGTTCGTGAAGATGGTTGTTGTCTTGCAAACGTCCCCATCTGCCGACTCAGGGATCGAGACGTGGCTGCACGATCCGTTACAGCCATGCGGATAAGATGCCTGTCATTTCGACTGCTAGTGATACGAGGCCGTTGGGATCCAGTACGGCGTTCCGTATTACCCTCCTGAACCCACCGATTCCATATTCTGCCAATAGTCATTGGATCCCGACCAATGTGAGCAGCAATGTCGCCATACGGTAAACCGCAACCGCGATAGGCTACAGTTCGATCTTTATCAAAGTCATTTCTCCTCCTTACACGAGGCATCACAATGACGTTTCACCAGGCAACGCTGGTCAACTGCTATTTGTGTATGAGAAGTCGGTTGGAAAGTTCCTCATGTCAGCACGTTGTAGGTGTCGCCACCGGCGCCAACTTTGTGTGAATGCTCTGGAAAGCTAATCATTTGCATATCACAGCATCTTCTTCCTGTTGCTTACATTTCGCGTCTGTAGCGTCATCTTCGTGATGTAGCAATTTTAATGGCCAGTAGTGTAATTCGCGTCATACGTCAATAATCAGGTCTGAAACCTTTTCAAATGAATCACGAGTGCAAAGTACAGCTCCGCCAATGCAGTGGCGTTTTACACCTTGTTTATGCGATAGTACTGCCATCTGTATATGTGCATATCACTATACCATGACTTCTATCACCTCAGTGTGTATTATTCGAACAGTATCATAAAAACTGTGCTACAGGAATTTTTATAAAGTATTTCATGTCTACAAATTATGTAAGGTGTCTGCAACTTAACGTAATACACTGCCTTGATTTTGTTTCCTGTACCGGTCACTTGTGTAACAGCTACATCTGCAACTGTTTGGTTCTCAACATGAAATGCAAGTTATTCGAAAAAAAAATTAACGATTTGAGACATTTGTGATATAATTGAAGAGTGTAAAATTCGCGTGTGGTCACTCTGGACTTGGTGCTACGTGGCGCCAAGTTCTCTTGTCACAGCTATGGAAATGGAAATGAGCATTTGGCGTCATTGGCAGGGAGGCCCCTTACGGGGCTGGAGGATGAATTGATTATGAAGACAACACAACACTCAGTCCCTGAGCGGAGAAAATCCCCGACCCAGCTGGGATTTCGTTTGTTCATCCCTCCACTCAGGTTGTTTTTGATTTTTATTTATTTATTACAGAGGCCAACCAGCTCTCTGATCGAACACGCTGAGCTACCAGCTATCGGGCGGACGTCACAGCTGTGTCTACGTATTGGCCGTATTGCGCACTAGGCAGGAAGGGCTGTATATACCTCTGTTTTCTTCGTGCAGCCAAACTGAGTAACTCTTCTTTTTTTTTTTTTTTTTTAACACATCCAGTGCGCCTCAGCAGCTAAAAGTTTGACAGTATATTTCTTTCGGTGTATTCTTCCTGTGTGAAAAATTTCAGGGTAGGTTTCGACATGTCAGATTAGACCATTCCCTTGCAAGTTTACCTAAAAGAATCGGATAAGTGCGAGTAAGATTCGCGCTCCGAGTGCCGGTGAAAGAGGACTTATAGTTTAACGTTGAGTCCGGACCACGTGTTGTTTCTGGCGACTCCTCACATCGTTGAGATGTGAAGGCTACGTTAAAAGGAAGACTAAGAATCGGTGATCCAATCGAGAATCGAATCCACGACCTCTCCGGTTTTACAAACGTCCTTTAGCACTATTTCTTTATTTTTGCTCATCTTTTTCGCTCTCTTTGGCTATCTTCTATGCTTTAGTTTTTTTCGTTAAGTTCCATACGTATGCGACCTGAAGTAGATGAAAATGCAGTAACAGAATCGAATTTAAAAGAAATATGGGGAGTAGGGGCGTCGCCAAATTGCTACCACCTCTTTGAACGAAATCATTCAGACTCGCCTTCTTTATCGGCATTGGTAAGTTCGTGTCTTTTCACTACTTGATCATTTTCTGTCATCTGATCGTATTTTCCTCCGGCGGCCGGCGAAACTTTGAAGTTCGTCTTCTCGGGCTGCCTTGTCTTCACTACGGTGTATTTCCATCGTTTTACTCTGTCGCACTTTTTCCTACCCTTTTCTTAGCCTTCTTCTGTAACTTAACGCTCTTCAGTTCTCTGGTAGATCCATAACTACTTTTGGGCTAAAGTTTGCGTATGTAGTCCTGTAATGTGGGGTTCTTTGAAGTCGATGGTGCTGTGTTTTCAGATATTTCCAAAAGTCCCCAGTACTATGTTCCGTATTGGAGAGAATGTAATATACTGCATGTTCTTTCAGCCAATTGACCGCGTTTCTCTTCACATCATGGTAAAGGTCCTGTTCCAGGAATGGTAGACTATTAAGAGGTTTCTAACCACTTTCCATATTCCACGCGCCGTTCCGCGTACAAATTTGTGTTCATTAGTATCTTGCACGCGACAGGTTTCACGGACGGGAGTGTTCGCCAAATGTATCGCGTGCAATCAGGAATTCCTGGTGACTTTCGTGTCGACCACGGAATATCACAAGCCCTCGCAGTCATTGGCAAATGGGGATGACAGACACTTTTCCATATAATGTTTCAATCGACCTCCCGCTACTTATCTTCAAAATCGTTTTTGGCATGCATCGTGATCAAATATTTGTACACTGCTTGGAGAGCGGTTAGCTATGTCTCGGTCATCCCCATGCTGACATTTTTATTTTAAATTCAGCAAATTAGTATTTGTAAAATGATTCTTTCACATGGCGTTCATTAAAAAATTATGACCATGCCACTTGGGACCTGTGGAATGGTACATTAGCTTATTTGTTTGAGTTGTAAATATTTCTCATGTATAGTTGATTTTCAGAGATGTTCTACATCCTGGAGGACGTCCTCACTACGGATCAATTGGAATGAAAGTAAATCTAATCTAATGTAGCTGTCTTCAGTTTAAAAAATATTTGAGATGTTCGAGGACATTTGGTATGTGGCTAACGTCTACTGGCGGTCCAAGATTGGCCGGTGGTATTACGGCAATAAAAAGGTGGCAATACTATCCGGCGAATGCTTCCACCTTTTGTATGACTAACTTGTATAGAGAGCCCGTGTCTTCATACGCACGTCACTGAGGTGGCATCGGGCAGCCTTTTCTAACGGCCGGCCGGTGTGGCCGTGCGGTTCTAGGCGCTACAGTCTGGAACCGTGTGACCGATATGGTCGCAGGTTCGAATCCTGCCTCGGGCATGGATGTGTGTGATGTCCTTAGGTTAGTTAGGTTTAAGTAGTTCTAAGTTCTAGGGGACTGATGACCTCAGATGTTAAGTCCCATAGTGCTCAGAGCCATTTGAACCATTTCAGCCTTCTCTAACTGAGCTATTGATTGTCATCGGCCCCACCGGCTGACCGTTTATCAATATTGTGGACTGCTAGTTTCGCAGAAGACATGCGATGATTGTCACGAAACGTTCTGGGAAGTTTATCACCTGCATGGTCTTCAGTAAATACTCGTGGTTTACCCTGTCAAAGGCTTTGTCAAAATCGAACGTAACCATGGCGTATGGGATGCGACAGGCAGTCGCTGTCGCGATTATGTCTCGATAATTGTGGTGGCCTTTACTGTCACTGGTGTGTTCCGGGGCTGTGACTTTGTTCTTTATCATTTTTAGCCTCCCAGCTACAATCCTAGCAAATAGTTTGTAGTCGCTGTTTAAGAGGGCTAGCGGACGGGATGTAGAACTAGTTTCTCCGTTGGCGTTTTAGGAAACGGTACCATCATGTCTTCGCTAAGGTTTTGTGGGTTATGTTTGTCTGGGTCCATCAATGTACGAGGTTAAATCTGCGGCAGAATTTCACCGGTATACCATCTGGTTTTGTTGGCTTGTTCTCTGGGCCATTTATCAGATTGTCGTCCACTTCCTCCACCGTCAATTCAGCCAGCAAACTAATTTCCTCTTCCTGGTCGATCCTGCCGGTTATTCCCGCCAGTAGCTTTCCCATCGGCGCACGGTCCGGAGGTGTAGTGGCGCAAGGCGTCGCATAGCATCTCTTCAACTCAGCTTTACTCTTTCGCTGTTGAAACAGCATTCGTCCGTCTGCCGTTCGTAATTCAGTGATGAGCCTCCTGCGGCTACCTATTCACTCCTTAATCATCTGATATATGAAAGGTTGTTCACTTTGGATATCGTATCAAAGCCGCGCTCTAATACGGCACCCTCCTATCTTCTTATTACGTGTCAACGCCATAACTGTGGCCTTTAGCCGTTGTATTTCCTGGTGATTGTCGACGACCGACGCGTCCGGCCGTAATAAGTCACGGAGAACCTCAAAATATGTCCACCGTGCGGGTGTACCATTCGATTTTCTCAAGGGAGTCTCTCATAAGGGCCTCCTTGATCGGTTTTGCACAATTTAACAACCACTCCAGCGCCCCGACATATTGAGGAAACTTTCTTTCCAAACCTGTCCATATCGTATCAAACATCGTGGCATTCCGGTTGGTCCAAATGCGAGACGTTCAAGTTCCAGTATCCCCGTCCCCACTGTATGTCCCTTGCCTTTGGAGACTGTACATAATACGCAGCGTGGTCAGAAAAAACTATCGAGCATAACTCTCCACGCAAAATTTTGTGACTTAGGGCCGGTGACACATAGGTGTAGTCAAGGCGGCTTGCTGAGTGGTCATAACATGTGTATATCGCGGCTGACCGCCAGTGTCAATCAAACGCAGGTCCCATATTATAGTTGCTAGGTCCAGGCAATTGTTAAGATGCGTGATCTGGACTTTCGGGAACAGGACGCAGTTGTAGCCATCCCCAAATAAAATGTGGTCGTAATTGCCAGCGAATAATGGAGCCATTTCTTCTTCGAAAAATTTTGCTCGTTTACATCTATTGCCAGAGCCTGAAGTGCGTAGACGTTGCCGCAGGGAATTAGCCGTGCGGTCTATGGCGCTCCAGTCATGGACTGTGCGGCTGGTCCCGGCGGAGGTTCGAGTCCTCCCTCGGTCATGGGTGTGTGTGTTTGTCCTTAGGATAATTTAGGTTAATTAGTGAGTAAGTTTAGGGACTGATGACCTTAGCACTTAAGTTTCATAAGATTTCATACAAATGGTTCAAATGGCTCTGAGCACTATGCGACTTAACTTCTGAGGTCACCACTCACCTACAACGTAGAACTAATTAAACCTAACTAACCTAAGGACATCACACACATCCATGCCCGAGGCAGGATTCGAACCTGCGACCGTAGCGGTCACGCGGTTCCAGACTGAAGCGCCTAGAACCGCACGGCCACACCGCCGGCAAAGCGTGTGTCCTGTATGGTGTTGCTAGGTACTCCGTGTCTTTCACCACTGTTCCTTCCTTTGCAAGTACTACTGCTCCAAGGTCTTGCACAGTTCCTCGACGAGTGTAAGCTGTATATCTACTAATCTTGTGGAAATTTATGTTCTTCACCTCTTGCAGTAAGACAACATCTCTCTCTGCGGCATACAGCGTGCCTCTTGAAGTGTGGAGCCTCAGACAGCTGCTTATACTGTTGCTGTTGACCGTTCGGATTTTGTACGCTTGTGCTGGAATCATCATTTGGGAGACGCGTGGTGTCCCTGCACTTTCCTGTGGCCGCTGTTGAATTTTTCCCCCTCACCCGCGTCTTTGCCTAGTCAGTGTGACCCTTGACACAGTGCACTTCCCCTATCCCTACATCTATTGTCGTTTCTTCATTCATGACTTCACTCGACGGATCACATTTCACATCCCCTGTCCAGTTGCCCCTCTTCCTGAAGCAGCTCGACACCGTCTCGCTGTTGCGCCACTGTGTAGGCCGCCCGTTCAGTGGCGTTTTCTGTGTTCCTCCACTTCTGACTGTTGGATTTGTGGATTTCCTTTCTCGGCCCACTCAGATATGGCCGCTGGATGGGATATCTGGTGGATTCCGTCTTGGTGGCCGTCTGATGTTCCTCCCAGACTGCTCGCGATCCTCTGCGCTCTTTCACGCATTTCCCTCGCCTTTTGGTCCGCCTTAGGGACGCTTTCCGGTATCTTCGTATTTTCGTGGTGACTGCCGTAGTCTGAGAAGGTGCTCGGCTCCGGCGCCATTGCGTCGTCCACCTCCTGACGCCGACATGTTCAACTATGACCTCCCTGATTTGTGCTCAATCTTTGGTTGCCAGTTGATTCAAGCCGTTATTCAATCACCTTTGTCTGATCCGTGTACTTTTGTGTGAGGCATTTCCCAGTAGCCGTCACTCCTAGATCCTCCTTCTCGGCTTGTAATGGCCCTACTCCCCTCCCTCTGAATGCTCCAACGTAAATCATTGGTAATGTCGATATTTGTACGTCACCAACTGCTACTCCCACCCACTGGTAATTGGGCCACCCTCCTCTTCAGACGTTCAGATGGCAACTATCTTTTCTTGTCACACCCTGAACACGTTTGGGGCTGCCCTTCATATATTACGACCGCTCTACATCTGCATATGTTGATGTATGAAGGGACATGTCGCAGGACATCTTAGCCTGTCTAACACCGTTTAGGACAAGAAGGGTTTGGAAACCTGTCCATTTTTCTGTCGTGCTCATCAGGACCGTCCCGTACGTGTTTAGAATTTAACTGATTTGCTCTCGAGTCACTTCGAAAGGGTGCAAAAATCTTCACGGTCCTGACCCTGAATCACACTATTTCCGCTGTTACCTCCCCCACGTTCCCGTCACAGTAGTTTAATTTAAATCGTCCTCCCGTTGAAGCTAGGACACTTTCACAGTATTCTGCGTTTGTCATCTTGACATAGACCGTGCGGCTAACTATCGACACGTGATTACCGATCGATTAGTGAAAGCTCAGTTTTATCATAAAACCATTTCGAAAGGTCTTCGTCGTGCATAATGTTGACCAACGTAAATTTGAGAGTATCCTTGGGGGTTAGGGAACTGGTATGTCATCGTTACGTCAATATTATGTCCGGCATGTTCTAGCAACCGCTCTTCCCGACAAGTTAGCTCACCACTTGCCTCGGTGCTCGGTCCGCAGCGCTAGATCACCAGAACCAACATGTATATAGATTCTACATCTATAGGATTTTATGAGTGAATCTGCGAGAAGCAAAAGGGACAAATATGCCGTATCTTTTGACTGCATTGACTTAGAAGCTTAAATTGTTGACACCGCATAAGGACCGTAGACATTAGCATTTCACATAAATTTCAACTCGATACCGCTACCCATTCCTGATAAAAATAGGTCTTAACTGAAGGACGGACAGAAAGACGACCAACAAACGCAAAAAAATCTATTTAAAGATGGTTAGACATGGATTTGAAACATTTCGCATTAACTTCAGAAACAGAAAATCATGGTTGGCCCTAACAACAAAAAAAAAAAAAAAAAAAAAAAACCACAGGAACAGGTCAGTGTGAGTCCTCAGAATGGAACGTTATCCATATAGTGGCACCAAGAAGATGTCTTGTGTTAAAAACTGCATCCCAGGGGTATGTCCATCGTAGTTGGTGTGTGTTTCGAAGCGCTTTGCGGTTACAACATACGAAAAGCAAAAAAATTAACTGCAAGTACTGTTGTTGCTGATGTCACAAAAGCACTGCCCAGGAGCTTAGCTGGATAGCAATCACTGTCGCACTTCTTCTTATGGTACAGCTCCCTCAGACGTTTATCTTCCTCGCTACTTATGGAACAACGATCAAGAAAATTTCTTTGGGGACAAAAATGGAGTTTAAATATGGATTGGCGACATCTGTCCCCAAACGAGTGGCTTTCTGCAAGCGTTTAACACAAAAACTGCGTGACCATCGTCATACTGTTTTAGTTAATGGGGCAGGGGGGGGGATATAATGTTGAGAATTGATTTCTCTCTTATGTTTTTTCAGTTATAATCAGTAAACCAATCAGAAACGCTAAAAATATGTTCTTTTCTAATAAAAATGGATTACAATTTACCAGGACATCCTGACGACAAAAGTCGAATTTAATTAAACAAATTCCACCTGTAAAACCAGCCAGACCAAAATTTCACGCATTAGCAAGATATTACACGCTGTCGAGCCCGATATGATCTGTATCTACGAGAAAGCCCTTCCCCTACCAAAGAGGCATTCTCGGATTATCACGGAAATATATAAACCTCGCAGTGAGAGTAGGTCCAAAAAGATACCCACTTAAGAAATTATTCGATGCCGCACATAATCAGTTGAACTGTTAATTTTAAAAAAAAACTGTCATGTATGTCGGTATAAGCAAAAAATATAAGTTTTAACAAGGATACAATGTCACAATTTCTTAAATTTTAGATCTAGGGGGTACTAAATCAAAATTACTATGAGACTTAAGATGGTGAAGTTAGAATTTCCTTAATGGTTTTCGTAGCCTGTTAAGAAAAGAGGTAGAGAAGAGGCAAAAACCAGACAAAATGTCTATGCCTCTAGCAAGATCAGTGCCCAGATCTAAAGCAGCGTTCGACGTATACGGTGGCTGTGCTACTACTTAGCTAGCAAGCCAATACTGCTAGGAGTATGCTCTCACTGCGGTATTATTCATTAAAAGAAATAATTAGTAACATTAAATATGAGATTAGTTATAGATTCTGCGTGGGATGACCTTCGTGGAATCAAATAATAAATTTGACATCCCAGTGTTATACCATAAGTAAGAATCATTGAAATTATTTATCGGAAATGATAACGAAATATCAAGTGAATTAAGCAGGATAGTTCTGAACCACACCAGGAATAGTAAATCGACAGTCATGTAGTAGCCAAACGGATTCTACAATGTCGCCGATTTTTCACTACACTATCGACGGGAGCAATACGTTTACTCTGCCGACGTGCTAACCTGGCTAGTATTTCAGGAGCTCGCCTTTCGAACTCATGGCGATGCCAGCTGCTATCGCGTTGACTGAGAGTCGAAACATCTGACGTATAGCCTAACGATTTTGATCTAACGCATATGTACGAATAATATCCAGACT
The DNA here is from genome assembly GCF_021461385.2 of Schistocerca piceifrons. NCBI lineage: Eukaryota > Metazoa > Arthropoda > Insecta > Orthoptera > Acrididae > Schistocerca > Schistocerca piceifrons. Next base: position 175,763,569 of record NC_060149.1, on the reverse strand, counting down.
CACCAACTGTAGCTAAAACATCATAAATAAATAGCAGTAGACTTATTTAGACAGCACTAGCCTTCACTAGCTGTCGTAGTAGTTTGTTTTCGTCAAACTGAGAAACTCATTTGCCAGGCGTGATTCACTTGTTTTTAATTACAAGCATTGCCTGTGCTTATCCTGGAAACCTTATGAGGAGATGGAACTTTATATTCTTTTGATCATTTTGGACCTACAAAAATTTTTCTTTAGAATACTTTCAACGGCATGACATAAGATTTCAAATGAAGTAAGGGAATTGGGCGCAAAAACTGGAAAATAAATGGACCCAGCAAGTGTGTGCAGAAAAATCCGAAGAGACAAGCAGCTGTCATCATCACATGTAAAAATAAATAGCAAACGCTGACAGTATTACTTGTTTTTTCTGAAATATATCTTCTTTAAATACGGAAACAGCCATTCAGTTGGCAACGATCAGAATAACGAGTAGTATAACATTCACTCCTTTCCGAACAGGCCACCGAGGGCCCAACGGTACCGACAGACCGCCGTGGCATCCTCAGCTGATAGGCGTCATTGGCTGCGGATATGGTGGGGGGGGGGGGGGAGGGGGAAGTGAGTGCACCTCTCTTGCCAGCAGCGCCCGCAGAACCGGACGGTCACCCATCCCAATGCTAGCCAAGCCCGACAGCGCTTAAAATTTGTGATCTGAGAGGAACCGGTTTTAACAGTGCGGTATGGTCGTTGACACAGTAGTATCGTATACTTGTAGTGATTACAACATAATCGCTGATATTGCTTTGTCACTGAGAGCGAAATGCGTCTGATGAATGACTGTGTCAACATACAGCGCACTTTAGAAGGAGGGAAATCAAAATATCAATAAGAGGTCCATCAAGCTGAGTGTTGGGTGAAGCGTCTACTCAGCGCTTCACAACTGGCTGTGTTTTCTCTACAATTAGTTCCTCATTTTTCATACTAGCGAAGCCTGTAGAGTATCAGAAAGTTTATATGAGACCATAGTGTAATTGTTAGAACAGACTACTATGTTAAATAGTACTCTACTTGTGGCTGAATATGATTCAGACAATGAAGTCTATGGGACTGATGACCTCAGATGTTAAGTCCCATAGTGCTTAGAGCCGTTTGAACCGTTTTTTGGTTCAGTGCTCAGTCAGTTCAATTCAATATCTCACGTGTTATCAAAGGATTTTGTTTATCTAGCTCTGAAACTGCTGTCAGTATTAACCATCGCAGCAATAATTATTAACTACAGGCATAAGCATTTAGCTCCAACAGGAATTTGCATTCAGATAAACGAACAATAGACAGTGTAAATAATTTATTTACCAACTATGATGGGGTGCCTGTGTAGTGGGTAGGGTCATGGGGGGTCGATGCAATTAACATATAGTGTAACAATTTTTCCCCGTCAAAGATTAAGTATGTGTTACAATCGGAGGAAAAGTGATCCTACTGGGGCAACAAAAATACGAATACGTTCCTGTTTATTTAAAAGACTGATTGAAATATGAGGTTCCAACTGCTTCAGTTTGCTTTACTCACCACCGTTAAAAATTTTCTCAAATATTGGCATTCAAATACATTCTCGCTTTTTTTTAACATGCAACTCAACTCAAACTCTCAAAAGCTCCACTAACTGTGATTCACTCTTGCCATCGCTGTAATCGCTCATATCCATTCACTCCCAGCTGTCCTTTCTCACTCACTCATTCAGCCCAACTCATTGCCATTATCTCTTTGTGTCTCTCGGTCATTGTCTCTTGTGTTCCTGTTGTTCCGTCCTACTACTACAGTCTCCTCTCACTGTCTCCTTGCTCTCTCTTACTGCTAATACCACATTCCTTCCTTCCTGCTGCTGCTGTCTCTTCTCACTGTCACTATCCCTCTCTTCCTCGTTGTCACCGTTATGTACTCTGTCTCTCATTATCACTGCCTTTCACCCACTTCCACTTCCACTTTCTCTTTCTCTTTATTTTTCTCCCTCATCCCTACACTGTCACTCTCTTCCTAGCACTGTTCAGTCACTGTCAACTATGTTCCGCTGCCACTCTTTCTCTCACACTGTCACTGACTCCTTCGCTCATCCTATACCACAACCACTGTCTACTACCTTATTTTCTTCTCTTTCCCACTGCCATTATCTTCATCTCTCTCAGCATAAAAAAAAACAGAACATGTTCGCATGCCACACGTTTTGAGAAAGATTTTAAAGGTGATGAAGAAGGTGGAATGAAGCGGCTGGTACGCCACTCTTCAATAAAGTCTTTTAAATAAACAATAACACATTCCCATTTTTTGTGCTCCGATAGGAGCATTTTTCCGCTGGTTCCCTTCTTTTCCCTGCTGCAGCAGGACACGTAGCTCATATGAATAGAAATGTATTGGTCAGTAAAATCAACATTCTTTATTTATGTAAAACTGAAATAACGTAAAACTTATTTGATACCTCGGACCGGATTTTACGAACAAAACTTTTTTCATGTGCTTCAGTACTACAACAATGGGTTCCCAGATAATAATGGAGACACTTAACAGCATACTTCTCTTTCTTGGAAAGGGGTAAAATAATCAAGAAAATTTTCAAAATTGTTCGAGATCGGGATCTTAGGAACACATCTTAAAATTTGCAGCCATTTTGTGTGTATAGCCGTCTTGGAATCTTCCGCTGGATTTTGGTCCGCTGGTAACGGCGAAAATATAGTAAAAAAATACTTTTCTTGGAATTTTCCTTGGAACTGCCTCCCTAAGCCCCATGAAGTCCAGGCTAGACCACCCGGCAAATGCAAAAATAAGCAATCGATTTGCTCGTTTACGTAAGCAAGATGAAGTGTGTAATATTCATAATTTGGCCCTGTATTGTATTATAGTGGCACTAAGACGATCCATCTATTGGGTGCACAAAAAGCCCAAGGACAATCCAAAACACTTGGCCCTACATTTTTATCACCAGTATAACCCGAGGTATGAGGTATGAGCTCGATTGTACCCCGTTTCTATGTGAGGCGTTCTGGAAAATATTGGGTAAACATGCTGTCGCATGCATACCGATGATGCAACAAACAGTTGCTGTTGAAGCGTGTCCAGCTAAATAGCTTTCAGTTTGCAATACACATGACTGAAAAAATAATTGCAACAGCTACTGTAGAGTAGGCCACGCAAATAATTCCACCTAATCTTAATTTATAGTGTTTAGACTGCATTAGGTGAATCTGAAAACCATTCTTAGTTACGATTTAGCTTCGACCCCTAGTTACAGAAATGCAAATAACATTAGTCTATTAATATGGTTAAATAGGTGTCTACTTATTCCATGTCTTTCCAAAGCAAGTAGGAGGCGTCAAGATACAGCTTATCTGTGGAAACGTATTTCCTACAACTCGCTAGAGATCTGACAACATCCCAAAATGTATTTGGCATGACTGTGATCTTCGACTAATTTCCTGAACTGGCAAAGAATTATTTTGCTATATATACTTGATATTCTCTTGTCATTTTGATTAAATATTCAGAATGGTTTTCACTTAAGGGATGACACAGTTAGAAATATATGTTTTAGAGTCCAGGTTTAAAGCAAACCTGCTGCAGCTGAAGCGGTATCAGATGTGGGGCTTACTGGTGAAATTCAAACCGCAGTCGCTTGTTGAAAGTGAATTGACATCATTGTATCACCCGCTAAGACATCGATATGATATTGCAATGCCTGTGTTATTCCGAATTACGATGCAATGTTCCTTTGGACATGCATGCTTGCATGCATGCATGTCCAGAAGAACATTGCATCGTAATGTGGAATAACACAGGCACTGCAAATCATGTTTATCCACCGACACCTGTCAAGCGGCTTTCCTGTAAGGGAATATACATAATGGATGTACGAGTACAGGTTGCAGACACATGGTTGACGACATATGGAAGTTTGGGTCTGGCCGTGGGTCGTACTCGGATAGCCTAATGATAAGGCAACCACTCGCGATAAGCTGGAAATCTGGATTCGAGTCTCGGTCCGGCAGAGATTTTCATTGTCGTCATTCCATTATACAGCAGATGGTTATCCATATTGCCATTGTGAATCCATTTCATGCTTCGACGTAAGTAACGGCGCCGTTGCTCCTTCATTATGTTTCTCACAATTGCTGCAGGTCACCAATTGACTGAGCAGAGTGAAATTGTGTACTGTGTCCACCAACACGAAACGGAACTATATGCAGAGGATAACAAAGTGAGATCCCTTCCAGATGATGCTTGCAGAGTCCTAAGTGGGAGGATCACGCCCGCTCAGTACGTTGAATTTTTGACCGCGTTTCAGGAAGATGAAATGTTTGTTCCTATTGCAGTTTCACCCTCCCGTAAATCACCCAGCCCGGATGGGCTCCCTAAGGAGCTTCATATCCGCTTTTGACCCCTCCTGGTTGGGACGTTTACAGTGATTTTAAACGAGATTATGCAGGGGAGAACTGTGCTGGCAAACTTTAAGGAGAGTAAAATAGTATTAATACGGAAACAACCTAGCCGTGCTACAGTAGATTCTATTCGTCCTCTCACTTTGCCTAGTTTCGATTATAAAACTGTTCTGTAGGCAATCAATACCGCGTTATCTTCTCTGCTGGCGATCGTGACTGGGGAGCATAAGAGATGCCTTCCTGGTCACTCGATTGTGACTCCGAGAGCGGAGTACCGGGATATGATTTCAGTTGCTGTAGTCACTTCTGTTCACTGTGTTCTTGCTTTTCTGGATTTTAATAAGACATCGGACCGCGAGGAATAACCCTCTCTGGTGCGTCGATGCAGTGGTTCTTCTCCGCCGTACTGAGGAGTTTCCCTTATTAAAGGCGGAGTTAGATGAATATTATAGAGCCTCTGGTGCACGGCTGAATTACGGGAAAAGTACGATTCTTACATTGAGTGGCTTCGATGGCGTTGCTGAGTTGGCTACTGCTGTAGATCAGCTTACGTCATTGGGGAGGGGGTCATTGTCGATCGTTACTCTCATACAATGGCGATGCTTGACTGGAAATCTGTAACTGACAAAATCCGGGAGGCCAGACTGGAACACGAGCGGCGCCAAGTTAGAGTTCTCCTAAACGTTCGCATTTTGGACACATACGTGTTGTGGAAGGCATTTTACGTTGTCCAGTTGTTTCCGCTCCCTGAGATGACGACAAAAATATTGAGGCAATTGTCTGGGCAGTTCTTATGGAAACGTTACCTATTACATTGCACTATGAGATCACGACCAAGCCATGTGTCTTAGGGGGTTTGGGCCTCTCTATTATCAAAACCAAAGCTTCTGCTTTGTACATTCGGCACACATAAGTACGTCCACAGCTTAGCTGTTGACACTTGTGGGTCCACCGAATCTTGCTCCTCTTGTTGAAGTTGGTCGCCATAATTTTAAATTACGACACGTTAGAGAATTTTACTTCGCCGTGAGCTATTTGGGTGCCGATGTACTGCAGCTGCCGGTACTTACGATCCAGTCCTTGCTTGCTCCCAAGGAGGGCGTGATCTGTCCCAGTCCCATGGAACTGCTGTCTCCGCTGATCCCCTGGCAAACAATGTGGAACAACATTAGTCTCCCTCTTCATTCCACGGCAGTTGCCTCTTCTTGACATACGATCTTAAATAATTTGATCCCTGCTAATGACCGTTTGCATCACATTGGGGTCAGTGACACGGACAAATGTAATAAGTGTGCTCTTATTTATAGGTACAGTCAGCATAAAAAAAATGGTTCAAATGGCTCTGAGCACTATGGGACTTAACATCTATGGTCATCAGTCCCCTAGAACTTAGAACTACTTAAACCTAACTAACGTAAGGACATCACACAACACCCAGTCATCACGAGGCAGAGAAAATCCCTGACCCCGCCGGGAATCGAACCCGGGAACCCGGGCCAGTCAGCATCGATTTACCTACTGTGGACATTAGGTGAATTGGTATTGGCTGCGGAAACAGTTGACTTTCCTTAGACCTGTTGACACCACCTACACCACTGACATGGTTCTAAGGCCTACAACTATTTTTCCGAAAACGGAAAATGATACAATAATGCGGCTGCTCGGTCATATTGTACGCTTCGTGGTCGCTAGTGGTGGGAGAGACGATGACCTGACTTTACGCCAGTATACTGTATACTTTCAGCATACTGGTGTAGCCGGCAATTGCCACGCTGTCAGGACTCCTTTGCCAACACGCTCAGGCTTACGTTTTACAGGCAGGGCATTGGCTGAGGTCGGATGTGGGTGGCGGAGGCTTGTGATGCCATGGTGTCTTGCACAACTGCATAAAAACGAGACGACTTGACTTACAGTACTGGCAGATGGGTAATGAGGAGTAAACTGCTACTCCATAACCCAGAGGCCCGTGGATTGTAACCACACTCTGCTGAAACTATTTTTTATTCATTCTTGCTCTAGACTTTTTGTTCCAATTATGCCATGCCCAAGAATCCTTTCACATTATTCAAAGAAGAGTTTTCAGTCCTTTCTGGTGAAGAGTCTTTTATTTCTTTTCCCTAATAAGAGTTTTAAACCTTCTATCAGCAGTATAACTTTTTCTTGGTAGAGGTTTTAGTTATTTCAAAAGCAAAGTTTTTAGTTTATTCCAAATATTCAATGCTTTCCTAATAGAGTTATAGCTTATTGACGTAGAGCTTTAATAATTCGAAGCGGATTTATTAATTTCTCGCAGAGAAGTCATTAGTTTCTAACAGACCGGGTTCTTTACGTTTCGAAGAATAGTTTTTTCGTTTTTCAAAGACGACTTTTCAAGACGTTATATGTATCTTTCAAGAAAAGAACTTTGTTTTCAAAAGAATTTTTTTCACTTTTCAAAAAGTATTTTCTTACATGTCAAGAAGTCGGTCTCTCAATTTAGAAAAAAAAGTTAAAAATTTTTAAAAAGTTGTTAAAAGGGTGCCAGGAAGCCGAGAGGTTGTGGGATTGATTCTCAGTCGGATCACTGATTCTTCAGTCTTCGTTTTAAACTAACCTTCACCTCTCAACGATGTGAGGAGTCGCCGGAAACACTACACGACTCGGTTTCCACGACAAAGCGCTAAAGCACCTGCTTGGAAATGAGTGGTCGCGAGGTTGACTCTCGGTCGGATGATCGATTTTTCAGTCTCTGTTATTACATACCATTCACCTCTCAACGATGTGGGGAGTCGCCAGAAACACATGGTTCGGATTCCGCTTTAAACTGTGGGTCCCCTTTCCGCAGCTGGATAACTGTAGTAGGTTACGGACACTCAAGACCCTGAATTAGCGTCCAATACCAGTTACGAGAAATTATGGCTCACACGGAGACATATAGACAGTCATTTTTCCCCCACTCTATTGGCGAGTGGAACAGGAAAGGAAGTGACTAGTAGTGGTACATGGTACCCTCCACTACGTACCGTACGGTGGCTTGCGGAGTATCTGTGTAGATGTAGATGTAGAACAGAAAGACTTGCACTAGGGCTCTGAGCCACACGAAATTATTATTATTTTTATTATTATTATTATTATTATTATTATTTACACACGCAGTAAAGTTTGTACTGAACCCACAGAGCGTGCGCCCTACTCCCGCTTATCAGGTTTAGCAAGAAAGTTTTGTCCAGGTGGATTAGACACATCAATACATTTCATATAATACGCTGCATGAGAATAGGTCACTAGGCCCTTACCTACGTAATTCTATGAGACGAAATGCAGACTGAAAATGTGATGATGAGAGTGTGATCGATAACTGGCATTTGAGTTTGCACTGCGTCATATTTATGAGCAGACCGTAAATACATACACCAGCAGAGAATCACAGGTCGAGAGCAACACTTGCTGCAGAAATGTCCGCATCCTAGAGTGTTGTCAGTTCGTCCACGTAGCTGTTATGTAATTTTATCTCAGCGATTGCAGAATTAAGTCAAAAGCACGCATTGGGTAGGCAAGAGAACTAGTGAATACTGATGTGAACGAACAAGGAAAGTAATGTATCGAACAGGATATAGTAGCCTCCAGAGCATCGAAATTCTCTTTCAGTGCGGAGCATCATTCTTCACGACACAATCACGAATCAATGGTCAGTGTAGGTTGATGGTCTGTTGGAATGATTCTAGCTACGTATGCTTAAGGTCGGCGTTCAATTCACACATGATGCAAAAATTTTTAACAAGCACAAACAGATCCTGTTCACATTCGCTAACGTCAGAGTCTTGGTCAGCAATAAGGTTCCTTATATTACTTATGCGAGAAGTATTTAAAATAATAATAGCAATAATAATAATAATAATGAGCCAATCGTCACGTAAGATCACAGGGCACTTAGTGTGTTTGAACTTAAGATGTTGAAAATATTGATCCTGGACTGTGATTCTAACTCCTTTTGAGATGGTGCAGTCCCACCATTTCATTGTTTCACCAAGATTCCAGAGTCCTTAAGGTCTCCACGAAACTACCACTCTTAGCTACTAGTAAAAAAGAATTCGGTATTCAACAGCTCTTCATGTGTAGTCAACAACAATGATATGTACAGCGTTCGACTCCCCGTCGGCACAGAACTTAACGTCGTGTTATTTCCAGTTCGGACATGTGCACATCTCGCTACTGGTAAAATAAGCCGATTTTTTATGTCAGGTCACGGTTAGAAAACAGCGACGATAGGTGCCATGTTCAAATCCCGGTAAACAAAGTTTTTTCGTGTCGACATTTTAGTTTCAGTTCTCTCGCTCATTGTGAAAAGTTTTGATAGCTGACATTTGATTGTGCTTGGTTAACATTCCGATTAGGTGCTCGATTCGTGTCCCCGTCCAACAAAAAACTTTATGCCGTATCGTTTCAACCAGGGGGCACTTCTGTTATTTGTGATTGAAACTGTTATATCCACAGATTAACACCCATGTGCGAACAAAAATTTTTATTAGGTGGAGCTAGGCCACCGCTTAGTTTTAGAAAAAGATAAACTTTCTTCGAAAACAAAAGGCTTCTTCTCCTACCAAAACTTTATAACAAGCCAAAGAATATGTCACCTTATTGAACTGAAATATTAGCAACTGAACGGAATTTACGTTCCTTTATCGGGTTTTCTCTCGACGCCTCCCGGCGGATGCCGAGGAAGTAGACGGGCGCAGAGTCCGGGGTCGATGGCCGGCGTAGCGAAGACGTGGCACTTGGACGTTCCGGCTGCGTCGAAGTATCTTTCGGGCGGCAGTCCACGGCGGGACGAAAGACGCATGTTTCCCTTTCTTCTGGCTATTTAACACGGCGGCTCCAGTCTTCCTCCGCTGATTCCGGAGTGATGATTGGCGGCCGTTGGCGATCCCTGACTGGTGGATGGTGATATAGTGTGACCATCCGCGCCGGAAAATGGCTCGTGCGCGTGCGTAGTTGGAGGCTGATTGAATGTTTGGCGGGAACGCCTCTAGCGCCACTATGTTCTCATATAAACTTTCTGATACTCTACAGGCTTCGCTAGTATGAAAAGTGAGGAACTAATTGTAGAGAAAACACAGCCAGTTGTGAAGCGCTGAGTAGACACTTCACCCAACACTCAGCTTGATGGACCTCTTATTGATATTTGGATTTCCTTCCTTCTAAAGTGCGCTGTATGTTGACACAGTCATTCATCAGACGCATTTCGCTCTCAGTGACAAAGCAGTATCAGCGATTATGTTGTAATCACTAAACGTATATGATACTACTGTGTCAAAGGCCATACCGCACTGTTAAAACCGGTTCCTCTCAGATCACAAATTTTAAGCGCTGTCGGGCTTGGCTAGCATTGGGATGCGTGACCGTCCGGTTCTGCGGGCGCTGTTGGCAATAGAGGTGCACTCACTTCCTCCTCCCCCCCCCCCCCCCCCCCCCCTGGCGAAACGCGCCGCTTAACTCTGCCACGGTAGCCGACCGCTGCGTTTGTGTGGCTGTGCGCGCCACGGCAGAAACCATATTTAAGATCCTTCGTTCTTAGTTAACAGGAATAATATAGAACAATTAAGTTAAGACAGTAGTTCTACATACGTTATACACTAGAAATCTTTAATAGGGTCTGGTTTGTTTATCCAAGGAAGACGTAAAAGGTTCTGCTAGATGCATATCAGAGCACATTATGAAATGGTTACCTATGATGCCATTCACCTCTGGGCTTAGTATTTAACACGTAAATTAGTTATGTAATTTTACAATGGAAGTTATATCACGTTCAGCAGACTTATTGTTGTTTACAATAACATTACTATTTCCATGATTATCTTCTTCTCGCACAGAATTCACGGTTCAGTGTTTGATGTTCACACATTCGATTTTGTTAAAATATTGATATGACAGCAATGATTACACCATAATGTTAACACAGATCCTTCGAAAAGATTGACCAGCATTAATGAATCACGATATTAGTGCCCAAATGTAGAACTGAGACAAAGTGCCTACTGTGAAGACATTTGCATCTGCACTACAGAGTTCTTTATCATATGTTAACGAGTTCTTCCTCTCCCTTGCACTATGGACCTTGCCGTTGGTGGGGAGGCTTGCCTGCCTCAGCGATACAGATGGCCGTACCGTAGGTGCAACCATAACGGAGGGGTATCTGTTGAGAGGACAGACAAACGTGTGGTTCCTGAAGAGGGGCAGCAGCCTTTTCAGTAGTTGCAGGGGCAACAGTCTGGATGATTGACTGATCTGGCCCTGTAACACTAACCAAAACGGCCTTGCAGTGCTGGTACTGCGAACGGCTGAAAGCAAGGGGAAACTACAGCCGTAATTTTTCCCGAGGGCATACAGCTTTACTGTATGATTAAATGATGATGGCATCCTCTGGGGTAAAATATTCCGGAGGTAAAATAGTCCCCCATTCGAATCTCCGGGCGGGGACTACTCAAGAGGACGTCGTTATCAGGAGAAAGAAAACTGGTGTTCTACGGATCGGAGCGTGGAATGTCAGATCCCTTAATCGGGCAGGTAGGTTAGAAAATTAAAAAAAAATGGGTAGGTTAAAGTTAGATATAGTGGGAATTTGTGAAGTTCGGTGGCAGTAGGAACAAGACTTTTGGTTAGGTGAATACAGGGTTATAAATACAAAATGAAATAGGGGTAATGCAGGAGTAGGCTTAATAATGAATAGGAAAATATGAGGGCGGGTAAGCTACTACAAACAGCATTATTGTGGCCAAGATAGACACGAAGCCCACGCCTACTAGAGTAATACAAGCTTCTATGTCAACTAGCTCTACAGATGATGAAGAAATTGATGAAATGTATGATGAGATAAAAGAAATTATTCAGGTAGTAAAGGGAGACGAAAATTTAATAATGATGGGTGACTGGCATTCGACAGTCGAAGAGAAGGAAACGTAGTAGGTGAATATGGATTGAGGCTAAGAAATGAAAGAGGAAGCCGCCTCGTAGAATTTTGCACAGAGCATAACTTAATCATAGCTAACACTTGGTTCAAGAATCATAAAAGAAGGTTGTATACATGGAAGAACCCTGGAAATATTAGAAGGTATCAGATAGATTATATAATGGTAAGACAGAGATTTAGGAACAAGGTTTCAAATTGTAAGACATTTCCAGTGACAGATGTGGACTCTGACCACATTCTATTGGTTATGAACTGTAGATTAAAACTGAAGAAACTGCAAAAAGGTGGGAATTTAAGGAGATGGGACCTGGATAAACTGACTAAACCAGGGGTTGTAGAAAGTTTCAGGGAGAGCATAAGGGAACAATTGAAAGGAATGGAGGAAAGAAATACAGTAGAAGAAGAATAGGTAGCTCTGAGGGATGAAGTAGTGAAGGCAGCAGAGGATCAAGTAGGTAAAAAGACGAGAGTTAGTAGAAATCCTTGGGTAACAGAAGAAATATTGAATTTAATTGATGTAAGAAGAAAATATAAAAACGTGGTAAATGAAGCACTCAAAAAGGAATACAAAAGTCTCAAAAATGAGATCGACAGGAACTGCAAAATGGCTAAGCAGGGATGGCTAGAGGACAAATGTAAGGATGTAGAGGCTTGTCTCACTAGGGGTAAGACAGATACTGCCTACAGGAAAATTAAAGAGACCTTTGGAGAGAAGAGAACCACTTGTATGAACATCAAGAGCTCAGATGGCAACCCAGTTCTAAGCAAAGAAGGGAAGGCAGAAAGGTGGAAGGAGTATATAGAGGGTTTATACAAGGGCAATGTACTTGAGGGCAATATTATGGAAATGGAAGAGGATGTAGATGAAGACGAAATGGGAAATAAGATACTGCGTGAAGAGTTTGACAGAGCAATGAAAGACCTGAGCCGAAACACGGCCCCGGGAGTAGACAACATTCCATTAGAAGTACTGACAGCCTTGGGAGAGCCAGTCCTGACAAAACTCTACCATCTGGTGAGCAAGATGTATGAGACAGGCGAAATACCCTCAGCTTTCAAGAAGAATATAATAATTCCAATCCCAAAGAAAGCAGGCGTTGACAGATGTGAAAATTACCGAACTATCAGTTTAATAAGTCACAGCTGCAAAATACTAATGTGAATTCTTTACAGACGAATGGAAAAACTGGGAGAAGCCGACCTCGGGGAAGATTAGTTTGTATTCCGTAGAAATGTTGGAACACGTGAGGCAATACTGACCCTACGACTTATCTTAGAAAATAGGTTAAGGAAAGGCTAACCTACGTTTCTAGCATTTGTGGACTTAGAGAAAGCTTTTGACAATGTTGACTGGAATACTCTCTTTCAAATTATAAAGGTGGCAGGGGTCGAATACAGGGAGCGAAAGGCTATTTACAATTTGTACAGAAACCAGATGGCAGTTATAAGAGTCGAGGGACATGAAAGAGAAGTAGCGGTTGGGAAGGGAGTGAGACAGGGTTGTAGCCTCTCCCCGATGCTATTCAATCTGTATATTGAGCAAGCAGTAAAGGAAACAAAAGAAAAATTCGGAGTAGGTATTAAAATCCATGGAGAAGAAATAAAAACTTTGAGGTTCGCCGATGACATTGTAATTCTGTCAGAGACAGCAAAGGACCCGGAAGAGCAGCTGAACGGAATGGACAGTGGCTTGAAAGGAGGATATAAGATGAACATCAACAAAAGCAAAACGAGGATAATGGAATGTAGTCGAATTAAATCGGGTGATGCTGAGGGCATTAGATTAGGAAATGAGACACTTACAGCAGTAAAGGAGTTTTGCTGATTGGGGAGCAAAATAACTGAGGATGGTCGAAGTAGAGAGGATATAAAATGTAGACTGGCAATGGCAAGGAAAGCGTTTCTGAAGAGGAGAGCTTTGTTAACATCAAGTATAGATTTAAGTGTCAGGAAGTCGTTCCTGAAAGGATTTATATGGAGTATAGTCATGTATGGAAGTGAAACGTGGACGATAAATAGTTTGGACAAGAAGAGAATAGAAGGTTTCGAAATGTGGTGCTACAGAAGAATGCTGAAGATTAGATGGGTAGATCACATAACTAATGAGGAGGTATTGAATAGAATTGGGGAGAAGAGGAGTTTGTGGCACAACTTGACAGGAAGAAGGGACCGGTTGGTATGACATGTTCTGAGGTATCAAGGGATCACAAATTTAGCATTGGAGGGCAGCGTGGAGGGTAAAAATCGTAGAGGGAGGCCAAGAGATTAATACACTAAGCAGATTCAGAAGGATGTAGGTTGCAGTAAGTACTGGGAGATGAAGAAGCTTGCACAGGATAGAGTAGCATGGAGAGCTGCATCAATCCAGTCTCAGGACTGAAGACCACAACAACAACAACGAGTTCTTTATCAGATGTTAACGACTGCATCACGATGCAGAGATAGGGCACTAGAAGTTTATTGCACTGTACTCTTCACAAAGCTAGTAGCGACTTCCTGCTATGGCAGCGTGTTTTGCATGGAAGATATGCGACACAATTACATAGTCATTATTTTCATACGCTACACTGATTTACAGACACACTTAGAGAATGCATTAAGATAAAGCGGCGGAAAGTTGTATAAATTTCCACTCACATGGTGATGAATCTCTTCTCAGACGCACACGTCCTTGAAGTCACGGAAATGCAGTTCTCAGTAAGAAAAAGCTATAGAAAAACAGCTGTACACTTCGTAACCTCAAGCTGCGTCAAATTTTGTTTTTTCGGTGGAAGGAATAATTAAATGAAAGTATTCGCGTAAGTAAAATTTCACTCTATTACGGTAAGTCTGCATACGCCAGTCACTACCAAGACCAACTCTAAACTGTACATAGCCTGAAAAGCTCACATGTACACCTCATTCAAAATCGTAGCCAGTTTATGATAATTATGAACTATCCTTCACAGAAAGTTTACAAACGGGTTGTTTCCTTTAAAATTGCTCGCTCAGAATTTGCAGTATCAGCCTCACGGAACAAATTGTTAGAGTTCGCGAGTAAGCAGCACGCCACGCGGTATTTACTCATTGAAATGTCACCAAATGTTCCAAATTTCACACTGTGCTTTAAATCGAGCTCCCTTCCACACTTTACGGCACTTCTAAAACATTTTAGTACCGAAATATCACAATCTTAATAATTCTCTCTATACAAAAGAAGTCTTTAGTTGCCAAAATATGCGCGAATATGCTAATTTCTGATTGCCAGAAAGACATCACAGCCAATCGGAAAGCAGCATCCGACCCCTCAGTCCCACACATATATACACAACCCATCCAAATTCGTCACTGAGCCGGCCGAGATGGCCGAGCGGCTCTTGGCGCTACAGTCTGAAACCGCGCGACCGATACGGTCGCAGGTACGAATCCTGCCTCGGGCATGGATGTGTGTGATGTCCTTAGGTTAGTTAGGTTTAAGTAGTTCTAAGTTCTAGGGGACTGATGAATTCAGAAGTTAAGTCCCATTGTGCTCAGAGCCATTTGAACCATTTTTTTTCGTCACTGAATCAGAACAGTAAATTACCAACAATAAATTTTGAAAACCCACAAACATAAAATTAATTCCCTCTAAACAAAACTACTTTACCGAAATCATAATCTCATTTCCGCAGTACCATAAACTGACGAAATTGTTTATAACAAGTTCCCGAGTACGAATGACTGACACACACGTCATTCTCGAACATTCCTCACGTGACCAATCACTTCATTTTATAGATTAAACTTCACATAAAATAGTATTTCAATTCACACCTTCTTTTACGCTCATAACCAAACACGACAACTGTAATAATTTAAAAAACGACTAGAAAATCAAACAAACAAAACTGGAAGTAAAATTGGCAGTGTCTTGAATGTAGCTCCTACAGTATCCGTCAGCTATGGAGCTCTATCATACCGCATATAAACTACATACACTCGAGCCATCAGACGCCACCTGTCTTGCGCGTGATTCATACTGCACGTCTGTTCACAGATCTCCTATATCAATAGGGACGATGTTGAGGTGCTACGCCTCAACAGGTGGAGAAATCGAAATTTGCAGCAGAAGCTGAAGGACTTTCATGTAAGTACTAGATACAGAATGGGGTTCTGTTACGAAACTTACGAGTTATAATTCACTGCTTACAGTGATTCATAGATACACTTAGAGAAACGTATTATACAGTGGAAGTAATCAGAATTTTCGGCAAGAGAAGAGTGCGCTAGAATATATGAAAGAGATGACACTCCCGTTATTAATAGAGGAAATATTCCAGACTGGTGGGAACTGGCAAGGCAGCATTGAAAACCATTTCGAGGAAATCTGAGAAATTCATATTAAGTGGAGATGGCCGACATTAATATGGAATATTGCAAGAGCTTCTAGACTACTGTCAGCATATGGACTAGGATACAACGCAATATTCTGGTAAGGATTTTTAACAAAATAGATATGTGTGACATCCTAACACTGAAGCGCGAATTTTGTGCTAGAATAAGACAACCATGGGAACAGTAATGGTAGTGTAAACAACAATTGGCTGCTTAACGTGATCCAGTGCCAATTGTACAGATATACAGGGCGATTATAATTAAAGTTAAACTTTCAAATCGCTGTAGAAATAACGCCAGTGGTCAGAATGATGTCAAATTGCAAAAGAGTATTATCGGAGAAGGGGAAAACGTATGGCATAAGGAAAATAAATAGTTACAAAATGTAGCAATTGGCGGCGCTGTAAGCATCATAATTTAATAGTGGTCAATTAAAAATGACAAATGAATCATACACCAATGCCTAAGGTATACGTTTGACGTTAAACAAACTGTACTACTCAGTGTGCATGGGTATACAGGTGTGATACTGTTAGTTACGTAAGGCCATCCACCACGGCAAGATCATATCAAATCGGCTAGGAAAAATTGGATTTTAATTGTCCTGAGGCCAAAAACCGCATAAAAAGCATGAATCAAAATCAAATCGTATTATTAATTTCCGTGTGACTGGCGCAAAACTTGTTCAATATGCTGTCCACCGTTTTCTGCAACAAGCTGAAATCGAGAAACAGCATGTTCCACAGCTGATCGAAGTGTTTCCGGGGTTACGTTCACAATGTGTTGCACAATGCGTGCCTTCAATGCAGCTAAGTTTGCAATCGGAACACTGAACACAACATCTTTCAGATAGCCCCAAGCCAGAAGTCACGCGGATTAAGAACAGGTGACTGGGACGACCAGGCTGTAGGGAAATGGCGGCTGTTAATTCTAGCGTTTCCGAAATGGCGCTTCAGCAGCTGCTTAACTGGATTTGCAATGTGTGGAGGTGCGCCATCTTGCATAAAAATGATCCCATCCACACATCCACGTTGTTGGAGAGCTGGAATGACGTGGTTCGCAAAAGACACTCATAGCGCTTACCAGTGACGGTACAGGTAACACGACCGGAAGCACCTGTCTCTTCGAAAACATGGCCCTATGATAAACGATGCTGTAAACCCACACCATACAGTGACCTTTTCAGGATGAAGTGGTACTGGTTGATATGAGTGCGCATTTTCCGTTGCCCATATTCGACAATTCTGTGTACTGACATATCCTGTCAGATGGAAGTGGGCTTCGTCTGTTCACAAAGTCTTCCACGGCCAATCATTGTCCACTTCCATCCGAGCAAGAAATTCTAATGCAAAGGTCTCTCTTGCTGGCAGGTCATCAACAAGCAAATCGTGCACATGGGTAATTTTGAATGGATAGCACAGAAGGATGTATCGTAGGATTTTACGCACCGTTCTGGCGGGTATTCCCAACGTTCGGGCAATTCTGCGTGCGCTACGCGTTTGCACACCACCACTCGTCTCCTCCTGCACTGCTGTGGCCACTACTTCCACTGACATCGAATCAATTCGTTTCCTCCTTCTACCAGGTTGCACAGCAAAAGAACCCATCTTTTCGAACCTCCGAATGATTTTCTCCAGACCCATGGCAGTCATCATATCAACGCTTTTTTTTTCAAACCTTTCAGTGTCCGGAACCTACGCAGAGCGACGTGTGCACAGTCATCATTCTTGTAATACAGCTTTACAAGCAGAGAGCGATCCTGCAGAGACAGTCATGGCGAACTTGAAATTTCTTTACTAAATATTTTACCTAAACTGCTGAGTGAAATTGAATGCAAGAGAACCTACTTTCTCTTTACTTATTCTTATCATGTCAACACCGACCCACAATATTCTAGCCCAACGCAATCTGACTGCTCAAAAACAGGATAACCTGGTTTCAAATAATTGATTCAAATGAATGGTCCTGACTAAAAAGAAATCCTAACAATAACCTATACATTACATTAAGCACTTAGCTCACAAAAATCTTCATTCCGCGCTCGGTCCCGATAGCTGAGTGGTCAGCGGGACGGACTGCTGTCCTGCGGGCCCGGGTTCGCTTCCCGACTGGGTCGGGGATTTTTTCCGCTTAGGGACTAGGTGTTGTGCTGTCTTCATCATCATTTCATCCCCATCCGGCGTGCAGGTCGCCCAGTTTGCCGTCGAATGTAATAAAACCTGCACTAAGGAGGCCGGACCTGCCCGTCAAGGGGCCTCCCGGCCAATGACGCCAAACGCTCATTTCTACTTCTTCATTACGCGAACTGCTGCAATACAACGAGCGTCAGTACTGCCAGCTAAACAAAAGATGCTAACTACTATAGCCACTAACTACTAATAGGCATGTGGTTAGCAAAGGAAAGATTTTGATGCAAAACAAATAATGTATTTTTTTACCTTAATAATGTGAAATCCATTTCAGACACCAACATAAATCGTCATTGGCATCTAGTACAAAGGTATATGATCAGGAATAATATTCAGTCTCCAAGTCCAACATGTACAGATAGTTACCCTACGCTAACACTTCAGACCTCTACCCTCCATCAATGCTAACTTCTCACATCTAACATCCATCACTGTTGGCCGTTCACCTCCAACTGCCCAACAGTACTTCCATCACTGCTAGCGACTAACTTCCAACTACCCAACACTACTGGTGATTAACTTCCAACAACGAGTCCAACCAGCCATAGTGTCTCTTACAAAGAAAGCGCAGTCAGAGATCCAATGCAAAGCGCTACACAGCGCTGCCAACAAAGAAGCAGGCACTTGCATAGCCCCCCTGTTCCCCACAAAAAATTTTACTAATTATTTTGGGCAGTGGCCACGATCAATATGTTAAAATTTTTTATATTAACAATATCAAATAGATCAAATGCACACAATTATTAATTCAATGTTGGTCAAAAGCAAAAATTGTCCTCACAGTCCCTAAAGACAGTCCTAATCATATATCAGAGTAGTAGTCTATGACAGTTTTATGCACAAAGCCTGAGCAGTAAAACAAAATGCACACGCAAGTAGCGGATCACCATGCAGTCTTGCAGAAGTGTTGTCCTCCCAACGGAAACACAATGCTGACTCTTGACATGAAGATTGGTAATGGGCCACAACAGAGTAAACCCACAGCAGAGTCAGTCGAAGTCTTGAAGAATATTGAGTTTGAACAAGTTGCGTGACCGTATCGGTAGACGCAACTAAGTCAATTTTAGCCTGCAAGGTGTCGTGATTTTCGTGATCAATAGTCTCCAGTTCTTTTATGGCTACTTCATGATTCTGTAATGTGTTTTCATGTTGGGGGAAAATAGGCTGAAAATGCTCACAAATTTGCGTTTTTATGTCTTTACAAACTTTTTGACATTTAGATTCGATTTTAATGAACTCAGCAGTTAAACCTTCACGTGTCTGTTCAAGCGTTGTGTCTAACTTTTGAAGAAAAACTGTTCAAACGCCTCTAAGCACTATAGGAGTTAACATCTGAGGTCATCAGTCCCCTAGACTTAGAACTACTTAAACCTAACTAACCTAAGGACATCCTGCCCGAGGCAGGATTCGAACCTGCGACCGTAGCAGCAGCGCGGTTCCGGACTGAGGGGCCCAGAACCGCTCGTCCACAGCAGCCGGCAACTTTGACTTAACTCAGAAAAGGGTAAGGATGCCAAACCTGAATCTACGGTATTTCCAAGATTTTATTCTGTCATTTCGCATTCCTGAGGCGAGCTATTGCCAACCGATCGATCGACAATAATTCCCTGTTCACTAACTGTTTCACTATGAACACCGTTATTTACTGCCTGGTCCATTTCCCTATGGACAATTACCCAGTTATTTTGGACATTTCTCACTTCATTATTAACACGCTACTCTCGTCTTCACTGTCATTTCTCAGTTTGCTTTGGAGCCTAATGTTGCGCTATTCACACGCCCTGATTATCACGTAATTTCACACGACAACACAGAAAAACACAGTTTGAAGAGCAAAAAGAAGGAACCACATTAAAAATAGCATTGAAAATAATATCCAATTAATTGCAAATGAAACTGCTAAATACTTGGTGCAACTCCATATGCATGCCACAACTGCTTTGCTCATCACAATATTGTACAACAATGAAAAACTACAACTGCAAAGGAAATTCTCTATACAATTACGCGCTAGCAGTAACAATAATTAATTTCTAATAATGCATAATTATTCAAAATACCACAAAAATCAGAAGATTCCAGTGAGGTACCCTCGGCTAAGAGTCGACAGATAAAACTTCGTTATTAAATATTTTACTTAAACTGTTGAGTGAAATTGAATGCAAGTTAACCTACTTTTACTTTTCTTATTCTTATCATATCAGCACTGACCCACAATATTCTGTGTGTGTGAAATCTTATGGGACTTAACTGCTAAGGTCATCAGTCCCTAAGCTTACACACTAGTTACTAAATTATCCTAAGGACAAACACACACACCCGTGCCCGAGGGAGGACTCGAACCTCCGCCGACACCAGCCACACAGTCCATAACTGCAGCGCCTAAGACCGCTCGGCTAATCCTGCGCGGCCCACAATATTCCAGCTCAACGCAATCTGACTGCTCAAAAAAAGGTAAGTCTGACTTCAAATAATTAATTCAAAAGAATGACCCTGACTAAAAAGAAATCCTAACAATAACCTATACATTTCATTAAGCACTTACCTCATAAAAATCTTCATTACGCGAACTACTGCAATACAGCGAGCGTCAATACTGCCAGCTAAATAATCACTGCTGGCCGTTCACCTACAACTGCCCAACAGTACTTCCATCACTGCTAGCGACTAACTTCTACTGCCCAACACTACTGGTGATTACCTTCCAACGAGTCCAACCAGCCACAGAGTCTCTTACAAAGAAAGCGCAGTCAGAGATCCAATGCAAAGCGCTACACAGCGCTGCCAACACAGAAGCAGCCCACTTACAAACGTCGCAGACGCAAAAAGAGGAAAAGCCCTGTACCCGGCGTGTTTGTTGTTGTTGTGGTCTTCAGTCCTGAGACTGGTTTGATGCAGCTCTCCATGCTGCTCTATCCTGTGCAAGCTTCTTCATGTCCCAGTACTTGCTGCAACCTACATCCTTCTGAATCTGCATAGTGTATTCATCTCTTGGTCTCCCTCTACGATTTTTACCCTCCGCGCTGCCCTCCAATGCTAAATTTGTGATTCCTTGATGCCTCAAAACATGTCATACCAACCGATCCCTTCTTCTAGTCAAGTTGTGCCACAAACTTCTCTTCTCCCCAATCCTATTCAATACCTCCTCATTAGTTACATGATCTACCCACCTTATCTTCAGCATTCTTCTGTAGCACCACATTTCGAAAGCTTCTATTCTCTTCTTGTCCAAACTAGTTATCGTCCATGTTTCACTTCCATACATGGCTACACTCCATACAAATACTTTCAGAAACGACTTCCTGACACTTAAATCTATACTCGATGTTAACAAATTTCTCTTCTTCAGAAACGATTTCCTTGCCATTGTCAGTCTACATTTTATATCGTCTCTACTTCGACCTTCCTCAGTTATTTTACTCCCTAAATAGCAAAACTCCTTTACTACTTTAAGTGTCTCATTTCATAATCTAATTCCCTCAGCATCACCCGATTTAATATGACTACATTCCATTATCCTCGTTTTCCTTTTGTTGATGTTCATCTTATATCCTCCTTTCAAGACACTGTCCATTCCGTTCAACAGCTGTTCCAAGTCCTTTGCTGTCTCTGACTGAATTACAATGTCATCGGCGAACCTCAAAGTTTTTACTTCTTCTCCATGAATTTTAATACCTACTCCGAATTTTTCTTTTGTTTCCTTTACTGCTTGCTCAATATACAGATTGAATAACATCGGGGAGAGGCTACAACCCTGTCTCACTCCTTTCCCAACCACTGCTTCCCTTTCATGCCCCTCGACTCTTATAACTGCCATCTGGTTGCTGTAGAAATTGTAAATAGCCTTTCGCTCCCTGTATTCGACCCCTGCCACCTTTATAATTTGAAAGAGAGTATTCCAGTCAACATTGTCAAAAGCTTTCTCTAAGTCTACAAATGCTAGAAACGTAGGTTTGCCTTTTCTTAATCTTTCTTCTAAGATAAGTCGTAAGGTTAGTATTGCCTCACGTGTTCCAACATTTCTACGGAATACAAACTGATCTTCCCCGAGGTCCGCTTCTACCAGTTTTTCCATTCGTCTGTAAAGAATTTGCGTTAGTATTTTGCAGCTGTGACTTATTAAACTGATAGTTCGGTAATTTTCACATCTGTCAACACCTGCTTTCTTTGGGATTGGAATTATTATATTCTTCTTGAAGTCTGAGGGTATTTCACCTGTCTCATACATCTTGTTCACCAGATGGTAGAGTTTTGTCATGACTGGCTCTCCCAAGGCCATCAGTAGTTCTAATGGAATGTTGTCTACTCCCGGGGCCTTGTTTCGACTCAGGTCTTTCACTGCTCTGTCAAACTCTTCACGCAGTATCTTATCTCCCATTTCGTCTTCATCTACATCCTCTTCCATTTCCATAATATTGTCCTCAAGTACATTGCCCTTGTATAAACCCTCTATATACTCCTTCCACATTTCTGCCTTCCCTTCTTTGCTTAGAACTGGGTTGCCATCCGAGCTCTTGATATTCATACAAGTGGTTCTCTTCTCTCCAAAGGTCTCTTTAATTTTCCTGTAGACAGTATCTGTCTTACCCCTAGTGAAACAAGCCTCTACATCCTTACATTTGTCCTCTAGCCATCCCTGCTTAGCCATTTTGCACTTCCTGTCGATCTCATTTTTGAGATGTTTGTATTCCTTTTTGCCTGCTTCATTTACTGCATTTTTATATTTTCTCCTTTCATCAATTAAATTCAATATTTCTTCTGTTACCCAAGGATTTCTATTAGCCCTCGTCTTTTTAACTACTTGATCGTCTGCTGCCTTCACTACTTCATCCCTCAAAGCTACCCATTCTTCTTCTACTGTATTTCTTTCCCCCATTCCTGTCAATTGTTCCCTTATGCTCTCCCTGAAACTTTCTACAACCTCTGGTTTAGTCAGTTTATCCAGGTCCCATCTCCTTAAATTCCCACCTTTTTGCAGTTTCTTCAGTTTCAATCTGCAGTTCATAACCAATAGATTGTGGTCAGAATCCACATCTGCCCCTGGAAATGTCTTACAATTTAAAACCTGGTTCCTAAATCTCTGTCTTACCATTATATAATCTATCTGATACCTTTTAGTATCTCCAGGATTCTTCCAGGTATAAAACCTTCTTTTATGATTCTTGAACCAAGTGTTAGTTATGATTAAGTTATGCTCTGTGCAAAATTCTACAAGGCGGCTTCCTCTTTCATTTCTTCCCTCCAATCCGTATTCACCTACTATGTTTCCTTCTCTCCCTTTTCCTACTGACGAATTCCAAGCTACGATTTGTAACTACGTAATGGATTTTTCGAGTTCGAACTTGTGGAGGGCTGTCTAAATGTATAAACTGCTAGCGATATGGCGGTTTTATATTAAAGCAGGAGGAACATGCAGGGATTGGACA
The DNA here is from genome assembly GCF_021461385.2 of Schistocerca piceifrons. Classification (NCBI taxonomy): domain Eukaryota; kingdom Metazoa; phylum Arthropoda; class Insecta; order Orthoptera; family Acrididae; genus Schistocerca; species Schistocerca piceifrons. Next base: position 175,740,249 of record NC_060149.1, on the reverse strand, counting down.
AAAATGGAGAAATGCCGCGAGAAATGCGTGTTTCAATATAAATGCAGATGCTAGGCTAGCCAGCATTTTGCGCTGTTGTATTTGACTATGAACGGCACTTAAGCAGTGTCCTCAGTACGTTGCAAGTATCAGTCGTCAGAGCAACGTTCTGTGTAATTGTGAGTGCGTTACGTTGGAGCTTAATGAATTCGAACATCGGCAATTTTTCGTGCTAGTATGATAGGTGCTTCAATTACGAATGTAGCAGGAGTGTTTGGTTTTAAAGAGGCATACAGGGAAAGCAGAAATACATCATCCCTTGAAACACAACGCGGACTGTAGTCGGTGTGGAGCGTACGTGACGGACAGTCACTGAAGAGTATTGTGATGAAGAATAAGAGGTCAACAGCGGCAAAAGGCGCTGCAGGACTGAATGTCTCTCTCGCCAACCCTGTCAGCACCAGAACAGCACGAAGGGAAGTGCAGACTGTAGAGCGAACTGTAATTCCAAAACGACTCATCAGTGATGCACATGCCTGTGAGAGGATATTGTGGTACGGAAGCCATAAAACTTGGACTGTGAAGAAATTTCCAACTTCTAGCCGTGTTTACATCCCAAGAGTGAAACGTGGCAGAGATGTATAGACGTAGTATGTAGGTAGTATAGGTGGCTCTTTGGCATTTCTTGTTTTAAGTGTTGTGAACAGTATATTATTTCCTCCCACACACATCTCTAGAAATGACTGGAACAAGAAAATGCCTGATTTATTGACAGATGCTTTTTTCACGCGACGTTTGCGAATGGAACAGGGATGGACGGTAGTAGAATAACTTTTTTTCGACGCTTGCGAGGGTAATAAAAGATATGTTTTACCAGGGAGGGAAACCCCAGCAGGTGCCTCCATCGGATACCAATGACCTTGGTAGGGGTCACTGCAGCCCCTATGCTGTTAATCGAGAGAAATTTCGTACTCTTTAAAATCTGCGACCAGAGTGTGTGTATAGTTCCATACAGTGCGAGCTAACATCCCAAAGATGTTCGGGCTCACATGCGGTTCCTCTTCGCCGAAATGTCTTGGCTCAAACTCGTCTAGGGGTTGAACCGCCCATGTCGCATTTTACGCCCTACATTAGACACTTGTGACCCTTTGGTTATATTGTCTGGCTGATGGCAAGTTTGAGAAATACAAAGTTAATATAACATACAATAACAGTAATAATAATACCGGGAACTAAATTAACGACCCATAAATGACGTAGGCCACACAGTTGGGATTTGGTTAGAATAATGTTTATTCAGGAAGCAAACTAATAGCGATAGTTCAAATGGTTCTGAGCACTATGGGACTTAACATCTATGGTCATCAGTCCCCTAGAACTTAGAACTACTTAAACCTAACTAACCTAAGGACAGCACACAACACCCAGCCATCACGAGGCAGAGAAAATCCCTGACCCCGCCGGGAATCGAACCCGGGAACCCGGGCGTGGGAAGCGAGAACGCTACCGCACGACCACGAGATGCGGGCTAATAGCGATAGTGATCGTATTTAGAATTACTATTACACTCTAGCTCATATCTATTTGACACAGTTCGATCATTCACAATCTCATAGCGAAGTACAAGTCTAATATTCCACCTCGTTATCTTCTCGAAAAGTTAGACTTCACACCAGGACCGCGGCTGCTCGCCGCTCATAGACTAAGTCCCGTGATACCATACAACGCAAAATTTTCTAAGTCGTCTCAATTCCTAGCTACCTAAAGACCGACAGTCCACTTTCGCGTCTGCATCCGAACTGTCCTCTTTGGTGTCTCCAGCCGAACTGTCCGCTTTAGCGTCAGTACCAGCACTGTCTGTGCCTGTCCCCAGCCGCGTTTCCGGCGTGCCGAGCATCGTCGCTCAACTAAGGCAACTTCCTTTCCTGAAGCCGTCCATCTGATTGTCTACAGCTTATTCTACATTATTTTACATTTTAACATATTTTAATAATCAAAGCTCGACCACTTTCACGTTCTAAATAAAGTAGCAATAATATCCATTACATAATAAACTTTAAATTCCTTTACTTAAAACCAATACAATTTCCTTCTTAGCTCTGAATGCAACGGCCAGTAGCCTTGCATTAGTGTGCTTTCTGATAAATAAAGTAACCACTCCCAATGGACGTTTCACATGCATTAATCTCGTAAGTTCACGTTTACAAAATTCTCGCATCGACCCGTTCCCGTATTTTAATGTTCCATTCAGAAACTCATTTTGGAGTTGCGTTTGTTTCGCTTCACTCCAGAACTTGTTCAGGCAACTGCTTTCAAATATTTCGTAGGTAGTGAACGTATCACTGTGTATATTTGCCTACGATTGCGGCTCACCTTCCAAATGTCTTTTCACGAATTTTATCCTCGCCTCGTCGGACATTTTCCTTATAAAAGCATCCCTGCATGCTGCTAGAAAATTTACTGGGTGATATTTCCCGTCATCTGCAAAACATTTGACCGATCCCGAATTCATCCACGGAACACTGAGCACTGTCGAGATTTGATGTACAGCTAAAGAATTCAGTTCGCTTTTTATTTCATTGATTTGCTTTCTAACTTCACTATTTTCAGTTTTAATGTCAGATTCTACTTTTTCCTTTATTTTATCTACTTCTTTCTCCCCTTTACCTATTCGAACAGATAAGCTGCTAATAGGCTCAGTCGTCTCAGTCATTAGAGCATCTTGCCTACTCATACTAAACTATTATAGATATGATGAATATTCAACTTTTATTGGGCTCAACATGAAAATTTATGGAGGATGGCAGATTAAAACTACTGTGTTTTGATTCCCTGTATTACTACAGAATTAAATAGTTTCCATAAATGTTTCCCTTTATAGCCGATTTTAGGTCCCCCGTATATAAGACTGCTACGACAGGTGCTGTTGAGGGAATTAGATTATGAAATGAGACACTTAAAGTATTAAATGAGTTTTGCTATTTGGGGATGAAAATAACTGATGATGGTCGAAGTAGAAGGATATAAAATGCAGACTGGCAATGCCAAGGAAAGCGTTTCTGAAGAAGAGAAATTTGTTAACATCGAGTATAGATTTAAGTGTCAGGAAGTCGTTTTTGAAAGTATTTGTATGGAGTATAGGCATGTATAGAAGCGAAACGTGGACGATAAATAGTTTAGACAAGAAGTGAATAGAAGCTTTCGAAATGTGGCGCTACAGAAGAATGCTGAAGATTAGATGGGTAGATCACGTAACTTATGACGAGGTATTGAACAGAATTGGAGGGAAGAGAAATTTGTGGCACAACTTGACTAGAAGATGGGATCTGTTGGTAGGACATGCTCTGAGGCATCAAGGGGTCACCAATTTAGTATTGGAGGACAGCGTGGCGGGTAAAAATCGTAGAGGGAGACCAAATATGAATACACTAAGCAGATTCAGAAGGATGTAGGTTTTAGTAGGTACCGGGAGATGAAGAAGCTTCCACATGATAGACTAGCATGGAGATCTGCATCAAACCAGTCTCTGGACTGAAGACTACAACAACAACAACAACACGTCTCCTCGGCCACCAGCGGCTTCTGTTGGGTTTCCCTATGACGTAGGTTCTCGTCTGTCTCACTTGCACACTACAGCGCTTAGTCCTCAATAGACAATAGACGCCTGTGAGTTCCCCATCTCGTGGTGAATCTGCGCTCTTCGTGGCATGCGGTCCTGGACGACAGGGTTCGTTTCACAATTCCTGTAGGCTGACTCTTTCGGACATATATTTAAATGAGAGCGCAATGCTCGTTAACTCACAACATGTAGGAAAAGTATATGTTAATTTCAATGTATCAATCATGGCGATTAAGAAGTAATTTTGTGAAATTAATATGTAAGACTGGGGCGTCTACCAAAGTACAGAAGGAATCTTAGGTTGGCGGCCTGCGTGATTTAGATTGCTGGTGGATATTACGCTAGAATACATCAAAACGAAACATTTGTAATACATTACCAATCCGGCGCGTCTGAGCGTGCCTGCCGCGACTTTCTTTTTATATACCGCTTGCGATTTGACAAGTACACAACAGATCTCGTCTTAATGTCTGCTCAGTGGCGGCTGTTGTGTATGAATACAAGAGCACGTGAACACCCTAACTTTTGACACCTTTCGGATCTGTTGGTTATTTCTCTTTAAATGCTGTTAAACGTAATGCAGCTGCGGTAATCTGAAATACACGGCAATAAATCTACTGCACTGTGCTACACTGCTACTGACTCCGTGAAACTTGGCATCAGGGTCGCGAGCACACTCACAAGGGGAGGCCGCCAATTGTGAAATTCAGATTCAATTCATACTGCGCATAATAAAAGCTCATGGCCAGAGGTGTAATGTGGCAAAGCACCAAGATGCACTTCTCAGTCGTTGTCGAGAAAATCGGCAGTTAAAAGAAACCGTTGTGGTGAAATACTCTCTACGATTAATATTTTTCTACAGCGTCGTGGCGCAGCGGTAAGCGCTCGGGTTCGTAATCCGGAAGTCGCCGGATCGAATCTCGCGCCATGCAACTTTTTTTTTTGTATTTGTTTTTTGTAATTCAAATGTGTGTGTGTATACACACACACACACACACACATATACATATATATATATATATATATATATATATATATATATATATATATATATATATATATAAAATTCCCGGTAATCAGTAATCAGTTGCAACAATTATGCATATAGTAAGTTGTTGAAAGTCGTTTGTCGTGGAAAAACTGGCGACTCCGAACATCATTATGTTTTCCGCAAACAAAGTTGTATTTCACAAATGTTATTAATTGTCTTCATAATGTTAACCACATATAGTTAACGGAAGACGTAGAAACGATATTCCGAAACGAATACGTATAGTGTAAGTCAAACGTTCGAATTTGAATAGAAACCCCACGAACACAAATTTGCTGTGGCAGGTATGAAATATAAACTCCGTTACTCGCTCGTTACACTTGAAGGACAGATGTTGAATGGGCCGAAACGAGCCGCCGCATAACAGCGTAGTTGTCTGCTAACTTCAAAAGAAGGTAGATGCGGTCCCTAGCGCAAGTTATAACATCGTCGAAAATCAGTGCGAACGTGAGTTTTGGTACACCCTGTTAAACAAACGCAAAAATGGAGGCGATACAATTGGAGAGCGATCCGCCTTCACCAACATGTATAAGCAATTCATTAATAGTTTATATATAATTTTGTAATTCATATATATATATATATATATATATATATATATGTATATATATATATATATATATATATATAATTACAAAAAACAAATACTAAAAAAAAGTTGCATGGCGCGAGATTCGATCCGGCGACCTTCGGATTACGAACCCGAGCGCTTACCGCTGCGCCACGACACTGTAGGAATCTGTTAATTGTAGAGAGTATTTCACTGCAACGGTTTCTTTTAACTGTCGATTTTCTCAACAACGGCTGAGAAGTGCATCTTGGTGCTTTGCCACATTACACCTCTGGCCATGAGCTTTTATTATGCGCAGTATGAATCGAATCTGAATTTCACAATTGGCGGCCTCCCCTTGTCAGTTGCGCACGTTTTAAGGAGCTTTTGCGCATGCGCAACTGGTATGCTGTAATTGTCTTACGGACCATACACATACGGATTTGATAAACAACGTGCTCGGTTCCACTCAACTACAAGTTTATGTCAATGTCACCAGGTGGTAGCACACTGCAGTAGGATTTTATCCCCGTTCGCTTGGCATAAATCCCACAGACGATAGCACACTTCTCAGATTTTCCAGTTCACTCACTATGTAGTAAAATTAGACCGGACATCAATATATTTTATAGTTATACTGACAGAAAAACCTATTTTTTGTTATTGTGAATGAGATATAGCATGTTAAGTTTTGGATTTTATCGAATAGTAATCCATTTGAGCCCCTGAAAACCATAAAGTACATCATTCTCGAGTGTGAGACTGTAGCATTTCTTCGCGCTTCTGATACCTGTTGATCTTATGGTGGGTCAAGTTTACCTGTGCTGTAGGCCCACATTGTATGTATGAATATTCACGAAAAGCTGTCTCTCTGGCGTCTTTGATAGTCATTTAAATGTGGAATCGACGACGGTTTGCTTTTGGCCCTTATGGTTCTCAGCGCCTCATTTCTATTCGAGTCAAGTGATCATGTTGGTAGACGGTAAAACATGAATTTAATCTTTTTAACAATCAGCGGTTTGTGTTTGGAATTGGTAGTTTACTGTGCAGGAATCTGCTTTCGTGTACTGTGTCAGCACGAACTTTGTTGAATCTGTGCTAACAGAAAACAAAATTGCAGGAAAACTTAGCCGCAAAGGAAATGGAGTGTACCAAACCAGATCCGTTGACTCAGAAAGTGACGAAATCAAATAATCATGACTACAAGCAAACAAAGAAGTGTATAATAAGTGTAAGTTGTTATGTGGGTGCAAGCCTATCCTTCATTCATTCTTTCCTTTAAATGACTACCCAAGCAGGCACGGAGAATGGTCAATACTGACACGTGCACTTCTGTTCCAACGTTGTGGCTCAACGCCCACACTCCGGACGATACAAAATTGTTAAGGCTTTCGTGGCCACTTGTTGACAAACTGCCTATTGGCTTCTGTCTCGGGTTCTTCGGCCGACGTTCATCTAATGATTTTTCTGACGTTTCGCCAGCACGAGTGGCTGGCATTGTCAAAGCTTCACCCTCCATTTCCGGTGGTGAACTGGAGCCGAGCTCGCGGCCGCAGACTATATGTACCTGGCGCGCCAACGTCCGAGGGCTTCTCCGCGGTCATTTCCGGTGCGGTTCTCCTCTTGCTACCTGCGACGGTCGTTCGCTGCAGTACGGGAAGCCAGGATCCGTTTACCTTAAGGCTTTCCTCTTTCTTGTTGAAACTGTTCGCGTGTTTTTGTATTTCTACAGCTTCTCTGAACAAGCGCGTGTGATAGTGCTTCTCTACAGCCAGAACTTCCGTGTCGGCGAATTTTGTTACGTGGTCGGTCTCATTCAGTGCGTGCTCTGCCACGGCCGATGTCTCCACCTGCCCCAACCTGTAATGTCGCTTATGCTCTTTGATTCTGGTGTTAGTTGATCGTCCAGTCATTCCGACATAAACTTTTCAACATGTGCATGGTATACGGTATATTCCCGACATTGCAAGTGGGTCTCTTTTCTCCTTCGCCGATCTAAGACACTCTTTGATCGTCCTTGTCGGTTTGAAAATCGTCTTTACGCCATGTTTGCGCAATATACGGCCGATTCTGTCCGTCACTCTGGGAATGTATGGCAGAAAGGCCGTACCCGACATTTCTTTTTCTGGTTCCTTAAATCGCCGAGTGTTTGGCTCTGTTACACTTCTAATGTAATTTGTGGAGCACCCATTGCTCCTCAGAACAGTTTCCAGGTGTTGCATTTCTCGTTTGAGGTGTTGCGGCTCACATATTCGTCCTGCTCTCGTTACGAGCGTACTAATCATGCCTCTTTTCTGGCTCGGGTGGTGGTCTGACAGTTTGTGCAGGTATCGGTCCGTATGTGTCGGTTTTCGATATACGCTGTGTCCCAGGTTTTCCCCTTCCCTTGTGACCAGCACATCTAGAAATGGCTGTTTCTTGTCCTTTTCTACTTCCATGGTAAATGTTATGTTGGCATGAAGGCTGTTCAAGTGTCTTAGGAAGTCACCGAGCTGTTCTTCACCATGGCTCCACACCACGAAAGTATCATCGACGTACCTGTACCACACCTTAGGTTTGCAAGTCGCCGAGTCCAGTGCCTGTGCTTCGAATTGTTCTATGAAGAAGTTGGCCACCACTGGACAAAGAGAACTACCCATGGCGACGCCTTCCAGCTGTTCGTAGAAATCGCCATTCCACGTAAAATAGCTCGTGGTGAGACATGCAAATTCTTTGTAGCATATTTGTATTTCCTTTCCAGCGTCCTCTTCGTTTAACAGCTCTTTATAGCTTGCTGTACAACTGAACTTTACTGTCAACGAAAGAGAATGCTACTTGGATTGTGTGTGCGACATACCTGTGTAGTTTTGATAACTCACCACTGCTGCATTACTCTACATAACCTCAGGCTTTTTATTTATTCGGGCCATACTTTCAGACTGTTGCAAATTTCAATAATTGTATTGCATGTAAGTGTAAATGATATTTTGTTATTCATTCTTGATCTGCTGCTCTCCTGAATTATGTTTTTGACTGATCTAAAATTTAATTACATTCATACAGTTCCATGATTTTGCTATACTTTACGTCAAACATACAGACTCCTCACCTCATAACACAACGAAGCTTTAACATCTCCTCCTGCCTGACCACGAAATCCGCCCAGAAATAAACTTGAGGATTTAACACAATACTCCTGCCCCTCTCTATTTTCTGGGCTCCACCTCTTCGCACTGTTCCTGCCACTGTTCGTGATGCTCTATCTAATCTTTTCCATAACGCATGCTTTCCAAAACACTCTCTCACACGATCTCTTATTACCTTTCAACAACCTCTTTCTCAACTCAACAAATCCCTTTTCTCATTCACCATAACCCTCACAAGTCATGCGCCATCGTCTTCTCCATCATTGCTAAAGACCAGTGGAGGATATCGGTTGTATGTCTGTAGACAACAAACATCGACTTTTATCTTTTAACAAAAACCCTAACAAACTCATCAATATTTAAACTTAAGAACCGTACGTATTTAAGGTAATTTTAATGTTTTTAAATCAATTTTATATGTATTAATTCTCTTTTGGCTGAAGAGCGGACGTAAATGTTATTACTAGGAGCCCACTCCCTACCTGTGTGAGCCGAGAGAAATCAAATAACAATAAAGAAAAACAATACGTTACGCATCAAAATTCTCGGCTATAGCAGTGTGACAATAGCTCGGTCTCTAGTAAATATATAATTTCCAACTTCAGTGCTGTAAAAATTTGAACTTTATAAAAAATGTGCAGGTAAACTTTCTCAAAAGAACGAAACTCGGTAAATAGTAGATACCTCGCTGAATTAAAATTTATGGATGGGCAATCAAATGATAGTTGAAGTAACAGAGTTAGATAATCGTAAATAAAAGCAATGTCTTTGTCATCTGCCAAAAATATAGTCTTTTATACTAGCTTGTCAATATTTTCTAAAATTTCGTTGGAATAATTAAAATCGCGTTTGCTTTCCAGGTTCTCTTAAGAAAAGTTGTCGTTTTTTATTATATCCTCATTTTGAAAGAGACGTTATCGCACCAAGGGGGCATATATCGAGCGGCCGCAACTAAAATTCTTTAGAGTAGTCTGTTCACGCTTAGAACATGTTCTACATTTTCTTCAATGAAAATGAATCTCTTATGATCTGTATAATAATGTAGTGCCAACCACATTCACTTTGGGAGCGCCTTACACAATAACTGTATTAATAAAGTTTCCAATAAAGAATGTAAGGAAAGTTGATTACTAGCAACAAAATTAATCCTTTCACAGCTATAGCTAGCTCACTGACTACTAATTTCAGAGCTCAACGGGTATAATCGAAATATTTCTGTTCGTGTCTGTGTGTAAGATCAGGAAATCCACCAACATCGACAAGAGGAAATTCTTCTGCTGTCATATCTCGCATGTTATACAATAGAAATATTTGACTGATTTAAGAAATTTAAACTCGTCTGCGGCAACAAGCACCGTCAAAGACTAATATTTCCATAGTAGTTTTGCGGCTCTCATGGATACTACTGAGAACAGTGTTAACTGACTGATTGCTCGACCTTTCGCGCATTTGTAATTCGGCTCAAATGTTGAGAACGTAACTATTAGTGTTGCTGGCAAAAGCAGTACAGCCGCGGAGACCACGACGAATGGTAATCTGCAGTGAGAACTGGCAGCTGTCCCGCTTATCTTCTCACCCATACCCACAAACTGGCCGCGTAGATGTTCATCTGTATTCCGATAGTTATCGCGCTGGCCGGGTGCCCAGCCCATAGCTCGTCTGCTGTGCCTGCAAAACAGCCACCGCACGCAATGGCGCTGGGAAAGCCTGAAGATTCATTCTCCGATACTCTCAGAATACAAAGCTCGTCATTGTACTTGTATTAAACTATAAATAAATGCTTACAAAGATACCTCGATAAGTTAAAATAAGCGCTCGCTCATATGTAACGCATACAAAACTGCTCAGGAGACTGCTACTTTTTTTGTTGGAAACTACAAAAAAATGATGTTACCTAATACGGATTGTTGAAAACTACGATTGTAGCACATATTGCTAATGAGAGGAATTTCAGTAACTGTTCGCTATTCACATTTTTAAATTTTACTTTAGTTCATTTGACCTGTTTAGAATGTTCCACATCTGATTTCCAAACGTACATATTTAGTGTGGTTAAAACAATAAATTACTTGCTCAATTATTTGCTGTATGTACTCCAATCTCAAATCTAATAGTTGAGGACGTAGGTTGCAAGTGCTACTCTTTGATGAAGAGGTTGGCACAAGAAAGGAATTCGTGGCTGGACGCATCAAACCAGTCAGAAAACTGATGACCCAAAAAAATTTTTAAAAAATACGATAAAGTGCTTATAAAAGCCCAGATTTTGTCTGCCTTACTTTCTTCATTGTTCCTTCATTCACTCTGTTGACGCGTGGAACTCATATCCAAATGTATAATACTCATACACTGTAAGTCAAGTGCACGTGCTGCTTAGAGAACATCAGAAAGCACGCAGTGATAAACTAAAAAGGCAGTTAATGTAATGTTTTACGTAATGGACAACGGTGGCATTTTTTTATAGTTTACGAGCATATCTGTGCAGTCTTGTAACATTTCACTAGGCAATAGTTTTTATGGAGCACATTTCTTGTACCGGGAAAATTTGAGTCCTCATATGTGAACTGTAGTTCTTAATTGAAATTGTAGATTATTACTTGAGGTTACTACCAACTTTGTAACTGATGTGAATCCACACACTCGTTTCTCATTGAATAAATTAAACTCTAGGAAACTGTGATCTTGTTATCTTCAGTCTGATTTTATGAATGTTGTACACTTTTCGATAGAAATTTATATAACGTAATGCGTTTGTGATCAAGACGCGTCCGTTGTATTGCTCAGATAATGAAAATGTAGAAACATTGTACAATTTAACTCTGAATATCCCTTGTCATATCTAGAGTCTGAGTAATAGGCTACGCTGAAATCTAAACACACTGCATGTAAATACGTTTTACGTAAAAACGCTGTATGAAAATGTAAAAAAGAAAATTTTAATATATTTTGTATCTAGAGTATTTTTTTCCCCTCATTCTGTTACATATTATTCGTGATTCGTGCAAAAGACGTAGATAAAATTGATGTGAGTCACCTTTCTCTTAGCAACAGGCTGGCTGTATCATCAGACACCTCTGCTGCCGAGATGTGAAGGGCTATTTCTTCCTACCCCACTGGTATACACCAGGTGTCTCTGTCTCTGTCTCTCTCTCTATCCCTCTCACTCTCCAGCAATTAACAGCATTCACGACCATACCATGATTGGAGAGAGAGGGTGTGCGTGTTTGTGAATTACTTATGACGAATCTCGAGTGTTTATACTTTATTGAACATAGTGCATAAAGTTTAGACTTATCTAGTCACGACTTTTTCCCAGAGTGCAGTAGGTGTTAGCTGCTGAGATCTCAGCTGCCGGATGTACGGGGTGTTTCAAAAATGACCGGTATATTTGAAACGGCAATAAAAACTAAACGAGCAGCGATAGAAATACTCCGTTTGTTGCAATATGCTTGGGACAACAGTACATTTTCAGGCAGACAAACTTTCGAAATTACAGTAGTTACAATTTTCAACAACAGATGGCGCTGCGGTCTGGGAAACTCTATAGTACGATATTTTCCACATATCCACCATGCGTAGCAATAATATGGCGTAGTCTCTGAATGCAATTACCCGAAACCTTTCACAACGTGTCTGGCGGAATGGCTTCACATGCAGATGAGATGTACTGCTTCAGCTGTTCAATTGTTTCTGGATTCTGGGGGTACACCTGGTCTTTCAAGTATACCCACAGAAAGAAGTCACAGGGGTTCATGTCTGGCGAATAGGGAGGCCAATCCACGCCGCCTCCTGTATGTTTCGGATAGCCCAAAGCAATCACACGATCATCGAAATATTCATTCAGGAAATTAAAGACGTCGGCCGTGCGATGTGGCCGGGCACCATCTTGCATAAACCACGAGGTGTTCGCAGTGTCGTCTAAGGCAGTTTGTACCGCCACAAATTCACGAAGAATGTCCAGATAGCGTGATGCAGTAATCGTTTCGGATCTGAAAAATGGGCCAATGATTCCTTTGGAAGAAATGGCGGCCCAGACCAGTACTTTTTGAGGATGCAGGGACGATGGGACTGCAACATGGGGCTTTTCGGTTCCCCATATGCGCCAGTTCTGTTTATTGACGAAGCCGTCCAGGTAAAAGTAAGCTTCGTCAGTAAACCAAATGCTGCCCACATGCATATCGCCGTCATCAATCCTGTGCACTATATCGTTAGCGAATGTCTCTCGTGCAGCAATGGTAGCGGCGCTGAGGGATTGCCGCGTTTGAATTTTGTATGGATAGAGGTGTTAACTCTGGCGCATGAGACGATACGTGGACGTTGGCGTCATTTGGACCGCAGCTGCAACACGGCGAACGGAAACCCGAGGCCGCTGTTGGATCACCTGCTGCACTAGCTGCGCGTTGCCCTCTGTGGTTGCCGTACGCGGTCGCCCTACCTTTCCAGCACGTTCATCCGTCACGTTCCCAGTCCGTTGAAATTTTTCAAACAGATCCTTTATTGTATCGCTTTTCGGTCCTTTGGTTACATTAAACCTCCGTTGAAAACTTCGTCGTGTTGCAACAACACAGTGTTCTAGGCAGTGGAATTCTAACACCAGAAAAATCCTCTGTTCTAAGGAATAAACTGTGTTGTCTACAGCACACTTGCACGTTGTGAACAGCACACGCTTACAGCAGAAAGACGACGTACAGAATGGCGCACCCGCAGACTGCGTTGTCTTCTATATCGTTCACATCACTTGCAGCGCCATCTGTTGTTGAAAATTGTAACTACTGTAATTTCGAAAGTTTGTCCGCCTGAAAATGTACTGTTGTCCCAAGCATATTGCAACAAACGGTGTATTTCTATCGCTGCTCGTTTAGTTTTTATTGCCGTTTCAAATATACCGGTCATTTTTGAAACACCTTGTATAAGCCACTGTGGGTGTGGAAGTGTCAGCTACTGCAGGTGTCAGTTACTGGGGAAAACTTAATTACGTTAATTCCCACTGCAATGCATTATAATGTTACTGCTTTACTAATATAAGCGTTAAAGAGAGATAAATACAGAGAGACTTAGTAAGTTTGCAGAGGTGTATAGATCAGAAGGATGATGATGATGAGACAAGTGTGGAAATATTATGAACACACACATGTGAGATGAAATTTAATGACGAGACAGTACAGTATTTTCAAGAGGTAAAACATTATGCATTGTGTTTGTGCGTGTGTGTGTGTGTGTGTGTGTGTGTGTGTGTGTATTTGTGTGTGTGTATTTGTGTGTGTATGAGTGTGTGTGTGTGTGTGTGAGAGAGAGAGAGAGAGAGAGAGAGAGAGAGATAATGCAATTCAGAGCCGGCCGGAGTGGCCGAGCGGTTCTAGGCGCTACAGTCTGGAACCACGCGACCGCTACGGTCGCAGGTTCGAATCCTGCCTCGGGCGTGGATGTGTGTGATGTCCTTATGTTAGTTAGGTTTAAGTAGTTCTAAGTTCTAGAGGACTGATGACCTCAGCAGTTAAGTCCCATAGTGCTCAGAGCCATTGTTTTCCAATTCGGAAGCTAATATCTTTGAATAAAACGCTATTTTATACAAATATCATTGAATATAGCACCAAACCAACTGAAAGTTATTTAGCGTTTTCAGAAATATTGCATATCTTCGAACGTGACGTTATTTTTACTCAGTTCAAGTGACTGTTTTATTTTAATACTACACCGATGAATAAAGAGGTGTGTGTGTGTGTGTGTGTGTGTGTGTGTGTTTGAACATATGTATCTGCAGTATGCGTTTCAGTAAGAGGACGTGGTTGTGACGTCATGGGTATGGCAATGACCTTGGTCACATGACGTCACAAATGTAAACAAAGTGCGTCAAGTTCACCAAAGGTATATTACTATTACTTCCACTTATTATTTTCTAAAATACAGAGAAAAACACCCACCTGAAACATTACGTAAATTATGAACAGTAATGGACCTATAACATTCTGTTGAGGTACGCCAGAAGTTATTTTTACGTTTGATGATTTCTCTCTGTTAAGAATGACATGCTGTGTTTTATTTGCTAGGAACTCTTCAATCTAGCCATAAGGATGGTCTGTTATTTCCTACGATAATTTTTTGTTCGTAGGAAACTGCTTCCCCATGTCAATGAACATTGTATCAACCTAGGCGCTGGTATCTACTGCTTCTGTGTCCCATCCACCAACGGAACAAACTGGGTTTCACACGATCGCTATTTGGGGAGTTCTTATTCATTCCTTCTGTTAGTGTCGTTATGGAAGTAATTTGAGAATTAATAACATTTTACACTGTGAAGTATTTCGTAGTGGAGTGTATAGCATAAAATCTTAATAATTTTGAAAAACATGCAACATACAGCCCGGCAAACAACTTGCAGTGACAAACGTATTTACTTCAGATCTATCTTCGATCAGTAAAGGTGTGTAAATAATTATTTAATTTTAAGCTAGTAAGGGCAAATATGAATTTTTGACATTCGTCGAGAAACAGTGAACAAATATTTTACGATATATTGCTACGCCTGTGTAGTAAAGAAGAACGATGCAATGTTCCTTCGGACAAAAATGCACGCCCGAAGCAACATTGCATCGTTATCCTCAACAACACAAGCACTGGTGTATCGTATTTATCTTCCGATATCAAGCAAAGAATTTTAATTAAAATGTCCTCCCTTGTACGGAAATTACGTAATGTGAGTACGAGTGCAGGCTGTGACGCAGGAACAACGACATAAGAAGTTTGTGTGTGGCTGTGAGTCGTACACGCATAGCCAAAGCCGCTAAGGCGACCTCTCGCTTTAAGCGGGAAATCGAGGTTCAGGTCACGGCCTGGAACAAATTTTCACTGTCGTCATTCCTTTATACAGTTCATGGTTTTTCGGACTCGCAACTGGGATTGCATTTCATGTGCTAAACGAATGTTTGGATTTTCCTTGAAATAGAACATCCTGAAAGTCCTGGATAAAAGGATCGTTCTCTAAGCGTACTCGATGGCTCTTTTATTCGGTTTGAGTGTACAGCAGTAAAAATCCTGTTATTTGACTGCAATTTAAATAAAATACGCCAAAAACAACCTCACTTTTCTTCACGTTAAGTCTATAGGGGATGTAGCACACATAAGTTGCACATTTTCACGAAATCGCAGTATTTGCAATCTACCAGTCATATTGCCAGCGAAAGTATCATAAAATGTAACATTTAGGGTCAATGAGCAACAGCGTAAGTAAAATTCCAGTACGTCAAAAAGGACATCAAGAAAAACCTGTAGAAAAGCATACAACACTCCTAAAACCAGTCGAACTAAAAATAATACGATCATATTTTCCTACAGTTTAATCTACTCTATCAGAAAGGAGTGTGTGAATTCGCATAAGTTCCAAAGTTGGTAGTAACCTTAAGTTATAATCTGCAATTTCATTTACAGTCTGCACGTTCACATACTCAGACTTACATTTTTCAGGTACAAGAAATGAACTCCATAAAAATGTTGCTTAGCGAAATGTTACGAGACTGCACAGATATGCTCGTAAACTCAAATAAATACTATCGATGACCAGTTCACCATACACAGATTCACGTTTTTGAGCTACTTATATTATTTAAATTTTTTAAAACAAACACGCATTTCACAATAAATTTAATCATCATTATGAAGATATTTTTCTATGGTAAGCTTTATTATATTCGCCATTCAATTCGCCTTTCATTAAGCCAACCTCTTTTTGGGGTTACCTACCTCAATCGGTAAAATCGAAACCCTTATGAGATCACTTTGTAGTCTGTCTGTTTGTCCGACTATAAAAACCCGTTTTTCTCATGAACGTATCAAGATGAAATGTATGTTGCATATTAAGATCTACGGTCCTTTGGTGTTGGTAAAGCCTGAAGCTTCTAATCCAATGAAATCAAAAGATACGGTCACTTATATCACATATTTTGATACCCGCAAACTCACTGATCAAAACCTGTAGGGTACACGGCGTTGACCTAGAATCAAGAAATTGGTGAGAAGCAAGGTTTAACAGCAGAGGCAAAGGAAAAAAATAAGAAAAGTGTCAACTTGTAATTATATCACACGAAAGGAATACCTTTTTGTTGTTTGCTGTCCTATTGTCTATGTGTCTTTAAAGATCCCTTTTCCTCTGGAACGGGTAGACATATCAAATTGAGATTTATGTCGTATACTAAGGACTGTGGTATAAAACACTTAATCTTGTAAGTCGATGCAATCAAAAGATACGGCGATGTATGTCACATATTTTGTTACTTGAAAACTCACTCATCAAAACCTTTAGGCTACATCCCGTTGACCTAGCATAATGAAATTTGGCAAGAAGCAAGTAAAGGAAAAAATCAGCAAGTTGTTAATTTGTAATTATAATACATGCAAAAATATTTATTTCGTTATTTATTACCCGACTTCAGACTTAAAATTAAAACATTCTCGAAAGTCTTGGTATTCCCATGACCGATATCTTTCCAGTATCAGTGTCGATAACAGGCAAAATCCTCGAGATTCTCGATTCCATGAATGGATGAACTGCCTATATAAATAAATAAGTAGGTACGGAACCTTCAGATCGCGGCTACGGCTTGCATCTGCCCAATTTTTCTTTATTTGCTAGCACAATGTCGTATCTGCTATTTACAGGATAAACCGAAGTATCAAACCTTGTATGAACATCATTGCTGATATCCTAGTAAATATTTTGATTGTAATGTTGTAACGCCTCAAGTTATTACGAGATTTTTTCGCTCTCCCCACGGCAGTGAGAACTGCATAGCGCAACATTCAGTCGACAGTCGATATGAAGATTCATACTCTCTACGAATGTAAATAATCCATATTAGTTATGATCCGATTTTGTTCACAGCCTTTTGTTGTTAATGGAATGATGCTGTCAAAATTTTAGATTTTTATTTATTATAGTTCTGATGATAAAGAGAATTACCTAAAAGTCCTAAAACCTACGCTTGTTTTTTAAAACCAAGTTAGGAACAATATCAGATTGACTTTCATTATCATTTGAAGCCATTACAAAGTTGTCAGTGCATAAAAATCAATTAATTATAATTTTCTTTTTAAAACCTTAGTCACTTTGTATTATGTAATACAAATATCGGTCAAAATTATTATTTGATTATATTTTGTTGTGTGAGTGCGTGAGAATGATTGAGAGAGTGTATGTGGGACATATGTCAAAATTTAATATTTCATTTTACGTAAACCCTTGTACAAACGAACCGTGGGAAAGTTATGTTGCAACCTCGATTCAGGTGGCGTACGTCTGTGTGAGCATACTTCTGTATAAAAGCAGCCAGCATGGCAGTTAGAGGCGGAATAAGTATATTTATCAATCTGAAGAATATTTCGCACTTTGCTTACTTATATTATTTATATTTTATTTATATATATTATTTATATTATTATAACATAATACAAGAAACTGAAGTTTTGCTGACATTAATTACTATCAAATTAGTGATTGGATAAGGCAAGATTTGCCATGAGACTGATCAGGAAGGAACGTTCTGATTGGTCGTTTAGATCAACATCCAATCAGAATTAAACTGTTCCCCCGCCAATAGAGGACTGTGCAGAGAGGACAGTACCTCGAGAGAGTCACTTGCTAGCCGGACTAAGGATAACCCGATGTTAGATCGGTCCTTAAAAATACTCTGTAAGATGAGGAAATAGTGAGCTAATTTCGTTTCGAACGTATCGTGACTGACGTGCCTGGAGTTACGAACATTTTAATGAAAGTTTGGTGTTTCTAAGTTAAATAGTACGAGAGATATGAGCAAGTGAACGTTTGCTCGTAGTAACAAATAAAAGTGGCGTGTTTCGTGCTCTCTACGGAATATTTTAGCGAGCACTTCTTACGAAGAAGACCACTGAAACGACCGAATGTTTAACTCGCGAATAGTTGTGGGTCTGTGAGAGGTAGAACGTGAAAATTAGTCGGGTCGGACTTGCTAAAATTCTGGCTGCTTTTCGAGTGAATATTTGTTATACAGACAGTGAACTTTCAATGATAACGTTTCACCATATTAAATACGGACTTGATAGCCAATCCATGCGTTTCAATATAAATAAAAAACAGAGTTAATTTAATTTTGAACGCTTTTCTGCAAGTAGACTGGCTTTTTCCGCCATAGAAGTTTCATCACTCTCTGGACGAAGCCACTGAAAATCATAAACCGAAAGATACCATATCATCGCCCAGCTGTAAAGGCTATTAACATCAAGATATATGATGTAAAATTCGACAACTTTGTCATCATAATTGACAAAGAATCTGTTGCTGACTACAATAAGTCTGCAAGAGCGTTGGACAATGGCGCCTCTAATGCCCCTTTGAATATACTGGAACTGTTTGATATCAGTTATAAGCTGTAATTCTGCTGCAGTAATTTAAAAAAAAAATGTTCAAATGTGTGTGAAATCTTATGGGACTTAACTGCTAAGGTCATCAGTCCCCAAGCTTACACACTACTTAACCTAAATTATTCTAAGGACGAACACACAGACCCACGCCCGAGGGAGGACTCGAACCTCCACCGGGACCAGCCGCACAGTCCATGACTGCCGCCCCCTAGACCGCTCGGCTAATCCCGCGCGGCAGTAATTTTCAGCAGAGCATCCCACACCAAGCCAGGTGAAGTAATGTAATGTGGAGGAACCAAAAATATACCTTAAGGCATAGACTGCAAAAGTCATCAAGGCGTAGCATGTCAATTTTCGAATATAAATTGGAACAGTGTCCAAGCGTTTTACGTTTTAATACATTCCATACATTGCAAATTCTTTCGTACTTTTCATTTGTTATCATTCTACTTGTTAACAAAATTTTAAACTCTCAGTTGATGGAGTAAGTGATCTTCCAGCAAAAACGACTCTATGTTAACATAATCATATGAGAAAATTCCTTTCTGATTAACTCGTTTAAACTCTCAGTCACTAGGAAAATACGTCCTCATTATGCTGAGTTCATTTCATTTCGGGTACGATGCACACTTTTCCAGTGAACATGTAGTAAAGAAAGTTAGGTACTATTCTTTGCCAAATAGCAGTTGTCTTTTCGCGGTAAGCCAATTGTACTGTGACTGTAACTTTCTCTCTAGTTTCTTAAGATGTTTTCTACTAATTTCTTCATACAGTTTATCTGTGACGCAGATGGACTGCGTGCGACCTCTCCATGCAGAAGCCCAACAATAACTCGACTGCACGCACCAAAACGGCACGCGGCCACACACGATGAAGGATTGTTGACATTATGATACAGCAAGATGCTGCTCCCTACAGACAAATGGCACACTTCAACTTCGACAGTTACAGAAACCAGTGATAAGCAAGGAACACAATACCGCTACTTCATAACGTCAAAGTGAGCATTACTTCTTACAATGTCAAAAATTTAGCGAGCCGACAAATCGGAAATTTATGTTGCAGTGCTGGTCTTGGTGAAATACTGCAGCACTTTTTGTAAAAGATTTATATTTTTCCATATTATATGGTAGAAGAGAGACACGACTTGGGTTTAATTTAATTTCTTTGTCGCCATGTACTGTCTTTTGTTTGCAAATTTTCGTGCCAAAAATGCCCATTGCAATTGCTCATGTTATGGAAATAACTGGGACTGTTTAGTGAGCGCACTAAATCACACTGCAGTTGGCATGTACCTCATCTCGGCAATCATTGCTGGAATGACAGTCGTCACTGTTTGCCTTTCTCAAGCAGTTCCTTGCAAAGGCAGACCTGTACCAAGAGAAACGCTAAATCTTCTTCGTGGCTTATTCGCACTGTGCATCTGTTTTGTCTTTTGAATGAAAGTAGCATAGTCAACGTGCATATACTACAACTGAGTGCTGATGAGGAGTAATGCTTCTACATGCTAGCAACAACAAGTTTTTTATCGAGAAGAAATGATATATATCTATATTAGCAACCTGCAACATTAATAGATTTACATGTTTCTTGTGATGGTGCTATTTGATATGTAGCAGTACAACTCGAAATATTTTCTCATCTCTTTTGCCATCTACAATTATCCATTTATAATCAGAATATTGCGTGCCCTAGACGTTTACAGAGATATCTTCGTTCTGTTTTTCAATAGAAGGAAACAGTATGTAGACAAAGTTTAATTTCTTACATTTGATCAGTATTGAAACTCACATTTTATCCTAATTTATGGGATATAAACCTGCTAAAATCGATCACTTAACACATTCATTGTCGTTTAAATCAATATTTATTACTGTGTGTTTATATGCTATAATAATAGGCAGTTTTGTGCATACTCCTGCATAAGAAGCCATATTTACATTAAAATGCAACTGAACTATTTCCTTCAATGCCCAGAAAAATCTCCCTCTTGTAAAATCACAAGTTTCTTTATCGGTTTATCAATGACTTTAGCTGAGCACCGATCATCATTTATTTCAGCTGGCATTAAACACGCATTGGTTGTATTCAGGAGGTACATTTGTTTTTCTTCGCCGGACTTGAACAAGCAAAGCTTGCAGACTAGTGGGAAACTTATTTTAAGATCTTGGCTAATCGTGCGAACTCTGTTCTCAAAAACATGAAAAGAGGCATTCATGAACAGACTGGGCGCTTTAAACCCAGCCATATTATCCATCACACCTTTACATATAAGACATCTAAATGCAGACTGGAAAGCAACCCACTGAAGATCATTGGTTGCACCTAATTTAATGAACTTGGGTGCCAGTTGTAACTTAAGGTGTATGTAGTCGAGTTATTCGGCCGCCTAGAATTGGTAGGAGACGAATTTGCTCATGTGACTGAATGCTAGCCAGGCTGCTGCATGGTCAGCCCTGCCAAAGCACAACATCCCGGGCAGACATAGACACTGATGCTTTCCCAGTCAGGCAGTTGCAAAGGAGAGAAACACTGAGCTGGAGATGAATGAATCCCAGGGCATGTGAACAGTGGCTGCTCACTTAGCCAGCGTGCAGAAGATTCACTAGAAACGACAGAGTTGAAAGCAATCTGAAATATGGCTACTTACACCTCTTAGAAATTCTATAATAAATCACAGTGAAATAATACAGCAAATCTGAGTGCATCTGTAATCTCAGAAAAAGGAGGTGCAGCCAATGAAACAATAATATTTTCAATATCTTGAAAACTACAAAAAGTTTTTATTTTACTGTGACTAAATATTTTCACCATGAACCTTAGAATTACCAACTTTTAAATGCTTCATGCGATTTCAACAAATTCTATATCTCAGATTATAGCACTGCCCTGTAGCTATCATCTCTGAAAGCTGTTCATCTGTATCTAATTTATTTATGGCTTTGTTATGTATCTGTATCATTTTCATTATGCAAATGTCTGTCAGAACATCATAATAACACAACAACATTACTGAATGCAGTGTGAATACCTCATATGTTTTCTACTTGTGTATTTGTTTAAGGAATATGCCACTATTTTGTCAATAGCGTTATTTAATATGACTACAATTGGCTTTAAAGAACCAATATAATCTAGAAGTGATCAATCACATGTGTTAGCCGATACCACCATTGAAAAGAGATCCAAAACCCGCTTCTATCAAGCGGGTATAAATGATTAATTAAACAGTGTTTGATGAAAGTTTGTTGTCATTTAACATCAGTGCACTGGCGCATAAATGCTGGCTTATTTATTTACAAACGAACCTGTATTTATATTTATTCTTAATAGTCTGAGTGTAACTGAATGTTTATAACATTTCTTTATTTTACTATTTTTGTAATATATTATTTTAGTGTGGAAAGTGGTCAAGTTGAGTCAAATCATGTGTGTAGAGCTTAATAAAGATGCAGTTTCGGTGCGGACACCTTCAGCCAGTGGAGAAGCAGGCAGTGTTGGAATTCTGCTGTAGTGAAATGGGGGCAAATACTTGCAGAGTGGTGCACTCAAGGGAGCAATTCAGACACTTTTATGTGAGTTCTGGAAGTAGGCAGATCCCTCTGTGGTAGAGTTGCTAATTCGATAATGTGGATGATTGATTCTGTGTCGTGATCGGCCGCTACAATACTCCAACTTTTGAAGGGACTCTAACTCATGCAAGGTCTGAATGTGCTCCAATGCGGAACTTTAATTTTCTTGATTGCATTACAAAATTGAGAATACACAGAGTATGAGTACTGCTTGTTATCTCATGTGTGTTAATTTGTCAATCATCATGCTGTGAGGTAACGGGCGAGTTGTGGTGCCCTGAAAATATTTTAAGTTCGGATAATATGATAATATGATAATATTACTTGGTTAGTTTTAAATTATGCTAAGTCCACGAAATTCAGTCTATTGAGAGACTTCAGTCTTCTTTTTCTTCTTCTTTGACCACTGCAGATTCCCCGCTGCTCTATCAGGGAAAAGGAAGGTTCTAAAAAGAAGCAGCCTGCAAATTCTCTGTTGCTTGATCAAGTCACTGGGCGACAGCTGCTTCCAGATTCTGCAGTAATGAATTAAAAGCATGCCTGACCTTACAGCAAGTAAGTGAATTTGGTTGCATTCATAGATATGACAAGGAATGAAGCATGTATGACAAATGTCGGAACGATAGACTGTAGGATAAAATGAATGACGTACATAAGCAGAAACGTTTCGTAAGGAAAAAGAATGAGTAGGTGAATTATGAAAGATTTTTAATATATATATATATATATATATATATATATATATATATATATGTGTGTGTGTGTGTGTGTGTGTGTGTGTGTGTGTGTGTGTGTGTAAGACTTACATATTTCTGGAGAGAATTGCCATTCGTAACAAATTTCATCACAATCTGGTGTTTCTTTCTTGGAGACAATTGGCAGTCACTGCTCTCTCCCTCTGCTTGCAGAATTTGCAACACTGAGATGTAGAAACGTGGACGAGTTAAAATGTAAGATTATTTATGGTACTTTTTCAGAATTACATTTCTTGGTTCCCCGTGTCTCTTTGAAAGAGAAGCTGTTGAACAACATTGACAGCTATGATGACACATCAGTTCCTATCTCGAATGGAAACTCCACTTTAATAATCCCACATCCAAGCCGAATAGTTCCAAATACTTCCGACTTGTTCCGAACTTTCCTACTGAATCAGCAAGTGGTGGGGAGGAAAAGATTTTGTGCATGCCATTCCCAGAATCTCTGTTCTCATGTGAAACGCATGCTTATCGATGTTCAACCAGCTTCGAAATGTGTACCGACAGGCAAAAGGGCGATGAATCCAGTCTTATTAACACAAGAAAGGTGTTCAATAAGTAATGCAACATATTTTTTTCTCGGCGAATTTCCGTTGCATATATGCGGAATTTGTTGTGGGACATAGAGGAATATTCCTGCTCCAATCCCTCTTGTTTCATGAAGTTCCGATAGGTTGTGGAGCTATACATAGCCTTCAAAATGACGTCTGTAGCGGAGGTGCTTTCCAAGCAGAGCTGTCATTGAGTTTCTTTCGTCGGAAAACAAAGCATTGCAGATATTCATAGGCGTTTGCTGAATGGCTGGTGGCGAATAGAAGCACGGTGAGGCGTTGGGCGAGGCATCTGTCTTTATCGCAACAAAGTCGCGCAAGCCTGCCCGATATCTCGCGTGTCGACCGGCCGCACAAAGCTGTGACGCCTGCAATATTGGAACGTGCGGACACTCTCATTCTATGTGATCGACGAATGACAAAGAAACACCCCGATGCACAACCGCCGAGGTTATGGATGCAGCAAGACGTCTACTCCGACGTCGACCAGTAGAGCGGTACAATGTTGGCATACAGGCCCTCCCAACAATGTGGCGTAAGGCCGTCGCATTGAACGGAGATTATGTTGAGAAATAGCATTTTATAGCTAAGAGAGTGGGGAATAATATGGTGTATTGGTATCCTTAATAAAACCAACCTGCTTTAAGAAAGAAAATGTGTTGCACTATTAAATGAACGCCCCTTATATGTATCATCTTCCTCTCACTCATTTCTAAGAAACATGACCTTGAAAGCATGTGTGCCCTCAAGGTAAGCATAATTTACGAAGGAAACTGTTATCACGTTCATGTGATCTATCAGTGCGGTCTTCATATTTTGCTTCTACATTTCGAGGAACAGGAAACAGATATGCAGATTCAAGGAACTCAAAATAGGGGCGTCATTTCCTCATCTTAGTGCTGATGCATTTCATTGGTTGGCAATGATCACAATTTCAAAATGCAGTTAATTCAGTTTTTTATTGTCTCAAGCAGCGAGTAAATATCGCAGGCACTCATAAGAACCTCTATTCATGCACGTTTGCATGTCAGGAGCACCGCCAGCCGTCTGCCTAAGCAAGCTCTCAGAGGAGTTGTGATGCATTAAATTATATAGTGGGTTGGTTGATTTCGGGGAAGGGACCAAACAAACAGCGAGGTCATCGGTCCCAGGAAGGATCGAGAAGGGAGTCGACCGTACCCTTTCAAAGGAAGCATCCCGGCATTTTCCTGAAGCGATTTAGGGAAATCACGGAAAACCTAAATCAGGATAGCCGGACGCGGGTTTGAACCGTCGTCCTCCCGGATGTAAGTCTAGTGTGCTAACCACAGCGTCACCGCACTCGATCTTAAATTTAATGTTCCGGGAAACTAATATAGAGGAAACCGTGATGGATCAGATCAAACAGGTTTCAAAACATCAGCATTTATATCCTAGAAAGAAGGTATTATGTACAGAGAGAAATCCTCATGTGTGAGTGCAGATAGAGATGTCAGCAGAAAGGCTTGGTTGGGAGAGCTCAGTGACTTCGAACGTGGACTAGTCATTGGGTGCGATCTGAGTAACAAATCCATCACAGACATTTATACACATCTAAAGCCGCACAAGTTGACTGTTCGTGTTGTGAAGTGGAAACACTAAAGAACTACTACAGCTAAATCACGACCAAGCAAACCCCATGTACTGATTGACAAGGACCGCCGAGTACTGCAGAGGCTGGTTGTAAAGAATCGAGTGAAATCAATATCAGGAATGATTCGAGGATTCAAACGTGTTACCAGCAGTCCAGTTAGCAAAATGACTGTGTATAGGGAGTTACAAGGAATGGTGTGCAATGTTCGATCAACTCCACACATTTCTGTTGAAGTGCCAAGCTACGCTTGAGGTGGTAGAAAGAACGATGCCGCTCGTCAAGGATATCTGGAACCGAGTGAATAGACGAAATGAATGTTACCTGCCGTTAAAGAAATACAGAGGTAATGAAGTTACAGTGCAGGGGTGTTTTACGTTGTTAGGATGTGGTCCCCTTGTTGTGCTTAAGAAAATGCTAAATGCAGAAGGCTATGAACACATTTTACGGCATTATGTACTGTGTACAGCAGAGCAATAGCTCGGAGATGAAGACTGAATCAGCAAGACAGTGCATCCTGTCAGAAAACTGCGTCTGTGGGGCAAGGGTGTGTGGACAATAACATTTGTGATATGGACTGGCCTGACGTGAGTCCACACTTGAACGCGATGTAACGCCTTTCACATGAGTTAGAACTTCGCTGCAGACCTCAGTTTTCACCATTTCTACCTTCTCTGGTTTCGGCTCTTGAGGAAAAATGGGCTGTCATTCCTCCACAAACATTCATACACGTCACTGACAGTCTTCCCAGGAGAGCTCAAACAGTCTTAAACTAAAAGGATGGACACACCCCACTTTAATTTTACAATTTTGTAATTTTTGCTAGGGCAATTTATCGTAGTTTTTGTTGTCACGAGACAAGGTATGCTGACGTGTGAGGCAATGCTTGCCTGTGACCATGAGGGAGAGAGAGAAAACGAAAATACACTTGATATTTGCCACGGGATTACTTAGCGCAATAAGTCACATGTTAATGAAATAAATTGAAGAGCCAAAGAAACTGGCACACTTGCCTAACATCGTGAAGGGCCCCCGCGAGCACACAGAAGTGCCCCAACACAACGTGAGATGGACTTGACTAATGTCTGGAGTAGGGTTAGAGGGAATTATCACTATGAATCCTACAGGGCTGTTCATAAATCCGTAAGAGAACAAGGGGTTGGAGATGTCTTCTGAACAGCACATTTCAAGGCATCCCAGATATGCTCAATGATGTTCATTTCTGCGGAGTTTGGTGGCCAGTGGAAGTGTTTAAACTCAGAAGAGTGTTCCTGGAATCACTCTGCAGCAATTCTGGATGTGTGTGGTGTCGCATAGTCCTGCTGTAACTTCCCAAGTCCGCCGGAATGCACAATGGACATGAATGGATGCAGGTGATCAGACATGATGCTATCGTATGTGTCACTTGTCAGAGTCGTATCTAGACGTATTAGGGGTCTCATGTCTCTCCAACTGCACACGCCCCACACCATTACAGAACCTCCACCAGCTTGAGCAGTCCCCTGCCGACACGCAGGTTCCATGGATTCATCAGATTGTCTCCATAACCGTACACGTCCATCCGCTCGATACAATTTGAAACGAGACTCGTCCGACCAGGCAACATGTTTCCAGTCATCAACAGTCCAATGTCGGTGTTGACGGGTCCAGGTGAGGTGTAAACCTTTGTGTCATGCAGTCATCAAGGGTACATGAGTGGACCTTCAGGTCCGAAAGCCCATATCGATGATGTTTCGTTGACACTTGTTGATGGCAGAGCACTGAAATCTGCAGTAATTTGAACGATGCTCTTCAGTCGTCGTTGCTCCCGTCCTTGCAGGATCTTTTTCCGGTCACAGCGATGTCGGAGATCTGATGTTTTACCGAATTCCTGATATTCAAGGTACACTCGTGAAATGGCCGTATTGTCTCGGAGATGCTGCGTCCCATTGCTCGTGCGCTGACTATAACACCACGTTCAAACTCAGTTAAATATTGATAACCTGTCATTGTAGCAGCAGTAACCGATCTAACAATTAATCGTTTATATCCGCTGTGGAAATATACAATGACAATGCACTGTGGCGAGATAATAAACTCCTGGTGTGTTTTCACGTTTTACGGTCTTAGTTTAACGGAAGTTAGTAGTTTTTCATGTGATGGACATTCACAGTTTTCCAGGGATGTATTTTTCACAATTATGATCTTTTATGCTTTTATCTTGTGTTTGGGTTTTAACATTTGCCACAGATCTGTTCCCTCAACTACCTTTTGCTTCATGTTCTTATTATAACTGTGATGTCATGAGGTGACACATGTTGATAATTTTACTTTCTGGTTCTGGATTTCGATAAGCATTCAAAAGAGAGTGTGTTTTTTACAATTAATGAAGAGTTTGAGCTGAAACTATATGCTGTCTGGGAAGTTCTTACAGTGGATGCACTCACTCTACAACTGTCTAAGGTCATGCTGGATCCTCATTGGACAGTATTATGTGGAGTCTTGAGCAGTAACTTAGGAAAAAATTGAGGGGCATCCAGTCATGTGAGGTGTACAGTTACCCACTTATGAAACTTGTATTAGTTGTTGTGCAAACCTGTAACCGTGCTGACCTCGACCTAGTTGCATATCAACCTTGTCAATTTTCATTTGCCTCAATTATGTCCAGTTAATCCACATGTAAAACTATCTGTATCATTTTAACTAATGACTAAGGACTATTTAAGACGTTTTTAAGTGAATAGGTAAATCTTTCCTTTCACTTTTTGTGACGTACAGTCCTTAATAAAACTATGCATATAAGTGATGCTTCAGTTATTAAGGCAACAGCAAACCTTTATTCCTTACAACTGTCCGAGACTATTTGAGATGTCTCTAACATTTCCAAACATATGGGCTATTTTAGGGCAACCGAATTATTGTAAATTAGAGTGACATAAAACATCCTGGCAGATTAAAACTGTGTGCCGGACAAGTGTTCTACCAACTAAGCTACCCAAGCACGACTCACGACCCGTCCTCACAGCTTCAATTCTGCCTGTACCTCGTCCAATACCTTCCAAACTTCACAGAAGCTCTTCTGCGAACCTTGCAGAACTAGCATTCCTGGAAGGAAGGATATTGCGGAGATATGGCTTAGCCACAACCTGGGGGATGTTTCCAGAATGAGATTTTCAATCTGCAGCGGAGTGTGCGCTGATATGAAGGTAGGAGACGAGGTACTGGCAGAAGTAAAGCTGTGAGGACGGGGCGTGAGTCGTGCTTGGGTAGCTCAGCTGGTTTCGGTCAGAGGGTTAGCAGCCCTCTGTAATAATGAAACTGAGCTAATCGACCAGCAACAAACTTCATTGGATGTATTAAGACGTCCGCCCCGAGCAGATGCAACGAACAACAGCGAACAAAATGAGATTAAAAAAAAAAAAGAGTTGGTAGAGCACTTGCCCGCGAAAGACAAAGGTCCCGAGTTCGAGTCTCGGTCCGGCACACAGTTTTAATCTGCCAAGAAGTTTCATATCAGCACACACTCCGCTGCAGAGTGAAAATCTCATTCTAGAGTGACATGGATCAAGATACCTGAGTTCTAGAATCTCTGTTGTATAGTGTATCATTTCTTTGATTTAATAATTGAATTCTGAATTCTACTGAAATTGCGTTAACATTCTGTAGCCTGTGGAACTTTGTGCAAGTATTATCTCTAAATACTAGACCGAGAATGTAGCAAAATTCTACCATTGTCATTACTCTTTTTCAAATGTACTTAATCCAGTTGTAATTCAAGTCAGGTGTTAAATGATTTGCAGTAAGCTCATTTATTATGTTTGCCACCCAAATAGACTGATTTTAATAGAATGAATTATTTTATTATGTTAATGATACGTTTTATATATTTGGCCTTGGTTCCACTACCTAGGAACGAGATTAGTATTTTTCAGACAATACAAACAACTACACATTTCTAGGCTTTCAGTGCTGATTCAGATTGGTCAGTATCTGATCTTCTATTACACCGAGTTTAGCACTGTAACACTGAGCTACACTCATGTTCAGAAAAAATAAAAACAGAACACCGTGAACGACTAGAGGTAGTAGAGGTACGATGTCAATGACCTCGGTTCAGCATGTGTCCTGTTGCGTAGTAGGCATGGGACCTGATAACTTGTTCCAAGCATAATGGCATCGACGCGTATAAAGAGCTACTGGCGTTCTGTGGTACAGCCATCCATGTTGCATTCGCCAAATTCCAAAGTTCATCTGTGGTGGTTGGCATTGGGTCACAGCGCTGTACCTGTCGTTTAACCATATCCCACACATTATCGATTGGCGACAAGTCTGGCGATCTGTCGGCCAGAGCAAAAGATTGACATCCCGTGACACCAAGAAGGCACGTGTTAGTGCAGCAACTTGTGGTCGTGCATTGTACCGCTGAAAGTGGCTTCTGGGGTGTTATGCAGAAAGGATATGGCTACGGGTCGCAGGATGTCATTCACACTGGTCAGTGCTCACAGTGCCCTAGACAAGCACCAGCTGTGATTTGTGGTTGTACCCAATAGTACCCCACACCATAATACCTTGAGTTGGCACTATATGTCCTGAGAGAATGCAGTCACTGTGATCCCGTTCCTCCTGTCTACACCAAACCGAAATGCGGTCATCATTTTTAAACAAACAGAACCTGGATTCATCCGAAAACACTATCTGATGACATTCCTATTTCCAGTGACGTCGTTCCATGCACCATTGCCGTCTACCATGCTTCTGCACATTTGTCTAAGGTAGACGGAGAAATGGACGAAGCTCACATAACCCACGCCGTAATAAACAGCGACGGACTGTCACCTGTTTCACTGTTGCGCCAGAGCCGAGGAGGACGCAAATCTGTCCTGCAATGTCATTCGGATGAGGTGTCGATTTTCTAGGCGCTGCCTAAACATTTCATACCACACGAGAAACAGTTTCCCGGATGGATCCATCACATTCCCTCATGCCAATAAGAGCCCTCTTTGAAACTCACTCATTTGACGATACGGTTCGCGCATACGTCTGCGATGCGTCCTGTACGTCTGTTCGAGTCACACTGATCCACTACCTTCGGTTTATGGCGACAACGAGAGCCTCAGGCACAATCATTTCTGCAGAACATGCTAATGTACATGAGTTGTGAACATAAACGTCCTATCTCTATTCGTTCAAGATGTCCTGTTTTTTCTGAACATGAGTGTGTTAAGAGAAATTATTTTAATTGATCAAAGATTCTTCCATTGTTATACTGTATACTCTATGTTACAGTTCTGATGATTTCAATTGAACATTTACTATCTTACTGTTTACTTAATTGATGAAATTTAAAACACATCTGTATTTAAATCCGTAAATGTTGTGTTAGGATGTTTGCAGAAATCTAAATGGCATTCTTCCAGTTAATTTTTCGTAGTTGAGTATTCAGTAAGTTGATCGTGAACTATACATTCTAAGGCCTGTGACAAAGCCAGAGGAAAGCAAATGGACCGGTAGTCAGATGGGACTCTGGCACTGTCCTTCAAGGGTCTTAGTTTGATAAGTCCGTGGAAAACGCTTGCCGTCTAGGAGACATTGAAAATATCTGATTTGCGAAAAGAAATGGATTAAGAAGCTTCATCATTTGCACTGTAGTACCTTCCTGTCCAGTAGATGCTCATCTGAAAGGTATGTTGGACTTCTTTATGGTATTATCATTAAGATATTTACGAGTGATCTTTTTCAGCTGTCATCATTTTTACCAGTGAGGCAATAAGTCTTTCTCTTGCAACTGGATTGTGGTTGTTGGTAATGTAAAGTACTGGGTCATTTCATTGATAGGAAAGGTGAGTCACCTGCAGCTTTTACTTTGGATAAAATGTTCTCTATCTTGAATTCGCGTCACTTCAGATAAAATTTTCGAGCTTTCGACAGCATTCACTATGACCGTTATCAGGACTTATGGGTAGTCAGAAGCTTTGCATTCTGAGGACGATGGCGTTGAATTTTGTCGAAATCTCAAGAATTTTTTCTGACTTGACTCTGTTAGAAAACCGATATTTTATCCTGTTATGGCGCCATGAAAGGCTAGAATAAATACAGCTTGCACACTGCCTTTTTCTAACAGCACGTAAATTTTTCCAGGGCAAAGCTAACCCGTATCTGTTGTCAGTTAATGTATTGGAGAGTGTAAGTTTATCGATTCTCACTGACTAGCTGACTCTGTTTCGTCTCTGCTTGCAAGTAGTACGATTTTCCGCCGCGGTGCTTCTCTGCGATTCATGAGGTGCTTCACATCACCAGTCAGCAAAGGTATAGTATTTTCTCACTTATCCGGTCCTTGGAGGAGCATTATTAGCACTGAGTCGAGTAAAAGTAAGTCTGTCAGGAAATCCATGCACTTTGATATGCATGCAGAGGAGAAGAACTCAAGTTCCAAGCTATCTCTTGCGCCTCAGCCTCAAGTTCATATACATGATTTAGTATCTCCGCCTTGCAAAGATATGCAACCTGCAACTATTCTCGTATCATTGCGAGCGCAGATACTGAATGTTGCCCGAAGTACCACACTGCAGCTTACAGCGTCCTAGAATACAATGCACTCTACATCGGTTTCCGTATCCATCTTCCCTCCCCAATACGCATCCTCTACTAGCTGATAAATTCCCCTCTCTCCTGAAATTCTTCGAAAATCTTACCAAATCCTACCCATCCAATGAACCCGAAGATAAAAACCCCATCTATTACTGAGTCCTCTCCAGTCCTAGGCTGCTGCCACGACTCTTACAACAGGTGCCAGCCTCCGTCCATATCTACACCTTCCATATCGTATCCAATGAAGAATTCAACAGACTCCCTCTTTCTGATCCAGAAATCCGTCCTGACATCTATCCCCCCTACCACCTGTATCGCTAGCATCTCTTAAACCAAGACTCCAATGCATCTTCCAGCTCCGCTTCTCCCTGTTCCACCCTCCACTTATACATCGTGCTGCGCAGCCCAGCACCATCGCCTCAGGTCCCAGACATAGTGCACCATCTATCTGTTCTGACTGACTGCTTCTCATCCCTTCAGCCTTCCTTTCCACCCACACAGCATTAACTGGTAGCTGACCTCGAAGGACTTGTTGGAAGCAGCAGTGTTGTCACTGTTATCATCATCATCATCATCATCATCATCATCATCATCATCATCACACAATCGCCATATGTGTTTTTACAAAAAAACATATTTTTTTGTATTCTAATACTATTATCTTAATCTTTCTCACCTACAAAAAACCTGTATCGAGACAAGCGTGTTGTATGTTGGAACAATGTTTTAGACTTCCGCCTCTAGCTGGCCCAGTAATGCAGGTCTAGTCAATTAAAATTCAATTTTGAAATTACAGCATTCACTTGATGTGTGTGCGAATGAAATGATCCATAAATGAGAAAATAAAAGCAGTGTACAGTCAGTATTCCGTTTATCATAAATGCGATTTACACATTCTCGCAGCTCTCTCGGAACATTGTTAGAGACTTGAATTGTCTTTGACTGCTAGTCGGCTGTTTACTTCTAACTATGGTATTAGAACTGTTCTTACTTGGAGCGTACCTAAAAGAGCGTTCTCTTTAGCCTATGGTGACTATATTTCTCTACGTTGATCATTTCTATTTTTCTATCAACTCCTCCGGAGTTTCTACGGGACTACCATCAGAAATTTGTATTGACACAAACTAAAACTTTTGATGTCTTTGAAGATTCCGTAGGTAGTTCTTTATTGGTCATACTAAAGGGTACGGCATAAAAATCATGTGACGAGCAGACATTCTACATGTGGATGTCTTTTCGGTGCAAAGTATGCAAATTGGAGTAGTGTTACATTTAAAGAAGAAAGCATCCATCTGAATTTAACAGTGGAGAGACTGTAGTACAGATGATTTATGTTAGTATCACTGGAAACAATTACATGCTCGTATGCTGATTACAGACTTTCAAAGGCAGTTTCGAAACAGGCCATTCAGTCTACTTTCAGAGCTTTGTACATGACACAAGTTTAAGAGCAACATTTTTTGAAATTGTATTTGCGCTCATTTAAGAAGAATAAGAAGAAATTATGTACATAGTAGAGGATTCTAAACTAAGGGCTTTGCTGTGAGAAACTAATAGTCGAAAATGAAAATTAAGTAATTTTAACATGACAAACTGCATGTGATGAGAATAGTTCAAGTTCATAGTATAGTAACTGTTCAAAGTGACAATGCGTTTTAGAGCTTGCATTATGGCGTAATCCATTGAACTGTAGTTTGAAAATCATTTATCTCCACTGCTTGCACACATTGTTTATGATGGGGAAGAAACAGTTGCTCCCACCAGTACTCTGCACACTATACTCTTTCAAATGTACAGTTCAGGGAAAAGTTGCCAGTGAGGAATGTTCTCCCACACGATCCAAAATTTCTACTGTGAGAACACTTCTTAGTGGCCTTAATCAACCAGTTTCTGGCCTGTTTCTATGTACAGCAGTAACTTTTTTTTGTAATTTGCTTGATGCCGGTTGTGAATAGCTTCTTTGTAGGTTCGATCAGTTCTCAGGACATTACATTCTGCTGAGCTATACACTACACACCTGTCTTCAGTTCCTTGTAACGAGTAATGGACCACCATCGACACCAGTCAGTAACTGTAAAAGGTGGTATCTCCACCATGCACATGTTGCAGATGATTGCATATTGTCTTTTATGACACCGCCACCAAAGATGATGTAGCACTAGACTGTGATGAAACATAAGCAACTTACGAAATTGTGCCTCTTAAGCATAACCACTTAAAGACCTAGTGCCACTTGAAACAGAAGTATTCGGCAATCGATAGTAGTAGGGCAACAGGTGCATTAGCATAATTTGTTAGTGCTGGTTGCCTACATCAGGTACAAGTATACATTCAGGGGCAAACCGATTGTTCTCCTTTGATTGACAGGTCCCTGACTTACAGTTCTACTAATTGGATTATGACCCCCTGGGGATAATCCATCCTTCTGTGAAACCTCCCTCCACACCTCCCCCTCTGGAAACCTCTAACCCTCCCCTTCCAACTGACCAGTACAGGTACACTTTCATAGCTAAGGTATTAGAATGCCCCCTCCCACTCTATCAATTTAATTGACCAGTTAATTAAATTGATAAATTAATTAAACCCAACCCTCTTTCATAAATCCGCCAACCCTCCCCTCCCCATTTTCCTTCCCACCAGCTTGGAAATTGGCAGATGGAGATGACGGATCTCACTTCAGAAAATTCAATAACATAGCAGAGAGTACATTGTTTATTTATAAAAAATACAATTTGTAGTGGTTGGATCTCTCCTGCTCATCATTCTCTGCTGTTTGGGAAGGTGCAGGTCTTGTAAAATACATAGGAAAGAAGTAATTAAACTGATCGCTTTTAATATTCTTACTATGGTGTATATGTTCGACAATTAATCATGAACAGGTGTACTGCATAGTCACCTATCTGCAATCTAGTAGCAAAGTAGTGGAAGAGTGGTTTAGCGATGATACAGAAATTGTGAAGATGCTGCCATGTCATTTGTCGGCATTGAAATTATGGAAAAACTCGTAAAATTGGTAAAACTGATCGCACTATAAACTGTGGTGTTTATTAGAGTACGTCAACAGCGTCTTTTCCATCCCATCTGTCCACTGGTGTGAAATTGATTCCCACATAATGATTGACTGACGTCACTTGTTTGATATGGAGGGAGTCTTGATGGGAGCAACACCTTCCAGGGATAGTCAGCACCGAAAAAGTGATAGTGTACATGGTTGCAATATAAGGAATCACTGCTATGAGTTTCTTGCAAATGGAACACCTAAACATCTGCTACCCTGTCACTGTGGAAAATGAGTTTAAATGGTCATCAATCGCCTTTTGATAGCTGTTTGAAAACACCTCACAATGCTTCAAACTCATCCAGATTCCATATATCGCCATGTCTTCCATAATTTTTTTTCAATAACAAGCATCACCTATGTCTTCCATTTCAACCATCCTGTGTGTCGTACGAGCTGCAGTATAGTTTACATCATGTGATGTCCAGCTTTCATTGAGAACCAATGGATTGAGACATGTTAATGTCAGTTTAGCACCTGACATAGACCTCAAAGGTCACAGTGGAAAAAACAAAATGTAAGGCAGTGCACAAAGCTATAGTCATATACTGCTTGGAAGTGTTACAGTAGAAAAAAAAAACAATGCATCAAACTGCTTATGAAAGAACAACACAGGGACCATCTCTTGGGATTGAGAGTCTGTGGGATATGGTCCTCCTATAGTACAGGTAACGAAACTCTACACTGGTCTGTGGAAGCGATGGACCAATGCCTGTAGTCACGTTGGGTAGCCACGCGGTTTGAGGCGTCTTGTCACGGTCCGCGTGGCTCCGCCCATCAAAGGTTCGAGTACTCCCTCAGGCACGGGCATGTGTGTCGCCCTTAGTGTAAGTTAGTTTAAGTTAGATTAAATAGTGTGTAAGCTTAGGGACCAATGACCTCAGCAGTTTGGTCCCACAAGACTTTACCACAAATTTCCAATTTCCAGTACCTGTATAGTTAATAGAATCGCCACATATGCTCGATGCCAGGATGCATTAGAAGACGGGGACATGGTAATATCTTATCAATTTCTCTACTCAGTGAGGTTTGGGGAATTTATATAGTTCCTAGTTTTCTGCTCTTTAATGCTACAAAATAATGATGATAGAGAGAATGCATCCTGAGAGACACAGATCTCCTTCAGACTGCAGTACCTGCTTGTAATTTGGAGATGTACCACACTGCAGAAGCAAAAATCCTTGTCATTCTTCCAGTTCCTGTATGATATGGAGTCTTCCAATTTTCCCAGTAATAAACACCATTTTAACTGCTTGTACTGCCTTTTCTACTACCTCTCGCTGCAAGAAAAAACTTCGTTTGGCATTGGCCTTACTCATTTTGCACGGTTGTTGGAGCTACGGCAACATGTTCCCATTTGCACCGAGTGGTCAGCTCACTCTGTGTCTCCAGAGGATGCAGAAGGTGGTGGATATAGCGCTATCCAACTTAAATTGCAATGATCCCACGGACAAAGCTTCAGGGAGGACAGGAAAGAGACTGAAGAACAGCTACAAGATGCTGAGAGGCTGTCTGAAAAACCATGCTATAGATATTCTGTATGGGGTCCTTAGCAGATAGGTTCGGAAAAGGTGACCTGTTTTGAGATATGAGAGTGCCACAAAAATGATTCACCAGTGACTGTAATCATTAAAAGGTGTCTCCATAGAATCCAACATAAGTATGTGGCTGAATGGGTAGACCTGATTCCAAATTGCACACAGCATTTCTATCACATAGCGTAACAATGTTAGCGATTCTTGTGTGTTCCTGTAGAACCAAAACCGCTTTTTATGCAGGGTGACAGTAACATACATGTTGTGATCAAGTTTTTAATAGCACGGTCATTAGGTGAAGTGTATGTTGCCAGTGGTAGAAC
This sequence comes from Schistocerca piceifrons, assembly GCF_021461385.2. Classification (NCBI taxonomy): domain Eukaryota; kingdom Metazoa; phylum Arthropoda; class Insecta; order Orthoptera; family Acrididae; genus Schistocerca; species Schistocerca piceifrons. The sequence goes on along the minus strand of NC_060149.1, from coordinate 175,703,569 downwards.
TCTTCTGCGGTCAGCTTCAAATGTCGGTTCTCAACAGAGTTCCTCGAAAAGAACATCATTTTCCCTCCAGCGATTCCCATTTAATTTACCTGGTGAGTGTACCCCGACTGCTGAAAAATATTACTCGCCATGCAAAGTAACTCTCATGATCAATTTAATTAATCAGCCCATCAATTTGTTATCAATGATGTGCTGCCTGGCAGGTGGGAATGATGGCTAGGGTTCCACAGATATGATCCAGGAGTGGGAGCGGTAATTAGGCGTTTGTTTTTCGCTGCAACGATATCTTTTAACGAAATTTCAATCTCCCAGCTATAAAGGGAGAGGCGACCAACGCAATAAAATTCAGGTGTATTACCGAATTTGTAAGGTGATATGTAGTATAAACCTGATATTTACAACTTTTTCTGTGGTGTTACCTCAAGAGATTTCCTATATGGCGAAGCATTTGGTTACTTTAAAGTTCGAAAGTGACAGGGCATTCTGTGACAGAGGTAGAGCATACTCTTAGCACTGCATCATGAGCCAAAAATGAGTTTGATACTGTAGTCCTGTGATGCAGGCCATAACAGGTATTAAGCTGAGTAGAGGAGATTTTTTCCTACCTGATGAGAAAATATGTAGAGGAAATGTAGCCTATGCTATAGTGCTGTACAGGATTTTCGCAAGTAACGATACTTTAGTGATGTAAATGCGAGTATGACCCAATTTCTTCTGTCTTCGAAAACAACTTGTATAAAAGGGAGAAATCCACACATTGTGTGAGAAATTCCAAATGTATGGTCAACATCATCACAGTCTCGGATTGGGTAAAATAGATTTTTTAAACTGGAGGTAGGGGGGGAGGAGGTCTATGTGGGGGTGAATTTCTTAGAGCTACTGTATGCATCCAAGCTGCAGCTGTTTGTTTCACAGTGCACTGCAGTCGGTGGCAGGAGTGGTCACAAGGCTTCAGGACCAGAAGTAACAGATTAGCTCAGCCTGTGACAGGCAGTTATGTGCAAAGAATGTGCCGACCTGTTTGATTGTGCCCACAGCAGCAAGGGTTAGCAAAGTGACCTGTGTGCTGGGTGAGTGGCTACAGAAGTGGACATATGAGTTGCATGGGAAGATTCAAACTGATGGGTATTGGTGCTGGATGATTGTTACACCTATGTAAATCGACTGGTTGACTGCTTGGTGACAGTTGCTCCAGCCTCTGAGCGTTCAGCATTGCATTCCAGTGGATTGGAATGTAGCTACCGTCATAGCCGGTGCATGTGTGGGTCTCTTCTCACTGGCGCTCACGAGACGATCCGATATCCCCACCAGCAGCAGATGCCACAACTGTGGCTACCCAACAGTTAGTGGACAATGCGCACTTCGTGTGCTGGTTTGTGTGATCAGTATGATTTTATTCACCACATATATGTATTGGAAAGGTTGTGGTGTTTGTGTTCTCAAATATCGGTGCATACAGGACCTTGGACCTATTTGTGGCGGAAATTTCATTACTTGATTTGCATAATGTTTGTGTGTGATACTCAAACGTCGAAAATATGTTTTTTTTATGACTAAGGATCTTTGTAAGCTGGAGGTGAGTGTTTTAAGCGATCTGTTTGACTCCTGCAAGTTTTTTAAGCAATTATTTTGATAGAGTAGTGTAAATGGATTATTTCGCTCTATTTTCGATAACAAAATTGCTTCAGCAGTCCCTGTGTCTCCACCTTTAGCTAATAGAAACACAGCATTCTGAGGAGAGATGAAAACCTCTGTCTGCGTGTTTGGAGATGTTGGTTCACACACACAAATGGGGAGTGGCCTCTTGAGAGAAACAGAGACAGGAAACGAGTATGGAATTCCCTGATCAACAGAATGTTGCTATTTGATGCTTTGTTTGAGGACCATGAGATCAAAGGAGATCAATATCCGGTCCACTGTCGTTGGTATTTAGTAACGCGATCTGTAATTATGACATTGGGCAGTTTTGACATTCATGGTGGTGCCCTGACTATAGACACACACACGGGAAGCATCAAATGGTACCTACTATACTGTACTTCATTCCATTCCAATAAAAATGTGTTGCCACCATCTGAAGCTTTTATTTGGCGGCTTAGTGCAATTTCTGGTCTGCATGTCGCACGCGAAAGCTAGAGCGTGTGGCAGGCAAAATGACAGCAGTCGCAGGGTCGTGAGTGAATGCAGTGCGGTCTCTTGGACACAGGTGTGCAATGCCCTGCTGTCACTGCATAAGATTTGTAACAGTGTAATTACATGTGAAGACTGTTTCATGAGAATCTTCCTTGAGCAATCTGAATAAAATTGGCGATCGGTTTAATTACTTACTTTCCATGTATTTTACAATATCTGCATCTTCCCAAACAGCAGAGAATGGTAAGTAAGAGAGATCCAACACATGCAAATTGAATTTTTTATAAATAAACAATATACCCTCTGCTATGTGAAACGTCCCCTTTGAAATATTATACATGACTGACTTTAAACTGACACACAATATTTTTAGCGCAACGCAATCTGACTTTCAAAAATCCCTACAAAAGAATGGCCCTGACTAACATTAACCTATACCTTTCACAAATCACTTACCTCACCAAAAATCTTCGTTACTCGAACTACTGCAATACAGCGAGCGCCACTACTGCCAGCTAAATAAAAGATTCAAACTACTGAAGGCACTAACTACTAATAGGCATAGTTAGCAAATGAAAGATTTTAATAGAGAACAAACAATGTATTTACCATAATAGTGTTGAAAAATCATAATATACATAGCAGTTCATGACATCCAGTCTTACAAATTTCAAAACTCCGCCATTTCTCTCCCTACATCCACCACTGCTGGCGGCTCACCTCCAACTGCGCCACGCTACGCGCTGTTAACACCCAGCTGCCCAACATTACAACGGCAGACAACAATGCAAACTAGCCACAGACTGCACACAGCACAGCCAGTGATTTTCATACAGGGCGCTACGTGGCGTTACCAAAAAGACAACATAAACAGCCTACTTACATAGCCCCCATGCTCCCCACAAGAAATTTTACAAATTATTTTGGGCAGTGCCCAATAATGATTTGATAAAATTTTTCAAATTACAATAACAAAGATATCAAATGCACACACTTATTGATACAATGTTGGTCAAAAGCTAAAATTTTCTCACTGTCCATAAAGACAGACCTGATCATTCATCACAGTAAAATTGCAGTGTTTTTCGCAAAGTCTGAGCAGTAAAAGAAAATGCACACGGAAGTAGTGGATTTCCATGCAGTCTTGAAGAAGTAGTGTTGTCCTTCCAACGGAAAGACAGTGCTGACTCTCAACATGCAGACAGGTAATGGGCCACAACAGAGCAAACCCACAGCAGAATCATTCGACGTTTTGAAGAATATTGGTAGGTAGGTCATCACACAGTAGACCCACTGTAGTCCTGGTAGAGATTACGGTATTTGTGGGCCACCAGAGGTGCAGACCCACTGTAGTCCTGGTAGAGATTGTGGTATTGGTGGGCCACCAGAGGTGCAGGCCCACTGCAGTCCTTGTAGAAATAATGGTATTGGTGGGTCATCAAAGATGCAGACCCACTGTAGTCCTTGTAGAGATGGCCAGCAGCCATCTGTTGTGACTGTGCAGGTGCACAATTACCATTGAAGAGTCTTGCGGATAATATAGCAAGTCCATAGCCACCACTTGTGCACTCACAAAGTTTTTGAAATGTCCTTAGAACCAGCAATGCTGTTATCCAGTCCTATGACCAACAGAAACGTGTGCAGTGAAATGAAACTTACAAGTTAATAATATGATGAACTGGTGTCAATTACAATTTTATAACATAAAAATACAATTACAAAGGTACAAAATACATCATTAAAGAACATAACAATACAGATAACTTTTGTAGTACAGGCTTTACCAATGAATCGAAATAACATATACATCAATGTTACAAAAATAATGACGTAAGTACATACATAAAGATCAGAAGAACTTTTGAAACATCACCTTCACATATGAGCAACAAAACAGAATAAATAATGTCTAAACATCTTTACAAAGTAAATAACATAGTATTAGAAAAATTCTACAACATAGCTCTCATCAGCTAAACACATAAAGACAGGAAAAACACAAATACACAAGGGTACACAAACACATAGCGGAATAATACAAAAGGAAAGACAGGGTTCGTTTTCAGTGTGACATTTGGTACTGCAGTCCAACCCAAAACTTCATTCCATAGATCTTTCGTCTTATTTCTACATTTGTTTCCAGCAAAAAATCCTATCCAAGCATGCTTTCTGTATTCTGTTCACATCCTCTTTCAAAAATACTTTTTGGCCAAACCATGTTCTTATAGCTTCTCAATGCATTTCTTCCAATTCATCACAACTCGTTCTCACATATAGCCTACACCATCTTAAGCTAACTTAAATCTACTAATCTACTGAGCTCAGATGCTAAACTAAGGGACGAGGCAATGCAGCAGCACAAAACAATTAACACAAACAGCAATGAAAAAAAATGGAAATTGGCAAAGCAAGCTACAGTACATCTAAATTACCATGCAAATGCAACATTACAACTAATATGAGCCAATGTGCAGAAACAAGAAAAATAAAGTAGTAGTAAAACTAGCTTAACAGAGTAATACAAAGTGAAATTTAGTAGCACTATGCCTGGCAAACAGCAGTAGCAAATGCAATAACTTATATCTAAACATGACAAAGCTCAAGCAGAAAAAATAGTACACTAAAGACAACAATGCACATAAGGGAAATGTGTGTTCACATCTTAATATCTATGTCATTAAAGTGGTGCACCACAAAAACTAATTCTACAAAAATTACCAAGTACTTGAAAAGAAAATTATATATGCAGTTACTGTTATTAGTCCCTTCTTATTGTTCTTTCCATTCCAAGAGCTCCTTTTTTGAAGAATGTGGATCATAAAGTAATTATTTAATAGATCTGTTGACAGAAAGTGTTCACATTAGCAAATGCATTTTATTTTATTTTATAAAACCAATGCTGCAACACAGCTGGAAACCAGATATTAAATAAAATGAGCAATCTCTCAACTAGAAAGACAATAGATGTAAAATGTTTCTCATCATTTCATTAGGCATTGTAGTAAATATCACAAATTAATAGCTCCACAGTGTAATCAGATGTTTTCAAGTTTGTGCGTGTCGTATTTGCGATGCTTTCTACAAAGAAATGTCAATAGCGAGGATAATGGCCTTCTTTTTTTTTCTCTACCTGTGCCTCTGAAAGGCACACACAATGGCTTTTTTCCAGGCGATTGTCGTGCAGCTGGGTGCCCACGACGCATTACGTGAAGGTGGTCACTTAACTTTCTTACCAAAATATTTACTACATCAGTAACAGTCTCATATAAAAATTTCACTGATCGAGAATTTGCGTTACAAATGTGTAGAAACAAAATCCTATATATATGACAGAGTCCAAAAAATTTTCTGCGGCATTATGATACATTCACGCATGTACACACATTTCATAACTCTTTAAAGTACGATTCTCAGCTTATTGATCATAATCGTATCTCAATACCATAATACACATCATCATCACAATAATAACATCATAACAGATGAATCACATCTCAGAATCATCGCAGTTTCTTTCAATAATTTCAAGACCTTCAATAAAGTCATCTACCTCAAACGTACTTCAAAAATCGTGATCACTTACCAAATACATCATTCTAAGCTCTCATAGTATCACAATGGTTCTGAAAAAATATGAAGAGTTCACAAAGTACAGACAAAATACAATTTCATAAGTGTGAAGTTATCCAACGGTGTAATTGTGTAAACATGTGTCACTGATGTAGTAAAAATATGTTTGTTTCTCTGTTAAATTATCAAATAGCTGTGTAATTCTGTGTCAGAGAAATATGGTACCTATGTGTAAAGTTGTATAAGCAAATACCATATTAGCTAGGGCTCCTTGTGCTTGCCAAACACATGGTACACAAAGTAAGCGTGTACCCCCCTGAGGATTAATGTAATTATACCCTCAGGTGTTACAGATTACAGCACTGGAATGAAATGTATCACGGAAAACTTTCTTTGTAATTCAAAAATCTTGAAAAATAAATGGTTTAAGTACAAAATTAATCACTCAAATGCGTGTCCTGTAGAGCTAAATGTGTGTCTTGCTGTAAGATAATTCTGTGGAAGTGTCGTAATTATCGTCCTCCGAAAGCTAAGTTCTGCAGAAGTCAATGTACTTACCTCACGATAAACAAAAGTGAAATGCTTTTCGTATAGATATCGTAATTACAACATACAGTACCGTGATCAAGAAAGTACTATAATGTAACGTTTTGTTGTGCTATGAAAAAGGCTGTCTCATTGTAGATATACCACAAAGTTAGTACTAAAACATGTTTTCCTTTCCAGAAGAATTCAGAAAAACTGTGCAGATATAAAACACATACACCGCAAAAGCAACATTGTAAATTGTCACTCATTAGTAGCGTGGTCATAAAATCGTGTAGCTGTCACATAAACTAACCACTGTGTCATCTGGTATCTCACAGAAAGTATTTTAAATCCAGAATGTATTTTCAAGTAAACCAAAATGTTGCGTTAAAATCTCATTAGCAGTACTGGTAAATGTTCTAAGTATGTGAGCCTTATAGTTGTTACATAATTGTGCAACTAATAAGCAAGAATGCACACACACAATAACACTGTGTCGTCTGTTCACAATAACAATGCATTCGTAATTTCTGTTTAAATAAGTTCTCTTGGTTCTTGACTGGATATTTAACTTCAAACATTGTTTCATGTTAACAGATTCTAAGTCTGACAAAGCATACTAGCAATGTAAAGTGAAAAGTTATATGGCAAAGACAAAGTTAAAAAGCAGATTATCTTTCAATAAACGGTTTTACATGTGAAATTTAGTACAATCCCTTACTCTTCCTAGTGCTCAGAGGTAACTTGAACGCAATTATCATGAGGTATACGTCGGTAAAGAATGCTGGAATTTTTCTCAAGGTTAGCTTATGTTATTTTTCTCAAGTCCAACCGGCGCACGTGGCTGCCTGCCGGTGCGAGTTATTGTCTGTTTCTTTGTTGGCGCGCGCAATTATTAGGATTAGTAGACCTAACTTCTACAAATTCACCTTGTCGATTATACCCTGCTCTGTTTGAATCTCGCCAGTTCTGATGCAATTCAAGTCTGTCGTTACGATTATATCGTCTGTCGTCATGTCGGTAGTTCCTGTAGTTTCTTTCTTGTCGGTTAAGTGGTGGAGAATTTCTCCCTGAATTATCACTGCACGGTGGACCATTGCGTCTGAAGTTATTCTGTCTCCCATGATAATAATAGTTCTGGTTGCCATATTGTCTGTTTCTCTGATTGTCTCTGTGATAGTCATTACCGCGGAGAGGTGATCTTTCTCTGTAAATATTACTACTCTGCCAACGGTTGTCATACGGGTGGTGTCTGTTTTGGTCACGATTTACGTTGTAAGAATAGCCTTGTCATGTATTATTTCTGTCATCGCGGAATTGAGACAGATGTGACCTGTAATTGTTGTGCTCCTGTTTTCGCGTTCCGCGATTGTCAGTGTCAATTTTCAGTTCTTGTAACAGTCCCTGAAAAGCTTCAATGTCGTCTTTGCAACGTCCTGCTAAAATAATATGTCGTAAATGTTCAGGCAGTTTGATTAAGCAAATGTGGATGAGTTCTGACGGGCTGTTTGGGTTTGAAAGATACTGATTCTTATGCAACATGTCTCCAAAATATTTCATAAGACTGGAAAATTCAGATTGTTCGAAACGTTTCATCATTATGATGCTATGTTTTACTCGGTCTTGTGTGGCTTGAGACCAATACGCTGAGAGGAAGGCATGATAAAATTCTCCTTCACTGTGACAATCGTGAATGACCGATCGCATTCTCACAGCTGGTTCATTCTCCAAGTAGCCACACATAAATTCTAACCTGTGCTCCAATAACCAGTTGGGAGGATAACAATGACAGAATTGATGAAGCCATGCTTGTGGATGAATGTCGTTGTCAGAATTCTTAAATGTTTTGAATTTACGTGTAGTAATGAACAGCTTATAGTCAAAATCATCGTGTCGGCGAGTAGCATATCGGTCATTGTTACGTCGTGTCGGCGGTTCCATCTGAAAATTCGGTGCACCTTGCCAATTTCTTTCATAATTTCCGAAATGCCCTGTGTTATTATTTTGTGGCTTTTCCGAATTTCTAAGTCCTTCTTCCCGTGTTGGAGTGCAAGTGTCCTCTGAAATATGTAATTTTTGTATTACTTGTGCCAACTGATCTTGTACTTCCCGGATTTCTCTTCTGTGTTGCGTATTAATTTGATTCTGATTTTGTTTGAATTTCTTAATTTGTTCATACTCTTCTGTGTCAGTGATGGCTACAGGTCTTGTGTCATTCAGATCATCATCTACCTTTGTAAATAAGTTAGTGAACTGATCTGAAAGTTCGGCTACTTTATCCGTTAGTGAAATTATTTCCTCTGTGTGTTTTTCTGAACCAAGTTTCAGAGTGTTCATTTGTGTTGAAATCGTATCTACTGTGTCCTTTAAGTTTTCCTGAGTTTTTGCAAGTTGTGTAACCGAACCGCTAGATGCAACTGAGTCAATTTTAGCTTGCAAGGTGTCGTGATTTTCATGAACAATAGTTTGCAGTTCTTTTATGGTTGCTTCGTGATTTTGTAATGCATTTTCATGACGCGAAAAAATAGGTTGGAAATGCTCACAAATTTCTGTTTTTACGTCATTACAGACTTTTTGACATTTCGATTCAATGTTACGTAACTCAGTAGTTAAATCTTCACGTGTTTGTTCAAGTGTGGTGTCTAACTTCCGAAGATTTTGTTCCATTGTGTCTAACTGTTGCTGTGTTTGTCTCTGGTGTTGTTCCATTGTGTCTAACTTTTGAAGATTTTGTTCCATTGTGTCTAACTTTTGAAGGTTTTGTTCCATTGTGTCTAACTTTTGAAGCTTTTGCTGTGTGCTGATGCTGCTGTTGCCCTACTACTACCAGTATCTTACCTCAAAAAAATCAGTTTAAAATGAAGTGTCAGACAGTGACACTAAAATAAATTTTGTTGTCTTTTTGACCCTTTTTTCCTTTTAATCTATTCTCAGTCATACACCACCGGCGACCTTAGCAGACGTTACAACATATGACGTTGTCTGACATCAGTAATTCTGAGTAGACAGTACTCTCTTAACTTTGCTTTTATGTGCTCACTAAAGCAAATGTTTTAATTGATGTCGTGTATGCTCCCTGAAATGTATTGTACATTTCACAAAGCTTGTCGCAAATGCACTGATAGAAAAAAATAGCAACGCCAAAAAAAAATTAATATTGAGTAATGAAATTTCAGGAATACATTGTATACGTAAGATATGCAAGTGATCAACGTTGCAAGATCACAGGTTAATGTCAGCGCGAGATAAGCCATTACAGATGTGAAATGCTAGTGCTTTGATAATTGGTGTAACCATCTACGGTTGCAGCATTTGTAGATTTAGAGAAAGCTTTTGACAATGTTGACTGGAATACACTCTTTGAAAATCTGAAGGTAGCAGGGATAAAATACAGAGAGCGAAAAATTATCTACAATTTGTACAGAAACGAGACTGCAGTTATAAGAATCGAGGGGCACGAAATGAAAACAGTGGTTAAGAGGGGATGAAACAGAGCTGTTGTTTCTCCGCGATGTAATTTATTCTAGACACTGAGCGAGCAGTAAAGGAAGCCAAGGAGAAATTTTGGAAAGTGAATTAAAGTTCAGAGAGAAGAAAAAAAAAGCTTCGAAGTTGGCCAATGACACCGTAATTCTGTTAGACACGGAACAGGATTTGAGAGGAATAGACAGTGTTTTTGAAAAGAGGATATAAGTCGAATAGCAACTAATGTAAAATGTATCTAATATACAGGGTGTTCGGAACTTCTATTTACAAATTTCTAGGACTTCTTTAACTTCCGAATAGGAACCCACGTCCAGAAACTTTACGACGTCCACGTCTGCTGAGGGAAAGAGAAAAGTCTCAGAGTTGCTTGTCCTGGTATGCAATAGGGTAGACAGGATCACGTACTGCTTCTTGTGGGGTCGTATGCAAAGTTAAATTTACAAGTCTCCTGTAGAGACAGAGGAAGATCTGCTGGCACGATTTCTGGTCGCTACACTAGATACCGAAAACAGCAGATGGACTGAAGAGTGTGCTCCTGAACATTCTTCGTAGGTACAATGTCTGTAACAAAGTTGGTAGTCGCTCCATTGAGCCCTATTGTAATGCATCGGTACTGTTCTGTACTCACAATATGCTGGCTTCTCTTTTGTTTTGAAATAATGTAAACACGTAATGTTTTAGTGTTAATACAAACAAACGTGCTTAAATGATAAATTGATGTTTCGTTATGTTTTCTTTCGGATTGTTACCTAATAATTGTACTGCGAAAGGCCTAATTCAGTTCCTCAAGCAGAAGTGGATGACTTGAAAAATGGACACACACAGTCTCAACCGCAAAAACGTTTTTATCAATGGTAACTGGTTTCGGTCAGTTTTTGATCATCTACAGACTCTCATACTCAAATATTAACATAGAATACATTTGGAGGGCTGTCTGGTGATAGTAGTATCGTACAAAAACATCACGTATAACAAATATCAAAAGAGGAAATTATTCCCATGATGGAAAGCGGTGGCAGTGTTTGGAGCTAGTATTGTAACTCTATGAACGTGAACTGCCAAGTAGAACAAGGCAGTTGTTGCTTAAATACACGCTGCTCCGCCCACCGCATACCAAATTACGTCACCGATAGCCAGTCAGGCATATCGGACGTATAACAGTTGTTACAATAAGGTATACACAGAATAGTTACACGAAAACTAATAACAAATATATATATTGTAATATGACTTCTACCAACAGTATTTCGTCAGTATATGATAAAAATATCTTTAAAAGGGATAAGCCATCTCTTGGGATTTATCGCAAACTCGTAGATTATATTCCAGAAACGATGGTTAAGCGACGTTAGTGGTTCCCAGGGAGACGGCGTTGTATTGATATGCGACATCCAGCAGAAGACGACTTCAGAGCTGTGACAGCCATTGTATGTTAAATACCTACTGGCTTGCAGGCCGACATGTAGAAATGTGTGCCAGGTATTCCAAATTGCTCCTAGATCATAATTCCAGTGAAAATACTGCTTGAGTGACGCCGTTATTTACCATTTACCGCTTCCACGCCGCTTCCATGGTATTTTCTGGAAATACTGCCGTAAGCATTGGACAGGCAGCGACACAGAATCGTGCTAGAAATCATACCGTGCGTTTCTTGCGCCAAGCCAGCTTTGATTATATTCATGCCAACACCTGATGGCGTTACTAAAATGTTACAGCTGAATTAATATTAGATGTCTATTTTGGACGGCCATTGTCTTTCACAATTCGTTGCTGGAGTCAATAGCTATCGATCTGCAGACTTTTTGACCTGGACAACCGGCTCGGATTATCATCGAACGAGATGTGTGTCAACATCCGTACTCTGATGTATTGTACTGTGACGTGCATACCAGAGTGCATTTCCCACTGGACCACGTATTCAGGTTTATTCTCCAGTTGAGTGCACAGGAGAAAACTGTTTCATCAGTTGGTGGAAATCTTTTTCAAAATCATTCTTCGCTTTCATTCCAAAATCTGAATTCAAATCTATATATTTTTTCGACCAATTGGGTTGTTTATGTTTTTAAACTCTGTATATTTTTGTTAGATACATTCCTACACACAGACACCGTTTAAGATATTTATAGTGAACTATGTAACTTATATTTGTGACCCAGAGTACGGAACAACTTACTTTCTTTAGTTCCAGGCACAACTTTATTTTTGGCAGCTAAGGATGTATCTTTACATAAATCGTGATGATGTTTAGGATATTCTAGACCTACTTCAAATATATTTCCAGTTTTAGATGTGTCTTACATCTCACTAATATTTTTAGAATCAACAAATTCTACATTATCCCATTCAAATCAAGCTTATGGTAAACATTGACTCATACCATAATCATACAAACTGTTTGCATCTAAATATGCTATATAATTTGATATCGTTTTTATGTCATAACATTTCATATAATTGTTATTTGCCTTCACACATCTCTTCCAACATTGGGATATGCCTCTTCTTATTTTTTCTACCATCAGAATCAAATCGTATCTACGTAATAATTCAAGTGGTTGTTCAGTTGTGGAACGACCTGTAATAAACAAATTGTTTGTGTTTTTCGTCAGGTCGTTATGAAAAGAGTCTTAAATTGTCTGTGCATGCTTACCACCTGCCTTCGCTGTCTACATAAGCCTGAAAACTATTTTTGGGGTCAGCCAGAAAGCGATGGAGAACATACCATAATTTCCAGTCTGCGAGTCCACATTACTCTATGTGCTCACTGAAAGAAAATGTTTCTACTTGCTGTTTGCTTAACAGGGTCAGGAACTATAACTATAAATAAAAGTTTTCAGTTTTAACTGATTTATACATTCTGTAGAATTTAGCACGCACAAAATACAAGTCTCAGTGTTTAACTAATATCCCTGTTGGAAACGGCCCTACTAACAGTTCGGAGGCGACATCTATCGAAAGTTGCAAGTGAAATGGTCTATCGCCTTGACTTTTAATCACCGAAAATTAATTGCTCATATTAAATGGAAAATAATCTCGCCACTTGCCACGTGGTTTTGTCAACGTTACAGGTGGCACACAAACAGTTACTTCCTTGAAATCTAACGGATCCAGGACGGCGTACAGTCTTAGCGGGTTCACTTCCTACTTTTACCGAAAAACCATTGGATTCTGTCCAGCTCTGACGTCATCCGAGGCACAACGGATGTGGGCGTTTGATTGGTGCGGACAGTTTGATATCTTGGTGTGAAGGGTCTTCTTCCACGGCCTTTCTCCCTGTATTTACACATGGGCGCAGCCGACCGCCAAATGTAACATCTCCATCAACTGCTCTCGGCACAGGTAGTAGTATCTAAATGGCCCATTTTTCGGACACATAAATTAACAGCTATGTCGTTTAACAATTTACAAATTTCTTAATTCGTATATTGATAGACTTAAGTTTGCTTTAGTTACCGAAAAAGTTTTACCTCTACTGCATTTAAACTTTGCCGGTTAGGAGTTTTAAAACAGAACCGACAGTAGAAGATGATCTCTAAACTGCCTGTTTAACGTTCCGTATAACCATTGTTATTTACTATACAGTGTAGAAACTTGGTAAATCTGTGTTACTGCATGAATGTAGCCGAATGCTGTAATTAGAACTTTCTATCCCAAATACAAATGATACTTGATCTACCATGAATAAGGACGTTTTCGTTCCAAATTTGGTTTTTAGTAAATAACTTGAAAACTAATAGAGGCAGCTTTTTGGTGCCAAGTATTTAATGTTTTTCATGAAACCGTGGGTGTACACAAATTTACAGCTTTCTGAGTCTGATATTTAGCAGCTTTAATTTTACCTAAAAACACGTTTCCACCAAAATATTGCTCTGATCTAGTTGAGACCTGTAACTTTTAATTGTGATATATATTTGAATGTTCTGAACAATTTTTAGTTTTATAGTTTTATTATTGAACGCCACTTATCTTTTCCTTAAGATTGTATATTTTGCCTAACATATTCATTTGACCATTCTGAGACCTTACAATGTTAACATTAAATACTTAAGCATACACTGACGAAGTTCGGAAGTGTTATTTTCATATTAAATTTCACTCTTAAATTACGGTGCAGTGCTCCGTATGTTAATCACAGCTACAATTATGGCAACTAATTCTATCTTCATAGCCACTGCGGTCTCATACAGAAGTGACTTTAGACACCCCCATAGAAAATATTCAAGGGGATTCAGATCAGGTGACCTCGAACGTCATGGAATAGAACCTCCACTTTCAATCCAGCGACCAGGAAATACAGCACTGAGATGGATGCGGACATCCAGACTGAAGTAAGGTCGTGCACCGTCATTTTGTATCCACATAGCGTCACTAAGAGTTGAGGGTACATTCTCCAACAGCTCAGGCTGAACGGTTTGCACGAACTTAAAAGTACAGATCGCCATTCAGACGGCCAGGTAGCAAATATGGCCCAAAGGGATTGTCGCCTACAATGCCGGCCCAGATATTCACACTTGATGGTGTGACTCTGCTATAACGTGAGGAGTTTCCTCACCCCACATATGGCTGTTCCTGCTGTTCGTAATACCACCACTATCAAATGAGGTCTCGTTTCTAAACAGCACGATTTGAAGGAAATCTGATTAACCAATCCATTGTTGGAGCAACCACTGACACAATATGCGACTCTTCGTGCAAAGCCAATCACAAGTATTGCATGGACTCGTTGCGGGTGATATGGGTGTAATTGTTGTTCGTGGAGTACTCACCACACGCTAGTATGTGCAGCGCCCATTTCACGTTCAATACGATGAGTACTTGTAGGGTCCGCTGCAACACGCTCCAGCACCTCCTCCTCAAAATCGGGTGTGCGAGTGATCCTCATGTTGCCAGGTCCCTCGCTTCTTCTTTCCAATCAAGCAGTCTCCTGCATTCGTCGATAGAGAGAAATAAACGCTCGTCAAGATGGATAATGCCTTTTAGGAAATCGTTCCAAGTACAGCCTTTTAGCAGCGAGAGCATTGTAACGTACTTCCCCATACACAAGGTGCATGTGAGTGAGTTCGGCGAAATTGTACCGGAACTGCTCCACCGTATTGTACTGTACGTCTGTGATTACCACTGAGTAATGAATTGGTGTGTCGTTGATTCATAGCACGTTCTGTTATGCGACAATATAAATAAGAAACAACAGAGCCAACTTAAGGACAAGTAAAGCAAACAATACCTACATGATGACTTCCTAATACTCAGACTCGTCATCCTTGTTTCCTTGCAGGAAATAAAGAATGTAAATATAAATAAACAGCACAGAAACACCATATATATATATAATTTTCGATCATTACAAAACTAATTTTTGTGATTTAGAATTTTCAGAAAAGAAAAGAGAATGAGAAACACCCAAAAACATTTTACTCTTTTATAGCTTTCCAGTACTTGCTCATTTAATCACAACTGTAGGCACTATGGTTTGTGTCCTTACGAACTACTTTCACTAAAACATTTATGGTAGAGGGTGAGAAGTCACTATGGTTGGTATCCTTCTAGACACTTAGTACAAAGGGAAGGGGAGGAGTCATTATGGTTGGTGTCCTTACTTCTTCATACAGCTGGTAGGCTGCCTTTCGTGAAGCCTTCATATTCCTGAGAAACAGATAACATAGCCTAAGCTTCCGTCCTCAACTAATATCTAACGGAGGACAAACACATTTTGCACTTTATTTTCCTTCTATAATTTAAGTAATTAACTGACAAGTTATCAGAAAGAATTTTTCGTTCTAAAATTTATTGTTTGGAAAACTATTAACTTTTTCATAATGTCTATTGGCACTACGCCACTTCATAAAATCGTGGCATTACTCTAGCTCACTTCTACTAGTTACTTTATTATTAAGCTTGAATACGATCTTTGCAATTTTTCTTTATAAACCTTAGCTATTTTGCCTGGAGGTCAACATAGGTTTTTAAAACAGTCACATTTTGGGCTAGTTTGCAATGTACTTCACTTCCTTAGATGATGATTTACTTAGAAAATTGAGTAACCTTTGTAAGCCCTATCTCCATTTGGCTCAATTATTGTACGGGTTACTACACTAAGAAAGCTATTGGTTCGATAGCTGTTGCTTTATTTTGGTGTACAGATACAATTAACTGTTTTCACTATAATATACCAGTACTCTAAAATCTGCATTTCTTATCACATTCGTTTATCTATACTGTTGTCTGCCTTAAACAAGATTACACATTTCTGACCCGTTTTACGAGATGTGAGGGAATTAGACACAATTTTTTCACCATTTTAGTTTATACGTCATCCTATTGACTTCATTACTCCTAGTTCTCCCTATTTTCATTTATCCATGTATTTCATTTTCCTAGATATTTCGACGCTTCATTCTCCCTTGCATCTTTGTCAGTGTATTGATATAATTATTTACAGATATTTTTGGTGTGATCCTCACACTACTTTCACACATCGCCTTTCATTAACGTCAAAACTCTTTGGCTTACCGCTGTTGGCACCATATTATTATTTTCTCTCCCCTACAGACAACTTTACATCCAACATTAAAATTAGTAATTAATGCAGAATTCATTCTTTCTGATTTTAGGAATTTTTGGCTTCAACTACTTCCCTTAAGGCAGAGTATCTATATTTTCTTGCTACTAATCCTTTTTTGTGGGTCTTGTTTGTTATTTGTTTACTTCAGCCATTTTTTCTATCATTCGTGCTCATAAATTACCCATTGTTATTTTGACATTCAGAATTTACTATTGCAAACTACCTCTCATAGTCTCTTATAAGTCATAATTCGGGTATAGTCAATTTTGGGAATCATTATAACTTACTAAGAAGGTATTACAAACTAACAGCATATGTACAACATGAAGGCATATATTCCTTACTTTCTGTAGACAGAACAGAAGAAGAGAATGAAACCTGAAAGGGAAATGAAGCTGTGACCTCACAGTACAGCAAACTGTGTGTCAGCCAAGGAGTTGCAGACTCCATACAAATTCTAATTACTGTCAATTTTGAAAGGCTTCAGATCCACAATGTTTCGAAGAACTAGTTCTCCCTTCTTTTTCGGTATTCTAATCGATATGTATTTGCATAAGGCGTACCTATTACCCTGAATGCTCCTAGATAAACATGCATAAACTTGAATGAGATTTTCAATCTGCAGCGGAGTGTGCGCTGATATGAAACTTCCTTACAGATTAAAACTGTGTGCCAGACCGAGACTCGAAATCGGGACCTTTGCCTTTCGCGGGCAAGTGCTCTAGCAACTGAGCTACCCAAGCACGACTCACGCCCCGTCCTCACAGCTTTACTTCTGCGAGTATCTCGTCTCCAACCTTCCAGACTTTACAGAACTCTCCTGCGAACCTTGCAGAACTAGCACTCCTGAAAGAAAGGCTATTGCGTAGACATGACTTAGCCACAGCCTGTGGGATATTTCCAGAATGAGATTTTAACTCTGCAGCAGAGTGTGCGCTGATATGAAACTTCCTGGCAGATTAAAACTGTGTGTCGGACCGAGACTCGAACTCGGGGCCTTTGCCTTTCGCGGGCAAGTGCTCTACTGCCCGCGAAAGGCAAAGGTCCCGAGTTCCCCCCTGTGGAAGGGGGTGGGGTGCCTGAGCACCGCTGATCGCGCAAAGCAGCTTGCAACTATCTTACATGTCCACCGAGTTCCACGACGATGCACCGTCTTCTTTTAATCTCAGTGTCGGTGGTACCGCGATGTTGTGCCTTCTTACCTCCTTCCGTCACGTCCAAGATTACTGTGACTAACGTATACTATTGAGTTTCCATACTCGCGACCAAATATTAACACTATTCTCGCGCTGGTTTCAGCATATTTCACTTCAGTATCCTGTTTGGTGTCGGACACTTACACTCTTCAGTTTCCCGGTCGATGCACCACATGTGGAGCGGCAGGTAATAATCATATAGTCTGTGTTTTTCGTTATGTCGTTCTTAAAAGACTTAAATTATCTGTGCGTGATTTCTACCTACCTTCGCTGAAAACTATTTTTGCGGTCACCCAGAAGGCGATAGACAACATACTCACCATAATTTACAGGATGGAAGTCGACATTACTCTTTGTACTCATTGAAAGAAAATGTTTTTATTTGCTATTTACTTAGCAGGATCAGAAACTATGACTATATATAAAAGTTTTTAGTTCTAACTGATTGATACATTCTGTAAACGTTCACACGCACAAAATATAAGTCTTAGTATTGTAACTAATATCCCTGTTGGAGACAGCACTATTAACAGTTCGGAGGCGACCTCTACGGGAAGTTGCAAGTGAAATGGTCTATCGCCCTAACTTTTAATCACCACGAGTTAATTGCTCGCCTTAAGACTGGAAAATAATTTCGCAACGTGGTTTCGTCAAACATTAGGGCGGGCACACTTCCATGTAATCTAACCGACCTAGGACGGCGTACAATCCTCGCGAGTCCGCTTCCTACTTTTATCGAAAACGCTTTCAAGTCTGCCCTACTTTGACGTCATTCTAGGCACAACGCACGCGGGTGTTTGACTGGTGCGGACAGTTTGATATCTCGGTGTGAAGTGTCTCCTTCCACGGCCTTTCTCGCTGTATTGATACAGGGGCGCAGCGGACCGCCAACTGCTCTCGGCACAGGTAAGAGTATATAAATGGCCCATTTCTCGGACACATATAAATTAACAGCTATATCGTTTAACAATTTACTAATTTCTTAATTCGTATATAGATAGACTTAAGTTTGCTTTAGTTACTGAAAATGTTTTAGTTCGACTGCATTTATACTTTGCCGGTCAGGATTTTTAAAACAGAACCGACAGTAGAAGATGATCTCTGAACTGCTTGTTTAACGTTCCTTATAACCATTGTTATTTACAATACAGTGATGAAACTTGGTACAGCTGTGTTACTGCATGAATGTATCCGAGTGCTGTAATTAGAACATTCTATTAAAAATATAAATAATATTTAATCTACCACGAATAAGGACGTTTCTGTTCCAAATTTGGTTTTTAGTAAGTAACATGAAAACTAGTAGAGGCAGCTTCGCGTCACATATTTAGTGTTTTTATACGAAACTGGCGCTACATACCAATTTTCACCATTCTGAGTCTAACGTCTAGCAGCTTCAATTTTATGCAAAAATGCCGATTTTAACCAAAATACTGCTCTGATCAAGTTGAGACTTGTAACTTTTAATTGTAACATACATTTGCATCTTCTGAACAATTTTTGGTTTTGTAGTTTTATTATTCAGTGCCACTTACTTTATCTTTAAGGATAGACGCTGGGCAAAATGCATTCTTGCACTTAAAAATATGTATTTCCAAAAATATTACAACTAAAATTGTAAAACTTGACACTATAGTGTACAACATAATGGTTGAAATTCTAAGCAATTTTTGTTGGAAAATGAGAATCGGTATACACATTATAGGTATTTTATTTTTTAATTACGATTGTTTCTATAATGTATCTTTCCTCGTAAACTAATCAAGCTATAAAACTGGAATTTGACAGTTTACATCTCCATAAGAGGCTAATAAATGTGTGGGATAGATATTTGTTTAAGGTCATAGTTGCTTTGAAACTAATTTTTCAGTTTTTTGTTACCCGAGACTGCTCTATTTTTCTCTAATTTTAAAGGAGAACTTTTCTCAGAGAAAAGCTACTGGAAAAGTGCAGTACAGGATTATTCAGTAACTAATTTTAAGAACTATGTCAAATTCCCTGAGAAAAGGTACATTATAGCTCAAAAAAATCAGTTTACAGCAATTCGCATTTAAAGTTTTTATTTCAATTTTTGACAATATTGTTATACCTCTAGTGACCAATGCTGTCCATATCCATAGTCTTTATTCACTTCATCGTCTTCCCGGAGCAATCTCTTCCTGTACCTCCACTGCCTCTCCTCAACCCTGCCACTGTAGAGATCACCCATCCCAAGCCTCTACAATACGGTAGATTCATACGAACTTAATTTAGTAACCTGCCTTCGTAACAAAGTTCGCTAAGTCACACTTTTGCTTTGGCACGCTACTATGAGGTAGCCAATTCGTATCCTGTTGCTGCAAGCTGTCTTCTGAACAAATAGATCTATTGCACAGCATATAATTACGATAAGAATTGTGCCTGACAAGAAATGGACGTGATCAAGAAGTACATGCATTATGTAGTGACTCAGAAAAAGCCTTTGACATCGTTGATAGAAACTCCTTGTGACAGGCCGAGAGAGAATTCAGAATCCCGAAACAACCTAACCTGTAGCCAAAATGTGTACAGGAAACACCATTTTCATGATGAAAATTAAAACTTTTATTAGATATGACTCTAGTAACATTTTTGGAATGTTACAGGGACTCCTTAACAGTAGTTCTCTTCACCTTAGTAATAGGAAAAAGCGATCCGATACATCAGAAATCTAGAGCAGGACACAAAGTTAATAAAAATCCAATATTTGCTTATGCTAATGACGCAGTTGCGTAAAGAAAATAAAAAGACAAATTATAGATCTCACGCAGCATTTGATCGAAGCTCCCAGAGAAAGATATTTTACATAAAATGTCAGCAAAACATATTTTGTGCTCAGTCGTACTTCCAAAGAAGTTGAAAGTTAAAACTGAAAAGTTTGAATACTAAACGAATTTAAACATCTGGAAAGTTTCTCCGGACAATGAATAATGTCTACAATTCAGGACTAAGTGCGCAAATAAAACGTATTAAATCCTATTAAACATCTAAAAGGGCACTACTATCTCTAGAAAAGCTAAAATATACACCTTTAAATCACTTATACAACCAGTTCTAACAAATCCATATAGAACGGACTCTGGCAAAAAAAAGAAGGTAGAAGGATTAAATAAAATGTTCATGTAACGTTATCACAAGATTAGAGATTCATCGACATTGCGCCGAAAGAATCCCCGAAATGAAGAAGACCACCAGGGCTGCGTGAATAAGATTTTCAGGTCATGTTAACAAGGAACTATTTTTTTAAAAACATTCTGGTTGCAGAGAAATGTGTAATATCAGACAAGTTTGTGCTTTGGTGCGATTCGAGAGGAAAAAGCTCTCTTCCTTATTTCTCATCGTCCTAAACAGCACCAAAGTGACTACACTCGCACTCACCAGTCACCTCTACTAAACGAGTTACACTTCACACATTTGATACGCAAGTCATCGAAGTTGCTTCAAGTACTAACACCGTGAAGCAAGCTATATATTAATAACATAACTGAGCTCGATGAAAAACTAAATCTTCTCGATTTTTTCACCTTTCGTCTAGACAGATGAGAGACCAAAATGAAAAAAGTATATTGCAGAATCTATAGGCTTATTCCACGGTACGAAGAACACACTCTAAAACGATTTATCAAATGCTCGTGTATGATGCTTACGCATCCACAAATCACCTTAGTACGGCTGATATAGTTAATTGTTAAACCTAGTAAATTGCTACTAAAAGAGGTTCATCATAGGTGAAAAATTACGAGGTAGGATTAAATTACAGTAATACAGCATCCGGCAAAAAGACTTACCGTATTTCAAAAGGTAGTTACAAACAAGCAAAGACAGATACAGAGAAAATACTTTTATTTGTGAACTACAAATTCTATGCTATTTAGCATTAGTTGATTTTAAAAATTATGTTCGGTGAACGTCGTTTTCCATAGTTATCCATTGTGAGCACGTTGACGAAGTCTTTCCCGGAAGTTGGCCATAGTTCTTAGTGTCATTTCCGGTGGAATCGCGGTCACTTCCTGGGTGATTGCCTCCTTACGTGCTTGCAGGGTCGTGAAAGAGAGAAGACGTGCAGGAAACAACTCTCTCAAAATTTGTAGAGAACGCCGAGGGGTGTGAGTTGTGGCGCCGTAATGTGGGAAGCAGACATCTCCCCCAACAAACTGGTTTAACTTACGTCTCCATCATGTGACAGTAACAGTTTGAATTAACCGTTACAATTAGGTCATTTTCACGGAACACACACACTTAATTCAGTTACGGCACTTTATATTGTGCACCGGTGGCCGAGTGGTTCTAGGCGCTTCAGTCCAGAACCGTGCTGCTGCTACGGTCATAGGGCATGGATGTGTGTGATGTCCTTAGGTTAGTTAGGTTCAAGTAGTTCTAAGTCTAGGGGACTGATGACCCCAGATGTCAAGTTCTATAGTACTTAGAACCATTTGAACATAATATTCTGGCGCGATGGCTGTGAAGTGGTCGTTGGTGAAGTTCCTAAGGGTTTTCTGGTGCCCAGCAACGGAAATTTCTTTTATCTACATTAACTGACGAGTGGAAGTGAGCCTCATCAAAAATAAATGGTTCAAATGGCTCTGAGCACTAAGGGACTTAACATCTATGGTCATCAGTCCCCTAGAACTTAGAACTACTTAAACCTAACTAACCTAAGGACATCACACAACACCCAGTCATCACGAGGCAGGGAAAATCCCTGACCCCGCAGGGAATCGAACCCGCAAACCCGGGAGTGGGAAGCGAGAACGCTACCGCACGACCACGAGCTGCGGACGAGCCTCATCAAAAGAAATCAATTCAGTGCTGTGGGGAATTTTCTCACACACAGCTCTGCAAGATACAAAATCTCTCTCACTTCATTTCTGGGTAACAATCATTTTGTAGGGGTGTAAGTGAAGATCTCTGTGCAGATAGATAATCCTATCAGCCAGTCTCAGGGCAGCCACATGTTTAAATGCTGAACGCTTTGAAAATTGCTGGATGAGCGCTCTCACACGCGCCACATGTTCCGACGTTGTTGCAGTTCGAGGTGGTTCAGAAGATATTCTTTTCAGTGGAAAAATCGATACTCTAAAGTCTGATAACCAAACTCTCATAGTTTTTCTATCAGGAACAGAATCATGTCGGCCATATTTAAACGAAATGCTAAATATTCGCTGAGTAATAATCACAGAACCACCATTACGGATACAGTCCTCCACGACAAACCTGTGATGCTCACCTAGCCTAGCCATTGCGTTTACTGAAAATGGCAGGTGCATCGCTATCGATAAATACCTCTTTCACATCAGTAACCCCACCACAACCCGCACAGCGGCTCTCCAAATACGGGAGGTCTTTTTGCCGGACTCTAAATATTTGAGCGGCGGGCAGGATTACGTGACAAATCAAACGTAATAATGATTTCCAGTGGTAGTGGCACATTTGTCTTACTCAGAAAAATATCATAAAAGCACGTTATATATTCCTTTGATGGAATTAAAACGACAAAACAAATTGCGCATATTAACTTTGCATTACATTGCTAAATTGGAAGTTCACAGAGGATTAAGTAAATGCGAAATTCTGGACAAGAATAATGCGGTTAATCAGCATGCGTCTAGAGCTCCAAAGATTTTTCCATTAACGCGATTTGTTGCCATTTTTCATGAAACAGTCGTAATATTGAGGCATACAATCTCAATCTGAGGCAGACTTTTAAAATGATAATCGTATAACGCTTTCTGTATTCTGCTCTCTGAAATTAATCCACAAAGCGATAAAAAATTATTAGAGCTTTTCCAGCAGTTTTCACTAAACTCTTATCATAATACAAATGGGGCGTCCGTTCCAGCGGCTTGCGTCGTACCAAAGTAAGTGGTCACATCTACGTCTACATCAGTACTCCGCAAGTCAGCTGACGGAGTGCGGTGAAGCGTACTTTCGATACCATTAATTGCTCCCCCTTCCATGTTCCATGTTCCTATTGTGGATGGTGTGTGGGGAGAATGAGTGTCGGTAAGCCTCTGTATTACTTCTAATTACTCGAAATTTTTAATCGTGGTGAATAATCGAGATGTATTTGGGAGGAAGTAATATGTTATCCGATTCTTGCCGGAGAACACTCTCTCGAAATTTCATCAGCAAACCTCTCAGTGATGCACAACGCCTCTCTTGTAGCGTCTGCCACTGGGTTTTGTTGAGCATCTCTATAACGCTCTAGCACCGACTAAACGATCCCGTCACGACACGCGACACTCTTGGTTGGATGTTCTCTATCATTTCTATCAGTCCTTCCTAATAAGGTTTCCAGAGTGATGAACAATATTCAAGAATTGGCCGAACAAGTGCCTTGTAAGCCACTTCTTTCGTACATGAATTAGGTTCCCTACATTCTTCCTATGAATCTCAGTCTGGGTCTGCCTTTCCTACTGTTTGTTTCATATGGTCATTGCACTTAAGGTAGCTGTGGATACTTAACCCTAGATATTTTACCATAAGTACTGTTTCCATCAATTTGTCATGTAGCTGTGCAGTAGTGAATATCTTTTCCTATGTATGTGCAGTTATCACATTTATTTACGTTTAGGGTAACTGCCAGTTCCTGCATCATTCAACGATCCTCTGTAGGTAAGTCATTTTGCGAATCGATACTGTCTTCTGGCGTTTCTAATTTCTTATAAACTACTGGCCATTGCAATTGCTAGACCAAGAAGAAATGCAGATGATAAACGGGTATTCATTGGACAAATATTCTAGAACTGACATGTGATTACATTTTCAAGCAATTTTGGTGCATAGATCCTGAGAAATCAGTAAACAGAACAACCACCTCTGGCCGTAATAACGGCCTTGATACGCCTGGGCATTGAGTCAAACAGATCTTGGATGGCGTGCACACGTACAGCTGCCCATGCAGCTTCAACACGATTCCACAGTTCATCAAGAGTAGTGACTGGCGTATTGTGACGAGCCAGTTGCTCGGCCACCATTGACCAGACATTTTCAATTGGTAAGAGATCTGGAGAATGTACTGGCCAGGGCAGCAGTTGAACATTTTCTGTATCCGGAAAGGCCCGTACAGGACCTGCTACATGTTGTCGTGCATTATCCTGCTGGAATGTAGGGTTTCGCAGGGATCGAATGAAGGTTAGAGCCACGTGTCGTAACACATCTGAAATGTAACGTCCACTGTTCAAAGTGCCGTTAATGCGAACTAGAGGTGACCGAGACGTGTAACCAATGGCACCCCATACCATCACGCCGTGTGATACGCCAGTATGGCGATGACGAATACACGCTTCCAATATGCGTTCACCGCGATGCCGCCAAACACGGATGCGGCCATCATGATGCTGTAAACAGAACATGGATTCATCCGAAAAAATGACGTTTTGCCATTCGTACACCCAGGCTCGTCGTTGAGTACACCATCGCAGGCACTCCTGTCTGTGATGCAGCGTCAAGGGTAACCGCAGCCATAGTCTCCGAGCTGATAGTCCATGCTGCTGCAAACGTCGTCGAACTGTTCGTGAAGATGGTTGTTGTCTTGCAAACGGACCCATCTGTTGACTGAGGGATCGTGACGTGGCTGCACGATCCGTTACAACCATGCGGATAAGATGCCTGTCATCTCGACTGCTAGTGATACGAGGCCGTTGGGATGAGCACGGCGTTCCGTATTACCCTCCTGAACCCACCGATTCCATATTCAGCTAACAGTCATTGGATCTCGACCAACGCGAGCAGCAATGTCGAGATACGATAAACCGCAATCGCGATAGGCTACAATCCGACCTTTATCAAAGTCGGAAACGTGATGGTACGCATTTCTCCTCCTTACACGAGGCATCACAACAACGTTTCACCAGGCAATGCCGGTCAACTGCTGTTTGTGTATGAGCATTGGTTGGAAACTTTCCTCATGTCAGCACGTTGTAGGTGTCGCCACCGGCGCCAACCTTGTGTGAATGCTCTGGAAAGCTAATCATTTGCATATCACAGTATCTTCTTCCTGTTGGTTAAATTTCGCGTCTGTAGTACGTCATCTTCGTGGTGTAGCAATTTTAATGGCCAGTAGTGTAGATAACCGCGTCATCTGTGAACAGTCTTAAAGGACTTCAGACGGTTTCTGTTAAATCATTTACGTACATTATAAACACATCCGGAAATTACCTTTATTTCTGTCGATTTTGTTCTGTAAAGAGCGACATGTTGAATTATGTCTACAAGGAAGTCTTGAGTCCAGTGGCAAACCTAGTCCGATACTAGGTAAGCTCTTTTTTTTTCACTAAACGACAGTGCAGGACGGTGCCAACTGCCCTTCTGAAGTCAAAGAACACGGTATCAACCCGAGCGAAGTTGTCTACAGCGCTGTGGATCTCATGGAGGAACAGAGTGAGCTTAGTTTGGCAGACTCTGTTTGCGGAATCCACGTTGATTTTTACAGAGAAGATTTTCATTCTCCAAAAACGTCATAGTTCTGGAGCGTAAAACATGTTAGCCGGCGGTGTGGCCGAGCGGTTCTAGGCGCTACAGTCTGGAACCGCGCAACCGCTACGGTCGCAGGTTCGAATCCTGCCTCGGGCATGATATGTGTGATGTCCTTAGGTTAGTTTCACACCTTCACTGCCCAAAAACTGAATAACAGAACGCTGTTTTTCCCTGGTGCAAGTCGTAAGTGGGGCGGCCATCTTTATGCTGATACTGCGACGGTATGTGTGCATCTGCACTATGCTGCCACCCACAGGCCATTCTACACGCTGTTTGCAGCACACTTACCAACTTACAGGATAACGGCGAGAAATTTCCATTTCTTATTACAAATTTAAAGTTTTCGTTTGACTCACCCTCGTACAAGCCATTTAGACGTTCGTAAGGTCGTATTATAATTTCCAGCAGTGAAACGATTTCGGAAGAGCGAAAACAGTACTTCGGCCTTCTCTCTGTTATCTTCCGTTTCACTGACAGTATGATCACTGGATGACTGACTAGATGATTTCGAACCGCTTACTGATTTTGCGTAAGACCCACACCCTTTTTGGGTTTTTGATCAGATCGGCTGAGTAAATTTTACTTCCAAAGTCATTGGACGCTTCCTTCATTATATTTATAATGCTAGGCTCTGACGTCTCTTCAATCCATGCTGATGCTCTCTTCGTTCAAGTAGCAGTTTTCTGACGCGGCTATCAAACCACGGTGGGTCTTTCCCATACCTTAAGACCTTGTACGGAACATACTTGTCTAAGGCATATGGAACGATGCTTTTGAATTTTTTCCATCTGCGCTCCATATCCTCGTTCTCAGCACTGACTACCCCAGTACTCTGCAGTTTGAATACTGTCACTCTTGCCAAGCAATAATAACTTCCTACCTTCCTTAACATTTCCTGTAACACCCGTAGTCATGCCGGGCAGGGTAGCCGCGCGGTCTGGGGGGGCCTTGCTACGGTTCGCTCGGCTTCCCCCGTCGGCGATTCGAATATTCCCTCGGGCATGGGTGTGTATGTTGTCCTTAGAGTAAGTCAGTTTAAGTTAGAAAAAGTAGTGTGTAAGCCTAGGGATCGATGACCTCAGCAGTTTAGTCCCATAGGATCTTAACACAAATCTCCACATTTTCAGTTTCCCGTAGTCGTAGATTATCTCACAGCCTTACGATCACTGATACCTTACCTTACATTAACTTATTCGATAAGTACAGGTCTGTTGGCAGCTAGGATGTCTAAGACGTGGCCTTCTACAGTCGATTCTCTATCTGTCCGGACAAGACGTACAGAATAATGTCACACGAATCCCTGTCTCTGGCACCAGTTTTGATAGCATCCCCCAGTCTATACTTGGCAAGTTGTAGTCTCCCCCTATTAAAAAGGCATGATCAGGAAAGTTACTAAAAATATTCTACAATTTCTCTCTGAAGCTCTCTACCATTGTATCTCCTGACCCAAGCGGTCTATTAAAGCATCCAGTCACCATTTCTGGATGATCTTCGATGCTTAACTTCACCCATATTAATTCACATTCGTATTACGAGACAGCCTGGCTAGATATTATCGAATTCATTACTGCAATAAATACGCCGCCATCATCGGCGAGTAAGGCTGTGGTCATAGTAGCACCGATATAGGATTCCGCCAACGACCGACATCAGCCGAAGACGGCAGATCTTTTCAAATGGGTACGCCACTACGTGCGCGGTCGCAATGTAGCCGAACTCATCGTCGAAACGTACAGACTTCGGACGACAATCGGTGAAATTTAAATCAATTCGTTTTTGTCGGTCAAATCGACCGACGTTCTCTCACATTTTCAATGCCTTGAAACATTCAATTTTGTACGAAATCTGATCCATAAGTGAAAAAACCCAATCTGACTAACTTTGTTTTATATTTCGTAGTGGCAAGGCACTTTGTCACAGCGCTAACGAATTTAAAGGGATGTTTAACATAAGCTGAATCAAGACGAAACTGAAACCATAATCCTTGCAAAAGATCCCATGCAAATGGTTCAAATGGCTCTGAGCACTATGTTACTTAACTTCTGAGGTCATCAGTCCCCTATAACTTGGAACTACTTAAACCTAACTAACCTAAGGACATCACACACATCCATGCCTGAAGCACGATTCGAACCTGCGACCGTAGCGGATCCCATGCGACTACTTCCTATTTTGTGTCTATAAATTACACCTTACAGGTGTAATTCTTGTTGCAATACAAATGTGTTTGCACTCTGCATCCTAATAAACTGAAAAGATCTTCACTAGTGTGATAGCAATATATCGAAGTCTCCAACAACGTAAGCACGTGCCTTGAAGCTCCACTGTAATACGAACTTAACCTTGCTAGCTGAAAATTTCATTTAAAGGTAGTAAAGTGCCATCACTGCTTGAAATATAGTTAAAGTGAAACGTGGTTTGCTCGAGAACGCAGTTCTTAACTGATCACATATAAAGATTTTAATAGATATCAGAGGAGTCAATAACAAGTCCGTAAGAATCCCATATTACAGTATATGAATACTGAATACACATTACTCAGAAAATGAATACAAAAGCACATGTTTCACATAAAGGTGCCTTTCATCGAACTACGCGTCTTTGTGTTACCAAACATATACAAAATTCAAGGAAAATTACTCTGTATTCGATTAACGACCAAGAAATTTTTAATGAGTGGAAAAGTAATGACATAATCAAGTTGCAAGCCCAGGGGACTGAATAGAAACTGAATATTGACACCCAAGTGTTGTATAGCAACTGTGAATTCGAACGAAGAACTAATATCGCCTGCGTTGAACACGACTGCAAAGTATCTCCTGTAAATAAATCTGATGTACCAGAAAGCACAACCACGGAAATGGAGGGCGAGCATCCGGCCACCAGCTACGCATGTAACAATATCGACTTTGTAGGGGAAATGGGGAAAGGCAAAGATAAAGAACTCCCTATTGTGATTATGCTAGTAGGTAAACTGCCCCGCACTCTAGCGAAATGAACACAATATGAGCTTACGCAACATCGTACCAGTTTTATGTAGTAAAACGGGACTTTCTAGCCAGTCGACTCACAAACCGTCAGACGTAAACCGAGATTTTATTCCAGATCTTCGTCATAGTCAATAAAGAGTACAAGCAGCCAGTACCTTCAGTGGTAAGCTTCTTTTAAGTCTCAATAATTGGCAAAAAGTGAATACAGTCCATAACATTATTAGCTCGAGATTACATCGTCCACTCAATGCAGTCTTGGATTGCTTAATGTGACATCCTGTCTGCATCTGTAGTATTATTCTTCAAATAAAACGTAGTTTACAGCTAGATTATACACTGAAGATCCAACGAAACTGGTACACCTGCCTAATATCGTATAGGGCCCCCGCGAGCATGCAGAAGTGCCGCAACACGACCTGGCATCGTCTCGACTAACGTCTGAAGTACTGCTGGAGGACACCATTAATCCTGCAGGGATGCCCATAAGCCCGTAAGAGTACGAGAGGGTGGAGATCTCTTCTGAACAGCACGTTGCAAAGCATCCCAGTTGTTGTTGTTGTGGTCTTCAGTCCAGAGACTGGTTTGATGCTGCTCTCCATGCTACTCTATCCTGTGCAAGGTTCTTCATCTCCCAGTGCCAAACTTCCTGACACTTAAATCTATACTCGATATTGACAAATTTTTCTTCTTCAGAAACGCTTTCCTTGCCATTGCCAGTCTACATTTTATATCCTCTCTACAGTAGAGCTCGAGGTCCTAGATGCCGTAAGAACTCGGAGTAGACCTCATCTAAACCAGCCGCTTTACCCATTTTCATTTCTTTCAGTGCTTCTGTGATCTCTAGGATGGTAAAGGTTTTTGAGAAATTGTTGTCGGGTGTGGATTGTCGGAGCTTGGTTCTCAGTTTCTGTTTGCTACCTCTTTGGGGTGTATGTTGCCACCCAAACAGGTTTTAATGGAGCTTTCACCTAGGTTTTTAAGAAGGCACCAGGCTTTCTTGCTGGAGTGCTTGAAGTCCATATTTTTCATGAGAGTGTGCCACTTTTCTCGTCTTGCTGAGTCCAGGCATTGGAGAAGCTCGTCCGCAATTTTAGGATCGTTGTTTTGCGAATATGCATTATATAGGTTTATGCATTCTTGGTTCAAGTCGGGAATATAAGTGTTATATCCTAGCCAGTAATGCCAACCGAGCCCGCTGCCAAAAGGTTGGCAGCATCAAAGTCCGGACGCCGTCCGCATACGCAGCGCCAGGGATACAGGAAATCGCCGCAAGTCTGCGCGCGCCACCGCTGACTTCTGGCTTCTTAAGCGCTGGAGTCGCGAGCGCTAGGACAGTTCTGTATTCGCCGCTCAGTTGTATACTCGCCACCGAATTGTGTACTTGCTAGTCAGTTGTGTGTTCATCGCAGCAGAGTTGTTGTTTGTCGTCAGCCGACGCTGACCTAGCCGCTCCGACTCGAACTAGACAGATTTCTGTAGACACGGAGTTCACTACTGTGTTTCTGTATCTTCGTTAATAAAGATAAGTACCGACTTTTATTTAATCAGAGTGTTTGGGTTTTCATCTTTCTGTTCACTGTTCCAGCGGACCGGTCGGCCCGCTATTAAAAGTGTGGCGGTGACTTCGTAAGCCGTTTCTACCGCGAATTGTTTGTCGCTACGAACACCGCCACAAAACTGGCGACGAGGGCTTCCGAACTCGTGTGCAGGGCTGGTTCAACTTGTTTCTGGTTATACTAATTATAGCGATAAAATTTTGGGGGCTGGTTTACTTTGTGTTCACTATGTCTGCCGAATTACAACAGTTGATCTTGTTACAGAGTCAGCAAATACAAAGTCTGGTGGAAGCAATCGCCAAACAAGCGGCTAATCCTCCAACACAAAAGGAACAAGCACAGGCAGCACCACCTTTCCGTGCTTTTGATGCATCAAGAGAAGAATGGCGAGAATATTTCGCACAGTTGCAGGCGCACTTGACAGTCTACAAAATCACAGGTACTGAGCGGCAGCTTTATTTCATTTCCACTGCAGGCGTGGAAGTCTATCGACTACTTTGTAAGTTGTTCCCGGAATCCCAGCCAGAAGCTTTAGACTATGACGTTGTTGTTAACAAGCTTGCTGAGTATTTCGAGTCGCGAGTTCATGTGGCAGCAGCCAGATTCAAGTTCTTCAGATTAAAGAAACTGCCACATCAATCTAATAAACAGTGGTTAACAGATTTACGGGGCCTCACCCGTCAGTGCCGATTTAATTGTGTGTGTGGAGCTTCCTACAGTGATGTCATGTTACGAGACGCTATTACTCAAAACATTGCAGATTCTCGTATTCGTGCTGCTATCTTAAAGTTGCCTGACCCGTCATTAGAGACTGTGATGAACATCATTGAAGCCCAAGATACTTTTGACTATGCTGAGTGTGAGTTAGAGCAGCCATGTATTTCTCAAATTGCCTGTGCTAAGCAAGTTATGTCACGCCCGCGGCCCCACCGGCAGAGTCAGACTGTAAACACTAGCCGGCCGCGTCATGTTAAACACATTCGTCAGCCGCGTGTGCAAAATGATAGAGTTAAGTCTTGCCCTAAGTGTGTTCTTGCTCATCCTCGTGAACGTTGCCCGTTAAGAAACTCGGTTTGTCACTTTTGTCAAAGGAAAGGACACATCCAGACTGTTTGTTTGCGTAAACGCAAGAACAATTCTAGTGCTGCCCAGCCCATGGATATTCATGTTCTTCAAAGCCAGCCCGCCCAGAAGGTCGCGTTTAAAGACTCTTCCACGGTTCGTGTGGGTAATAAACTTGTTCGCAATAAGCCACCCATCCAGCCCTCTGCTATGCGACCCAAGCGTAATTCAAACGCTGTAAAAAGTAATGTACAGACTGCAAGTGAAGCGGGAGTTGTTGTTCCACCTGCCCAACCCACGAGTTGTCGTAAGCAGCGAACACGCGCTAAACGCGCTGATTTTGTGTCTTCCGCCTCCACTACACCGATCCAGAGACAGTGTAATAAACTATTTGTGAAGCTACGCATCCAGGATAAGACCTTCAATTTTCAATTAGACACTGGTGCGTCTGTGACTCTCATAAATAGTGCTACGTATGCGGCTATCGGCCGCCCTAAACTTTCAGCGGCAAAACATTCTTTGGCTACTTATAGTGGAGAACAAATTCCTGTGTTAGGTGTATGTAGCGTGCCAGCCACATTCCGTGGCAATACAAAAACAGTTTCATTCACAGTGCTCCGCGCTACAGACAGTGTAAACATTTTCGGATTAGACTGTTTTGACTTGTTTGGCCTGTCTATCCAAGACAATGTGTTGCAAATTAATTCTGTTGTTGTTCCTCAAGACAGCATAACCGATATGTGTAAACAATACAGTGACATATTTAAAGACGAACTAGGTTGTGCTGCGAACTTTTCCGCTCATATTACGTTAAAAGATAATGCTCAGCCTCGATTTTTTCGTGCTCGTCCAGTGCCTCACGCCCTCCGGGCACCTGTAGCAGATGAACTTCGTCGTTGGCAAAACAACGGTGTTATTCAACCCGTTTCAGCGAGCCAGTGGGCTTCTCCCTTAGTTATTATAAAGAAACCGTCTGGCAAGTTACGTTTGTGTGCTGATTTTAAGTCGACAGTTAATCCTCAGATTGTCATTGATTCTTTTCCTTTGCCTAGACCGGACGAGCTGATGGATAAGTTAGGGGAAGCTCGTTTCTTTTCCAAAATTGATCTCCGTGAAGCATATTTGCAATTGCCCCTCGACGAGCAATCACAACAGTATTTTGTCATAAACACGTCGTTGGGGTTGTTCCGTTTTCTGCGCTTGCCTTTTGGTTGTGCGTCAGCTCCAGTTGTTTTTCAGCGTTTTTTGTCACAACTTCTGGCTAATGTGCCATCGTGTTGCAACTATTTAGACGATATTGTTGTCTCCGGTCGGACGCCTGCTGAACATTTCCGTAATTTGGAGTGTTTGTTTACAGTGTTGTCTCAGGCAGGCCTACGTTGCAACATCGATAAATGTTCATTTTTCCTTACGGAGATGGAGTTTCTGGGACATGTTATTACTGCTCAAGGCATTCATCCCCCCCAGTCACATTTAGCAGCTATTCGTGATTTGCCCGCCCCTTGCAATCTGCATGAATTGTAAGCAGTTCTTGGCAAATTGACATATTATATTAGGTTTATACCTAATGCATCACAGATTGCTGCACCGTTGCATCGTCTCCGCCGTAAGAATGTTCCGTTTGTGTGGTCAGCTGATTGCCAATCAGCCTTTCAGCAGCTTAAAGAGGCTTTATTGAATGATCGTTGTCTGGTCCTTTACGACCCTAACAAGCCTCTGGTGTTAGCTTGTGATGCCTCTTCTTTCGGCCTCGGTGCTGTGTTGTCTCACCGAGTCGGTAACACCGAACGTCCTATTGCGTTCGCATCTAAATTGCTAAACAAAGCTCAGTGTAATTATAGCCAATTGGACAAGGAAGCGTTGGCTATTGTGTTCGGTGTCACAAAATTCCATCACTACCTCTATGGTAGACCATTCTATTTAGTAACGGATCACAAGCCCCTGACGTCACTGTTTCATCCGTCTAAACCAGTTCCTCAGCGGACAGCCCAGAGACTACAACGTTGGGCTCTTTTGTTATCACAATACCAGTATGAGATACTGTATCGCCCTACAGCTCAGCATGCAAACGCTGACGCGCTTTCTAGATTGCCGATTGCTGCGGATGATGTCTTCGATTCCTCTGACGACACTTGCCATCAGATTGACGCCGATGAGCATCAATCCCTCCGGGATTTTCCGATTGATTATCGTCAGGTGGCACGTGAGACAGCTACGGATCCTCATCTCAGTTTACTATTACGTTTTGTTCAACGTGGTTGGCCGTCCAAGGCAAAGGACATATCGGATCCTGTGGTTCGTCGCTATTATACGCAACGTCATCTGTTGTCTGTTTCGCACGGAGTTTTGCTGTTACGCACCGAGAATGACCAGCTTCGTGTAGTGGTTCCCCAAGTGCTCCAATCCAAGGTCCTCGACTTGTTGCATCAAGGTCATTGGGGAGTGGTCCGCACCAAGCAGCTTGCCCGCCGTCATTGTACATGGATCGGCATTGATAAGCAGATTACGCAGATGTCTACAGATTGTTCGACGTGTGCCGAACACCAAGCTGCTCCGCCTCAACGCTATTTTGAGTGGCCACGCCCTGCCGGTCCCTGGCAGCGAGTACATATTGATTTCGCTGGTCCATATTTGAATTCTCGTTGGCTCATCGTGATAGATGCATTTAGTAATTTTCCGTTTGTTGTGCCCATGCAGTCTACAACGTCTGCACAAACTATAAAGGCGTTGACTTCAATTTTTTGTATTGAGGGTCTTCCAGAAGATTTAGTGTCTGACAATGGTCCACAATTTACCTCTGCTGAATTTGAAAGTTTTTGTTCTGCCAATGGCATTCGCCATGTTCTTACTCCGCCGTTCCACCCTCAATCGAATGGTGCAGCGGAACGTTTTGTACGCACATTCAAGGATCATATGGACCGCCTTCGTGCTACGCACTCTCGTCAGCAGGCCCTCATCACGTTCCTGTCGTCGTACCGGACCACGTCACGCGACGGCCCTTCGCCAGCGGAGCTTCTCCACGGCCGTCGTCATCGCACCCTACTACGGTTGTTGCACCCCCCGGATCGACCCGCCGCTTCTGAGCATCGCACGCGTTTTCAGCGCAACGACGCCGTTTTTTTCAGAGTTTATCACGGTCGCCGTCGTTGGGAACGTGGTACCGTGATAAGTGTCCAGGGTCGTGGTTTCTATACTGTTCAAGGTGCTACTGGGGTGCACAGGAGGCATCAGCACCAGTTGCGCCGCGCTGGCCGCCCGGATTCTGCCGCTCGTTCTTTGTCCACAGATTTGGTCCGCGGCGGGTTCCAGCCGCGCCTTCCGACTTCGCTGCCGCCCCCAGGGCAGCAGCAGCAGCAGCCGTCGCCGCTACCACGCCGACAGCCCGTCCCGTTGATGCCTCCCGCGCAGCTTCATCCGGGAGCGCCCCAGGTAGTCGCTCCGGCGCCTGCGGTCCCTCTTCAGTCGCCACCGCCTTCGGAGCTGATGGACGTCGACCCCTCAGCCGGGCCGCCTTCCCAAGCGGTGGCTGTGCAGCCTGTCCTGCAGCCGCTTTCCTTGGGCACCCCCAAGGAGTCTGACACCGCAGCGCCTTCTCCGGCGCCCACTCAGCAGCCGTCGACGCAGCGTCAGGAGACGCTGCCTCTCTTCGTGGGTCCCGACGCCCCGTCGCGTCCCGTACCAGAAGCTGCGCCCGTGGTCACAGGCGTGCACCCTGACCTCGGTTTTCAGTCGGTGTTTCCCGAGGCCCCGCGCAGCCAATGCTGGGGTGCGGACCGGGGACTGCCACCGACAACAGTCTCCGCCCCGGTCTCGTCCGCTACGCCTGCGGCCAGACCCCTACCCCGCCGTCGACGCTCGCCACGTAATTATTCAACGACGGTGCGGCGATTTGGGGGGGAGGAGTGTTATATCGTAGCCAGTAATGCCAACCGAGCCCGCTGCCAAAAGGTTGGCAGCATCAAAGTCCGGACGCCGTCCGCATAAGCAGCGCCAGCGATACAGGAGATCGCCGCAAGTCTGCGCGCGCCACCGCTGGCTTCTGGCTTCTTAAGCGCTGGAGTCGCGAGCGCTAGGACAGTTCTGTATTCGCCGCTCAGTTGTATACTCGCCACCGAATTGTGTACTTGCTAGTCAGTTGTGTGTTCATCGCAGCAGAGTTGTTGTTTGTCGTCAGCCGACGCTGACCTAGCCGCTCCGACTCGAACTAGACAGATTTCTGTAGACACGGAGTTCACTACTGTGTTTCTGTATCTTCGTTAATAAAGATAAGTACCGACTTTTATTTAATCAGAGTGTTTGGGTTTTCATCTTTCTGTTCACTGTTCCAGCGGACCGGTCGGCCCGCTATTAAAAGTGTGGCGGTGACTTCGTAAGCCGTTTCTACCGCGAATTGTTTGTCGCTACGAACACCGCCACAAAAATAAGTTTTCCTTTAGCCTCTGAGAATGTGTTTGATTTTTGCTGCGCATTTGTATAAGTGCTCCTTGTACGTCAGAGATCGGTCCAATGTAATTCCCAGATACTTTGGGAGGGGATTGAGGCCAGCTGCTTAACTACAATCCCCTCCCAAAGTATCTGGGAATTACATTGGCCTGATCTCTGATGTACAAGGAGCACTTATACAAATGCGCAGCAAAAATCAAAACCAGAAATAATGTCCTACACAAACTCACTGGAAGTAGCTGGGGAGCAAGCGCCACAGTTCTCAGAACATCTGCTCTTGCACTAGTATATTGGCTGAATACTGCGCTCCGGTCTGGCTCAACAGCACTCATACAGCAACGGTGGACACTCAGCTAAACGAAACCATGAGGCTCATCTCAGGCACTATTAAACCGACGCCCCACCAATGGCTCCCGGTACTGGCTAATATAGCCCCACCTCATCTAAGGCGAAGATCTGCACTGAAAAGGGAATGGCAAAAGTGCGCTAACAACCGCGACCTACCCTTACACGAAGACTGCAAGAATCCCAGCCACAGGCTCAAGTCCCATAAGCCATCATGGAGATTAGGGCAACAGCTGATAGAGGACAATTATGATATCGACGAAGCCTGGCGTCGGGAATGGGAAATGTCTAACCCTGATCACCTTAACTTAGTCTCGGACCCAACCGTACGGCCCGAGGGCTTCGGTCTTCCCAGAGAATCTTGGACAACTTTAAATCGTATCCGAACAGGCTATGGTAGATGTAATTACTGGAAGCACAAATGGGGACAGACTGACTCACCCAACTGCGACTGTGGGAATCCACAAACTCTACATCATATCGCAATGGACTGCCCTACGAGGAGATTCCCTGGCACAATGCAGGAGCTGCACCTCCTGGAAGGAGATGCTTCTGGCTGGCTGAGGGACTTGGACATACAACCATGAGTCTGGTCTACTCTTCTCCTTCTGAAAAACCTATTACTAGATACTATTACTATAATTTCTATGTATTTTTGTGTATTTTGTGTTTTACTTCCTTTTTTAGATCTAATAATTGTTTGTTGCCTGTAACATTGACCATTCATTGTTTTTATACGTTGTTTGTGTTACTACTTACTTACTGCTGTATTCTATTAGCCATACGAAATATATATATCCTCTCTACTTCGACCATCATCAGTTATTTTGCTCCCCAAACAGCAAAACTCATTTACTACTTTAAGTGTCTCATTTCCTAATCTAATTCCCGCAGCATCACCCGATTTAATTCGACTACATTCCATTATACTCGTTTTGCTTTTGTTGATTTTCATCTTATATCTTCCTTTCAAGACACTGTCCATTCCGTTCAGCTGCTCTTCCAGGTCCTTTGCTGTCTCTGACAGAAATACAATATCATCGGCGAACCGAAAAATTTTTATATCCGAGGTTCTCGGGTGTCCAGCCGGATCCGATCGTCGAAGTTCCACGATATTTCGACGAATAACTGTTCCGCCATCATCATGTAGTGCTGATGGAATGATCTGTCTGCGCTGTGTCCGTGGTATTTATGTCCGCGGGGTCCCGAGTCGTACTCCGGCGCGAACGGCCAGCCGGGCGCCGCGTAGTGGGAGGGGTGGGGGTAGCTGCAGCCACGCCCGGTGGTAGGTGCAAATGGTTCAAATGGCTCTGAGCAATATGGGACTTAACATCTATAGTCATCAGTCCCCTAGAACTTAGAACTACTTAAACCTAACTAACCTAAGGACAGCACACAACACCCAGCCATCACGAGGCAGAGAAAATCCCTGACCCCGCCGGGAATCGAACCCGGGAACCCGGGCGTGGGAAGCGAGAACGCTACCGCACGACCACGAGATGCGGGCGTGGTAGGTGCAGTTCATCCCCGTCCGCCGTGACGGAAGGATCTTCTCCATGGATTTTAATTCCAGCTCCGAATTTTTCTTTTGTTTCCTTTACTGCTTGCTCAATATGCAGATTGAATAACATCGGGGACTGGCTACAACCCTGTCTCACTCCCTTCCCAACCACTGCTTCTCTTACATGCCCCTCGAGTCTTATAACTGCCATCTGGTTTCTGTACAATTTGTAAATAGCCTTTCGCTCCCTGTATTTTACCCCTGCCACCTTCAGAATTTGAAAGAGAGTATTCCAGTCAACATTGTCAAAAGCTTTATCTAAGTCTCCAAATGCTAGAAATGTAGGTTTGCCTTTCCTTAATCTATTTCCTAAGATAAGTCGTAGGGTCAGTATTGCCTCACGTGTTCCAACATTTCTGCGGAATCCAAACTGATCTTCCCCGAGGTCGGCTTCTACCAGTTTTTCCATTCGTCTGTAAAGAATTCGTGTTAGTATTTTGCAGCCGTGACTTATTAAACTGGCAGTTCGATAATTTTCACATCTATCAACACCTGCTTTCTTTGGGATCGGAATTATTGTATTCTTCCTGAAGTCTGAGGGTATTTCGCCTGTCTCGTACATCTTGCTCACCAGATGGTAGTGTTTTGTCAGGCCTGGCTCTCCCAAGGCTGTCAGTAGTTCTAATGGAATGTTGTCTACTCCCGGGGCCTTGTTTCAACTCAGGTCTTTCATTGCTCAGTCAAACTTTTCACGTGGTATCATATCTCCCATTTCATCTTCATCTACATCCTCTTCCATTTCCATAATATCGTCTTCAAGTACATCGCCCTTGTATAGACCCTCAATATACTCCTTCCACCTTTCTGCTTTCCCTTCTTTGCTTAGAACTGGGTTTCCATCAAGGCTCTTGATATTCATGCAAGTGGTTCTCCTTTCTCCAAAGGTCTCTTTAATTTTCCTGTAGGCAGTATCTATCTTACCCCCAGTGAGATAAGCCTCTACATCCTTACATTTGTCCTCTAGCCATCCCTGCTTAGCCATTTTGCAGTTCCTGTCGATCTCATTTTTGAGACTTCTGTATTCCTTTTTGAGTGCTTCATTTACTGCATTTTTATATTTTCTCCTTTCATCAATTAAATTCAATATTTCTTCTGTTACCCAAGGATTACTATTAGCCCTCGTCTTTTTACCTACTTGATCCTCTGCTACCGTCACTATTTCGTCTCTCAAAGCTACCCATTCTTCTTCTACTGTATTTCTTTCTCCAATTCTTGTCAATCGTTCCCTAATGCTCTCCCTGAAGCTCCCTACAACATCTGGTTCTTTCAGTTTATCCAGGTCTCATCTCCTCAAATTCCCACCTTTTTGCAGTTTCTTCAGTTTTAATCTACAGTTCATAACCAATAGATCGAGGTCAGAGTCCCCATCTGCCCCTGTAAATGTCTTACAATTTAAAACCTGGTTCCTGAATCTCTGTCTTACCATTATATAATCTATATGATACCTTCTAGTATCTCCAGGCTTCTTCCATGCATACAACTTTCTTTCATGATTCTTGAACCAAGTGTTAGCTATGATTAAGTTATGCTCTGTGCAAAATTCTACCAGGCGGCTTCCTCTTTCATTTCTTACCCCCAATCCATATTCACCAACTACGTTTCCTTCTCTCCCTTTTCTTACTATTGAATTCCAGTCACCCATGACTAACACATTTCATCAATCTCTTCGTCATCTGCTAGTTGGCATCTAAACTTGTACTACTGTGGTAGGCGTGGGCTTCGTGTCTATCTTGACCACAATAATGCTGTTTGTAGTAGCTTACCCGTATTCCTATTTTCCTATTCATTATTAAACCTACTCCTGCATTGCCCCTATTTGATTTTGTATTTATAACCCTATATTCTCCTGACCAAAAGTCTTGTTCCTCCTGCCATCGAACTTCACTAATTCCCACTATATCTAACTTTAACCCATTCATTTCGTTTTTTAAATTTTCTAACCTACCTGCCCGATTAAGGTATCTAACATTCCACGCTCCAATCCGTAGAACGCCAGTTTTCTTTCTCCTGATAACGACATCCTCTTGAGTAGTCCCCGCCCGGAGATCCGAATGTGGGTCTATTTTACCTCCGGAATATTTTACCCAAGAGGACGCCATCATCATTTAACCATACAGTAAAGCTGCATGCCCACGGGAAAAATTACGGCTGTAGTTTCCCCTTGCTTTCAACTGATGACCATAGATGTTAAGTCCCATAGTGCTCAGAGCCATTTTTTCCCCTTGCTTTCAGCCGTTCGCAGTACTAGCACAGCAAGGCCGTTTTGGTTAGTGTTACAGGGCCAGATTAGTCAATCATCTGGATTGTTGCCCCTGCAACTACTGAAAAGGCTGCTGCCCCTCTTCAGGAATCACACGTTTGTCTGGCCTCTCAACAGATACCCCTCCGTTGTGGTTGCACCTACGGTACAGCTATCAGTATCGCTGAGGCACACAAGCGTCCCCACCAACAGCAAGGTCCATGGTTCATGGGGAAGAAGCATCCCAAATATGCTCAATAATATTCATGTCTGGGGGCTTTGGTGGTCAGAGGAGGTGTGTAAACTCAGAAGAGTGTTCCTGGAGGCACTCTGTAGCAATTCTGGACGTGTGGGGTGTCGCATTGTCCTGCTGGAATTGCCCAAGTCTGTCGGAATCCACGATAGACATGAATGGTTGCAGATGATCAGACATGAGGATTACATACATATTACCTGTCAGAGTCGTGTCAGGACGTATCAGGGGTCCCATAGCACTCCCACATCACACGCCCCACACCATTACAGAGCCTTCACCAGCTTGAACAGTCCCCTGCCAACATGTAGGCTCCATGGATTGATGAGGTTGTCTCCATACCCGTACACGTCCATCCGCTCGATACAATTTGAAACGACACTAGTCTGACCAGTAACATGTTTGCAGTCATCAACAGTCCAGTGTCGGTGTTGACGGGCCCAGGCGAGGTGTAAAGCTTTATGTCGTGCAGTCATCAAGGATGCACGAGTGGGCCTTTGGCTCCGAAAGCCCATAACGATGATGTTTCGTTGAATGGTTCGCTCGCTGACACTTTTTGATGGCCCAGGATTGAAATCTGTAGCAATTTGCGGAAGGGTTGCACTTCTGTCACGTCGAACGATTCTGTTCAGTCGTCGTTGGTCCCGTTCTTGCAGGATCTTTTTCTGGCCGCAGCGATGTCAGAGATTTGATGTTCTACCGGATTCCTGATATTCACGGTACACTCGTGAAACGGTCTTACGGGAAAATCCCCACTTCATCTCTACCTCGGAGATGCTATGTCCCATCGCTCGTGCGCCGACTATAACACCACGTTCAAACTCACTTAAATCTTCATAAACTGCCATTGTAGCAGCAGTAATCAATCTAACAACTGCGCCAGACACTTGTTGTCTTATATAGGCGTTGCCGACCGCAGCTGCGTATTATGCTTGTTTACATTTCTCTGTATTTAAATTCGCACGCCTGTACCAGTTTAGACTGATGACCTCGCTGTCTGGTCTCTTCCCCCAAATAACACA
Organism: Schistocerca piceifrons; assembly: GCF_021461385.2. NCBI lineage: Eukaryota > Metazoa > Arthropoda > Insecta > Orthoptera > Acrididae > Schistocerca > Schistocerca piceifrons. The sequence goes on along the minus strand of NC_060149.1, from coordinate 175,662,127 downwards.
ACACAACCTATACCAGTTTCTTTGACGCTTCAGTGTATTTGACAGTTGGTAATTTCAAAATAGAAACCCCATTTAGTACGATATACCTTCATGATTATGCATTTATTAAACAAACAGATTGTAAACCAACGTTGGCAGATAAGATGTCTCTTCAAGAAACATGAAGGAACTGTCAAAATTCCTGCAAAATCTCCAAATCACTCTGGTATGTCGCTTAAGTTGTGAAGCGCAGACACCACAGGGCATCACACCATCGTCTTGCTGGTTGCTAGCTCAGCCCCTGCGGCTACACGACGTTCCGACCCTGCCATTTGCAGAGCAACCTGCAGAGGGCCTTCGCCTACACCGGACCACAGTACAGAGGGCGTGTCAATCAGCATGAGTGGTCGCTCATACCACGAACCTTTTCCTGTATCCGCCAGTGTCACGGGCTGCCAGTCAGGAAGAAGAGTACCTTCGCCGTGCGGGTATTTAGGACCGCGTCGGCGACGATCACGCCAATTATGATGCAGTCGGCCAAGAGAGGAAGTCTGTTCCGGATCCAGCAACGCCCGAACACACGTCGCCGTCGCCGCCAAGGGACCTCGTAACCGGCTCGTGTGCCTGTCAGTGTTCTGTCACACTCACTTGGAAAGACTGTAGAAACTGTGAACTCGTACAGACTGTAACTAAAGCGTTAATCTGTTCCAATGTGCTCCGCTCAAGGACGGCGGGAAGTTAACATTTAGTAGCCAACTAGCAGAGAACGAACTCTGACTTAGCCTTCCTTTGGTTTTTCCAAATACTTGCGTTTATCTGTGAACTTAATTCCCTGTTAGGAAAAAGTTACAATGTTGTTTCTTAGGACGGCCAACGAAAACCCTTTGTGTTGAATTCATTGTGTTCTTAAATCTAGAGAATGAACTAGATGCTCGTGTGTTTCTTGTAGAACTGTTCAAAGTTCAGGGTACTTCACACTCGGAATTCAGAGAAGTCTCACTGCAGACCTTGGTTGTTGACACTTGCAGCCCCGAGAGCCAAGACACAACATATATTACATAGATCGATTGGCAACAAACCATACAATTGTACAAGAAAAACTACATTCTGGAGTACCCAAAAGGAGAGTCTCAGGGCTGTTATATATATTGGGTGGTCCATTGATCGTGAGCGGGCCAAATATCTCAAGAAATAAACGTCAAACGAAAAAACTACAAAGAACGAAACTTGTTTAGCTTGAAGGGGGAAACCAGATGGCGCTTTCGTTGGCCCGCTAGATGGCGCTGCCATAGGTCAAACGGATATCAACTGCGTTTTTTTTTAAATAGGAATCCCCATTTTTTATTACATATTCGTGTAGTACGTAAAGAAATATGAATATTTTAGTTCGACTACTTTTTTCGCTTTGTGATAGATGGCGCTGTAATAGTCACAAACATACGGCTAACAACTTTAGACGAACAGATGGTAACAGGTAGGTTTTTTAAATTAATATACAGAACGTAGGTACGTTTGAACACTTTATTTCGGTTGTGCTACATGTGATACATGTACCTTTGTGAACGTATCGTTTCTGAGAACGCATGCTGTTACAGCGTGATTACCTGTAAATACCACATTAATGCAATAAATGCTCAAAATGATGTCCGTCAACCTCAATGCATTTGGCAATATGTGTAACGACATTCCTCTCAACAGCGTGTAGTCGGCCTTCGGTAATGTTCGCACATGCACTGACAATGAGCTGACGCATGTTGCCAGGCGTTGTCGGTGGATCACAATAGCAAATATCCTTCAACTTTCCCCACAGAAAGAAATCCGGGGACGTCAGATCCGCTGAACGTGCGGGCCATGGTATGGTGCTTCGACGACCAATCCACCTGTCATGAAATTTGCTATTCAATACCGCTTCAACCGCATGCGAGCTATGTGCCGGACATCCATCATGTTGGAAGTACATCGCCATTCTGTCATGCAGTCAAACATCTTGTAGTAACATCGGTAGAACATTACGTAGGAAATCAGCATACATTGCACCATTTAGATTGACATCGATAAAATGGGGCCCAATTATCCTTCTTCCCATAATGCCGCACCATACATTCAAATATTCAAATGTGTGTGAAATCTTATGGGACTTAACTGCTAAGGTCGTCAGTGCCTAAGGTTGCACACTACTTTACCTAAATTAGCCTAAGGACAAACACACACACCCATGCCAGAGGGAGGACTCGAACCTCCGCCGGGACCAGCCGCTCAGTCCATGACTGCAGCGCCTAAGACCGTTCGGCTAATCCCGCGCCGCCCACCATACATTAACCCGCCAAGGTCGCTGATGTTCCACTTGTCGCAGCCATCTTGGATTTTCCGTTGCCCAATAGTGCATATTATGCCGGTTTACGTTACCGCTGTTGGTGAATGACGCTTCGTCGCTAAATAGAACGCGTGCTAGAAATCTGTCATCGTCCCGTTATGTCCCTTGTGCCCAGTGGCAGTTGTCGCCATGCAATTCCTGGTGCATAGAAATATGATACGGGTGCAATCGATGTTGATGTAGCATTCTCAACACCGGCGTTTTTGAGAGTCCCGATTCTCGCGCAGTTTGTCTGCTACTGGTGTGCGGATTAGCCGCGACAGCAGCTAAAACGCCTACGTGGGCATCATCATTTGTTGCAGGTTGTGGTTGACGTTTCACATGTGGCTGAACACTTCCTGTTTCCTTAAATAACGTAACTATCAGGCGAACGGTCCGGACACTTGGATGATGTCGTCGAGGATACCGAGCTGCATACACAGCACACGCCCGTTGGGCATTTTGATCACAATAGCCATACATCAACACGATATCGACCTTTTCCGCAATTGGTAAACAGTCCATTTTAACACGGGTGATGTATCACGAAGCAAATACCGTCCGCACTAGCGGAATGTTACGTGATACCACGTACTTATACGTTTGTGACTATTACAGCACCATCTGTCACAAACCGAAAAAAGTGGTCCAACTAAAACATTCGTATTTTTTACGTACTACACGAATATGTAATAAAAAATGGGGGTTCCTATTTTAAAAAACGAAGTTGATATCCGTTTGACCTATGGAAGCGCCATCTAGCGGCCCAACCATAGCGCCATCTGGTTTTCCCCTTCAAGCTAGACAAGTTTCGTTCTTTGCAGTTTTTTCGTTTGACTCTTATTTCGTCAGATATTTTGCCCGGTCACGATCAATGGACCACCCTGTATATAAGATGTTTGATAATGGCATTCTCTGAAGTTACAAATACCTTGAAATCCTGGAGAGACATAAACTCCGTCTCTCCTTGCGCACCCACCTGTCTTTCCCCAACTCGCACGCTATACTAACTCATACAGTTCCCACACCTTCTTCTATTCCAGGGGCAGCTTCGAGCACAGTATGCACACCGGTACAATCATAGCATTCAGTGATGTAACCTCTTATCTCCAACCCTTCTATGCGGCTTAATGCCTTGTGCATCTTCCCAAAACGGAGCTTCGACCGTCTTCTGTTACCGATCAAAGAAATTCGTGCCAGTATGTATCATAGTCACCCCAACGATTGTTGGGTGAACAGGTTGTCAGGATGTCAAATGGCTGGGGGCTGTGACTGGGTGGCGGACCGATGAAGGCCCACAGAGAAGCGGACGTCAAAATCAATAATTTATTTTCTAATTGTACATCAGCACTTCATCAAAAGGGGGAAGTGACCACGCCCCCCGACCCACAGAAAGAGGATCAGTAGCTGGCCAGGCGGCTGGTAGTACCTAGCCAGCTAGCTGCAACATGTACTCATGCCCTGTTTTGCCTTGCTGACGGTTGCACCCGGTGCTTGGCTCTCATCTCTGTTCCGTGAGCCACAACAGCAGTGTCAGCGGCGTATGGTGATGGACGGGAATCTTGCAGAGGTAGCAAACTCTACAACGAATTACCGCACATGGGCGGCCAAAGTATGCAGCGAGGAGGTGCACCCACCGTGTTCTCGGAAGGTAGCTGCTGTAACTGGGGTGCACCCCACTTCATCTGGGCAGGAGTCTGGCTGCTGCTAGAGTGACTCGGGAAGGCCTGCTAAGCTGTGCACCAAATCCAGAGAGTGAATTTAGTCCAGAAAGCCAGTACTGCAACAGCAACCCATGCTTGCTGCTGGATACCCTCGTCTGGCGTATTCCTTTTGTCCTGGTAGATTGCGGGGGCGTGAATGAGTCTGTTTCAAAATCGACAGCTATTTATTGCAGACTAGCTGTTACCCATGGCTGTGCTCATGTATCAGTAGTTTCGTTACGAAGAGTGATAGTGAGTAAGTAAGATGTTGTATGAGCAATAATTTCAACTACCCAGACGTGTCTGTCTGTTCTGATAAGCATATCTAGAGATGTGTGCCCCTCCACTCCCCTCTCCCCTCCCAAATCACCTGCTGTTCTGTCCCAATGCGTGACAAGGTGACGCGGCAGCATGCACAGCATCACTGCCAAATGCTGCGTGTGTAGGAACGTGGGCAACAGTGCGCATCTGTGCATCGTGCTACAGCAGTAATTATACATCATACGATGTGGACATTACGCAGCAAATTTAACTAATTTTAGCATATTTTATGTTCACTGGTGTAAGAAAGAAGCTTCATCCCCTACTTCACTCTCTTAAGAATCAATTATTTCTTTTTTCTTTCCTTAAGTATCCTTTGTTCTTCTCCCTAACATATTTCATCGAAATCATATCAGCAGGCTGGGCATGACAACGTAAGAGACAGAGTTACTTTTGCGTTTAAATAGTATTAGTATGGAAGTACTGGGAGCAACAGCAACAGGAAATACGGATTAAGCATATTGCGGATTCTACAAGCGTTGTCTTCATTAAGTTGGATCATATTACGTAGAACGTATCAATCAATAAAAGGGTTTTGACAATATAATACAATTCAAATGTCAAAGAGTAAACAGCGTTTTCAAAGAGTAAATATGTGTTCCTATATTGCGTTATATTAGGATATCATTTTTCCGTGATCCTATTATGATGAAATGAAGCATATACGTTGCCCAAACTACGCTCAGGTTACTTGTGGAAACCCCCATGACAATTCCTCTACTAGTTAGGCGATAAGCGTTTTCAAACAGACACGGTAGTTTTAGATAAAACGTTAAATCACGACATCTTTTTGTTTCATGGTCCTATTTTAATGAAATAAAGCGCATACGTTGTTCCAAGCTACGCTCAATTTACCTGTAAAGACACCATGAAAATTCGTATAGTAGTTTTGGAGATTAGTGTGCATACAGACGTTGATATAAGTCAACGGGGACAGACGAAAATGAGTGCCCCGACCGGGACTCGCGCCCGGGGTCTCCTGCTTACATGGCAGACGCTCTATCCATCTTTTTTATCTCATTTTGTTCTATATTGATCGTTGAATTTGTTCGTGGCGGACGTCCGATGACACCCGTTCAGGTTGTTCGTTGATCCTTTCACTGAGGTTTTTTTTTTTTTTTTTATTACTGAGGGTAATTAAACCCTCTGACCGAACACGCTGAGCTACCGTGCCGGCTGAAACCGGGATCTCCTGCTTACATGGCAGACGCTCTATCCATCATGTCCGAAAGAACAGATACCATCTTCATATATATATAGAGTTAAGGCTCACCGCCCATTTGACCATCTTCTTCCGTGCGGATGCACAAGTAGTGCCCGAACTCTTACGGGGATCGGCAGTAAAGCCGCGAGTAATGAGTATGATGGGCAGGGACACTATGAATATAGTGCGGGACAATAAGTTGCGAATGTGGGTCTCACGGGAGGCATGTCAGAGATAAGTCCCTGTAGTTGCACTATCCTCTGTGTCCTCGGTGGCAGCCGGCCGGTTTGGCCGAGCGGTTCTAGGCGCTTCAGACCGGAACCGTGCGACTGCTACGGTCGCAGGATCGAATCCTGCCTCGGGCATGGATGTGTGTGATGTCGTTAGGTTAGTTAGGTTTAAGTAGTTCTAAGTTCTAGGGGACTGATGACCTCAGATGTTAAGTCCCATAGTGGTCAGAGCCATTTGAACCAATCCTCAGTGGCTCAGATGGATTTCCGGCACGGTAACTCACCGTGTTCGGTCAGACGGTTAGCTGCCATCTGTAATTAAAAAACTGAGTTAATGGATCAACGACGAACAGAAACGGGTGTCTTGCGACGTCCGCCCCGAGCAGATACAACGAACAAAACCGAACAAAATGAGATTAAAAAAAAAAGATGGATAGAGCGTCTGTTATGTAAGCAGGAGATCCCGGGTTCGAGTCCCGGTCGGCACACACATTTTCAACTGTCCCCGTTGAATTGTATCAAGTATGCAGCTAAGGGTATTCATTTCATTTTAATTTCATTCTAACGAGCTGCGTGGTCACCAATTGTATCTGTTCTTTCGGACATATCCGAAAGAACAGATACCATCTTCATATATGCAATGGTTTTAGGTAAAATTTTAACTTACGATGTCCTTTGTTTCCACTGTCCCATTTTGATGAAATAAAGCCTATATGTTTCTCCAAGCTATGCTCAAGTTACCTGTGGAAAACCCATGAAAATTCGCATTGTAGTTTTGGATATAATCATGTTGATACGGACTAACAGACAGACACGATGGTTTTACAGTTTTCTTATGAGCACAGATAGCAGCGCACCTGGTACACCAGCGCGCCGCTTCTGCTTGCATATTCGGAAACATCACGGAAACCCCGATGTTGGAGTAACCTCCTTGTCTGTATTGTGCGTTACCACAGTGCTGGCAGCTTACACAGAGCGAGTCGAGCCCATCTCACAATAATTCAACATCGTTGTTGGCTTAGCCGAAATGACAACACGCCATGCTAACCGGCTACCGGCTGCTAGTTCAATATTGCACTGCACCTTCTCACGGATTTTGCCCTTAAAATGGTAGCAATCCTACGTATCGTAGCTTACAATGCCTTATCTCAAACATAACCTAAGTTGTCCAGTCATTTCTTTGCTCACCCTCACCGATTCAGTATTATGTTCCTCCTCTAACTCTTCAAAAATGGTTCAAATGGCTCTGAGCACTATGGGACTTAACATCTATGGTCATCAGTCCCCTAGAACTTAGAACTACTTAAACCTAACTAACCTAAAGACATCACATACATCCATGCCCGAGGCAGGATTCGAACCTGCGACCGTAGCGGTCACGCGGTTCTAGACTGAAGCGCCTAGAACCGCACGGCCACACTGGCCGGCTCTAACTCTTCATCGTGGCATAATACTATAACCATATTTTAATCAACGCATGTGTGGTTGTTTTTCATGTATCACCAACACCACTGTTGTACGACATTAGCATCAACATCATCATCATTATCTCTATCTACTTCTCACTTTCAAGTGAATTTCCTGAAAATGTTGAAAACTTGTGTCACTGTAATCTATGTTGCGTTTTAAAACCAAATTATCACCTCATTCCTTTTTATATAATGCATCAACTGTAAATCATGCACGGTTCAGGCGCTCAGTCCGGAACCGTGCGACTGCTACGGTCGCAGGTTCGAATCCTGCCTCGGGCATGGATGTGTGTGATGTCCTTAGGTTAGTTAGGTTTAAGTAGTTCTACGTTCTAGGGGACTGATGACCACAGATGTTAAGTCCCATAGTGCTCAGAGCCATTTGAACCATTTAAATCATGCAACACTTTGGCCGAAGAGTTGTGTTACCCTCCACCAACCCACCTCCCCAGGGGTAACTGACATAAACACCGAAAATTCGTAGACGCGCTCCTGCCGTCGCAGCGGAAGGAGCTCTCAGCTGGAGATGGCCGGTGCAACGGTAGCTATTGGGGTTTAGGCCTCGCTGACCGCTCTGCTCTACAGAGAGTTCCCTTTCGAGGCGCCAGTAGCGCTCGGTGGATCGGCGGAAGGTTGAGCTTTGCTCCCTTTCGTCGAAAAGCCGCGTAGCTCGCGGAGAGGCTCAATTGTCGGAAGAGTCACTGACTCGCAGCAACCCGTAACTTCGGTTACAAACTCCCTGAGCATGACTATCTCGTTCTGTGTTAGGGTTGATCAGCGCCAGGGGCCCTTTCACGTCAGACCACACCGCGTACTGTAGGCCACTTTTCTTCCTCCGCACCTCCTTTAGGTGCCACGCCACTGCACCAACGGCGTACGCTAGGCCGTAGGTCAGGCCTTCACAACATACGTGCTCGCGGAGCAAGCTGTGAGCAGCAAGGCGCGAGCATGGAGCAGCGCGAGCACGCTACCCCCACTACCGGACCAGAGCGGAGAGTGGGGAAAGTCACGTGGGGCACACAACAACTGCCGCCAGTCAATGTAAATCCGCGGCCACCTGCAGGGATATCACTCACGAATTATTACTGCGACAAATGAAACAAGTAAAGGAGAATGTACACATGCCACATAATTTTATTAGCTTAGTGTATGCCTCTACATTCGCATTAATTTGTGAACCGTTACACAATAAAAGGTGTCACTGAAGTGTGAGATTCTCGGTTATCTTTTACTTTTTGCCCTTTACAATTGCGTCTATGTTCGGAGTAATTGTTCTTGTGCATTTTAGGCGCAGTGTGCAGATTAAATTTCGATCGGACAATGCGTTTCTCAGGCGCGTCTTGTTACATTTCATTGCAGAGAACAGTTCTTCACAAACATATGTGGAACCGAACATTGATATTGTTGAAGGCGCCAGTTTGTGCAAACGAGGAAATCTATTCTGAGGGAAGTGTCTGTAGAATTCCAAAATGTTTTTCTTGTTCTGAAATTTGTCTCTGTATTCTCTGTCACACTGCAGGTCAATAATTTCTTGCTGCAGCTCAGGACGAATCTCTTAAATATTCGCTGAATATGGAGAGAACAGATCAAAATCACTGTCTAGTGCTGTCAGATCTTGAAAGCGCTGATCAACTAAACTACGTGAATAACGTGTTGTGACTTGGCAAGACAGCCAAGCCACTACGAGGTGAAGCCGAAAGGCACGCGTTTAAGCTCACGCGGGCTGGCGTGAGGTCTGGAACAGGTAAGGGAATTTATAGTAGCAAAGAACGTAAGTAACTACTGGAATACTTAACTTTAATTCATAATTGGTGAACATCGGTCTGACGGTACATGCATCACAAGATAAATAGCAAATGATAATGGCGCCTTGCTAGGTCGTAGCAAATGACGTAGCTGAAGGCTATGCTAACTATCGTCTCGGCAAATGAGAGCGTAATTTGTCAGTGAACCATCGCTAGCAAAGTCGGCTGTACAACTGGGGCGAGTGCTAGGAAGTCTCTCTAGACCTGCCGTGTGGCGGCGCTCGGTCTGCAATCACTGACAGTGGGGACACGCGGGTCCGACGTATACTACCGGACCGCGGCCGATTTAAAGGCTACCACCTAGCAAGTGTGGTGTCTGGCGGTGACACCACATAACGTTCACAGTCTTTTGTGAACATCTTGCATCGATGATAATTTAGGAAAATGAGCTAGGTTTCCTGTTTCCAGCTGACTCACCCAAAGTTTCAATTTCATTTTAAAAGCTCGTATTCGATCTATGAAATGAGTAATTAGTAGATCTTTACCTTGTAGTAAAATGTTCAAAGCATTCAGATGGCTAGTTAAATCTGCTAAGAACGCGAGATCACATTCAAACGTGCGCGCGCATTTCCCCTCCCTCCCCTCCCTCCCTACTCCGCGACCTTGCACCTGCTCGCGAGCACATGCCTGAGCAGACGACAGTATTCGCGCTCAAAACCGGCCAGTTGTTAAGCCCTGCCGTAGGGCATTCCCCCTCTTGAGTAGGACCTATTTGATAGCTCTTTCTTTTCAGAAAAAGCAAAATTGTTGTGCCCACCCACACCTAATAAAGCTCCTGAATGCACCAAGATGGCAGATTCCGCCTCTGTTTCCACCGCCCTAACCCGCAGCAAGGCTGCAGCTAAAGAGGCGCGTGAGTCGGCTGTTCCCATCGACGTCAACGCCCCGCTTGCCGCCGTTGAGGAGGTGTTGGCCGACAAGCATCGGCAGATCGCTGCGTAAGCGCAGGAACTGCTGAACCAGCGTCGATTAATAACCGACCTCTGCGGCCCAAGTGATTCCCCCACGCAGACAAGTACCCTCGACATCACGCTATATTCACCTGCAACTGGTGACTCATGCACTACCGTCCCACTGCTGCAGCTGACTCCAACGGCGGAACCAGCGGCTGCAGATGCGGACACAGAACACCACAGCACTGGGCCCTGGCAGGTGGCGGGCCCACGACGCAAACCGAGAAACAGCACGCAAACAAGCGAGCAACCACACTCGCAAGGTAGCCGAAAGGCGATGCTGCCTACACCGAAACCCACACTTCCGGTTAGGAACACTACCACAACAACAAACAAGACCCGACCTGCGGTCAGCAACACCACAGTAACACCAACCGCAGCTACGCCCGCACAACAGAAGACTGGTTATCCCCCAGTCGTAATACAAAACTGCGGGGACCTTAGTGTCCTCAACACAACATTCGCGGAAAGGCACACACCTTGCACGCTACAAACGAAGTACTCTGGGGATAGGGCCTCACTGTACGTGTCAACTAACAACGAATATAAAGATCTCCTTATCTTCCTCAAAGAAAAGGGGATCGAACATTATACGTAAAGGACTGCTGAAGAACGAACACAGCAGTACGTGGTAAAGGGAGTGGACCCCAATACCCCAAACACTACAGTACAAGCGGCGCTCAACTTCCTAGGATTCGACTGTAAAAGTGCTTGCAGGATGACGGGCTTCCGGTCTCACCATCGTCTACCACACTACCTGGTCGAGATGGCCGACACGGCCGCCTCCTGCGGCCTTCTGCAGATAAAAAGCCTTTTGCGGATGGACGTAAGGGTAGAGATATACGAACCGCCACAGGTCCCCCAACAATGTAACAACTGCCAGCGGTTCGGTCATTCGGCCCTCCGCTGCGGCCTGGCACCCCGTTGCCGCGGATGCGCTGGCAAACACGCATCCAACGCCTGCACACTAATCCACGAAAACATACGCCGTTGCGCCAACTGTGGCCAAGGCCACGAGGCCAACTACAGAGGCTGCGACGTGTACAAAGAGGCGCAGAGGCGCAAAAATCAAAAGTTGAAGCCAAAAGTCCAAGGCCCGCACCAAACCCTGTTAGGAACGGAGTATCGTTCGCCATGGCTACACGCCCTGGAGGAGCGGTGCAGGCAGCGGAACCAATGCGCCCAGCACACGCACCTAACACAACCGCTGCGACAACAACACAGTCGTCTCAGCCAACACGCAACACTACAGCCACACCGGTACTAACACCAGTCCCCAAAAACAACACAACCCCACCCCCTGAAGCCATTGCCTGCGAACCAACACACGACACACAGGAAGACACACCTACACAAGGACTCCCTGAACCATAAACCCAGAGAAGGCGTAGGTGACCACGAGGTAACAGGAGTGGGAACACACGTGCGCCACAACAAAGTACCCTACAACAACAGAACACTGACACACAGGCACACAGTCAGCAAACCAGTGATACCAGCACACACACTACTCCACCCCTCACCACATCTGAAACACAGGCACCTCAAAATGTTCCACATAACAACAACACAAGCGCCAGCCCACACATAACGCCAACACCCGCACCAGCGGCCGCCAACACCACAACCGAGCCACAGGCCGACACATACAACACCAACACAACAGTTGAGGGTTTATTGGCAACAATATTCCCCCATCACACGACTGCTCAGATCTTTAACAAGTTCGCGGTGGCCGTCACCACACTCGTCACACGGCTCGTAACTGCTCAACCTGGGCAATACTGGGCCGCCATACAAACAGCGCTCACTACAATGTTTACACCCATACATGGATAACACGCCACACCCGGTCCCCATCGCAAACAACCAGACACTGACACAGATCCTGTTCTGGAATGCAGACGGGATCAACAACAAAAGGGCTGAATTTGCCGCGCTCATGGAGTGTAAGAGTATCCTTATCGCACTACTGAGCGAAACTAAGCTCAGATCACGCAACCAACTAAACTTCACCGGCTACTGCGTCTGTCGTACCGACCGACCGGACGGCTCCGGTCATGGCGGAACAGCCATCATCATACACAAAGACATAGAACACACAAACATAGTGTTCCCTGAACTTGAAAAACTAGAGGCAACCGCCGTCTGGGTCACGTTCAACGGAGCCTACAGTACACTGGTGTCAGTATACAACAGCCCTAAAAACATCAAAACACGCGACATCAGCACAATACTCAACATATCACCGCGCGCAATCGCCGCTGGAGATCTTAACGCAAAACACCGAGACTGGAACTCACGAATACGAAACTCCAATGGCAAGAAACTATACGAACACGCACTAGGACGAAACTACATCACACTAGCGCCGACCGAACCGAAGCACAATTTCTCAGAGCTATAAGTTGTAGCTATAAGTGTATTTCTCAGATGAAGCGGGCACTAGGAATTCTAATTACAGGCTTCACGTTTTGCTAATCACTTTCTGGTTGCCAATATTGTAGTTAGAGAGCCAGTGTTGAGAACGGCAAAAGACAGCATAAATAATAGGAACTGGTTTTGCATTCAGGAACATTTATATAAACAATTAATTTCACCCGCCGCCGCACATATGGTTCATCGGCCGGGAAATGCAACTTTTCTACATCACAAAACATTTATACAACAGTAAATTTTCTAACCGCCGCCCCACATATGGTGCATCGGCCGGGAAAGGAAAGAAACTGAGTAAAGTGAAAGTGATTTTAAATATTCGGATTCGCGAGTGAAATGCGACACGCAGCTGAGTAATAGAACAGTGAAAGTGTTATGTGTGCATGTGGACGACGCAATTGGATTAACAACGCATCTGGATTGACGGAGCTGGCATTGAGTCTAGCGGCGCTGCCGTCATCGCGAGAAGCCAGTTTCTCCGCACCGCAGTCATCCGCCGGAGCAGCCGCAGCCGCTCCTGCAGTTGCGGGCCACGCAAACACACCACAGCCGTCGGAGTGCCGTCTGCAGTTCAGCGTGCTGCGTCGCATCAGTAATCCTGGTACGCCCCGCCGGCAACGCCATACGTCATGCAGAAGGAACTAAGTTACGTGAAAAGCTGTTAAAAATTTTACTAACCTGCACTAAAAGACTGTCGGCGATGGAACTGCCAAAAGAAACTGAGGTTAAACATAAATCAGAACCTATGTCTGTTGAGGGAACTGTAAATCCAGACAATGGTTCAAGTGTAAATATGCATGAAAGTAGTAATGTTAAAGTGAAATATGAAGTAGTGTCTCCTGACAGTAGTGTGAATAGGGGCAATGATTCAATAATAGAGACCCCTGTAGTAAAGCAGAAATCAGAAATTGTTAATTTATTGGATGATAGTTTATCTGATGAGTTAAAAACTAAACAGTCATCAGAGGTGGTAGAGTTTAATCAGGAAAAGTTAGATATGACTGATCAATCAGAAGTTTCATTTAGTTTTGATGATTCTGGTGTTGGAGCTAGTTTTTCGTCACATGAGTGTGATAAAAAGCCAGCTTGTGAGCAACCCAAAGATACTGGGGCTATTGATTTAAATGTTATACACTCCTGGAAATTGAAATAAGAACACCGTGAATTCATTGTCCCAGGAAGGGGAAACTTTATTGACACATTCCTGGGGTCAGATACATCACATGATCACACTGACAGATCCACAGGCACATAGACACAGGCAACAGAGCATGCACAATGTCGGCACTAGTACAGTGTATATCCACCTTTCGCAGCAATGCAGGCTGCTATTCTCCCATGGAGACGATCGTAGAGATGCTGGATGTAGTCCTGTGGGACGGCTTGCCATGCCATTTCCACCTGGCGCCTCAGTTGGACCAGCGTTCATGCTGGACGTGCAGACCGCGTGAGACGACGCTTCATCCAGTCCCAAACATGCTCAATGGGGGACAGATCCGGAGATCTTGCTGGCCAGGGTAGTTGACTTACACCTTCTAGAGCACGTTGGGTGGCACGGGATACATGCGGACGTGCATTGTCCTGTTGGAACAGCAAGTTCCCTTGCCGGTCTAGGAATGGTAGAACGATGGGTTCGATGACGGTTTGGATATACCGTGCACTATTCAGTGTCCCCTCGACGATCACCAGTGGTGTACGGCCAGTGTAGGAGATCGCTCCCCACACCATGATGCCGGGTGTTGGCCTTGTGTGCCTCAGTCGTATGCAGTCCTGATTGTGGCGCTCACCTGCACGGCGCCAAACACGCATACGACCATCATTGCCACCAAGGCAGAAGCGACTCTCATCGCTGAAGATGACACGTCTCCATTCGTCCCTCCATTCACGCCTGTCGCGACACCACTGGAGGCGGGCTGCACGATGTTGGGGCGTGAGCGGAAGACGGCCTAACGGTGTGCGGGACCGTAGCCCAGCTTCATGGAGACGGTTGCGAATGGTCCTCGCCGATACCCCAGGAGCAACAGTGTCCCTAATTTGCTGGAAAGTGGCGGTGCGGTCCCCTACGGCACTGCGTAGGATCCTACGGTCTTGGCGTGCATCCGTGCGTCACTGCGGTCCGGTCCCAGGTCGACGGGCACGTGCACCTTCCGCCGACCACTGGCGACAACATCGATGTACTGTGGAGACCTCACGCCCCACGTGTTGAGCAATTCGGCGGTACGTCCACCCGGCCTCCCGCATGCCCACTATACGCCCTCGCTCAAAGTCCGTCAACTGCACATACGGTTCACGTCCACGCTGTCGCGGCATGCTACCAGTGTTAAAGACTGCGATGGAGCTCCGTATGCCACGGCAAACTGGCTGACACTGACGGCGGCGGTGCACAAATGCTGCGCAGCTAGCGCCATTCGACGGCCAACACCGCGGTTCCTGGTGTGTCCGCTGTGCCGTGCGTGTGATCATTGCTTGTACAGCCCTCTCGCAGTGTCCGGAGCAAGTATGGTGGGTCTGACACACCGGTGTCAATGTGTTCTTTTTTCCATTTCCAGGAGTGTATTACAAGCAATAGCTACCAGTAATGCTGAATTAAAATATGAGATTGTGGCCAGCCAAACTAATTTTAATAAACGATTGGAGGTAATGGACAATACCTTCAAGGCTGGTTGCAATAAGTTGAAAGAGGATCTGGACAGTTTAAATTATAAAATTGATTACAACCATGAGGATATTAAGAAAAAGGTAGCTCAACAATTTTCTGAAATGTATAAAACAGTAAAATCCGAAGTTGCTGAGGTTCACAAAGACTTCCAAATGGAAGATGCGAAGCTGGAGCACAAGTTAACAGAAAAGATCGAGGCGGAGTCTGAACTGTGCTCAGATATGTTTAAAGATGTTAATACAAAAATAAACGTATGTCAAGCAGAAGTAGACACAATCAAAACTGATACTACTCATATTGTGCAAAGAGTAGATAATGTTGACATGAGAGTAGAAAATATTTGTACTAACATTGCTAACATTGAGAGTAAAGTAGCTTCAGTAACTTCTGGTAATGGTAGTATGCAACAAGTTGTAGCTGCAAATGCCGCTTTTATCGGGTGTCGGCAGTTCTTGCGGTTCGATCCAGATAAAAATATCCACCTGCTAGATTTCTGGAACGATTTTGAAGATGTGATTCCACCAACTTGATCTGAACGAGAGAAAATCTCATTTATTAGAAGCCATTTAGTAGGTGACGCCATGCGTTGGTCAGCTGATGTTATGTTGAAGTGTAAAACATTAGCGGAGTTTAAAACAGCTTTCATTAATGAGTATTGGTCTAGTAATAAGCAAAATGAAGTGTTGAGAGAATTTTGGAGTGGAAAACGCTTCAATGCAGGCAAGGAATCTATTAAAGAGTTTGCTAGGTCATGGATTTCACGTTTGTCACATTTGGGCGAAAAGCTGAAACCTGAAATGATTATACTAGGTCTTGAAGCCAAACTGCCATGGTACTGGCAAACTAGAATTATATCTGCCCCTAGAGACAATCTTGATCGTTTCATAGAATATTTGGAACGTGTAGAGCGTGTGGCTGCCAATGAGAAGCAAGCACGTAATAATAGAAATGCTAATAACACTAGTAGTAATTTTAAGAACGAGCAGAATGACAACGTAAACATCAGAACAGTAGGTGTTCGCCATCCTAAGAGAGATAGGAATTGGAGAAATAATTATCAGAACCAACAATGGCATCCAAATGATAATAATTTTGTTCCAAACAAAATTATGCAGGTAAACAACAGTGCGGAAAGCAATGCTGTGCCAGTTAACTATAATGGAAATAAAGGAAACAGTAGTAGGCCGAGGCAGGAAAACTAGTTCCCGTCTGTGAGGACACTGGCGCTCACCAGGCGGCTACTTTTCCTAAGCCAGTAGTTACGGGAATTGGTAAGACAGATCAGAATACTCAGACTGAACATGTGGATGAAGGGTCGGAAGCATCTAAGAATACAGCAGAAATATTGGATCACTCACAGTATTTAATAGATACCGTGTTAGAAACGCTTTCTAAATGGGAAGAGAAAGAGAAGGCGCAGCAGTGTAATGGTAGGGAAGAGCTACAAAATACGTACTGAATTGTCAGGTGAAGAAGCAGAAGAAATTCATGTTTATATTTACGATGAAGATGATGTGCTCTTATTTAAAGTGCCTGTGCAGGATGTTGATACTGTACTAATATATTTAGGACAGGAGGTAAGTGAGAATGTAGAGGGTGGCCTGTTGGGGGTCGATGAACCCAGTAGCTATGACCAGTTGTCACTGGAGAAGGAACCCGACGATAATAGTAAAAGTGGTTTACCTGTAACTAGTGTAATGCCCAGTCTGGAGGCGCAGAATCGCTCAGACTACGGTAATTTGGGTCATGTTCAGCAAACTAAATATAATGAAGTCGTTCCGTGTTTCGATTTGAAATTAATAGACCGAGTGGAAAAGGCAGCTGAAAATGTAATTAAGGAAACCCCTACACACTGTGACTTAAATGTAATGAAGACAGATGTCATTCACTTTAGTTGGAGACAAATCAAAAAGGAGCTATTGGATGAGTTTGAGGAAACACCTGTACAAACTAGAATAAGCCACCCTATAACAATAGTGAATATGTTGGGTATCAATGTACGTTGTCTCTTAGACAGTGGAAGTGAGGTGATTACGATAGCTCAGTCCTTCTTTGATGCATTACCTGGTAAGGACAAGCTTACAGTAGTGAGGGTATCAGGACTAAGAATAATTGGTGCTACTGGCAAGGTGTCAAAAACGGTAAAGCAAGAAGCTTTGCTGCCCTTTAACATTAATGGTAATTTCATTGATCATCCATGTTTAATTGTAAACAATCTCAGTATTGAGGTTTTAATTGGCATAGATTTCTTGTCAAAATATCAGAGTGTTGTTGACTTTGAAAGAAGCCAGTTAAAAATGGTCTTGCCAATAACCGGAGTAATTACAGTACCTTTTAGTGATAAACATGTAGTAACTAATGATGAAACTTGGGAGCTGCCTATACGAGTTCTGAAAAATAGGAGATATTGGGACGAAGGTGTTAATCTTAGTACAAGTAAGCTAAACACAGAAGAAGAAGAAGAAGCAATTATTTTGGACAAAATAGAAGCTAAATTGCAGGAAATCGATAAAATTTCAGCTAATCAGAAGGAAGAACTGAGACAAGTTTTAAAAAGGCATCATAAGGTATTTTCAGATCGACGTGGCGTAGTCAAAGGTTATGAATAAACTCTGTAGGGAGGAGGTTGTTCTGTAACCTCTACACAGTGTGGCAGCTGTGCAGTCCCAGCTGTGTGAGATCTTCTTTCCCATTTCAGGTCTCACTCACTCTTCATCTTTTCTATCCACCTAAAATTTCGACCTCTTCTTTTCAACATATTAAATTTTCCGTTATGGTTATCAATCCAATAATAAGCTAATGAATTCTATAGCGAGGAAGCTGTTCTGTAACCTCTACACAGTGTGGCAACTGTGCAGTCCCAGCTGTGTGAGATCTTCTTTCCATTTCAGGTCTCACTCATTCTTCATCTTTGCTATCTACAAAAATTTTGACCCCTTCTTTCCATTACGAAAAATTTCTGAAACCAATGAATTCTATAGCGAGGAAGTTGTTCTGTAACCTCTACACAGTGTGGCAGCTGTGCAATCCCAGCTGTGTGAGATCTTCTTTCCCATTTCAGGTCTCACTCACTCTTCATCTTTCCTATCCACCAAAATTTCGGCTCTTATTCTCGAATACTAAAATCTTCCGTCATGACTATCAAGCCAGCATTAAGCTAATGAATGCTGTAGGGAGGAGGTTGTTCTGTAACCTCTACACAGTGTGGCAGCTGTGCAGTCCCAGCCGTGTGAAATCTTTTTTCCCATTTTAGGTCTCATTCATTCTTCATCTTTCCTATCCACCAAAGTTTCGACTCTTTCTTTGCAATACAAAAATTTTCCGTCATGGCTATCAAGCCATGAGTTCTGTAACCATTCTATCCACCGATTAGTGAAGAAAATACCTAATGTGACAAACATAACAGTGACATAAACAATAGAGAAGTATGCCGTAATTAAGATACACTCCTGGAAATGGAAAAAAGAACACATTGACACCGGTGTGTCAGACCCACCATACTTGCTCCGGACACTGCGAGAGGGCTGTACAAGCAATGATCACACGCACGGCACAGCGGACACACCAGGAACCGCGGTGTTCGCCGTCGAATGGCGCTAGCTGCGTAGCATTTGTGCACCGCCGCCGTCAGTATCAGCCAGTTTGCCGTGGCATACGGAGCTCCATCGCAGTCTTTAACACTGGTAGCATGCCGCGACAGCGTGGACGTGAACCGTATGTGCAGTTGACGGACTTTGAGCGAGGGCGTATAGTGGGCATGCGGGAGGCCGGGTGGACGTACCGCCGAATTGCTCAACACATGGGGCGTGAGGTCTCCACAGTACATCGATGTTGTCGCCAGTGGTCGGCGGAAGGTGCACGTGCCCGTCGACCTGGGACCGGACCGCAGCGACGCACGGATGCACGCCAAGACCGTAGGATCCTACGCAGTGCCGTAGGGGACCGCACCGCCACTTTCCAGCAAATTAGGGACACTGTTGCTCCTGGGGTATCGGCGAGGACCATTCGCAACCGACTCCATGAAGCTGGGCTACGGTCCCGCACACCGTTAGGCCGTCTTCCGCTCACGCCCCAACATCGTGCAGCCCGCCTCCAGTGGTGTCGCGACAGGCGTGAATGGAGGGACGAATGGAGACGTGTCATCTTCAGCGATGAGAGTCGCTTCTGCCTTGGTGGCAATGATGGTCGTATGCGTGTTTGGCGCCGTGCAGGTGAGCGCCACAATCAGGACTGCATACGACCGAGGCACACAGGGCGAACACCCGGCATCATGGTGTGGGGAGCGATCTCCTACACTGGCCGTACACCACTGGTGATCGTCGAGGGGACACTGAATAGTGCACGGTACATCCAAACCGTCATCGAACCCATCGTTCTACCATTCCTAGACCGGCAAGGGAACTTGCTGTTCCAACAGGACAATGCACGTCCGCATGTATCCCGTGCCACCCAACGTGCTCTAGAAGGTGTAAGTCAACTACCCTGGCCAGCAAGATCTCCGGATCTGTCCCCCATTGAGCATGTTTGGGACTGGATGAAGCGTCGTCTCACGCGGTCTGCACGTCCAGCACGAACGCTGGTCCAACTGAGGCGCCAGGTGGAAATGGCATGGCAAGCCGTTCCACAGGACTACATCCAGCATCTCTACGATCGTCTCCATGGGAGAATAGCAGCCTGCATTGCTGCGAAAGGTGGATATACACTGTACTAGTGCCGACATTGTGCATGCTCTGTTGCCTGTGTCTATGTGCCTGTGGTTCTGTCAGTGTGATCATGTGATGTATCTGACCCCAGGAATGTGTCAATAAAGTTTCCCCTTCCTGGGACAATGAATTCACGGTGTTCTTATTTCAATTTCCAGGAGTGTATAAATGTATTTGAGTAACAATTATGTATAGAACCATGGTAATATTGTAAGTACAAAGTGTTGCTTTATTGGAAATGGTCCACCGACAGTAATTTAAAAAGATATACTAATTCGTGTACAAGCAGGATCCGAAGTGGCAGTGAAACCTAGTGTACGCATTAGAGCTAACTACTAAATAGTAAGAGAGAGTGCTTAGTGTTATGAAAAATATGCAGGTAACTTGTAAGAATGAACTCACCTTGTGTAGCAAGGAATGGCAGTGTACTAGAATTGTGCAGTGTTTGTGGTTGAGACGTGAAGGACACGTCCCTGAAGTATTTATAAGGTTGGAGCTGGCCGTTATTTGGTGTAGTGTGTGACAGGACACACCTACACGTATTGAGGTTATGAGTTGGAGGCGTAAATCCGACCATAGGTACCCTTATGTTAGATGAGACAGAGCAGCTCATGGTGTCCTATAGGTTTAAGGAATTTAGCATTACGCTCGTCCATAATTACTTAATGCACTTTAGTGGTAGGTCGAGAGAGACTATCGGAGGTTTCAGCGTCCGATAGAGTGGAAATGGATTGCCACGTGAGCAAACTGATCAGCTGCAATACACTATAGATATGCTATCCCATGCTTTAAATTTTAATGGAGTGAGTATTACATAAGTACATACACTAGCAACATATTTGAGTAACATAATGGCAGACGTGAAACATTATTTATAACTCAGCATAAATACACTTCGATAAAGTAAGTACATAATTGCCGATGTGGAACTGACACAGCAGCAGAGGACCAATAAGTGGATTTAGTAGTCAACTAAACGTAGTGTGTTTTGAACACTCAGAACTGTACTATTACCAAAAGTTACTCACATGTACAAAGAAGCTGAGAAAACAACTACTAATCAAATATACTCATACTATCTCTAAGAATAAGGTAATCAAAGATGAGTCAGTTAAGTAAATAAAATACAGATTTGTCAGAAAAGTACCGAGCATTGGTTCAGTATTCCGGCCCAGAAATAATAAATTGAAATTAAATAGGCTTTATGATTGTATGCCTTGAGCATAAATTTTCTCTAGTACGTGACTAACGGTGTTTTAAGCCATTTGTTTACCGATTTCATGACAGTTAAGTAACCGCGAGAGTAAAATTGAAAAAGTTCTGTTAACTTTGTTCCAGTAACATATTGAAGGATAAAATGTATATATCCCCATTTCATTGTGACCCACCCTTAGATATTAAGTGAACAGAGTCTGAGGCACTCTTTCTGTTTGTTCTACAGGACAAACCAGATAACGGCAGCCTGGTAGCTGCGTGAAAGCGTGGAGTGACTTGGACACAACTCACAGTGACCCCTCCCCTTTCCCCATGTAATTTAGAGTGAACGTGAAGGACGCACACCATAGCAACTTCCCCTCCTCTACCCTTGCGAATGGAAGTGTAGAACGCCAGCCAAAGCGGCTACAACCACGTGTGTAAAAATTATTTGTGAAATTTTATTTCAGGTTTAGAAAAGACTGCTAAGATATAATCATCTGTTTATGTATCTTGAATAACTTATTTTCTTTGAATTTGTGTATGTAAAAATGTATTTAATGGATTTAAGATTTTCATAATTTTACATATTTTGTGTGTTTGTTTGTCTAAGGCAATATGTATGCCAAAGTGTTTCATTGATTTTGCTTAAATTTTGAGCGATAATATTGTTTAAGAGGCAGTGAACATGCCAGTAATTTAAATAGTTGAAGTAGGTAATCAGTTTTCTTTTAATGTTTCTATACGTTTACATTTCAATTTTAATTTTTCATAGAGAGTTAAGCTGTACTCTTGCTTCCCTTTTTGTAATTAAATTTTTTTTCGTTCATTAACATTCAAAAACAAAAAATTTAAGTAGAGGGTGATGTAGGGAAGCAGCCTACTCATGCCATAGTAAATTCACATCAGTCTTTCCATTGTGTGCCAGCCAGTCCGCTGTAACTAGCTCTGACGTCATAAATGTTGCGCAATACTTTTAAAATCAAGGAAATAACCTAAAACGTTTCTAGCATATCAGGAGTAATACTAAATTAATACGTGTTGAATATCAGTTCGATAACTTTAACCATTTTCGAAATTTGGACGTTTTTCTGTAAAAATCATTGGCGCAACAGAAAAGAGCTAGAGACTTAAAAATTTGTATTTAGATTCCTTTTTCATAATAATTTAATAGAAACAGTACTTTGGATCTCACAAATTAAAATTTTTGTTGAAATTCATAATTTTCTGATTTTTGTCTTAAAAATTAAGGAAGCAAGATAGATTAAGTAGGCTAATAAATAAGGCTAGGATGTTTATTTTTAAGTAGATTGGAGATCCGCTATAATCATAAAGATGTGAGAAGTTTCATTTGAATAACTATAAAACTATAGCGATAGCGTATCTCCAAAGGGCAAGTTCAGAGCTCATCTACTGCGTGCAGTGTAATTAAATTAATTCTCTCGCCCAAAATATTTAACTTAACCACGTCAAACTTTTATTATGATTACTTACCTGTGTGCTGCATGCACATTTAAAGTAAGGGCTTCATCGGCCATCAGCAAAAGAAGCTATGATTTATTCGGTAACTTAATGTGGTGCATTCCTAGCCCAGCGGCTAGTTGGGAGAGCCGATTTGATCAGGCGTTCCCTTAGCCGTCCGCACCGCGGCTTTATATATAAGAACGCTGCGCGAGAGAGTAAGGCCCCAGTTCTCTCCAGACGCTGAATAGCACGCCATCTGTGTCGGGAGTCGCGTCGCGTCGGTATCATTGCTATAAACAGCCTCGGATGCCGTATTAAGTTACTCGGGATACGCGTAACCATGAAATCATTTTCGAGTGAAGTGTTAATTCTGGGATGATTTTAATTATCTATCTTCAGTTTGCGTATGTCGTATTTTCACGTGCCGTCGCGGGACAGACATTCTACCATTATTTAGCGTGGCGTTTGATGAACATTATCATCAAATTATGGCGAACATTCATTTAAACATTTAATTTGGACAGTTATAGTTGCATCAGCGCATTAGACTCTGAACTGCTTTGTTAGTCAGATTGTGTGGATTCTTCTTTTTTTTTCATCTGTGACTTTCAGAATATACTGAACTATTTTTAATCAAAATCGTTTTTGATTATGAATCCCAGACAATCTCCTAATTTCTCAGAGCTATAAGTTGTAGCTATAAGTGTATTTCTCAGATGAAGTGGGCACTAGGAATTCTAATTGCAGGCTTCACGTTTTGCTAATCACTTTCTGGTTGCCAATATTGTAGTTAGAGAGCCAGTGTTGAGAACGGCAAAAGACAGCATAAATAATAGGAACTGGTTTTGCATTCAGGAACATTTATATAAACAATTAATTTCACCCGCCGCCCCACATCTACATCACAAAACATTTATACAACAGTAAATTTTCTAACCGCCGCCCCACAGCTTGACAGTCGCATCCCACCCACCCACGCGATTAACGAGACAGCCCAAACTGATGAGGCAGTTGAAACCCTCACCAGCGCCGTCCAGGACGCAATAGCCGACACCATACCAATCCGCACATCACAACAACACTGTGCTGCCCTGCCCCAGGAGATCCTTGGCCTAATCTCAATGAGGAACCGCCTCAGGAGACATTGGCAGCGTACCAGGCGCCAGCACTTCAAACAGCACATTAACAGGCTCCAGGGTATAATCCGGGAAAAAATACAAACATTTAAAACACAACAGTGGGACCAGAAACTCGAAGGGCTGGACACCACGCGACCTGGTGTGTGGCAGCTGGCCCGACACTTCACCAGGGAGAAACTGTACACCGCCACGTTGCAAGGGCCCGACGGACCAGCATATTCTGCGGAAGAAAAAGCGGAACTGATGGCCCTCACATTCGCAGTGTCATTCACACCGAACCTGGATCCCTCAGACCCAGCGTTCACACTTGCTACGGACCAGGAGGTCACATGCATCTTGGCCCAAACAGCGCGCAACATCATCCGACAAGCTAGTACAGCTGAAGTCAAATGGGCCATCATGCATACCACCGCTAGGAAGTCCCCTGGTCACGATGGCATTCAAAACCGTGTCCTCCAGGAGTTCACGGACAAAGCTGTAGACTACCTAACACACATCACGAATGCCATACCAAGCACCAACACTTCCCCGCCTTTTGGAAGACGGCCAAGGTCCCGATGTTCAGGAAGCCAGGGAAAGACCACTCCCTCCCACAAAATTGCCGACCCATCAGTATGCTGAGCGCGCTCAGGAAGATCATTGAGAAGGTAATATTAAAACGACTCACCGGGCACTGTATCACAAACGACACCCTGAGACCGGAGCAATTCGGTTTCAGGAATCTCCACTCAACAACACAACAACTCCTCCGCGTCGTTGAATACATAACACACGGATACAACACAAACAAAGCGACTGGGGTGGTGTTCCTGGACATAGAAAAGGCTTTCGATCGTCTATGGCACAACGGCCTAATACGCAAACTTAGCGACGCAGGGTTCCCCGACAGGCTCGTACGTCTCATACACTCATATCTCACGGACAGGAGTTTCAACACCGACGTGCAGGGCAAACAATCGACACGACATGGTATCCAGACAGGATTACCCCAAGGAAGCATCCTAGGGCCCTTACTGTTTAACCTCTACATTAACGACCTCCGCGCGACTGCTACGGTCGCAGGTTCGAATCCTGCCTCGGGCATGGATGTGTGTGATGTCCTTAGGTTAGTTAGTTTTAAGTAGTTCTAAGTTCTAGGGGACTGATGACCACAGATGTTAAGTCCCATAGTGCTCAGAGCCATTTGAACCATTTTTAACGACCTCCCAGCTACACAAAACACGACAGTAGCAATCTACACGGATGACACCGCCATTCTTGCGCAAGATTGGAAGCCGTCTAACATTAATTCACGACCACAGACTGCACTCAGAACGGCGGAGCCTTGGCTGGTGAAATGGCCTGTTAGAGTAAACGTTGACAAGTGCGATGCCGTTCTGTTCACTAGAAGACCGAAGCAACAGCGCAAACATCAGCACTGCAACCCAATAACACTACACACACGCCCAATACGTTTCCGCGAGAAGGTCAAACACCTCGGTGTCTGGCTGGACAGGAAACTACTCTGGGGGGACCACATCCAACACGTGACCAACAAAGCTAACGCGAGGCTCAAACTACTCTACCCTCTGCTTAATAGGCGTAGCACACTGAACAGGAGGGTGTCTAGGTCCATGTACATGACACTTATTCGACCCCTGATGACGTACGCAGCCCCTGTCTGGGGATACGCTGCGCCAACTCGCCTGCGCCGTCTGCAGCTTATACAGAACAAAGTACTCAAAATCATAAGCAACGCTCCGCGCTACACACGCATCGCGGACCTTCACCGGGAATACCGGCTACATACTATCTTGCAGGTATTCCAAAAACTCTCCACACGACTGTACAATAACACGAGACACTCGCGCAGCCCGTTTATCCTTTCTCTGGGTAACTACGACCACAACCATAGATGGAAGTGTAACAGACCAAAGACACTACTGGCTAGGAACTAAACATCTATGGTCCATAGAACGCTAACGCGACAGTACTGGCGAGCCCCTGCAACACGGCTATTACTGGCAACCCCAGATGTTCGACCAGCCGAAAAACAGGCAACCGCAGGGAAACAGTACTGTACACAGCACGCAAACCAACCGCACATACACCCTACACCGTCTGTGAGCCGATCTATGACCGATCGCCCACTAATGTACAACGACCTTGAACTGTTGCAGGGACGCAACAACTGCAGCAAGTATTGCAACGAGCCCCAACAACGACAAAGGTAACGATGCACGATACCTCGCACTAACATAACCACACCTTGCATGCACTGTCGCAGGTAGGAAGCCGCTACTGCCCTTACTACCCGTCCTACTGTCGCAGAGGTTTTTTTCCCTTGGCGCTTGCCTGTGCACTTTTTTTCCTCTGCCCTTACAACCGCTACCCTTCGATCGCTTTCGTCCACTTTCTATCTCCTGATGGACCATGTTAATGAGTAATCTTACCCAGACGCATGGATAACATCACAGCCCGCATCCTGTGACTCCTGATTCAAAAACTAACATGTTATACGGAGGTGACAGTAGAACTTTTGGTTTGGTCACCACGTTGGTGTGGGCGTGGAGGCGCCCCATCCTTTTTAAACCGAAAATTCGTAGGGGTGCTTTCGAATGATGCTGTAGCACATATAGAAAAGTTGCAACCTCAGAAAGTTCTCGCGAACTGTAGGAAGAACTGCACAACATCCACTCTCCGTACAGGAACTGGCAATAAACTATGAACGTAAATAAACGTAACATATTGCTCATAAATAGACGGAGAGAACACTATTTGTCTATTTAACTAACAGAACAATTTTGTTAAAGCAGTTCTCAAAAGCAGTGGTGTTGTTTGTGTTTCACACAGATGGATAAATCTTAACATTCCGTCGCTTTTGAGGCTTTATAGCCATCGGTATTTCATCCACTATTGCCGACTGTGGATAAAAGTTCGCTGCTACAGATTCGACAGATGTGTAACGGGTGGCTGGATGCAAGCGTGTGCATAGTTTCTTGAATATGATTGACGTGGAGGATGTAAAAAAACTGCAATAACAGATTACAAAGAAGAAAAAACTTAAAATTACACTGTGGTTTTGAACTGTTGGTGATTATAGATGAATGAATGCGGCAGCAATATCAGAAAAATGAGCACGATACATTTTATATGAAGAGTTCAATATGGAAAAGCTTTGCACGATATAGGTGCCATATTTGTATGCTACTGACCAATATAAAACGCGAAAGGAATCCCTGAGCCATATCTGTACTGTTTTAATAGGAGTACAGTTAATTTTGTGTTTCTTTCTGTTTCCGTAAATGAGACACGGCTCTGGGTCTACAATAAAATGCCGAAGTCAGTTTTATGCTGAAAATTTGTCGTTTTACTGAGTTTGCCTTTTTCGATATATATAACTACCTAATTTCAGTATCAGCGATTATCTAATTTCGCCCCATTGGAAATTGTCAAGCTAGGTCACAACATAATTTATGTTACGTCCACAGCATCAAATGAGACACCCAACAAATTTCCCGGCAAATTACAACTGTGTGCCAGACCGAGACTCGAACTTGACACCTTTGTCTTTTACAGGCAAGTGCGCTATCAACTTACCTACCGAAGCAAGATTCAGAACTCGTCCTCACAGCTTTGCTTCCGCCAGTACCTCATCTCCTACCTTCTAAACTTCACAGAAGCTCTCTTGCCAAACTTGCAAGACTAGCACTCCTGGAAGGAAAGAGGGCCACCGTGCTTGCGCAGCTCATTTGGTAGAGCACTTGTCAGCGAAAGGCAAGGGTCCCGACTTCAAGTCTCGGTCAGCACACGGTTTTAATCTTCCAGGACGTTTCAATCCGCTGCATAGTAAAAATCTCATTTTGCAAACACTCCCCATGCTATTTCTAGGCCATGTCTCGCTAAACCTTTCTTCAACGAGTGTTAGTCTTGCAAGTTTAGAAGGCAGTTGATGAGGTACTGGTGGAAGTAAAGCTCTGAGAATGGGTCGTGAGCCGAGTTTGGGTAGTTCGGTTGGTAGAGCACTTGCCTGCGACAGGAGAGGTCCCGATTTCGAGTCACACTCCGGCACATAGTTATAACCTGCCTGGATGTTTCACATCAGCGCACACTCCGCTCCGGAGTGAAAAATGTCATTCTGGAGACACACAGCAGTTTGGAAAAACCACTTGTGATTATGTTCCAGCATCTATAACTACTTGCTCAGCCAGAAATATTGCGGTATATTTTATTCGAATTGGAAATAAATACAAAGCATATTAATTACTATTACAAACAAATGAAAGGAGAAATTTTCAAGCTACCCTGCTGTTGACCAAAATCTCCCAACTCCACTTGTGCTCGGCGTCGCAAGCAGAGGATCTTTTTCTGTGCAAGATACAGGGCATAGTTGAGAAACCAGTAGGTGCTCCATAGACTGTAGTTCTCCAGTCAAAGTTGCTGGTATCCATAGGGAAATGACATTTCTGAAGATTACTCACGGATCTTCCAACTGCAGAGCAAAGACAGCTGAGTCACGGCACGATTCAGTTCTGTTCATACTCAAGTCGGAGGGTTTCCGAAGGGAGAGACCAGGCAGAGTTATTCTGCATCCGAGAAATCCGTAATATTGTTTTCTTGCTGTAGCTACCGTTGTTTGCAAGACTAAAGTGGTCTCGAGGAAACATTTCTGGGCCTCAATCTTGGGGCAGCTGGAACGGGCCTACATAATGAGTAGTTTTCTCGATGAGCCCGATTTGTTCTCGCCGCATTGGCGGCAATATGCGTACACTTCCCTTTAGAGCCTTGTCAACTATGCTTGCGTGGGTGGATTTGTACCAGATTGGGCATGCATACACTGCAGCACTGTAACATGTTGGTAGTTCTCGATTTGTGGTCGACAGACCCACGTGGTATCAATGATCCAGTGAAGGATGTTATTTCTGGCTTCCACCTTCATTCTAGTATTCTGACAATGCTGCCTGTACGTCAGAGTAAGCTCCAGAATGACTTCCTTACATTTCGAATGGGTCGTATTTACTAATTGTGTGGCAGATGTTCAAATGTTCAAATGTATGTGAATTCCTACGGGACCAAATTGCTTAGGTCATCGGTCCCTAGTTTTAAACACTACATAAACTACCTTATGCTAAGAACAACACACACACCCATGCCCGGGGGAAGACTCGTGGCAGATGTTACTTAATATACAAATATCATTGTCATCTTTCGTGTTCCACTTGCGAATCGCACTTGGGATAAACGACTGTCCACAAAACACTGTGTGATCCTAATTGCTCTGGTTTTCTCGTCGTGGTCATCTCGCGAGATATATGGGGGAGGAAGTAACATGTTTCCCTATCCTCAGGGTTCCACTCTCTGCTGAATTCTTGAGCATATCGCATACAATAAATTTCCTTGAGACAGAAAAGCTTCTTTCAGAAAATCAGCACGGATTTAGAAATCATTGCTAATGCGAAAATCAGTTTGCCCTAGTCTTGTACGATATCCTAAGAAACGTAGACGAAGGACAACAGCTTAACCGCCATATTGAATCAGACCTTTAGCCAACGTGTTGCACAGCTCTGATTTAACTGCTGTGACACTCATAAACTGCCGCTTCTTCGGTCGATGAGGAGACCTCGTTACACGGTTAATCATAATTTTTAAATATTTTGACGGTACATAACTGACACTGTAATTTATTAATTTTAAGGCGATAAATTATTTCTTTCCAAAGCATAAGGTGGATATGTGTTTCGATAATAATCTACAACAGACATAAATATTTCGTTTCACTGCCTGACTTAATTACCCTTTAGGTAACTTGGTTCTATCCACCAAAGCAACAGTGGTTTTATTGGAAGACTGATTGAGAACTCCAGTGAACTTACCATATGACAAGCCCTATGAAACAAATATTAATCTAAGAAAAACGGTCGCCAGCCAGGCAGAAGCAAAATTTAAATTAATTCTTCTGAAATATGCTTTAAGATAATGAAGCCAAATATCTCTTCACAAGCTGAAGTTACTTAAAAACAAGACGGATACGAGTTAATAGTTCTTAAGTAGCCCTGTGGCCACCTCTTTTTTTAAAACCCTGAGACTGAATGGTTGTTGAAAGTAATTATTAAGGAACTGTAAAAATATTGCAATAAAATTTACAATACGATATTTGGATGTCTATATTTGTCACAAAACATTAAATATATACATACTGACAGGGAAATCAGAAATAAGAATTTTTTTACGTAAATAAATGTTAGCGGCTACTGACAATGTAAAACACTAAATTCTTAAAAGTTAAGCAAAGTGAAACATGTGCTTCTATATGATTGTATTTTCTTTGTACACTTCTAAGAAAATAATAACATTCTTATCTTGAAAGTTTCTGCTCCATCGAAAACTGTGGTGGTAAATGTGTACCAGACCTTCACGTCTTCCATCATATCGATTAACAAGGCTCACCAAGATGCCTGCAAAGGCCATTATTCGTACTGCAGCTATGGCTCAAATACTCCAACAATTATTATAACCAGCAAGTCTTGCATTTCGCTACTTTCTGAGACGACTTCTCTGTAATACTCAACAGCCATACCACATTATGTCCGATTCGACGCACTTTTAGGCACTTTAGAAATTCACATCTTCAGACATGGGCATTACGTTCACGTCCGCACTCAATGCTGCGCTGTCTGTGACTCCATTCTGTCTGTCATGAAGCGCTATAAGGTCATCCAAACAAGTGAGGAAGGAAACTCTGTTGTGAATCCCCGCCTTGTGTGATTTAATGGCCGAAAATTGAATTTCAAGAAATACGTTCCCTAGGAACATTACAGTCATTTCCAATAAATTTAATATTCTCTGTTGTCCTTTTACAGCTATTTAATATATATCAATACACCTCCGTTTAGGTGGTTTCAAAAATTCACAACAATGCCAGTAGGTTAATATCGATACTTCACTACATAAATTTTTGTCAAAAAATCTTATCAATCTTATCGTGTTCATACGTTAGTTAGTGCTACTTTGTTACATGTGCTCCACGTTTCTTTGAGTTATCCGATAAGGATTGCTTCAAATAAATGTACCCTTACATAACGTAACTTCTCTTTGATTAGCGGTGTAACATGTGTTACATATTCATTCAAATTATCAGATAATCAAATAATTTAGTTCCTAAATACATAAAAGTTTCAGAAATTTTTGTTAATTATTTTCGGTAAAGGCTGTGTCTTTGTTTCAGCTCATTGTGTTAAATCCTGTAATCTCGTTTAGTTTTTCAATCAATGAGTTTAATATCTTTATCACTTTTCAGTATGACAATACCTTAACTATTCGCGACCTTGCGCAGCTTGTGATGTTATAAACGTATTTACAGACATCAGTTTACAACTAGATCTACGTACATAAGTCTTGTATTAATTACATAATTTTTCACATACATAGGAGTAAACATGAGACATAAGTTTTCTTTTTTTAACATATTTACATACTTGTTTCCCAGATTCTCTTCTAAGTCAGTGTACTGTCATCTTGAACCCATCGTTCGCACTTCTTTAAATACATAATGTTTCGGACTCCCAAGCAATTTTCCAACACAAGAAATTCCAAGCAATGTGCACTAGTATGAGGTATGTTTACTATTTTAAATGGACCAACGTATATAAATTTAAGCTTGCTTATTTCACAGTCAATTTTGATTGACTTCTCGTGAGCTTCACGAGAACCATGTCACCGATTTCAAATTTTGGACTTTTGAAACTTTTGTCATGTCTACGATTTCTAGCTTCAGCTCTCTTGCTTATCTCATCTTGAAGTAATTATTTCTTTTCGTCAGTAGTACTCTCATGACGTGGAGGAAATTCTATCAAATCTTCAACCAAACATTTAGATGTATTTTTCAGCAATATTTCTTCAGGAATGAAACCTGTACTCTCGTTATTTACGGAATTCATGTTTTGCTCAAACTTGGTCACGTTCTTGCGCTAAAACAGATGACTGTCATGGAAATAACTGAGGCATGATTTAATTTTTTTAGACAACATAGTTGTGTAGAGAAACAGCGATTAATTTACTTATAATCTATTATTCAAACTGACAGTCACAGTCGTTTAATGCGATTGTGACTGTCATTTTGAATAATTGAGGCATGATCTGCCTATTACCCACATGTAACTTTTGGCCTATTATCTCCACCTTTCCACAACAGATCCTTTTCTATTTCTAAATCTTTCCAAGTTATCCATCCAACTTCAAAGATTTTTCCCTTGTCCACAGATTTTTTAATGCTTCTGAACTATTCATCTTGTATACCCTTTTCGCCCTACACATGACGTACTTCGTCGTCTAATTAATTTGTGTTGACTTCCGCTTATTTTTACAACGACTACAGCAAATATTCTTTCAAGTATATTTGTTCCTGTTTCTTCAGATATGTCTTCCACATCACAATCACTTTCTCCTGAATCGCACTCATGGTTGTTCGCTTCTGATACCACTTTGTAAATATCAGAATAGGAATGACATTGTATTAATTTCATCTTCGGATCACGATCGTCTTCGAAAGTCTCCATATTACTCTTACTGCTTGACTGAGTCGCTTTTCGTATTCTGAGAATGGAATAATTATGTCTACATATTCGTTGCATGCATCAGTGTGCAATGCCTTCTTTCAACCTTCCTCTTACTTAACAATATGCCGTCCGGCGACACCACAGTGGTTCAAAAATGGTTCAAATGGCTCTGAGCACTATGCGACTTAACTGCTGAGGTCATCAGTCGCCTAGAACTTAGAACTAATTAAACCTAACTAACCTAAGGACATCACACACATCCATGCCCGAGGCAGGGTTCGAACCTGCGACCGTAGCGGTCGCTCGGCTCCAGACTGTAGCGCCTAGAACCGCACGGCCATTCCGGTCGGCTACCACAGTGGTGTCGTGTGCTAAATAGCGGTCAACGGCCCGCGACATAACGGTGGTGTCGTCTGCATAGTATCGCTCAGTGGCCGGCAACATCACAGTAGTGTCGTGAGGATAAATTAGATTAGATTAGATTAGATTAATACTAGTTCCATGGATCACGAATACGATATTTCGTAATGATGTGGAACGAGTCAAATTTTCCAATACATGACATAATTCAGTTGATTTAATAACATTATTAAGTTAATATAACAACTTTTTTATATAATTTTTTTGTTTGGTTTTCTCTTTTTTTCTTAATTTGTATCTAAATATTCTTATTGGTTATCTGTCAGATTTTTGATACTATTTGGTAAGTGACCAAAGACTTTAGTGGCACTATAATTCACCCCTTTCTGTGCCAAAGTTAGATTTAATCTTGAATAGTGAAGATCATCCTTTCTCCTAGTATTGTAGTTATGCACACTGCTATTACTTTTGAATTGGGTTTGGTTGTTAATAACAAATTTCATAAGAGAGTGTATATACTGAGAAGCTACTGTGAATATCCCTAGATCCTTAAATAAATGTCTGCAGGATGATCTTGGGTTGACTCCAGCTATTATCCTGATTACACGCTTTTGTGCAATAAATACTTTATTCCTCAGTGATGAATTACCCCAAAATATGATGCAATATGCAAGCAATGAGTGAAAATAGGCGTAGTAAGCTAATTTACTAAGATGGTTATCACCAAAATTTGCAGTGACCCTTATTGCATAAGTAGCTGAACTCAAACATTTCAGCAGATCATCAATGTGTTTCTTCCAATTTAATCTCTCATCAATGGACACACCTAAAAATTTTGAATATTCTACCTTAGCTATATGCTGATTAAGGTCTATATTTATTAATGGCGTCATACCATTTACTGTACGGAACTGTATGTACTGTGTCTTATCAAAATTCAGTGAGACTCTGTTTACAAGGAACCACTTAGTAATTTTCTGAAAGACATTATTGACATTTTCATAAGTTAATTCTTGTTTGTGAGGTGTGATTACTATACTTGTATCATCAGCAAAGAGAACTAACTTTGCCTCTTCATGAATATAGAATGGCAAGTCATATATATATATATATATATATATATATATATATATATATATATATATATATATATATATATATATATAGAACAACAAAGGGCCCAAGACCGACCCTTGGGGAACCCCATTCTTGATAGTTCCCCAGTTTGAGGAATGTGCTGATCTTTGCGTATTATGATAACTGCTTATTTCAACTTTCTACACTCTTCCAGTTAGGTACGAATTAAACCGTTTGTGCACTGTCCCACTCATGCCACAATACTTGAGCTTGTCTAGCAGAATTTCATGATTTACACAAACAAAGGCCTTTGAGAGATCACAAAAAATCCCAGTGGGTGGTGTTCGGTTATTCAGATCATTCAAAATTTGATTGGTGAAAGTATATATGGCATTTTCTGTTGAAAAACCTTTCTGGAAACCAAACTGACATTGTGTTAGTACTTCATTTTTACAGATATGTGAAGCTACTCTTGAATACATTACTTTCTAAAAATTTTGAATAAAGCTGTTAGAAGGGAGATTGGACGGTAATTCTTGACATAGTATTGCGCTGTGGATGGCGACAGCACTTTAGCATCTTTTGCATTCTGTTGGTGTTTTGTTTAGGTAACAATAAGTTACACACGTCAAAAAGTTTTCTGTTTTTATAGGTAGTTGAGCACTTTCATCATGGCAGACGAAAGAGACAATACGATTATTTACGATGAATGCGCGGACGTCTTGTCTGTCGTTCCGGACGACTTGGCTGATTGGGAAGAAGACACTGGCTATCAAAAAAATTAAAGTGAAGCAGAATCGTAGGAAGATAGTGAAATACGTCCAAGAAGAATTCGGCGAACGCTACGGTTGCCAACTGATTTAGCTGGATCAGACGAAGAAGACAGTGCACAGTTGTCAGACTTTGGTTTACCGAGGACCAATAATAAATTTGAAGGATTCTCAGGTCCAAACATATTTCCTTATGATACACAGAGCGTCGAGGATATCGTAGAATTATATATTGGGAACGATCTATTTGAATATATTAGCAGCCGGCCGGAGTGGCCGTGCGGTTCTAGGCGCTACAGTCTGGAACCGAGCGACCGCTACAGTCGCAGGTTCGAATCCTGCCTCGGCCATGGATGTGTGTGATGTCCTTAGGTCAGTTAGGTTTAATTAGTTCTAAGTTCTAGGCGACTGATGACCTGAGAAGTTAAGTCGCATAGTGCTCAGATTCAATATGTTAGCAACGAAACCAACAAGTACTACAGTCAAAATTGCAATAGAAGGAAACTGGATTTAAAAAATGCTAAATTTGTCGACGTTAAGGGATCCGAACTTAGAAAATCGTTCGGGCTTGCTATCCTTATGGGAACTGTAAGAAAAGCAAGGATCGATGATTATTGGTCAACGAATGCGTTGATAGACACACCGATATTTCGCAAAACGATGTCCAACAGCCGATTCAGACAAATATTATCATTTTTACATTTTTCCGACAGCAACAATAAACCGGATAATGCCGACCGGCTTGTCAAAGTGCAATTCGTCATTGCTTATTTTTCCAAAAAGTTTAAAGAAACGAATAATCTAAGTCAACGGCCAACGTTGGCCATTTGAACCATTTGAACGTGCGGACGGCGAAGTGTTAATATCGGCAGAGCCTGCTTCAGGTCACTATTTCGGCTGTTGAGGAAGGAATGATACCGTGGCGTGGACGGTTAAATTTTAAAGTTTACAATCCGTCGAAAATTACGAAATACGGCATACTCATTCGGATGATGTGTGATTCGAGAACGGGATACGTTTCCTCATGCAAGATATATTCTGGCGCTGGGTAGCCTTTAGCAAAAACAGTGATGGAACTGTTGACACCTTCTGATGGAAAGCGGCATCACTTATGCATGGATAATTATTATAACTGTGTAGACCTTGCAGAGAAGTAACTTGAAAAGAAAATTCGACTTTGTGGAACGATACGGCAAAATAGAGGATTTCCAGAAAATTAAAGCGCGCAAAAGTCAATGTGTTTGAAGCTTGTCATCAACGGAAAGGTGACAAGCGGCCGGCGACAAGCCAAGTAATCCGAACTAGCGCTGCCGGTGCCAAGCGAATAAATCTGTACGAGACGTGCGGACGGGCCGGCCGGGGTGGCCAAGCGGTTAAAGGCGCTACAGTCTGGAACCGCGCGATCACTACGGTCGCAGGTTCGAATCCTGCCTCGGGCATGGATGTGTGTGATGTCCTTAGGTTAGTTAGGTTTAAGTAGTTCTATGTTCTAGGGGACTGATGACCTTAGAAGTTAAGTCCCGTAGTGCTCAGAGCCATTTGAACCATTTGAACGTGCGGACGGCGAAGTGTTAATATCGGCAGAGCCTGCTTCAGGTCACTACTTCTTTTATTTTGTTCGATTTTCCATAGCCATAACCAAACACACATTTACCAGAGTTCATTAAACCACTCTAATTCATCAACTGACTCAATCACCTATCGGTAATTACTCCCGACCTCAACGATAACATTCCCCTCTCTAGGCACTTTTGACATATCTCCTACCTGATCCAGTTCTTGTACTTCTTTTTCAGTTTCTCCCACTAATTCCGATTGATTGTTGTTTTTTGATCTACCTCTTGCATGATCCATTCTTTGTCTGCATCTGATATCTGTATCCATATTGCCATATTGTAAGCTTTTTGTAATTTCGATTCTGAAACCTCTTTTCAGCATGACTGTGCTTTGAATTCTTGCTCCTCGGTTCTTTTTGAGAACACGCCTGCTTTCGGCTATTTTTTGGGTCAATTGTTTCTTTCCATACTCGATAGGCCGACAAGCTGTGCGGGAGCAAGTTTCTCTTGTCTATCTGCACTCTACTATTGCTCTAGTCCCCACAGCCATGGTTAGCTACGTTGCCGGTACCGCCCCATCTCATTACGTTGTTTGATGTCCATTCCCTTTCAAGTAAATTAGTGTTCTGAAGTTTTGTTGGTTACATGTCTGACGCCAACTGATCTCATTCCCTACTTTTCCTACCAGCTCATCGAAAGTTTTGTGGTTCCATCTGAAGTACCTTTTCCAGTCGTCTGGCAGTTTATTTTTTTTTTTTTTTTGTATAGTTCCCACACTATTTCTGATTCAGAACGCGTACCTTTAAAATACTCCAGTCTTTTCAAACACATCTCACAATAATCTTTCACTGAATGTCTTCCCTGATTACCTAGCATTTTTCTGACTATGAATTTGTTTCACAAAGTATTTTGTTTTTGGATCGACCAAAACCCTTGCAAAAATTCGTCTTTGGATTCGGAAAATTTCATATTCATATTACCCAAATTCACGTTACCATTTTGAATTTTTTGTTGTCAGTCATTTCGTTCGGTAACACTCGTTTGCAATTCTTTGTGAAACGCGATGGGTGCCTATCACCTGATTTCTTTGAGGGTCGTACTTTTCCTCCTTACGCAATAGCTCGGATCTTTGTCCAACTAACGGTACTCAGTTCGTCGTATTCTACAACTGCTGAGGCAATGATTCAGCCTTGAACATAATTCTGTGGCATTACTCCCTGGCTTTTCTTGCTTTACGCACACACACTGTTTCGAACATTCGAGACACTGTGTCTACAAACTATTAGCGTCATCAGAACTTTCAGTTTTCTGTATCTTACTGTCTACAATCGGTTCCACACTCGCTTCGAATAGCTGTTTCTCGAAATGAAACCTGTTGTTGATATTAGCAAAGTGAGTTTGAACTTCAGACAAGTCTTCCCTTATGAAACTTATTGATTTAGGGTACTGAGTTCTGTAATTCTTTGGTTTTGTTTTTTTCATAACAGACAAATTAGTTTCTACTTTGGCTGAAAGACCTTTATCTAAATCAGATATCATCATTTCCGTCGTACTTTCATTTTCTTATGTTTTCTTATTAATATTTTCTTCCATCTTACTATTATTTTCTTTGATTTTCTTATTAATATTAGTCTCTAATTTACTATTTCTACTTTTCGTCTGACTATAGATATTATTTTGCAGACACCCAATGTTACTGTTTAAAGCGGTCACGTTAAAAGCCATGTTTTTCAATAATATCTTTATTTCGGAGTGGAAAGAGTGCTCTTCCACGCCCATTCTTTGATTCTGTTCCGCATTTTCCTGTTCGTTAAGTTGTAGTTTCTTTCATTTTCTTCACTTGAAGCGGTGTGGATTCACTTATCGGATGTACAATACCGCGCACGCCTTCGGAACTTACTACTAGTGACACCTGTTGCCTGCCGTTTAAACTATCTTCTCTCACGCATATGCGATCTGCAAATGCGGCACTGCCGCTTGCGTTGTTTGGTTCCATCTTGATTTCTAGTGGCATATTATTACAAGGTGCAGCCAAATGAAACCGAGACACATGGAAAAAAGTAAGTAAACTGTTTATTATTTCAAAAGCAATCACCATAACTGTCAATACATTTATCCCAATGCGTGACAAGTTGGTTAATGCCTGCATGGGAAAATGTTTGCGGTTACCTCTGGAACTATGACTATACCCTGGCGTGCACCTTTTCGTCCCCTCCCTCCCTTCTTCCGATCACCCTCATCTCCTTGCACCTGAGTTTGAACTTCAGACAAGTCTTCCCTTATGAAACTTATTGTTTTAGGGTACTAAGTTCTGTAATTCTTTGGTTTTGTTTGTTCGTAACAGACAAATTAGTTTCTACTTCCTCCGTTTTGATCATCGTCAGTGTGCCACGTCAGTGCTGTGTAGTGCTGTTTCTCCTGTGCGTCGGGAAGTGTGATTTTAATTCTGTGCTGGCCTTGTACCTAGTGTTACTGTCGGTGTTTGTTATGTGCTACGCCATCCGTCGCTACTTTTATGCTCCGGTCATACTGTGCCTTGTGTTCTTTAATTGTCCCAGTGTGTGGTTTTTTGCGTGCGCTACTTTTTTACGGTTTTTTTATCTCCATTTTTGTCTTTTGTCTTCCATGATGTTCCCCCTTTTTTATATCTATGTTCACCATGTTTTCTCCTTTGTTATTTTTAAATGTCTTCTATTGTTTGTTCTATGTCCTTCGGCTGAAGAGCAGCGCATATGCTGCTGCCAGCCCGCCCCGATGGGGAATTGAAATTCAATAAAGGAAAAAAAGAAAAAAAACACCTCTTCGTCCGAAAGAGATCGACGCTCATGAGAGTCCTTCTTCACGGTTTCAAAAATATGGAAATCGCATGGAGAGAGCTCGAGACTGTAAGGAGGATGTGTAAGGGCTTCCCAGAGAAACTTCTGCAGCGTCATCGAAACAACTTTGGATCACGTTGGTCCGCGGTATTAAACTTAACGATCATGTAAAGTAGGTATTAAGGAAAATAACAGGTCGACTTCCATTTGTTGGGAGTGTGGGAAGGCGTAGCTCATCTATAAAGGAGACGGCCTTTAGAACATCAGTGCGACTCATTCTCAAGTACTGCTCCAGTATTTGGAAACCCCACCAGGTCGGATTAAAGGAAGAGGTCGACCCACTTTAGAGGTGTACCGCCAGATGTGTTGTCGATTGGTTAATTCAACACGCGAGAATTAGAGAGTTGAGTTAAGAACTCAGATGAGAGTCCCTGGAGGAAGTACGACGTTTTCTCGCGAAACACTATTGATAAAATTCAGAGAAACGGCATTTATAGCCGACTGCAGTATGATTCTGCCACCGCCAACGTACATTTCATTTAAGGACAGCGAAGACAAAATAACAGAAATTAGGGCTCGTAAGGAGACATGTCAACAATCGTTTTTCTCTCGCTCAATTTAGGAGTGGTACTGGAAACGGAGTGACAAGTAGTGGTACAATGTAACAGCCACCACGCACCGTATGTTAGCTTGCGGAGTATGCATGTAGGTGTAGATATAGGCCTAGACTCTTTTTCGAATGTACTCTCTCGGAATTTCAAAAGTAAAGTTGATTATGATACACAATGCCTATCTTGTAGCGTCTGCTGCTGGAGTTTTGCAAACACCCCTGAAATATTGTCACACTTGTTAAATTACCCCATGACAAAACGTGCCACTCTTCGGAGGATCTTTTCTGTTTCTTCTAGTAATCCAACTTGGTAAGTGTCACAAGCTGATAAGCAATACTCAAGAATTGGTCTTCTATGTGTTTTGTGAGCCACTTCCTTCACACGTGAATTATATTTCCTTAAAATTGTTCCATTGAGTCTTAATTTGGCATTTGTTTCTCCTACAATTTGTTTGTGTGGTTATCCCACTTCAGGGAACTCCGGACTAGTACTCCCAGGTGACTTATGGTTGTTACTTTTCTTGGTGACTTTTTCCCAGTTTCGTAATCGAAAAGCAATGGATCTATTCACCTATTTATCAGCGATATCTTACATTTCTTTATTTTAGTAATGGAGCTAATTGCATATGGGGACAAAGGAACCATTACTCTCCTTATGCAAACAAATCAATCACTTGCCCTAGCGTTCATATGTGAACCAAATGCTTACTTGTGCTCTTTTGTAGTTAATGGTTTTTGCACATTAGCGAGATCTGTTAAATATTGAAAGTTTTGAGATGACTTTATGCTACGAAGGCTTTGGGTGATTTTTCCATTATAATTATACTGAACCGGTATTCATAATACAGATTTGCTGTATATGAAACTGTTGCAGAAAATGACACGAACATATAAAAAAAGTAGCTGGTTGTCGTCCCTACACCAGCTACACTGATCATGCATTGGAGAATGCGATTACAGAAATTCGTGATAAGAAAATTTCATTTCGTGTAGCAGCGAATTAATATGGAATTCACCCAAATACCATCATGAACAAATTTGCACGGGAAACAGTAAGCACAGAATGGTGGGAACACTGTGTTTAGTGAAGAAGAGGAGGATATGTTTGCTGCGACGATGTGTGATTATGGTTTCCCACTTACATTGCTAGATTTGCGGTTTATTGTAAAAGGATATCTTGACAGATGTTGTCGCAGAGCGTTATCTTTTCAAAATAACTTTCCAGGCAGAGAATGGGCTAAGTCTTTTCTGGCATGCCACTGTCAAAAAATAAGTAGCAGGTTTGTCCAAAACATCATTAGGGCTAGAGCAACTGTTGATGACATGATGATCAATGAGTATTTTGATCACTTGTCAAGGGAGCTAGAAGGCATTCCTCCATTACATGTATGTAATTACAACGAAACAAAGCTGGTAGATAATCCAGGGACAAAAAGAGTTATTTCCAAACGTGATGCCAAATAACCAGAGAGGATTTGCAACACATCTAAGGTGTGTACGTCTAATGATGTGTGGTAATGCTGAAGGGACACTAGCACTTCCGTACATTGTTCCCAAGCCAGAGAAGCTATGGAGCACCTGGACAGAAAATGCCCATTCCCAAGCCAGATATAATAGGAAAATATCTGGGTGATTCGATTACGAATGTTTTGAAGATTGGTTTTCTCAACTTCTGTTGCCAATTGCAAAAAAACAGGATGGTAAAAAAATTGTAATTGGTGACAACTTGAGATCCCGTTTAAACACAGAGGTTTTAAGCTTGTGCAGAGAGAATAACATTGCTTTCATTGCTCTGCCTCCCAACTCTACCCACCTTCTACAACCTCTTGATGTTGCTTTCTTTAGACAAATTTTAGATGAGTGGAAACACACAACGACAGGATCCACATGCAGTACTATACCAAAGGACCCCTTCCCTTCTCTTTGAAGAAGTTAATGCAAGAGATGGAAGGGTCTGGATGCGACAGTTTAAAAAGTGTTTTTAGGAAGGTTGGAGTGTTTCTACTAGACAGAAATAATGTGATGTCTTGTTTACCTTTGAACCTTGAGGTCATAACATTCGAAGCTTGGTGGAAGAGAGTTTTAAAGAACATTTACAGAACACAAGATGTGATATAGTAACACCAACTACATAAAGGCGGAAACGCCTCAGTGTTTCTCCTGATAAAAGTATTTCGTATGAAGAACGCATTGAGGCTACGCGAGGTTGTGACACACAGTCATCGTCACCCACACCAGAGGCTTCAACATGCAGCGACCCAGTGAGTAAAAATAAAAAGAAGAGACCATCAGAAACAGACTGTTCAAGTGACAGCAGTGAAGAAGAAAATCATTCTGTACCAGGATAGCAGTAGTGGCATGCCTGTAGATAGGATAGAAACAACCTTTATTACAGAGCCTGCGTCTGTGAATGATTCCTGTAGTAATCATGCACTATCTGTAATGTCTTCCAAAACTCTCTTTACAGGGGACTATGTTGTTGTGCAGTATGAGGGAGAACTGTTTTCTGGGCAAATTACAGCAGCCAAAACTGACTCTGCTCATAAACTCTACTCGTGTGAAGGTTTTCCGGAAAAGTGGTTTGTTTTGGAAGTGATAAAAAGAGAGAGAGGAAATCTTTTATTCTTATACAGGCAATCGTCAAAAAAAATAAGACTCCAGAGGTAAAGTCAAAAGAGGACTCTTTTGTATTCCTGAATTTAAAAAAGTGTAAGACCAGTAACTGTGTAAAGTAAAAATTGTAATAATATGTTAATTATGTAATTAGACATAATTGTTTTGGATCTTCTTAGTTTTTATTGTCACAAAGATACCGTGAAGGTTGGTATCATTAGGCCACTCACTGTTTAGCATTCAAAACCCCAAGAAGAAAATAGTGGCACGAAGTCTCCCACCCCCTCCCCATGGGATGACGTGTGTCAGGTTTATGACATTATTTATGATAGAAAGTTTTATTTCAGGAAATAAATAACACTTCTATTGCATGACGCACGTATTCATCATCTTACATACAGTTTCAGAGTTTTTCAAAAATATTTATATAGAAAAATGTTTTTTGAAGAAAACGTTAAAAAGTGGCACAAAGTCACCCCATTTACAGAAGTCTAATTTGTGATCCTAATGTAGACAAACTGGGTACCTATGCTCTTAAGTTATGACACATTGGTTTGGGCCAGTTTGCCCTCCCACGTTTTTATTCCTATTTAAATAATGACTTGCATACGTTTTGCTTATCACCTTCATTCTCCCTTTCGATTCAGATGATATTTCCTCTCGTTGGTCAAATTGTTTTCACGCTTAACTACATGAGTGATCAGGGACAGCAGTGCACTGTTACTACAAATAAGTTCTGACGCTGGGGAAAACCTGTTATTACTTGAATTTACAATATTCTCTGTATCTTGTTGCCTTCGTTTTGCAGGAACCTCCAACATTCGGCGGAAGAAACAGCCTTTCCCATGGGCCAGGCACGCTAACGGCAACTCAGAAACAGAATTCACCACACTGGCAGTGGTGAACACGAGATGTTCCTGCTAGCATATTCCTGGGCTCTTGCAGGACAAAAGCACTCTGCTGGATAGGTGGATGTACGTCCA
The DNA here is from genome assembly GCF_021461385.2 of Schistocerca piceifrons. NCBI lineage: Eukaryota > Metazoa > Arthropoda > Insecta > Orthoptera > Acrididae > Schistocerca > Schistocerca piceifrons. The sequence goes on along the minus strand of NC_060149.1, from coordinate 175,619,196 downwards.
GTTCAGACAATACGAGACAGAAGGCTTAGAGACACAATGATGGGAATTGAAGGGTGTTTCTGACTTGAGACTCATGGAGACTTGATCCTGCGGCTACTTTCAGGACCGTCACGATTTTGATCATGAAATTTGGACTTCGGCCTTCAGTCAAGTCGCCAGAGTTTGATTTAGCGGTTCTCGTGACTTAAATTTCTAGCGATCGCATCTGAGAAACTGAGTGTATCCGACGGCCACAGTCACAACAGCCTGCCCTTCGCCAGTCAACACTGGCTCTCTCAGCAGCACGGCGTCCTACGAGATCACACAGATTCATCGCAGACACGGTAAGCTCACACTGCAGTGCGATCGATCGACGACAGGAACTTCAGCTGTTTGATAAGGGAGGGTTTCATTTCTATTCTTTAGTTTTCGCTAATCTCTTACCGTAGCATGCACTTCATGTAACTGTTTGCTTACTTCTTTCTTTCGGGGGAAAACCTTAATAAAGCACCACTCATGTGCTGCCTTTGGAATGATGAATAATTTCTTTCAGATTGTACTGATACGATTGTTTCTTCCTCTTATTTTCGTAGTGATGATGCAAGTTGGTATCTTTTTTTAAATATTGTGAACAAAACCATGCCTGAATTAATTCGATAGCTCTGACCGTCAATAAACATTAATTCAGCCAGTATTGTCCAGAAATACGCTGATGGCGACTCTAATATGTATTCATGAACAATTTGCTCTCTGGTTTTTGTTGCAACGTTAGTGTCTAAAAGTAGGTTTTCCGTATGTTATTCATGACCTAATAAGTATATGCTGTTAGCAGATCAAAGTCTATGATTAAAGTATTTAACCCGCCATTATAATTAAATTGTCACCACCCTCCAGCCATGAACACTTAAGTGAGGCCCCATGATGAAATCATGATCTAAAGTAACCTTTCCTGCAACTGCCACAGTTATACTGACCATCAATCTTAGTGGTTCAAAGGGACATGCTACCGCTTTCTGATCTGTGACAGCAGATTGCCAACTGAATTTATTTGCCTAAACATGGAGGTGCGTAGCAAGTTGTACACTCATGTTCATAAATTAGGGATAATGCTGATACATGCTGAAACATCGCTCTGGTGGGCAGTTTGCGGGTTTAAATCACCTCGGGGTATGACCATGCGGTGCATTTGACCTGCGGTCGTCGCACAGTGGCGCTGGCAGCAGTCCACATACGCAGAGGTGTGTGGGTGCATGTCAGAGTACGGTGCAACGAGTAAATGTGCAGACGTTTTCAGACGTGCGAATGGTGACTGTGTGTTGAAAATGGCTCAAAGAACACATATAGATGACGTTATGAGGGGTAGAATACTAGGGCGACTGGACGCTGGTCAAACACAGCAGGTCGTAGCACGGGCCCTCCGTGTGCCACAAAGTGTGATCTCAAGATTTTGGCAACGATTTCAGCAGACAGGAAACGTGTCCAGGCGCTACAGTACGGGACGTCCACAGTGTACAACACCGCAAGAAGACCGATATCTCACCATCAGTTCCCGCAGACGGCCACGGAGTACTGCAGGTAGCCTTACTCGGGACCTTACCGCAGCCACTGGAACAGCTGTCTCCAGACGCGCGGTCTACAGACGACTGAACAGACATGGTTTATTCTCCCAGAGACCTGCAAGGTGCATTCCACTTACCCCCGGTCACAGGAGAGCCCGTAAAGCCTGATGTCAAGAACACAGTACACGGTCATTGGAACAGTGGTCCCAAGTTATGTTCATGGACGAGTCCAGTTATAACCTGAAAAATGATTCTCGCTGGGTTTTCATCTGTCGTGAACCAGGAATCAGATACCAACCCCTTAATGTCCTTGAAAGGAACCTGTATGGAGGTCGTGGTTTGATGGTTTGGGGTGAGATTATGATTGGTTCACGTACACCCCTGCATGTCTCTGACAGAGGAACTGTAACAGGTCAGGTGTATAGGGACGTCATTTTGCACAAGTATGTCTGCCTTTTCAGGGGTGCAGTAGGTCCCACCTTCCTCCTGATGGATGATAACGCACGGCCCCACCGAACTGCCATCGTGGTGGAGTACCTTGAAACAGAAGATATCAGGCGAATGGAGTGGCCTGCCTTTTCTCCAGACCTAAACCCCATTGAGCACGTCTGGGATGCTCTCGGTCGATATATCGCTGCATTTCTTCAAACCCCTACGACACTTCAGGAGCTCCGACAGGCACTGGTGCAAGACTGGGAGGCTATACCCCAGCAGCTGCTCGACCACCTGATCCAGAGTATGCCAACCCGTTGTGCGGTCTGTGTACATGTGCATGGTGATCATATCCCATGTTGATGTCAGGGTACATGCGCAGGAAACAGTTGCGTTTTGTTGCACATGTGTTTCGGGACGGTTTTCTCAACTTATCACCAATACCGTGGACTTACAGATCTGTGTCGTGTGTGTTCCCTATGTGCCTATGCTATTAGCACCAGTTTTGTGTAGTGCTACGTCGTGTGGCACCACATTCTGCAGTTATCCTTAATTTATGAGCATGAGTGTATTTCCAAATACGGCCGACGTCTGGCAAAGTTATGTTTATATAAATTTAATTTACGACCAGATGCTTTTAGTCTAATATTAATGCCCATAGTCTGTTAACAAAAATAGCGATGCCCCCCTGCCCTGCTCATCTAGGCCAATTGTGCGATCGTGGTGTTATCCTATTGGCTGAAAAATGGTTCAAATGGCTCTGAGCACTATGGGACTTAACATCTATGGTCATCAGTCCCCTAGAACTTAGAACTACTTAAACCTAACTAACCTAAGGACATCACACAACACCCAGTCATCACGAGGCAGAGAAAATCCCTGACCCGGCCGGGAATCGAACCCGGGAACTCGGGCGTGGGAAGCGAGAACGCTACTGCACGACCACGAGCTGCGGACCTATTGGCTGAATTCATCATCATTAACATTATCATCAGTGTTATGCCCTTGGGCCGGTCTTCACTTACAGCTGTCATTTGCTACCCTCATCGTTTTCTCATAATTGTTTTCTATCCTCAGACTATCAACTATCTGGTATTACCTGCGTCCTCTTCTTCTTCTTCTATTTACCGTTGCTTCCGCAGCATCCATCAGTAAACAATATATTGTCACCCAATGTTAAAGTCAATTGTGTTTCCTCTTCCTGGTTACCTTCAAAATTTCTCTCTCTTACCCCACTCTTCTTAGCATCTCCTCATTTCTCACTGTGTCTGCCCATTTTAGTCCTTCCATCCTCCTCCGGATCTACATCTCAAATGCTTCTATTTTTCTTTCTTTCTCTTTCCTCAGTGTCCGTGTCTCAGTTCTGTATAACGTCACCTCCTATATAAAGCTCTTCATGAGTCTCTTCCTCAGGTCCCTGTCCTTGTACCCACATAGAAGCCTCTCTTCTTATTGAATGGCTCTTTGTCAATTGACATATGCGTTTTCACGTCCTTGCGGCATCTCATGTCTTCCATAATTATCCTTCCCAGATATCTGAATGCACTAACTTGATCTATATCTTCTGGTCCTAACTTTATATTTGTTCTTACTTTTCTTCCACTTACCACAATACATTTTGTCCTTTTCTTTTTAATTATCGTTTTGAATTCCTTACAGGTCTTATTTAATTCTTTTAACGTTCCAATCATAGTTCTTTTGTTTTCTGCCAATAACACGATTATCATCCACAATTCGAATACATTCTATCATCTTACCGTAAATCAACACTCCTCTTTTTCGTTTCCAACATTTCTGAATAATATGCTCCAAATATATGTCAAACTGTGTTGGCGAGGGACAGCAGCTTCGCGTCATTCCGCTTCCAATTGTGCTTTTCTCTGTCAAAAATGGCTTTAAGCGCTATGGGGCTGAACATCTGAAGTCATCAGTCCAAGTAAATGATAACAGTACAAACTTCTCTTCCTGTTTCAATGTATCCTATAATTCTCAACAGTCCAAACCCATCTCTTGGACCTTTCCCTTTTCTAAATCCACACTCTTCCTCTGCAATACTTATTTCCAGTCTTCTGTGAAGTCTTATATTTATTATCCAACATAGAACTTTTGTTACGTGAGAAATCAAAATTATGGTTCTAGAACCCTCACATTCCTTGGCATTGATTTTCGTCTCAATCGATATCATTACTGTCAAGAGAAAGTCGTCCAGCTATTCACCTTTTTCATGAATCTTATTACATAGATAAGTTAACTCTTCCACACCACCAGTCCCAAGGCTCTTAAACAACTCTGCTGGTAATCAATCAGTTCCACTTGCTTTATCATTCTTCATCTCTCATAAAGCCTTTTCTTCTTCTCCTTCTAAGACGCAGCACCCTCTGAACTCTTCTATAACTCTAGTCTCTTCTAATTCAGTATCGGTTGGCTTTTGACCGGCTTCATACAAGCACTCTCAACACTTCCTCCAGTTAATGCACCATTGTACCATCACTTCTTTATATTCCTGCACTTTTTCTGCTTTTCTTTGCTTTAAAGACTAGGTCATCGATCAATCTATACATCATTTCATATTTTACTTTCTTTTCTAGTTTCTCTATCTCATTACGTCTCTCTTCCATCCATGTCTTCCGTGCTTGTTCCGTTTCTCTCCTTAATTCATTATTCAGCTTTCTGTACATTCTTCCATGTTACCAGCACTGTCTTTCTTACCCATTCTGTCCTTATTCTTTCGAACTTCTTCACTCCTACAACGTATTCTGCAGATTCTTTAAGGTTTTGTCTCATACTCTTCCATGTTTCGTTTGCACTTTCTTCATTGGCCATTTATCCCATTTTGACATAACCATTTTTTTCCAGTTCAGCATCCTTACTTCTTCCTTTAGTCCTTGTAAGTCAAATTTCCTTCTTGGTTTTCCTCTGCTCACTCTCTTCAACTCTATTTGCAAGTCCGCCACCACAAAACTGTATCGGAAACTTTGTCTGTTCTGGCATCCTTTAGTTGGTTTTTGCACCTATTCTGAATTATGATATAGTCAGTTTGGCACCTATAGTCACTCAGCCTAGATATACATGTATGTCTTTGCCTTTTACAATGTTCAAACGACGTGTTCCCCATCACAAGTTAATTTTCCCTGCAGAAATTAACTAGTCTTTCACCCTTGCAGTTCCTATTTCCCAATCCAAATCTTCGAGTCACTGCTCCATCTTTTCCCTCTCCTACCACTGCATTCAGTATTCTCATTATGATGATGCTGATGTTTCTTTTTCCTTAATCCACAATTTCTTCGTTCTTTCCATAGTATTCGTGTACTTCCTCATCGGCTTGTTGCCTTGTTGGCAAATATGTTTGTATTAAAACGACAGCTTTCTTGTTATCTCTTAATTTCATCACCATCAGTCTTTCATCTATGTATTTCACTTTCAGTGCCTTTTTCATCAACTGTTTTCCTATCATAAGTGCCATACCATAGCTGCCGCCCATCTCCCTGCCTGAGTAAAGCAATTTGTAGTTTCCATTATCCAACTCTCCCTTATTCCCCCATCCCGCTCCACATGTACCTAATACATTCAGTCTACTCTTCATCATTTCCTCTTTGGCCTTTTCCAGCTTGCAAACCTGCAATACTATGAGCACATTTCAAGTTTCAAGCCTTAACTTCCCTGCCCTCTTCCTACTCTATTTCCTCTTTCCTTCTGCATCCTCCTCCAACACTCCTGTATTTGATCCCGACGTAATCCACTCCCAGAGATCCAATTGAGGGGAAGTTTTAGCTTCGGATTCTTTTATAAGGAGAGCCATATCATCTGTTTCCGGGGGGAAGTAATGAAATAGTATCCTGTTCCTTTCCACATACGCAGATGGTCGCCCAGCGAATTCAGCTGCCGAATATGAGTCAGTTGCTGTTGGTAGCCGCTTCCGCTTCTTTGAGAACAGACGCTACAGTTTCCCTCTTCTGCCCTAAATGGCGAAGCGAAGACCGTCTTGCAGCATTAGAGACAGAAAAGGAAAATGAAAGACATCCTCAAACCTCGAAGCCTAATACTTTCCAGGTCAAATAAAGAAGAGTTGGCCAGTGGAAACTGATAAAAAGGAAGACAGAAGAAGCCTCACACAAGTAAGTGGGAGGCCCTTAGCTAAGGGCCCATATTGCTGACACCCACATACCTCCAAAAAGGTAGCGCCCTATGGAGACTGCTCTTTGTTTGGTCTCTCACCTCCTGACCAATCGGGCATGGGTGACCCCATTAAGAGCATAGCTCCCACCGACATACCTCAGTGGATCGTTCAGACACATAAAATTCCCCACCAACGTTAAGGTGGTAGTGCATGAGAAGGATTGGCTGAGTTACTATAATTTTATGAGTTCATGGGTACCTAATGGTATTGTCTGCAAGCACTCTTACGTGTAACCACCATGAATTCCTATTCACAGTTTTGGGGCAATTTGTTTCAATTTTGAGTCAATTTGTCACAATTTTTGTCGAAACCTTGCCAATTTTCTCCCACTATTCCAAACATACACTTTCAACTACTTTTCAAAATCACCATCTTAAGATACGCGTAGATTGTCGTAGATACGACACTTTTTATGTTTAACAATATCGACAGTGCATAATTTAAATAATACACTCTTACTATATACAAATTATACTGATATTCCAGGGCTTCGTGTTCAACAATTACCACAGTGCATTGCTTAAAAAATAAACTGTGTTACATACAAATTGCACTAATATCCCAGGATTTCATGTGTACTATTACCAACGGAGCATTATTTAAACAAATACAACCTTTATACATACAAACTGCACTGATAGCTCACATTTAGACAAGTTCCCACTTTTTGTTGCTACCACAGTCACTGGTATGAAAAGGGTGGGGACAATTATGTCTTTATTTGAAACAAGAAAAATGTGGGAAGGCCTCTCCAGTAATCCAGATCGTATCATGCCAGAGAGCTGCAGCCGATGAGCTGTAAGACTGTGCACAGAACTTCTGGGCTCACCGCCACTCATGCCACGAGGACCTAGCGTGCTGCTGCCCTTGCCACAGCCAGAGAACAATTACCATAATGTTTTATAGAAAGACTCATAGGCTCACCCATTCATTACCAGAGCTGCTTCACATCTGACGGAGGTATCTAGCAACCACCACCTCAGAGATGAAGTGCGGAATGTGCCGTATTGGCCATCATCTAGTCGGCCGTACTTTGAAATACGCGTGCCGCCAGTTACGTCACCGCGTTTTCCATAGCCGCTACCACGACACGAGAGCTCTGCCACAAAAAGATTCTGCTCCTACCTATGAGATGCAAGCATCTCTGTCTGGAGCTCCAGCGGCGAGTGCACTTAAGTTCGATCATTCATGCACTAACCTCATTTTGTGTGTTTGCTAGCTGATTAACATTTAATGACTTTCATAGTGTCCAGGGCTCGACATCTTATGAATAGAACTGGCAGATTTATAAATATCTTGTATCTGTATATATTTCTACCTTCAAATCCACTGTTAGCAACTGATGCTGCAATTTCAGCAACAAAGTTATGTATTATTTTTACTATTTGATACTAGACGTAGAATAAATTAGTATTTAAATTCTCTTTTCTTGAACAGCATCTGCTCCTCGCACCTGTATCCACTAGAGAATCACACAGCATGCAGAAGTAATAACAGAATGATTGTAACAGACTGGCAAGCATGGGCAGCTGGCTGGGGGATGCCACCAGGCACGTGCATAAAGAGGATACCTCTCCCAATGAGAGTGGGGACAGGCAGCCCTTCGTTGTAGTCCTCCACATTGGGTGCTAAAAGGACCAGCCTGAGCCAACAGCCAGCAGTCTAATAATTTTTATAATTTGTCTGTTATTTGTCAGGGATATTTCAAGAAATATGGTGTTATTTAACATTTCACAGCAATCATTTTTACATCGAATGTGGTGTATAATAAACCTATCATTCTCTGACGGTAGACTGATTGCAGACGGATGTGCGCCATGCCTTGTATGTCACTGCATTCCTGCGTCTACATAAAGAGGGGGTCTAAACATTGTTTAAACGCAGTAGAGTCTACAGCATTTGACACAGAATCTCATATATTGCAATTGGCACGCCCACTTTGTTTTTCTTAATGTACTGATCCATACAGACCTTTTTTCTGTGGTAATAGGAGTTTTATATCCCCTCAAAATATTTTTCAGTATTTCTATCACTGTCTCATTTTCCCTCCCATGTAGGAGAAATGGTGTTTTTATCTTGACATCATTTTTCCCTGAGACAAACTTGAACATCCAACCCACTTCCCGTAGTCAAGCAGTTACCCACGAGTCCAGGAACTAACTTCCAACAATGGCACATGACTTACCCCAAAAACGTTCCACTATTGCGGCAGTCACAGATACAGACTATCCCTCCCAAGCGTCATTAGGTGCATATTCTGTCGTGTTTCGGTATGTATTTCCAATTTCGTTTTTGCAATTTGTACCTGGAGTCGGGCCAGATAAGTACTGCATATCATGTCGTTAGTCCAGCGCTAATCGTCGATGGAAAGCGCCAGTTTATTTCCTGTTATGAAAAAATTATTTTAAAGCGGAATTTCATGCGGTCATTCGATAGAACGGTCCCAAATACGTCCAGTGCGATTTTTACTTAATCGATATGTATTAACAGGAGCATTTAATACGAAGAATAGCCAGTACTCCAGCAGAGGGAAGTGCAGCACACAAGCTTAGATTTTAACACCCCACGCCACTACTCTGGCCCTCTCAACAAAATACCAAATGAGATTGGATGTGTAATATAGATGTCATCCAGTCCCTTAAGAGTACGTCTTCTAGACATCTGTGGACTGTATAGGAATTAAAGTCAAAGTACTGCTGTGTGGTACTGCATTTCCCTATATTCTTGCCATTAACACATGTTTTATTGTCACCAGTACTTCTCTCACTATAATTGTTACATCACAATCTGGCAGTCATCCAACAGTGGGTTCATCCCTCGTTATTCTGCTGTAGTATTAAACTGCTTCCACAATTAAAAAATTGATGGGTTCCTGTGACTTATTCATGACAGCGAAGAACAATTATTATATTTATAAAAGTTCATTCCTACTCAGTAGTAGTTTCCATACCACCACCAAGGACAGCGCCTCTGATAGGGCACTAGCATCTCCCTCATATGAGTTCCAAAATGCTAACACTATCATAGCGATGAGAGATAAAGTGTGTCCCTCATAGGAGTTGTCATATGCATTTTCTATGGTGTTTCGATATATATCTTGAACTTTGTTTTAGCAATATGCAGCCTGAGTCGACACAAACAAATACTTCTCATCACATCTTTAACGCGATGTCTACTGTCGTTGTAAAGCGTTGCTTTGTTCTCCATTGAGACCAAAATGATCTGAAAGCGGAATTCTACAAGGTCGTTCAATAGAGGTGTTCTAAATTACTCTATTGCAATATTCGTTTAATCGATATCTATTCATAGGGACATTAAAACACGAAAAATATCCAGTGCTCCAGCACACTCCTTAGCAGTCAGCGCACGCTTAGGTATTGACACTTCAAACCACTAATTTAGCCTTGTCACCTAAGTACCAACTGACATCAGATGCATAACATACACTTCTGCCATTCCATTAATAATATATATTCCATTCAGTAGTGTATCTTGTAAGAACTTCAGTTAGTAATAATTATATAGTGTTTAGTAGAGCGTCTACACGATAACGCATTTAGACTACGGTAGGATACATCTCACCCCACATCGACATTTTGGCTGTGTTAATTTGTCTCCTTTGAGCTGCTGTATAGTTCACTGCATGCTCCACATTAAGCACATGCTACCTGATCTAAAGCATCTAGACACATACTAATGGACAAGAACACTGAGTGTGCCTTCCAGTCTGAAAATTGCCATTGAAAAGTCTGCGACATGTGTGCCGAATTTGCAACAACTCGCCTCCTACACACAGGTCAACCTGAGAGGTGTTTTGACATCCAGATATGCAATTCCTGGTGTTGGTCTCTCATCTGCCCATTATAAATGCTTTTCTATATTTTCGTAATATTCTTTGTGATTTCCGTTATGCTGCAATAGTACCACTGCGTCATTTGACCGAAGTACTGTTTTAAACATAACCACCATCAAGAGGGTTCCTTGTACCACTGTTGTCACTCTCATTCATCCTACATGGGCAGTGTACGTGCACATGGCACTTTTACGGTAGTTTCCGTTGGCACTAATAGCGCAATCATATAGTATGTGGTTTCTTTTCTTATGTATATACATACATTTATTTACATCTAGTCCCTGAACCAATCTCTGATCCTCTTCAATTACCTACAGACTACCAACATTGTTGTCTTCTTCTTATAGACAACTGAATCATATTTGACCAGCCTTTGCATATTATGATAAGAAACCTACTCATGTCTTGTACACATACTGCTATTCCCCACTCAAGAACACCCATAAATTATATTTAGGGGTGTATATGTATTAAAGTAATGCTTGTATACTAGCTTGACAGGTATATTTCTTCCTATCTCAGTAAAGCGACTCATACTGCAAAACCCCAATCTACCTGGATAGTTTTTGATGGTTTGATCATGCACAGGAATCACTGACTGACTGGTGACGTGTTCTTATGGCTCCTTAGAGAAGCACACCCCTACCTCATCCACGATTGTACTCCCTTGTATGACGTCATGTACCTCTTATGCTGCAGTGTAATCTTATTTGACAGCATGTGCTTACATAGTTTATTCGACTCATGCATTATATAATTTGATTTACAGTTTACAATCCTTTGTCTTTCTTTTATTAAAGTACACAGTGGTGTCATCACCACCCCCCCCCCTTATATCTAGTACTTATAATAAGCTCCCCACCTCCTGTTACAAATTCCATTTTCTTCCTCTGTGAACTGCTTTTTTTAAATTGTATCTACAAGGTCTTTGCGTTAAAGCGTGCAAAAATGTGCAGGACATAGAGAATACTCCACTGAACAAACTGAGATAGGGAATATGGGGTCGGAGAAGCCATCTTAAGGACATATGGAAATAAACTTGTCTACAGCTTTGTCTAGCATTACTGTTTTCCAGCTTATTTACAACTAACATGCATATAGGTTTACACTTACTGTGCTGTTTAATTACATGTACGTTCTTTATTTCCTGCACTGGAACAAGGAAGATGAGCCTCATTACTAGGAAATTGTGATGCAGGTTTGTTTACTTTACTTGTCCATAAGGTGGTTCTGTTGTATCGTATTTGGATTGTCTCATGACAGAACATACAATGAATCAACAACGTGACTGTGCACCGCCTCACTTCAGTGTGGCTGGCTGCAACAATCTCAGTGCTGTATTTCCTGGTTGCTGAACTGGAAGGGGAGGTCCTATTCCATGGCCTGCGAGGTCACTTGACCTGAGTCCCTTCGATTATTTCCTATGGGGTTATTTAAAGTCACTTGTGTGTGAGACCACAGTGGATACGGGGATGGAATTAGCTGCCGGAATTGTAGTTGCCTGTGATTCGAAACACACAAGGGATATGTGTCAGGATACGTCAGAATCTTGTGCCGATGTCATGCATGCGTTGTGGCTGATGGCCGTCAGTTTCAGCACATCTTGTAAGGTACAGTACAAATGATATATGCATTGTGTCAGTGATGGCACTTGCAGTTAACTGTAACTAATATAAATAAAAAATTACGTGGTAATGTGATGTTATTCCTATTACCTCCTTAAGCTGACCTCTCCGACCCTTGTTCAGTGGAGCATCCTCTATGTCCTATTAAACTTTTGCACGCTCTTAAGGAAAGACCCTGTGTAAATCACTGTAATACGACATATGTGTGTAGGCAACGAATTGTAATTGCTATATATCCATGCAGTACACCCTGATACATCATCGACTCCCTTACTAACTTAGCGGTATGTAGAAGCTGCATCTGACATGCTATTCCTACATCGCAAAGCACTTGTTAACGGATGATATGGAATTGTATCGTACAGTTTTTTTCGAAGAAAGTGTTAAGATCATGGTGTACTCATAGTCATCATTTCAAGAATTGATCTATCTGGGTATTATCTGCCTCAATATAGAATGTCGATGTGTAGTGACTCACTTTAACAAACAACAGCTACCATGTAAAATACGGCGTACTAACACATGACATATTGCTACCATGTTTTATTACGGGAACAGGCAGAAGACATAATCAGTCTACAAAATAGACACAGCACACACTGTACTTGAAACTGTATGCATATTGTACACTAACCCAGTGGTGCCACTAAGTCAGATATATGTATTCTTTTCACTGCTGTAGAACAATTAAATTACAACAGTAGTGCTACATTTATGTTTTATACTCAAAATCTTTAACAGGGAATGGTTTAAGCCTCCCCAACACACTGACCTGCAGAATAACATTTTTGTAGCAGCCAATCCTAATTACGTAATACATGTATTTGACATCACTGGGGCAAAAAGTGTTCTGGATTGCGAAAAATATGTTTCTCCAGTTTTAATATAAAAATTTTGTATGATACTTACACTGTCTTTGCTGGAGTTGTATTAAGAAACTCCATGTAGTTTACAGATAAAATAATTAAAACCACAGACAGTCAGAACATAATTTATAATCTTTTCTTGGTCTTCATTGTACGAAAGTCTTACTTGCACACCAGTCAACTTTCATGTGTTCTTATTGTCCCAGTAAAAAAAATTTTGCATCCTGTTAAATACAGCACAGTATCTCTTTTTATGCTAAAGTCATACAAGCACAATTCATTCCATTGTTATGACTTGTAGCTTGTAATGTAGACAAGGAAGCTTTATCCAAAGAAGATCTGAAAATTTCTAGTAGACGTGATCAGAGAACATGCTTACTGTAGTCTCGAAGTGTCTGACGTCAATTTTGGGCTTCATGTTCAAAAGTACCGAAACGACCTCAGTTCTGGACCATGTTGAAAAGTATCTGAATGACCAGTAGGCCTATTATACGGGGTGATTCCGTGATGATGTTATAATCATCCAGGGATGACGGAGATGGGGAAAACGTATCAATCTGAGGTAGGGGACCCTGGTTTGAAGGAGTAGAAGGTTACCTTTGATAGTGAACATCCTCTACTGCAATCTCTTTGTTTTCCATATTTTAGGAGAGGTGGTAGTATGGGCAAAATCAAGGAAAAAAGTTCAGTAAACATGGGCTCTAAAGTGCATACCTTAAGAACTATGAGCACTTGTTCATCTTTGCTGCCGTGAAACACATCTCTCCTACTGAACAACTGATCCTATATTATTATCCAGTTTACAATCAATATATACGTTAACCCTCAGTTCACATGGTTCGAATGTTATATTGTAACCGATTTTCAGTTTCAGATAGATTTTTTCTCTGTCTCCACAACATCTTTGTAGTCATTCTTGATGTTGTATGACTTTATCTCGCACAACAAAGCGGAAACAACGTTCTTTAGTTCACGTGCTCCCCATTTTAAAGTAACTCTGCTCAGAATCTAATGATCTACTATCTGATTATAAAAGTGGAGGTTATAGTTTCTTGACTTAATATGCAATATAGAATTATTGGTAAATAAGTTGAGTAAGGCCATTTCGTACAAATGATGAGACGAATTTAGCATGGGGTTAAAGACAACAGATTTAATTGAGCTTTTGCTTGATGGATTACACCTTGTTCGGTGGCATCCATAGTGGTACTGTCAGTACGCGCTAAAAGACTCGCAAATTTATCTGGAGTTCAGAAACTGTAAACAAATGTGCCTGCAACTATGTCTTTAAGTGATTGAAACATATTGTAGTTTTACTTCATTGTATAGTTCTGAAATACCTCACTGTTTCCTGACAGCCGGTAAACTAGAGAAGCTATCGAATTATTGCACTGCATTACCCTTCTTCTTGTAAGATACCCAATATGAATCAGGTTGACTTTCCATCTGGAGATTAACAGTCATGCTCTCATATCTTGTAGGCATGTTGAGTAAAGCATCTCCCATGAACACAGCCCAAAAATGTGCTATTTCCAGTTTTTAGCGTAATATTCTAAGTCAATATTAGCTAGTGCTCATGTTGGAAGACTGCTTAGGCAGACGTTTCTTTCGACAAATACAGACCAAGTCTGTTACCCCTATATGGTTCTGAAAAGAGTCAGTTCCTTTCACAGAGTACTATTGCTTCCATTCTGTGATTATGTCTTTTCATCTCAGCAAGCTGTATGTACCAGCTTTTTCATCATTAACAGCATTAGCAAACCCCACTACGGCTCCAGATAAACCTCCAAGCACTGATAGTGTAGAAAATATTGGAATGAAAGGTAATATTTCACCTGTTTTTCGGATGGCTGTCAAAGGCTCTCTGACGAGCTATTTTGCTTTCCGAGCAACCTGTGAAGCTATTTTAACGAGCTATTTTCACAGCTGCTAAGAGATGTCCAGCTCCATACACTTTAGACTACTTTGAACTATTTTATTTTGTTCGTTACATTCACTTTAACTTCTTCATATTTTTCGTAGCCATACCAATTTTAACTTTAGCTTTCACTGCACCAGTCACTGTTAAACCAGCTGACTTAACGTCTTTTGCTTACACTCATCGCCATTCTTTTTCAGTTAGAATCTGGTCTTCTTCATGTCTATCTGACAAACTGACTGGGATTACTGCGTGATTGATGTCATATTCCTTACACGCTGCATCTAAGGGACTGACTCCAATGTCACCATTATTTAGTCCTTTTATCAACTTTGTTCCTAGTCCGCAGTACGGGTAGCCAGGAATATGAAGTTCTATGGGTAAGCTGTTAATAAACACGATTAAGAAAACATCCACCTTCTTTCTCCTCATTTATTGCTTGAATTCTACCTCCCGAGTGATGTACTAGAATGTAGATAATGCTTTTTTATTAGAGGCCACCGCTTGCCACCATATTCCCACTCGTTCTCGTAAGCGAGTATGACGAGCGAGAATGCTGCCTGTGAGATTATCGTATTGGAGAACACGGTCTCGAGAACGACACGACCCGACACTTTAGACTGGCCGCCTGCACCGCCGCCTGTTCCATTGGGCGGTTCTGGACGTAACATCGTATTGTGTATGGCTTTCCGATTTACGAATATACTAGTAAAGAACACGCACGTGTGACATGTCGTAATTGTTTTGCTGGAATGTATGAATGCGTTTTGGAAGGCTAGTTTATTTGTCGAATGATCAGTGGCGGCATTCTGATTGCTCAGAAACTGTCATGTAAAAGCGATCATAGAAATAATGAAACATTGTCATAATGTGGGAAATGAAGATTGAAAATGATTTTCTACATTAAGATATGACTATTGTGAAGTCTCATCTAAGCATTAACACTAAATCATTGCTTGCAGTAGCAAGGAAAACTCTTTGGCGGAATTAAAATGGTTCAAATGGCTCTGAGCACTATGGGACTTAACTTCTGAGGTCATCAGTCCCCTAGAACTTAGAAACACTTAAACCTAACTAACCTAAGGACATCACACACACCCATGCCCGAGGCAGGATTCGAACCTGCGACCGTAGCGGTCTCGCGGTTCCAGACTGTAGCGCCTAGAACCGCTCGGCCACCCCGGCCGGCTGGCGGAATTAGTTTTCAAGTTTATTTCCTTTATGGTTGCTTTTCTTCTCCTCCTTTACTTGGCTAAGATGTATTCCACTGTTCCTTCATTTTTTGACGAATTAATATGGTTCGTTGTTTTCATTACGAGCTCCGTTAGCATTAAGGATTGCCGTCAACGAGGGCCAAGTTGTTGACTTATTATGTGTCTCAAAGATAATTTTGTAACTTTTTTTTCAATGCTAATTGTGTAACTTACGTTGTTACATTTCTCTTTTGTTGTATTTGTACAGAAGATGTTTCACTCTCGCAATGACATTGTAAAGGAACAATGTTCGTACGAGAAGGCA
This sequence comes from Schistocerca piceifrons, assembly GCF_021461385.2. Classification (NCBI taxonomy): domain Eukaryota; kingdom Metazoa; phylum Arthropoda; class Insecta; order Orthoptera; family Acrididae; genus Schistocerca; species Schistocerca piceifrons. Next base: position 175,603,269 of record NC_060149.1, on the reverse strand, counting down.
GGGGCGATGGACTAAAGAAGTCTGTTGCATGGTCTGTAGCTACATACTGTTGACGCCTGCAGGGCTCGACATCATTTTGCGCTTTTCCACTTCTCAGGACCTGGGTGCTTATTGTATTAATCATCGTTTGTAATAGTTTATGCCCAACGGTTCACAACCACTGCCTTGCAATTTTACTTGTGTGTCTTGTGTTTTCTGGATAAACGTACAAAAATCAAAACAACAGATGTAACTAAAACTACAAAAAGGTGGATCGACCTATTGCTAAGGCTGAAAGAAAATTACACTGATGATGCTTTAATTCAGCAAAGAGAAAAGCATTATGTGAACAACCAAACACCATGTTTCTGTACTGTCAGTCGTACAACAACAACACCCAAAAGATAAATGGTTTAAAGCAGCAACCGAGGACATGATCGATTTACAATACAGTTTGCTTAAATTTCTCTGCTATTTAGTGAAGAAGTTGCTTCTTATGCACCAACAAATTTTGCCCTACGCAAAAATGTAGACGACTATAGTACAAATGGCAAATTCTTTTAATGAAAAGAAAAAGTACACAGTCAAAAAAAATTATGTCACTATAGTTTGACAACATAATATGAAACCTTAGTTCAGCTATCCCATGTCCCCAACATATTCCACTAAGTTGAATCTATTCTTCTGTTCGTACCATGTTTATGCAACAGTTCACATTACTTAACACAAACTACGCGATATCCACTAAATAAGTGTGCAATTATTACCTTTCACTTCTCAAAGCTATATTAGATTAGTTACACAACGTCTCCGGAAATTAGTTGTCAGCTGCCTTTGCTTCTGCGCTTTAAATTTAGCTTGATTCAGTTCTCTTATTGTTATTGACGATGAGAGTATCATTAGCGAGACCATAATCTACACTACGTCTTTTCTGACTCAATACTATACTTGCCTTATTAAAATTTATTTCAGTAGAGGCACTACTGACAGATATACAGAAAACCTATTTGCTGAAGTTGCTGAGTTTCTAAAGGCCACAAGCATTTGTTATCTACCATGAAAGAAGGTCGGTGAACTCATTGTTTGGACTCTCCATGTTCATATATTTCTCAAGCTCGTCCTTCGACTTTGAGAGGGATGTTCGCCAATTTTGAAATTTTTTGTGGGAGGGGGTAAGAAATTGCGTGTAACGATATTTTGGGAGAGAGCGGTGACAAACGCCTAAGTGAGCAGAGATACACAGGCAAGTACACTATGTGATCAAAAGTATCCGGACACCTGGCTGAAAATGACTTCCAATTCCTGGCGTCCTCCATCGGTAATGCTGGAATTCAGTATGGAGTTGGCCCGCCCTTAGCCTTGATGACAGCTTCCACTCTCGCAGGCATACGTTCAGTTAGGTGCTGGAAGCTTTCTTGCGGAATTCCATTCTTCACGGAGTGCGGCGCTCAGGAGAGGTATCGATGTCGGTCGGGGAGGCCTGTCAAGAAGTCTGTGTTCCAGAACATCCCAAAGGTGTTTTATACGATTCATGTCAAGACTCTGAGCAGGCCAGTCCATTATAGGGATGTTTTTGTCGTGTAACCACTCCGCCACAGGCCGTGCATTATCAACAGGTGCTCGATCGTGTTGAAAGATGCAGTCGCCACCCTCGAATTGCTCTTCAACAGTGGGAAGCAAGAAGGTGCTTAAAACATCGTTGTAGGCCTGTGCTGTGATAGTGCCACGTGAAACAACAGGGGGTGCAAGCCCGTTCCATGAAAAACACGACCACACCATAACACAAGCACCTCCGAATTTTACTCTTGACACTACACACGCTGGCAGATGAGGTTCACCAGGCATTCGCCATACCCACACCCTGCCATCGGATCGCCACACTGTGTACCGTGATTCGTCACTCCCCACAACGTTTTCCACTGTTCATTCGTCCAATGTTTGCGCTCCTTACACCAAGCGAGGCGTCGTTTGGCATTTACAGGCGTTCAAAAAATGGTTCAAATGGCTCTGAGCACTATGGGACTCAACTTCTGAGGTCATTAGTCCCCTAGAACTTAGAACTAGTTAAACCTAACTAACCTAAGGACATCACACACATCCATGCCCGAGGCAGGATTCGAACCTGCGACCGTAGCGGTCGCTCGGTTCCAGACTGTAGCGCCTAGAACCGCACGGCCACTCTGGCCGGCTTTACAGGCGTGACGTGTGGCTTATGAGCAGCCTCTAGACCATGAAATCCAAGTTTTCTCACCTCCCGCCTAACTGTCATAGTACTTGAAGTGGATCCTGATGCAGTTTGGAATTCCTGTGTGATGGTCTGGATAGAAGTCTGCCTATTACACACACGACCCTCTTCAAATGTCGGTGGTCTCTGTCAGTCAACAGACGAGGGCGGCCTGTACGCTTTTGTGCTGTGCGTGTCCCTTCATGTGTCCACTTCACTATCGCATTGGAAACAGTGGACCTATGGATGTTTAGGAGTATGGAAGTCTCCCGTACAGACGTATGACACAAGTGACACCCAATTACATTCGAAGTCCGTGAGTTCCGCGGAGCGCCCCATTCTGCCCTCTCACGATGTCTAATGACTACTGAGGTCGCTGATATGGAGTACCTGGCAGCAGGTGGCAGCACAATGCACCTAATATGAAAAACGTATATTTTTGGGGGTGTTCATCGCATAGTGTATGTCATTGACTTTATTACTTCGAAGGTACACAGCGGGCCTTCCGCAGAACTCGGCCATGGCGCCGCACATCGTGCGTGCTTGGGTCATCGCTAATGCCAACGCCGGAATCGGCAGCGTCGCCAAGCCTTGCGGTTGTAGCGCTCCCATTCACTCCACGGCTATGTGGCCTCCGCGTCTGTTTCTGCGCGCGACAGCCCGGAACACGGCTGACTTCTCCCTCAAGCGCGACTCGTGGACCCCATGTAGAGCGCCGAAGGAAAACAACCGACCGCCGTCGTTTTAGTGAGCCTTAGCAGCTCCAAACATCTGCCCAGGGCAGCTCGTTCAGTGACAGGCAGCACTGCACCCGGGAGGCGACAAGTTGGCGCCCCGGCCCCGCCCATGCGGACGGCAGCTTGTAGTTCGCCAGACGATGCACCCAGAGAGCGGAGGCCAGCAGCTCTCTCGCTCCTCGCGCCGGTGCAACTCCATCGTACGGAGCGCTCTGCCACAGTTATGAAGCGTCCGTGTAGCGGAGGATGGAAGTAGTTTCTGCGAGCCGGATGGCCGCCGACATCCATCATCAAACGCTCGTCGTGGTTGGCCTGCAACTTAAACAGTCGTCATTCTCTTCGGTTCTAGACGCGGTCAGAACGGTGACAGGACTGCTTGATTTGGCCTCCGGGCTCGCTTATTTATACGTCTTCGCCCTACGCCACTCACGTAGTCCCTCTGGAGAGGACAAGTGGTATGCTATTTCATAATTACCATGTCAGTACTCCTCAGCCCGCTTCGGCCCCTACACACAGGTCACTTGGCACTGCTGTAACTGTATGTATGGGTTCTACACAGCACGTCAGTGCCCTATGCTGCCCTGATTACTTCACACTTGTATATAGTGCCTACCGGGGCATGCTTTTCCGTCTCTGAGCGGTGTTGTAACCTGCCTCGCAGAATCGTTTGCACCTGCCATCCGATGTGCCAGTCGGTGCCGTAACTACTACCTCCCAGCCATAATTGCGCGAAGCTTACAAAAATTGCCCAACACCGTGTCTGTGCTTATACGTGGCGCAGCTGTACCATGATTTTACTAAGGTGTGCTCCTCTTCGTCCCAAAATAAATCGATGGCTACGACTCTCTCTCTTCAGGCCAGGAAGATCATAGAAATCACATGGGGAGATGACGACATCGTATGGATGATGTGTAAGGCCCTCCAGCGAAACTTCTGTACCATATTCAAAACAAGCTTGGCAATACGTGGACGGGCATTTTGTTGCCAAGGTTATTTCGACTACTCTGCAGAAGTTTCTTGGCAGGCGCTTGCCCATCCTCCATACAGTCCCGAAATCTCCCGTTGCGATTTCCATGTTTTTGGAGCCCTGAAGGAAGATATTCGTCGCCGTAGATTTGCTCTGGGCTTAGAGATACACGAGTGGGTAAAAACATAATTCCTCAAGCACATCTGTGCAGATTTTTATCAAAGAGAAAGCTGACGTAAGAGACAAGATTCAATAACTGATGATTCAGCAGAACTTCGTCTTGATAATCTTTTGTTTCCTCCGTGGAAGATTACAGACATCGGAAGTGTGAGAATGGACAAATCATCATCACAAAACAAGATTACACGCTGCACCAACTGAGATTGTGTACGAGACTACAGACATTTTATTTTAACTAAGGAAACAGGAGGCTGACTGCACTACAATTATTATCTACGAAGTTTACAATGTAAGACGATGTACAGGCGCAACAGTGTGAATTAATAGAATATTTTTTAATTAATTTATTCATTTTTGACACGACCCATCGCCAACTTATCGTCTTTTCGTGGACATCTGATGAACTATAGCTCGTGCTATATTCAGACTCTCCACAAGATACGTCTCAGGTGAGGGAGCAACTACATTTCCCTACTGGTTGCTGTTATTTTCGACGCATCAGTGGCTATTTACATTTGAGCCAAACATTATGTAGCAGACTTCACGTGCAGATAAAAGACAAAAGACCCATAATTTTCTCGCACTCAAATCCTTTTTCTCACTATCTAAAACAAGCAGTGGAATCATGCTTACTTGAGAGCAAAGTGTAAAGTGAATCATTATTGTTTCCTTCAACTGCCATAAGTAATTTTGAAACTTAAGTTTGTTTTGTAAAATTCGTTTATTTTAAAACTTCACATGAAATTGTTTTCTCAAAACTATGCTTAACTAGAGTGATTACATACTCTGCAAACATAATCTTGCGATAAACGTTTCACGTCCTAAGTTTCATTCTAATTGTCATTTTAACACAGACTGCGCAATAATTTCTATTAATTCGTATTAATTTATAAATTCTTAGCACTCCACATTAATAATCACGCAAACTGTGTTGACACACAGCAATTCAGTCACCAAAACAAAGAAATTATTTGTCCGTCTAAACAGCTACATAAATATCTTTACGATTCTATATCTGTACCTGCTTTGTGTGAGATTGTGTGTGAATGTGAGTGTATGGAATCAAGTCATCTGTCGTAGCCAAGAGCAGAAGTGAGGCTACCTACGTGTAGATTAGCTAAAATACTTGTGTAGTACTGAATTATTTATGCGAAACAGTGGCAGGTTTGGTGGTGGCATTTCATGTATGTTCATTGACAATGACTTCTATCTAGTGACATTAAAGTGTGCTTCAGTAGTACTACAGCGATTATTATAGTATTACTAATTTCATCAGTGTTATTTAGTCCAACAGGCATATAAAATTATTACTGTTTTAAGATATGCGCTATTTGTGTGGAGAAAGGTCTATACTCAGTGGTGCTGACGTTCATTGCTCATATCTTATCGCAAATCTCTGCGTTTAGCCTTCTGAATATGTTGTTGTTTTCATACATAGCAGTTACTGCTGCCTCCTACGTTAGCCATTGCGTACTTGTCGTTTTGAGTTTGTGATGGGTTCAGAACATTGCTAATGATTGCTGTGGAGTGTAAAACAATTGAACGGTTAAATGAAGGCCTATTACTCCACACAGAAAATTATTGAAATAGTATTCAACTACGGTTTAACCCTGCGGCGGGCGCGTGGTGGCATACAGTACCGCGAATTCGGTTTTCTTTCCCTAATTAGCACACAACAATGGTGTTAAAAATTCTTCGATGACATTATTAGGCGACAAGTTTCACTACTGTCGTATTATAAGACCCGTTTTATTAGCCGTGACTGATCTGTGAAGCGGAGAGCTTCACAGAGACGGCACTGCGTACTGCACGCGCCAAGTGATGTAACGAATTGTGGCGTAATCTCTGCAGAATGTTTTGAAGATCAGAAGCTATATTTTACGAAACGACTTCTAGTGGATGATTATTTGGTTACTAAAGATTAGTATTGTACTTATCCTATTGTCCTGAATGTTCGCACACAGAAAAGGATTGAAAGGATTGACGCCAGACTAAATTGAGGGCCTTCTTCTGGAATCATATGACGAAGAGGGTTATGCTCATTTCTTTGACAGCGATGATGACGCAATAATCGAGGCTGCAGATTATTCCAGTGAATCTGAACAATAGTACAATGGCGGGAATGAAGTGAATGAATTACCGAGTGATGAGTGTCAAAAATAATGCCTCTAAGCACTATGAGACTCAACATCTGAGGTCACTTAGAACCACTTAAACCTAATAAACCTAAGGACATCACACACGTCCATGCCCGACGCAGGATTCGAACCTGCGACAGTAGCAGCATCGCGGTTCCGGACTGAAGCGCCTAGAACCGCTCGGTAACAAAGGCCGGCTTATGAGTGTCATTTTTATATTGGTAAGGACCAGGAAACTTTATGGATAAATAATTCGTCAATGGTGCCGGGTAAAACAAAACATAAGAATACAACCAAGGTCTTACTGGCCCGAAACGCAATGCTAAAGGAACTAAAACTGAAACTGAAAGTTTTCTCAAATTTTTTTTATCCTGAGATAATTGATTGTGTTGTTGCGAACACTAATAGATATATGAATAACAAATGATCACCTGTGAATAACGCGAGGGACAGAGACTCCAGAAATTCTTCTGCCTCTGACATAATGGCTCTCTTAGGAGCGCTGTTTCTCATTCCTGTACAAAAAGGAGGACGCACTAACGTATTAGGGCTGTGCGCATCAAATGGCACAGGAATGATTATTCTCAGGGCAGCATTTAGCTAAAAATGCGTTCTGTTCTTGCTCCGGCCACTGAGGTTTGATGATACTTCAACGAGAAAAGAGTGACTTGTAATTGACAAAACTGCTGCCGTCCGCGATCTCCGCTCTGCATTTTTGAACAACTGCAGAAATAGCTGCAGCCCAGGGAAGTTCGCAACCATAGACGAAACATGCTTGTTCGTTTTCGTGGACGTTGCAGTTTTGTGCAGTACATGCCCAATAAGCCTGCCAAGTATGGTTTGAAGTTGTACGCATTGTGCGATAGCAAGATATTTTACACTTTTAACTTTAAAGTATACTGCGGCAGATAGAATCCTGGAACATATCTTGCATCTAACCAGCCTATGGATATGGTGAAGAAATTAGTTGAACCAATGAGGGGACTCACAGGAGTGTAACTATGGACATCTATTATACTAGTTATCCTTTAGGACAGTATCTTCTAGAAAATGGGCTAACCTTCATAGGGATACTGAAAAAGGATGAGAAGGAAATTCTTCGGAATTTTTGTCAAACAGGTTGCTAGAAACTGGAAACTGTCTTCTCTGATTTCAAGATGACCTCTGTCTTGTTTCGTGCCAAACGAAAAGAAACAATATGTGCTTTTGCTGCCGTCAATTCAAACCAAAGGTGGCGCAGGTACTGTTCATTACATATGGACTACGAGAAGATGGCCCTTGGCCTTGTTTTTTCGGTATCTAGATGTTACTGGAATTAATTTCCAAGTGCTACTCTTCGCAGATAACCCAGATAAAAGGTTCAGGAAAAGAACGTACCTGACAAACCTGGTTTAGGCTCAAAGGGAGAGCCAGTTAAAAGGAAGGGCTCAACATTTTAATTTACCAAGGGACATCCGAGGATTTCTGTCACTCTATTGATCAATCACCTTAAGTAACGAAGAGGTTTTTAGGTGTGGAATGTGCTATCTTTTTGGTGACAAAAAAAACTACTGTGACTTGCAAGACCTGCAAAAGATTTGCTTGCAAGCAACACAGCCACAACATTGTGACTTGTAGTGATTGCAGAGCTTCTCCAGAGGAACAGAGTGTGTGAGTCTTGATATGTCTTCACGATAATTGCTGTTAATTGGATGTCTTGTTCTTTGTTATGACTATACAGTATCTCCGTTTCTCTTCACTACACATGCTTCACTACTGATGAACGGCAGCTGCAGAAGTCTTAAGGCACACCCTTACTTACGGAACTTCAACGAAACATACAATATGTATCATTCGCCGCAAAACTGATCACAGACTGTTTGTTCTGAGACGAGTGGGTGGCGTGAACCAGAGACTTCGAAGATTCCATGACAAACTGGACAGGGCTAGGAGTTCTTAGATTTGCACTGTATGCTTGACAACAGTAGGGGCACCGTAAATGGGTCAGTGGCGCACTTCAATCAGAAATTCTGTCCACCTAACTGATGGTGTGTGGCACACTCACGAGGGATCTTGATCCTAGGTGACTTTGATCCACTTTAAGCTGATCAGCTGCCGAATCTTTCGCAACAACATACAATGATTGCAAGTACTCGTCAAAAGACGTGGAGAACATACGTTGGATCAATAGAGACTGTGTACTAAACTGATAAACACGTTGCTTTAACTAAGGAAACAGGAGGTTGACTCAACTACAATCCTTACCAGCGAAGTTTACGAACCAAGACGATACACAGGCGCAACAGTGTGAATTAATAACATTTTTCTGAATTAATTTATTCATTTTCGGTACGACCCATCGCCAACTTATCGTCTTTTCGTGGACATCTCCCTTACTATGGTTCGTGCGATACTCAGCTGGTGCAGAAATTAAATCACAGGGGAGGGAGCAACTATATTTCCCTACTGGCTGCCATTATTTTCGACGCGTCAGTGGCTATTTACATTGGAACCAAACATTATGTAGCAGACTTCACGTGGAGATAAAACACAGCGAAGAATAATGAAACTGAGCAACTGGTTTCAGAAAAACTAATAATCTCAAATATATTCGCTTCTTATTAAAATGCATAACTTTCTCGCAGTCAAATGTTTTGTCCCTCTGTTTAAAACAAGCAGTGAAATCATGCTTTCTTGAGAGCAAAGTGTAAAATGAATCATTTTTGTTTCATTCAGCTGCCTTAAGCAATTTTGAAATATTTCGTAAAATTCGTTTATTGTATCACTTCACATCAAATTGTGTTATCAAATCTGAACTTAACTAACATGATTCCATACTCTGCTGCCATAATCATTCGATAAACGTTTCACGTCCCAGGTTTCATTCTGATTGCCATTTTAAATCAGATTGCTCAATAATTTCTATTAATTCGTATTAATTTATAAATTCTTAGACTATCCACATGAAAAATCGTACAGACTGTGTTGACACATAGCAATTCAGTCGCCGAAACAGAGAAATTATCTGTGTATCTAAACAGCTACATAAATATCTTTACCTGGTTCATGTGAGATATTTGTGTATGTGCGTATGTGGAATCAAGTTATCTGTCATAGCCATGAGCAGAAGTGATGCTACCCACGTGTAGGTTAGGCGAAAGTATTTATGTAGTACTGAATTACTTTGGAGAACAGTAGGAGGTTTGGTGGTGGCATTTCGTTGGTGTTGATTGACAGTGAGCTCTATCCAGTGATATTAAAGTGTGTTTCAGTAGTACTACAACGACTATTCCAGTATTAATAATTTTATCAGTGTTATTAAATTATTATTGTTTTAAGATATGCACTATTTGTGTGGAGAACGTCTATACTCCGTGGTGCTGACGTTCATTGCTCACATCTTATGGCAAATCTCTGCATTTAGTTCTCTGAACATGTTGCTGTTTTCATACATGACAATTACTGCTGCCTCCTACGTTAGTCATTCCGTACTTTTCGTTTTGAGTTTGTGATGGAATGAGAACATGGTTAGTGATTGCTGCGGTGTATTTACCAAGTGAACAGTGAAATGAAGTACTGTTAATTCACACTGGAATTTGAAGACATAGTATTCTATTACGGTTTAGCCAACGGCAGTTTATCGACAAGCACTTGTCATGTACGACAAACGATATTTAAACTCCGCATCTGATCATAATAGCTTCATATCGACAGGCCGAGAAGTAAATAGTATTAAAGTGGGAACTATAACTATTTTCGTATCAGTCTCTCTTTTATGAAGAAATATAGTTTTTAAGCTTGTTCTGACCTTCTGTAGTTCTCAACATTGCTCCAGAACGATATTTTTTTACAAAATAGTAATAATAATAATAATAATATGGAAACCAGAACAAAATTTGCTTCGTAATTTAGATCGCCCCAATTAAAAAGGAACTTTTTTTCTTTCCTTAGAAGGTTTCAGTCTTCCTCTGTATTTCTCTACAATAGCATTTTAAAGCATTACTAGGGTTGGAAATCAGTGACGACATGTCTTTCAACTTTCCAAAAGGAAATTCTTGTAAGAAAGTGCTGAACAGATTTATGTTCCCTATGGATTTCCTACGAGTTACCACTGATTGCAGTTCGTCCCAAGATTTCGAAAAGTTCCTTGTGTTTATAACTCAATCTAACCTATGTAATAGAACAGCTCGCGAGCCGCTGTACATGACTCCGTGCAGGCTATGAAGACAACAAATGTAAGGGTCTCTCCAAGATTGTAATGCGCTTTAATAAAATTTTGATACTTCTATGAGTTATTTTAGGCACAACAAGAGTTTGGGACAAAGCACAGGAGTTTCCAAGCTGTTAATTCAATAAGTAACATGAAAAATTTTTATATGGTCATTCCATTTTAAATCACTCCTAATGCCTACTCCTAGATAATTTATGGAATTAACTGCTTCCAGTTGCTGACCTGCTATATTGTGGCTAAATGATAAAGGATCTTTCTTTCTATGTATTCGCACCACATTACACTTGTCTACATCGAGATTCAATTGCCACTCCCTGCACCATGCGTCAATTAGTTGTAGATCCTCCTGCATTTCAGAACAATTTTCCATTGTTACAATCTCTCGATATACTACAGTATCATCCACAAAAAGCCTCAATGAACTTCCGATGTTATCCACAAGGTCATTTATATATATTGTGAATAGCAACGGTCCTACGACACTCCCCTGCGGCACACCTGAAATCACTCTTACTTCGGAAGACTTCTCTCCATTGAGAATGACATGCTGCGTTCTGTTATCTAGGAATTCTTCAATCCAATCACACAATTAGTGTGATAATCCATATGCTCTTACTTTGTTCATTTAACGACTGTGGAGAACAGTATCAAACGCCTTGAGGAAGTCAAGAAACACGATATCAACCTGGGAACCCATGTGTATTGTAACAACTACAACGGCTTCTGACATCAAATGTAACAACTATGACGGCTTATGACACTAAATGTAACAATTGTGTTACTAAATGTGACACTTCTGTCACTCAATGTAACTGTGTTTTCTCTTTTGATGCTGTCAATTGTCAGGATGAGCATTCTAAAGCATTCTGTCAGGGTGAAAATATTAAATAAATTAACTTTTCTCTCTTAACAACATGTGGGCAGGGTGGGTTCTTCCTTGGCTCGGGTATGAGGTCGAATGAAACATCATTTTTACATAAGTTAACTTTTATTGAAAGTTTCGTACAACTGTATCTTACTGGGACGTTCTGGTTCGGAGAGCGGCAGCCGTGTCGTTTGCGTAGCCTTCTGCTGCGACAGCGGCGGCGGCGGCGGCGGCGTCTGATTACGCGTAGCGGTGTGTATCTCGTGTCGCCGTCTCGCCCAGCTGACCGGAGACGCGCAGCGCGAGCTGGCCCGTTTAATTATTGCGAGCGACGTCGTGCATCGGATGGTGATACCTTGAATGTGGCGTCCCAGTGTTTCTCTTCTCTAAGCGGCCGCGTGTGTTGTGCGTCGACCAGCGGAGCGGCGCGGCGGTGGAAGGCCAGTGTCCCGAACTCGAACCACGGACTCCCGCTTGCCAGTCTTCGGCTGTCAGGTCTTCATCCCAGCTCACAGGTAACTACTGATGTGAGGCCGTCTCCTTCCCGTCCTCACGAGTCACCCGGGTATGTAAAAACCAGACTTCCAATACCTTTTAACTTCTGTCTTCTGGCGCCGCGGCTGCTGCTTGCTATTCCATTACAGCGGCGGACTTGGTGCGTCTGTGCATGATGCAGTCTCTTCTTGCATGACGGTCTTCAGCACCGAAACTGACTGAAAACTACTGCTACTCTTCTTTTCTTCCTTCGTCTCTCGTCTTCGTCTCCGTCTGTCTTCATCTGTCTTCATCTCGGGCCCACCGCGTCTCGCGTATTTATTCACTTCAGTTCACTGGGGGTGAACGACTTCACGGCCATTGCCTCTTCTGTCACGTTGAAAAGCTTCTCGAAGAATCTTCTTGACCTCGGTCATTGGCTCTTGGAATGTAGGCGGGGGCCTCTGATCGCATGTGACGACTGAGAAACACGTGAGCCGGTCATTGCTTCTTCCGTCACGTTGAAAGGCTTCTCGAAGAATCTTCTTAACGTCGGTCATTGGCTCTTGGAATGTAGGCGAGGGCCTTTGCTCATGCGACAACTTAGAAACACGTGAGCCGGTCGGGCGATGCCCTGACGGCTGAATCGACAGCGCCCGCTTATGTGGAACTCGCTGACTCCACGGTCATTGTTTCTTCTGTTCTGCCCGCTGAATGCCAGTATGTAACTCTCTAAACTAAACCAAGTTTTCCATTTATATTCTAATTTCTTAGTTCACTTTGATTTCACTAATTTATTTACTTAATTAACACTCAACATTCCTCCACCCTTCGGAGAAATTCGCCCTCGAATTTACCACTCAACATTCCTCCACTCTTCACACGGAAAAAGCACAAGCACTAAAAACTCTCGACTTAGAAGATTGCACACGCTTCACATTAAGTACGTGGAAAATACTTTATCACTTTACAAAAGCACTGTACGGTCATGAATCACATAGTTCTTACATAAATGGTTGTAATAAGTGTAACAATTCTTGATGACAATGAATACACAAAAAATAGATTTTGCACTTAGAAAATTACATAGCAACAGCTGTTTAATCTACCCTATACTAATGCAAGAATATCTATTCTACAGTATTGTTTATTTTAACAAGAGACTGTTTAATAAAGAATGAAGTACAATAAACAAAATTAATACACTAATGCTCAAAAGTAACTGCTGAAGTACACCAATTAAGAGTGTGGTATCCAGTTAACAGGTATTTGATGAAGTGGTATATTATTATTTGGCTTATTTTTTCGTCTTAAATAACAGGAAACTGTACAAAGCAGAAACACCAACACAAAGGTTCCAGATATTCCTGTTCCTAGCATTATAATTTTAGTTTTGCGTTCACCTTTTAATTTTAAGACATGTTGCATCATAACATTGGCATCAATTTTGCCTTGCTGTGAGTTTATGAACATATCTAATGACTTCAGAAGGGAACTGTCAAGGGAGTCATTGAGGTAGGACAGGTTTTGTGTAGGAAATGCTTGCATGGCGTTTTCTGAAAAAAGCAAACAACATGGTTATGAACCTACCAACCTAGTAAAAACAAAAACAAAGAAAAGAAGGAATACATTGTTAACTACAAGATCTACATGTTTCTACGTTCAACTTTTCTTTCTTAAAAAATAAACCATTATAATTTATTAATTATTTACATTTGTATACTGTCCATAGTCTACTAAGATTCAACTAGGACATTCGCACCCTTGAACGAAGATTGTATGGTGCCATGTCTGTATGTTGTGCTGGCGTGGCCACTCTTTTTCCTTTACGGGAACTTCCTCCACCCTTCGGAAAAGCAGACACTATTGTTGAAGGAATTACATCTGGAGCGCCCTTAAAAGGTTTTAAACGACTTGCATGGACAATGGTAGTTCGGGTGGGCAGTTGCAATTTAACGTTGACTGGTGACGTGATCTCAATAATTTGATAAGGACCTCTGTAGTTTGTTACAAATTTCTTCGTTTTTCCTTTAGCTATGTAAGGAGTTGAAAGCATAACCCACTGACCGATTTTGTAATTTGGATATTTAGCTTGGGTATTACCTAATCTTTCCTGTCGTTCCAAAGCCTTTGTATTAGATTTTTGAACCTTTTTCCATACCTCCTTCATCATTCGACTGAAATCTCTTACTGTTTCTCCGACTTTTCCGTTTTTCTGCCTGATTACATCAAAAGGGGACGGCATTTTTTTCCCATAGACCACTTCATAAGGTGACATGCCAGTTGCTTCATGCGTTTTGGCGTTGTATACCGACACGATTATTGGTAAATACGTATCCCAATTAGAATGTTGTTCGTTAATATAATAACTAAGCATCTTGCCAATTGTCCGATGAACTCTTTCTGTGCGCCCGTTGCACTGAGGGTGTAACGGAGTTGTGCGTAATTTGCGTATTTTTAATAAGTGGCATAGCTGTTTCATTAATTCAGACATAAAATTAGATCCCTGATCTGTGATAATAGCTTCAGGTACTCCAAATTTAAGTATCCAGTTGTTAACTAAAGCTTGGGCAACTGTATTTGCTTGCTGATCTGGGAGACTCACCATAGCTAGATAGCGTGAAAAGTGATCTATAATTGTAAGGACATACTTATTACCAGCAGGTGTTTTATGAAATGGCCCGTAGAGATCGACTCCGCAGATTTGAAATGGACATGAAGCCTCGGGGAGCCTCTGTAAGGGTATTTTTGAACGAGAAAGTTCAGCTCGTTGTGCGCACGCAATGCAATTACGAACGTACTGCGCAACATCCTGCTTTCTGGTTTGCCACCAAAATCGTTCTGCTACTCGTCTTTCGGTTGTCCGCTGTCCACCGTGTCCTGCAAGGATATGATCGTGGGCCTCTGCCATTATTTCTTGTCTAAGGTGTTGGGGAACAACAATTCGCGGTCCAAGTTTTGTTTTACGGCATAATACACCATCTTCAAAGCAAAATTGTTTTTGAGTTGCGTATTTTTTACATTCTGTATCCTCATCTTGTGCCTTTCTCCAGTCCTCAGTATCTCGGCCTGTTGCTTCCAAAAGTGCTATTTTCCGACTTAGGCAATCTGCATTCGTGTGTTTTTTGCCTGGTTTATGGATAACTTCGAAATCCATTTCGGAAAGACATAGGGCCCAACGGGTAAGACGACTAGATGGATCCTTTAATCCAAGCAACCATTTTAAAGCTGCGTGGTCTGTAATGACCTTGAATTTTCTACCATACAAGTAGCATTTAAAGTATTTGATACCATAAATAACACTTAACAATTCTTTCTCCGTTGTGGAATAATTTCTTTCTGCCGTTGTTAGTTGTCTCGAAGCATGGGGTGTTCCGTGCCATTAATATTCTGACTCAAAACAACTCCTACTGAATGACCACTTGCGTCACAGGATAAAATAAATTCTTTATTGTAATCTGGGTAGGCTAATACAGGACTGTGTGTTAACTTATCTTTAAGGGTTTGAAATGCAGATTCACAATCTTCAGACCAATGAAATTTTGCACCCTTTTTCAACAATTGGGTTAAGGGTCGGGCAATTTCAGCAAAATTTTGAACATATTTTCGGTAATACGATGCGAGACCAATGAAACTTTGTACTTCCTTAACGCGTTGTTGTGTTGGGAAGTCCTTAACTGCCGAAATTAATCGAGGATCTGTTTTAATTCCTTTTTCACTAATGACATGCCCTAGGTATGTAACCTCTGTCAATGCAAAACTACATTTTTCCATATTTAATGTTAATTTAGCTTTTCTAAGTCTCTGAAAAACATTACGCAGACGCACAGCATGTTCATTAATGTCTCTGGAGAATACAATAATATCGTCTAGATATACACAACATTGCTGAGTTTTGAGTCCTCGCAATACTCCATCGAGTAGTCTTTGAAAAGTTGCTGGTGCATTTTTCAAACCGAAAGGCATTCTTTTAAATTGCCAGTGGCCTCCAGGGGTAGAAAATGCTGTTTTATGCCTATCTTCAGGTGCAACTTCCAATTGATGATATCCGCTACGTAGATCGATTGTTGAAAAGTATTTACTGTTACCCAAACTGTCAATGATATCTGTAATGTTTGGAAGAGGATAAACATCTGAGATAGTTTGTTTGTTAAGGCGTCTGTAGTCACAACAAAATCTATATCGTTTCGTACCGTCGGGAGACTTCTTTGGAATAATTACGATATTTGAATTATAAGGCGAATCAGAATATTCTATAATTCCATCTTTTAGATGCTGTTCTATAAATTCATCCAGCACTGGCTGTAAGTGATGCGCAACTCTATAAGGCTTCCTATAAACTGGGGGGCTATTTCCTGTTGGGATCCTATGCTGTGTGATGTCTGTTGCTGGCAATGGACCTTCTGCATTAAATAAATCTTGGAACTCAACTAAAACTGCTTCTATCGTGTCTCTATCATTTCCTTTCAAATGCTCAATCTTCTGGCGCAATGCGGTTTTATAGGCGTCTGGTTTCTGACCATCATTAATACACTCCTGGAAATTGAAATAAGAACACCGTGAATTCATTGTCCCAGGAAGGGGAAACTTTATTGACACATTCCTGGGGTCAGATACATCACATGATCACACTGACAGAACCACAGGCATATAGACACAGGCAACAGAGCATGCACAATGTCGGCACTAGTACAGTGTATATCCACCTTTCGCAGCAATGCAGGCTGCTATTCTCCCATGGAGACGATCGTAGAGATGCTGGATGTAGTCCTGTGGAACGGCTTGCCATGCCATTTCCACCTGGCGCGTCAGTTGGACCAGCGTTCGTGCTGGACGTGCAGACCGCGTGAGACAACGCTTCATCCAGTCCCAAACATGCTCAATGGGGGACAGATCCGGAGATCTTGCTGGCCAGGGTAGTTGACTTACACCTTCTAGAGCACGTTGGGTGGCACGGGATACATGCGGACGTGCGTTGTCCTGTTGGAACAGCAAGTTCCCTTGCCGGTCTAGGAATGGTAGAACGATGGGTTCGATGACGGTTTGGATGTACCGTGCACTATTCAGTGTCCCCTCGACGATCACCAGTGGTGTACGGCCAGTGTAGGAGATCGCTCCCCACACCATGATGCCGGGTGTTGGCCCTGTGTGCCTCGGTCGTATGCAGTCCTGATTGTGGCGCTCACCTGCACGGCGCCAAACACGCATACGACCATCATTGGCACCAAGGCACAAGCGACTCTCATCGCTGAAGACGACACGTCTCCATTCGTCCCTCCATTCACGCCTGTCGCGACACCACTGGAGGCGGGCTGCACGATGTTGGGGCGTGAGCGGAAGACGGCCTAACGGTGTGCGGGACCGTAGCCCAGCTTCATGGAGACGGTTGCGAATGGTCCTCGCCGATACCCCAGGAGCAACAGTGTCCCTAATTTGCTGGGAAGGGGCGGTGCGGTCCCCTACGGCACTGCGTAGGATCCTACGGTCTTGGCGTGCATCCGTGCGTCGCTGCGGTCGGGTCCCAGGTCGACGGGCACGTGCACCTTCCGCCGACCACTGGCGACAACATCGATGTACTGTGGAGACCTCACGCCCCACGTGTTGAGCAATTCGGCGGTACGTCCACCCGGCCTCCCGCATGCCCACTATACGCCCTCGCTCAAAGTCCGTCAACTGCACATACGGTTCACGTCCACGCTGTCGCGGCATGCTACCAGTGTTAAAGACTGCGATGGAGCTCCGTATGCCACGGCAAACTGGCTGACACTGACGGCGGCGGTGCACAAATGCTGCGCAGCTAGCGCCATTCGACGGCCAACACCGCGGTTCCTGGTGTGTCCGCTGTGCCGTGCGTGTGATCATTGCTTGTACAGCCCTCTCGCAGTGTCCGGAGCAAGTATGGTGGGTCTGACACACCTGTGTCAATGTGTTCTTTTTTCCATTTCCAGGAGTGTATCTGACCAAATGAAATCTTCTTCTTCAAAAGTACTGACTGTAGCTACTAATATTCCCTTATGCAACTCTTTGTCCTCCACTCCGAAATTGTCAATATGTACCGGTACTTTTCTTTCTCCCTCAACGTCTTGAACCCGTACAACACTCCTACGTACAAAACAATGTGATACATCTAATTCCTCATTTTCCTCTAATGGCTCTATTAGACACACTGTATCTGTAGGTACTTCGTGGTCAACGGTCATCCAGAGAAGTTTTCCTGAGCCAGATGGTATCTGATCCCGCGAATCAACCTTCAAGGACGTTGCACGCAGTATAGTTGATTTCGCCTTCCGGTTAGGGAAATCTTGTGGCAGAGGGCCCTTTGCAGCGGTGTCACCTAGCTGAAACACTATTCCGCTAAGTTCTACAGATTGCTGTCTGAGGTCGATTTTAGCGTGATGTTTATTCAGGAAATCCAACCCTAGGATCGCGTCGTACCCGTCAGTTACCTTTGTTACCACTTCTACATCTTCCTGAAATTGTACACCGTGAATATAGAAAATCAATGATGTACATCCTAATGACTTCACTGTACCTCCTCCTACTCCACTCAATCTATACCTTGGAGGGTCATATTTCTTTTCTCCCATACATTCATTACTTACTATTGATACGTTTGCGCCTGTATCCACCAGTATCTTTGCCTCTTTATCCTGTATGGTAGCAGATAACCAGCATTCCGCCTTCACATTCGCCTTAATGGCATGAAATTTTATTGGGAACGCCTGGCGGCGGCTCCGACATTCCCGTTTGAGTTTAACTGATTTCTATTTCCAAAAACTTTCTTAGACCGGCATTCCTTGAATGTGTGACCTATTCTTTGACAATTAGTGCAATCAGGTTGTCTGCAGTTTTTTGCTATATGTCCGTGTCGAACGCACCTAAAACATCGTACTCCTGCTGAAAATATATTTCGCTTCTCCTTGTATCTGGTGGCAATGTCAATTTCTTCAAAAGCTGTCGCCACAGATACAGCTTCTGCTAAATTTTTAGGAAACTCTGCCCTGACACGACGGGACGTTTCAGGAGGTAACCCACGTAAAAATGTATCCAGAGCTCTATTTTCTGCCTCTTGCAAAATAAATTTATTTGCTTCATCACTAGTTGTCAATTGATAGGTGTTAATATTAACTTTTCTAATCCTATCTACAAAGCTTTCTAACGACTCGTTTTGCCTCTGAGTGATAGTGTTTAACTGTTCCCTATAAAATCTACAGCTGTTCTGTTTTTGAAAACGTTTAAGTAATCCTTTCTTCAATTCCTCAAATGTTGGAGCATTCCGTAATTCTTCATGGTATAAGACGTGTGCTTTAGCCTCTCCTGTCAATCTTAACTTTGTCATTTGTAAGAGCTGTTCATCTGACCATGATCCTAACTTTGCAGCTGCTACTAAATCATCAAAAAAGGCTGTTATGTCCTCGCCAGGTTTACGTGAAAAAGGATTTACTAAGGCTGCTGCTGAGGAATCTAGGGTGGGAGGGATTGAATTGGTTTGCCTAATCTCACTCAACTGTTTAAATAATGTATTATTATCATTTTTAAGCTGTGCTATTTGATTAACTAAGCTCTGAATAGCTTCCTCAGTAGAAACCGCTTGTGGTGCTGACTCTTTGTACGATTTCGTGTCATCATTTTACAAACTGTTAGTTACACTATCTTACTATACTGAATGAAAAGGATGTTTCAATATTTTCGACAAACTCTTAAAATTATGAGAGAAAATACACTTCTAAATAAAGAAAATATTACGACTGCTATGCAAACCTCTATCCCTTCACACATTAAAAAATACTAACTGTGGACCTTTAGTGACTGTCATTCACACCTCATATTGAGCCAAGGGTTTTTTCTCTGACACCAATTGTAACAACTACAACGGCTTCTGACATCAAATGTAACAACTATGACGGCTTATGACACTAAATGTAACAATTGTGTTACTAAATGTGACACTTCTGTCACTCAATGTAACTGTGTTTTCTCTTTTGATGCTGTCAATTGTCAGGATGAGCATTCTAAAGCATTCTGTCAGGGTGAAAATATTAAATAAATTAACTTTTCTCTCTTAACAACATGTGGGCAGGGTGGGTTCTTCCTTGGCTCGGGTATGAGGTCGAATGAAACATCATTTTTACATAAGTTAACTTTTATTGAAAGTTTCGTACAACTGTATCTTACTGGGACGTTCTGGTTCGGAGAGCGGCAGCCGTGTCGTTTGCGTAGCCTTCTGCTGCGACAGCGGCGGCGGCGGCGGCGGCGGCGGCGTCTGATTATGCGTAGCGGTGTGTATCTCGTGTCGCCGTCTCGCCCAGCTGACCGGAGACGCGCAGCGCGAGGTGGCCCGTTTAATTATTGCGAGCGACGTCGTGCATCGGATGGTGATACCTTGAATGTGGCGTCCCAGTGTTTCTCTTCTCTAAGCGGCCGCGTGTGTTGTGCGTCGACCAGCGGAGCGGCGCGGCGGTGGAAGGCCAGTGTCCCGAACTCGAACCACGGACTCCCGCTTGCCAGTCTTCGGCTGTCAGGTCTTCATCCCAGCTCACAGGTAACTACTGATGTGAGGCCGTCTCCTTCCCGTCCTCACGAGTCACCCGGGTATGTAAAAACCAGACTTCCAATACCTTTTAACTTCTGTCTTCTGGCGCCGCGGCTGCTGCTTGCTATTCCATTACAGCAGCGGACTTGGTGCGTCTGTGCATGATGCAGTCTCTTCTTGCATGACGGTCTTCAGCACCGAAACTGACTGAAAACTACTGCTACTCTTCTTTTCTTCCTTCGTCTCTCGTCTTCGTCTCCGTCTGTCTTCATCTGTCTTTATCTCGGGCCCACCGCGTCTCGCGTATTTATTCACTTCAGTTCACTGGGGGTGAACGACTTCACGGCCATTGCCTCTTCTGTCACGTTGAAAAGCTTCTCGAAGAATCTTCTTGACCTCGGTCATTGGCTCTTGGAATGTAGGCGGGGGCCTCTGATCGCATGTGACGACTGAGAAACACGTGAGCCGGTCATTGCTTCTTCCGTCACGTTGAAAGGCTTCTCGAAGAATCTTCTTAACGTCGGTCATTGGCTCTTGGAATGTAGGCGAGGGCCTTTGCTCATGCGACAACTTAGAAACACGTGAGCCGGTCGGGCGATGCCCTGACGGCTGAATCGACAGCGCCCGCTTATGTGGAACTCGCTGACTCCACGGTCATTGTTTCTTCTGTTCTGCCCGCTGAATGCCAGTATGTAACTCTCTAAACTAAACCAAGTTTTCCATTTATATTCTAATTTCTTAGTTCACTTTGATTTCACTAATTTATTTACTTAATTAACACTCAACAGTATGGTCCTCTGAGTCTCGTGGACGAATAGCGCGAGCTGGGTTTCACACGATCGTCTTTTTAGAAACCCATGCTGATTCCTACAGAGTAGATTTCTAGTCTCCAGAAAAGTCATTATACTCGAACATAATACGTGTTCCAAAATTCTACAACTGATCAACGTTTGTGATATAGGTCTGTAGATCTGCACATCTGTTCAACATCCCTCCTTGAAAATGGGGATGAGGATGACCTGTGCTCTTTTCCAATCCTTTGGAACGCAATGCTCTTCTAGAGACCTACGGTACACCTCTGCAAGAAGGGGCAAGTTCCTTTGCATACTCTGTGTAAAATAGAACTGGTATCCCATTCGGCCCAGCGGCCTTTCTTCTTTTGAGCGATTTTAATTGTTTTTCTATCCCTCTGTCGTCTATTTCGTTATCTAACATTTTGTCATCTGTGCGACAGTCTAGAGAAGGATCTACAGTGCAGTCTTCCCCTGTGAAACAGCTTTGGAAAAAGACATTTAGTATGTCGGCCTCTAGACTGTCATCCTCTGTTTCAGTATTATTTTGGCCAGAGAGTGTCTGGACATTTTGTTTTGATCCACCTACCGCTTTGACGTAAGACCAATATTTCTTAGGATTTTCTGCCAAGTCAGTACATAGAACTTTACTTTCGAATTCGTTGAGCGCCTCTCGTATAGCCCTCCTCACACTACATTTCGCTTCACGTAATTTTTGTTTGTCTGCAAGGCTGTGGCTATGTTTATGTTTGCTGTGAAGTTCCCTTAGCTTCCGTAGTAGTTTTCTAACTCGATTGTTGTACCACGGTGGCTCTTTTCCATCTCTTACGATCTTGCTTGGCACATATTCGTCTAATGCATATTGTACGATGGTTTTGAACTTGGTCCACTGATCCTCAACACTATCTGTACTTGAGATAAAACTTTTGTGTTGAGTCGTCAAGTACTCTGAAATCTGCTTTTTGTCACTTTTACGCTACAGAAAAATATTCCTACCTTTTTTAATATTTCTATTTACGGCTGAAATCACCGATGCAGCAACCGCTTTATGATCGCTGATTCCCTGTTCTGCGTTAACTGTTTCAAATAGTTCGGATCTGTTTGTCACCAAAATGTTGTCGCCACGAGCCGGTTCTCCGTTTAATTGCTCTAGATAGTTTTCAGATAATGCATTTAAAAAAAATTCACTGGATTCTTTGTCCCTGCCACCCGTTATGAACGTTTGAGTCTCCCACTCTATATCTGCTAAATTAAAATCTCCACCCAGACCGGCCGGTGTGGCCGTGCGGTTCTAGGCGCGTCAGTCTGGGACCGCGTGACCGCTACGGTCGCAGGTTCGAATCCTGCCTCGGGCGTGGATGTGTGTGATGTCCTTAGGTTAGTTAGGTTTAAGTAGTTCGAAGTTCTAGGGGACTAATGACCACAGATGTTGAGTCCCATAGTGCTCAGAGCCATTTGAACCATTCTCCACCCAGAACTATAACATGGTAGGGAAATATTTTCCAAATTTTCCTTCAAGTGTTCTGCCATAACAGCTGCTGAGCCTATGGAGACATCCAATTACCATGTTTGAGCCTGCTTTAACTGTGACCTTCATCCAAATTATTTCACATTTCGGATCTCCGTCAATTTCCTTCGATACTATTGCACTTTTTATCGCTATAAACACGCCTTCCCCTTCACTGTCCAGCCTGTCTCTGCGGTATATATTCCAATCTGAGTTTAGAATTTCATTACTGTTTACATCTGGTTCAGGTACGTAGCAGATTGTGTGTTGACGTATAAACTAGAAAACTGTTGACAGATAGTGATTTATGCGTTTTCGACCCGTAATTAATCTAAGTGAATTATGAATATATTAATATGATAGAGGTGTAGGAAAATGGTGCGTTACGTTTCTTTGACTTTAAGGAAAATACTATCATCCGATCACAAGACAATCGTGGAACCAGTGGTGCCAAGGTCAGATATTTACGTGAAGATCAGTGCTGTAATTAGCAATTCTGATAAGAAATGTATTTATACGTCCTAAAAATATTTGCACGATTCTGCAAAAAAATTATTATAGTATCTGATCCATAGTTCTTCAATTCCACGGCATCAGAATTAATAGTTATACATTAGATGATTCTGACAGAAGTGTAACTTCGGAAAATTTCAAATCGAAAAGTCAGATATCGTTTCAACTGACTCTACCGCATAAAGCCTACGTCATCATGCGTCCAGAGGCAGTGTATTCGGAAGAAGAGCGATCTGAAACTGCGTCCAGTGTTCTTTTGCGAAAAGCCTAGACAGATACCCTGTATGAGAAACTGTGTGAGCAAACGTCGATACCATTTCCTACCCCATTTAAGAGATAGAAAACATCAGAGTCTGGAATGTACCTTAAGACCACGGGTAGATGCAAAGAATGCGAAAGCAATATTTCAGGAATCTTTGTGAACAATCTGGCACAAGGATATGACGTCACAATTGAGTGTATGCTGGATAATTTCGATGGATCTTTTACGCGTATTAAGAAGCGTCAAGTAAAAGAAAATCAAAGAACTGACGTTTCAACAAAAATGGCGCAGAAACGAGGCAAATAAACTAAGGAAATTTGGGAACCCTGAGCCCCTGCAATTACCAACAAATTCAATTTTACGTAAGGTAGAAACAGGAGAGCAAAAATGCAATTTTTGTGTTGACTGGACGCAGTCCGGGTGAAAATCTCACAGCCATGAAGTACGAAGGTCACTCCGGTAAAAATCACTTGACTGGTCTACATCCGTTTCACATCCATTATTGGATGCAAGAACAAATTGCTGTGTTCACAGACTATTCGCACTAGTTTTTATAGACTGAACAGGTTCAATAGCAAAAAAAAAGAGCAAGCAGAAGAAACCAACGGAAGAACTGTGTTCGGGCATCTATCTTTATTAAATCGTGACAGAAACCCTAGTTTCCAAATTTATCGTTTTTCAAGTACAGAGAGAATCTCAAAACACTAATTCTATACAATATTGGCGTAATGAAATTATTCGCAATGGTAGCAAACACATTACAAAATTTCCAGTACCAAAACAAGTTGTTTGCGATTTCGACAAATCAATGATGGGTAATATTTTAAGGGCATTTGGAGACTGTCGAGATCTGAAAGAGTATTTATGGCGATGTTTTAGTTATTTGGTCGGTTCGTCAAATCTACATCTACATCTACATTGATACTCCGCAAGCCACCCAACTGTGTGTGGCGAAGGGCACTTTACGTGCCACTGTCATTACCTCCCTTTGCTGTTCCAGTCGCGTATGGTTCGCGGGAAGAACGACTGTCTGAAAGCCTCCGTGCGCGCTCTAATATCTCTAATTTTACATTCGTGATCTCCTCGGGAGGTATAAGTAGGGGGAAGCAATATATTCGATACCTTATCCAGAAACGCACCCTCTCGAAACCTGGCGAGCAAGCTACACCGCGATGCAGAGCGCCTCTCTTGCAGAGTCTGCCACTTGAGTTTATTAAACATCTCCGTAACGCTATCACGGTTACCAAATAACCCTGTGACGATCTTTGGATCTTCTCTATCTCCTCCGTCAGACCGATCTGGTACGGATCCCACACTGATGAGCAATACTCAAGTATAAGGTCGAACGAGTGTTTTGTAAGCCACCTCCTTTGTTGATGGACTACATTTTCTAAGCACTCTCCCAATGAATCTCAACCTGGTACCCGCCTTACCAACAATTAATTTTATATGATCATTCCACTTCAAATCGTTCCGCACGCATACTCCCAGATATTTTACAGAAGTAACTGCAACCAGTGTTTGTTCCGCTATCATATAATCATACAATAAAGGATCCTTCTTTCTATGTATTCGCAATACATTACATTTGTCTATGTTAAGGGTCAGTTGCCACTCCCTGCACCAAGTGCCTATCCGCTGCAGATCTTCCTGCATTTCGCTACAATTTTCTAATGCTGCAACTTCTCTGTATACTACAGCATCATCCGCGAAAAGCCGCATGGAACTTCCGACACTATCTACTAGGTCATTTATATATATTGTGAAAAGCAATGGTCCCATAACACTCCCCTGTGGCACGCCAGAGGTTACTTTAACGTCTGTAGACGTCTCTCCATTGATAACAACATGCTGTGTTCTGTTTGCTAAAAACTCTTCAATCCAGCCACACAGCTGGTCTGATATTCCGTAGGCTCTTACTTTGTTTATCAGGCGACAGTGCGGAACTGTATCGAACGCCTTCCGGAAGTCAAGAAAAATAGCATCTACCTGGGAGCCTGTATCTAATATTTTCTGGGTCTCATGAACAAATAAAGCGAGTTGGGTCTCACACGATCGCTGTTTCCGGAATCCATGTTGATTCCTACATAGTAGATTCTGGGTTTCCAGAAATGACATGATACGCGAGCAAAAAACATGTTCTAAAATTCTACAAGAGATCGACGTCAGAGATATAGGTCTATAGTTTTGCGCATCTGCTCGACGACCCTTCTTGAAGACTGGGACTACCTGTGCTCTTTTCCAATCATTTGGAACCCTCCGTTCCTCTAGAGACTTGCGGTACACGGCTGTTAGAAGGGGGGCAAGTTCTTTCGCGTACTCTGTGTAGAATCGAATTGGTATCCCGTCAGGTCCAGTGGACTTTCCTCTATTGAGTGATTCCAGTTGCTTTTCTATTCCTTGGACACTTATTTCGATGTCAGCCATTTTTTCGTTTGTGCGAGGATTTAGAGAAGGAACTGCAGTGCGGTCTTCCTCTGTGAAACAGCTTTGGAAAAAGGTGTTTAGTATGTCAGCTTTACGCGTGTCATCCTCTGTTTCAATGCCATCATCATCCCGTAGTGTCTGGATATGCTGTTTCGAGCCACTTACTGATTTAACGTAAGACCAGAACTTCCTAGGATTTTCTGTCAAGTCGGTACATAGAATTTTACTTTCGAATTCAATGAACGCTTCACGCATAGCCCCCCTTACGCTAACTTTGACATCGTTTAGCTTCTGTTTGTCTGAGAGGTTTTGGCTGCGTTTAAACTTGGAGTGGAGCTCTCTTTGCTTTTGCAGTAGTTTCCTAACTTTGTTGTTGTACCACGGTGGGTTTTTCCCGTCCCTCACAGTTTTACTCGGCACGTACCTGTCTAAAACGCATTTTACGATTGCCTTGAACTTTTTCCATAAACACTCAACATTGCCATCAAGTTTTCTACGCCTGAACATGTTACATTACGTTCACAATTATTTGTAGATGGAAAGAGCTCAAAACTGTCCGTCCTCGTGTGCGCACGAGGTCAGGGATTTCAATAACTTACAAGAAATAGTGAAATGTGCCGTCATAGCTTCTAACAACCATACGTATGGCAGGCACAAAGACAACTATCTCTATTTGGCTGAGGAAGCATTTAAGAAACTGTGCCGCATAACGAGAGGAGAATCGTTCATCTCCAGAATAGAGGAAACCAAAACAATTGCCATGAAAAATTAGCAAGAAACTGAAACACTTGAGTGTTTCCATGATAACGACGACAGGAATGATTGCGGATCTAGAATTGTTCCATGGGCAATTACTTTAGTTAATAAGTCCTTAAAAGAAGTTGAATGTGGGCACTTAGTACAGACGGCGGATGACATCAATTCTTATTATGCATTAACTATAGGGCGACGCATCAAAGCAATCTTGCATTGTTTTCCTGTTTATTCAGGTGTTATGATGCACATATTTGAATTTGGGACTTAAAACGCCACCTCATCCGCATTAGAGGGGGAAATTATTGACTTGAAACATGGCTTGTTACGAAATCACATTCGTACAGTGCGAGTTGACAAATTCGTAACTAATCATTTGAAATCTTTTTCAGGTCGTTCGAAGCTAGCTGGAGCTAAAGAAGTCAAGTTCAAAAACTTTGTCCGCTACTGGTCACCATAAACAACATGAAGTGGAGACTTCTGGCAATATTTTATCGAATGTATAGAACTGTCAAACGTTTAATGTTGCAGAATCCGTGGAAAAAATGAGCGGACACTGAAGTGAAGAAATCGGAGGTAATAACAGAACACCCAGGAAACTGTGTTACTGAAGATGAAGTAAACTCACCGATAGGAGACTCGCATGAGTTAACACTTGAACACTATCGGCGCAATGAAAATGGCCCTAAAAAAAGTGAGCATTCTTACATCCACGTCCTGAGTTAGGAACGGCCACATCGTGTAAAACTATAAACATCGGTATCAGTGCCCTACTGATCGGTAATATTTTGGAGTCTATTAAGGACAAAGGCCGAAGAACTCTTGTGGCTAATACTTGTGAATTTGACAGTAACGTGCAGTTATTGGCCACCGCATGTACTTATAACAGCTTTCAGAAGACAGTTCAAACCACATCGTCGGGTGATTTCATGTTTGTAAGGCTTTTTTTGAATGTAAATAGGTTTATACTGAACGAGCGTGACTCTTAGTTAGCACTTCAGGCCTAGTTAAGCTAGGAAATACATCGAGGGTAACTACCAATGACACCAATTCAAATATTTGTAATCTCTTCGAAAGGGTTTTAAGAGATGAGTCCAGTGGGGATATGAGAGGAAACTGTGTCAGATATAAGAGAGAGAGAGGGGGGGGGGAGAAGGAGGGAGGGAGAAAGAGTACGAAGGGCAAACTACTAGTCTCGTCAGACTTTGATACGATTAGCAAACACGAATATGAGAAACGAGCTGAAGCTATCGAGCTCAGCAATACTACAGAGAGACAAAAAAATATGTTCCAGTTGTAACGGACAAGTCGAAGAATCGTCAAATACTGCCAGCAATTGTTTGTCGAATGGATAGGAGATACTAACGCCACAGTGAGCATCAAAACGTTTCGGTACACTATGACTCCAAGCGGATCAACTAATTCCCTGGTAGGTATCGTTAATTCAGTCAGCATCCCTCCATAATGAGTGAGATGTTGAGCTCAGAAAGAGGAAGAGGTGTTAGTATTGTGCTATGCATAACTTGGGGGTAAGTATTTCTAGAAAGGAAAAAAGAAGGAAAAAACATAAAGTGAAGGTGTTATGTGGAATGTTGGATATTTTACAATCATTATTATTATTTGTATAACACTTTTTTACCAAACCCCTACTTTGTTTTACCTAAGTAATCCTTAAATGTATAAAACGTATTGCGTAGCAGGTACTTTTTAGCTGCCTTTTTAAATAAGTGTATTTTTGCAATTTCTTTAATCTCTTTTGGTAATTTATTGTACAGTTTTATTCCTTGGTAGAAAATGCTGTTTTGAGTTCTTCGTTTATTTTTTCTTGGTAAATGTAAGTTCCATGGTCATGGACAGAGCTGTTTGTGCAGTAATTACCAATATTATTTTTAATGTGTACAACTGACTGGTAAATGTATTCACATGGAGTTAAAATTCCCAATGTTTTGAACAGGTCTTTACAATGAGTTCGACTACTATTTTTTGTTATTTTTCTTATGGATCTTTTCTGGAGTTTGAAAATTGTGTTCATATTATGTGCATTTGTTCCCCAAAAAAGAATGCCATAGCTAAGAATTGAGTGTACATATGAGTATTATGTAATTAAAAGACACTGCATGGTACTCACTGACGATAGAATTCTGGGGAAGATGACATTCTGTTTCCAAGTACCTTTGTGTGTTCACGCCACTTCTGCTGAGACTCAATATTCATTCTTAGAAATTTTGCACTTGTTTCACAGTCTATAGAGGTGCCATCTACATTTAATTTAACATTGTCATTTTTCCTCTTCAAACTGAAATCCATGGCATTAGTTTTCTTTATGTGCTATGTCATGTTATTGCTTATTGACCAATCATAAACTTCCTTGAGAGTTTCATTGGCATTCTCTGCAAAGAGTTTTCTTGTTTTCTCAGTGACCATAATATTGCTGTCATCAGCGAAGAGAATTTTTTCACCATGAGTAACACTACTGGGAAAGCCATTAATGTATAGCAGGAATAGTATTTGTCCTAATATATTACCTTGCGGAACCGCCATATTCATGTATTTTCGTTCTGATGAGTATTTTATTAAATGTTTGGACCTATTTGAAGCATGTTTATCTCTACTCTTTGTACCCTATCTGTTAGGTATGATAGAAACCAGTCATTAGCTACTCCCCTTATTCCTAATGCTTGTAATTTATTTAAAAGAATCTTGTGATCGACTGTATCAAAGGACTAAAAAAGATCCAAAAAGATGGCTGTGACACATTCATCTTTATCAATAGCATCAAGTACAACTTTTGTGAATTCTACTATGGCTGACTCCGTATTTTTGCCACTTCGGAAACCAAACTGTGATTCTCTTAAAAGATTGTATTTATTCAGGTAATTCATTAATCTGTCTTTCATAATTGCTTCTATTACTTTTGAGAATGGTGACAGCAGGCAAGTGGGCATGTAACTTTCTATGTCTTCTACATTACCTTTCTTAAGAAAAGGTACAACACTTGCCTGTTTCAACTGGAAATGTCCCTGATGTGAAGGATTCGTTTACTATATTTGTTAAGGGGTCTTGTATAATCCCTACGTATTGTTTCAGCACATACATTGGTACTTCATCTAAGCCTACTGACTTTTTATTTTTTAGTTTTTGAATACGTTCATTGACTTTATTCCCTGCGGTTGGAAGTAACATCATTGTGTTTAGTGTAACATTATTTACAGATGTTATATTTGTTTTAGGGATTTTTTTTGTATCTTCTCTGCAATACTTGAAAAATGCTCATTTACATAGTTTGCTAAGTGTTGTGGATCATTTATTACCTTATCCCCCCCCCCCCTTAGCAGTATGTTAGGCTGCATTTGTTTTACTAAAACTGACACGATAAGAAAGCGATACGGCTTTCAGAAAAATTTTACCAGTAAGACAAGAAATAAGGAAATTAGCAATGATGATGTAAGTAAACAATTATAGTAACATTAATTGTAGGTTATAATATAGCAACTGGACTCAATCATTTCATTTTTCTTAAACTAAGTTGAATAGTTCTTCAAAAGGATAAAAGGCATAAACTGGAAACGCTTCACTTTTCGTTTAACATTAAAGATACGATCATTATTCTATTCCAGTGAAATATGTATTCCTATAAACATAAAAAAGTTAAAAATGGTCAACATGCGAAAAAATGTAAAAAACTTACAGAAAGGAAAAAAACAAAAATGTATAATGAGGAGAGGATAATTATTTCTTAAACACCAAAGACATACGTAATTGATTAAAGCAGGCCAAAAAATGAAAAAAAATGTATTCATTTACAAAAACTGAAACAAACGCAACAATTTCAAAGATAGGTATAATAAATATGACATAACAGGGGAAGATAATAGACACCCTGCACGTGGTCTTTCCTGCATGCACATACACTGATAATTTTCCCACGTCAATGAGAGAACAGCCGATGTCAGCTGAATGAAAGCTCATGATACTTCCCACTTCATTTTCGACTATGATTTGATTCAGAAGGCAGCCATTTGGGAATAATCGAAATCAGAACTGTAGCTATCTAAGTATATTTTTCCTTTTAACTCCTAAATTACAATCACTTACTTTTGTTATCTCCCAGTTCAATATCACTTACTTGCCGACACTTGTTCAGAGCAATTGTATAAAAAAAGTTATTTTTTCAAAAATTGATGGCTGGTGCAGAATATAGTATTCGTTTCCATTTGAACACTATTTGTCTGGTGTTCTGAAGCAACGCTCAGAGCACCTCAGAGCAAGCATAAAAAATTTGATTTTTCAAAAAGTGGGAGCTGGCTGAAAGTCTGTTTCTGCTGACAATTTGAAAACTACTTGCTTGAGGACACTTGTTCTGTAGCAACGTTCAGAGCAACTAGAGCAACTCAGAGTTAGCGAAAAAACCCGATTTTTCAAGAAGTGGGGGCCTACGGAAAATCTGTTTTTGCTTCCCATTTGAAAACTGTCTGTCCGAGGGCATTGTTGTTCTGGAGCAAAGTTCAGAGCAAATAGAGCAACGTAGAGCACGCATAAAAATCTGATTTTTAAAAAAGTGGGTGCTGATGGAAAATTTTGTTTTTGTTTTATTGTTTTCTTGTTTTTAAATTTAGAGATGTGTGCTTCTGGAGCAAAATGGAGCAACATGAAAATAACCCGGAGCAACAAAAGCAATTCAAAAATTTTCAAACTTCAGGCCTATCTTTCCTGATGCCATATGAAAGCATACTTTTTACTCTGTCTTTCAATCCTTTATTCGAGCACATGCACACATACGTAATTGTCCAAACTGTAAGACTCACATGCACTACATACCACTACTACCAATAACATTCTTTGTTTGCGCATAAATTTTTTTTTTCATTAGAGAAAGCAGGGATTCTTCTGCTACCATTTGTCGAATTTGAAGCAATTGGGCAAAGACAGAAGTGAAATATAGACTGAAAGACTATCAGCATTGGAGAAGAGAGAAAGGCAATTGATTTGAGCGCAAGATGCGTCAACGCGAAATTTGGTGCACCAGTGCTTGTCTATTTGATGAACAGTAAGATATATCTGCCGTCAAGATTCTCAGATATCAGTCATCAGGAACTATGCCTCGTCGACGTGTGTATCGTCAACGCCGCCACCGCATGCCTGTCTACAAACATATTATTAGCCTCGAGAATAAACTTGGAGGAAATGAAACAGCCCAAGCAGTAATCTTAAATGGACCTATATTCTTCCGAGGCTGCAGGGTTCATTTTACTCTGGATGTCACTGCTGGAAATTCTGGTAGTGGTTGGTTTACCCTAGCCATTGTTCGTTGTGAAAACGCCTCTCTTCCTGGACTGGAATCCTTCGCCAATCGAGATGTTATTGCCTACAAAACGTGGCATTGTGGAATCGACCCGAAGATTCAAAGTAGACCTACTTATGTGTTTAGTAATATGCCTTTTACATTGTATACTCATTTTTGTAGAAAAGTTAGCAATGATGAAAAAATACACGGATGGATGAAAGGACTTGGTGTACTTGCAGATAATGTAACTGTAACGGCAGATATTACTTTGTACTATAATTATTAATAAAGTGTGATCCTTGACCTCTGTGACCGCTAGACGTACATCGCGAACCGGGGGCTCGAGGATGCTACAGTTTGAAAAAATTCGAAAACATAGTGCCGCACTGCCCGCTGAGCGCCTAGCGAGTCGGTGACGCAACCCGCCCGACTTGGCTCGGCGCTAGGCCGGCGCACCAGGGTACGCTTGCTGCTAGTACTACTACAGCGCGCGTACGGGATAACTCTCGCCCGCTGGTGCCTGCAGAGTCCAAGTCCGTTATCAGCGCGTTACGTAATCAGGGTCATTCGCTCTCTATATAAGCAGGCAGTGTACGCCAGCGGAACCATTCCGCTGTGAGCTCTATCTGCAACAGCATTGAAGCACTATGCCTCGTCGACGTGTGTATCGTCAACGCCGTCACCGTATGCCTGTCTACAAACATATTATTAGCCTCGAGAATAAACTTGGAGGAAATCGAACAGCCCAAGCAGTAATCTTAAATGGATCTATATTCTTCCGAGGCTGCAGGGTTAATTTTACTCTGGATGTCGATTCTGGAAATTCTGGTAGTGGTTGGTGTACCCTAGACATTGTTCTCCAGACATGAACCCTGTCAAACATGCCTGGGATAGATGTGTGTATCACATCTTCCTGAAATAATCAATGACAGAGCGACTTCACAGAGTAGCAATTCAGCAAATCACAGGTGAGCCTGAGGAACTTAAAAGACTGAGTGGTAGCGTCATCAGTCGACAGGTTCTATATCAGCTCGTGGATTCTGCTAAGAGTGATCAGAAATGTGCTGAAGAATAACGCAGAGCATAGGGGCAAAAAAGAAAAAGAGTGACGCATTACAAAAAGATGTGGCACTGTCCAACCAAGACATCTTAAAATAACAGTTAGTCAGACTGCTCGTTCATAATCTTTCAACATATGTCGGTAACACATCATCCGTGAGTGCAATACATTCCGAATGCATCCCTAATAAATTCTGTGTGATCTGTGTGCTCTATGTGCTTAAAATAAGTAGTCCAAAAGCGTTAAACAACTTACAATTCATTTTTGTACTGAAAAAAACCAACAGTCTTCTGACGGTTTGCTCATATTTACGGATTCTTCCGACACTTCGTGATAGAACTAATTCGTATTTAAGGTTGAAAAACGAACATACTAATTTTTTGTTCTAATAATATTTATCTATTTCGAATCGGTTTTCGGCTTATTAGCCTATTGTCAGGAAACAGCTGACTAGCACCCACAAGGGACACGAGTTTGTAGGAACCAAACAATATAAACAATGATACTTTCAATATACACAGAATTTTTAGTCGCGACATTACAGTATTAATTACAGTTTACAATATGGATAATATCGAACACAGTAAATAAAGGAAACGCACAATGTTAAAGTATACAAGCCGTATGAACACATTGCTAAAGATTGTGAGGGAAACAAAGTAGGGTATATGACAGTTCTATTGTGGTACTTCTGTGGGGATATGAATGTGATCACCAGGATTTAAGTTTTGGAGTGCATGGGTGATTTGGCGTTTGGAGTCCACCTTGTTCTCAATGGTAAGTTGCATTTTTTTTTAATCAGGCGAGGCATGGAAGGGAGCCTCTGTGAGATTTGCAAGAGATACTGAGAGAATTATGCTCTGAGGGCGTGCAACGAGCCGTGCTTGGATAGTATCCCAAAATGCAAGGTGGTGTGTTGATTCACGATTAAACATAGACTTTTAATCTGTCAGGAACTTTTAGTATTGAATGATGATTAATTGCAGGAAGAATCTTCATAACTGCGTTTCAATTCAATTTGCAGAATGATTCTTCTGGCACAATCGTCTAGAAGAATAGCAGTAATCAGTATAATTACAGGAATATCGTGCGAAGATACCTGTTTGGTTGTGACTGGGTCTTGTGTGGAGGCATAAAGTTGGTTGGGCGTAAAGAGCATTTCATGTACGTTGATAATCAAAGGAATACTGTTAATGGCTGTAGAAATGTAGATGAGGTGCCGTAACAGCACGTGAATCTTTTCAGAGGTTCAGTTGGCTTAAACCTCTTCTTCCTTAACAGTAATACTCGCCCGTCTCAAGCTGCCCTACTGGATTATTTGTTCTGCGGTGAAGATATTCATCATAAGGACTAGCCAATAGGGTCTCTACATCTGAACGTCTGCTATGCAATGGGTAGACGACTGTAGACCATCGGTAACCACCACGGACTCTTCCTCACCTCCG
The DNA here is from genome assembly GCF_021461385.2 of Schistocerca piceifrons. Classification (NCBI taxonomy): domain Eukaryota; kingdom Metazoa; phylum Arthropoda; class Insecta; order Orthoptera; family Acrididae; genus Schistocerca; species Schistocerca piceifrons. The sequence continues at coordinate 175,568,920 of NC_060149.1, read as the reverse complement.
CACTGCCCATTATCGCGAATGGGACTGGGTGTTAATAAATCACTTGAACTACCTCTCGAACAGCAAATCACGTCACTGAAAACTGGTGTGACATCCAGCGGTCATCACGTCCCTTATTACATTACTGGCCATTAAAATTGCTACACCACGAAGATGACGTGCTACAGACGCGAAACTTAACCGACAGGAAGAAGATGCTGTGATATGCAAATGATTAGCTTTTCAGAGCATTCACACAAGGTTGGCGCCGGTGGCGACACCTACAACGTACTGACATGAGGAAAGTTTCCAACCGATTTCTCATACACAAACAGCAGTTGACCGGCATTGCCTGGTGAAACGTTGTTGTGATGCCTCGTGTAAGGACGAGAAATGCGTCACCTCACCACTGACGGCACTTTGAACAGTGGACGTTACATTTCAGATGTGTTACGACCCGTGGCTCTACCCTTCATTCGATCCCTTTGAGACCTTACATTTCGGCAGGATAATGCATGACCGCATGTTGCAGGTCCTGTACGGGCCTTTCTGGATACAGGAAATGTTCGACTGCTGCCCTGGCCAGCACATTCTACAGATCTCCCACCAACTGAAAAGGTTTGGTCAATGGTGCCTGAGCAACTGGCTCGTCACAATACGCCAGTCACTACTTTCGATGAACTGTGGTATTGTGTTGAAGCTGCATGGACAGCTGTACCTGTACACGCCATCCAAGCTCTGTTTGACTCAATGCCCAGGCGTATCACGGCCGTTATTACGGCCATAGGTGGTTGTTCTGGGTACTGATTTCTTAGGATCTATGCACCCAAATTGCGTGAAAATGTAATCACATGTCAGTTCTACTGTAATGTATTTGGCCAATGAATACCCGTTTATCATCTGCATTTTTTCTTGGTGTAGCAATTTTAAAGGCCAGTTGTAACTGAGGAATTTTTTCAATTTCCGTAAATTTTTAAAGCAAAATTGTTCAAAACTTCTCTAATTAGATGTTTTGGAGTGTCGTACACAAAGTGTCACGTGATTAAGATTTCCTCGTTTCTAAAATCCTTCCATCAATTTGGTCAGGACATACCATCTTGTTTCTTAATTATGCTTAACTTCTTATCACTAGTGAGTATGACTGTGTTCGCATTTACTAATCTTTCTCTATACACAAATAAATAAAACACAAACGTAATTTACGGGATTTTACCCAGTCCACTAGCATACCGCAGCTGTCTCAAAGTTTTAGGCTGAATTATAGGTCAGATGAAGTGAACTGTCATTAACGCTCATTATATCGTCTCAGAGAAACTAACTGCAGTGATAGTGTTTCCAAAAGCGACAGAATAGCTATATGGGGCCTGACACAATGTCTCCCTATCTCTTAGGTATCAAGGTATTTTAGAAGGTAACCCACGAACAGGAAAGCAGTCTGGTTCCCTTTTGTCCAAAACATATTTCGTGCAAAACACCTCGCTAAACACTGGAACCATTTAAATCAAGTAAGAATCACTGTTGTGAAACTCTTGCATCATTGTCCAGCCTTCACCAGCATTCTTTCATACGTATTAACGATCTGTCAGGAGCTAGCTCGTTGCGGACAAGTAAGATGACACTACGTCAAACGAAATGTGGTCTATTCCACTTACGGTAATAAGCCTTCTATACTTACGGCTATAAACTAAAATAATTATTTTCTGATGTAACGCACCATTACTTACTCGTAGCTGACGTATAACGACCGTTGTGTAACGAGATGCAGTAAAGTTTTTGTGGCGGCTCTTCGTACCTGATTCCTCGTCGTCGATTTTACTGCTAATGACTCACTCTTTATACCTGGGAAAATTTCCGTGATTCTTGAGCACTTCAAGAACCTCATATGTTTTAATTTGTTCGTCAGCGTTCGTGGGACTTTGTGAACCTAAGCTACTTAATCATTGAACAACTCACTACATAATGGAAAGCTGATAAAGCGATTTAAACCCCAAAGAAGACCACAAAAATTTTTAGATACAAAAAAATTATTTTCCGTAATATGTTAATGGCTCTGAGCACTATGCGACTTAACTTCTGAGGTCATCAGTCGCCTAGAACTTAGAACTAATTATACCTAACTAACCTAAGGACATCACACACATCCATGCCCGAGGCAGGATTCGAACCTGCGACCGTAGCGGTCGCTCGGTTCCAGACTGTAGCGCCTAGAACCGCACGGCCACTCCGGCCGGCGTAATATGTTAAATAAATAAGATGTTTCATTAGAAGGCTCTTATTTACTGCAAATAACTCCTAAAGGGAATTAATGGAATGTGCTACAAGGAAGCTTTTCAATTTAGATGTGAAAATCTGGGGTTTATCAATCAATTTTTTCAGAATACTGGAAGCAATCGCAAATGAAACTTTCAGAATAATGCACACCTTTTTGTATAGTATTTGAACAAGTGTCACCCAAGTACAGATCGTATTCCTCAGCCTTAAATTCAGTGACAGAAGCTGTAATTCCTTTTGAATCAGTTCATGTTATTAACTGCATAGCCTATGAGGGTGTCTATATACAGGACGACACAGTTATATTTCCGAGACGCTTGCACAACAACCCGTACGAAGTCCACGAGCTGACACCGTAGATCGTTCTGACTGCCCTTTCTGAATTTAGAACTTTTTTTGTGAATGCTCAAAACTGCTCCTAAATATGATACAATATATAATAGAATGAAAGTACGTAAAAATGAACACACTTTCTCATTTCAGTCGTTATTCTTCTAGAATATATAGCACCATGCACTTCCTGTATACGATGCTGATGCGCTTGTGACAGAAACATAGGATGCTGGTACAACTGTTGGCAGATGTGGTTATTGGTGGTGGTTGTGGTGGTAATGGACCTACAGCAAACGCAGCTGTCTCTGTAACTGCTGGAGGAAAACCTGGCGAACTTGAGGACAGGGAATGAGTATGGGAAAAGGCTCTAGGTACTGTTCTGGTGGGAAACTGGAAATACAGGTGGGATTAATGGATATAGCATGATAGGATATATTTTTGGAGGAGTGCAATAAAAGTAAAACTGTGATCAACCTGAGAGTTGGTTTGATCGCCACAGTGCTTTACAAGGCATGGCCCTACTAGAGGCGGAGTCGGGTACTGTTGGGTATAAATAGATGTTAATGTGGTAACAGCAGAAATTCTGTTACTGGCCACCATGACAGATGTGCATAGGCACAGCGCTGAACATATAGACGACGGGAAAGAGGCTAGAATTTTAGCGTTTTGTAGTGGCGATGAAGGTAGTAAACGTACAGGACACTGTGAAGATGGCAGACGAGGAGGGAAGATGAAAGCAGGGCTAGCTATGATAGAACCAACGACACAGACGGCAGACTGTGACAGCGGCCGCGACACAAAAAACAGGCGATGTTGGCTACTGCGGCACAGGCGATAGCGAGGGCAATAACAAGCGTAGAATTGTACTGACAAAACCACAAGTGCACGCTGGGTGAGAAAGTGTTCGCAAATAGAAGCAGCGATTCAGAGAGTAGCCCAGGCTAGTCATTCCGTGAGGGGATCAATGATTCGTACTTTCAGGTGGTGGAGGGCATCGGACAATTCTGTCAATGAGGTACCAAGGTCATTAGAAGAAAGGACGTTTAGTGTTTCACGACTCGTCAACTACAAGGTCATCACAGGCTGAACACATGCCCGGATTGTAGAAGGGTGAGGAAGGGAGTCGACCATGTCCTTTTTCGAAGGAATGATTACATTTCATTAATGGATTTTGGGATACCACGGAAAACCTAAACCCGGGTGGCCGAACGACACTTTGAACCGTCGGCTTCCAGAAAACGAGTATAGTGTCTGAACCTTTGTACAACCTCGTTCGGTCGAGGTAATTAAAGATGAGTTACTTGCTATGTTGGCCAATGATTGGAAATGTCTTCTGTGTCATTCGATTCAGTTACTTAGAGAAATTACGACTAACCTAAGGTCAGGATTCAGTGACTCCAGAATACCATTGGTTTCGTACTACTGCGTCACCACCTTAAATGCTGCAATGCTTCAGAAACAACAGACACACTATCTGCCTTCCTTTATGGTGAAGAAACTATGCTTGAGACTTTCATAACAGAATGGAAGTACTACTTATTTCCTCTGGTTGATTCACTATAGGGAAGTCTTGTCTTCATCATCCAGTTAAGTGTCGTGAAGTTACGCCATCCCGTTTTTAATAGCCTGTGTTGGTCACAGAGGAGCTTACTACGTCGGAGAGAAGTTATTTTGCAGGTATTAATTATTCCGAACACGTGGAGCAAGAAGGATGCGACGATACGTAGTGGACACTATGAAGCAGGGGCTGCTACCGTCATTCATCACATTGGCAGGCGGCGGCTGCCAGGTGCGCGCCAGCCAAGTGAATACCAGTGATTAATGACGATAATAGCAACAAGCCGCTGCCTGCATATATCACCCTAAGATATATGTCCCGCGGCCCACAGAGTACAGTAAAACGCCTGTCGCTGCAATTGGATTTGCGCCACGCGCACTGTTGCCAGATTTAGTGGGATAATACCTGCTATCAGCAGCCCCAGCGTTTGTGTCTGGAGCACCACGTAAGGGAAGTGTCAAAAATACTTAGGGTACTGGATCTTCACCTCTAAAGTAGGGACTAAAAAACGCACTTGCGTATCGATCCAGAGATGTTTCGCTTTTCAGCTGTTGCGGTAGAAGCATTTTACTGTGGTATATCACATGTTGGCAATAGTCAGTTCACAGGAACTGTTCATCTACATCCACATCTACATTTATACTCCGCAAGCCACCCAACGGTGTGTGGCGGAGGGCACTTTACGTGCCACTGTCATTACCTCCCTTTCCTGTTCCAGACGCGTATGGTTCGCGGGAAGAACGACTGTCTGAAAGCCTCCGTGCGCGCTCTAATCTCTCTAATTTTACATTCGTGATCTCCTCGGGAGGTATAAGTAGGGGGAAGCAATATATTCGATACCTCATCCAGAAACGCACCCTCTCGAAACCTGGCGAGCAAGCTACACCGCGATGCAGAGCGCCTCTCTTGCAGAGTCTGCCACTTGAGTTTATTAAACATCTCCGTAACACTATCACGGTTACCAAATAACCCTGTGACGAAACGCGCCGCTCTTCTTTGGATCTTCTCTATCTCCTCCGTCAGACCGATCTGGTACGGATCCCACACTGATGAGCAATACTCAAGTATAAGGTCGAACGAGTGTTTTGTAAGCCACCTCCTTTGTTGATGGACTACATTTTCTAAGCACTCTCCCAATGAATCTCAACCTGGTACCCGCCTTACCAACAATTAATTTTATATGATCATTCCACTTCAAATCGTTCCGCACGCATACTCCCAGATATTTTACAGAAGTAACTGCAACCAGTGTTTGTTCCGCTATCATATAATCATACAATAAAGGATCCTTCTTTCTATGTATTCGCAATACATTACATTTGTCTATGTTAAGGGTCAGTTGCCACTCCCTGCACCAAGTGCCTATCCGCTGCAGATCTTCCTGCATTTCGCTACAATTTTCTAATGCTGCAACTTCTCTGTATACTACAGCATCATCCGCGAAAAGCCGCATGGAACTTCCGACACTATCTACTAGGTCATTTATACACTCCTGGAAATGGAAAAAAGAACACATTGACACCGGTGTGTCAGACCCACCATACTTGCTCCGGACACTGCGAGAGGGCTGTACAAGCAATGATCACACGCACGGCACAGCGGACACACCAGGAACCGCGGTGTTGGCCGTCGAATGGCGCTAGCTGCGCAGCATTTGTGCACCGCCGCCGTCAGTGTCAGCCAGTTTGCCGTGGCATACGGAGCTCCATCGCAGTCTTTAATACTGGTAGCATGCCGCGACAGCGTGGACGTGAACCGTATGTGCAGTTGACGGACTTTGAGCGAGGGCGTATAGTGGTCATGAGGGAGGCCGGGTGGACGTACCGCCGAATTGCTCAACACGTGGGGCGTGAGGTCTCCACAGTACATCGATGTTGTCGCCAGTGGTCGGCGGAAGGTGCACGTGCCCGTCGACCTGGGACCGGACCGCAGCGACGCACGGATGCACGCCAAGACCGTAGGATCCTACGCAGTGCCGTAGGGGAATGCACCGCCACTTCCCAGCAAATTAGGGACACTGTTGCTCCTGGGGTATCGGCGAGGACCATTCGCAACCGTCTCCATGAAGCTGGGCTACGGTCCCGCACACCGCTAGGCCGTCTTCCGCTCACGCCCCAACATCGTGCAGCCCGCCTCCAGTGGTGTCGCGACAGGCGTGAATGGAGGGACGAATGGAGACGTGTCGTCTTCAGCGATGAGAGTCGCTTCTGCCTTGGTGCCAATGATGGTCGTATGCGTGTTTGGCGCCGTGCAGGTGAGCGCCACAATCAGGACTGCATACGACCGAGGCACACAGGGCCAACACCCGGCATCATGGTGTGGGGAGCGATCTCCTACACTGGCCGTACACCACTGGTGATCGTCGAGGGGACACTGAATAGTGCACGGTACATCCAAACCGTCATCGAACCCATCGTTCTACCATTCCTAGACCGGCAAGGGAACTTGCTGTTCCAACAGGACAATGCACGTCCGCATGTATCCCGTGCCACCCAACGTGCTCTAGAAGGTGTAAGTCAACTACCCTGGCCAGCAAGATCTCCGGATCTGTCCCCCATTGAGCATGTTTGGGACTGGATGAAGCGTCGTCTCACGCGGTCTGCACGTCCAGCACGAACGCTGGTCCAACTGAGGCGCCAGGTGGAAATGGCATGGCAAGCCGTTCCACAGGACTACATCCAGCATCTCTACGATCGTCTCCATGGGAGAATAGCAGCCTGCATTGCTGCGAAAGGGGGATATACACTGTACTAGTGCCGACATTGTGCATGCTCTGTTGCCTGTGTCTATGTGCCTGTGGTTCTGTCAGTGTGATCATGTGATGTATCTGACCCCAGGAATGTGTCAATAAAGTTTCCCCTTCCTGGGACAATGAATTCACGGTGTTCTTATTTCAATTTCCAGGAGTGTATATATTGTGAAAAGCAATGGTCCCATAACACTCCCCTGTGGCACGCCAGAGGTTACTTTAACGTCTGTAGACGTCTCTCCATTGATAACAACATGCTGTGTTCTGTTTACTAAAAACTCTTCAATCCAGCCACACAGCTGGTCTTATATTCCGTAGGCTCTTACTTTGTTTATCAGGCGACAGTGCGGAACTGTATCGAACGCCTTCCAGAAGTCAAGAAAAATAGCATCTACCTGGGAGCCTGTATCTAATATTTTCTGGGTCTCATGAACAAATAAAGCGAGTTGGGTCTCACACGATCGCTGTTTCCGGAATCCATGTTGATTCCTACATAGTAGATTCTGGGTTTCCAAAAACGACATGATACTCGAGCAAAAAACATGTTCTAAAATTCTACAAGAGATCGACGTCAGAGATACAGGTCTATAGTTTTGCGCATCTGCTCGACGACCCTTCTTGAAGACTGGGACTATCTGTGCTCTTTTCCAATCATTTGGAACCCTCCGTTCCTCTAGAGACTTGCGGTACACGGCTGTTAGAAGGGGGGCAAGTTCTTTCGCGTACTCTGTGTAGAATCGAATTGGTATCCCGTCAGGTCCAGTGGACTTTCCTCTATTGAGTGATTCCAGTTGCTTTTCTATTCACAGTGCCATCAATTCATAGAAATTCACGACAATCGTCGAAATGTCCTTTCTTTTGCAGGACCATAAAGCCATCGGATTATGGACTCTTGCACCCTTTCTAAGATCGCCTACCACTATCTCCAGTTTACACCAATTTCCATGACACTTTGATGGTGTCTCCTCATTCGGAATGAATGTTACATCCCCACAGATAAAAATCGAAAGACTTGAGATCTGCTGAACGTTGAAGCTACTGAATTGGTTCTCCCCTACCAATCCGTATCTCACGGTAACCATAGACCAGTGCTTCTCCAATAGTGTGGTCAAATTGCGTCGGAGCCGTCATGAACGTACCGTTCTAGCTTATCTAGCAGATTTAAACTATGTGCCGAATCGACACTCGAACCTGAGACTTTTGCCTTTGGAGGACAAGTGCTCTGCCCACGGCTCACAAGCGGCCCTCATAGCTTCAGTTCCGCGCGCGGCCCAGCACGTAGTTTTAACCTGCCAGTAAGTTTAAAAAAAATGCATACTCCACTGCAGAGTGATAATTCATTGCAGAAGAATTCATTCCAAGGTTGAACTTTACAGAAAACACGGCACAAAATTTTCCTTTGGATAACTAATCAAACATGCTTACGTGACATTTTATTGCTGATTTTGATATGAGGAACTCGCCAGCAAAATTAATATGAAGTTTTTTTTCAGGGGCATTTTCTCAAGTGTTTCGGCCAGATATTTGCAATTTCGATTTTGCAATGTGCAGACAGAGTCAAACTAAACAAATACTGCTTATAATGAAGCCTAGTTTCAATTGGAAAATTCGATTTGTTTCCCGCTACAAACAACAATTTTATTCAAGTGGATGCAAAAAACTTAAGAATTTGGGCAACCACAGTCACGATAAATCCTTTTGTGAAATAAAACCGCTTCAGTTGTAAAATCTCTTTAATTCTTACGCACTACCGTTTTCACAGCACTTACGGCTGCCTCTTCAGGTGCAAATGTGTAAGTGGAAAAACAATCATGTAGAAAACTAAATAATCCCAACCCTAAGGTGAAAACGTAATGAAAAATGTACTCATTGGAGTCAAGTCATGATATACGAGTACATAACATACCGAAAGACCCAGCATTCATAGTCAGTCCCATGTAACAGACTATCCGCAAAAAGGTGAATGTCCAAAACTTTATGAGATACAGTGGAGAACGCTCTCATGAAAACTGTGGAGAAGAGTAATAAATAATGAAGAATAAATTTATGTAGAGTCGCAGTGGATAAGAAGGAAATATAAGAGGCACTCGCCGAACGTCAACATGTAGAGTTGAACACCCACTAACACATGGTATCTACGTGATAGTCCACCGGCTAAAAACTTTTGCCGCCATAATAGTGGTACGTCAAGGAAAATGGACAGCAGTGTAAGGATTTCCATTAAAACATAAAATAAAAAATGATACTATAATAAGTAGGCGTAATCCATGACCTGAAGGTTTAGCTAGCATCCCATATAACTTGCACATGGCATGATAATTAGACAGACGGAAAGAGAGTGCAGGAACGACAGTAAGTAAACTAAATGGTACCCAAAAACGGGATGATATACTGCAAATATGAAAGAGATGATAAAGATTTATTACAAAGGAAGAAACTTATCAAAAAAGAGGTAGGCACTGATGAGGGAAGTGCACGCCACAATGCCCAGGCGTTACTGAGAAACACGAGTAACCGACTAGCATCAGCAACAACTGAAGCACTTTTCATTCTTAACATATTAAAGTGACCATTCGATCGAGAGATCCCAATTTAGTGTAGCCCGGTATTTGGTTTAACGACATGTCGTCTGATATTTACTATATCAGTACACATTTGTTCTCCATCTCTTCCATGATTCATCGCAAATGCCGGTCCATATTGCGTTGTCTGCTATCGCTACGCAGCAGCGCTATTCAGTGTCTGTTTTGGTGTCCCTGTTTACAAAATCGGTTCAAATGGCTCTGAGCACTATGGGACTTAACATCTGTGGTCATCAGTCCCCTAGAACTTAGAACTACTTAAACCTAACTAACCTAAGGACATCACACACATACATGCCCGAGGCTGGATTCGAACCTGCGACCGTAGCGGTCACGCGGTTCCAGACTGAAGCGCCTAGAACCGCACGGCCACACCATGTTTACACCTATCGCTAAATCGAATATCGCACTGGACAAATTTGTAACCGCTGAATGAACTGACACATAGAAGTCCACTTTTAAAAAATTCGTTTTTGTCGATAAACTTTCAATTTTCCTTTTACACTGAGCATCGCATGAAATACGTACGCGATGAGTAGTACTTGCTTGAAACGACTATCTACACACTGTAAAACACAACTGCAAATTTCTGCCGAAACAAGAGAGAATATGCGTATGACGACTCTTAGGAGAGATACTTAACATCTACAGTTACCACTGTCCGGATTAAAGCAATTCACTACAACGGTTGTATTCAATTTGTGCCGCACAGCGCTCTGGGGCGTCGAGGATTTGTTTCTTAGTGGCAAAGAAGACAGTTGTAGGAAATTTCATTTCTGGTGTCAGTTTGTGAGGTCTCAGAGGAATTCCACCTTAGATGTTGGCCAGCCTGCGTAACCAGTCATAACCTGGAAGCTGAACTGTCGCACATTACGCTTAGCACCAGTAGTGATTCTTGTTTTTTCAACCAGTTCTTATTATATATGAATTTGTTATAAAGTTGATAAAAGCCATAAAATAAAAAAAAATTTTAAATTTTTCAAGTGGAAATAAAAAGCAAGAACTTACTGAGGATAACAAGGAACGTCGTAATGAAGATAGGAAATGCAACTATAGAAAATACGACAGTACTACTTAGACTATGGTTTCATGTACAGCGTTGCGAACAATGAAGATCGTCCATAGTTTCTTTTGTATTTGAAAGTGTTTTTTGTTGAATTTGTGGTCCCTAGCATATTAGAGCTTCATCTAAAAAGTGTTCATAAGAATGAACAGGTTAAAGAGAAACTTCAAGGGAGCTTCACAAGGCCATTGATAGCAATAGACGCGTTCATTTAATTTGCTGTCTGCGATTTTTTGAAGAAAAAAGTAAATGATGAAAGATCTTTTCTTGTAAGGAAATAAATGCAGGTATGACAGGCAAAGATACGTTCGAAATGGTGGACGACTTCATGACAGAAAATCAAATTAACTAGAGTCACTGGTTGGTGTGTCTGCGGAGCAGACTTCGAAATACTGGGACAGTGTCGTTAGAGAAACCACCGAAATTCGCACCACGGATAATCTTGTCAAACGGGACCGTGGCTATAATCTCTGCAAGGCTTGGGAACCAACTCTGAGTCTAATTAAGAAGACGCTCAGCAAACACAATGACGTGGCGACAAGAGTGGACAGTGCAACTACATCGACGCTACCACGAAGCCGACGCAAACGTCTCCACTACTGGCGACGCGCGCCCTCGGGTGTGGACCACGAAGAAGTGTGCTGCTGCTGCTATTATTTCTGCGAAGCGTGTGGCGGGTCGCTGCGCGACGAGACAGGCTCAGGCAACTGAGCACGCCTCGTCGACAACCCCATCCAGCCCCCATTTCAAGACGATCACAGGCGACACCCTGCTTCAATATTTGGATTTTCGCTCGCTTTCCGTTCCAGAGCTATATGCTAGCATGCATCGCCTGGCCACAGGGGGCGCATACGTCGCACGAGAGGTAGACGAGAAGACATTCCGTGTCTTTCAACAATACCAGCTGGCCACTGCACGGTTGTTAAGAGGCTAGGGTCCTGCCAGGTGCCCCGTCAGGCGTGTCGAAGAAAGACAACACTGTCCTGTCGCAGGCTTGGCTTTTCAATCAGCTAATGTCCTGCTGGTTGCCCACCGGTCGTGGCCAGTCAAGAGACCGCAGCCCTGCCAGTATCTGCCCCACCAGGCTTAACAAATTAAAAGCCAGGCTGCCAGCACACAATGAACAAGCAGCGCAAGAGGCTGCTGAAATCACGAAGGCAAACCTTGGCGACCTCAAACTCGACGATGGAAATCTCGCTGCCGCCTCGAAAGAGACCAGTAGCAACGGAGAACAATGAGTCCTCCACGCTCTCTGATTCGGTTGACAGATGACAGCAGAAGAAGAAGTCACCCACGCCCGAGAGCGCAACACGGCCACTACGGCCGACCAGAGGGAAGAAGACAGGTTTTTCGTTCCAAAGCAGAGGCACACGGCTCTAGCAAAGAAGCTCGAACCGGTGCAGCCGCTGCGGACGAATAATTCTTTGTCAGGTATTCCAGCAGAGCAAGAGGTCGTTGATATGGGTGCAACCAAAGACCAGGAGGGCAGCCACTCCGCCCCCTTCCCCCTCCAATAGCAGTACTCTGGACAAGTCTTTCCCTGAGAAGTTCAAGGGGTTAGCATCCGCCACTGAAGTAAAGTCGATTCCGGCTAGAGCTCTACAAGTTTTCGCTCTCTAACATGGTCGACTATAAAAATGCTATGCAACTCATCGAAGACAAGGGAATCCATTGTTATACACATAACGCTGAACCCCTCAGACTACTGAAAGTGGTATTCCGCCACCTTCCCATGAGGATGGAGCCCGTCCTCCTCAGAGAGGAGGCTACAGCATCCAGTTCGCGGGCTCGATGAAGTCGTCCAGGATGAGGAAGTACATGACTTTTTTCCTGGTCGTCCTGGTGGACATCATCAAGTGTAGGAAGACATGATTGCCCGAGTGTGGGTGAAAGTCGAGCCACTCTGGGCAAAGGGCAGAAGAGCGCAATGCTTTTCCTGCCAGGTCCTGGACCACGTAGACTGTTCCTGGAAGATGCCAGCCTGCTGCGTCAAGTTTGCAGGCTCGCACCAGAGTCATGAACGCAAGAAGTCAACGGAGAAAACACAACAGTTCTGCAACTGTAGCGAGCCACATGTGGCTAGCTACAAGGGCTGCCCTGCATTCAAACGGAACGCCAGACGAAGAGGACATGTGGCACCCTCTCACAAAGTGCAACCATGCACCAGCTCCACTGCTGCCATCAAGGGAGTGTCCACTGACACCCCACGCATGCAGCAGAAGACGCAACACGCTCAGCAGTCAGTAGCAGTCAGTTGCTGTGGCCGGAACACTCGCAGCTGCCGAGACTGGCTGATCAGCCACCCCCCCCCCCCCCCCCCCCGACTGCATCTCAGGTGACCCACGATGGGCGTGGTTGGCGTTCGGAGCGTCCCCCTCATGGTACGTCCACACAGTGTGCAGGTCTCATCGCATACCATATTGACATATTGATGAGGCAGCACAGTCGCGTACTACTGGTCAGACACCGATGGCCACCCCCTTGGACACTCAAGCAAAAGGAGCAGAGGCAATGGAGCTGGGCACGCTATTATGGTCACTCAACGCCCTACTACAACAGCTGCCAGTCCTAGTCATGGCATTAACGGCGGCCCTTCAGGCTGGTACCGCCCAATCCCTGCTATGATGATGATCGTATCCAAGGCCTGTATCGCCAGCAGGGTGAGTTTCACCAGTTTCTCCAAGACAAGGCAATGACATCTCTCTTATCTGCGAAATCCACCTGAAACCTTGCGTCAACGTAAGGGTAGCAAATTATGCTTGCTACCCTTACGCCAGGCAATAGCTGGTGTAGGAACGGCCGTCTACACCTTGACGACACTTCAACGCCACCAAGTGCACCTGCCAGACTTGGAAGTCACTGGGGTGATCCTGCAGCCAGCACCCAACGCACACTGTCAGAAATCACATACCAGTGGTCTATGACATTGACGTTGTCAACGCTGTAGTTCCACCTCGCCGTCCAAACTACCCGTGTATAGACCTCGATCGATACCAGGAGGGTAGTCATGACACTGCTGGCAGATGCGCCAGACATCGACGAGGTGGCTGCCAATGCTGCCTTGCGGTTTCTCAACCGCCAGCTGCTACAGGCAGCTGAAGCAGTCTCCCCATCCCCACCCTCATAACAGCCAGATTGTTCCTGATGCCTCCTGCCACACATGCAGAAGTGATAAGGGAGAAGAATCAGGTGTTCAAAGAATGGCAGGTCACCCATAAGCTATTCACAAAGAATCATCTCAACTGCATGTGGCCAGAGATCAACTCAGCTGTTGAGGCACACAGAAAACGTGATTGGGCTGACTTGGTGGCTACACTCAATCCTGAGGACGGCAGCACCTGGCGCGTGGTTAAGTGCTTCCTGCGTAGGTAGACGGCAGCTGGTCCAGCCACTGAATATCAGCCAGGAAAGCATCAGTAGCCTAATGGGAAATGTTCAAATGTGTATGAATTCCTACAGGAATGAACTGCTTAAATCATCGGGCCCTAGACTTACACACTACTTAAACTAACTTATGCTAAGAACAACACACACACCCATGCCCGAGGGAGGTCTCTAACCTCCGGCAGGAGGGACCGTGTAGTGCGTAACATGAAGCCTCAAACTGCACGATCACTCCGCGCTGCCCAATGGGAAACCCAGGGGCCTAGCAGACCACTTCAAGGTGTCTTTCACACGTGGGGAAGACGTCCTAGACTAGGAACATCTCTGCCGGGTGGAGGAGCATCTCCACATGTTCCTGGCTGCAAGAGAGGATGGAGACGAAATCGACCCCATCCTAGAGGAAGAGGTTGGCCCACAACTGTAGTCACTCAGCATCAGAAGGATGGGAGGCGATGACAGCGTCGACGACCTCCTACTGAGGAACTTACTGGCTGGGACCCACCAGCCCCTTGCAGGTATATTCAACAATATCCTTCGCTCAGGATATTGTGGAAACACACAGAAATGGTAGATTTCCCCAAAGTGAACAAGGACCCGCTACAAGTCATCAACTACCGACCCATCAGTCTCCTCCCATCACTCTCCTCCTAGGTGTTTGAGCTTTTGTACACCAGAAGGCTACTTCGACACGTGACAACCAAAGTAATTCTACCAGACAAGCGGTTTTTGAAGTGGTCACTCCACCGTCCACCAGCACATGCAGCTGGTTGAGGAGGCTACACGAGCCACTTGGACAGTGGGACCTCCACACGCTGGCCAATACGTGCCGGAATGCCGCAGTGGTCGGTACTCGCCCCCTGTTGTACACGCTCTACACTGCTCATGCTCTGCAAGTGGCAAGAGTGAAGTTGGCACTATATGCCGACAACACCGCGTTATTTGTGTGGAGCATGAATATGGCAAGTGTGGTCGACGAAGTGTCGGCTGAAATACGACGCCACAAATGGCCAGACGGTGATCTTCACAAGACGATCACTGGCTGCCCATTTACCGCCGATAAACATCATGGGAGGCCCCATCGCATGGACCGGGACCAGGAAATGCCTCGGGGTCACCCTTGACGAGCGGCTTACCTGGCTACAAGTCCTGTATCCCCTGCTCAGACATTCCTCGACTCTTCCCCTGCACCACGGCACCACGCTCTATCTGGCACTGATAAGATCAGTGGTAGAGTACGTAGCCATGGTGTGGGGCAATGCAGCAGACATGCATGTTGGCGCTCTTCAGAGGATGGAGAAGCGAGAGCTCAGACTCGCTCTGCACCTGCCGTGGCAGTGCTGAACAGCTCGTGTACACGAGCAGACAGGCATCCCACTATTATGGAATAGGTTACGCTGTTTTAAGAGAAGGTCGAAACATTGAACAATCAGTTCATTCAGGACCTGGGCCACCAAATCCACTGCAGGGTAACAGGGTAATAGCCTGACATGTTACAGAAATAACCACCTAAAACAGACACAGGACGCCAAGAGTCCACAGAGGACAGCTCTACACGGGAGATTCATTAATGCCATGAAAGCAGAGTCTGCAGGAATAGCGCCAAACGCTTAACCTGCGCCAATAACGAGCCAGTGAGCTACAGTGGGACCGGCAGTTTACGAGAACAGAAAAAGCCGAAATGTCCAACTCGGCTACCATCAGTGGTAGCAGCAAAACTGTTGTCGTAACCAGTCCACACCAGAGTGCCCACGAAAGGCAAAGGTCTCGAGTTCGAGTCCCGGTCCGGCACGCAGTTTTAATCTGCCATGAAGTTTCACAACAGTGTTGTACGACAGAACAGTTCAGTCACCTCCGAGAATAGGGATTTCTCCGTGGCAGAGCCGGCGACATTCCCCCAATACCCGAGCATGTGTAGATGGGACGACATAACTCGCAGATACCTTCAAGTGAGGCAACAGCCAAGCTAGGTGTCAACGAAGTGGGCGCACGGCACTCCTATGTACGACCACACACACAAGATAGGATACCATCACAACAAAATGAACTGCAGCACGAACCCCACCCCACTGCCCCCACCAGCAAAGGAAGAAGAGCGCAGAACACAGACACGCCCAAACGCCAACCACAAACAGCAGAAATAAATGTGTGTGAAATCTTATGGGACTTAACTGCTAAGGTCTTCAGTCCCTAAGCTTACACACTACTTAACCTGAATTATCCTAAAGACAAACACACACACCCATGCCCGAGGGAGGATTCGAACCTTCGCCGGGACCAGCTGCACAGTCCATGACTGCAGCAAACAGCAGAAGCCAGGACATCACCAGCCGTCAATCGCAACAGGAAAAAGTGACTCAAGCGTGGGAACAGGTTCCCTTTGCAACCTTGCCTGCCACGCATACGAGAAACA
This sequence comes from Schistocerca piceifrons, assembly GCF_021461385.2. Taxonomy (NCBI): domain Eukaryota; kingdom Metazoa; phylum Arthropoda; class Insecta; order Orthoptera; family Acrididae; genus Schistocerca; species Schistocerca piceifrons. The sequence continues at coordinate 175,552,591 of NC_060149.1, read as the reverse complement.
GGCTTGCCAAATGACATCACGCAACACAAACTGACAACACCATACATAGCTCCACCAAAAGCATAATTAAGAACAATGTTAAACATCTAATAGTCACCAAATTTCGAAGAGGCTTTCTCGAGTTAAAGGTAAAGGGTGTGTAAGAACTACAAAAAGACCTCCGGCAATCATGTTACCCCGAAGCTAAGATCCAATGGTAAAAACCATGAGGGCCTAGAAAAAATCACAATCGCAGAGTCGCACCATCCCTCTCAGTAATTACCAAAAAAATCCAGCTAGACACACCTGAAGAGGTCGTCCGCAACCAAATGAAGCTGCAGGGACTAGAAGGGGAAACGGCATGGTGAATAACCTCCAGTATAAACAACTCACCAATGGAAATATTTAGAATCATTACGCGAGAACAACGAACAGTAGACCAACTACTACCAGAAGACGTCAACATAGACTTCAAACGAAGATTAGCAGAACCACCACACGACCCAGCTCCCCAACCAGCACAGTGCGGAGGTACCGATCCCTCTACAATCCCATTACAAAATGCACACAACAAGCTAAGTGCGCCAGATGCGAGGGAATCACAACCTCTCTCAGTGCAGCCTAGGCGAAGAAAAGTGCGCCAACACACACTATCTTCCAGCACTATGGATGACACGAACGAAACAAATCGACCAGATGGACACTACTCACATACACACTGTACAAAAAGAACAATACAGGGTGTTACAAAAATGTACGGCCAAACTTTCAGGAAACATTCCTCACACACAAATAAAGAAAAGATGTTATGTGGACGTGTGTCCGGAAACGCTTAATTTCCATGTTAGAGCTCATTTTAGTTTCGTCAGTATGTACTGTACTTCCTCGATTCACCGCCAGTTGGCCCAATTGAAGGAAGGTAATGTTGACTTCGGTGCTTGTGTTGACATGCGATTCATTGCTCTACAGTACTAGCATCAAGCACATCAGTACGTAGCATCAACAGGTTAGTGTTCATTACGAACGTGGTTTTGCAGTCAGTGCAATGTTTACAAATGCGGAGTTGGAAGATGCTCATTTGATGTATGGATTAGCACAGGGCAATAGCCGTGGCGCGGTACGTTTGTATCGAGACAGATTTCCAGAACGAAGGTGTCCCGACAGGAAGACGTTCGAAGCAATTGATCGGCGTCTTAGGGAGCACGGAACATTCCAGGCTATGACTCGCGACTGGAAAAGACTGAGAACGACGAGGACACCTGCAATGGACGAGGCAATTCTTCGTGCAGTTGACGATAACCCTAACGTCAGCGTCAGAGAAGTTGCTGCTGTACAAGGTAACGTTGACCACGTCACTGTATGGAGAGTGCTACGGGAGAACCAGTTGTTTCCGTACCATGTACAGCGTATGCAGGCACTATCAGCAGCTGATTGGCCTCCACGGGTACACTTCTGCGAATGGTTCATCCAACAATGTGTCAATCCTCATTTCAGTGCAAATGTTCTCTTTACGGATGAGGCTTCATTCCAACGTGATCAAATTGTAAATCTTCACAATCAACATGTGCGGGCTGACGAGAATCCGCACGCAATTGTGCAATCACGTCATCAACACAGATTTTCTGTGAACGTTTGGGCAGGCATTGTTGGTGATGTCTTGATTGGGCCCCATGTTCTTCCACCTACGCTCAATGGAGCACGTTATCATGATTTCATACGGGATACTCTACCTGTGCTGCTAGAACATGTGCCTTTACAAGTACGACACAACATGTGGTTCATGCACGATGGAGCTCCTGCACATTTCATTCGAAGTGTTAGTACGCTTCTCAACAACAGATTCGGTGACCGATGGATTGGTAGAGGCGGACCAATTCCATGGCCTCCACGCTCTCCTGACCTCAACCCTCTTGACTTTCATTTATGGGGGCATTTGAAAGCTCTTGTCTACGCAACCCCGGTACCAAATGTAGAGACTCTTCGTGCTCGTATTGTGGACGGCTGTGATACAATACGCCATTCTCCAGGGCTCATCAGCGCATCAGGGATTCCATGCGACGGAGGGTGGATGCATGTATCCTCGCTAACGGAGGACATTTTGAACATTTCCTGTAACAAAGTGTTTGAAGTCACACTGGTACGTTCTGTTGCTGTGTGTTTCCATTCCATGATTAACATGATTTGAAGAGAAGTACTAAAATGAGCTCTAACATGGAAAGTAAGCGTTTCCGGACACATGTCCACATAACATATTTTCTTTCTTTGTGTGTGAGGAATGTTTCCTGAAAGTTTGGCCGTACCTTTTTGTAACACCCTGTATATCGCACCGACCGCAAAAACATAGCTTCATACCAGAGACAAATGCGACCTCGCAAAATTAAATACCGTCCGAAAAGACAGACAAGCTGGCAGGAGAGGCGTCGCCATTTATGTAAATGACTCTATAACAGCAAAGGAAACCGCACTCCCTGCTACATAAAATAATCTAGAAGCCATAATAGTGAAAATCACCGACAGGAACAAGATGACACTCAAAATAGCAAGCATGTACAACCCCTCAGGAACGGACTAGCAACACAGTTCATCCAATATGTCATATCACACAATCGAACCATCCTACTGGCAGATCTCGAAGCCAGAAACCACACAGTAGGAGGCAGACAAGACAATGGGTACGGTAGACTACTTTTCGACCTACTCATAACTGAACCCATTCTCAGCTACCAATAAACGAGCCCACCTTCATCGTCCTCCAGGACTCATCAACACCAGATCATATCTTATACAGCTGAGACATCAATGACACACCTCTCAACAACTTCAACGCAACCTCCTCCCCCACAGCCGGCAGAAGAACCATACAACAGTACAGTAAAGCAGACTCGAACAAATACCAAGACATACTGACTGAAGAACTTGACGCCCCAGTCAGTATTAAAGACACAGACGACCTACAACCAGTAGTTAATGGACTTGAATCAGCTTTCCACAAAGCCACAAATTAAACAATACCCACAAAAACAACAGAAAACTGGAAACCCTCCATTCCCCCAGAAGCACTAACTCTAATACGTCAAAAAAGCAACTACAGAGACAATGGAACGAGGAGACAATTTAGAGTTAAAACGTTAATGGAACAGACAGAACGCCAGATTCAAAAGAATTATTTCGACACACAAACAGCAATGGGACGACACAGGTGCACAGCTACACTACAAAGAGGGCAGAAAATTCTGGAATGGATTTAAAATATTAACAGGTCAACGAAAGACGCCTAATTCCCCCCTACTACTAAACAATGGACCAACGACACAACACAAAGAACAGACAGAAGCGTTCAAACAGGTGTTACAAGAAGTGTATTCATTCCCAAACGACAATAAATTTGACGAACAGTTAAAACAACAGACAGAAAACCAGCTAACAAATACTAACAAGCCCCACGACCGAAACAAATGAATACCAAGCCCTCACTCAAGACATAACAGAGGCGTATATAGAAGACGCAGTCCACCAGGAACAAATTCGACCCCCGGGCAAAACAGAATAAAAAGAATCGACCTCCAAAAAGCCCCACCACATCTCCTTAGCCCTATATTATCCCTTATCTACAACTGCTACATGAACTCCGAAACCATGCTGACGAACTGGAAGACTAGCAGGACAATTATGATACCCAAACCGGACAAACCCAATACTGACCCCGCTCTTATAGACCAATATCGCTACTTGACGTAATCGGCGAAACTTACGAACGCATAATGACGAACAGGATTAGGAAATTTACAGACGATAAAGGACTACTTCCTCTCATATAAGCTGGATTCAGGCAAAAAGACTCGACCAAAGACCCCTTACTGAAACTGACTGACAGCATAGCGAAAGGGTTCAACAAAGATCACGGCACGCTCGCTGTCTTTCTGTATAACGAGCGTGCCTGTGGCACAATGACCTGCTATATAAGCTCTTCGAAATAGGACACCCATCCAAAGAATAATAAATGTTGCCTCACAGAAAGAATCTGTATTGTAGACATAGGGAAAGAAAAATCTGGAGCATTTACAGCACAAGCAGGAGTACCCCAAGGAGGAACACTGTCTCCCCTGCTATATACCTTATATAAAGCCAACATACGAACAGTCAGGACACAAACAGAAACCGTAGGACTGTATGCAGACAATACAGCCTACAGGGTTTACAGAACTGAGAACAACGAAAGACGAACACTTACCTCACATTACCAAAACAAAGGATAACAAAAGTGGTGAATCCGTCCCAACTCAAACAAGTAGTAAGTAGTTCTATTCCAACACAGACACCTGACCAAAAAACGACAACAAGATGACAACGACATTCAGCTATTACTATGGGACTCCCATCTCGTACGTAACAACACGACTAAGTACCTAGAAGTAAACCTTGAGCGACACCTCAGCTGAACATACACATGACCTACATACTAAACAAAACAGACACAGACAAAACCTCATAAGACGGATACAAGGACACTTACAAAGCTGCAGCGAAGAAATAGAAGTACACACATACAGAACATATATAAGACTAGTGCTAGAGAATGCAGTCGCCCCACTCGGAGTAATACAGGCCCACACTGCTGAAAGACTCAATAGAACATAAAGAGGACTGCTCCGTAGCATCACCAGACTGCCATTCACAACTCCCAGCAATGAAGTATATGAAACCAGTGGGATTGAACCACTGCAAACAAAAGTGACCAAGCTAAAGACGAGACATGACAATCATATACTCCACACACGACCCGATATGGAAGATATACTCACGATAAACCACAGAGGAAACAGAAAATCCAAATACAAATACCTACCACCTCACACACAATAGCGCAAAACACAGCCAAATCATTCCCCGACTTTGCCGCAATCATGCTGCCCCTAACTGAAAACACAACACCTGCCCACCTGTACGAAAGGATAATGCATTAACCACACACGCACGCGAACACACACACACACACACACACACACACACACACACATGGCGTAGCACATCGGCACAAGAGACTAACAGATCGCAACAATCCTAACAACACTTACCACTCGACAACTTTCAACACATCCCCCTCAAGGAGCAACTGGATAATACCAAGGAAAGAGACTCAATACAACGTACGAAACCAACAATAATATGTTTAACAATATTATATTAAAACATACTAAAATATTACTACGCTCACAACTACCGTATTATACTAGATAGTCAAAAACTTATGTACATACAGCGACCAAAACTCCATTATTGTAAATTTATTACCTGTTGTAACTATATCATATCCTATTACCCATGTACAAGTCTTATTATTTCTGGGACGTTAAACACTAATCTCCTCCTCCTCCTCCTCTTACTATTTCACTAACTAATCTGTCATTTGTGTACCTTCCACTATTATTTATACATGTATTTTATGACAATTTCTTTTCATGTTTATATTGTAACGAAATTATAAAATATATATAAATTTAGCACTTGAAGGAAATATAAATAGTAATAAGAATAAATAAAATGTTAAAATCCTCTGGCTGAAAGAGGACGCCAGCATGCCTAAAAAGCCCGCCTCTTTCCTCAGAGGTGGGAATGAAAAGTGCCCAAAAAAACCCTCAGGAACTCAGTTCGTCGGCGCACATGACAATGGCAACATGTGTGATCACCAATATATTGTGTTCGTTTGAACTACTTCCATGGACTGTTTGATTGACAAAGAGATAATCGTTACTGAAGATATTTTTTCTGTAATTGAAAGACATTTATCTGCACTTCATCTTCATTTTGAAAAACACTTTCCTCAAAACTGTGATAGGTTTCAGTGGGTTCAGAATCCCTTCAGTAACGATTCTCCTTCTGAGTTCAATACTGCAGAAGAGGAGTGGGTACTACTTTCATCTGATTCTTCACTAAAAGTGAAATTTTCATCAATGACATTGCCAACATTTTGGTATTCAGTAAGAAAAGAGTTTCAAACGCCGAGCAAGAAAACATCGAAGGTATTAACAACTTTAACAAACTCCTATCTTTGCGAGCGACTGTTTTCGGCAATGACTTATTAAAACAATATACAGATCAAAACTTTGTGTGGCGAAGGAAATGAGGGTAGCTATATTTCATATGGTGCCAACATTTGCAAGTTGTCTAAACAAAAAGCTAGGTCAGGTGTTGCATTGAGGAAAGTAGTATTTTATTCGTAACTTTCTTATTAATTATTGCCATTGCACTGCAACATTGCTTCAGCAGCAAATAAATTTTCTTAAGGTTTTTGTGACTAACTTAGGCAAATACTGGATTGACACTCTAAAGTTCGATATATGTTATACAGGGTGTTCGAAGATATGTAGACAACCCTAATATTTCATAAACAGCTGAAATAGAGGAACTTGGTTCACTTCAAGTAATAACACCCAGACAGGCGGTAATGTCACTATACGTCTAACATTTCTAACTTTGTTTCCTTGCGAGATATCTTAATAATTATTTAAACGAACTATGTGCATTTTAAAGCTAGTGGGGAGTTCTTGAAAATAACCATACGCAGACATAACGGTTGTTAATGACCGAAGTAAAACTTTTACTGCGAAAATTCCTCCAGAAATTCGTTGGTTGTGGGGGGTCAAGGTTCCCTTATGAAGCAGTTTCATTTCGATTGCTATGTAAATATCGCATAATGCGGTTAGAACAGCTATTCGGGCTGCCTTGGATCTCACATCCGTTTTCACTGCAAACACGAGCAAGCGTTTTCTGACAACATCCCTCTTTTCTAAACCTCTCGTGTGGTGCAAAACCAAGCAAGGTAACATTCTAAAAAAGAACTGCAAATGCTTCAGTATTACGGTAAGTAGGCACTATGAGTAATGCACATTTCTAAAGGATGAAATATTCCACAGCTGATACGGAATCATAATCGCAGTTTGCGAGTTCATTCTTAGTTGAATACTGCCGTCGATCGTCAAGGCAGTGTCTCACAGTGCACTACAGTATTTCCAAAGAATTGACGAATATGTTGGACACGCTACACCTGGGTATCAAAGTTGGTGCTGTTGTTTGTAGGAAGAGGATATGCTGGGCTTCTTGGTTCCGTACGGCAATCGCACATTCATGCTTCGATAGTCGTATATGACATGCAGTCACTTTCAGGAGAAGATGTAACAGATCTACTAAAGAGACTGCCTAAACTTCTCTTGTCCGCCCTCTTTTGGAGTAATGCTGCGCGGTGTGTGATCCTTACCAGATAGGATGAACGGAGTACGTCGAGAAAGTTCAAAGAAGGGCGACATGTTTTGTTTTATCGAGAAATAGGGGAGAAAGTGTTGTGGACATGATACGTGAGTTGGGCTGGAAATCATTAAAACAAAGCCGTTTCCCGATGCTGTGGGATGTTCTCTTGAAATTTCAATCACTAACTTTCACCTCCAAAAAATGGTTCAGATGGCTCTGAGCACTATGGGACTTAACTTCTAACGTCATCAGTCACCTAGAACTTAGAACTACTTAAACCTAACTAACCTAAGAACATCGCACACATTCATGCCCGAGGCAGGATTCAAACCTGCGACCGTAGCGGTCGCGCGGTTCCAGACTGAAGCGCCTAGAACCGCTCGGCCACCACGGCCGACCTTTCACCTCCAAATGAGAAAATGTTTTGTTGTTTTTTCCGTGAGGTGTTCGAGAATGGAATAACAGAGAATTAGTGCGAAGGTGATTCGATGAACACTCTGCCAGGCCCTTAAGCGTGATTTTCAGAGTAGTCACATAAATGTAGGTTTAAATGTAGAAAACTCTTAACTGAGTCCCCTACACATGGCCCAGTTCAGAGTATAGGACGTATCACTATACTTTCTTCAGTCCTTAAGAATAATACCCAATTAATTTTGTGTGCGGGATTTCAGTAATAAACTTTTGATTGATTCTCCAGATATAGGAATGTTACAGAACCTACTTGAGTCCTGCAACTTGATACAGACAGTATACGTTTCAACTAGAATATAAGGAAAAAGTAGCACAGTGATAGACAGTACCTCCGTAGATCGTTCGCCATTTGAGAGGCCCACCGTGCGGAAAATTAATAATGGCCTGTCCTTTCATGATGCACAACTATTAACAGGAATAGAAGAATGGTCGTATTCTAGGGTAGGAAACAAAAGATTTAGAGATATGGACTCACTCGCAATGCAGACACTTACAATCAGTCCCGAAATGCACACTTTCTAAGAAGTCTACCACGCAAATAACTTAAACGACAAATAAAAGATTTCTACAAAACTAACGATTTTCTTTAGTAACACTTTTATGTTTAATATCCGGCCGACAATGAAGTCACCACATACGTATTCAGAAATGCAGCGCTTATAAGCAAGAGTCTGGATAACCGACACAGTTAGTAAACGGGAGCTTTACTACAACAATGGGCATTAACAGCCCTGTTACATAGTTTGAATACAGACTATAAGGCAAAGGAAGGAAGAATAGTGTCAGACAGACTCAAGTAGTGCATCACAAGAAGGAATAGGAGATCTCAGAAAAATTATAACTGTACGGCCAGCTGTGAAAGGAATATGAGGGCAGGAAGAGGGTGCTCAACATATTACATATTGTTTGTATACTCTGAATCAAGGAGTTTCCAACAAATCCCTTTGTTGTATACGCTGCTTTTGATTGCCTCCACGTTTCTTGGCGTGCTGTAAGGATGACCCCAATGTCTCACATATCACTTTCACAGGACAACACGTACCATTTGCGGCAGCATATTAGCCTATACTCGTATGTATGAGAGGTAGTCAAATGAAAACCGAACACTCTGCCACAATGGGATCATGGAGTGATTCCATTCAAAAGTAATCACCACACTTGTTAAGAAATTTATCCTACTGGGAGACGAGATGATCAATTTCTGTTTCGTAGGAGACATCCCACATCCAGTCGTTAACAGATTGACAACAGCATCCACTCTTGCACTTCCTCATCCTAGTGAAACCGACGTCCACTCCTTTCTTCAACTCTCCAAAAATGTCAGAATCTCACAGTGAAAGATCCAGGTTGTACGGTGGATGTTGCAGTGTTTCCTAAGCAAATCTTTACCCGATTGTGGTTCCATGTCCAAAGAACTTGTTACCATGTGATAGTCGGAGTATGTGCAGCGAGCGGTCGAACATGCAGGCCACCTCTGCTACACAGCTGTCTGAAGGGTAGTCGAATCGTAGCGAGCGGGCGAGAACGCATGCAGGCCACCTGTGCTACACAGCAATGTGCAGGGTAGTCGAATCACAGGCGCTAGCCATACGATACTGTGAGAGCTGCACGGACACACTAGGCCAGTCCGCCAACAACAATGGTGATACCCAACAACTGCATGCACCTGTGACGTAACACTATGCCGTTCCCCTACCACAGCGGTGACAGTATCCAAACGTAACAACAGTCGGGCCACCTGTCGCGGGGTTTGTGTGTTATGGGGGTGATCGGTTTTCATTTGAACGACCTTTATTCGATCATGGTCAAAACCACCCGAACGACCTAAACAGCATTCCGCCTGATTTGAATGCAGCCCACATAACGTAGATGTCTTGCACTTCCTCTGCTCTTTGCGATACAGCCGTTTGACTACACAAAATGGACACCACATGAGACATGTAGAGACTACTGTTCCTTACGGCAGTCAATCCAGATGTAAGTTAACGCCACGCTATTGATAATACAAGGGAATACGTTATTAGAGATGAGGCAGCCCGAAACGCATGTAAATCCATCTTTATTACAAAAAGTGACATTTCCAAAGCAGTACCACACTCGTTAGAATATGGGAAATCGAACTCTGTGACATAAATCATAGACTAGTCCTCAGGCAAAATTAAATACTTTTATGAACAACAGATTTTGAGCCGATATCTGGAATCCTAAAGTTCCATGTCAGTTCGAAGTACTTTTCTACACCTACATGTACATGGTTACTTCACACTTAAGTGCCTGGCAGAGGGTTCATCGATCCATTTTCATACTACTTCTCTACCATTCCACTCTCGAATGGCGCGTAGGAAAAAAAGGAACACCTAGAACTTTCCGTTCGAGCTCTGATTTATTTTATTATGATGATCATTTCTCCATACGTAGGTGGGAGTTAACAAAATATTTTCGCATTCGGAAGAGAAAGTTGGCGACTGAAATTTCATATATAGTTCTCGCCGCAGAGAAAACTGCCGTTGTTTCAGTGACTGCCACCCCAACTCGCGTATCATATCGGTGACACTCTCACACCTATTGCGCAATAACACGAAACGAGCTGCCCTTCTTTGCACTTTTTCGATGTCCTCCGTCAATCTTACGTGGTAAGGATCCCATACCGCTCAGCAATATTCCAGCAGAGGACGGACAAGTCTAAGGTAGGCTGTCTCTTTAGTGGGTTTGACGCGTCTTCTAAGTGTTCTGCCAACAAAGCGCAGTCTTTGTTTCGCCTTCCCCACAATATTATCAATGTGGTATTTCCAATTTAAGTTGCTCGTAATTGTAATTCCTAGGTATTTAGTCGAATTGACAGCCCTTAGATTTGTGCGATTTATAGTTTACCCAAAATCTATCGGATTTCTTTTGGTACCCATGTGGATGGCCTCGTACTTTTCTTTGTTTAGTGCCAATTGTCACGTAATGCACCATACAGAAATCCTCTCTAGAGCATTTTGTAATTGCAATTGATCGTCTGATCATTTTACTAGACGGTAAATTACAGCGTCATCTGCAAACAATCTAAGGGGGCTACTCAGATTATCACCTAGATAATTTATGTAAATCATGATCAGCAGAGGGCCTATGACACTACCTTGCGGAACGCCAGATATCACTTCTGTTCTACTCGATGATTTACCGTCTATCACTACGAACTGTGACCTCTCTGAGAGGAAATCACGAATCCAGTCACACAGCTGAGACGATACTCCATATGCACGCAATTTGATTAATAGTCAGTTATGAGGAACGGTATCAAAAGCCTGCCGGAAATCTAGGAATATGGAATCGATCTGAGATCCCTTGTCGACAGCACTCATTACTTCATGGGAATAAAATGCTATCTGTGTTGCACAAGAACGATATTTTCTGAATCCGTGTTGGTTATGTATCAACAAGTCATTTTCTTCAAGGTGATTCATAATGTTCGAGTACAGTACATGCTCCAAAATCCTACTGCAGATTGATGTCATTGATATGGGTCTGTAATTCAATGAGTTACTCCTATTTCCTGTCTTGAATGTTGGTGTGACCTGTGCTACTTTCCAGTCTTTAGGAGCAGACCTTTCTTCAAGTGAGCGGTTGTATATGTTTGCTAAGAAAGGCGCTATTGTGTCTGCATACTCTGAAAGGAACCTGACTGGTATACCATCTGGACCGGAAGACTTGCCTTTCTTAAGCGATTTGAGTTGTTTCGCAACACCTAAGGTATCTACTTTTATGTCACTCATGCTAACAGCTGTTCCGGTTTCGAATTCTGGAATATTTACTTTGTCTTCTTTCATGAAGGAATTACGGAAAACTGTATTTAGTAACTCCGCTTTTGAGGCACCATCAACGGTAACATTTACATCGCTATCGCGCAGGGACGGTATTGACTGTTTTTTTGCCACTGATGTACTTTACATACGACCAGAATCTCTTTGGGGTTTCTACCATATTTTGAGACAATGTTTCATTGTGTAAACTATTAAAAGCATCTCACATTGACGTCCGCACTAAATTTCGAGCTTCCGTAAAACGTAGCCAGTCTTGGGGATTTTGCGTTCTTCTGAATTTGGCATGCTTTTTTCGTTGCTTCTGCAACAGTGCTCTACTTTTGCTCTCTGAAAGCTTTTCTCGCACCTGCCAAACGTCCTTCCAGTGACGAGTGATTTTGGATAAGCTGGCTGTTCAGTAACCAATTTAAAAAATCGCCATTTACAGCGGCAAGCGCTCTGTGAAAACCTCAACAAGGATAGAGCATCACCGGTAATTTCTCTGTACTCATAAATCATGAGCATTTATTTGTGCAAGTGTGTAAAAATTAAATGAGATGCCCAACTGTTTTCCCCTGGTCCTGGATTCCAACCTACAGACATTTCTACAAAAGCAAATCTTTCGTGTCTGACCGAGATTCAATTACGGAAACGATCGCCATTGCTGACTAGGCATAAAGAGAATTAAATATCGAAGTTTTTACCAGTATAAATTAGGCAATCATAACTTTAAAATAAATGACGAAAATTTTTGTACTGAACTGGGACTCTTCATGTGTCCTGCCTACTTATCCAATATTGGGGTGCCTAGGAAATTTGCTCTCTTGGACTCTTAGACAATTGGAGCACATCCTATTAATGAATTTTTATTACAGTAGGATAAATGACAACACTTGACATTGAGAATTTACTATGGTGTGTCGCAAGCAAACCAAATCTTTGCAGTATACACAACTTCTAATACAAGTGAAACTATGCTGCTCCTAAGTAGCAGCTGTAGAGCTCATAGAACGGCTAGTCTTCAACTGGGCCGCGGCAAGGCGGCGCGGCGCTTATCTTCTCTTCGCCTAGAGGCCGCTGCTGTCTCGGTGTCGTCCTAGAGAGGCATCGGTCAGCGTACTATGGGCTGATTTCTTCTTCACAGCCCCCCCCCCCCCCCCTGGTCTGCTCTACCGTTCCTGAACGTCGTGCTGGCGCTTGACTTTTACTCCGGAACATTCCTGACCCCCCCCCCCTTCCCCCCAAAGCGACGGGCCGTCGTCATATAAGGAGCCCGACAACGGCGGGGGAGGTAGGAGTATGGATGCTACGCTGGACCGGAAGCCATCCATGGCTGCAGGGGACGTCAGGCTTCCGGTCTTACCCCGCCATCCGGCCTTCGCTCTGGCGGAAACGGCCTCCGGAAAACGAGCAGAATGTTACGCGTCCACCTCCTGAGCCCCATAACCAGATGTAGGAGAGGTTGGCTACTACGGTGTGGGCGGGTCCAGCTCCATGGGTAGTACGAGAAGAGGCGGAGGCGGCGGAGGCTCCGTCTCCATGGGGCCATCCTGCGGTGTCGTGATGACACCCTCTGGTGGCTGCCGTGGCCGCGCTGTCCTCGGTATCCGTGAATCTGGAGGGAGAGACACAGAAGGATCACCATGAACATGGCAGTTGCGAATTTGATTTTTATGTCTGGGCCTGAAATAAGATACATGCATGTGCCAAGTCGACGAATGATCTCGTCTCGCCCCCACCGTCTCCTGCCGCTAAAAACCATGAAAAACACAATATCACGCGGCGCGAAGCGATACTTGCTGCCTTAGATCGGCGCCGGATGTTGAAGAGGGTGGAGCAGGGTCCGATGTTGGCGGCCGTGGAGCAATTCCGCCGACGATGATCCATCTCCTTGATGCGAATGATAGCAGGCGACAAACAGTTGCAATGCTTGATCCCTGGTGTCCGCGGTGCGAAGCTTTGCCATCTGCTGGTTAACGGTTCTGACAAAACGTTCCGCTTCGCCGTTTGACTGTTGGTGGAACGGTGCACTATTTAGATGATGTATGCCATTACGTTCACAGAATGTTTCAAATTTATTTGACGTGAACTGAGGGCCGTTGTCCGACACTGACTTCAGGTAAACCTTCGAGGCAAAAAATAGAGGGCAAAACCTGAATTGTGATATGTGAAGCTGTCGAGTTCACTGGCACAACAAAGGGAAACTTTCTATACGTGTCAGCCACAACAAACCAACCAACGCGCATTCCGAAAAGGTCGTGCAAAGTTTAGGTGCACACGATGCCATGGTGACTGCGACTTAGACCAAGCAAAGAATTTTTGTGGCGGAGCAGACTGATTTTTCGCACATGCGTGACACTGACGTCATCTGTTCTGTTTGGGTGTCTATACCCTGCCAAGTACAGTGTCGACGCGCTAACTGTTTCGTACGGCCAATCCCCTAGTGTCCTTGATGAAGTAACTGCAACACTTCTTTTTGCAAAGCTTTGGGGATAAACACACGTGATTGTCCACTATCACTTTGAACAAGAATCACACCTTTCTGTATAGCGAGGCTATGTCGACGTGCAAAGTATCAGCGGCTACAGAGTTCTTTATGCTATGCAATGAGCGAGGCCAATATGTGCAAATGTATTTTAGCAAAATGTGCAAATCTGAATCAGAGAATAGTTCAGAGAAAAGGATTCAAGCAAGTCAGAAATCTGAGCATCGATGTGACAACAAGATACAGCGGAATCGTGAACTCTGTATCAGGGCCAATCGTAAGAGGTGAAAGTGGGTTCGCAGTTACCATGTAGAGCTGTCGGACGGTACACAATCTCGTACTGGTATTGAGACAACAAAGCCCATCGTTGCAATTTTTGGGCAGTTCATACAGGAACCGGCTTCGTCGGATGAAACAAGGACTGCAATGGCTTGTGATCCGTTAGTAAGTAGAATTTTCTGCCATACAAATAGTGGTGAATTTGGTGACACCAGACGCAACAGCCAATGCCTCTTTCTCTATTTGTGAGTAGTTGCACTGATCTTTGGACAACAATTTTGACGCGAAAGCAATAGGCCCGTCTTCATCATCAATTCTGTGCGAAATCATTGCACCGATTCCGTAAGAGGAAGCGTCAACTTGCAACACGGGCCGCGCGGGGTAGCCGTGCTGTCTTGGGCGTCTTGTAAAGGTTCGCGCGGCTCCCCCCCGTCGGAGATCCGAGTCCTCCCTCGGGCATGGGTGTGTGTGTTGTCCTTAGCGTAAGTTAGTTTACGTTAGATTAAGTAGTGTGTAAGCTTAGGCACCGATGACCTCAGCAGTTTGGTCCCATACGATCTTACCACAAAATTTTCTTGCAACAACTGGTTTGTCAGGGTCAAAGTGAACTAAGCAGCGATCACTGGGCAATGCATCCTTAAGTTTTTCAAAAGCTTCTTGGCACTCAGCTGTCCAAACAAAGGGACATTCATGCGACGCAATGGAGCTGTAATTTTTGCTGCATTCGGTATGAACCGAATATAAGAGTTTTCCCTAAAGCTGACTGCAGTTCTGTGACATTGCGAGGAACTGGTAACCCTCGCATGGCTAAAAAATGTGACTGAAGAGGATGTACACCTTGACTGTTGATGATATGCCCATGATACTCTAGCTCTGGTTTAAAAGAAATCACACTTGTCCAGTCTACACTTTAGTCATGCATCAGATGACACACGAAACAAAGTGCGCAAATTTACAATATGTTCTTCAGGTCTACGACTTGCTGCGACAATGTCTTCCAAATAGTTTTAACAGTTTGGTACTTGAGCAGTCAGCCGTTGGAAAATAGCGGGTGGGCAAGCACTGCCAAAAGGTAAACGCAAATATTTAAACAAGCCTAAATGAGTGTTAACCACACACACATATTGTGCATCGAGCGGTACTTTAAGATATGCGTCGCGCAAATCAATTTTTGAAAAGTAGCGACCAGCGTCTAATCTGTCCACGTGGCGTGGCAATGGATAAGTGTAAATCACAATTTGTGGGTTGACTGTAGACTTAAAGGCAACACAGAGGCGAAAGCGACCTGAAGTTTGGGGAGCAAAACCAGTAGACTTGCCCACTGACTAGTTTTTGTGGGTACAAAAGCTCCGCTATCTCTCAATTCTTTAAGATCAGCACCTACATTGTCCATTAAAGCAATGGGAACAGTTTTGGCCTGGCAAAATTTCGACTGAGCATTGTCTTTCACAGTAAGAAGTGCCACAAAATCGTTAGCAATGCCTAAACCTTCAGAAAAAGAGTTCTGAGAATTCTTTCAGCAAGCTAGCTACAATGTCTTTTGCATAGAATGCAGACACTGACTACACACTTTCCTGAATTTTAAAGCCAAACAAAACACATGAATCAAGGCCAAATATGTTCTCACAATCGCGTGATTGTAAGGTCACTGTTCGCGTACGCGAGCAATACATTGCAGGCAAAGTACTTTTTCTGGGAATGTGAATGTCTTGCCCATTATAGGCCGTCAGGTGTGTGCTAGTTTTCGACTGGCGTGGGGAGCCTAACAGTTCATACGTGTTACGATTCAGCAATGTAACAGAGGCACCCATGTCCAACCGAAATTTCACACGTTTTCCACAAAGAAGCAAATGAACTGACGTAGCACTGAAGAAACTGTTCGCGTGCTGGTTTTGCTAATGCCTGCAGTAGGCTTTCTATACACTGCATTAATTACATGGGCCCTGTGACTAGATTTTTATGGTTCAAATTGCTCTGAGCACTATGCGACTTAACTTCTGAGGTCATCAGTCGCCTAGAACTTAGAACTACTTAAACCTAACTAACCTAAGGACATCACACACATCCATGCCCGAGGCAGGATTCGAACCTGCGACCGTAGCGGTCGCTCGGTTCCGGACTGTAGCGCCTAGAACCGCACGGCCACTCCGTCCGGCTAGATTTTTGTGAGAGGGCAGTATCTTAAGTTTGTTCCGATGCAAACATACGGATTGTACATGTCCTTTCTTGCCACAAACTTACGACTATGCTTGTCGGGATGGGCACTCTCGGCGTTTGTGCCGTGAATAGCACCAAGGGCATGACTTAATTCTGTTTGCCTGTTTGGAGAGCTGTTCACGCGGCCCGGTGCGCAAGCTGCTGCTGCCTAACGGGCCGGTCACAAGTAAGGGGCGGCTCGACCCAACATGTGGCCACTCAAATTTATGGGTCTGAATCGTACTGATCTAGTATTTGTACCACGTGCTGAAATCAAGGATCAGACTGTTCCAAAATCAGTTTCCTAAGTCTGGCATCAGTTACATTGCAAACGATCACATCACGCAATATATCAGAATATAAAGAACCACAAGCACATCTGAATCTGCATTTCCTCGTCATACCCTGCAAATCTGTTACCCACTCGCAATAAGTTTGTTCTGATCGTTTCTTGCAATTAAAGAATTGGTACCGGGCTGCTACCACATTCACTTATTGGTCATAATAGTTAGTTAGCGAATCTACAACCTGATCATACGAAAGTTCACTTGGAGTGGCGTTAGGAAATAACTTCTGAATGAGTCTGAACACTGCACTTCTTACCGTGGACAGGAAATAGTGGAGTTTCAGAGTACCTGGTATGTTGTGAGATATTATGTGTGATTCAGATTGTTGCGACCACTCGAGCCATTCCTCTTGTTGTTCATTAAACTAGCGAAAAGGTACTATGGCACAAGGAGCTACTGTAGGTTCCTGTTCTGTTGGGCATGTAGCACTGGCCAGTAGCTGCTGCACCATGTCTAATAGTGTAGATATCTGCTGGGTCTGAAACTGAAACCTCTGCATTAGCTGTGTTGCATCCATCGCTTGCAGCTGAGGCGCCTGACAGGGGATTGGATAGGTGGGTTGCTCATATTGGGACGTGCAAATGCGATAAACAGACAAGGAAAGCAATAAAAACAAGTACAAAAGCAAAGAAAATGCCCGTAACGCCCACCTGGAAACACTGATTAGCAAAAACAAGAGAAGAGATACTATTAAAGAGAGTAAATCACCCCGGAAAGGAAGGACAAGAGAGATTTAAGGCGTCAACAAAACACAAAAGCCCATGGAAAAGGAAAACAGAGAATCAATAGTAGCTGTCGCTACGGAATCCGTTGACCTCCTTGTCGTCAATGTTGTGTCCTGCCTACTCGTCGAATATGGGGTGCCTAGGACACCTAACTTCTCGGATCGCTAGACAACAATTCAAGTAAATCGCATTAATGAATTTTTATTACACTAAGATAAATGACAATACTTAGCTTTGAGAATTTACAGTGGTGTGTCGCAAGCAATGGGCGACAGACGAAACAAGATAATCTGTCCAGTATACACAACTCCTAATACAAGTGAAACAATGCAGTTTTTAAGTCGCTGCTGTAGAGCTCATAGAACTGCTAGTCGTCAACGGAGCCGCGGCCAGGCGGCGCAGCGCTTATGTTCTCTTCGCCTAGAAGCCATTGCTGTCTCGGTGTCGTCCGAGAGAGGGGTCGGTCAGCGTACTATAGGCTGACGTCTTCTTCACAGCCCTCTCTGCTCTACCGTTACTGACCGTCGTGCCGGTGCTTATTTCCCTGTTAACTAACTACGAACAGTATTTACACTACTGGCCATTAAAATTGCTACATCACGAAGATGACGTGCTGCAGACGCGAAATTTAACCGACAGGAAGAAGATGCTGTGATATGCAAATGAGTAGCTTTTCAGAGCATCCACACAAGGTTGGCGCCGTTGGCGACACCTACAACGTGCTGCCATGAGGAAAGTTTCCAACCCATTTCTCATACATAAACAGCAGTTGACCGGCGTTGCCTGGTGAAACGTTGTTGTGATTCCTCGTGTAAGGAGGAGAAATGCGTACCATGACGTTTCCGACCGGATTGTAGCCTATCGCGATTGCGGTTTATCGTATCGCGACACTGCTGCTCGCGTTGATCGAGATCCAATGACTATTGGCAGAATATGGAATCAGTGGGTTCAGGAGGGTAATACGGAACGCCGTGCTGGATCCCAACGGCCTAGGTATCACTAGCAGTCGAGATGACAGGCATCTTATCTGCATGGTTGTAACGGATCGTGCAGACACGTCTCGATCCCTGAGTCAACAGAGGGGGACGTTTGCAAGACAACAACCATCTTCACGAACAGTTCGACGACGTTTGCAGCAGCATGGACTATCAACTTGGAGACCATGGCTGCGGTTACCCTTGACGCTGCATCACAGACAGGAGCGCCTGCGATGGTGTACTCAACGACGAACCTTAGTGCACGAATGGCAAAACGTCATTTTTTCGGATGAATCCAGGTTCTGTTTACAGCATCATGATGGTCGCATCCGTGTTTGGCGACATCGCGGTGAACGCACATTGGAAGCGTGTATTCGTCATCGCCATACTGGCGTATCACCCGGCGTGATGGTATGGGGTGCATTGGTTACACGTCTCAGTCACCTCTTGTTCGCACTGACGGCACTTGGAACACTGGAGGTTACATTTCACACGTGTTACGACCCGTGGCTCTACCCTTCATTCGATCCCTGCGAAACGCTACATTTCAGCAGGATAATGCACGACCGCATGTTTCAGGTCCTGTACGGGCCTTTCTGGATACAGAAAATGTTCGACTGCTGCCCTGGCCAGCACATTCTCCAGATATCTCACCAATTGAAAATGTCTGGTCAATGGTGGCCGAGCAAATGGCTCGTCACAGTACGCCAGTCACTACTCTTGATGAACTGTGGTATCGTGTTGAAGCTGCATGGGCAGCTGTACGTGTACACGCCATCCAAGCTCTGTTTGACTCAATGCCCAAGCGTATCAAGACCGTTATTACGGCCAGAGGTGGTTGTTCTGTTTACTGATTTCTCAGGATCTATGCACCCAAATTGCGTGAAAATGTTATCACATATCAGTTATAGTATAATATATTTGTCCAATGAATACCCGTTTATCATCTGCATTTCTTCTTGGTGTAGCAATTTTAATGGCCAGTAGTGTAATATAGCTTCATTCACAAGTGACAAAGGGCGCATACGTTTAAAATTAAAATGCCATGATGCAATGTTCTGTAATGGGATTCGAACCCAAGACGTAATCGGATTGTTAACTAAGTAAAATCTGGTGTTAGCTATCGAACCGGATGTGAATGCTTGAATCGTCCGAAATGACAATACAACTTTCTTTTGCCTGGTCGTGATTCGAGCGCCGTTGTTTTCTGTCCACGTATAGATGTTAATTATCAGTTGTTTATTCACCAGTAGTGAGATGTGCGCATGTTTGACTAGAAATAAAGGCACCTATTGTTATTGTTGTAACACGCGAAGAGACATTAAAAATTAAAACTATTGTTAACTAGTAGTTCGGTGTGTACACGTTAGGGCTTAAAATGTAGTTATGAATATTTTTGTGCTGTACTGGAGCTCTAACCCAGATATGTGAGTTTCGTCAAGACCTAGGGAGTTTGCAATTACGGGAAGACAAAGAAATGCTCGAACTGCATCGTCCGACAGGGTCAAATATCGCGAAAGGGTTAAAATGGTTCAAATGGCCCTGAGCACTATGGGACTTAACTTCTGAGGTATCGCGAAAGGGGTCATCCGAATTGTAACCCCAGTCCAGCATCAATACATACCGTGTCTCAAGTCCAATAGACCACTTCACCCAACGTTCGTAAGCCGCATTGTTATATTCTAAAAGGGAGAAGTGCGATACTGTATGAAACGTCTGACCCCTGACTCCCTGGAAGTGGAGTCCAGTCTGTTCAACACGTTAGGTTGCCGGCTTTATTGTAAGGAAACTTGCTGGCTGACAAAGTTTCTGTTTGTGACAACTTCCGCATCTGTCATGGCCCAGCTGAAAACGCCTCTTCCTAGTTGGTAGTGAAAGGGTATCATGTTTAACGCGGATTTTGGACTACTGTGCAACCTGACGGTGGTCACTTAGCGTTACCAGAGGTGAAAGAGATCCGTCTGTACGTATTAGAAAATGGCCTCTTGAGTGGGAATCGAGCCCATACCCACACATATCAAACTAGTATCCGTCCAATAGACCACTGCACCCAAAGTTCGTAAGCCGCATTGTTATATTCTAAAGGGAGAAGTGCGATACTGTATGAAAAGTCTGACCTCTGCCTCCCTGGAAGTGGAGTCCAGTCTGTTCAACACGTTAGGTTGCCGGCTTTGTTGTAATTTTGTTCGACAGCATCGACACACACTAGCTGCCTCAGCTACTCAATGGGTACTTCGGTATGCTCAATACCTCCACAAATACCACAAATCAACGACTGAAACGCCACCGAAACCAGTTTATAGGCGATTCTAAGTGCTGCTATGTTATAGATTATTTCTGACACTAACATTAAACAGAGATTACAAGTTAGAAACGGTGAAAAACCGGCTCTCTATTAACTGGTTAATTATCAGTAAACTTCTGGCACGTAAATTATACTATCCTCATGTCAGCGGTACCAGTCGAAATCATTTGGAAATTACCACAATTTCAACAATTTTTCTAGTTTGAGAAATTCCGCTGTTGATTATTAAGTTACCACATAATTCGATTACTACTGTCACTATTGCTATTATTTCCTACATTTAGCTGCTGCTTCTACAGGTGACCTGGAGGAAACATATAATGCTTTTCGGTCATTTTTAGAAGCAGTTGCACAAAAACAGTTAAATTATTTGGTTCTTTCGCTATTTGGGAATACCTTCCAAGTTAATATTGGACATCTCTATTACTCTTTGATTATACTAGAACTAATTAATCAATGACTTGATAACACAAGTCGCATTGCATTACTTCATTTACTTGCACTAAGCAATGACGCTTATAAACGCTAAAACTGTCGGTAAATGCCAATTCAAAAGCTGAAGGATGTAAATGCCTCACTTTTATTATCACGGTCATTCTTTCCAAATGACTTAGTTGACGTCAAATAATTCAAGTAATATAAGGAACAAAATATTTCGAAATTTCAACTGTTTTCGTTACAATAGACACAAATTTCAGCATTCTAAGTGGTCAAGGTTCACATTTTCGCAGAATTTGTTTACATTTAGTATCCACTTCAACAATGTAGAAAAATATTGCTCACTTGGAAACTTTATATCCGACTTAGCCACCTAAAAAGGGAACATTCCAAAGCGTAAATAAACGATTTTCGTGAAACATAGTGGGTGTGTAGAGGGAGTAAAATAATGCTATAAGTGTTTTGTGCCCTTTGTCATTTTTAGGGGGTGAAACACAAACCGAAAGGTATTTTCACCTATTAGGTTCCATGGGAATATCTTCAAAACGATGATATATAAAATATATTTTTCATATAAAAGTTGAAATGCAACTAACTTTTGTAATAATATGTAATTTTGCAAGATACCCCACCACCGTTAATAAATTTTGAAGTATGAAAACTTTTGTTACAACATATACTAAATAACATTTCAACCCACATACATCCATGCGTAATAAATCTGGTTTCTGAAACACCATTTCTGGAAAAATAAGTTGCACTCATTGTGCCGTCGGAGTACTTTCAACATACCTAATTTTAATATCTAAACATTCATTATCATTACAATTATTTACTGTACTTATAATTGTTTTATGTTTTAACTTTTTATTTTACGTTTTACATTCATGTTCTTTTTTTTTTACAGTTTATCGTTTTACATGCGTGTGTTTTAATCATGGACAACAATAAGTAACTCATTATTATGGCATTAAATCATTACACCATGAACATAAAATGATAGACATTTCTTCACATAATATACACGACGAAGAACACAATACAAAACAAACTTCAGCAGGATTTGAAATTGTCACGGCTGATCCTTCTGATTTGTATATTTCAATTCATTGGTAAGATGTGGCGAAGGGAATTGATTATGTACTAGTGACCAACTTGATTATCTTGTTTCTCAAGTGCATATTGCCATCATAATTGTTTAACAGCACTAGATTTGAAAGCCTTTTCACAACGTTCTTCCAACATCGAAAGCTGTATCCCTCCCATGGCTGTACCTGTGCCTCGAGCCCCTTATGGATACCAGATAAATAAGTTTTTGTCCTCAGGTACGAGGCTCAAAACGGTTTTTCCACGCTAACCACCAACCTTTTCATAGTTTTAAAAGAAATCAGTGGTGGGTTTGAACCGAGAATTCGAGAATCTCTTTTTGAAATCCCAAATGTACATGTGATAGCATCGAAATTTGGTAAACAGACGCCTGACCAAGTCAAAATACATCTGAAGCATGTTTTCTTTCTCAGTGAGGGCGAAAAATCTGTATTACTGTTAGATTCTTGTGGTGGTCAATGTGAAAGAACAGTTTAGAGCATCATACCTGAGAACAAGAAATTTGTTCGTCTGGCGATCCCAAAGAACTCGACAACACAGGCACAGCCATGGGACGTAAATGTCTTTCAGTGATGGAAGAGCTTTGTGTGAGATTTTCAGATCTAGTTCTGTCGAATGATCATGATGTCAACTTTCATTTCAGAAACAATACAATCAAACTGCAGTCACTAGCACATAATCAATTCTCTTCGCCAAGGTTTACCAATGTACTGAAATAAGTCTGCTACAAATCAGGATATTTAGAGGAAAGCCAGTGACAAATTGAAATCCTTATAATTGGTGGTTCGATGAACCCTCTGCCAGAAAATTGAATGCGATATGCAGAGTATCCATGTAGATGTAGATGTTACTGTGTTCTCCATCGTGTATATTTCATGTGCACGGTGTAAAAACACGGTATGTTTCAAGCATTTCTTTAGAAATTATCATTATTGTAATTATTTTTTTAGAACAACGTGAATTAGTTATATTTTTTATTATCAGACTACACATATGGGAAGCAATAAACAAAAAAACGTGAATGTAAATCATAAAATAGCAATTTAAAACATTAAAAATGTATGTAAAATAAACAATTAAAATAATAATGAATGTACAGCTTATTTGCCAAAAATGGTATTTCAGAAACCAGCTTAATTACCTATGGATGTATATTGCTTGAAAGCTTCTTTAATGTATGTTGTACAAAAAATTTCGTTTTTCATAATTAGATAACGGTGTTGGGATTTTATGGAAAATTTCAAATTAATAAAGAAGTTGATTATACAGTTTTCAAGATCGTTAGTTACATATCAACTTTTATACGAAAATCACTTTTTATATATCTTCATTTCGAAGATATTCCCTCTAAACCTGATAAGCCCAATTGTCCTTCTGGGGCGTGTTTTACCCCGTAAAAGTGAAATTGGGCACAAACAAAAAATACGTATAGCAGTACTTTGTCCCCTCTACACACCCACCAAGTTTCACCAAGATCTACACTCATGCTCATAAATTAAGGATAATTGCAGAATGTGGTGCCACACAACGTCGCACTACACAGAACTGGCATCCACACGACACAGATCTGTAAGCCCACAGTATTGGGTATAAGTTGAGAAAACCGTCGCGAAACACATGTGCTACAAAACGCCACTGTTTCCTGCGCCTGTAACCCGACATCAATATGGAATATGATCACCATGCACACGTACACAGACCGCACAACGGGTTGGCATACTCTGGATCAGGTGGTCGAGCAGCTGCTGTGGTATAGCCTCCCGTTCTCGCACCAGTGCCTGTCGGAGCTCCTGAAGTGTCCTCGGGGTTTGAAGAAGCGCAGCTATACGTCGACCGAGAGCATCCCATACGTTCTCGACGGGGTTTAGGCCCAGAGAACAGGCAGGCCACTCCATTCGCCTGACATCTTCTGTTTCAAGGTACTCCTCCACGATGGCAGCCCCGTGGGGCCGTACGTTATCATCCACCAGGAGGAAGGTGGAACCCACTGCACCCCTGAAAAGGCGGACATACTGGGGCAAAATGACGTCCCGATACACTTGACCTGTTACAGTTCCTCTGTCAAAGACATGGAGGGGTGTACGTGCACCTATCATAATCCCACTCCACACCATCAAACCACGACCTCCATACAGGTCCCTTTCAAGGACATTAAGGGCTTGGTATCTGGTTCCTGGTTCACACCAGTTGAAAACCCAACGAGAATCACTGTTCAGACTATACCTGGACTCGTCCGTGAACATAACCTGGGACCACTGTTCCAATGACCATGTACTGTGCTGGCCGAAGTGGCCGTGCGGTTCTAGGTGCAGCGGTCTGGAACCGCGAAACCGCTATGGTCGCAGGTTCGAATCCTGCCTCGGGCATGGACGTGTGTGATGTCCTTAGGTTAGTTAGGTTTAACTAGTTCTAAGTTCTAGGGGACTAATGACCTCAGAAGTTGAGTCCCATAGTGCTCAGAGCCACCATGAACTGTGTTCTTCCAGGCTTTACAGGCTCTCCTGTGACCTTGCAGGTCTCCGGGCGAATAAACCGTGTCTGATCAGTTGTCTGTAGACTGTGTGTCTGGAGACAACTGTTCCAATGGTTACGGTAAGGTCCCGAGCAAGGCTACCTGCAGTACTCCATGGCCGTCTGCGGGCACTGATGGTGAGATATCGGTCTTCTTGTGCCGTTGTGCACTGTGGACATCCCGTACTGTAGCACCTGGATACGTTTCCTGTCTGCTGGAATCGTCGCCATAATCTTGAGATCACACTTTGTGGTACAACACAGAGGGCCCATGCTATGACCTGCTGTGCCTGACCAGCCTCCAGTCGCCCAAGGATTCTACCCCTCATAACGTCATCAATATGTGTTCTTTGAGCCATTTTCAACACACAGTCACCATTAGCACGTCTGAAAACGTCTGCACACTTACTCGCTGCACCCTACTCTGACATGCACCAACACACCTCTGCGTATGTGGACTGCTGCCAGCGCCACCGTGCGGCGACCGCGGGTCAGAGGCACCGGGTGGTCATACCCCGAGGTGATTTAAACCCGCAAACCGCCCACCAGAGCGTTGTTTCACCATGTATCAGGATTATCCTTAATTTATGAGCATGAGTGTAGCAAGAGCAGGCATTGAAATCCGGGGGAGCGTCTGTAACATCTCCGTTTTTTAAAAGAGCCACAAGTTACACTTTGTATTCTTTATTTACCTGTTGCGCTCTTCAGATGAACATGAACATCATCAGAATACAGAGTCTAAAATTGGATACAGCACTGAAAACTGCGTTTAATGTTGGCTGACAGCTCTAGAAATTAAACAGGCTGTATTACAGTACTTAAACTTACGTTTAAAGTGCATTTAATGTGCAGTAGTAAATTATCACCTTGACAGCGCTAAAGGTGAAATCTTTAGAGCTGTAGACCAACTTTAAACGCAATCTTCAGTGCTATCAGCCTTCTTTAAATTGTATATTCTGATGATGCTCTTGTTCATTTGAAGAGCGAAACCGGTAAATAAAAAATACAATGTGCGACTTGCGGCTGTTTTCAGAAACTTCACCAAGATCATATGAGAATGCCTGAAGATGGCAAGGAAGAAACTTGCAGAAACGTTGCTGGAGAACAACACATTGACTCGGCTGTCAACCCGAGAAGATTTTATCTTCACCAAGATCGTTTATTTACACTTGCGAATATTAGTCGTCAATCAGAAATTCTAAATATGTGGAACACCAATTTCCGTGATATGATGTACCGAAGACCGTTTGAAAACCCTCTTTCTCACCGAAAAAATACGCAGTTGACTTCTTGGGCTCAATAACTCCACTATCTGATTGTGCAAGTAGTAAAGGATTTAAAAACATTGCCCGCACAGTGTGGTCCAGGTCGATCGTTTCATCTGCTAGGACTAAGTATTTTGCCTAAGAGGTATCACTAGTTGTGTTCCTGTAGCAGTGTAAATCATAAGTTGGAACTGTGTTTAACACCTAAAGATACGGTACTGCTAAAACTAGAATACCGGAAGTGAAGTTCATCCTCAAACAGAGGCCTAATTATAATACGCAACATCGTGGAGACCATTCGTCTTTCCCTTCCTCCAGCTGTAGAGAAGCAGCATACTCAC
This sequence comes from Schistocerca piceifrons, assembly GCF_021461385.2. Taxonomy (NCBI): domain Eukaryota; kingdom Metazoa; phylum Arthropoda; class Insecta; order Orthoptera; family Acrididae; genus Schistocerca; species Schistocerca piceifrons. The sequence continues at coordinate 175,526,135 of NC_060149.1, read as the reverse complement.
GCCTTACAAAATTCACATCAGCCTTTCCATTGTGTGCCAGCCAGTCCGCTGTAACTAGCTCTGACGTCATAAATATTGCGCAATACTTTAAAATGAAGTAAATAACCTGAAACGTTTCTAGCATGTCAGGAGTAATACAAAATCAATATATGTTGTATATCAGTTTAATAACTTTAACCATTTTCGAAATTTGGATGTTTTTCTGTAAAAATCATTGGCACTACAGAAAAGAGCTAGATACTTAAAAATTGAAATTTAGATTCCTTTTGCATAATAATTTAGTAGAAACAGTATTCTGTATCTCACAAATTAAAATTTTAGTTGAAATTCATGATTTTCTGGTTTTTGTCTTAGAAATTAAGGAAGCAAGATAGATTAAGTAGGCGAATAAATATAGCTAGGATGTTTAAATTTAAGTAGAAGGGAGATCCGCTATAATCATAAAAATGTGGGAAGTTTCAACAGAATAACTATAAAACTATAGCTATAGCATATCTCAAAAGAGCAAGTTCATAGCTCGTCTACTGCGTGTAGTGTAATTAAATTAATTCTCTCGCCCAAAATATTTGACTTAGCCACATCAGACTTTTATTATAATTACTTACTTGTGTGCTGATTGCACAATTAAATTGAAAGCTTCATCGGTCATCAGCAAAGGAAGCAATGATTTATTCGATAACTTAAGGTGGTGCATTACTAGCCCAGCGGCTAGTCGGGAGAGCAGATTTGATCAGGCGTTCCCTTAGCCGTCCGCACCGCGGCTTTATATGTAAGAACGCTGCGCGAGAAAAAGCAGACCCCAGTTCCCTCCAAACGCTGATTAGCGCACCACCTGTGCCGGGAGTCGCGTCGCGTCGGTATCGTTGATATAAACAGCCTCAGATGCAGTAATAAGTTCCTCGGGATACGCGTAACCATGAAATCGTTTTCGAGTGAAGTGTTAGTTTTGGGATGACGTTAATGATCTATCTTTAGTTTGCGTATGTCGTATTTTCACGTGCCGCCACAGGACAGACATTCTACCATTATTAGCGTGGCGTTTGATGAACATTATCATCAAAATATGGCGAGCATTCACTTAAACATTTAATTTGAACAGTTATAGTTGCATCAGCGCATTAGACTCTGAACTGCTCTGGTAGTTGGATTGTGTGGATTCTTTTTGGTCTGTGACTTTCAGAATATAATGAACATTTTAGAGAGAATGGTTTTTTTGATTATGAATCCCGATCTCCTAATTCCTCAGAGCTATAAGCTGTAGCTATAAATTTATTTCTCAGATGAAGTGGGGACTGGGAATTCTAATTACAGGCTTCACGTTTTGCTAATCACTTTCTGGTTGCCAATATTGTAGTTAGAGAGCCAGTGTTGAGAACGGCAAACAGCATAAATACAAAACATTTATTCTATTAATCCACCCGCCGCCCCACACAGCGAGCTTTGGAAGCCATATACTCAAATTTATACAACACTATGAATACTTTGGACGTTACAGTTATGTTCTCCTCCTAAACTAAAAATTCTTGGTTTACATCTTGTGTGGCACTTCGTTTACTCTTGTTTTGTCAGTATGTTCTTAATTGCGACGACGAGTTTTGTCACAGCTGAAGGAAATACGGATACTATTTCACCGCCATTTCCCTTGCCCTAGAAAACAACAAATCTACGATTTGTCTCTGGGTGAGGAGGATGGCAGATGAAGGCCACGTCAACCGTCGGCGCTCGGGACGTCCACGCACGACCACTGAGGACCAAGTCATTAGTGTACTCCACTGCCCTGATGAAGATCGTTTCAGGACCAGCACAGACACTGGGAATATCCTTCAACATCATAAGTGTGAGCCGGTCCTTAACGAGGAAGGAAGGTATGGAGGAAAATCGGTCATTAAGGAAATGTTGAAACAGCAACACAAGGATGTCAATTACTTTTGAATGCATTGTGGGAACAGCAGTGATCAATGTCTTATAAATAATTACTATTAAAAACAGTCTTGACCACAATTTATTTAATAAGGTGACCGGTTTCGACCACTACTGTGGTCATCTTCAGACCATTGAGTAGGAACCTCTTTGTTGGAGAATCCAACAAAGAGGTTCCTACTCAATGGTCTGAAGATGACCACAGTAGTGGTCGAAACCGGTCACCTAATTAAATAAATTGTGGTCAAGACTGTTTTTAATAGTAATTATTTACAAGGATGTCAGATTAAACTTCGCACTGCCATATAGAAGGAAGCCGCTATCATACAGGGACCTGGTTCTATGTAACAATGAGAAAGTATTTTCTACTGCACCAAATAGTTCGGTGCATTTACATTGTCCACGTAGAGAGAGATATATCTACAGCAGAGACACCAGTGTGGCCGAACGTCTGTCACACTTTGGTGATGGATATCAGCAAATGGTTGTGGCGTTTTGTCGTATCTATACCGTCCATTTTCTAGCTATTTCTATTGAAAAATACTGAAAAACACACGGCCCTCTTCTGTTCGTCACTGATTTTAGGAAGGCAGAATAGCCTTCCAAGATAATGTTCCCAAGTCTCCATAGCGAACTGTGTAAAACACTGTTTTCAAATGAAAGGAGACGCTAAGCTATTAGATAGCCTCCCAAAAGTGATGGGCTGAGTCTTGCAGAGCACGTATGGACAGACATATGAAATTACGGAGAACAAAAGACCTGCACCAACAGCCAAGGCAGCGTTGTCTGGATCATTTCATGATGGGTACGAAGTGATGTCTCAGAATAACAGATCCATTCGGAAATTTGTTGTGTATGTTTGCAGGCTGCTAGATGCTATTGTAGAGCAGGATGGAACTGGATACTGCACTGAATATATTGTGTAACTACGAAGAAAACTTTGTTTAAGACAAATGAATGTTTTGTTGTCAATTCGTTTACTTTTCTGGAATATTTATGTTTCTTAAATAATTTTTGCCTAAGTTTTTTTTTTAAATGAAGTGTAATATAATTAAATTACAAATGTTGGTGCTACAATGGCTAAGATATTTATTTCAGAGAAGAGGAGCAGAATATAATTATAAATCAGTCACTATGTTTCACTTTTTTCAATCGTTCACTCGACTATGGATTTTAAATTAGTTTACGACCATGGATCAAAAAGACCCGGACCTTCATAAAAATAATTTACTGTCACATGGCGCATGAATTCAATGCCGATGAAGCCAGCAAAGAGGAACCACGTACATTTTCACGTTTTCGATGCTCAATGATCGCTCCATTAAAGATCGTGTGTGCAGCCACATAAATTCAGCTTATTCTTCTAATGTTTCGCCTGTATATCATTCAGCCATCTTCAGAGTAGGGCAAAAGACTGATGCTCCAGCACTCGCTCCGACCATGGAAAAAGACTATGACATACCGAGCGAAAATGGAAAAAGGCTATAACATAGCGATGAAAGCGGCGCGCTACGTCTCCGATGGAAACATAGACAGGCCATCTGATTTTGAATTCAACGAAAGAACTTAAGAAGAACATAAGCTGATTCAAAGTGATGCAATAGATATTCTAATATATTTTGTCAGGGCTGTTTGTTCTGAGGATGACGAGTGTGGCACGATGACAGCTTAATAACTGCCAATGCATGTATAAAAATTTCGACACAGGGATGGCAAAGTCACTCATGTGGCAATTGCTCGTGCAGCAAATGACGTCAGAATCGTTGAAACACATAATATACCATCATTATTAAAATTTATCAAAAATGCAATTTAATTGCTTATTTGTCTTATAACGAAAGTTTTTTGTAATGAAAGAAAAAGACAAACTGTTTGTTTTGTTCACAGATGTGAAATGCTTCATGTGGTCAAGACCGTTTTCAGCTGCTAGAGGTCACATTCACATTTGTACTAGTTGGTTTCGGAGGAGACAATCACATTTGTCACCAAGATGACTTCCATTACATTAAAATATGAAAGGACAGTATATCTGCCCTTACAAAGATAAAGTAACTGCAAATCCAACTTATCCAAACGTCAGGAAGCAATAATATACTGCGCAGTTTTGATATGTGCGGTCAGGTGTCATACACAGGTATGATTTCAGGACACTCACCGTAGTGTGAAAACATGGTGGTGGGAGTAGAAGTATAAGGAAAATCGTTAGACGCATTATTCTATATCACACAGTAATTAAACAATATCCAAGGGAAAATGTACACCTTCAGATGAAGATACAGAACTAAAGATATGAACAATGGTGCAAAATGCTGTTGCATACGTTTCTTAATTAAAGATTTATCATAGATAAATGCTACTTAACGTGTTCATTGCTTCTATAATATTTGTCTGGGATGATGATTTCCTAAATAACGAATAGAACCCAAATCACTGTATTAATGATCCCGTCAATGCTTTTCAGAATTTGTGTTGTGTTGTGACTGAGTGTATCCAAAGCAGTCACCTCTAGTTAATCCTACAAGGTATTGAATAGAGCCTGTGAACTGGCTTAAGATGCAGAGCTTCTTTTAGGATTTCGTAACTGAACTTCATTCTGAGCGTTTGCAGTTCACATAAAGGAAATGAGAAAGGAAAAACTATAAACACAAATATTTCTCCATGGAGATCGAAACCGATATTAACATCAGCCAGTGCATCATTAAGCGAGGACGTTACCGCTAAGCTAACAGGACACTGCTGCAGCACAGCTTCTGTCGTTTCTCTCATGTTGCCTAAAGTAGAGTGCTCGGAACCAGAAAGAAGAGAGCAGTTGTAGCTTACACGCCGAACAGCTACCCCGCAATCAAGCAATGAATTTTACATACTTACTGTCACATCTTAAAAGAAAATCACCAGTAATATTTCATCGAAGTAACAAACTATCAAGTGAATGTAAACGGATAGTTCAGTGAACACCAGGAAGTAAGTAGAAGATCGAGCGTTGCCAAACTTTGCGTGCAATATTATCAATATTCAACTACACTAGATTCCATACCTAAAGTGCTCGAGTGGCTTCGAGTGCCCCGAGTACTGGAGAGTAAGTACTGGTCAGCCCTAAATTAATTTGATGGATGCTTACACACCGAGGGAGCGCAAAGTAGCTGCACGACTATCCCATTGAGATTTATTCTCATTTCTGTAACCAGGCCACGAGACTAAACTGTAGACAGTGTAACGTCGCAGTATTTACACGGCTACAGAGTTTTGCAGTAAGTTTTATTCAGTTAGGTCAAGCTGTTTTGGATGCTGGCAATGAAGCCTCCAGTCCCGGCCATTGTGTAGTCGGCTGCTGACGTCATAATGCCCATCTGTCATGGTGTGCGGACCGTGAGAACTGCACTGTGTGGAGCGTACTAAGATCACTTATTCGTCTCACCTAAGAAACTAAATAACTGTGATAAATATGATCTGTTTGTTTTCAAATTTGGTATAGGAACTTTTATAATTTAGAAGAACAGTGTGTAAAATTTTCATGCGGATTACGTTAATAGTTTTGGAAATATAAAAAACCTATTAAAAAAGTACTTCACCGACACTTAGTAAAGTAAATTCAGATAGGAATCATGAGAGCTGAAGTTATAATAATTTTGCTTTCGTAATGGAAATAATAGTTTAAAAGTTGATATTTATATTTTGTGGTTCAAATGGCTCTGAGCACTATGGGACTTAACATCTGTGGTCATCAGTCCCCTAGAACTTAGAACTACTTAAACCTAACTAACCTAAGGACATCACACACATCCATGCCCGAGGCAGGATTCGAACCTGCTACCGTAGCGCTCACGCGGTTCCAGACTGAAGCGCCTATAACCACGGCCACACTGGCCGGCTATATTTTGTGTTAGGATGGGAATAGATGAGAGAGAATTTGCGTGTGTATGTGAGGACATACGTCAAACTTCAATTTTATAATGTATTACACCATCCGTAACTAGTGAGTATTACGTAACCAGGATGTCCTGAAAATGGTGAATCCCCCTAACTGCTGGATGACGTATGTCTAGGAGCGTTTGCTTTTGCAATAAGGCAGCCAGAAAGATAATAAGAGGATACTTACTTGTGCAGTATATTTCAAGCATAGTTTTCTTTTGATTTTTGTTTCGTTTGGTTTTGTGGAACATTTTGTGAAATTTTGCAATATGAAATGACGTAGATGCATCTGCGATTGCTGATTGGAGTAAAGCGGTTTGCGCGCGAAATTGATCATGAAAGGTTAATCTGTTTGGATAATCATTTTGATCAACCAATGAGAGAAAAGTCTTTCCCTCGTAATGGAATGAGTTATATGCCCTGTGAGCGACGGCATTCAGTCTGTCGGGGACTCGCTGTCGGACGAGAAGATCATGTTAAATGTCTCCGAAAAAATTATCTGTAAGATGAAAAAATGACGGTTAAAAAGCGCTCGGTTTATATCGTCGTGCTAGCAGATGCAATTACAAACATTTCGGTGAAGTTTGGAGAGGTTTCGGATTATTGATTGTAGAATAAACCGAGTGTGAAACTATCGGCCTTTGTGAATACATAGCGTGGCGTGTTCCGTATGCATGTACAGAACATTTTGGCGAGCATCTTCTTTCGAGGAATCCACTGAAAAGGACCGAATGTGAACTCGTTTTGTAACAGTGTGTTGCCTGTGTGAATCTCGTAATATTTCGGGTTGGACTTAGCACATTTGTGGCTGTCTTACGTGTGATATAAGCTGCACGAATAGTAGTTAGATGTACTACTAACGTAAATGTGGGCTTGGTGACACAATAAATGTAAGGACCGTAATAAAACATCAGTATCTACAAACAAACATTTTAAATGATGGGAGGAAGCACCCACTTTGCCCGTTATTAATAGAGATTTACAGGTTTATCTTGTCACTGGAGTTACGTGGACTTCGTAATCGTAAGTATGGACGGTGGTTTTCTTCAACGCTCCTTTTCTCATTGTCTTCATAGTACCTACGAATGCAGAGCAACGGGTGGTGAATGGACACTATACTGAGGTAGGTGGACATTAAATAAATCGTTAAACGAGACCCGCGAACCCCGCCCCTCTGCAACAGGAATATCGTTTTCCATCACTATCGCTACCTACACCTTAAATGAAGAGCAGGACAGGTTTTTAGCCACGCCTCCTGTACAACAGGCGTTACAAACCTTTTCTTTTGGCTTAAGAGTGCTACAAATTTACATGCTCATTCAACAGCGGCTTTTCGACTTTTGAAGTGTCGGAGTAATCATATGCGGAAAATCAAGGTGTAATTATTAGGCTAGTGTGTAAAGAAGGGCTTAGTGGGAGACGCTAATATTAATTTGTCTATCTGCTGACACATACCTAATGCATTGTGAACTAATCCTATAAAAAATATCGGGATACGAGGGCGTGCCGGCGGGTAGACCCGATCCCCTGGTGCGAGTCTTTTAACGTGATGCCACTTCGGCGGCTTGCGCGTCGATGAGAATGAAATGATGATGATGGAGACCACACAAACACCCAGTCCCTGACTGGAGAAAATCTCCAACCCAGCCGGGAATCGAACCCGGGGCGCTCCGGCATGACAACCCTGCGCGCTGTCCACTTCCCCCCCCCCCCCCCCCCCATTTGGATGTGGCGGACGCCACATGGCATCCACTGAAGCGCGTTGTTGATTTTTTCACTTTAATTACAGAGGCCAGCTAGCTCTCTGAACGAACACTCTGAGCTACTGTGTCGACCCCACTCAGCTGCAGTGGCAGACAACTAATCTGATAGCTGTCTGAAACAACGAATTTCGCTATGTATTGTGTCGACGGATAGCCATAACTCTATACAGACAAGCGCAAGGGTCTTCATTGAGGATCAACTGTTTTTAGCTCCGTATTAACCGCTACTGTGGTCATTGGTCAAACAAATAAATGTTCAATATGAGCATGATCGACGTCAGATGTACAGTGAAGAGATAACAGTGGTTTGGACGAGATACGTGCCAGTCTCCACGTCATTTACTATGTTTAAGGAGAGCCGGAGGTGGCCAAATCCAAAAAATTACGATTTTTTTTTTTTTTTTGGCTACCGAAAATTAATTGGAACATTCCGCTTTAATGTAAATTTTGAATTATTGTTCTACTCGCCCTAGAAGTGGAGTTATTACCATTTTCCCCCACGCCTGCAGAGGAAATGGGCGGCCGCTGAATGCATCTAACACCCTCTCGTGACTTCCTGGCGAACTGCTTGGGATTTTCTCGGCCTGTTACGCATACAGCGCCTTATGTTACGCATACAGCGGGTGTGCACGGGTTGGCTACATTGTTTTCTGTGACAAATGAAGCGCTAAGAGCGCGGAACATCGTCTCTTTGCTGTTTACCGTTTCGAATTAGTTCAGTGTTCCGCCTGTTGTTGGTAGTATTATACTTCTTGTGTAAAGCGTTGTTCTGGTTACGATGCCACGTTTTAGTAATCGTGTATATAAGAAGAGGAAGAACGTAGGGAAAAGAAAATTAACACTAATACCAAGTTGCGATGCTACAATTACTGAAACAGTGCGTTTTCTGCTAAGCAACACATGGTCGGCCATAGCCCTGTGACATCTTCTAGCAAGAAGCTGACTGGTGGAAGTGACAGATTTCGTGAACATGTTAGTGACAGTGATGATATTAATGACGTACTGAATATTGGATTATTAACTTCTGTGCCGAAAGAAAGTGTTCTGTGCAAAATGTGTTCAAGTGTAGGAGTGGGACTAGAGATAACAAAGCACTTTGGTTTAGCTTGTGAGATGAAGATAATCTGTGCATGTTGCAAGTATCAAGTGACTTTCTACAATTCACATGCCAGTCTCTTTGGTGAAAATGGACGATCTAGAGTGTTTGATGTGAATGTTCGACTTGTGTATGGTCTTCGATCCATTGGAAAAGGGTCTGCTGCTGGTAAACTGTTTTGTGGTATTATGAACTTGCCATCGCCTCCAAACAAATTTGGGTACTACTGTGAACTGGTAGGATCCTCTGTTGGAGATGTGGCTTTGAAAACCATGAAGGAAGCAGTGGAGGAATCTATAGAAATGAACGGTAGTTCTAGGGATTTGGTAGTGGCATTAGATGGTTCCTGGGAAAAGAGGGGTCATAAATCCCTGAATGGGGTTGTAACTGCTACTTGTGGTGATAGTGCAAAAGTGATAGATGTTGCAATATTATCAAAACATTGTAGGTGCAAAAATAAAATCAAAGGAGAGCGCATTGGAACCTGTCAGGCAAATTTTAGTGGATCAAGTGGAGCAATGGAAGTGGATGGAGTGAAACAAATTTTTGAACGTTCAGTTCCCAGATACAACGTTAGGTACAAATACTACCTTGGGGATGGTGACTTCGAAGGTTTTAGGACTATAGAGGAACTGAAACCATATGGAAATGAATTTGTAGTTGAAAAGTTGGAATGCATTGGGCATGTGCAAAAGCGTATGGGTGCACGGCTTCGAAGGCCCAAACAAACTTTGGGTTCAAGCTCAGTGATGGAAAGACAATAGAGGCAGGCTTAGTGATGAGGTAATTGAACGTCTACAGAGATACTATGGGTATGCTATAAGGCAAAATACTAGTAATGTTAGTGACATGCGAAAAGCAGTGTGGGCATTGTTTCTTCATACTGCTTCTTCCAATGAATACCCTCAACACAGCCTGTGCCCAAAAGATTCCTGGTGCAAATATAGTGCAAAAAAGGACTATGATCACAAACATGGTTTGCCAGCAGGTGTGATAAATGCAATAAAACAAATTTTTCATGACTTAGCACAGCCAGAATTGTTACACAAATGTCTACACGGAAAGACGCAGAATCCTATTGAGAGTGTAAACAATTTGATTTGGAAAGTGATTCCTAAAAGGGTGTTTGTAAGCATAAAAACACTGCACTTTGGCATTTATGATGCAATAGCAACCTACAACCAAGGGAACAATGTGAAGTGTGAAGTTCTGAAGGCATTAGGATTTACAGCTGGGGTGAACACTGTACGAGCACTAAGAAATATTGACAGAGAAAGGATAAGAGGAGCAGAAAGAAGAGAAAGGCATATGAAGTATGATGGAACAACAGGCCAGAAAAGAAGACAGAAGAGGAAGCTTTTGGAGGATGAAGAAGAAGACCCTGATAATCCATCCTATAGTGCAGGAATGTATTGAGAAACTTTGATAGCCATTTCCTGTAAATTAGAATTTTTCGAATATAAGCAACATTTTCTCAAAATCCACTCAAGCTAGAGAGATGAAATTTTTATGCAGCACTCCTAGTGGTCAAACTTACATTGTAACACAGCCATTTGGCAATATGTTCAGTAGTTTCATTTCAGTTTAATTATAAAGCAATTATTTGTAAAAATATTTGGGTCATTAACAAAAAAAATAATTGGAAGGAAACTAGAAAAGATACTCCAAAATCCCTCTGTCATAACTGCAATACTAAACCACTCTATATGTAAAAAAAATTCAAATTTTTCTATTTGGTAGTTTATTCATAAATGTTCCTCAAACTTAGTGATTTTAACATGGGCAGCATAGGCACCTCCAGCTCCCCTTAAAGTCAAATTCCTGTTAGTGCAGGAGCCCTAGGCAGTATACCGAAGGACAGTTGATTTTACCCTTGGAGAACTGCATTAAGCTTCGTTCGTTTGACTGCCATTGGAAGATCGACGGCAAGTTTTCTGCAGAGAAGTATTTTGGTTATGACTACACCAGACTCATTTTTCTACTGTAGTTTGGAGAAAGACATTTTGTCGGTGTGCAGGACCTCTGACAGAATAAATGGCATCGTCAGTGAAGTTCATCATAATATGTTGGAGTCCATAATGAATCCAAGTGTTCAGAATCTGTGCTCTGCAGTGACATCATTTCTGCAGGTATCAATATCAAAAAGCATTAAACTGTTAATTTCAGTGTTCTCACATATTCATTCATACATTTGCTAAAGGCTGGACCGTCTCGAACAATCATTTTTCTATATGATACTTTCGCTACCGCCCCCTTTCCAGTCGATCTCTACGTATTTATTTCGTCTTGGCCTGTTCTTGTTTTTGTTGTCATCGTCAAAATAGTGGATTAATGTAGCTCTCCACGCAAGTCTATCCTTTCCTAGCCTCTTAACCTCTGCATAACTACCGCCACTTCCGTCAATTTGAACCTTCTTACTGTACTCAAGCCATCATCTCCCTCTACAATTTTGACATCTCCGTCCATTATCAGATTGGCGATTCCTTGAAGCTTCAAGATGCCCTATCAGTCGATTCCTTCTTTTAGTCAGGTTCAGCCACAACTTTTTTCCACAAATCGTTGCAGTATTTCGCTATAAGTTATTCAATGTACCCATCTAACTTTAAATATTCTTCTGTAACACCACATTACAAAAGCTTCCATTCTCTTCTTTTCTAAACTGCTTGCCATGCACCTTTCACTTCCGTACAAGACTGCACATCGCACAAATACATTCGGGAAAGACTTCCTAGCACTGAAATTTATATTCGATAGTAACTTTTCTATTTCATGAAGCTTTTCTTGCTATTATCGGTCTGCATTTCATATTCTCTTCGCGCGTGTAATCGCCAGCTACTTTGCCGACCAAATAGCAATTCTCTTCTACAAGTTTTAGTGCCTCATTTTCTACTCTAATTCCCTTAATATCATATGATTTAAGTCTACTGCATTTCATTACCATTATTTTACTTCTATTAATAATCATCTTATAAACTCTTTGCAAGACACTATCCATCCTTCTCCCAGAGTATTAATTCCCTTTGCAAATGTCTCGATTTCGTTTTCTGCTTGCTCAGTGTAGAGGTTGCATAACATCTGGGAGAGGCTAAAACCCTGTGTCACTCTCTTCTCAGGTACTGCTTCTATTTCACGCCCTTCGATTCTTCTGACTGCAGTCTGGTTTCTGTGCAAGTCGTGGATAAGTCTTAAAAAAATGGTTCAAATGCCTCTAAGCACTATGGGCTTAACATCTGAGGTCATCAGTCCCCTAGACTTAGAACTACTTAAACCTAACTAACCTAAGGACATCACACACATCCATGCCCGAGGCAGGATTCGAACCTGCAACCATAGCAGCAGCGCGGTTCCGGACTGAAGCGCCTAGAGCCACTCGGCCACAGCAGCCGGCAGGGTAAGTTTACGTTCCCTGTAATTTATCCCCACTAAATTTAGAATTTCAAAGAGTGTGTTCCACTGAACATTGTAAAAAAACTTTCTCTAGTCTACAAAAGGTATAAAAGTTGATTTGCTTCTTCGGTCTATTTTCTAAGATAAATTGAGTGGTTGATATAGCCTTCAGTTCTAAATTTCTTTGGAACCCAAACTGATTTTCTCCGAGATCGACTTCGGCATATGTTCCATTCTTCTGTAAATAATTTGTGTCAATATTCTGCAACCGTTACTTATTAAACCGACGATTCGGTAATATTCACACGTGTCATCAATTGCCATCTTTGGAATAGGATTTATTATATTCTGCTTGAAGTCTCAGGGTATGCGGCCTGTCTGAAATATCTTGCATACAAGGTGAAATAGTATTGTCTTAATGCCCTAATGTTCTAACAATACAGTTTTGTCAGGAGTCACATTTGTGTTCCGCCTAATACCTGATGTTCAAATACATTTCTGGAAAAAGTGATGCGTCCAAGGATTAGTCCGAAAAATTCTTTTTCCTTCTTTCTGTTTCTTTTATTACGTTTCTGAGCACTTTTACATCTCGTAGGATTTCGAGATTTGTTTTTATTTCCATCCAGCTAGAACTGGATGAACACCTGGTGAAAGATACGACTTTTACATGGGATGGTGCTTCATACCATATTACTAGACCTGTGAAAGAACCCTTGCGCATATTGTTTAGTGAGAATTAGGTGCTGAGCCGCCACTTCGGCCATGCTCCGCCTCTCAGTTCCCCAGACCCTAATCCGTGTGATTATTGGTTATGGAGTTTCAGGAGGTCGCAGGTCTACCGTCATTGCCCGGCATCATTAGGGGGCTAAAAAACAACATCCAACGGCAATTTCTCACCATACTTACTGATATTCTGTACAGTGCTGTTCATAACATTGTCCTTCGGCTATAGGTATTGTTAACGAATGGCGGCCGACATGTTGAGCATTTCTTATAAACAACATCATCTTTGGTAAAAATCAATTATTATACTAACTAATGCTTTTGCATCATGTGAAGCGCCATCTGCTGATCATTTTGTGCACTTTTTAGTCTTTGCTACATAGAGAATACAAGCGAAGTGATTAGCGTTGACAGTGCGTTCGAAGTCGCTAATCTTGTAGCTGCTATTGAACTGGGCCGTCACCGGTCGGTCGCGGCGCTTATGTCCCCTTCACATAGGGGCCGCTGCTGTCGCGTTGTCGTCCTGGAGGGAGGTCCGGTCAGCACGCGATTGGCTGATTTCTTCTCACAGCCTTCTTTTCCCTGTCGTTCCCGACTGGCGTGCCGGCGCTTGACTGTACGCTGTAACAAAAAGAATGATCATAAAAATGAACTGATATTATGGTGAGCACTAGCATGTTGTACATTTACAGTTGTCATGGTGCCCAGACACGCAGACGACGAAAATCACGTTTTTAACTGTGGTTGTAAAACGTTATAATTATTCAATAAAAGAGTATGCTTCCGAACAATGCACACAACAGACCGATAACTAAAGGAAGGGAAAGAAAGTTTCAACACCAGACTGGTGAGCTCCAATTAATTAACTAAATAACGACGCAAAACATAAGTGATTATGGAAACATATCCCCTTTGAAACTAGACGCTTACATTGCAGAAAACATGCATACCAGTGCGTGTAGCGTTTAGGTCAGATTATAAAAACTGAAAGTGGGAAAACAGTAATCAACTCCTCTCCCTTCATAATACCGCGATTTCCGAAGCCAGGACTGCGCATAGCAGGTGAACCCTTAGGTGACTGCAGCTGAGAACGCTGCAGACAAGTCGCGGTTCACCGTATTGTAGTGACTCCTAACTGTTGCTGGTGTGTGCCGATGAGATGTGATTGCGAATCGCGGGTCTCGTCATCTTCCTGATCTAACCGATCGCAGGCGCGAGTAAGTTGAAAGTAAAACTTCGAAGACTTGGCAAAAGGCTGAAATCAAGAAAAGCGCGTGCAAGTGTGGAATCCGAAACAAAAAACACATCCGAATACAGAAACAGACTGAGACTCAGAACGAGAATACCTCTCTAAATTTTGATAGCCTTCCTTCAGACCTCAGAAAGGCACACGGCACAATCTTTTTAGCCAGTCCCAGAAAGGGCCCAAATGCTCCTCCCATGAGCTGTCTGGAAGTCCGTTCATTAGCTCCCGTCATCATGTGAAAGATATATTTACCAATGAGATTCGTGTTTATGGAAACGGAAACCGAGTGCCACTCCATTTCCACAGCTAGACTTGTTTATCGCAAATTCTGGAGATTTTTTAGAGCTTCGCAGAGTGGTCCCGTGGAAATAGCAGAGTTTCGAAATTTGGTAGACCCACGTGCGGCCATATGTAGCTTCTGGAAACGGAATCAGGAGAAGCAGATCACAGAAATGTCACTACGCAAGGGAGCTTCGTGAACGTTAGTTGGTGGTGTCGATCCTCAAATGCGACAATTTTGAGAGTTCACTATCCCAGTGAGTGTAAAGTGTGCTTGATCACTCCACAAAATGTTCTAAAGCAACATGTCGTCAACTTCCGCCCTTGCAAGAAACGTAAGAGCAAAGTCTACTGGAATGTCTGCATCATATATCAAAAGCAGGAGAGTAGTGTGAAGTCCGGATGAATACTATTTCACCATCATTCGCAGCACTTTACGAATGGTGGACCATGGAAACTTTAGCTGTAATGGCACAGCTCGTGCACTGCTTGAAGATCGCATATTGCATCCAGCGTTCTCAGCCACAGCAACAGCAACTTCTTCAACAATCTGTGGCGCAATTGGCCATCGGCCTCTTCCTGGAGCAATTCCCAAATCGCCAGTTCATTCGAACTTCCTCATCATGTTCTTCAACCACGATGCGGAAAGAAGACCTCTCAATATTCCTTTAATGTGTCGATACTCGCAAACAGCTGCAGCACTCTTGCTGTTGTTTTGATAAAACAGCTCTACAAGTAAAGTGGTGCTCACCTGGTCCACACCCTCGCTGACTGTCTGCAACTGTAATACACTGATGCTTGCACTTCAAGCCTACGTTACCGTACCAGTGCTGGCATCTAACAGAAGTCACGACACTAACACTACTAACAACGCAGATCCTGCAGCGCACAATCTGAACATCATTCCTATAAAGTAGGACACCCATACAGTAGATAGTTTTCTGTATACACTCGCTCAAGTAGCGAAGGTTTAATTATAACCAACTGTCATTTATAAGTCCACCATGAGTTATGGGGTGGAAAATAATCATGCCAATAAATCAGGAACATAAAATCTCTGCTGAAGAAATTTGAAAAAAATCTGCAGGAAATCAGAAATGAAAAATCCATTACGAAACTATGTCCTCAGGAGGAAGATATTTCCCAAAGGAATGGGATTCACATCCAAAGTTAAAAATATAAATCCACATCTTCTGCCACTTCGATATCAGAGTCAGTTTCATGACCTTCATCAAATGCTTCTTCAAGCAGAGGTAAACAGTCTACCCCATCTGCTGCATCTGTACTACACCGTTCGACTACTGGTCCACTTAACACTGTGTTACTCAGACTAAAATTAGTTGCTGTGGTAGTGCTTGAAACTGTGTAAGTAGTAGCTGTGTCATCTACATCAGAGTCTCCTCCAAATTCGTAACCGTCTGGGTGCTCTTTTGTAACTCCTTCCCAGCAGTTCATTATACAACCAGCCAGAACTTACTCTGCGGTGGAACTATGCCACCTCCATGAAATTATTCGCCGGCCGGAGTGGCCGAGCGGTTCTAGGCGTTACAGTCTGGAACCGCGCGACCGCTACGGTTACGAGTTCGAATCCTGCCTCGGGCATGGATGTGTGTAATGTCCTTAGGTTAGTTAGGTTTAAGTAATTCTAAGTTCTAGGGGACTGATCACCTCAGAAGTTAAGTCCCATAGTGCTCAGAGCCATTTTTTAAAATTATTCTGATAGATCTAAAAGATCTCACATGTCAGTATGATGCCTCTAACTATGAAACCAATCAAAAATGACTAAATAATATGCCCATAACAGTCACGTTTGCTCATGAACTGCTTCCATCATATCGCATATTTCAGTAATTATCCTACACATACACTGTCAGCAGAAATAATTTATGTTATCTCAGTGGATAATATTTTAGAGATAATTTGGACAGCAATATTACCTGCAATGTTTATTCTTCATTAGAAGAAGCAATTCACAGCATATAATCAGTAAAACTGGATGCAGTTCACAATAATCTACTTGTTTACATGTAAGGTGTGGAAGAAAAATAGTTGAAAAAATGCCTACAAATGGCTCCCATATTGATTTTATACGTTATATGCTGCAAATGTTACTGCAGATTGAACTTAGCGTTATTTATATCAGAAAATATCAGAAGGGTGAAAAATGGTAGCTAAATGCAAAACCAGCTCTGAAGATGAGTACTTCAAAGACCATAGCTAATTACTCAAACCATTACTCAAGTGTTCACTGATATCTCAATGCTACAGACCTATAAACATTAAGAGGCTATTCATGTACCCAAACTTGTCAGAGAAACTATGGAGAATACATTAAGACCAAAAAAATCGCTTTTTTGTAATATGTAAAATAACACACAGCATTTAAGATCAGTGTTATTTCCCAGTATCATTTAAAGGGTTAACAGTAGTAATAGGGTAGTGGGGTTATGGGTGAAATTTTGATATCAAATTGATATGCAAAATAATTAAAAAGATGAATTACTCACCCCTACCAGCGACTACCACGCACCTACCACCCACAGCCCCACCCCTGACAACGCCCACCCCCGCCCCCAGATGACCTCACATGTTTTTCTCAGCGTGCACGTGGTCCCCAGCCCCCTCCCCCACCCCTCCTGACCCCCCACAACCTACCCTATTGGCGGTAATTTGGAATTTTGGAGGGAATTTCAAATTTTGATGCGAATTTCGAATTTTGACTGGAATTTCTTTGTCTCAGGGCTGCGTCGACGTCTCACCTCACCCCCACCCAGGAATTGGCTGGAAATTAAAATTGGCGGTGACCTTTCTGGGACTCGAACCCTGGTTCTTGGACAGAAAGCCCAAGCACACACCTCTAACACAGGGAAAGTGCCGAGATGCAGGAGAGGAAGGTTAGGTTAGTGTACTTTATTTATTTTTGTTGGGAAACTGACGCAAAGGTCCGTCCTAATTACGTAATTAATCATAAAGATTGGGGCTAATTACACAACCATATGCATAGCACTACACAAGGACGGCATAACATCGCAATACAACTCAAAAACTGACGATACCATACAACTGGTGTTATCATTTCGCAATATCACTCGTGACAAGCGACGGACACACTTAAATTTTACCCTACACCTACAAGCTGGCAGGAAAAAGGTAGTGGTTAAGATACTATCTTTATTCTTATTGATGGGAAATACGTTCAACTGACGAGATGCTGGTTTTGGACAGAGAGGAGTTTAAAAACTCTATTACCTGTAAGCACACATTTGACTATTTTGCTGCGAAAGTTACCGATCACTGCAGAATATTTTCGTTACCTCGAAGTAAAGAAAAAGGAAGAATACAAAATCCAAAGAAAAAAATCTATATTAAGCAATTTCTTTCAGCTTGTTGAACAAATTACGCGACCTGAGAGCATCTCTCACGTTCAGTGTCTGCAAATAAACTGTCATGGACGTGTGTATTACACAACATTTCAGACAATCTTTCATGCCATTGGCTCACATGTCGGGAAAAAAACACATTCGTTTCACGTTTGACAACAACAAGCTATAATTCAAGATAACATAGCTGTTTTGTACACTATGACAGGTCCCGTTTTACCAGTGCAATGCTATATCATACTAGCGCTTACTAAACAAATCGTGAGAGCCTGTCTCAACCTGTGTAGCTGGGAGATTGTCGTTTCGTTCAAAGATATCGCCGCAACGAAATAAAAAAAAGGAACGCCTTTCAAGCATCATTCCGTGGTGCCCTAGCCATCTCCTCCACACACCAGGTGGCACGTCATTGAGATCAATTTGATAGGCTAAGTAATTAAATTGATCATGAGAGTTAGTTTGCAAGGCGATTAATTTTTTTTATTTACAGTACTTGGATTACTCTCACCAGGTATGTCAAATGGGAATCAGTGGAGGGAAAACGATGTTCCTTTCGAGGAACACTATTGAGAAACAGCATTTTAAGCTGACCGCAGAGCGATTCTATAGCCCACACCATACACTTCGCGTAAGAATTGCGCTATTAAAAACATGATCGTAGCGACTATATTACCGACACCCTGCATAAAAAGCGGTCTTGAGTCTACAGGCACACACACAAGTCGCTGACAATGTTACGCTTTCGGGTAGAAATGCTGTCTACGGTTTGGAATCAAGTCTTTCCATTCTACCACATACTTGCGTTGTACGAGTATCTTGTAGAGACGTCTTTTAACGATTACAGCCACTGGCGAATCATATTTGTGCCACTCCCATATCTCGAAACAAGTCACCTTTTTCTAACCTATCTACTAAGGACCCCATACAGCAAAAAATCCAGTGCTATTTTTTAGACAGATCCTTTGCAACTTGGTCGTGATCGACCTCGCTTCCACAGACTGGTGTAAAGTTTCGCCACCAGCACTGTAGGATGATCATATCCAACAGAATCTCAGTCACACAAGAGGGTTCCGGCATTGTTCCTTCATAAGCAGTGAAATACATTGTTTTTTAAGTTGTAACACACTCCGTTAGTGTACACAGCCATACGCTTTGTTTTATCAACAACGATTTAGAGATCTCTGTCAGCTGCTGCTAAGCTGTCATTAACACATTTTGATCCTCTGGCTCTCACAGAAATCTCAACATAGCAGGGCATACACTGTACAGCTACCACAACAGAAATAAAACACAGAGGAGATGTTTCTCATTGACAAAAATGTGGAAGACATCCCAACATACGGAAACTGGAAGAGTTTGCAGTATTGTAGAGTGCTTCCAACAGCTATTCGAAGGTGATGACCTATATAGTTAATCTCCTGTTCCCCATCGACAGGGTAGCGGATGTCTTGGTGTTCCATTTCGAAAAGTATTGTTTCTTCATTTTGCAGTCATGTACATGATTACTGTTCAGGTGTTGACCATTGCCGGAAATTGCTGTTCACTACACATGTGGGGTAGTACAAATAAAGAGGTACTGTCACCTTATTGGTGAAAACAAACATGTGGAGGGCATCACAGAATATGGAAATAGGAGCAGTCTGTAGCATTAAGGAACGCTACCAAACAACTGTATGGCGGTGATGACCTCTACATTTAATCCCATGCTCCACAAGTATCAGATATCCAATGTTTCGCCAAAGCTCCCTCCATCTCATCCGAGTGATGTCGGCCACTCATTATACAGTAATCATCAGAGCACCCAGTGGATGGTCAGGATGAGGAAGACACTGTTGATATGGGACGATGTTCTGTAATACATACCGCAGTTGATAGAAAGCTCAGTTTTACCCAGACGTAGGAGAGAGCTATATCTACCAAATTCTGCACCCCGGGTAGAAACAGAGTGAGCTGAGTTAATGCTATAGCACTGTGTTTTGACCACTCGTTGGAAATGGGAACATGTTGTCGTAGCTCCGCCACCCGTGTACAATGAGTAAGGTCCGCGCCAAATGAAGCCTGCTCCTGAAACACGACGTAGTATAAAAGACGTTAAGAGCAGTTACGGTGGTGTTTCTTATAGGGAAAATTAGGAAGACTCAACATCATACAGGTACTGCAGTCTGAAGCAGATCCGCATCCCTCAGGGTCCATTCACGTCTATCACCGAAACATTCTATCATAGTTATTCTGTACCATCCAACAGAGAAAAATTACGAACTATAAAAGCTCCGCTAACTTCATCTGGTAAATTTTTACCACGTCTCTCCCTCCCGATACATCGAAAACGGATACCCTGTGAATGCCAGCATCGAAAATATGCCGCGATCCTATTAAATACACTACTGGCCATTAAAACTGCTGCACCACGAAGATGACGTGCTACAGACGCGAAATTTAACCGACAGGAAGAAGATCCTGTGATATGCAAATGATTAGCTTTTCAGAGCATTCACACAAGGTTGGCGCCGGTGGCGACACCTACAACGTACTGACATGAGGAAAGTTTCCAGCCGATTTCTCATACACAAACAGCAGTTGACCGGCGTTGCCGGGTGAAACGTTGTTGCGGTGCCTCGTGTAATGAGGAGAAATGTGTACCATCATGTTTCCGACTTTGATAAAGGTCGGATTGTAGCCTATCGCGATTGCGGTTTATCGTATCGCGACATTGCTGCTCGCGTTGGTCGAGATCCAATGACTGTTAGCAGAATATGGAATCGGTGGGTTCGGGAGGGTAATACAGAACGCCGTGCTGGATCCCAACGGCCTCGTATCACTATCAGTTATGATGACAGCCGTCTTATCCGCATGGCTGTAACGGATCGTGCAGCCACGTCTCGATCCCTGACTCAACAGATGGGGACATTTGCAAGACAACAACCATCTGCACGAACATTTCGACAACGTTTGCAGCAGCATGGACTCTCAGCTCGGAGTCCATGGCTGCGGTTACCCTTGACGCTGCATCACAGACAGGAGCGCCTGCGATGGTGTACTCAACGACGAACCTGAGTGCACGGATGGCAAAACGTCATTTTTTCGGATGAACCCAGGTTCTGTTTACAGCATCATGATGGTCGCATCCGTGCTTGGCGACAGCGTGGTGAACGCACATTGGAAGCGTGTATTCGTCATCGCCATACTGGCGTATCACCCGGCGTGATGGTATGGGGTGCATTGGTTAAACGTCTCGGTCACCTCTTGTTCGCACTGACGGCACTTTGAACACTGGAGGTTACATTTCACACGTGTTACGACCCGTGGCTCTACCCTTCATTCAATCCCTGCGAAACCCTACATTTCAGCAGGATAATGCACGACCACATGTTGCAGGTCCTGTACGGACCTTTCTGGATACAGAAAATGTTCGACTGCTGCCCTGGCCAGCACATTCTCCAGATCTCTTACCAATTGAAAACGTTTGGGCAATGGTGGCCGAGCAACTGGCTCGTCACAATACGCCAGTCACTACTCCTGATGAACTGTGGTATCGTGTTGAAGCTGCATGGGCAGTACACGCCATCCAAGCTCTGTTTGACTCAATGCTCAAGCGCATCAAGGCCGTTATTACGGCCAGAGGTGGTTGTTCTAGGTACTGATTTCTCAGGATCTATGCACCCAAATTGCGTGAAAATGTAATCACATGTCAGTTCTAGTATAATATATTTGTCCAATGAATACACGTTTATCATCTGCATTTCTTCTTGCTGTAGCAATTTTAATGGCCTGTAGTGTATATAGGTATTTATCCATTGGGACAGGTGGCGAGTGATCGACGTCGCTTGCACAGACCAGTGTAAAGTTTCATCACCGGTACTGTATGAGAACCATCTCCTACAGGAGAGGGCCCCTGTTTCATTGTTTGATACATCACTTTTTCTGCTGTAACACGGTTCGTACACTGCGATACATTTAGTTTTTTTCCGCCACGACTTCGACGTCTGTATCAGATTCTAAACTGACATTAACTCGTTTTGGTCCATTGGCTTCCCCAGAAAACTAGACATCGCACAGTGTAAGTCATGTTAGTGCTGCTGATTCCGCAACACACCCACACACTGGGTGATTGAAATAAAAGACAGTCACAACATAAGGAAACTGGAAGAATTTTGAGGCATTGTGGAGCATTTCCAAACTGCTGTCCGAAGGTGACTGACGACCTCTACATTTCAGCTCATCATTCACAGTGACGGGATAGCTGATGGCGTTGTGTTCTTGTTGATTGATTCCTCATGTTGCTGCCATGCACGCGGTCACTGTTTCGGTGTTAACCATCCCCGGGAGGTGTTGCATCCTCCACCAAGACTCTTTCTCCAACTCTAACAAGCGATCTCAGTCAATCATGATATAGTAATCGACAGCGCACCAGTGGACTGATGGGATGGAAAGGCAGCGTCGGTGTACTGTAGTAATAAACATCATAGTTGATAGTGCGATCAATTTTAGCAGTTTTATCGTAATTTCAACACCGACCAACGACGCGGCCGCATGTATACCAGTTTCTGTACCATTGCTGAACAGCCCCTCCTCTACTTTGCCAGTACCGTGAATGTAAATGTAAATAGATAACTGTGCGATACGTTCATTCATTGTTAATTCTAGAACATACACATTAAAGTATACCAGACAACGATCTATATATCTCTAGCTCTTCGATCGTAGTGCATTATTTACCATCATTCTCTATGTGGACGAGAGTCGCAGAGCATTCTCGCATTCTTAGGATAAAGTTAGAGACCGAAAGAACTCCTTGCATTGTCTTTGACCAACGCTCCCTGCAGCACTGGCACCGATTTAATCTGCAGCTGACCAGAAGTACACCGCTACATTCCACGTTTCATATATTGGAGCCCTACACCGTAGCAGCGAATACCTTACCCCCCTGCTGGTCAGGGCGGCACCCCACGGTGCGTTCGGCGACTGAAGTCATGGACGGCCACAATCTGTTATTAATGGCACGCGCCAGAAAAAAGCAAGTACGTGGTCTCGCGTTCGGTTAATTCGGAATGTAGGCACTCTCCTCCGGGCCTCTGAAATCCCGTTGGATTCCAGTGAGCAGGTGGACCTGTTTGCTGGTCTGCCAAACCAATTTGACTCCGTGCCACGACTATGCGAGACGGAATACGTCAAATGTTTAGACGGCCGACTCTTGACAAATAAGTACACCCATGCATCATTTGTTGTGTGCGTGATGCTAGAAGCAGTACCCCTGACAGTTCAGAAGGAGACTGGCACAGGCTCTAAGTGGTACACTAGCAAATGACACAAGCTTCACCATTTAGGTAGACACCTGCAGTTCTTCACTAGAGAAGCGCCAATACAAGATAGATCTTCTCCTTCTGTCCGCTTTCCTCTTCAGCTCGGTAGCAAATGCCCATTTACATCTTAGACTTCCCCCACTTTAGCACAACCCAATCACGAGCTGGAGCACAGCATTCGAAGCTCGGAGACCACTCCTTGCTCTGCATACACCGATTTGACTAATCAGAGACTTTAAAGTTTATTGAGGGGGAAAAAAAGATTCAGCTTCGCAGCCTCATTCCGAAGGGTTTACGCCGTCTCTGTTGCTAACAATACAACCAGGATAGTACCACACCCTTTCATAAAAAGTTTGTTATCTCCCCTGTTGCGTCTGTTTCGAAGTTTACGAAGAACGGCCGTAAACTCCCTAAAGGCCTCGTGCTTTCACAAATATGCTTTGCAACAGAGTCTGGATGTCTGGGCGCCAGTGTCCTGTCCCACAGAAATTAACAGAACGCTCACAGTTGTTTTGTTGGCTTCCTGCCTAATAAGGGCCAACCTCTACTTTATTCCCGGTCTACAATGCACTGGCCATTGCAGCGGCGACTTCTCGGCGCTAGTCAATCTATCTGGAAACACCAGCATCTCGTCAGTTGAACGTATTTCCCACCAGCAATAATAAGGATACTACCTCACACCACTACCTCTTTCCCACCAGCATGCAGGTGTAGGGGAAAGTCTGAGTGTGTCCGTCACTAGTTTCGAGTGGTATTGCGAAATTTTTTTTCCAGTATGATAACACCAGCTGTATGGCATACTCAGTTTTTGAGTTGTATTGCAATTTTATGCCGTCTGTGTATAGTGCTATGCATATGGTTGTGTAATTAGGCCTGATCTTTATGATTAATTATATAATTAGGACAAATCTTTGTGTCAGTTTCCCAACAAAAATAAATAAAGTATACTAACCTAACCTTCCTCTTTCCAAATGTTGGGGGTGCACATGGGCCAGGAGGACCAGGGTTCGAGTCCCAGTAGCGGCACCGCCATTTCTAATTTCCCATCAATTCCAAGTGCCTCTTGTGGTATAATTGTATTTGGTGGGGTGCACGTGGGCTTTCTATCCAGGAGGACCAGGGTTCAAGTCCCAGAAAAGGAACCACCAATTTTAATTTCCCGCCAATTCCTGGGTGGGGGTCGGGTGAGATATCAGTACAGATGTGGGACAAAGAAATTCCTGCCAAAATTCGAAATTCACGCCAAAATTCGATATTCCTGCCAATAGTCTAGGCTGGGGGAGGGGTGGGGGAGGGTTGGAGGAGGGTTAGGGGGCTGGACCCACTTGCAGGCTTAGAAAACACATGAAATCATATGAGGGCAGGGGTAGGCATGGTTAGGTGTGGGGTTGGGTAGTAGTGGGTGGGGTGGGGGGCAGGGTGATTAACTGATCAGTTTAGTTAATTTGATATCAATTTGATTTCAAAATTGCACCCATAACCCCACTACTCTACTACTAACAGATACCACAATCTGGTGTTACTCTTCTTCAATTTTGGACAATTTTTCTAACAAAGACACATAATACATAGTAGTTTTGTAAAATAAATTTTGAAAATGATGTTTCTGTAGTCTAAAACTCTCTAAAAATCATCTAATAACATAAAAATATATAATATAAATTACAGTTAAGTAGACCTTGAGTCAGATACATTGCACCACTTAATATAAACTTTATTTGAAGACAGGCTAATGTTTTGGAGCAATGTTACTCACTTTGCATTTGGTTAATGTTAAGGTCTACACCAGGAAAATATTTAGTATATATTCACCAGCATCGACCAGCTTTGAGACAGAGAAAATGCTCGTTTAGCTTACAAGTTCTGGTGGTTTACAACTACATCTAAATCCCCCCATTTGTAAACTGGTACAATTTATTTACAGGCTATTTCCAGTTATTAAGACAGGACCCTGCAGGCCAAAGTAGCCACCCTTTATGGTAACGACTTCAATGCTGTTCACCACCATACTGAACATTCTTCAGTGGCAAAATGCTCACTGGACTCATTGCCTACTCCTATTTCTATACAACTGCCAAGGTGCTTGTCCTATGGGCGATTTATGAAATCGAGTAGGCTCCCCACTAATGCACCACTTGTGATGTACCCAGTCGCCACCTATTATCAAAATTCTCTGCACACAAGAGGTACACATCAAATTTATAAGCTCATTGGCTAAAAGCTACACAATCAAATTAACTCACATACAAAGGGAACAGTGAGTTTTACCCATGGCTTACTGGTAAGCTTCGGGTGATCCTAACTTCTAACTACATATAACTTCAATTGTCACTATGTTGAAATTCGCATAAAGAGCACTTCGAACTTTGGGGTGTAGAAATACTAACTTTTAAGTAAGGATAGTGGTTGGGGGGATGCACATGTAAGTAATTCATGCCTGTGAGAAACCGCCTTAGAGCACATAATGTGGGAGATTACCAGCATAGCTTTGAAGGATCATTAACATATATGTCAGTGGATCATTACTTCACGTTTTTGTGGAATCCAATATTAACAAACGAAAAGTGACATTAAATTCACTATGTAGCTAAGAGAGCTCTTAGGAAGGCAGCAGAAGCGTTTGCTCAATCATTTAATCAACATCATCACCTTGGCGCCATACCGAACACAGCCTATAAACACATGGAAAGCCAACGTCCAGCCAGTGCATGACTCCAGTTCTCTACCAAGTGCATGACAGTAGCGTATGCACCTTGTGGTCTGCCTAAATATGGTAATGTCCACAGAGATGACTGCTATATATATCAGAGGGAAATGTCTAGAAATTTTGTGAGCATTGTACAGCATGGTCTCTCCTTGAAGAGACGGTTCATTAGTGAAATCGAAGCCATCATAATAGTAGAGTGGAATAAATCATACACAGTAATAGTGTGCAGTACGTTAAATAAACTCCATTCATTAGTGCCAGTTGTATACTCCCATTGAACTTTGTGATTCAGAGTTTCACAGCCCCTGAGTTTCCTCGAGAATTACTCAGATTTCTGTCTCTAAAGATCCTTATAGCTTATTCTCAGAATGAAGTCCTACAATATGCCCATGCAAAAGTAGCTCTTTGATTACATCGATCAACGTAAGCCCCTGGCAATCAAAATGTGTCTTTCTTACTTCCTCTTGAGAAATGATAGGGGTGGTGAACAGTTTTTGGTGCCAGGTGTATTTTGTGTAAATGAGTGGTTAGTATATGTATACCGATTCTGGACAAAAGAGCATATTTTTTTAAAATTTCTCGACATGAAACAATTATTTTAGTTTTACAGTATCCTCCATTTAAAAAATTTAACTGCACCCAAGAAAGAAATCTTCATTTAATTAAAAAAACAGAAATCTAGCAAATTTATTCAATTAAAAATTAAAAAATTAAAATCTAAATTTCGTTCAGATTCAGAAACATGAAGTGAATGATCTTTATTTCGTTGTTTACTTCGATGTATAAAGTTTCATCTTATAATTTTCTCTAATTTCTCTTTGTCTTCTGAAACGATTTTAGTACAAAAATGTGGAAAATTAATTTTAAATTTCTCATCTAAAACTAATAAAACTTTTTGACCATATTTAGTTACCAAAATTTTAGCTTTTGAAATATTTTAAGATTTATTTCTTTCAGTTCTGTTAATTTAGGTAACACTTCTGCATAACTATTAATGTAACTGTTAAGTTCACTCGCTAGATCTTAAACAGTGTCACGCACATTCAATGTTTACCAAATGTTTTAATTTTTCCAATCTAAGTTTTCCAACTTACATGTTTTCTGTTAATATACTGCACTGTGAATCATTACTTAAATTCCTTTTACCATATGTAATTAAATATGTAATTGTATCATTCGAAATGTTCTCTTTTAAAGTTGCACATAATATCATTATTTTTGTGTAGTTAAAATGTTCATTCATCCAATCATATTTATGACATAGAATAATTTTGAATAAAACTGAATGGATTTACTTTCAAATATATTATCCTTTTAAAACCTCTAACAGCGTCACAAGCTTTTAAAAAGTTATTTAGAGCTTCAAGATTCCATGATTCTTGAAGAAAAATTTCATTTCTTCCATTCTTTACATGTATAATTTGTAATTTAACTTTATCCAATAAAGAAGAATCAGTTAACCGATTCTTTTTTTGTTTACTTTGAAAAAAAATGAACGTAAATTAATTCAGCAGAATTATAACAATGAGCAATGTCTAGTTCAAAATTTTGTTCCCATTCAATCTTCCAATCTCTATGACTTGTGGTTCAAGGAAAGAAACTGGAATTTTAGCATGTTCTGTCATTTTTGTTCTAGTTCAAGTGAATATTCTGATTCATATTAAACAACTAGAACATGGAATTCCATTATTCTTACAACAACTTTTCAATCTTTTAGCAGTGTACCATTATCACTATTACCAGTCAATCTACAAACAAAATCCTCAGAACTTCAATGTCAAGAGAAAAATGTTGTTAAATCTCAATTAAATGTGAAAAATCTTTAAAAAATCAGAAAAATAAATGTAATGGATAAAGTATTCATTTTTTGCTTCCAATTTTGCCATTGTTCAGAAATGGCCTTTCATATTTAATTCATTTGACAAAGTCAATCGAATAAGAACTGATGCAGAAATAGAAGGATGTTTTATTCTAGACAAAATATTGTTTCTTTTGCTTAACTGTAATAACATTAAACAATTTTATAACGTAATTACCAATTAATGTTACATTTGATTTGGTATCATATGCTCAAAAATCTGATCCATCTGAGGGAATAGCACCAATATAGCAATTAATACAACTGTAACAGTTGAATCATTGAAGTCAATCAAATCGTCGTTTCATAAGCAATTACTACATTCTGAATAGTATCAAAAATTGGACTGTTTACAGGATAATTTGGTTCATAAATTGCTGAACCACTTCATTCAGCATTTGGTTTAGATGAAGCAGTAATATTACTTACTCTATGAAAAAGATTAATGTGTTTTACAAATATTCTGTCAGCTAAATTAAACTTTATGTTTACTGATTCAAATAGTATTATTTTGGATAAATCATTACCAGCTGTTTTTTGACTGGCTTCAATAATTTTGTCACTAGAACCTAAAATTTGTCCAATACTATCTCCTTCATTAATAAACAATTTAACATCAGTTTCAATAGTTACTATGTTCAAAATTTTATCATCTTTAATGTGTACATTAAGTTTCTTCAATGTGTACATTCTTCCAAATAATTAAAGCTACATTTACAAACAAGAATTTCCATTACTTCTTTGTCACAATAAAATTTATTAATTTCTGATATAATATTTGGAGTTAAAAAATTGTATAAAACCAACTAGTGAAACGTTTTTATAAGTTTCTCTTATTGCAACAGCTAATTTTTTTAAGAACAGATGAAGTATCACTAGAAAATTGGGAATCAAAAATAAGAAGTAAAGAAAAGAAATTAAAAAATAAATATTGTAAATTTTTACCTTATGTGATTCCATCTTCATTAATTGAACCAAGTGGTTGTGGAAAAACAATGTAACTGATTGATTATTATATTCTAGCACCTGCATGGTTAAACTGGAGCAAAGTTAATGTTTTGTACGTTTATTTTAAAAGCTTAGCTCCAGCAAGAATTTATACAAAGATGGGAAGGAATCAAAGACAAAATTAATGAAAGATTAGTACTTTTATTGAAAATTATGAAGAAATTATTTTGATAGATGACTGTGAAGATAATTCAGGTGTAGTTTTTGACAATTTCATTCTTGAAAATCAAGATATAGTTAGATAATATTTCACTACATGTAGACACAAATAAAGAGATTGTTCTTATTTAACTGAAACATATTCAAAAGTACCAAAACGATTATTTGGCGATAACCTTAATTTTTGAAATATTTTCAGGCAAGATGACACAATAGTCGTATTTATCATGAGTCCATTGGAGGAGATTTAAAGTTCGATGATTTTAAGGAAATGTGTAGCAAATTTTTAAATAATGATGGATTTGGTCTTCTTACAATAGATGGAGGGTCCTATGCCAGAGTGAACCAACTAAAAATTACATGTTTCGAGTTATTCAGCTCTAAAGTTCAACTACAGAAAAAAAATCTGATGAGATATTGAGGGCAGTAAATGATCTTCAACAGATTGCTAACATATACTGAATCTTGTTTATTGGCTTTTCAATCAAAATGCACCTATTACAGGTCTGAAAAAAATTATGGTGATTATAAGGAAGTGAAATAAAGTTTGAATAAGTACATTTTCTCAGCACAGATGTAACTATTAAAGCACTTTTGTTTCGCCACACATGTTATGTTTATAGCAGTCTTGTTTCATTCTTCAACAGAAAACGTCATATACTGTAAGGAAACCGTGTCTGGTACATTTTATACAGAATTTTCGGGAATTTCATTCATTTTCTGATAACCCATCTTCACTGGAATTTCCAGCTATCTCTGCAGCACTTCGCAAGTTCTTGTAACAATCATGGTAGATAGGAGGAATGAAGCACACCATTGACTCAAGATCTTTCTTCTTTGGACTCGTAAGTGGTCTTCCTCTGGGATACTTGAGATTCGGTGTTATGTGGTGAAGATTGGGTGTCCAACCTCTAGCCCGTTTAGAGAAACTAACATCATATGACTCCACATCGTCATTGTGTGTGTGTACTTGAACTGCATTACGTTGGGCTTCTCTTTGCTTATTCTGATGCATCTTATTTTCATCCAAGCTACAGTTAGTCCATCAACTTTTTTCCTGTATCTTAAAACTGATGTTAAGCTGTCAGAGCTGAAGAACTCATCACATTTCATTTCCACCATGCCAAACTTTTGTTTCTTGACTCTGCATGTTTCCATTATGTTCTGGATTTCATGCATATGGTAAATGTTTTGGTTGCATCTCATCTTGTTCTCAATATGACTGAAATCAGTGTCATTGGGCAGATAACTGTGGCCTGAGATTAAAAATTTTTGAATGATTTCTTTGACATGCTGAGGAGGAACTTGAACGATACGCATTAGTATTGTTACCAGTTTGAAATTTCTATTTTGGCCACCACATGAGTCTGACCAAAACACAACAGTTTGTTTCGTAGGATTAGCATTTAGGTGTTTCATAAGGCACGATCCTATCTCATCTGGTCCTCGACCTGCTATTCCCTCATGCCAAAGGTGCATAGTTCCTTTGGATGTACCCATATCATGGATACCCAAATTGAAGCAAGAAAGTTGACATTTGTAATACACAACAAAAGTGGGAACTTTTGGGAGTGAAATTGTCTTTTGCCGATCAAACTCAAGGACTGTGCATTCTCCATTTATTGCTTTCTCTTTGTCTTTTCGTAGTGTTGCCCTTGCAAGGCCAACCCATCGATGATGTAGCTCTCTTTCCATGTTTACATCTTCAAGAGCTTTCACATTGTCAGAAGTGTTCTCTAGTGCATTTAGAGAGTTGGCTTTAATTTGAAAGATATCACATTTCTTGCATGTGTCTTTGTGTGGCGATTTAAATGAGAGGTTGAACTTGGTTTTGAAAACTTTTTCATACAATAATTGTGACACAAAGTCAGACATACTGCATTTTCTGCTATCAGTTGCTCTTTATACAGCCTGTACATCAAGCTCAAATTGAGGTGACAGGAGAGATACTTCTATCGGGACTATCCTTCTGACAATAGTGGCTTCTATAGCATGGAAATGAATTAATATGATCTCTGATGCGACGAATTCTTTCTTCAGGAGATTTATTATGCGGCTCATGTTTTCCTCTTCTGCCTTGTAGTTGACCAGACTTCACTTTCGGAAGAGCTCTGTGAATCTTTGCACTGTTAACACAGAGTGTGTTTAGGAAACATATTTTTGCAGACCTTCACATCACCTGATGTGGTAGGAATAAAGTAATGTCGAGTAAATGATCTTAGAGGATCTTCAGCATTTGATCTTCTGTCCTTCGCAATGAAGGACTTTACAGACCGTCCAATCAAAGCTGTTTGTGTTTCATACCACCCATCACTGTAATACATATCAAAAAATAACTGTCGATCCAGCAGTGAGACTTTTTCAGAACATTTGCGACGACTTGTACAGCGGTAGTCCTTTCACGTTTTTCCCATTACTGTTTGTCCCGTCGATGATGTAAATGCGTTTCCGCTGTTTTTGCGAGTCTTCCGAACATTCTTTTTCCTGTTACCTGGATTGCTTTTCTTGCGCTTCACCCTAATTGGTTCTTTGGATTCTGCAAAAAATAAAAATGTTTCTTAATGTAAAACTATGGCGTACATGTTCTCCACTTACATCATTATGAATAGAGTTTAGCAAGTAAAATAGTTAAATAAAAGTTGACAACAGATGTGCAGTCAAAAAGATGCGTTTTCGTATATTTCATTTGCCAAAGTGTACCAACTACGTTCCTAACGCTGACGGCATTCTCGATGTTCAGCGACTGTAATAATCGATCAGGAACATGTCCCTATCGGTAGTTGTGAGTATTCCACTATGTAGTTCACAGTTTACTCCCTAGATGGTAGCACAGCACATCGTCATGTAGTTAGTTCACGTTTGCATCTGACAGTAGCCTTCAATAATTGCATGCAACGAAGTAATGTTGTACACCATTCTTAGCCAACTTTATGCAGTTTTAAGTATAAAACATACCTTCACCACTTGATTGACGTGAGGATAGCACATATTCATCGCTGGAACCACACTCAATGTCAACATTACTGTCATTTGACTCCTCTGAACTCCTGTATGCAACTTCATCTGCCATCTTGTTACTGGATTTAGTTCACTCTGGCACCATAGATAAATGTAGATCTGAGACACTCCAGAAGTGCCAACATAAAAAAATCGCTCAGTGTCCCTCAAGAGTCCTGGTTCGTTTTGCAATACGAATCTTCATAATTTTCTGCACCATTATCAATAGCTAACCTAAAATGTCCAAATTTGTAGTTGGTTCACTCTGGCATAGGACCCTCCAGATATGACAAGAAAAATAATAACAGTAAACACAAAGACAAAATTAATTTTTTTCACTTTCAGCATAAACTCTGAATGTTAACATTGGACATAATTGTTGAACATAAACGTTGTATGTAAAAATCATAAAAACATAATTGATTATTCTTTATACTTAACTAAAATTTACAAAATATGGTCCAGAGGTTGTTAAAAGACCTAGACCAAAAAGGAAAATAGAAGAACAAGTTAAAGAAAAGTTCAAAGAATGGTAAACACAAACCAACATAGGAATCTGAAATATTTAAAAAAACAAGACCAACCTGTTATCGACGCAGTTGAACAAGCAAAGCAAGGAATCAAAGAAATAGGTCATAACATGTTAAAAGAGATTGAAGGAAACAGACAAGTTGAAAAACAAATAGTTCTTCATCGTCAACATTATTTAGAAGAATTTAACGATATGCTATCAGTTAAACAATATGAAAGTTCAGAATACCAGGAATGTAAGATTTGTTGAAAAATATGAAAGAATATGTTAAAAATAGAAAAAGGTTAAAAAATGAAGAAGAATCATTGAATACTGAAAAATAAATATAAGTGAAAGAATGTTAGAATTTATCAACAATGCAGAAGATACAGTTTTTGGATTAAGACCTGTTAGTAGATTTAAACATATTGGAATATTACCAGTACCATCTCATGTTTATAATTTAATAATTTGACAAATAAAATATGAAGCAACCAGTGGATTAATGAAACCTTTAACAAAGGTAAAAATAAATATGAACGATATGGGTGAAAAATCGGCGGATTTTCATCAGTTTTGCTAACAGCATTATCGGCAGTTGGTTGAATAGTGGGTACTGCAGCAGCAACGGCAAAATCAGTCAGTGGCAAAGAAAAAATAATAAAATGTCAGAAGAACAAAGATGAAACACTCTAGTAATGGAAAATAACGGTAAAGGTCTGCAAAATGGAAAAAAATAAAATTCTTTTGTCTAATTTTGATATAGAAGAATCAATTAAACACTAAAAACTAAAGATTTTCGTGGTGTGTTCATGATTGATAAATTACCTACTAATTAAAAAATTTCAGAATGGGGAGCAGTTAATTTAGATGGATGCAGAAATGTTGGTAGTCGTTGGAATTATTATAACAAACCAGAAAAATTAAGAAGTTTCTGATTCATTTGGTTGTAATATACCAAAACAACTAGTCAACTATTTCAGAAACGTAAACGTTATTATAATATCAAAAGAATATAGTCTTTTAACACATTTATTTCCAATCATTTATGTTTATTTGTCTTAAAACTGTTGTCAGATGATTACAAATTTCAAGATATTCTGATTACAATAAATCGACACTTTTGTGAATAACATAAATCTTAAAGACAATGGAAAATTAGAAAAAATCAAAAATTTCCAATCATTAGAACTGAAAATTAATGATGACCATTGGGTCCTCAAATAAATGAATTATTATCTAAACGTAGTAAGATGATAAAAATGGTAGAATCAAAAATGTTGAGTGATGGGAACCAAAAATTAAAAAATTAACTGGAAAATTTGAAGATTTTCAGTCAGAAAATAAAAATATGACATATGGAATTTAATTGTCATCAACTACAAAAATTAAAATTAAACTGTCATTAGAGTCATTTGAATCAAAACCCAAGGTATTTGATAATCATTAGATTCGAAGATTAAGAAAGAATTAAATTCCAAACCGAAAAAAAATTAAATAATCGGTACACTCATTGGAATCATAAATCTAAGATATAAAAAGTTTTCAATCATAGTTCGATCTAAAAATAGAAAATTTGGTTAAACATTTTCCTGAAGAATTAAGCAAGATATTTAATTCAAGTGAAAGTTACATTACTTTTTGTAGTAGATGAATAGTAAATGTAAAAGAACCAAACAATAAAACATGTTGTTAATAAATCGAATTCAGGAAAAGAATTAAAAATTCTAGTTACAAAACCAGAGTATATAAATATTCTATAACAGTTGAATAATTATGTCACTACTAAACAATTTACTGACATAATCAACATAATAAAATTACTTATCTTATTGCTTTATGAAAAATGGAATTGAAAAATTTATTAGATTTTTTAAAAGGCAGATTTAGCACCGTACAAAAATCAAATAAGTGATCTACAAAATGAAATCTATAACAAAGAAATAATAGAATTTTCGTTCATCAATGGAAATGAAAACAATATGCATAATTTCAACAAATGTGAATATATTCTAAAAAATGATTTGTTCATGGGTGAAAATTCAAACATAAAATTATTTTTTCTAGAAATTTTTCCTATAAACTTTATCAACTGTAACTAATAAAAGAAAAAATTTGTCATAAACCGAGATTTCTAAGTGCGAGTTTAAAAAATTCAGTGAAAACTATATCTGCAGTTCCAAAAGTAATTTGATTTGGTAAATTGTTATTAAAATAAAAATATGGTTATAGAATAGCGATATTATAATTACTTCATTTTTTATATAAATGGACAATTATTAGACCCTGCACGAATATCATATTTACTGTTTGAAGTGTGAAAAACTTTCTGTAACAATTAATCATCAAAAAGTAACAACTAAAAATTGAAGACAAGGAAATGCAGGTCTCTATTGAGTTTTTAAAACTAAAAAAGTAAGTTCATTAAAGAAAATTCTCAGGTACTGGTCTAGATATTTATCAAGAAATTATTAATGACTCACATAAATCGATACAAATATTTTTAAAGAAAATATATAATTTCTTTCAGTATTGATGGTTTATGTCAATTGTTTAGATGAAGCTGTTTCTGGTAATTTGTAAGGAATCTAAAAAATAAATAAAGGAAAAAAATTTTTCATTGACAGCTATCAAAGATTTTTCAAAATATGTTTTGACTGTTACACTTAAAATTAAAACAGGTAAGAAAAAACTGATCCTTTTGGGAAAATATTCATGATAAAACAACTAAAAAATTTATCACCAGATAGTAGTGAAGAATTTTATAATATAGTAATTCAATCATTGATGAAAAATGCACCACTCATCATTATTCATTTTTTACAGAATTAAAAGCATCTCTTGTTGAAAGATTGAATAGAACATTGAAAGAAAAGATCTGGAAAAATTTGACCAAAAAGGAAATTATAAACAGGTCTATTTAGGTAAAAATCAAGTTGATGATGTAATAATACACTACATTTAACAATAAAAATGAAACTTAAAGATGTAAACGAAGAAAATGAAAAAATCTTATTGAAAACTGTTTGTGGAACTAATTTTTAGATTCTAAACCGAAGTAGACAGTTGGTAATAAACTAAGAATAAGTAAATTAAAAGGAACATTTGCGAAGGCATACACTGCCAATTGAATAACTGAAATTTTTGAAAATGAAGATGTTATTCAAACTAATCCAGTTACTTACAAATTAACTGATTTTAATGAAGAAGAAGGAAAAGAAATTTTTTTAACAAGAATTATAAATTATGAATTTTCCAAATGAATATCTTATTGTGAACATTTTGAAAAAATAATAAAGGAAAAAGAATTAAAATTAAATAAATTGTATGCTAAATGATTAGGATTTCATAATTCACACAACAGTTTGATTGACTATAACAAAATTGTTTTTTTATATTATTTTATATAAATGGAACTTGTTACAAGAAATTAAAACATGTTTTATTTTGAATATTATAGTCATTATGCTTATTGTTTTATTAGAGATGACAGGTAATATTTTGATATTAAAATATAAGATCTTATATATATATATATATATATATATATATATATATATATATATATATATATATATATATGTATCACGTTATATCAAACTTATTTCAGAATTTTACATTTGGATTAATTGAATCAGGTGGTTTTAATAACTTTCGTTTATTAGATGAATATAAAAACTTTTATGTATTTTGCGTAAACTTTAATTATTAAGAAGTACTTAAAATTCAGTTTCATTTTCTAACAAAGACTTGCAAGATTCATTACATTATCATGTAATTCATTTTGTGAATAATAATTCCAAATATTGATATAATTTCCTTATAAAACATATCCAATCAATTTTTCATTCCTTGGAGTAAATTTATTCAATTAAGTATGTAAGTAATTCACAAAAATTTCTGTTCACATTTATTTGTTTTTGACGATTTTATACATTGTGTTTGTGTAATGTAGTAATAATAATCAATATCATTTGTGGTAGGGACTATGTGACCTAACTGCTGAGGTCTTTGGTCCGTAGACTTACGCTTTACTAAATCTAACTTTTAAACTAACTTACACACACGCAGTCCCGGGGAGGATGTGTACCTCCAACGGGAGGACATGTGCGAACCATTATAAGACGCCGTAGACCATATGGCTACCCCGTCTGCCAGTATATTTTAAAATAAAAAAGTGGGTATCCAATTTTCATCTGTTACTTGAGACACAATATGTGGTAATAATGTTGTTATTCATTTCGTTTTGATAAGTGTCATTTCTTTCATGTCAAATTTCTATAGATCAATCAAATTATCATCTTATTTTTTAATTATCCTCAATTTAATTTAGATCTCTTAAATGATTTATTTGTCTTTCACAGAGTTGTTTTACATTATCTTTTATTTTATGTTCAACATGTTTTCAAATTGATTGTAAAACTCCATCAAACACCCATTACTCAAATTTTTTATCTTGTTTCATTTTGGATTTTAATATTAAACAATGTTGTTCATTAATAAATACAGTATGTGGCTCCATATTTCAAGGGTGCAACTGATGGTTACAATTTAATTGATTATTTTTTTATATACAATGGTAATCCCAAAAGTAAGACCTATTTTTTTGTAGGTACATAGACCTGTTCATTTCTACAAGTCTTTACATCGAGCCGGCCGCTGGTGACCGAGCGGTTCTAGGTGCTTCAGTCTGGAACCGCGCGACCGCTACGGTCGCAGGTTCGAATCCTGCCTCGGGCATGGATGTGTGTGATGTCCTTAGGTTAGTTAGGTTTAAGTAGTTCTAAGTTCTAGGGGACTGATGACCTGAAATGTTAAGTCCCATAGCGCTCAGAGCCATCTGAGCCATTTTTTACATCGGTGTACAGCTTGAACATTTAGCTATTTATCAACATAATAACCATTTCTGTCGATGCATTTTTGTAGATGCTGTGACAGTTTTTGTACGCCCATGTCTTACCAGCTCGCCACCTTGCTGTACAGGAAGTTATGAACCTCTTCTTTCCCTCAGCATCGGAGGTGAAACACATAAAGATAGATATTACAAGAACTTGAATGTTCCTGTGGAGAAATTGTTTGTAAAATATATTTCTAAACGCATCAGAAATGCCCATCAAGGTAATATATTAAAAACTGGTTAATTTTTTATTTTGTAATTAATTTTGGTATAACTTCTCAACAACTTTTTAATTCACACAGGAAATTACCGCAATTATCGCTCATGATGTTTTATTTATTTTATAATGACCGTACGTTAATGTATTAATTCCATCATCCAACATAATCCGTTTATCATTGTCAGAACTTAAAACGATTTTGTTAATTCGATAGTATATAAGGAACTAAACGAATTTTTTCTATATAGTTATATATTGTTATCTAAACAATTTTTATAATAAACAAAAGTAATTTCATTTTTTACAATAGATTTTTAACTGCCTTAAATTTTTTATATCCTTGAGCTTCACTCTATAAGCACACAATTCCGATAGTAAATTAACATGCTTTAACATAATTTTTGCAGAATTTTCTTCTTCCATTTTTCCTAAGACTTTCTTGTTTCTTGTGAAATTTCATAAATATTAGCTTTTTAAATAATCACTTATGTAAAATTTATTTATGATAGATTTCATTGTGGTAAATAAAACTTTCATTTTTATCTCATAAAGCTAAGAATCTATATCTGTATAACATAAACATATATTTTCACTGTATTTTGGTTTCATTACAGTATAATGAAAATCGTACACTCATTTTCGATATATCTAAAACACTCAGCCAGTGAAATTACTAAGTTTTTTCATATGAACTGCTACAGATGTTCTGAAAAACAATAGTATGATCATCATTTAGTCATGAAATATAACACATATATTGTTTTCAATTTGTTAGTATAGTTATATTCTGTCAGTTGATAATATTTTCCATCGTTTTTGCAAAAAAACAGTTGCTCATTCGTTTGTAAAAATCATTTCAAATTTTTTATTTGGATTTTTTCTTATTTCTGTGTTAATGTATTTTTAACGAATCTGATTGTTCAAATTACAAGATCCTATCAACTATCGTTAATTTTAATCCAAGATGTAGACACTGTTTAAGATTTCTATAATGTAAAACATAATTTCTTTATTAGTTAATGTTGTCAATAGTTTATTTCCTCCTTCAGGTGCTAATGAAAAATACTTGAGTCAATTATTATTTTTTGTGTATTTTAAAACGACTTTAATTAAATAACGATATTTATAATCATATGGTGCTTCAAACATTTTTTCAGTATTACATTTTTTCAGATTTAACCACTCAAAATCTGCAAATCATAAAAATTGACATATTACCCAACTGCATAATATATTTGTGTCCAAACATGTAATGTAATTTGTTAGTTTTTCTCGTTCAGAGTATTTAATACATTAATTATTTGATTTAGCATATCTTTTGATACTTTGTGAAATTGTTCCCTGTATTCCTTTTTAAAAAATAAAATCGCCATAATCATTTAATAAATCTAATTCAAAATCCGTCATTTTTAACATAGAATCCCGAGATAAACCTGTTGCAGTAAAACACCAAGCTGGATAAGGTTTATAAGATTCAATATATTAATCTGTACGATTTTGAAAACTATCTGCAAATATTAAAACATCAAATTTAATATATAATCTTGTATATTTCTGTAAATTTTTAGTATTGAAATTTTCCAAACTAGTTTTGCGTGATTATTATTTTTTTCCCGAAATACTGGATTTATTATGTCTCGAATAAAATCATCCTTTTTACATAATTTTGTTTCTTTCAATTTTTCCTTAAAATCTATTCATAATGTAAACACCTTTTTAATTATTCAATCCAGTTGTTCACATTTGAAATATTTTGAAGTTTCTTTAAATATGTCACTGTTAACATCAGAAAATAATTTATAGATATAGATATGGATGCAGATACAGGTAAATTTAAAAGTATCTAAAAATCTTAACCTCAATCCATTTTTAACTGTTTTACTAAATGAAATATATATATTTGTTCATAATTTGGAATCGTTTCAATATTTTGATTATCTATTGGGAATTCTTTGATAAACAAATTAACATCATAATTTGTTAAGTTATGAATAAAAACTGGAAGAAATGCAGGATTTTGTTAATTAAGATTGCTGTTCTTATATACAGCTTCTCGATATTTCCCTGTTAAAAGACAATGATCTCCTTTTTCGTCAACAGTAAATTCATCTTCACAAATAAAACAAGTTTTTTAATTTTTAATGTTTATTCTATCTTTTTTAGTTATTAAGATGTTTACATTTCGATCTTACATTTCCTTAACTTCTCTACATTCTTGTTTTAACATTACAATGAATTTTTCTGCTGCATCTTTACCAGTACACATTACAGTGCATTTATAATCACTATTAGAATATCGACATAATAAGTAAATGAAAACGATATGTGTTCCTGATATTTTAGATATAAAATTTTTCAGGATTTGGTTGACATGTCTTAACATCTTTTAAAGACATTCAAACTTGAATTACAAAGGGTGCCTGTAATGAATGAGTATAATTTTAAATTTAATTTGTTCTCCTTTTTCAGGCATTTTTACTTCTTTATTTTCTTTCCAAATGTTGAAGTGATTGTCTAATCCAGGGGCTGGCAAGGATCCTGCACATGTGCGGGCACTTGTACTTGTGCAGTTAACAGGTGTTGGGCGTGCACACAGGGGCAAGCTGGCCACCCACCTCTCTCCCCTCCCCACCATACCGTCTCCCTGCCCCTTCCTCTGTAATCCATTTTGTTTACTAGCTTGCTTTATTGAATGAAGGAATAAGGTTAGTAGGAGCGCTTGAAAGAAATCATGGTTTGAAAGAGTACCTATTACCTATGATACCGTTTATTTAATTATCACAGATGGAGTTTACAATACGTTTAATGCCTGGAAAAAAATTTCTACATACAGACAAATGCAAACAGTTAACATAAACTTTCATCACTGATGTTTGCTCTTAACCGAGACTTATTAATTTTCATAACAGAAAAAAATCTCTCACAAACATATGTCAAGCCAAACATTGACATTATTTTCGCGGCTTCACGATGGAGACGAGGAAACTCTTGCGGTGGGAAGTCGTGATAAAAGTCCATTACATGTTGTGCCAAAAGGAACTAGTCTCTCAGACGAGAATTACACTGTAGATCTATTAATTCCATTTGCATATTGGGATGAATATCGTCTACAGAAACAGCAAATGTTCTCGAGAACCATTCAAAAGCTTTGGATAAATATATCTACCCAAATCGCTTGAGAAATTCATCTTTTATTGCACTAAGTACGGAAACATATTCTTTGCAATTCTGTTCTCACACAGTAGACAGAGCAGGGAACTGCACTGCGTTCCCTGACGAGAGCTGTCGTTCCCACAGCTCAAGCTTGCTAGTGAAAGCTTGCACCTTTTCATCCATTTCACAAATTAGCTGATTTTCTCTTTTCAAACTAGTGTTCAATGCATTCATGTGTCTGGTAATGCCCACTAAAAATGCATGGTCGGCAACCCACCCTGGATCTTATTACCTGGGGTTGTACCTTCCTTTGTCCTTTAAAAATTGATTTATTGGTATTCTTAGCTCAAAAAATCTTTTGAGTACATTACCGTGGCTAAGCCAGCGGACTTCACTGTGGTATGGTATGTCACTGTACTCTTCCCCAAGTTCAGCTAAATATGTGTGAAACTATCTATTTGTAAACCCGTGGGATCTCAAATAATTAACTGCCTGCATAACCACTTGCACGACGTCCTCCAGTTTTGCTGCTTTTGCACAGAGTACTTCTTAGTGCAAAATGAAGTGGTTGCTGTACAATGATTCTTGCGTATGCTGTAGCTTTTTTCTCAGTAATCCAACAAATCCCATTTCTTCCCCTTTCATTGCTGCTGCTCCATCTGTTGTCAGTGACACCAAACATTCCCAGTTTAAGCCAGTTGAACTGACAGCTTCTTCAATGACTTTTAGGAAATCCGCGCCGGTGGTCATGCTTTTTAAAGATATCATATCTAAAAAATCCTCTGTTATGTACACAGCAGTGTCCACATTGTGGACATAATCACTAATTGTGCGGTGTCTGAAATATCTGTGGACTCATCAAGTGCGATGGAAAATACAATAAACTCCTGCACTGCACTCCTTAATTGATGGTAAACGTCACCTGCCATGCCACTTATACGACGACTTACAGTTCACCGAGAAAGAGTGATAGCTCGAAACTGGTTTGCATTCAGTGGGCAAAGTAAATCAGCAGCGTCATTGATGCACTCCTTTATAAGCTCACCTCCAGCAAATGGTTTTCCAGCTCTCACTATATTAACTGCAATCTTATAACTTGTACGAACCGCTAGACTATCATTGTTGTCATCCTCAAAAATTAAAAACTGTGCTCCATAAAACTTTAAATCAGTTAGACGAGAGACATGACGGAAGAAAGTCGCAGATCTCACGTGACAACAGCAACATATGTCAGATTCATCTAGTATTGTCAGATCGCTCTTCTTAAGCTCAGACAATTTCCCCATGCACTCAGAATCCGACAATAAATTGTACTCGTCCTTGTGAAATTTATTATAATGGTGTTCAATACTAAACTTCCGCTGACCAGCGAGGATGTTGCCACTCATTAAACTTTTCGAATTTTCACGTTTCTGCACAAAGAAAAAATCATTATCACATCCCTTTTTAAAAGATAGCAAATCTCCATTTCTCCATTTCCTTGATTCACCCTGCAAATTCCGGTTCTTGAAATACAAAATTCACTACCTAGTGGTCGCTTCGCATCAGCGACCACAGCTTAGCCTGGTACTACATCCCGCGACCTGTCAGCTGTCGCCATTGCCCCGATCGACGATTGCACGCAAGCAGCACACGTGCAGCGCTGTGCGCTCATGAGCTGCATGCAACGCTTGCCCGCCCTTGGTCTAATCTTAAACATTGTCTAATGTTAATCATCAACACAAGGATAAATTTTATATCAATTTTTAATTCATTGTCAACTAACTAATCAAGATAACTTTTTATCATGCAATAATGTGAATTATTATCTCTTTAAATTAAAATAAGATTAATTTGTTTTTCTTGTTTATTTTTGTGTAATAAAGATGATACACAATACATTTTTCGCCATGCGTGTACACATTATTAGAATTATTTAACTTCTTTTCAGGTTTTGAAATATTTGTTAACTGAAAAGGAAAACTGATCTTTCCTTCTTCAAAAATTTCATCTACTTCTAATCCAATATTTTTATAATTATGAACCATTTCCACATGATCATACCGAATATAATGCTGATTTCACTGAATAAATAAAACATGTTTCATCAGTATTTCTAACATTTATTACGGCTTTTTTGTTTTTAATTTCTTTTGGTAAATCGATATAAGAACAGAAAAAATGAACTGTGTCCATCAACAGTTAATTCTAAATTATCTATTAACTCTCAAAGAAACCGTTTTTTTTCTTTGTATTTCTTCCAATTCAGTTAATAGTTTATTTGTTGATTTTTGATGATAATCTTCTATATCAGTTGTTCTTAACAAACTTACTCTACTTATATTAAAACTGAATTCTTGTATTTCATCTTGTCTCTTAAAACTACAACAAAATTTCATGTTAACTTTAATTAATCTTCTTTGTATTAAAAGGTTCTTACATTTAGTGATAAGTTCTTCTTTAATTTGAATAAAAAATTCTTGGCATTCAACAAAATTGTCAACAGAAGCTTTTCTGTTCATTCGCTTAGTCATTTTTTTAAAAAACCATCATCATCTAGAAAGCTATAACGCGAAAATTTTTCTGACAATATTTCTTTAATTTGTTGATTTTTATAAAGTAGAAGCATTTGAAAACAATTTTTAATCGTTTCATCATCGATATTATTATTACCCCCAAATCTTTTGATAAGATCAATTAATTGTTGTTTATTGAGTTTACAAAATTTTTAATATCTCGTTTTACAGATTTTATGAAGATCTTTTAATGATTTTTGTTCAAATCGTTATCGTTATTACTAATATTGTCCTAAGATGGATTAATTCCTTTTATTAAGTTTAGAATAATTTCTAATTTTTTTGTCTTGCAGATTTCATGATGACCTTTTAAAAGTTTTTTATTCAATTCGTTATCATTACTAACAATACTGTCAACAGCATTTTCAACAAGTTCAATTAATTTTTTTATTCTGCATGCAACTTTCAATGCCAACGTCAGTTGCCGCTGCCAACCGACCGTGTGGTGAAGAGGTGGCTGGGCTGGACTTCAGCTAAGTAGTTTTATTTGACATGTTACCATGGTACTATAGGTTTTAATATTGATGTTGACTGTGCCTTATTCTGGCAAGTTATAATTATGTTATGCTTCTGAAGAAGGCTAGATTAATTTAGCCAAATCCTGGTAACAGCAGAAAATTTGTGCAACTGAGGCTGATTCCTTAAAATATTAATTTTTTTAGTTCAGAATAATTTTTTACATTTCTCGTTTTACAAATTTTTCGAATTTCTTTTATAGTTTTATATCTTATTTTTCTCTTATTCATTTCTTTATTATTAAAATAATCAATAAATTTTAATAGATCTTATCTAATTACATCTGAATAACCTTTTTCTTTACAACAATTTTAAAAATTAGTATAACTCAATCCACGTTTTTTCTTTACAATATTTTTCTACATCTTTAAATAACTCAACCTTAAAACACATTTTTCTTTTTATTTATATAAAAAAATAGATTTTTAATTTTTAAAACATTTATGGTTGAAATGTATCTTTGAGATTTTGAATGAAAAAATATCTATCATTGGTATAGATATTGTAGAACTTATTCATAAAGGAAAAATGTACTAAATTTTTTTATTAAAAAAAATTTCGTTTGTTGTT
Organism: Schistocerca piceifrons; assembly: GCF_021461385.2. NCBI lineage: Eukaryota > Metazoa > Arthropoda > Insecta > Orthoptera > Acrididae > Schistocerca > Schistocerca piceifrons. Next base: position 175,481,984 of record NC_060149.1, on the reverse strand, counting down.
GTAGATAGACGATGTTTGGTAGAACGTATTTATAAAGAAAAAGTTTATTAGATTTTTTATTTTGTTTAATAAAACAAAATTTTTTGTTGCTATAGATTGATGAGGCCTTTTAGAATGTTTCATAAAGAAAAAATTTATTAGCTTTTTATTTTTTAAATAAATCAAAATTTCGTTTGTTCGTACAGATAATTTTTTTAAATGGGGGATCCAATAAAACTAAGATCATAATTTTATATCGGGAAATTTTTAAAAAATGTATTCTTTGGTCCACAATTGCCGTACATATACTACTTCAGTAGGTGGATCGAGAAGAATGCTAATGAAAATTAGGGCACTGGGATAGGTGTAGGGAAGCTCATATTTTTATTAAACATCAGTGAGGGATATGTCCAGGTAAAAATTTCGATACAGAGGGCCACTACCAACGCTGACGTTGCCATGCGACCATGAGCAGGAGGCTCACCATAACAGAACGCAGTCACCAATACTGCAACAACATTGCAACCATGAGCAAGATTCTCACCTGACCCCAGGGCCACTACTTGTGCCGCCACAGCCATGCCAGCGAGAGGCTCACCATACAAGAAGACAGCCACTGATGTCATCACAGCCATGCAACCATGAGCGAGAGGCTCATCATACCAGAGGGCAGTCACTGACGACAACGACGCTGTGCAACCATGAGCGAGAGGCCTACTTGACCAGAGGGCCACCACCAATGATGCCGCCACCACTGCCATGCAAACTGTGAGCGAGTAGCTCAACTAACTGGAGGATAGCTTCCACAGACAACACTACTGTGGCCACTGACACCACACTCATGGGAGAGAGGCTCACCTGATGTGGAAGTGGACAATTGGAGAACAAGCAGCCATCAACATGACAACAGCAATGGAAAATTAGTGACCATGAGTCCACATACTGAGTTCAATAGTGCCAGCCCAGACAGTAGGGATCGATGATATTTAAGCTACAGTGAGGCAGCTATATTAGTGCCATGAAAGTTTGACAGTGATCGTTTATCTTAATTTGTAAACAACTGGGACAATGCTTATGAACTGGTAGATACTAGCTCTAAGAAAGTATTTTTAAAATTAGTAATAGGACAAATCACAGGATCAGGACTCAACAAACTGTTAGTCTTTGACCATACAGAAACCTGGTCCACAGCACATGAAATTTTGATTTAGAGCTATGAGAATAAATGAGCATTGGGCTTTTACACTTATGAATTATTGGGCAGCAGGCAAGCATATGGTGAAAGTATGGGTCAGTGGGGAGTGAGAATAGATACAATGCCGTTCCATTTCAGGGGAGCAATTCCTTTCAGGAAGAAATGCGCTGACCAGAAAATTCAGGCAAGCGGTTTATATTCAGGAACCATGTGAGGACAAAATATGATCATTAGAGCTCAAGGGGAACACCTAACATTGTCTGAAGCTATCGATACAGCGTCAGTTGAACAGTGGTAGCAGGCTACATAAAGCTAAATGAAATCTCTCTCAACAAGGTGTACCCTCTTCCCTGCATAGACAAAATACTAGACAGACTAGGGAAAGCAACATATTTTTCAACGTTGGACCCAGCTAAGCCATTCCACAAAGCTATGACAGATAAAAGAGTTCGAGAGAAAACGGCAGTTAGCACGCCCATGGGGCGTTTTGAATACAATAAGATGGCCATAGGGTTGAAGGCAGCGCCATCCACATTCCAAAGATCGATGAACAGTCTTGACTAGAATCCAGAGTAACCAAGTTTTTACATATTTGAATGATGTAATAGTAGTGGGAACTTAGCTCAAGAAGTATAGTGCCTGACTAGAACCAGTGTCCGAACAGTTGAGACAAAACATTCTGAAGCTTCAGATAGACAAGTGCAAATCATTCAGAAAATAAGTCATCTTACTTGGTCATGTGTTGACGGCCCAGGAACTTCACCTGGATATCTCCAAAGAAGAAGTCATCATGAAATATCCTCAGATGCAAACAACAACATAACTAAAAGCGTATTTAGGCCTTGTAGGAAACTACTTGCGAATTTATGAACAACTTCAGTAAGATTTCCAAACCCTTGTATGAAATATTCCATAGAGCTGGAGGACTCAACAGGAAGAGGCTTTCCAACAATTGAAAGAGAAGATTATCGGTTCATCAATGTTACAATAACCACACTTTGAACAAGAGTTCATAGGAACTACAGATGCTAGTCAATCAGCTCTAGGTACGGTTCTCAGCCAAGGATCAGTGGGCAAACATCAGCCAGTAGCTTTTATAATCAAAATTGTCGACAAAGTGGAACAAAATTACACCACATAAGAGCGGGAACTGCTCGCAATAATGTGGGTCATGAAGTACTTCAGACCTTATCTGTTCAGAAGAGACTTCAAGATACTGACAGATCACAAGCCGCTCACATGGTTAGCAAGTATGTCATGCCCATCTTCCCATCTGATGAAATTCAGGTTAAAACTAGAGGAATACAATTATCATATTTTTAAAAGGTGGAAAGCACAATAATGCGGTAGATAAATTGTCTCTCATTCAGAATGCACATGAAGTAACAAGTGATCCAGAAACAAGTGCAAGAGGAAACAGTGGGTGTGGGAGATAACGCTGTAGACACAGGCAGCACATTGATTCAGTAGCTGAGACCACATGCAACGAAATGCAGATAACACAAAGAGACAGCAAGACACTCCGAACATCAGAAGGGCCACTGGGAGGCCACAACAGGAAATGAAAGACATTGTTTTAAGTAACAAAGAGAAGTTAGCAGTTCTGAAGCAAATGTACTTGTCTCCAGTTGGAGGATATCAGGGTATGGGTAGAGTGTACAATAGAGTAAAGCAGTATTGCAGCTGGCTTGGAATGAAGGAAGACATAGAGAAGTTTATTTGCAAATGCGAGAGTTGCCAATAGAATAAGGTTACCCAGGCTAAAACTAAGCAGTCAATAGAGATAACGCCTGTCCCAGAATTCATATTCAAGAAATGTGATGTAGACATCTTAGGTCCATTATTGCAAATGCACACTGGTAGCAAATACCTTTTGACTTTCCAAGATTTGTAGATGAAACGTGTAGTGGCGAACCCAATGGACAAGCAAGATACAGAAGTTGGTAAAGAAGATTACACTGAAATTCAGTATATTGACATTACAGCTGAGCGGTATGTATAGTAACTGTGCAAGTTACTCAATGAAATGTGTAAGCAAACTGTTAAGGATCGAGAAGCTGCAAACTACCAGTTATCACCCTGAAACAAACAATGCACTGGAGCAAACTCACGGAGCATTAATAGAACTGCTGAGACATTATGTAGACAAATGTCAAAGAGTTTGGGACATGTGGATGCCTCTTGGGTCCTTCATGTACAATATGACCACCTGTAGATAAATTATTTTTTGGCAGAAAATGCTACCAACTGGAACTTTTGCAAAGGAAGCCGGCAAATGTTATTTATAACTGCCTATGTCCTTGAGATATGCCAGAGGATGCATTTCCAACACCAAGAAGCCAGAGATGCCACGCAGGAGAACGAGGAAGACAATAAGGTTTAGTATGACAAAACGCAGAATCCCAAGACATTTATGGTGAATGACAGAGTGTTATTATACAAAGTGAGTGTAAGAATGGATTGATAGAGGAAACTAGACAGTCATTGGAAAGAGCCCTACAACGTAATCACTGTGGATGGACCAAATGTAGCAGTTTCGATTAATGGACAGAAATGTATAGAGCTGAAAGAATTCTTTTAATTTCAGATGGCAAGGGTACGAGTCTTATGGGGATTTCCAATCATCAGTAGTGTTATGACCAGCATAATGGAACAAACAGAGACACCGAGAGATGTATGGTTACAATGACTCCAGTCTGCACCAGAGTTATTGCGACAAACAAGGAACACTTAGTGTATAAAATACCACTTGGCGTATAGTACGCTATTTCAGTTCAAAGGCAATGCATGGTAAGTCTGACAAAACTGGCCAAGCCACAAGCAAAGCTTTCTCGCATTGTGTAATGAGGTTACATACAGTGAAGCCGTAACATGCCACATAAGAAAGGTAAGTAGAGGTAAATAACTGATAGGGCAGCTAGCGAGACATGAATGTGTCAGATAGAAAAGAGGAATTCTGAATTTTATTGGAGAAATGAGTAATATTTTATTTGGCACACTAGATGAGAATGATGCATCATTTTTCAAAGCTAAGACAGATGAACTGGAGGAACAGCAGTGAGAATTATTTGGGCTATTCAAGGACCAAGTGACGATTGTGAAGGCTTCTTTAATGGGTGTTAATCAGACAATCAATGTGGTTATGAAGAAGAAAAAGACAACTGCCGACAGCATTCAGAAATTAAATGGGCACATGAAAGAGTATAAAAGCAATATGAATTGGAACTTACAGCACACCGGTTCTGATAGCAGTAACCGAACAGCTGATGCAATTAATGAAACTGTTTAATCAGTTAGATATGATTTGTTAGTTATGGTCATAGTGAATGCACAGAACAGATTTCTGTAGCCTCACTTAATAAATCTAGTGCAGGCGGTATAGTACTTAGAGCCAATTAAAGATGATATGGCCAGTTGCTGTGGCCAAGTGGTTCTAGGCACTTCACTCTGGAACCCCGCTGCTGCTACAGTTGCAGGTTCGAATCCTGCCTCGGGTGTGGATGTGTGTGATGTCCTTAGGTTAGTTAGGTTTAAGTAGTTCTAAGTCTAGGGGATTGAGGACCTCAGATGTTAAATCCCATAGTACTTAGAGCCATTTGAACCATTTTTGAAAGATAAACAGTTTCTGACCGAATTCACTGAGGGCCAGGGTTAGATGTATCCTTAGCCATCAGTACTTTAAGGTACATTCTGACTGCACCACTAATGGACAGCAATGAGTATAACACACATAAGATATGGCTATTACCAGCAGAAGTTCATACAACTAAGTGAATGTTTACCTACCTGTATATTACTCCCAAAACCAAATTCTTACTAATCGATGAAGCCAAGAGGCCATATGTGGAACTGTTCCTTGAATAGTTCAAGTGTAAAAGTATTAACATTAAGTAACAGATGTAAACAGGATTTTGTGCTATTGTCTATCTACGATCATGAGAGACACAAAGCACGAATGTTGCAGCCAGTTAGAGAGGTATGTAAAGACAGTAGTCTGAGGTATATTGTGTTGAATGGACGTGTATGGACACAGATATGAGACAATAAATTGTTATTTGTAGCTCGCAAGGACGAGGGATTAACGGTTCTACATAAGGAGTTACTGCTTGCTAATGTCGTATTTTTCAGTACCATTGACATTTCTGGGAAAATGCAAGAGGTACAGAGCTCAGATCGGTTTACAATCGGTACATATGATACATACCAGTATAAGTAATGTAGATATAGTACCTGGTTTAAATTCAAAAATGGACTATTGTATTACAGAAGATTGGAGGCAGAAAATCTCAGAAATATACTTAATGTTACCTTTAGAGCACATAGTTCATCACTTGGACGACTTAAAGATTGACGGGTGTAAGACGAATGAACTGCAAGAGGAAACAGATTATCAACAAAGAAAGACCTTCAAAGGGTGGTCTATGGGCGAATATTTCACATGAGGATACTCTCGATCTGATGTTTTATGTCTATTAATTATCTTTTGTTGCCTATGTATTTATCGTAAACGTTGTCGAAATTGTGCTACGAAAATTTGTCAGATAGCGAGTACAGACCGTTGTGTAAAAATTTGTGTGACAATTAATGTCATGAATGAATGTGCTCCAAGCATATTTGTGGAATATACCTGAGCTCGTTGAACTGATATGGACTATGGTGAGGGAGAGCTGACCTCTTATGAATTAAGGTCAGAAAATCATTGCCATTCAGCTAACCAGAGGCTACAGAGGGCTACCACTGCTCTAAGAAGGAGAACTAGGAACACTGAATCCCTCTTTCCAGTACCACATTCCCCACCATTACACATTAATAAACAATACATTCCACCAAGAACTGAAAAATGATACAATGTAGTGTCACAATATTGGCTTATTTTGTAAATATTTGCATAGCTCCATTGAAAATGAAGAATGATACCAGTTGTAATTTTGTGAGGTGTGGTCAGATGTAAAAAAGTAATGCAATGTTGTATAATTCTGTTTAGGATGATGAAAGATGCCAGTCATAACTTGGTGAATTGTGGTCAGATGTAAAAATGTGAAATGAATTAAATACACAGGAATACTGATCGAGAGGCACTACTGACTTTTTTGTATGCCACCTCCACCTACAAGACATGCACAGCTTGTGAGATAAAACGAGCGCTCAGGAATACGAAATGCTCACGACTGGCAGGTTCATAGCACGAAGGACCAGCAAATTCTGGTGTGGAACATGGACCGACATGACCACTGAGCAGTCCCTAATGAGGAGAGTGAAAATAGCAGATGACCTGGAGCTCCCTGGATTATTTGAAGGTAACTACGCATAAATAGTTCTCTCTCGCCTTTATTTCTTCACTCACTATTTATTTTTATGTCCAAAATATGTTTCTTAATGGGTACTGCTTTCATATGTATTCAATAAACTGTCAAGTACTTAGAATTAAGTCATTTATTATTTGTTTCATGCATAGAAGAACTGGAAGGCTGTCCTGAAGAAACTGTGGAACATGTGTCTAAGAGCACACGTATTAGTACTTAAATATATATAAGTTGTACATAAATTCACCTCTTTTATTACCATTTATAGTAATGTTTTCCTACATGAATTAAAAATCTATTAATGCTGTCTTTTGCTATTTTCCAAAAATTACTGATTTCCCTGATACTTCAACTCCCTTTTGTGTTAAAACCATATGGCATACAAAAAACTATCACATACATAAATTGTAGGTAGTTTTCTTCTCTTTGTTTTACTGCTGGACTACTTTTCGTGTAAATAGCTTGCTTTGCAAGTTATAAGGTGAAAACCACTAAAAAAGATTATTTTAGAGATGTTTTGATGATTTCTCATATTTAGAGAGAAACTTTGTGTTGAACGACTCCAGATTCATGTTCAGAACACCAAAAAACGTAAAATAAACCACTAAAAATATGCCATAACATTCCACTTCGAACTTTCATTTGATTGGACTAAAAATTTTACACAGGGTATGGTTGGTATCGTGAAATCCGACATTAAGAGACGAAATATGGCATTAAATTCACGTTACAGCTAAGATCTGCCTTCGAAAGGCAGGGGAATCGTTTGCAATATCTTTGACCCGAACAGCATCAGCTCGGCGCCATACCGAACACAAGCTATTTATAGAAAGGCAGCATCCAGCGAGTACGTGAATTCGGTCCCATTACGAACACGTAAGAGCGTTGTATTCTTCTCGTTATCTGCCCAAATATGGTAATGTTCACACAGTGAAGACTATGTACGTCAGAGGGAATCATCTGGAAACTTGTTGAGCGGTATAAAGAGTGAACCCACCCTGAAGATGAAGAAACAATTCGATAATCGTCTGGGATGCTACCCCGCTGTCGGTCATCACCAGGTTGCTGACTTAGATTAATTGGACAATGTCAAGAGGGTAGCATTACTGAGAAGATAGACTCGGGTTCACGAGAACAAAACCAGGTTACTAGTAAAGCTGAATAAGCAATATACAGTAATAGTGTACACTGGCTTAGAGTAACTCCATGCAGTAGTGACAGGATTATACTACCACTGAACTTTGTTACTCGGAGTTTCATTGGCCCTGAGTTTCCTTGAGAATTAAACCGAATTCTGTGTCTCTGGACACTCTTTTAGCTTGTAAGTTTCTTACAGATTGAAGTCCTGGCAGCTGGACACGCGAAAGTCGCTCTTTGATTGTGTCGATCGAGGTAAGCAATGTCAATCAAAATGTGCCTTTCTAACTTCCTCTCATGACATAATGTCGTATCACATCAGGGTGTATTCGCACTCGATGTCACATCTAATCAGTTTGCTTAGCGCAGTACCGAATGATCTAAGTATGTTTATGATCTACAATTTGTGATACAAAAGGTCGGAGTATGGTGATGGGATTGAGGAACTAACAACGATAAAGTTTATTATTGGAAAAAGCAAAGTTCATAATGCACAGTCCTGAACAATTTTATGTGGCAATCTGCTGAGCAGGGAAAAAACATTTCCATACATCGACATTTATTTGCTAGAGAAAATATACGCATATAAATACGTCGTAGAATATTTATAAGAGGATAAATACAGTCTGTTTATCTTATTCATTTTTTTCTTGTGCAGGAAATAACGCCATGAACGACTTTATTTTTCTCCTTCATTAGAGCTGACTTCTTCACATGGAAAATGTTATTTAATGAAAATTGCCTCATCAACTTAGGCTCTTACTGATATACAGAGTAGGTCTCAGCTTTGTTCTGTTAATGTAAAACATAAATCATTTTTCGTTTACGCTAGTAGAAGAACACCAAATGGAAAATATATCCAAGTCGTTATAGAACATTCGCAAGTTGTCATGAAAATAAAGTAAAATAATAAAATTAAAGATTAAGAAGATACCAAAGACTAAAATCCACTACTATATCATGCGTGGAGGTAAGAATAAGGGGAGATGGCGCTACGTATCCCAGCCGTACTATGTTTTGAAGCCATGGGGGCGTGGCTCGCTGCCATGACACTCTGACCAAAACAATGCCAGTGTGTTATAGCGCTGCGTGTATTACAGTCGCTAATTGGACCATATACGCATGTAACGTCATCAGATTGGTTGTTTCAAAGTTTTTGTTTAAAATAAAATCTCGTAAAGGCGAAATTCCGCGTTTCTTATGATTAAAAATACTTTTTAATGTAATATTACGAATAGCTAGACTTCAATGTAAACGATACAATTTTGGTAATTCAGTAATTAACGTGAATCACAAACTAAATAATAGAAACTGAAAACTAAGTTAGCTATACCCTCCCTCCAAAGCCCCATAAATACATCATGTTTGTAATACGTACTGGGACATTTCAGTTACGTTACACTACTGGGAAACACTGTTCATTACCACCAATATTTACTGAAATACGGTACATAGAATGGCAAATCTACACAGTGTCCTGTTTAGGCCTATACTTTACGCCAGTTAATGTAGTGTTAGCTTTTAATTTGGTACATGATGAAGACAAAGTGAGTTTCTCAACTCTTCGATTATCGACGATACGTACATATTATACTGAAACGTGAACTTGAAAACTAAGAATCTAATTCTTTGAATTAACATACCTTTTGCAAATGTTTTGGGTGTTCAGGGAAAACTGATGGTACAGCATTTTCTCGGAGCCTTACTGTTGAAAGTGAAGTTCGGTCTATGTCCTCTTCTCGGAAATGCTGAGAACATATAGTGCTCCATTTAGACGCACGCCAATTCTTCCTCCTCACAGCATTCTCCCACAGAGCTTACCGACTTTCATTTTTAGGAAATCTAAAATCATACAGGAGAAAAACACGCTATAGTACAAGGACCGATGTAGCACATGTTCATTCACAATGAAGTTGTAAAATCACACTTAACGAGACAACTTACACATGAAATGTTATTCCCTTCGATTTCGCATCACAATCAGAACGATTCGTACATCCGAACACCACACAAGTCACCATAATACCGCAAAATCCTTCCAAAAGCGAGCGACAAGCCTATGTACAGAAGCTTACAGCAGCAATGTTTTGGTCGGATTGAGATGGCTACCCTCGGCTTCATATAGCTTCACAGCTGTGACCTCACGGCGTCTCCCTCTATTCTTACCTCCATAATATCATGAGTGAACGCGGCGGAAACAGGTTAACTTCTAACATTAGCAGACGACGAGAGACAGTTCTCTCCTCCCCCTCAGGAACCACCACCAACGTCACCATCACAACTTTCTTCCCGATAAATCTTAATGGTAACGTGATGTGAGCTGATGTCCCAAGGCACTGACGCCAAGTGTGAATGTCACCATTTGAAATGCATTGTGGAATGTTTTGAGGTTCCAGCACATGATGGTAGGTGTGAATTGGCCTTAAGTAGTAACATTCGCTTTCTGATTGCAGGTTTGTCACAGATGGCATTGCCCGTAGATAATTTTATTTAACTGCTCTTAATACCCGCTCTTGTCACGTATTATGGGTTCAATAGTTTCATTTCAATTTTTTTTTAGGCACTTTCGACTCAGTTTCTTTTCGCGCAACAGTGCCTCGGCCCTGGTGAGACATAGAAAAAAATTCTCCTTCAAAAAGTTTGTCATCAAAAAGTACAATGATCCACAGAACGAAAAAGTAAAAAAGTGTTTATTGACCTTAAATACCATAGGAGAACAGCCGAAGAAGAATCAAAAATGCCGCTAAAATCACAGATGCTGTGAACCTACAGGTCACTGTGTTCTGCGAATATAGGTCGAAATACTGACCAATGACCACTTGGCAGATAATCGTTGGTTGTGTCGAGTTGGTAGTGGTGTGAGGTGGTACTGGTGTGCATCCTAATTTTTTTTCTTTTTTTTGTGGGGAAGCGGCATTTACTGAAAATTGTACGTATTGCATTATTGTACTTCCTTAAATTTAGTGTGAATGTAATATCAGTCATACACTTGTATGTAGTTTAAAGTGATAAACGTTAAAGTTTTGCGTTTTCTCCTCGGTTCGCCATCTTGAACTTAACAGCAATTTTTGGGACGATTGAAAGTGACTGATCCGGATGTTTCCTTATAATTTGTTTCCTGCCGTAAAATATTAGTGACTGCGCAAGCGTAAAAGAATTCTACTCGTCGGCACGCCGCTAATGTTAGTTTCGATTGTCACAATAGTAAAATTGTAAACTTTTTGTGTCATGTTTTTGGTTTGTTAATTTTTTATTTATTTATTTATTTTTTTTTTTGCATACGTTAGGTGCTATTGCTCTGTAAGGGTGTTTTTTGTTATGGTTTATTTTTTACGGGAAAATTTAATAGTTTTATGTTCTTTGTTTATTTCACTTTGGAAAATTGTTCCGTATTTGTGCGTTTGTCGTGGAATCAGCCACACACGCGATTCCCGCAGTGGAGATACGGAAATACGCAATAATAAATGTGGTGCTTATTTTCTGACGCTCTTTCGAGAACGTAATGTGTTTACATTTCGCGGCGTGCGGTTGCAGCTGTAACGGTTACAAAGCTAAGATCTGACAAAGTTATTTGCGCTCTGTTATAGTGTTATTAAATTCATAGTTTTCAAGGGTGTTTCGTTCTGTTTCTGGCGAAATAACGATTTAATAAAGTTTTGGAAACGTTCACTCTGTGTGTTTCAGATTTTTCTGTGCGTTGAAGTGGGTTAGTAAATTTCGTGCTTTAGTTTACAGCTGGCTTTTGTAGTGAAGTATGTATGGGTCAGTCAGCGCTAATTTATTTTTTTTTTTTTTTTTTTTTTTGTTTTTTTTTTTTTTTGTTACGGAAGGACACTTTTCTGAGAAATCTGGGTAAAAAACTTTAATTAGAAATGCAAAACTAGGCACAACATATATTCTGCAAACTGTTAAAAGCAACATGAAATTTTTTATGTATTTAAATAGTAATAGTTTCTATATTTTCAATATTTATTATGATTACTGAGCGTTATGGAAGGACAAGAAAAAGTACAGCGTTTTTGATACTTGAGTATAGAGATGAATTTGTGCTTTGATGTTTGTTTCACTTAGCAATTTTTTTAATTGGTTAACTGCATGTGTTTAGTATATAATTTAGGGCATAATAGATTTTTTTACCTCTTAGACTAAATGCTGCATCCAAGAAAGTGAGTAGCTGCAGTGTTAGGGAAGGACATTTTTTACCCAGCTATACAAATTTTACTTTTAACACAAAATATATTGTTACTTATTGAATTTTATAGTCTGCTGCTCGTGGTCTCGCGGCAGCATTCTCGCTTCCCGAGCACGGGGTACCGGGTTCGATTCCTGGTGGGGTCAGGGATTTTTCCTGCCTCGAGATGATTGGGTGTTGTGTTGTCTTCATCATCATCATTCATCCTCATACTATCGGAGGAAGGCAATGGCAAACCACCTCCACGAGGACCTAGCTTAGTAAAGCAGTGCGGTTCTCCCGCATCGTTCCCCTACGCTCTGTAAAGACGCATGGGACTTCATTTCCATTTCATTGAATTTTATAACAATAAATGCTATCATACAAGTTACATATTAATTAATTACTGAAATTACAAATATGTAGCATAGGAAAGTGAAATTATTGTTAGTAAAATGTAGACTTTGTACATACACGATTTAAAACATTTAATCAAGTGACACTGGAAAATGATCTATAAATTTCAAAATAATTGAAAAACTATGTACTTAGGCATAACTACTTGCTTAAGAAAGCATGAGTAATGTTGCTGAGATTTTTTTAAGAAAGTACCAGGAATAAAAAACTTCCATTTAGTTATTGTTCACAAACAACAACAGGGTCTGAAAATTTATAAGTCTTTCGGAACTACCATTGATATGTGGTTCACATAACACAGAAATGATGTCACCAGGAGAAACATTAAAGACATCATTCTGGACAATTTTAAATGTGTTTTTAGTATTGTCTGTTGACTTCATTCCAATCACTTATCGCGTCTTTATCAGCATAATGCGTGCATACCTGTATACAACAGCTGTATCACTAAACACTTTGCAAAGTAAAAATGACCCATTAGACAAGACTGAATAATTTGTTAACTTGCTTTGAACTACTTGGTTCTGCTGCTGCTTGAAAACATTTGCACTCTGAATAAGTTTTTAGATCCTTCCACTACTATGCTGCCCAGAAAAAACAGAATTTTCCAAAAATGTGACGTGGTTTTTTCAGAAGAGCGTTGTGCAAAATATTTTTGAAGGCCACTTATAGGCAAACAGTTATTCCATCAGCTTTCCATTTTCTTTACTGCTTCAATTCTTGACTCTGGAACGGAAATCACAATACTACTTTTGGCAAGATCTTTTGCAGCTGTTGCAAATTCTTCTGCATTATTTACTACTGTTTTTTTCTGGAGTATGGAACGAAAAATGACACTCTTCAGTTCCCATCTGATGCCATCATGTGGACCCTTTCCATGAGCTTTTACGAAGTAACTTTGATCATCTGTTACACCAAAATCTTCTTCATGAAAAAGATCACAAACAGAGAACCGGCTTTTGAACTGACTTGCAGCTCCATCACTGAAGTAATGACTTGTGAAATTGGAAACCCAACTTTTGTTTGCAGATGTGCTAAAATTGCCTGATTGAAAGTATGGACACTGTCCTTACTATGTTCTAAAGAATCACAGTAGTTTATATGCTTCAGTTCACGACACTTGTAATACACAATGACTGTAAAAATACACACACTGGGTGACCACCAGTGAGCCTACATGATCTCAGATTGATGTTTTATCGCAAAGTTTTCTGAGAAGTCCTCTAGTGCAACAATGTCTGTTTCGGGAAGGACATGTTTTAACATGGGCAACTGCCTACGTGCATTGTGAACATGCCTAGTCAAAGTCTATAATTGTAAATAAAGACACTAACTTCTCGATCTCTTAGTGTTATAGGTACAACATGCTTTGGTCGTAAGTGTTTAAATTTTGACAGTCCAATGGGTAACTCCCCATACTCTTTGCAGAAAAGTTCATAAATTTCTTTATTATTGTATAGCGAAAATATCTTTTGCATGTACTCTTTACCACTTTTAATAGAAATTAATTCCTTTCTGCCAGGGCACTGCCAGCTTATGTCATCACTTTCATAAAATTGTATCAGCTTCTGTATTGTTTGATTTGGCACAGAATCCCTTTTTCAAATACTGATTGTTTTGGTTTTACATTCCTAGCAGTAAAGCCAGCAACTTCAAAAAAAAATTATTAAGTTTTTGAGGTGAAAAGGATTTGACGAGTTTTCCAAGAACTTCGGGATGCTCGGAAGGTGATTTTGGGAGACATCACTTGATCCTAGCGGTAGCTTTACCTGATGTGCTAGGTGACATTTTTAATGTTGAATTTGCACTGGTTTGACGAGCAAGGGCACGTTGCATCTTTTTCTTTTTAATATTTTCGTTAATGACCTATCTTTTCCTCAGCTATTAACTTCTGTTATTTTGCTTTTTTTCTCCCACAATCTTTTTGACGATACACTTCTGCTGTTCCTGGATCATTCATTTTTAGTTTTCTGCATTCCTTAGAAAGCTCAGCACCTGTTTTGGCCATCACACACGCACCTATATTCAAGAAACTTGTTAAGTCTATAACTGAACCAAAGAAGCAATTGAATTTTTATTAAATTTCCAAAAATGTCATAGTAAGCCATTGATGTACATTACATTTTATTAGTAAGCTCAAAGAGTGAACATATGCTCAGCTCAAAGGAGATATGCCATGTTTGTTTAGAGTATAAATTAAAAATTACAAAGCCAAAAAATGAGATTCTTTTTACATGGTTTTAAAAGTGTTGTGCATAACAATGTCACCTAGTCTTTGCAGAGTAGGCTATGATATTCCTTCACTGTTAATAATTATAAAAATATTTGGAAGTTGTCAGATAAATACTAACAATATTAACAAGATGTCTCAGCATGTAAATATTTGATACACACCGGCTTTTGAAGTAATCAGGCTTATTTGAAAAAATGTTTGACTTATGCATAAACAAACTAACTTTGTTTACATTAAAGTAATACTTACTTTCAAATTGTTTGTAACCATTATATTACACTTCCAGCATGAACAGCCACTTGAAACCTATACAACAATGTAGAGAGAGAAGAGAAAACTAGAGGGAAAACATCTGACAGAATTGTTTCATTGGCTAGCTAGGTAAAGACATGCTGTGAGTGGCTGGTTTCATTTTTAGAAGGGAAACTCAAATAGACATTTATAACAAATGTCCTTCCGTAACAAATTTTACAAAATAAATATTTATTAAATAGTCGTGTTTCATGTGGATTTATGGTACTGAAGACATCATAATACTCTTATATTAGGAAGTTATGGAAAAAAGAAAATTTTATATTAACTGTTCATTATATTTTATATTGAAATTATGTCACCAATTTGTTATGGATGGACATTTACAATTTTGGGGGAAATTTTATGTCTTTGATAAACATACCAAATTCCAGCTTTTAATACCAATGTATTCCTGTTAGGCTAACTTAAGTGCCCACATAGATTTTGTCACAGGATCATCAATGTGTGTGATACAAATAATAAAAATGAAATGTCCTTCCATAACAGGAAATATTTTATTTTTCCTAAATGTGTGAGAAAAAATCACACTAATAATTTTTTGAGAAGGAAAGTGACTATAGCACATGAAACTACATTGTTTTCTGAACAAAATAGCACAAAGTTTTATTGCGATTAAAAGGTTTTTGAATTTCAGCACTTGTGGCATACAATATCACGGCCTGACCCTTCAGTAAAATTTTCATTCACTGTTTTAACTTCATTTAGGGTTCCAGTGGCCGCTTGGATTTTCTGGTTTTCATTAATGTTTGTGAAGTTTTGTTGGAATTGGTATAAGTTGTGGTTTAGTACTATTAATAAAAGTAGTTGCTTTCTCATTAAGACAGAGAATATCAAGACCGCTATTTTTAGTTGTGTAAATAGTGCAACTGGTGTAACAGAACTTAGGTAACATAGAAGTTTAGTTTTCTTCAGTAGCTGTAAAATTTTACCGTGAGTGAAAAGTGCATGGGCTACGTTGTGGCGTTGCGAGTAGTGGGTTACAGTGTGGGATTTATTCAATGTATTTTCATTGGGTGGAATGCAGTGGGAAAGCCAGTGGACATTCTAACGAGATCCTCTCCTGGGAATGCAGAATCTGTAGTAGAAATAGGTTGATAGAGGTGCAGGAGCATAAGATCTATGCCCTTTAGGTGCAGTTTCAATATGCAGAGGAGGAACTAGATAGGTGGAGGAGGGTGAAGGGTGCTGGGGAATGGGAACTGGCAGTTGGCAAGAAGGCAGCTAGGAGGAGGAGGTGGTGTTCAGACAGTTGTACTTTGAGTACATGAAATAAATTTCACCAAATGTCAGAGTTGAGTGGATAGGAGCCTCTTGAAGCTGTAGATGTCTGGAACATGCAGAAGTCCTTAGTGGTTAGGAGGCCTAGGTCTGTTGCGAAGTCTAACAGAAAGGTGTTGGTTCTGCTGCTAGATAGTTCGCACAGTAGAGGTGTGGGCCAGCAGTTCCTGGAAGTGTTGGGGAGTGCGTACCATGTCACCAGCATTGTGAAGTCTAGTGCAGGGTCGGCTCAGGTGAGTGACAGGATAAGCGAGTTACGGAGGAGGATCAGGTAGTGATAGTGTGTGGAGCAGGGAATAGTCTTGATAGGGACAAGGAATATGATGTAGGTAGTGACCTGGTAAAGATAGATACTCAAACTGGTGGCACTAATGTGCATTTTGTGCAACTCTTTCAACGTCATGGTCAGCCTCATAATCCGACTGTTAGGCGAGTTAACGTGGGACTGAAGAGGGCTCGGAGGGCATGGGGGTCAATCCATACTAAGTGGTCCAAGAAAAAAATAATTGGTTGCTTGACCATCTCAGAAAAATTTTATATTTGCTGGGTGAATTCCCCAAAGTTTAGTACTCACAAAAATATTTTTAAAAAATTTGTTTATTATTTTATAATAGTGGCCATATTTGTTCCAGGCCACATGCGTTTTTTTCTTATTTGCAAGGATCTACATTTTTACAATTATTCAGTAGTGGATTGTCCTAAGCCTTTCAGATGAAATGCATTTAGTTAACACACTCTGGGCTACAAATTAACATCATTATCACTTAGCTGAATGTATTCTTTAATATATTTTTAGTAGTACTAAGGAACGTGTGTCTCATGGAATTTACAACTGTGACTGGGCGGACTTATAATCTTACACCCAAACTGAGTGGACAAATTTCTCAAATGTTCAATGAGTGATGTACTAAAAACAAATAACGAGAGCAATATAATGTAATTAGTAGGCTTATTTTCAATTAAAAAAGTAAATAATCATAGATGATATACTGTAACTGATAATATTTTATTCCAGAAGCCTAGATATTGCAGATGTTAAACATATTATTGACTTGTTTGTATTTTTTTTTTCCATAACTTCCAATTGAATCTCAAATTTGAAATTTATAATGAAGTTTGATATAAAGGGCTGTTAACCGTGAAATTTTCAGATTTTTATCTGGTCCCCCAACAAAGATATTGCTGGCCATGAAATGAGAAAATTAAAAAAAATCCATTTTTTAAAATAGTATATCTTTTAAGTGTCAGCCACTCACCATTGATACTCTACAAAAAGTAACTGTACTATACAGTGTAATAGCAGAAAAAATATTAAAACTGAGAAATTAATCTTTGTTTGGAAAACTACTGTTCAAAAGTTGAGTTTTTTAAATTTGTGGCTGATAACTTAGAACTTTTAAAAATATATTGAAGAATACATTTAGCTAAGTGATAATTATGTTAATTTGTAGCCCAGAGTGTGTTGAACTAAATTTATTTTATCTGAAAGGCTTAGGACAATCCACTACTGAATAATTGTAAAAGATGTATATGCTTGCAAATACAAAAAAACGCATGCGGCCTGGAACAAATATGGCCGCCATTTCAAAATAATAAACAATAAATTTTAAAAAACATTCTTGTGACTAATTAACATAGGGGAATTCACCCAGCAAATACAAAAATTTTCTGAGATGGTCAAGCAACCGGTGCTGGACCACTTGGTATGGATTGACCCAGGGGCCACATCTCAGTGGTGGCAGTTGAGTCTATCAGTAAATCGGGTTTCACTAGACATGACCTGCACCTCAATAGGTATGGGAAGGGGAGGCTGGTGAAGCTTTTAGTTCACAGTGTAGTGGGTAGTGTTGGAATCACTCATGGAAAAATTCCTGTAATAGTTAATAGTTGGTGTTAGAGCTGCACCCTTTTTTGATTGAAGTCAGCTGATAGGTATACGTGCTTAAAGGAAGTCCCTCTAAGGGATCACCTTCAGAAAATGTCGTCTTTCTAAGTAGAGAAAGAATTAGCGTATTTCATCAAAATATAAGAGGTATTAGAGATAAAGTTAGTGAACTGCTTATAGATGTTCCTCTGAAGTTATTGGTATATTGTAGCATCACTTAAATTATTTGACAATTCAGAGTCTCCCTTTACCAGGACACACATTAGCTGGCTGTTGAGTTCCTTGTGGGGTGGGGGAGTGGCTATGTACATAAAAAAAAAACAGTATCCCATTTGAGTCCATAGACGTATCATGGCACTGCACTGAACAGATATTTGAATGTTGTGCAGGGGCAGTTGAATTTAGGGAAACTTAATTTCTAATTTTGTTTATAGGTCACCCAACTCTGACTTCAGGGCATTTCTGCTTAAGCTAGAGAGGGTTCTTGATTCACTTTATAGGAAGTACCAGAAATTGGTTACATGTGGTGACTCCAATATAAATTTTCTACATGATGGTACAAGAAAAAGGTTGTTGGTAGATCTCCTAAATTCATATGATCTGATGCAGATTGTGTTTTTTTCCCAGCTAGGGTGCAGGGTAACAGTAGCACAGCCATAGACAATATTTTTATTCATTCTTCATTACTAGATGGGCATTCTGTTAGTAAACAGGTGAATGACCTTTCAGACAATGATGCACAGGTTTTAACACTGAAAGGCTTTTGTACTCAAACAAATGTCATATGATTGCAAACTATGTAGTTAAGATAATCCAATGTCAATGGCGAGTTTTTCAATCCTCATCAAGGAACAAGAGTGGCTGGATGTTTATTGTGCAAATAACATAAATGACAAATATAATGCTTTCCACAATACAGTTGTCATGCTGTTTGAGAGTTGCTTTCCACTAGAACATTCTAAATGGGGTACTAGCGGTAAAAGGTAGCCTGGGTAGCTGACTAGTGGGATAAGGATATCGTGTAGAACAAAGCAGGAACTATATCAAATGTAAGAAGTTGTCATGATAAAGCTACAGTTTCCCATTACAAACAGTACTGTAAGGTGCTTAACAATGTTATTAGGAAGGCAAAGAGTATGTGGTACACAAACAGAATAGTTGGTTCAAATTAAAACCATATGGTCAGTTGTGAAGGAAGTGTCTGGTCAGCAGCACAAGGTCGACGATATAAAGTCAGTTCCTAGTAAAATATTTCTGTTACTGATAAATCAGATATATCTACAGTATTTAACAATCATTTCCTGAGAATTGCTGGTGAATTAAATAAAAATTTAGTCTCTGCAGGGAACCATATAACTCTCTTGGCAAATGCCTTTCTAAGACTGATGTCTGAAATACTCCTCTGTGATACAGACAAGGGGGAGATTGAGTCAATAATTAAATCACTGAAGACTAAGGACTCTCATGGATATGATGGGAGTGCCTAGCAGAATATTAAAGTGCTGTGCTGCTCATGTTAGCCCTGTATTTAGCTATATTTGTAATTTTTCCTTTAGGAATAGTTTCCTGAACGATTACTCAGTAGTAAAGCAGCTTTATAAAAAGGGAGAAAGGGATAATGGAGACATTTTAGACCTATTTCTATGCCCTCAGTGTTTTGCTAAAGTTATTGGCCATGATTTGCTATCAAATGTACGGTTCGGTTTTAGAAGTCGTTTATCAGCTGAGAATGCTATATTCTCCTTTCTCTGTAATTTACTGGCTGGGTTAGAAAAAAGGCTTCAAATGCTAGGCATAATTTTATATTTAACTACGGTGTTTGTGTTGATCACAAAATAATGCTCCAGAAGTTGGATCATTATGGAATACGGGGAATAGTTCACAATTGGTTCACCTCTTAATTTAGGAACAGACAGCAAAAGGTCCTTATTCACAGTGTTGAGAATGACTGTGATGTGGAGTCTGCGTGGGGCACAGTCAAATGGGGGTGCCCAAGGTATCCGTTTCAGGACTGCTCCTGTTCCTTGTTTATATAAATGATATGCCCTCTAGTGTCACAGGTAACTGTAAAATATTTCTGTTTGCTGATGACACTAGCTTGGTAGTGAAGGATGTTGTGTGCAACGTTGGCTGTTTCAAATAGTGCAGTTCATGACTTAAGTTCATGGCGTGTCGAAAATAAACTAATGCTAAATCACAGTAAGACTCAGTTTTTACAGTTTCTGACACACAATTCAACAAAATCCAATGTTTTAATTTCACAGAATGGGCATATGATTAGTGAATCGGATAGGTAGTAAATTGTTGTGGAAAACCCACATTCAGGATCTTGTGCTGCAGTTTTTACTATTCAAATGGTATCTGAAGTGAATGACATTGACCTCTCAATGTGTATATACCTTACTGTCATTTCTTGTTAACAATATTAGCTTATTCCCAAGAATAAACAACTTCCACTCAGTTAATACTCAGCAGAAATCAAACCTGCATTTGACTCTGATTTCCTTAACTCTTGCGTGGAAAGGTGTGCAGTATACTACTACATCCGTTTTCAATAAGCTACCACTCAAATTCACAAATCTTAGCTGTAATCCACATGCTCGAAAATCGAAACTGGAGTTTCCTCATGGGTAACTGTTTCTATTCTATTGATTAGCCCCTTGAAAAATTAAGCTTGTTCTTGTTGTATTGTTGATTTAGTTTACTTAAACTTATGGCTTTACTTTTTTGGGTTCATAAACATTTTATTTTTATCTGTTATTACTTTTACTTTGTAATTTTACATATTGACATGTTCCATGACCTTCGAGATTTGCTCCTTAATTTGGTCTTATGGAACTTGACATATAAATAAATGAAATACTAATGCCACTTGTATGTTGTTCCTGTTTGAAAATGAAATATTTAAACCTGTAATAACAGAGTAAGAGCAGACTGTAGGTGTGTGAGATGAGTGACGGTAGGATATGTAAAAAAGAGACTAGACTTAAGTGTTTGAGTTCCTTGAACATTATGAAGTTAAGTGTTTCAGTCTGTCCCACATACCTATAGACGAATTTATTGGTGCAGGTTTTCAACAAATGCCATGCAGTCTGAAATATAAATGTCATATTTTGAGGTATAGGCATACTACTTTGTCCTTTTGAGCTAAACTTTCCATTATTGCTCTATTAGTGACTTGATTCGCCAGTTAGAAGTTTGCGTAAAATGAATCCAGAATGTCCCATTGTTGTCTGCTTCTAATGACTTTTTGTGGTGCTTTTTGAGTAAAAGTTAATTACGCATTTGTTTCGTGGCATATGTTTGGGGTAATGTATGTATTCTGTTTGTCGTCAGTAACATATTTCTCCAAATTATCTATTTCACTGTAAAAAATTTATGTAATTCCTTACCAATTTACCTAGAATTCCAGAATGAGATTTTCACTCTGCAGCGGAATGTGCACTGATATGAAACTTCCTGGCAGATTAAAACTGTGTGCCGGGCCGAGACTCGAACTCGGGACCTTTGCCTTTCACGGGCATGTGCTCTACCAACTGAGCTACCTAAGCACGACTCACGCCCCATCCTCGCAGCTTTACTTCTGCCAGTATCTTGTCTCCTACCTTCCAAACTTTACAGAAGCTCTCCTGCGAACCTTGCAGAACTAGAGCTTCTGTAAAGTTTGGTAGGTAGGATACAAGATACTGGCAGAAGTAAAGCTGTGAGGACGGGGCGTGAGTCGTGCTTGGGTATCTCAGTTGGTAGAGCACCTGCCCGCGAAAGGCAAAGGTCCCGAGTTCGAGTCTCGGCCCAGTGCACAATTTTAATCTGCCAGGAAGTTTCTTACCTGGGATTCCGTTAGTAAATGTCACATTCGTAAATAGTTTGTGATGATAGTGGATGAACCTGAAAGGAAGTCAAAATAAAATACCTTAACAGAGAATTTCAGCAGGTGCTTACTTACGATGGTAAGTAGTAGTCTGTTAAGATAGGAAATTTTAAATGAGAAAATGGAAGCTTATCGTAAGTGCAAGATATGGTTGGGTTACAGATTAAATAGGGGGGGGGGGGGGAGAGAATGGTAAATCTTGTTCATTTCCACTTGTATAGTGATATCCCTAAATTGGAAATGTCAGAGTATAGGTAATATTAGTTACCTTCACAGTTAACACGTTTCATGTATTTTATTTGTTTAGGACGTAATAAGTGTAACGTTTGAGAACTGGGTGAGGCTTTAAAGTGACAGTCTTGGTGAGAGAGTTCAAATGTGAATATGAAACAAATGTTGTGGGAACATATTGGTTTGTGGTGTGTGTGTGTGTGTGGGTGGGGGGGGGGGGGTGCAGCATTATTTTGGTTTCATTCATTTGTTTACATAAAGCTCTTGAGATTTGTGTTCAGCACTTTCATTTTAATGCAAATGCAGGTGAGGCAAAATAATTCCTACTTCGGTATCAGAAATGAAATATGTTTTCAACTATCCATAAATTGTATATAAACTAGAATTTGCCAGTAACCGTTCAGACTGAATCCTGAACTCACTAAATATGACTAATAAGACTAACTTGAAAGTGCCAGAGAAAACAAATTTGCTCTACTTTTCCACAATCTGTGACTAACATAAGTACTAAAAGGAGACATTGATTTTATGGTAAAGGATGGTGCTTCTGAGAGGCACTAGGTAGCCTACAATTTAAAAATGTTGTCTGGTAGTGTTGCAGTTTTGTGTAGTAAAATAAATGTGTTATGAAAGTTCAAGAAGAAAACCATTTGTGTGACCAAAGCTTACAAATTACAGTTCAACAAAATTAAACACATGATTGGTGCTAAAGTTCATCAGTTTCTCAGTATTTCTTATAGTCTCTGCGTAAAGATCTGATTGCAGTTTTTTCACAATTACGTAAAATAGTTATATCAGAAACCAACAACCAAGATTCTCGTAAGTGTATAAATCATATTTCTTCCTAAACTGCATAAAGGTGGAATTCCAGTACACCCAGAAGCGTCATCCTTGTCTATTACCCATTACTTACTAGGGAGAGAACTAGATTGCGTTCTCAGAAATAACAGAATTTGAACCTATGTTTTGTATCAAGAATTCCAAACCACCTATGGATGAAATTACATACTCTGGTCTTGCCCACTTCCAAACTAGTATCATTGGGTGGTACTGGAAACTGATTCTTGACCAAATAAGTTGCAAAATTTGTATGTTTTAACATCAGCAAAGCCCTACAAAGACTGTTTTTTTTTTCTTGTGTTCGCATTGACCTGCAGTGTGTTTCTGCCTGGGTGCCCAGAGGCAACATAGCTATGGCCAGGAATATGAAGGAAGGCAATGGAAATGAGGAATTGCTGCCATCACATTTCTTACCACTAGCCAAGTTACAAGCAGAGATTTTGAAATGATCAGCGTGGATGGTTTCCTTAAAAGGCAATAAAGGCATAAACCTGTTAGAGCACAGAGAAAGTCCATAAGTTGCTTGTAATTCAACACGGAAGGGGTCAGATCTGAACTAATAGGAGTTGGAGGAAAGTCAGTTGAGAAATGAAGCAGAATGTTACTAATTTAACATGGACCTCAATGAAACACATGATCGAAGTAATTATTCTCCGTGAGTAGCAAAGAGGCTTAGGCTATTTCAAAATTTTTCATTTCACAATAAAGCTTTTACCCCAGGTTTTAAAATTAAACACAAGCTCATTTATGAATTTTAAATTGAGCACAAAGATTTAAGTTATACGAGCCCAAGGAGGATCGTGAAATCAGTAGGTTCTCTTGACAGTGGAGTTAGGATTCAGCTTCGGTGAATTTACAGCATGATGCAAAGCTCCTGATGATACTGGAGCAGATGAGGTGCAATCCACAAAATAATTTTCCAGTCTACTCTGATTCCCTTAGTGTCTACAGATGATTTAGCATATGCACCCAACAAACTGGTCCAAAACATTCAGGACACGCTTGACATATTAAAATTTCAATGGAAGAAGTATTATTCTGCTGGGTACCAGGCTATATGAGTCAAGGAAATGAGCAAGCTGACATGACAGCAAGGAACACCGACAACAAAAATAATTAATTGCCCAGTGCTGCCTCAGTAAGATTCTGTTGCCTTGTTTAGAAGCAGTGTTAGTCAGTGGGAAAATGTATGCCTGGAGGTACCAAGTAGCAAATCAAGACTAGTGAAGTCCAGTTTGGGCATGTTGGACATAGTTTGTCACAAAGATAGAAAAAAGGTTTTAACACTTCTTTGCCAGAGGTGCCAGTGGGAGGACCATCCAGTGTGCAATGCCTTTTTTTTTTTTTATATTGGTGTCAGTGCTTCACGTTTTACTTGATTGCATTTTATATTGCACGAGGGCAGCAGTTTTTTCTTGATGTGCATTTCTCGGCTGTTGTAAAACAGTGAGAAGCGTGTGGAACAATTTTCTTTTGTCGGGGGTCATGTTCAAATTGCTGGTTGGCTTATATTAGAATGTGACAGTGGAAGGGGTTAACCCAGGCAATATTAATCACCAGGTGGTGGCCATATACGGGGAAGATGCTGTGTAAGGGTCAGCACGAAAGTGAAATGCCCATTTTCATAAAGCTGGTAGTGTTTGGATGAAGACCTGAGACCATGCCAGGTGAACATGGTAATCACAGCTGAACTCATCAAAAAGATGAACAGCCTGGTGAGACACACCTGTAAGGTCACGCACAGTCTGATGGCAAAGTTCAAATGGGAGTGGCTTGAGCATCCGCCCCACTGCCCGGACATGTCACCTTGTGTCTTCCATTTGTTTGGTCTGCAAAAAGAAAATCTCAAAGGTAAGTGCTTCAACTTGGACGAAGAACTGAAGGATGCAGTGAAGGACTGGCTCCTGTCATAGTTACAGGAATTCTGAGAACAGGGAATCCTTCAGCTCATGAAACAATAGGCTAGTTTTGCTCATGCGTCTGGTGATTACTTTTGAGTAGAGACTTCAGTTATACCCACAGTGTGGTTTCGTATCTTTCGTTTTGAACACCCCCTCACAGTTTAATAAAAGTGTGAGAAAAGGGCATGCATGCTGTCATAAGTGATCTTTTAATAATCCATTGTATTATATTGATAAGCAACTTCTGTCAGTGTTGAATCAATATAGTCATTACATTTGCTGTTTAACTGAATTTCAGGTCAGTCGTGTGTACGGTTCGTATTAATCATTCTCTGGCTTATTGTCTTTGCTTTACACTCCTCGTAATTTGTTTTTGTGTTATATCTTAGAGCAGAATTTTCTTTGCTGCTTCTGTTCATTCTCTTGTTTTCAGTTTTGCATTTGAAAAGTGATAGGTGTGTGAGCATTGTCGTAATTGGTTTTCTATGTATCCTTCCTGGGTGTTGTAAGTCTGCTTCCTCAACAGCACAGATTTTATTAAGCACAACTTAATTACAGTTAAATTATGGAAAGTAGTAGTTCATGACACTTCTAGAAACACAACAAAAGATGTCAGGAGGTCCAAGACCTTGAGGTCAGTACAGTACTTTGAAAGTTTGTTGAATAACTCACACATCATTGAGGTCACTGTAGTTCATCCGAGAAATTCTCGGGTACAGTCAACCCTTTCAGTGCACCCATTTACTGTCAGTTCATTCACTGAAAACGCAATGGTCAGTTGAAGGGTGAGCAAAGGCAGTCCTGCATTAGGCAGGCAGGCAAATCTGCGTGCCAGGAAAATGGAATCACTAAGTCCAAATAAAAACCCAGAAGTAAACTTCTTAGTAAAGGGTGCTCATCAATAAATACACCAGATTGCTTGCTGTGAACATCAGCTGATCGACAAGTGAGCCCATGGGAGTCTGCTGCCGCCTTGAAATCAGCTATTAATGTTTTGCCTTGTGAACGGGGCAAGTGTGTCCTCCTGTGCCATGCATAATAACCTTGCTATTTGTTTTCATGTTGTTGTTGTTGTTGTTGTTGTTGTTGTGGTCTTCAGTCCTGAGACTGGTTTGATGCAGCTCTCCATGCTACTCTATCCTGTGCAAGCTTCATCATCTCCCAATACTTACTGCAACCTCCATCCTTCTGAATCTGCTTAGTGTATTCATCTCTTGCTCATCCTCTACGATTTTAACCCTCCACGCTGCCCTCCAGTACTAAATTGGTGATCCCTTGATGACTCGGAACATGTCCTACCAACCGATCCCTTCTTCTAGTCAAGTTGTGACACAAACTTCTCTTCTCCCCAATCTTCAGTTATTGTATGATCTACCCATCTAATCTTCAGCATTCTTCTGTAGCACCACATTTCGAAAGCTTCTATTCTCTTCTTGTCCAAAGTAGTTATCATCCATGTTTCACTTCCATACATGGCTACCCTCCATACAAATATTTTCAGAAACAACTTCCTGGCACGTAAATCCATACTCAATGTTAACAAACTTCTCTTCTTCAGAAACGCTTTCCTTGCCATTGCCAGTCTACATTTTATGTCCTCTCTACTTCAACCATCATCAGTTATTTTGCTCCCCAAATAGCAGAACTCCTTTACTACATTAAGTGTCTCATTCCCTAATCTAATCCCCTCAGCGTCACCCGAGTTAACTCGACTACATTCCATTATCCTCGTTTTGCTTTTGTTGATGTTCATCTTATATCTTCCTTTCAAGACACTGTCCATTCCGTTCAACTGCTCTCCCAAGTTCTTTGCTGTCTCTGACAGATTTACAATGTCATCGGCGAAGCTTGAAGTTTTTATTTCTTCTCCATGGATTTTAGTTCCTACTCCGAATTTTTCTTTTGTTTCGTTCACTGCTTGCTCAATATACAGTTTGAATAACATCGGGGAGAGGCTACAACCCTGTCTCACTCCCTTCCCAACCACTGCTTCCCTTTCATGTCCCTCAACTCTTATAACTCCCATCTGGTGTCTGTACAAATTGTAAATAGCCTTTCACTCCCTGTATTTTACCTCCACCACCTTCAAAGTTTGAAAGAGAGTATTCCAGTCAACATTGTCAAAAGCTTTATCTAAGTCTACAAATCCTAGAAACGTAGGTTTGCCTTTCCTTAATCTAGCTTCTAAGACAAGTCGTAGGGTCAGTATTGCCTCACATGTTCCAATATTTCTATGGAATCCAAACTGATCTTCCCCGAGGTCGGCTTCTACCAGTTTTTCCATTCGTCTGTAAAGAATTCGCATTAGTATTTTGCATCCGTGACATATTGAACTGATTGTTGGGTAATTTTCGCATCTGTCAGCACCTGCTTTCTTTGGGATTGGAATTATTATATTCTTCTTGAAGTCTGAGGGTATTTCGCCTGTCTCGTACATCTTGCTCACCAGATGGTAGAGTTTTGTCAGGACTGGCTCTCCCAAGGCCGTCAGTAGTTCTAATGGAATCCCGGGGCCTTGGTTCGACTGAGGTCTTTCAGTGCTCTATCAAACACTTCACGCAGTATCGTATCTCCCATTTCATCTTCATCTACATCCTCTTCCATTTCCATAATATTGTCCTCAAGTACATTGCCCTTGTGTAGACCCTCTATATACTCCTTCCACCTTTCTGCTTTCCCTTCTTTGCTTAGAACTGGGTTTCCATCTGAGCTCTTCATATTCATACAAGTGGTTCTCTTTTCTCCAAAGGTCTCTTTAATTTTCCTGTAGGCAGTATCTATCTTACCCCTGGTGAGATAAGCCTCTACATCCTTACATTTGTCCTCTAGCCATCCCTGCTTAGCCATTTTGCAGTTCCTATCGATCTCATTTTTGAGATGTTTGTATTCCTTTTTGGCTGCTTCTTTTACTGCATTTTTATATTTTCTCCTTTCATCAGTTAAATTCAATATTTCTTCTGTTACCCAAGGATTTCTACTAGCCCTCGTCTTTTTACCTACTTGATCCTCTGCTGCCTTCACTACTTCATCCCTCAGAGCTGCCCATTCTTCCCCTACCGTATTTCTTTCCCCCATTCCTGTCAGTTGTTCCCTTATGCTCTCCCTGTAACTCTGTACAACCTCTGATTTAGTCAGTTTATCCAGGTCCCGTCTCCTTAAATTCCCACCTTTTTACAGTTTCTTCAGTTTTAATCTACAGTTCATAACCAATAGATTGTAGTCAGAGTCCACATCTGCCCCTGGAAATGTCTTACAATTTAAAACCTGGTTCCTAAATCTCTGTCTTACCATTATATAATCTATCTGAAACCTGTCAGTATCTCCAGGCTTCTTCCATGTATACAACCTTCTTTTATGATTCTTGAACCAAGTGTTAGCTGTGATTAAGTTGTGCTCTGTGCAAAATTCCTCTTTTATTTCTTAGCCCCAATCAATATTCACCTACTACGTTTCCTTGTCTCCCTTTTCCTACTACCGAATTCCAGTCACCCATGACTATTAAATTTTCGCCTCCCTTCACTATCTGAATAATTTCTTTTATCTCATCATTCATTGTTGCATAATTGTTTCAAATTATCCAGCAGGACTAAGAGTATGCATGTTTTTGGGTTTCTATGGCATAGTAGTTATACGGTTAGAGGCATAGTGATCTATTCCATTTTCATATTCTCATTTTGATGTCGAAGTTCAAAAATTAATGTTTGTAGCAGAATTGAAGGTGTGAGGGTGGATAATGATTTGTGCTACTTCCTAAAACATTTAAATAGTATTTTGTGGAAAAAGTACTCATTTAATTTATATAAAGAAGAGTATTAAAAATTTGAAGGTAGGTTTGAAAGTAAGCCAGCAAATCTGTAGCCAATGTATTAATCATGTCTCCATAGAGTCGCTCACTAACTGGTTAGTCACTGTAGTATTTCATCCAATATCAGTGATACACAGTTGCCAACATTCCCTTGTAGACACAGGCCCACAAAAGTCAGGGTTTGAAACTAGGTGTAGCACAGAATTTTAGTGTGTTAAGTTTTTAAACACTCATTCTACTGCAAAGTGAAAGATATGTTACATAGGACTCTGTTTTATTTAGTGTTTGTAATTAATTGCTTCCTTGAGAGATGTTTGAATCTTGTAGCTTTAAGGGGACACAGTTGCAAACAGGCTCAAAAAAATTGATTTTTTTTCTAGTTTTAATTTATGCTCCAGTTATTTGCCTACAAAATGCCATTTGTTTCATACAAATCTGATTATTAGATTCGGAGTTATTAATTTGTTCGTGAAGCATGGTAACTAGCGCCACGTCCATTTTTGCTTTGTCTTGCGCAGGAGTCAGCATTGACTATAGTACAACAATCATTTATGTTCCACGGATATAAATACTCTATTTGGGTTGCAAGAGAGAATTGTTATTCTGATGTTTGCCAGCCAGTCTGCATTGTCGACTATTGTTTGTCAGTTTCTTCATCCTAGTTGTTCACGTTTTGGTGATACAAATGTAATGATTTTGTGAAATGTTATAACACAATGGGTAGAATAAGGAAGTTTGGATATAAGCCTAAGTTTCGTGGAAATAAATATGTAAAAATAAACTGCGAAACTGCTAGTTTTGAACAGAGGGCAGAAAATAATATTGAAAGTGAAGTCAGTGCAAGTGTCAGTGCTTCAAGCAAGAAGCTTCTAGGTGCTGCCGGTTTTCCAAGTGCCTCTCAAATGCGTGACAATGCAATGTGTGGTGTGAACAGTGTTTCTGTTGTTACTGCCACAAACGTTCTGATCTCCATGACGTTATTACATGAACTTATCAAAAAACACACAAATTGTAAAAACTGTGGTGGAAACATTACTTTGCACGAAGATGTGTTGAAAACCAAGGGAATTGTTTGTAATTTAGTTTTGACATGTTTGGAATGTAGCTGTACTGCCAATACAATGTCATCCCACGTAACAAGAAGCAGTTTGTATGAAAACAGTATAAGATTAGTGTATGCACTTAAATCTATTGGAAAAGGGCGAAGTGCAGGTGTTGTTCTTTGTGCAGTGATGAACATCCCTCCACCTCCAAGAAAGTTTGATGTTTACAACAAGACTATTGGTGCAGTTGTAGCTGAGCTAAGTGAATCTACAATATTGAAAGCAGCCAAAGAAGCAGTTCAGTTGAATGATATGAAATCTGACCCAAGGCAAATTTCTGCTAGTTTTGATGGCAGTTGGCAGAAATGTGGGCATACATCCCTAAATGGCATTGTGTCAGCAACTTCTTTTGATGCTGGGAAGGTTCTGGATATTGAAATTATTACTAAGTTCTGTGACATCTGCAGAAAAAAAATCCCACTATACAACATGTGTGCAAAAAGGACTATGATGGTTCTAGTGGAGGCATGGAAGTGGCTGGTGTTGCTAACATTTTCAAAAGGTCTGTGCAGTCAAGAGGTATCCTCTGTACAGACTATCTTGGGGACGGGGACAGTAAGGCTTATCAGAAAGTGGTAGAAGATAAACCTTCTGGGCCTAGAGTGAAAATTAATAAAGTGGAATGTATGGGACATGTACAGAAAAGAATGGGATCACGACTTCTAAAGACATGTAAAGAAAAAAAGTTAGGTGGTAAAGGGGGCCTGACAAAGGCTGAACTAGACAGGATCCAGACTTATTATGGTATGGCCATTAGAAATAACTGCAACAATGTAGAAGCAATGAGGAGAGCCATTTGGGCTATATTCTTTCATAAAATTCCAACAGATGAGGAACCACAACATAACCTTTGCCCATGGGGGCCTGACAGCTGGTGCAAATTCAACAACCCAGCTACATCTTCCAGCTATAAGCACAAACATTCAATTCCAGAAAAAATCTTGCTAGCTGTGAAACCCATTTTCAGAGATCTTAGCCAACAAGAGCTCTTGAAAAAGTGTCTCCATGGAAAAATTCAAACCCCAAATGAAAGTTTGAATTCTGTCATTTGGACAAGGTTACCAAAAACTGTTTTCGTTAGAAAAGAAACACTAAAATTTTGTGTTCATGATGCAGTGATGTGCTTCAATGCCGGTGTCTCAAAGAAGACTGATGTATTAAGACTCTCGGGAACAAAGGATGGTATCAATACTGAATGGGGACTGAAAAAGATTGACATGGACCGTATCCGTTATGCTGATATTTCTGCAGGAAATGCTACCAAGGAGGCCAGGATAGCCAGAAGATAAAGATCAAGAAGCTGAGCCACAGTATAGCCCTGGAATGTTTTAAAAGTGTGTCTGTATGACATTGTACATTACTTTCTTGCATGTAAAACTTTAATACCATTTTTCACAAAACTACATTTTTTGACCTTCTGGTACACTTTTCTCAAAAACTATGACTGCTACAGACATCAGACTACAGTATCTCTTGTTAATACAACGATGATTAATTACATAAAAAAAATAGACCAGTAGTGATAAAAAAAACAGCTTTACAAGCTCCAAGGTGTTTAGAAAAGTTTTAATTTTTTGTCTTATATAACAAAAAATGATTACTCATGAAATATAGAAAAATACATTAACCATTTTTTATGTGATTTGAGAATGATGTTTCAGCTGTACACTGTAAAAGATTCAGGTCTTTATCTCCATTAGTTACTTCAGAAAGTGTACCTGACGTTTGCTCGTTTTAGCATTGTTTCCTTATGGGAGTTCCCTCGCGACTGTGTCCCCTTAAGTTCAGATGGAAACATTTTCCAGGCGTGCACTAGGAGTTAACTTCAGATGTTAGCTTACATAATTCTTGACAGCTACTTGCAAGCAGGAGAAATTGAATATCTGAAATACTGATATAATGTCACTGTTGAAAACCTCAGTAATATTTGATTTTATGCAAACAGTTTTGTTACAGTAATTTTAGCTCACTTAATGTACATATCTTAAATTGCAATTTTCAGGTCGACCATGTCAAGATACCGCGAATGGGACCTTTCTTGCAAAGTTTATGTAGGTAATTTAGGCAGCAGTGCTTCAAAATATGAAATTGAGGCTGCCTTCAGCAAATATGGTCCTCTGAGAGATGTCTGGGTTGCTAGGAATCCACCTGGCTTTGCATTTGTTGAATTTGAAGATCCAAGAGATGCTGAAGATGCAGTGAGAGGCCTCGATGGCATGTAAGTTAATATTGCATTTATTAACTAGTTACTAAAATTGAATCAAATATTTAAGTAATATTGCTGTTGCAGGAGGCTGTGTGGAACACGCGTGAGAGTTGAGATGTCGACTGGACGTAGTCGACGAGGCGGTAGTTGGAGGGGTCGGTCAAGGTAAAGCCTGTTGCCACTAATTTTTTTATTTGAGACGTACCTATTAAAAATACAAATATTACATGATTGAAATGTTTGATTACATTGTGTGCATATTTTCATTTGTTACATTATCTTCTCATTGGTTTTTAAATGTTAAATTTTGTACCATAGAAAGTTAGCAAATTTTGGGTAAGTTTTAACAGAAGTGAACTGATGCGGGATGTTCTGGACAAGAGGTGGTGACATATTTATGATGATGTGGCACAATTTCCAGGGCTCACTCTTCTCCTTCTGATCTACCACCTCGTGCTCCAGACACCCTGATCTTCATGTTTTTGCTACCAACATGACGGGTCAACCAAACAACTTCCCCATATGAATGCTTCGCTCAGCTCGTCACGACGCAACGTGCACGTGTGCTACCCTTCTCAACCGGTTAGGCATAAAATTATGTGTGGCAGTTAACACCGATAATCAAAACCGACAGCCTTCCACTACCACCATTCCATGGAAAACCTGCCCAACCAACGCTGGCTGGGTTTTGTCCAACCTTCAACACAACATTCTGTCATCAATTGTCACCGGCACAACAATTGCAGCTTCTCATCTGCCCAACTTATCTTCTGTTGTCATGTAAGCTTACTTGCTTGCCCAGTTAAATGCAGTCTGGTATATAATCATAAATTAAACTTCATATGTTATTAAATTATAATGCTAGTAGATGATTACTTTCACTTGATAAACTTCATATAGATTTTTGAAATTTAAATTTGTATGTTTGAACTATGTTAGCTGTGATCTAAAAAGTTAGGTTTTCTGCATGAATAAGCAGTTAAAATTTTTACAGTACAAATAATGATTAAAAAATTAACATGACTGAGTCTAATAATTAGTTTTTCACCTAGGAGACTTTTTTATTTGATCTGTTTGTGAAGATAAAACAGTATGGTAATTGCGATTAGTTTGCCAGTCAGACTGCAAATTTTCATGCTTCAGTAATTATACCCTTATTGTAATTAGTGTTTTATGGAATAGAATGATTGATGTTGTTAAAATATTTTGAGTGTTAATCTTGTTTTGTCTTGCAGGTCTAGGTCTCCTCGAAGGCGTTCTTACAGTCGGTCAAGATCTCGAAGTCGTTCACCTAGGCGATCGCGATCACTTTCCAGGGACAGGAGGTTAGTCACTGATAGAATATGTATAGTTGTGGCAAGGCAGTATTCAGAAAATTACCTCTGGTGGGTTAGAAATATACAACAGTGCTTAAAGAAAAATTACTAGAAAGTCCTAAAATTACACCTTCATGTTACTTTATTTATGCAACTGTCGCCATGCATTATGAGTTTCTGATGTCCTGAGCCATTATCGTAATCAACACAATGAGAACTAAACCATATTTTCATGTTCATGAAAAGATGGAAATCACTTTGAGAAGAGTTAAGGTTCAAAAATTTATGCTCATACCAATACCAAAGTTCTTGGGTTTGATACTCAATAAATTTAAAATTCATTCAAGTAAAATGGTTTATGTCCCAACACTTAAACTCCAAAAATTTCTTAGGTAATGTCACATCCTGCAATCTCAAAAACATAATTTTATTTGATGGGAATTTGTCAATTAGTTGAGAAATTATACTTAACTCTGTGTTATGTAGGAAAATAATATACAAAGGTGTAGATATAATTTAGTATATTTTAACTAACCAGTATTTTATTTAAATGTTAGCTCTTACAACCAAGTCTATACTGCTTTGTTGTTACATTGCCTAAGATGTCTGGAGGTAGAAAAGTAACTTCAAAGCTGTCTTTGTGATTGAATTAGCACACTCCATATTCAGTCATTGGTGTGGTTGGAGATACAGCTAGTAAGTTGGCATGAGGTTTTATTTACTAATCTACACGGCTGCACAGAAAATATGTTAACTTTGTGAATACACACATTTTTGTAACTAATTTTGCATTTGGGAACAAGAATTACAAAACGCACTTTTAACAGTAAGTTAATCAATTTACAGGTAGTTGATGTTTGGAGAAAAATATGGAATAATATGGACAAATATGTAAAAGCAGCTTTTTAACTGTGTTGCTGCACTTAGTGCAATGTCTGTACTTTTTACATTCCACTCAGCCTCAGAAAATAACTTTTTTGCACCTGTATAGGCTACATGTAGAAGTAGGGTGCACCTAAATAAACTTTTGACAAGCGATCACAGTAAAAAGTAAATCTTGAATATAGACCGCACTACTAAATTTATGAGGAAGTTTAATTACACAGTAATTAGGGTTGCATCTTTCTCCTTCCCCTTCTTAAATGCTTGCATAACTACAGTGTGACTATTAAGTTGGCAAAATAGAACAGCTTTTCTAAAATCGGTTAGTCATTTAATTGTGTTACTAATGATTGTAAATGAAGTTAATATAGTGTGTCCAAACATAATTACTCCCACCATGTGGCCTATACCTCCCTCCATTGGTACGTGTGTGGCGTGCATGAACCCTTGAACTATTGCAGACTTCCTTCTCTCCCAGGCTGCCTTCTCTTCCTGATATCCACTCCTTCCCATCCTAGCTCCTGTGCCCTCCCCACTCCACCCCCCCCCCCTCTCCGCTCCACCCGTTTCTCCCCGCTCTTGTGTTCTCTCCACACCTCCCTTTATAAATTATTTCCGTGGTGTGAGCCAATTGGGGAAATTCTACCTCCCTAGTGTCTCCAGTGTGTGTCTCTCCCTCCTCCCCCCCCCCCAAATCCATCCCCCCCCCCATCTAGGTCACCAGCATGTGTAGCCAGTTCATGTGTCAGGGCTGTTATATACCCATCTGGCTAAAACGTCTGGAACCTGAGCTGTCAGCACATCTTGCCTAAGAGTTGTTGCTCGTCCTTTTGGGGCATCAAAACTCCTGGCAATGACTGCCATGCTAGGCTGCCCTTGCCACGGCTGGGTGGTGCCTATGGGGGTGAGTCCCTAATGGGAATGGGTTTTACTAAGGTGGATGCTCTGCAAATGAAGTGTTAGGCTCAGTACTTCCGGCTACTCTTAAGTCTGTAACGGTTCTCTCTCTGCTCCTACATTTGCTTCCTTGGCCTTCCCCTCCCTGGGAGGAGGGTCAGGCACCCCAGCTTGGGGTGAAACCCATTCCCTGATGATTCTTTAGTTTGTTCCAACTTAGGAGACTTTGACTAATACACATTGCTCTTTCCTGTAAAACACATCGAAGAATAGTTCGGTGAAGTTGACTAAGTAAGATGTGATCTGGTTCCCTACTGATGAAAATCTCTTCTGCCAGTCATTTGGTTTCCCTTCATGCTTAAGAGACAACCCAGTAAGCATCACTCCTCACAAGTCCTTAAATATGACTTAGGTCCATTCCACAGGGACTCCTATTTCAGTCTGATGAGAAAATCCGGACTAATCTGTCATAGCATGACTTTAATTTCGTCCATAGAGTCCACAGAGGTCTTAAGGACAATTGAATTGATACTGGTGCTTTCATCCTGGCTTTTGGGAGGGGGGATTACCATTTTAGTCACAGTTGTGGTTTAATGTTGCAACTTAAAACCCTATATCCCACCTCCCATGCCCTATTTCTGGTGCCACCGGTTTGGTCACTTGTCTTCACAATGTGAGGAGGATCCTGTTTGCGGTGACTATGGGTGCCTCCTCCATGTGGGGAGTCCTTGAAGACCATTTCCCAAGTTCGTGAGCTGTTCCAATCTACATTCGCCTTGGTCACCCTATTGTCTGATCTATCAAAAGGAAAGGAAAATCCAGGAATTCTCCTACCGACTATCCTTTTACTGGAGAAGAAACTGATGGGGGCTCCCTCTAGCAGCCCCCTTCCTTGGTGTCTCCAGGACAAGAAGCTTGTTAGTCAGCTGCGGGACTCGTGCTCTGTGGACCTCAAGGCCATTCGTTCTTTCAAATCCTGATACTGCTACGACTTAGTCTCTTTCTGACCACACTACCTCTTGCCATCTGAAGAATGAGGAGTAGGAGGAGGAGCAGCACAAGTCTCCCTTCTTCCAACATCCCAAGGGACTGTAGCCCCTCCCTTTCAATTAGGGCCCAATATTACATTCATGGATGTCATCCTTACCGGTGACACACTGACTTGGCACAGTGACACAGTCTGCCCCATTCAATGTCCAGCAGCTTCATATACTATCATCCAGTGGAACTCTAATAGTTATTATTGTCACTTTCTGGACTGGCAGTCTCTTCTTTCTCTCTACTCCATAACTTGCATTGTAGCAATCTCATTTTGTGGATACTCATGTCAGCTCTTTGTGGTTTCCAAGGCTTCTGCTGGAACTGGGTCAGCCCTTTGTGAGCTTTCAGTAGTGTTTTTCTGTTGATCCACATGGGCATTTCGTTCCTCTTCATACTGTGCTTGAAGTGGTGGCCATTCGGATCCATTTAGACTCTCCGCTAACAATATGCAGTCTTTCTCCCCCGCCCCCCCCGCCCCCCCTCCCAGACCAGCCACCTAAACTTCCTGCTCTTCTTTCCCTCCCTCCCTATTGGGGATTTTAATGCCCATAATCCTCTGTAGGATGGTACTGCGACCATTGACCAGGGCAGGATTGTTGAAGAGCTGCTGGGAGGTTTTGATCTCTGCCTCCTCAACACTGGAACCCTACACATTTCAGTGTGGCACACACACTTTCTCAGACGTTGATCTGTCCATCTGTAGCCCTGGATTCATCCTATCAATTCAGTGGGAAGTTCACAATGATTTGTGCAACAGAAATAATTTTCTGATCATCTTATCTTTTCTCCCAGGTGAGCCTTCACTAATACGGATTGGTATGCCTTTTCCTCGACTGCCAATCCAACTGCTCCACGACACAACAGCAGTGATGAATCCATATGGAGTTCGACCAATGCCATCCTTTTGGCAGCTGCTTCGGTGATTCCTTCTTCCTCAGGTTCTTCCTGACAGAGGACTCTCTCTTGACCACCTCCTGGCCTTCAGACGGCTTCACGCCCAAGCCTGTTATTGTGTTAAATGCCAGATGGAATTGTTGGGAACGATATGTAGTTGTCGTTGTAGGGCTGCATACTCCTCCTTTGTGGGTATGGTCAAAGATCTGGGGCATTTTTAACTGCTGTCTTCCAACAAGTGTCTCAGAAATTTCTCTGAATGCTGTTATCATCACAAGCCTGGACTCTGTCGCTAAGCATTTTGTCCAACCCTCAGTGTTGGTCAACCACCTGCCCGTGTTGTCTCCTCAAACACAATCTGGAATGACTCCCTTTATCTCTCATTCCTCACCATGTGGAATCTTAAAACGCTCCATTAAGTGAATGGGAGTTAGTCAGTGCCCTTGCTCTCTGCTTTGACACGTCTCCTGGAACATACCAGGTACACAACCGAATGCTTCAAGACTTAATGGTGGCTTATACGTGGCCTTTTTAACCATGTCTGGAGCAAGGGGAATTCCTTCCACATGGTGAGAGAGTGCAATTATTCCAGTTTGGAAGTCAGGTAAACAGCTTCTTCAGATAGACAGGTATCATCCAGTCAGTTTAACCAGTGGTCCTCTGTAACTTACTTAAATGTATGGCAACTTACTTAAATGTATGGGGGTGTCGAAGGCTGTATTGTGTCCTTGAATCCTTGGCTTCAATCCAAGGTGCTTTCTGCCACTGCTGCTCTACTGCAGATAATTTAGTCCATCTAAATGGCTTTTGCACAGCATCAACACCTTGTTGCTGTCTTATTTGATTTGCATAAAGTTTATGGTACCACATGGCACCACCATATACATGAGTGGAGCCTCTGTGGTGTGCTCCCAATTTTTATCTAGAATTTTCTTTCATGTTGCATTTTTCATGTGCAAGTTGGCATCTCCCGTAGCACCTTCTATCTGCAGGAGAATGGTGTTCTACAGGGTTCTGTTTTGAGTGTCCCTCTCTTTTAATGGCTGTCAATGGTCTGGTGGTGGCTGCAGAGCCTAGTGTGTGTCCCCCACCACTGATGATTTTTGCATTTATTTTTATTTGGCCGTGATGGGCATTGTTGCTGAACACAGACTGCAGGATGCAATATACAGAGTGCAGGCATGGGACCTCTCCCTCCTGGCTTCCACTTTTCAGTTGCCAAGACCTGTGTTACGTGTTTCTGTTGTCATACAGTCCATTCCCATTCCCATCTGACCTTGATGGCCAGTTCCTTGTTGTGGTGGACTCTCCATTGTTTTTTAGGACTGGTCTTTGATACCCGGTTGACATGGCTCCCCTATCTTTGTGATCTAAGACCTGGTCTTTGATACCCGGTTGACATGGCTCCCCTATCTTTGTGATCTAAGACAGATATGTTGGTCACACCTCAGTGCTCTTCGATCCTCAGCTACACCAACAGGGCTGCAGATCACTCTACTCTGATGCAGCTCTACACAGCAGTCTTGTCTCAATTATGGCAGTCTCGCATGTGGCTCGATGGCACATTTGACGTTACAGATGCTGGACCCAATACACCATTGTGGGGTGACTGGCAACTGGTGTTTTTCAAACTAGCCCTGTGATCGGCCTCCTAGCAGAGGCAGGAGTTCCACCATTGTGGCTTCTGCACCATTTGATCACTGATGCATTACATATCCACTGCTCCCTGGAGCACCTGAATGTGTCTCCTTTTTCCAGATACAGAAATGCACGTCCCGTAGTGGTATCCCAGGTGTGGGGTTAAGATTGCCATCCACATCTGGTCTCTCTCTCTCTCTCTCTCTCTCTCTCTCTCTCTCTCTCTCTCTCTCTCTGAACTCCAGCGTTCCCCTCTACCATGTCTTGTCCATGCCACTCACATATACCTCCATGATGGTGCAGCCTTCGTCCACAATTCTGTCTTGACCTTCACAAGGTCCGAAATAATCGGCTTACAGCAACCATTTCTTCCATGTTCTCATTACGTGTGAGGGTTCAGAGGTAGTTTATACTGATAGCTTGATGTCTGCCGGTCACAATGCCTTTGCTTACTTTCATGCGAGATTCAGTGAACTCCACTCCTTTCGGGGTGGAGTGTTTCCACTGATGAGTTGGTAGCTCTCTCTTGTGCTCTTGAGCATATCCGTTCTTGCACTGGTGAGTTCTTCCTCATCTGTAGTGACTCTTCGAGCAGTTTAAAAGCTCTTGACCAGTGTTACCCTTGCAATTCTTTGGATTTGATCATCTAGGATTCCCTTTTTGCCCTCAATGTGGACACTCAGTGTTTGAACACCAGGTCACGTTGAAACCCTGGTGAATGAACTTGCTGACCAGATTGGCTACCGTTGAGCAGTATTAAGTCATCAAGTTCTAATGATATGGAATGCAGAATGGTATTCTCTGACTTTTCCGAACAAACTACAGATGATAAAGGAGACCACGAATTTGTGGAGGTCCTCCATGCAGGCCCCCTCGGAAAGACTCACTTTGTTGTTTGCCTACTCCCCATCGGCCATACTTGGCTGACCAATGGTCATCTCTTCTGTCACGAGGATTTGCCCCATTGTAGTAGCGCCCGTTTGACAGTGGTCCACATTTTGCTCGATTGTCCTAACATAGCCACCTTGTGGCGCACTTTTCCTCTCCCTAACTCACTACCTTGGGTCTTAGCGGATGATGCCTCAGCAACTGATCTGGTTTTACTGTTTCTTTGTGAGAGGGGAGTCACCATTCTTTCTGTGGGAGGGTGCCTAAGCTTTGTCGGCCTGAAATAGGCAGTGGTTGTTTCGGCTTGGTGATCCACCATAGCCCTTGCCCTACCCACTCTTTTGCTCTTCTTCGGCCTTAACACACATTCTGTTTGACTTGGTGTTCTTCCTCTGTCTTCCTGTGCTTCTGTCACACTGCATGTCGCTAGTCTTTCTGGGTATTGTACGGTGGGGTGCCACTGGTGGTGGTGGGGGGGGGGGGGTATGTTCCCCAATGCACATTCTGTCTTTGGGGATCTCCAGCTGCTCCCTGTGCGGGACACCTTGCCTGCCTTTTGTAATCCCCCACCCCCTCCTCTTTTCTTTCTTGTTTCTTTCTCTAGGCTTTGTTGACCCTTGGTAGACCTTGGGGTTTTCTGTCCTTGGGTTTCATGCACTAGGCCCTTTTTGGTGTATTGTTTCATTGACTCTTCTGTTTGAGGTAGGAGGGACTGATGAACTTCGTAGTTTGGACACTTTAATCATCCAACCAACCCACCAAACATCAGTACTGAAAGTTTCTTGAATTTTGTTGTGTTTTTTGTAATTCAGAAATTATTTTCTAGACTTCTTTCTCTCTTTCATGAGTAATCGGTCAAATATCCTTCTTCCAAATAATTTTGGTTTGGAATTTGTCCATCAAACAGTGGAGTGTGGAAATCTCAGATTTCGAGTAATATTTACAGATGTATTGTATTCTGCAGCGTGGCTGTCACTGCTATACATTCATACTTTGTGAAATAGCTGAGCAGGCAATGATATATCCATCACTATCAATTAAATTGCATCTTTATCAGTGCATTTGTACTCCATAGCTGTGTTCTTAAACACTTTTTGAAGAACTTAGTAGTTTTAAATTAGTATGTATAGCTTAAGAAATGGGTACTGTATTTACTAGCAGTCTACTAAGTGGTGATAAAAAGTCTGCTGCTTGTAAAACTTGGTTATTTCTGTGACAGTCTCAACAAGACAAGTGTCATTCAGAGTTTTTCATCTGAGTGGTCATGAAGATTGCTGTTACTATTTCGCAGATATCACAAAGTGGAGCGAGATTAACCCTGCCTGCTTGGATAGCTGTGCGTATTAAAAGTACCGGTTCTGGGGCGGGGAAATGCAGTGGTCTTGGATCAGATTTGCCTGGCAGGTTGATGAGGGTTGGAGTACCACCCAGCCTGGATGTGGTTTTTGGGTGGTTTCCTACTTCCCTATAGGTGAATATCGGCCTGCCCTATAGGTGAATATCGGCCTGGTACCAAAGTCCTGTTTCAGTTAAACAATTCCCAAACATTTAGAAAATGATAGCTCAGTTTCATGTGAATTTCACTAAACGCAAACAGTTGAGGTACTCACATTTCATCCCAGGTTGTAATGAAATGTGACTGTGACAAGGAGGACATCAGGCCACTCCTTATAATTAACAATGCCAAATCTATTAATAACCATGTTGACTTGTGTTGATGTGGGACAAAGGCAGATGATAATAAGGTACATATGGTGACATGCTTCTAACTCTAAAAGAGGAGTTATTTATTAGTAATTTAAGTTCAAGTTTCTACTTACGATAATTAAAGCACAATTTCTTCTGCTTTGTGTTTGGGTGGGTACACTTTGGAGGGGGGAGTGGAAGCTGCCTGTAACATGCCCCCCCCCCCCCCCTCCACACACACACACACACACACACACACACACACACACACACAGTGTACAACCCTTTTATTGACACTGGAGTTTCAACACTTTTCAAGACTGCAGCTACAATCGAATCTGTGATTATAAAAAGGTCATAAGTCCATAAAACATGATTTTGAGATATTCAAAGAAAACTGTTTTATGCTTCAATGGTAGAAGTTGTGAAGTACTTGGATTTTTATACTCTGGTGTACCTGGAAACATCAATTTTTATTTTCATATTCTTCAAATTATTATTATTTTTTTTTTTTTTTTTTTTTTTAATTCGTGGACTCGTTACCTTTTTGGACCAGATTAAAATAACAGAACAGCTGTAGAATTTTGAGAATTTATTAATAAACACAAATCACAAATAGTATTTTAACATAGTCATCATTACAGATAAGCAGTGTTGCAACATTTTCTGTAGGTTTCATGCACTTTCATCTTCAGCTGTTGTAGGCCAAGTGAATAAATCAGTATAAAAGTTTTTGAGCTCCTCTGGGATGTCCTGTTCCAGTTTTTTTTTATATCATTGATCTTAACTTTGTTTATAGGATATTTCTCTCCATGTGCTAAGGTTGTTGTGAGTGTGATGTTTGCTAGGTGTTTTAAAAGTCTGAAAAAGTCAGTCCATCAATGAATGATTGGGTTCCTAATATCCCTGGGTTGTGGCTGTCATACTCAATCATATTGTACTGTGAAACACTGAAGTTGACTTTCATTGAACTGTGAAACACTGAAGTTGACTTTCATTGAACTGTCTTTTTCCCATTGTTTCTAAACTCTGGGAATTGCATTTAGAAAGATCTGGCCACCAGTCCTTATAGTTCTTAACAATGCTGTTATCCGCAAGGTAGTTGACAATGAATGAGTTCATTTTATTGGCAGGATGAAGAATAAGTTCAATATATTCTTTCACAGTTTGTCATAACTTTCTTCTTATGCCCCCAAACACCCTATCACAAGGTAGGAAAGAGTAACCCCAGATAGGAAAGTATTGAAAATTTTCTTCAAACATACCATTAGGAATCGGACTACTGTATTGTTACGGTTTTGTCCTGGGCCACCATCAGAGAAATTGTGCATATCCTTAATATTTTTATCAAAGTAATGTTCTCCGAAGAAAGCAAGCAAGAAACTACAAATCTCATTACCTCCCGTTTTGGCTATTCCTTCATGGAATACAAAGAAATGAGGTTTGCCAGTCTTAAGGGGGATACGGAATCACCTATCCCCCCAATGTTAAAATATGCCTACTATAGGAAACATTTTCTCGCAAACTACTGGAGACAGAGAGACAAAATTTTTAGTGTAATTTTTACTGTACGTGAATTGATATGTTACAACAATACTAAAACAACAGTTTATTGTCAAAGTATTTTTTAACAGAGATATTTTACATTTATTTTTAAGTAAATTTTTTCCATCACTTTTTACTAGGTTATCACCCCTAAGTCTTTTGTAGTAAGTCAGGTAATTAAAAAATCGTTGTTTCAGTTTGTGAAAAAAACCCATGTGAATAAGTCATAAAAATGTCAGCCTTCTAGGTTTTAGAATTATAAACAGCCGACCAGTTGCAATGGATAAAGAAATTCTTTACCTAGGTTTCAACAAACATAAATTTGTCTTCTTCAGAAGGTAACCTAAGGACAATGAACATCATAGCTCTTCTAGGTTTACCAGTACCCGAGATAACATTCCTAGAAGAAGTAAAAAAGCAAACTTATGGGAAACGGACAAAGAAGATTAAAACGTTCCTGATCCATAGTTAATACCCCATTCACAGTCTTCATACTTATCAAGTCTTCTTTTGGCACCCCTCTGCACCTATCTTGGTTTTTTCACTAATGTCTTGATATTGTCAGCATGCCTTATTCTGTGCTGATCTAAAGTCAACATAGCACGTACTGTGTGGGAACCAACACGCAAACCCAACTTTTAAAGGACCTGGCATTTATTTATAATCCCAAGATCGAAAGTTGCCACAGCATCATACACACCAAAATATAGTGTATTAATTCTAACAAACCCTGTTTTTGGGAGATGATACCATATCACACTATTCAATCACTTGTTGGGGTTCTGCAGTTTACCATGAAGACATTTCATCAGAAGACTTCTGTCAGCCAGATCTCTGAAAATGGGCTTTATTTCTTCCATGATGGCTAATGGTAGACTGTGGTGGTGAATGTAAATCTCTCCAGTTGTTAGTCCCCTATTGTATTTACACCAGCTCTTTTCACCTTTGGGGCACAAACCATGTTCTGAATGCTCATCTGTGGATGTGGTGTGGAAATACAAAGCCCATATAGCTTTCCTCATTTCTTCAAGATTGCCTGTATTTTGCCTGATTGCAAGGCCATAGCAATTCTGAATGTGGTCTATTATGGAATCAGTCTATCTTCCTTTGCCATGCAAGGTTTTCCCATAATCTAGTTTTTTCCTTTTCATAATTGATCTTAACCTTCTCAGCCTGGCACCCATTCTCTTCTGAACATGTCCT
This sequence comes from Schistocerca piceifrons, assembly GCF_021461385.2. Lineage (NCBI taxonomy): Eukaryota > Metazoa > Arthropoda > Insecta > Orthoptera > Acrididae > Schistocerca > Schistocerca piceifrons. Next base: position 175,438,124 of record NC_060149.1, on the reverse strand, counting down.
ATGCATCCAAGTTTGCTCATTTTACACTGTTCCAATATGGTTTGTTTTCCAAAACTTCTGCGAATGCTTTAGTCACCATCTCCCAGATACTTGACGTAGCGAACATTGTACCACTCTGAAGAGCGATCAAAAATTTTTTCATCTCCGCAACCTCCATGCCACCACTACTACCGTAATAATTAGCAACACAATCATAACTGTGTTCATTTTTCAGCCTGTCTTTGCATCTACAGTATTGAAACACCAATAACCTTGCCAGTGTCAACACTAGTTGCTGTTATAATACTATTGTTGCAGGTGTGACCCCTTTTTTGCCACTGCTGTCAAAAGCTACTGTGAGGCCACAACTGCCATCATTTTCTTTCACTGCTTCTTCCGCAGCTACCTGCATTGACTTTGTGCTACATCTTCAACTGCAGATACTAGTACATAGTTGTAAGCACCAAACTTTGAAGGTACACTTGGAAGATTTAGAACACCACATAGCATATCACCAGCTGCTTTCCCCTTACCAATTGCTCACAATCCATAAACTAACCTAATATTTACACTGTAAAGTTCAGTTTTCTTGTATCCATTATTTACAGTTGCTGAAACAACTTGGGAACTTACAGCTGTACTTATAAACACTGCATATTAAATTAAAATGGGCTGCCAGGCCAACATGGGATTCTACTTTCAGAGAAACGTTTCCTTGACTTTTTTGCAGCACACTCTGTTTTCAAGAGCTTCGCACAATATACTCGTATCAATGAGTTCATTAACTTCTTTCCCTTTATCAAGTAAATTATATTTCTCTTCCAAATCACTTAGTTTTTTATGAGAAGCATTGTTTTCATTTGGAGTAAGTTCGTTCAGCAAATTAGTAGTAAGTGGACACAGGTTTTCCAACACTGATGATGAAGAACTGCTTTGCTTTGCTAATGAATCACTATTTCTATTCCTTTGCCAATTCTCACACTTTTGCTCTAGCTCGAGGTATTTTCACTGTGAAAAATGAAGCACCAAATACGGAATAACTCGACAATTACTACTTTCATATAGCACCCTGTTTACAAACAATCGTATCACAAAGTTAGAGTAACTTGAGGAAACCAGAGGGAAACATTTTCAGACAAATAATGTATAAAGTGTGGCTGGAAACTGGGATATTTGAATTTATGTCACAGAAATGTACTGCGAAAAAGTTTATGGTCAGCCATGAGAGACGTGTATAAATAAAGCGCAATACCTGATCTCACAAATCTATAAAAATAAAATATTTATAATTCTAGTAGAGCTATGTATGATATGTCATTTTAAAGAGGAAAGTTGATGGAATATAATACGTCAATAAAACGAAAATCTGATTTTTTAACCCAAAATCAGTTTCTGTATCCCCTTAAAGTTGTAAATATTGAAAGTAAAGACCCAGAGCTGACGTAGGTAAAACACTTCCTGTACTGCAGTGCAGGGAAATGGTATGTTCTGCATAAAATCCGTACATATTCCTTTGACATCGTTTTGAATGCACTTTTCCCATACAGCTTTTATCTTTTTATAAAAACTTTTTGGTCCTTCGGATATGAACCATTTGCTCAGCAACAATCACTCTTTTAGATGAATCATAAAGGTAAGTGTTTTTTAGTTTACAGTTCCTTGCAGCAACTACAAGCATCTTTGTGAGGTCTACCAAACCTGTAATTATAATTTTTGTGGGAAAACTTAAAATAAAATCCATATTTTACATCCAAATCAGGGAATGTTTCTAGAAATAGTGAATGCATAATCTTTACATTCAAACCGGCCTTCAAATACTTAATATCTCTGTTTGCATAGTGAGTAACTTTTACCTCAAACGATTCAGTGTGTTACTTTATTTTATCAATAACATCACCTTTTATAGCTCTGACTCTGCTTCCCATGCTCTTACCCTGTTATCTACAGGAGATTTTCCTAAAACCAGCGGGTCTCCTAATCTTCGAATCATCCCGTCACTCTTCAGGCCATGAATATGAATAAATGCAGTTTTACATACCAGAATTCTCTTTCCGTGAACTTGAACATTATATTTGAAGTTCTTCTTCCTACTTTTTGGATTATCCTTTCTTGGGCGTCTGCGAGTAATTTCCGTATCTTCCATAAGACCTTGTAGATATCAATCTTGTGCATCCTTGCTCCCGAATTCCCTGAATATTTCCAGGATCTGGGCTCTGTTTATCTCATCAATGGCATCAAAACAGCGAAGCTTACAACTGCAATAGAAGAAAGCAGTGTATAGAATAAACAAGGGAAACGTAGGTTTTATGTTTTACTATACATATAAAAAAAAACAAGTATTCAACATTTAGTTTTTAAATTCATACTTACTTGGAATTTTTCCCCGTTGCAGTTGCAGGAATGTTTTGTCCCTTGTAGTTAATGTACGTTTCTCCTCGTAATCTAGCCTTCTTTATTATGATGGGTTTGTATTTATCATAATGCCGTATGCCTTTCCACTTTTTATGGCTGCTACCTTCTTAGAGTCCATGCTCTTTTATGGTTAAATTGATACTAGTAATGAAAGATCAGACAACAATCACACAAGATTTGTCTTACAATGTAGTGCCATCAATAGATCATGAAATCGGTACTGGTAAAATCTGATTGTTGTTAATGTAGGGACATAAACCGTAGGCTACTTTCGGTGATTTAAAAAATATTTCATAAAACTAATGAAGATGCAGTATGAAAATGTCATGAGTCCTGGACTCACGACATTTATTACCAAATAAATATTTTGGCAATGATTTTCTTGGCTTTAAAGGCAGAAACTTCTGACATTCTCAACACAAATACCTGCATCTACAGATGGAGAATGCAAAAATACTGAAATCTGAATTTGTGAAAAATTAGACTCATGAGCTTTTTATAATAACTGATAAAATTAGAAAATATTCCATGAACATTTTACTGCTGTGGGCGAGTTAGTTATGCTCTACTGCTCCCAGGTGCTGAGAAAGCGTTTAAATGCAGCCTCTACATTTTCTTTGTACACTATTGACGCGCTACAGTGTCGCATTCTGCTGACCCTCTCACTGCCGCAAACTAGTTGTTTCCATATACCAGTGAATGATAAAAAAACTTTTGAGTTTTTATCACAAAACATGTGCCTCTTACGTGTTATCATTTGCAAAAAAATCTCATTTCGATATCTTGAAGTGTTCATGAAATATGGCGATTGTTATGAGCATTATTCCAAAAGCACAGGGATGGAATTGAGTGCGACTCTCACAATGGTCCAATAGATATAAAAACTAATAACTCGAGAATGAAATTATATTGTTCTGCTTGCAATTTTAAATACAATATCAGTATCTTATCTACATTTCATACACAGTAATGTGCAAGCTAAAATCAACCACATGCCAAGGTTATGCAATGCATTTTTACCTCGGCAAACGTGTCAAGTTTTTCTACATTGTTTTACTTGATGCAGAATGGTAACTGTGTGACGAATAACAAAGAAATTGTCCTTTAGAGTGAAATCGGTACTGGTAAAATCTGATTGTTGTTAATGTAGGGACATAAACCGTAGGCTACTTTCGGTGATTTAAAAAATATTTCATAAAACTAATGAAGATGCAGTATGAAAATGTAGTAACCTAACAACATAAGGTTCCCAAATATAAAGATTCATTTATGTGCCACTTTCCAATGCTGAATAAATTAAGTCAAAAGTGGAAGATTTTGTAAAAAGGTCGGAAATGAGGTATTTTCGACCTGATTTTTGCCAACGAGGTAAACTCCCCATTGCACTGCCATCAGATTTAGTGGTAAGAAGGTCCAGTGGACACCACATCAAAAACTGAACACAGATCAAGCATGGAACCAGGAAGAAGGTGTACTGGACTGAGAAATAAAAAAAGAGCAAAAAAGAAACAGTGAACGGTCCAAGAACCAGAAGTACAATATAGAGCAGCTGTGACTGTAATAATGTAAGAGATGTGAGGCCAGACCTCCAAAATGTCTATGAAGAAAATACATACAGTTTTACGGGCTGGCCAAATTTCATATCTATCAACAAAATACTGCCAGAGATAGCTCAGTCACCAGAGGCGAGGATCGAATGGTGAGTGCAAAGTCATGGAATGGAGTGTGTGTTGGAGGAAAATGGGTGAGGAGCAAAAGAAGGGAACTGGTAGAGTAAGAGAACCCACAGAACAACAAACAAGTAGCAGTCATTTACACATTAAACAGACTTCCACCTACTCACCATTTAAACCATTAACTCCATCACTATGTCTTCATTTCTCTTACACATTAAATAATTACATAACATAATTCAATATCATAGCAAACATGTGATGAATAGTAGGAAGAGTACATATATATATATATATATATATATATATATATATATATATATATATATATATATAAAAAACTAGCAGTAAAGTGGGTAATGCTATGCAAAACACAAAGAGGTGTATGTAGCCAGAAAGAGAGATAGGAGTGGTAATACATTGTGGTTGTGTTCCACATTGAGAGAGCATACTTCTGCAAAGCAGTAATCTACAGTGCCAAAAGAAAGAATAACTTAAAAACAGCCAAGCAGGCGGTGCTTCCTGCTGTCAGAAATACCATAAGTAAAAGCGACAAACTGTTACTCGATCTAGGAAGACAGCCAATTTGTAGATATCTCTCATTAAAGACCACTGATCTTTTATGTCAATCAAATGAAACACAGTTGTGTAGTTGTAAAGACAGAATTAAAAGACCTTCAATAATTACAAAGCAACTATGGACAATGAAACCCAAATTATAACTCTAATAAATGTAAATTTTAGTGACTGATTACATAATTCTTCTTTTGTTCTAAAAGTAAATTTTGTAACAAACATATAAACATAACATTAACCTATGCCATGATACTTTTTTTTCCTTCTGAGAAAGCTTTTCAAAAGGTGGAATTTGTTAGTCCACATAGACGATAGTATAATCCTAAGTACATTAGGCCTCCCTCTGGCTCTTTTTCATGTGAAGATAAATCTAATTTGAAAAATACTTGCAGTTAAGCAGCAAAGAAATAGAAATTAGCTGTACTAATTGTATTTTATGAAGTCCACTGAAGCAAGAAACAGCTTCAAGCAGTATTTATATGTTACAGTTATAAAGTTTCAATAAAAATATTTACATAATTAATTTTTTGTTTATTTACAGGTACAAGTCTATAGTCCTGGTAAACATTGAAATTCCTGTGCCATGATACTGTAGCTCATCACTAAGGGAACTGAAATAAAATGGCACAGCCTGTTGATAAAATTTGTGCAATAATTCATTTTCTGTCAGGAATCTAACACAGTGGCTGCCGAAAATGAAATACAGCACAGTAATAGATTTTTACCAATGAGCTGAGCTATTTTGTTTCCGCTCACGTACTCTGGTGCTGTGATAATAAGATTTGAGATTTTGGTGTTTACCAGAACTGCAGGCATATACCTGCAAATAACAAAAAATTACTTACCCAGCTGTATTTTTTTTGAGATGATAGTAAAATCTTTGGCAAACTCTTGTAAACCGTTAATGTAAAAAACTTAAGGAAAAAATTGTTTTCTGCGTGAAAGGAGGTATTGTCTGTCGGCTGGTGGGTCCTCATTTTGGGTAGAGAAAATTTTAACATTAATGTATACAAGGAACAGCTTACAGCAGGAAGGTGCTATGATTCATATTTGGTGCAATTTTTGTTTCCTTTTTTGATGCTTTCAAAATTGCGGCCCTGCTTTATCTGGAACATTTTGATTATTGGTAAGTCATTGAAGGGATGACTTTCTTGGACTCTATAGTATACTAACCACAGTTATATTACAGGTGTTAAGTGTCAGTATTTTTATACCTCTTTCCCCAGTGTTTCCTTTTGTGATGATACTTCAGATTTTTAATATGATAGTACACTCTTGTAAGGACTTTATTTTCTGCTAGACCAGATCAGGACAATGACATAAACACTCTGATGTTGAACTTATCTGTAGGCAGTATAAAACTTTAAGGATTTGAAAAAAAAAATCCAGATAAATTTGCACAAAATTCTTGAGCAAGAAGTCAGAAGATACTGTGTTAGACCTTATTCATTCAAGATTCATCTCACAATGATGTAGGATTTGCCAAGATAAGACAGTGACCACATGCAGCATACATAACGTGCTTTGAGGATAGGTGGTTGGCAGGAATTCCCTAGTCCAAACACAATAAAAAAAATTAGTCATAATAAGAATCAGGAAAGACAGATGCTTGCTCCATATTCAAGAACACTTCATATACAGAAATCAATAACACACAATAAACAGTTAGTTACTAAGTGACCTGATAAATATTGGTAAACAGAAACTAAATAAAACAATTGTAAAAATCAGATAATGATAAGAAAATAGTTGCTGAATATCAGTAAAATGCAGATTTTTGGCTGTTTCAGGTGAACTGGCAGCGGTTCAAATAACGAACTCCGTAAAGGTTGGATTACTGTCAGAGCTGATAGAGGTAGACAGGCTGAGGTTCCAATAGTGCTTATTGTAAAACTCATTACATGTTCATTTATGGTTTAGTTTTACACACAGCAGAAGTGCTAACTGTTACCTAAAAAGTATCTAGTATGGTATTTGTCATTTTTGTTGTATACTAAGTCCTGATCTCTTTACATGTGAAAGAAGTCTTTTATTTGTTATTGATTCCACAGTTCCATATCTGTGGGTGAACATTGTTATAAACTAGCATTCCTTTCTACACTGAGTTTTTTTTTTAAAAGTCTATGTAAAGGCTTTTTGAATGTCCTACAAATAAAATCATTTGTATGCTAATACTTCTCTTTTGAAGAATGCATGTTCTATTTCTTTATAAGCAGTTATGATTTTATGCAACATAATTTTGTATTGTGTATTGTATGTAGTGGCATGAATTTTGCTCTAGTGCCGAATTAAGTTATACTTTAATGCCCTTACAGTGCGTATTTATATCAACACTGCTCTGTAGTAATTATTAAATATGTAGATTATAGTATATTACCATAAGTGTCTAACTATGAGTTGGTTTAAGTATAGTATGGTATTTGTTATATACTTGTTTTATATGTGACTTAGTTAATAAAGTATTTTTAAAAATCATTGTTGTTCATGACCAATGTGAACAAAATTTCCCACAAATTTCAAAATCTCTAGACATTCACTCACGGGTGAATGTAAATAGCTGAGAAGTCATTAAAGATCTGACACACAATCAGATAATTCTAAAAGTATCTCTTGTTTTCATGTTGCACATTTTGTAACATTTCTTACTTGATTAGTCAGATTGTGAAAATCAGATGTTTCCTGGATATAAAAGAATCTGGCAATATGTGGTCTTATGAATTTGTGTTACTTCATATTTTGCTGGCAGCGTTATCTGTTGTTAAAACAAAAAATGTCTATTTGAACCAGATTTGTTCAGCATACAAAGGTGCTGCAAAGAGCTGCACAGTTTTGCTCCTGCGTGGCTATATTGTTAGAGTTGGTACTCTTTACATGGTTGGAGGTACCTTGTATGTACAGTTACTTCCCTCATCCATAATGTGCAACTAGATCATAAAAAAGATGTTCTTAATTGTACTTGTTTTCTGGCTATATCTGTTACCAGATGTTGAGTCTTGTACCCTAGGAATCAAGGGAGATGATGTTTGGTGACCGGTATCCTCTTTCTACAACACAACTGCACACATGTATTAACAGGGTTCTTTATTTACATGAACAGGAAGCTACTTATCTTTAAGAGTGTCCACATGTTGTGGTACAAGCTCTTTTGTAATAGCCCTCTTGCAGACAAGATCAGTATTCTAGTTGTTACAAACTTCAGTATCATTGTGGGTAAAGTCCCACTATGCACACTTATCTGGTCTCAATGTACTGAAGATGCCAACTTGGAGTGCGAGTTGTGTGCCAGCGGCTGAGCTAGTGACTGAGACAGTGGCCCTCTGGTGAGCGGCAATGATCTAAACACTTGCGGTTGAGAGGGCATTGGCGGTGTGTTTCTTGCGAGTCCGTCTTTGGCCTCTCCTGATAGGCGCACTTGCTACAGCTTTGCCGACTAGTGTGCTGGCGGCAGCTTATGCGAGCAAACCATTTTGGCATTGTCACAAATCAGCATTCAGTCAAAACTAACACAACTTTAGATGGAATGGTCAGATTCCAAGTACAAGAGTGAGCCCTTGCACCAAATCATGCATCACATTATGGTAGGTTTTCTCCATGTGCAGACAAATTTTTTTGAGAAATATCATGCATGAGCTACAGAAAATCCCATGCAATGGATGGTCAATCTCATTGGCAAAATTTAACTGTAACTTTTGAACAGGCATGGGTGCTCACATACTTCGAGCAGTTCTATGATATGACACAGGTGAGTCTTGAAACTTTTTTTTCTATCTACGGAGACATGTGAAAAGTATTGTGCATGCTGAGCCAATTCCGAGGTGAAAATATTCATAAGAAATGATGTATGGGCACTGTATTTACGTGCCACTGAGAGGAATTTTTAGCAAATATTGTACATGTGACGAAACCTAGCACACATTGCTGTAAAGGCAAGCGATACTGTGTCAGCACAGTGCCATTTTCATGTCCAATATCCATTTCTGTCCACTTTTCAAAGGAACTAACCTCCCCCCCTCCCCCCATTTCCTTTCCGGAATTGAACCTGAGATTTGACAATTGTACACATAGTTCATGGCAATCCACTCTATAAGGCAGACCACAAATTCAAGGAATAATGAACTCTTGTTTCTTACAGGCTTAAATAATACTTGGGAGAACAGAGAGTAGTGTCAAAGTTTTGGAAGTGGTTGAAGTATGCATTTCAGTTGGTATTCTGTCACTAATTATACATGTACCACATATGATCAATATGAAAGACCTTTGATTTTGATAAGTGTGTTTGTTTTCTCGAATGTGTGATTGCTGTAATTTTTAAATAAATTTAGACAAACTGTCATTTCGTGTGGTCATAAACAGATGGAGTGTGCTACATGTGCTTACTGAAGCTTGAATTGGCCAACAGTATAGTTTGAATTGCACAATCATTCTTTGCTAGAGAGGAATTGTTTGGGTGCAGTTGGTTTAAGCGAATAGAGTTCTGAAACTGCATTTTTCTGGAATGACAAAAATTCTCGCAGATTTCTGCAGTCAGGTGGGTAAACAGTAAAGGTACTTGTTCCTGTCAAAGTGTGATGAAAATTTCAGTGGGAAAAACTACTTTCTGGACCCACACATACAACAAAATTCATGAACTTTAATTTCCTGATTTGAGACACACTAATTAATTAATTACCATATCTTGTCAGCTTTCATTTTCTAATATATTAAAAGAGAGAGTACCCTGAGTGACAAGTCATGGGATACCTCGTAATATGTCAGATCTCGTATTACCAGGGATAGTGCAGCAACTGGACATGGAATGGACTCGAAAAGTTGTTTGGAGTCCCCTGCGGAAATATTGAGCCATGCTGCGTCTGTAGCCCTCCATAATTGCTAAAATGTTGCTTGTGCAGGATTTTGTGCACAAATTGACCCCTTAGGTATGTCCTGTAAACATTCAATGGGATTCATGTTGGGCAATATGGATGGCCAAATCATATACTCGAGTTGTCCAAAATGTTCTTCAAATCAATTGAGAACAATAGCGGCTTGCAATCATGGTGCATTGCCATCCATAAAAAATGGCTGCAAATGGTCTCCAAGTAGCCAAACAACCATTTCCAGTCAATTATTGGGTTCAGTTGGACCAGAGGACCTAGTCCATCCCATGTAAACACAGCCCACATCACTATGGAGCCATCATCAACTCTTACAACTGAAATTGGGTCTCATCTGACCAGGCAACAGTTTTCCAGCAGATATGGTCACGAGTCTAGGAGATGCAATACCATACTGATAGCAGACACACTTATGTTGGTCATCTACTGCTCATTAACACAAGATTTCAGTGCACTGTCCTAATGGATAGGTTCACTTTACATCCCACATTGATTTTTGCGGTTATTTCATGCAGTGTTGCTTCAACAAGACACACGGTGGGTGGGATAGGATATTCATGTGTCGAAATGTGCTGTGTGTAGTACATGTGCAAACATATAAGGTAGTGACAGCACAAACTTTGTTCAGTAAAATAAGAATTAAATATGATAATGGAAAGACCTTGTTGAAGTATAAATAACATAGGGAGTAAAGGTAAGTACTCTGCTCACTGTGTAGTTCTGTCATCAATAGGCATATAAAGATAACACAGCTTTTGGACGAAGCCTTTAGAACACAGAATACACACCTGCATTTCTGCTTTGTGCCGGTGCTATTGCTTAACTGGGCTTTCGAAATTTATAGATTATCATTCATTAGTGATTTTTGGGGATTAACAAAACATCCATTTTTTGTGTTTTCTGTATGTTGTGAAAATGTTTCACATTTCCCTCCATTTAATTACCTTCCTTTTGTCTGTATACACCATTAAGTAACGTGTTGACTGATGCACACCATCAGGTGAGCTGCACAGCTGTGGCAGCCTTGGGACAGTCAATGCGTTAAATATTCCATACATTACACAATTATAAGATAGTTACTTTACTGCTGCTCCTGGTCCTCATTTGTGAGCAGCTTTAACAAAGCAAACATATCAGTGCCCTGTAGGAATATTCAAAATTTAACAAGGTGGCAGATAAGTTAGGTCAGAGTATGAATTTCGCATTTGCAGTCAACAATCCTTTTAGGCATTCTTCCCATGACAGTTTATTAAAAACTGTTACAACAAAGATGCATTTTTAGATATATCTTTACTGTGTTAGTATGTTGAATATTTTTGTAACATACACAGTGTATGCCATTGTAGCTTTCAAATGGTATTATCCAGTATCCTGTGTAAAAATAACTGTTAACAATACACAAATGTTATTACCTACCAGTCGGTCTCCTTCCTTATATCATTTTCAGTGGATTGTCACCCACCAGTGCAACAATGGAGTACTTGTCCAGTTCCAGAGGTTTTGTTACTGGGTCTGTGTTCTCTCTCACTACCTTCTTTTATGGGGTAATGTAACCTAAGTAATTAATGTGTAGCAGAATAGGGGAGTTGTAATTTTGCTGCTGGGGGAAGAATTCAAATGGCAGAGGTTGTGACTAACCAAAGAAATCTTGCATGACATGCCAATAAGCATGTTCTGCTGCTGAGTGGTCAGTTCTGCTCTTGGCCAATTGGATGGCGGTGGCTGTTCATTCTTGTAGACAGCTGGTTGATGGTCATGCCCTCATAAAATGCTCTGCAGAACTGGTATATGACACGGCTGCTTCCACAGGTGACCCAGCCTGTAATGGAGTAAGCTTGTGACAGGACTGGAGTTTGATATGCTGGGTGGGTGAATCTGGCAGGTCTCCTGCAGGGATATGCTGCTAGTTCCTGGCGGGTTGGGTGTGAGGTTATGGCATGTGAAATCTCCTTGTGAGGGATAATGCCTCTCAGTGAAGGTCTTTGCTACACAGTCAGCTTACTTAGAAGGGACTTCTCGTCACTGCAAATAAGCAATCAGTTGGTGCCTAAGCTCGTTTGGGAGTGATTATTTTGGCAGGAAAGGTATGACAGCTGTCAAAATGCAGGTGCTGTTGATTGTTAGTGCACTTGGTACGGAAAGAAGTATGGATGGATCTATGAGAGAGGTGAAGGCCAATGGCCAGGGAGCTAGCACGTTGGACTGGACTGAGGATGACCTAGTGAAGCAAGTGGGGGAGAAGTTCTCTCTCTCTTTCTCTATCTTTCTCTATCTATGTATCTCATCCAATATCCACCTGTTTCCCGCCCCTCTGTTTCATTTTTCACTTTATCCATGAACAAAAATCTTAACAGCCTAAGTCTGGAGATTCTAGCAGCCAGACATTGCTATTATGAGAGTGGTTCAGGAAGTATGGCAACAAGCTGTTGTGGGTGTTAAATATGATGTTCAAATTAAATTTCATTCTTCAGTAAAATAGATGATCAAATATTTCAAATGTTGCAGGTATATGGAAGTAACTGTTGTCACAGTTTGAGATACACTTTTAAATGATGACAGATTTGTGTTCAGTGATTGAATTGCTGAGTGTAGTAAGGTTTTTTTCATTAACAGAAAAAAATTAGTTAGTGAAATTTATACAGCAAGTGTCACGAAAACGGGTGCGAAATTGATCCCAGAAATTTGATAAGGACAGAACAGGTGTGAGACTAGCAAAGGTCAGGGTGACCAAGTATGTTTACCTCAGATAATAGCATGGCTCATGTAGGAGACTTGAGTGAAGCAGGTTGTCCCATCCATGAAGACATTTTGCACAGCAATGTAGTGGAGCAAGAGAATATACTTGAGTACTGGAAGGTACGTTGTCATTGGGTATTGCGGCAACTCTTAGCTAAGAATAAAGCCAAGCAAATGGATTCCTCTCTCCATCACTAAATGGGGTATCAGACAGTGTGTGTTCATTCCAACACCATATCTAGCCTTGGTTACACATTATTTGGCCTGGTGTTTCCACTGGACTGTAAAGGAACACCATCTGCACAGCCAGGATATTACACAAAGTTATTTTCATCTGTTTCGGCCATTAAAGAAGCGCCTGGCTGCCCACCACGTCAGAACTGATTCCAAAGTTGAGGAGGCCATTACGTGGCTGCAAGACCTATACCATGATTTCTCTCATACTAGTTTTGACAGATTGGTTTATCAATGGAACAAATGCTTAGACAACCATAGTAACTACACTGGAAAGTAATAGATAGGGATTTCAGAATGTTACACACATTGTCCCACATTAAGACCTTTGCACAACTTCTGGCACATTGTCAGAAGAGAGCACGTCTCAGGTCTGCTGCGGAGACAGTTACGTTGCAGGATGGATAATAGGTGCCTCTGTGTGTAAGTGAAATTGCATGGTAACTGAAAATGTACTCCAAAGTTGAAATACCCAGGACAGTAAGATTCTTCTGAGTAAAACATCTAAATTGGATGCAGATTCACACTGAAATTCTGGCAGTATATGGACCAATGCAACGTAATGTCCAGCCATAGTGAAACGGTGCCAACTATTTGACCAGTTCTGCACAGTCGTTAGTGACTCTGATTGGGATATCAAATTCTTGCCCCCTTGACTTTTCCACCTTTTCAGCAATCTGAAGGAGCATCTGAGGGGGAAGATTTTCCAGTGATAACATTCGCACAGTGAACATGTCCATAACCAAGAAGCAGATTTCTATAGTTGAGACATTGAATGATTAATTGAATCTTCTATTGTTTCAAGACTTTGTGACTGACAAAAAAATGGTGTCATGTATTTCACTTTGAAGTGTAGTGCAGCTTTCAATAAAAGTTATTTGGCCATATATAATTATTTGAAGTCCCCTCACACACACTAGTGCCGTAGCAACATTGTTTCTTTTCAAACCACCCACATACCAGGACCAGTACATCATTCACTGACTGCAACTTGGTTCTCTGTATGCGTAACTCCTTCCTGCATAGATTGAGCATTTCAACTCTACTTCTGGATGTGTTTCCAAAAAGAGACCAACCCGGGCATAAAATGTGTACACACAAATCCCCCTGAATGGTTAGAGGCAGGTGGAGTTGCAACTGATGGAGCTTTCTTGGTTGCCACTTGGCTTCTTCTTGTCTGTCACAGTCTACTTCAAACAGGTTGACCGCGATGGATAGTGTTCCTCCACAGGAATAGTCCATAGCACAATCTTCCCATGTTTGTTCAAACAAGTTGTCTTCATTACGCATTTTAGTTGGTCCTTAAAGTGCTTCAGAGTGACTCCATGTGGTCTATTGTCAGAACAGAGTTCACCATAAAGGATTTGGTGGGGAAGCCTGGAATCACTCATGTGATGAACATTGTGTAATCACCTCGATGGATGAGTGGTCATGCTTGTCTGTGTTGTTTAGATGTACTTTCTCAAGAACTGCGGTGTTGGTCACATGGTCCTCCCACTTAACATTCAAGATGTATCTCATTTTTTTTTTTGTTGGTGGAAGCACCCAAGTTTTTTGATATCACGGTGGTAGTATCATAGTTCCGCAGCCACACAGGAGCTTGGAAATGACAACTGCTCTGTACAACATGAGTTTGGTATGTAGCTGTAGATATTTATTCATGAACACACACACACACACACACACACACACACACACACACACACACACACACACGATAATTTTAACAATGATATTACGTTGCTCCTACTTCTAACAACCCTACCACAACAAAGGTCAAAATTAAATAATGATTGTGGTATTGCTCACACTGCTAAATACTGCATTTTCGGACAGCGATGAAGTTATCATGTGGCAGGTGTCATTAGAGCACAGTTAATAAAGTCACTTCACGTAATAATGAATAAGCTAGGTACTCATCTTTTTGTTTCCCACGCTGGTTTCGTTGTAAAATCATGGCTCAATCATCGAAAATCTAGGTGGTGGTGATTCCAAGCTGGGATGCAAAGAGGCCTAGGTTTTATTCTGCTATATTCAAAAGTTTTGTAGATGTGCTTCACAAACCATTCTTGAAGATTAAACCTTTCAAAGTTAGCACAATGGTGATGTAAATAAATAATCAGCACTCCGAATTTAAGTTACACTTCTTTTTTATTGCTTTTGTTGCGATAGCACGTAACACACAAAACATCACTTCATAATACAAAACATACTTGAAAACATTTTCCTCACTGTTATAGTTCACATTTTATAAGCTGACTACGTTATGCGTCTTTCCAACATGACGTCCAAGACTTGACTTTCTCAAGGTCCGACACACTAACAACTAACTAATAATCGCTTACGCGCCCAAAATTCAGAGTTAAAAGTACGTCAAAGATCATAGTGACAAAAGAAAGAGTACACATAAGAATAATATCATTGCAATATAAACATATCGATGTATCACAAATGAAATCAAATCTGAATGTTGTCTCAGAAATATGTTAACTACTTGTACAGAAACACAGTAGAACATTACTGGTATCGGGAGGTTCAGGTGAGGTGCCGTAATGGTTACGTAATTCAAGTACCATTACATACTGCACATTTTGTTGAACTCTTATGTCAGATGAAACGTGCATTCGAGACAACCTACCATTTTCACAGAATTTATTATGAACTGTGGGAAGACTCATTGCTGGAATTTGATGTGTCAGAAAATGCTTATGATCTTCGGCAACAAATAGAGTACCATCTTTGCAGAAACTGTAAACACCACAGTAAGTGAATTAGTGAAAACGGGATACTTGTATCGACCACTGTATAGTGAAACAGGATGTCCTAAAAGTTACTGTGACTTCAGTGTCATAACTCAACCTGTAATTAACTTACAGAAAAAAGTTAAGTTTGTCTGATGCACCAACTCAAGAAGTTTTTATGGTTCTTTAATAAATTTCTACGTGCACTCCCCTTGCGACACATACAGTATCCAGTCAATATTCCAGCTTGGTCCAAACCCGTTCCAACATGTGAACGTTAGCTGTCTAAATAGCTGCTGCTGTTCTTGCTTTCAAATCGAAAATCGGTAACAATTGCAGTCTGTACAGAAAGAGATGAAAATGCTTTCGGAGTACCCATCACACTGTGGTACGAGGGATTCACAGTTCTTCTGATGCCGTACAGACAGACTGCTATGGTCACTGCTAGAAAAACTGTTGAATTCTCTCCATATCTTCGTCACTTCTCCTTGGTCTGCCTACATAGTGCTTCAGGCCCACACTCAGTTTCCACTAAGTTCCTGTGACATTCATTTTCTTATGGAAGGCCGAGAGGATGGTGGCTTCTAGTATCACTTGTTTATAGTGTACCTGTTGTTTACAACTAGTTTTTGTTTCCAACTCTCACTGTGAGACAACCTGCAGCAGTCAACATCTACACAGCACACTGAGTCCACATGTTGCACTAAAACATAATGTATCTGCAGGCACCCTAGTTTTCTTTCAGTATTTTGGCATATAAGAGACAAAAATAAGTATAAAGTAAAATAACTTTATTTTGTATCATTTCCAATTTTTTTGTTAAAACTAACTGTCCTAGCCTGATTTCGCCTGTATTGACCAAGCCTGATGGTGTGTCTGAGGCTCTGCTGTTTCTACCAGCAGTCTCCTAGCAGTCAATGAGTTAAGAAGATTATAAATGTTTTGTCTGGTGAGCTTATATTTTTCTCATGTGTGAGTAGTTCCTGAATCACATACCTGAGGGAAATATCAACAAAATGGGATATGACACAGTTCTATTGGCAATCAGTTTTACATCACCATGAATATTAGCTGTAGGAAACTTAAACTATTAACAAACATATACTCTGATGAAATTTTGTTGTAAATAAGCCATCACATTTTTGAAAGCATTTCTTCATGAGTTTGAGATGAAATGTAATCTCTGTTACTTATCATTGAGCAAAGAAAGAAAAACTATTCTGCAACATAATGATGGAAAACCCACATGCAGTACTAGCAAACAAAACAAATTTTTCTTCTTTGCAGCATGTTACCTTCTACATACAAACTTCTTTCCAAAATTTGTAGCATGTACACTGTATAAAACAGCATATTAAAGTGATTTATTTTTTACTTTTATATATTCTCATTTGCAAGTGAATTACATCTAACTATGTGCAAAAAGTAATCTATTTTAAGTTATCTGCAAGCTTCCATATAAGTAGGTTTACTTAGTATATTTTCACATTTTAATCTTATAAATTATACTGTACAGTAACTAATAAGTTTCTGACATAAAGGATTTTATACAGAAAAGAGCTGCTTCTTCACAGAGGAATTCTAATTACACAGTTCTGTTAGCTAATTTGTAGTTCAGTCCATGTCAATATTAAACTGAAATATTTAAGAGTGAGTGAAGTTACATACAAATGTGGGCTACTTTTATTTTATTGTTATTATTCCAATCAGTTACCAGCATACCTATTATGTGCAGGCTTCCTAACTTTCTTCTACACCTAGTTCTAAGAGAATATTGGCTCATTCTGTCACTCATGCTTCTCAAAAGTATAGTACCTTTTTCAACTTACGAGGGTTGAATGAAAAGTAATGCCTCCACTTTCATTAATTGAGTCTGGATGGAAATATTTTAATAAATCAAACACAGAAATAATCCTTTGACTGTGATCTTTAATTACCAGTATTCACTTTTCCACATAATCACCAGCCAATTGGATACATTTCTGCCAACAATGAACAAGTTTTCTGAAGTTGTCATGGAAGAAGTCAACACTGTTTCCACAACCACAGTCTCACAGTTCTCTCATCGTCTTCATCAGATGCACAATGATGTCCCCGCAGATTGTCTTTGATTATCGAGAACATATGGAAGTCAAACGGTGCTAAATCTGGACTGTATGGAGGATTCAATATGGTGGTGAGATTCAGTCTCTGAAGTTCTGCTGTGGTAGCATGTGAAGTGTGTGGTTTGGCATTGTCATGCTGCAGGAAAACATTTCCCTTTTCCTTTCGGACCCTTGTTAGCCGTTGTTTCAGAGTTCGCAGCATTGTGATGTAATGCTCTGAATTTATTGTTGTTCCACGATCAAGGAAATCAACACGGGTAACACCACGTGCATCCCAGAACACTGTGGCCATGGTTTTTCCAGCTGATGGCTGCATCTTGAATTTCTTTTCCTGGGGTGAGTCTTTGTGTCGATATTCCATAGTCTGACGTTTCATCCCCAGTTTGTAATGGTGTACCCACTGTCACAGTTGAATGGAGAAAGGCATCACCTTCATTCTCGTAATGCAAGAGGAGTTCCTGGCAAATTTTAAGTCTGTGCACTTTCATTTCACGAGTCAGCATCTGGGGTACCCATCATGCACAGATCTTCCAATAGCCAAGCAAAGCAATAATGTGACCCACATATTCTCGTGAAATGCCAATTGTGCTTGCAGTTTCTCTGTGAGTGATATGACGATCATCCTGAATCAATCTGTCAACATTTTGCTTGTGAAACTCAGTGATTGCTGTCACAAGACGTCCAACTCTTTGTTTGTTACGCAGGGCAGGTGTTTCCGCCTCTACATCTTTAAACTTACTCACCCAATGACACACAGTACTCACATCAACAAAATCACCATAAACTGCTTTCATTCTCTGATGAATCTTCTTTGGGGTGACACCTTCTGCTGTCAAGAATTCAATGACTACATGTTGCTTAAATCACATTGACCAACCATCTGCGCAGGGTTCCATACTTCACACTGTAACAACACAACCATTCAATTCTAAAGCTTCCCGCCAACTGGAGCTTTAGAGAAGAGACTACGGAACAAGCCAGTACCTGCAACATACCAATGCTGCCAACTGTTGAAGAGTTACGAAGGTGGAGGCATTACTTTTCAGTCAACCCTCGTATATCAGGCTGACATCCTTTCAAGTTCATATAAGCTTTATTCCGGAAGGATTCATAGGTAAATGAGATTTTTGCCTCTACTTTTAGTACGTTCAATGGTAGAATGATAATGCATTTAAAAGCTGTGTTTTTACATGCAGTTATTGCAAATTTCTTGTTGGCACTAAAGTTTTGTGTAATCAAAACCTAGATGCTTCATCTTACTTCAGAGTTATCTAATTCACCCTTCCAGTAAATATTCATGCTTTCTTGAATACTATTGAATAACATGCAATATAAAATATTTGAAATGCATTCATCCACAGAGAAGACACTAAGTCCTAAAGTAGTCAGTCAGTGATAGAATGTGATTGCATGATGTTGCCACACTGTGATTAGAGTGGTGTGATGAAAACTATGTAGACCATACATCATATATATGGAGGAGGAACAAAGATAAATGTATTGTTATCTGAGCACAAATTTTAGATGTGGGAATGATTGGAAATCGGGGTGAAAAATCTGAGTAATAGAATGGGTGTGCCAACAGTTTATGTTTTAACTCCCTCAGTTTTCCCATTTTCAAAGCATGCTATATTGTCATTATGCTAGATGATTTCTATTTTAATTACAATCCAGCCCACTTCACACACAATTTTTTATCTAGTTGGTCTTGTATAGTATTTATCAGTTATATTTTCGAACCCTTTTGCTAGATAATTAGCCAGAAGAATCACTTTTTTATTCCAGGCAACAGTGGCCAAATCCATACCAGCAGAAGGAATCAGTGTTTGCTATTTTGGTGCAGTGCCACACTTTTCAACTAATTACATTCGTTGCTGTGAGATCTGGTGTTGTTGACACCCATCACCCACAATAACATTGGCCTAAATCAGCTGTAGTTTTTAAACAGTCCACAGATCCATTCTTCTCATATCAATATCAAATGTCTATTCAGTTTCTCAAGCATGAGATCAAAAAGTACTAGTACATTATTTTTATATAAATTTGAAATTGTCATATTCTTCGATATAATTTGTGTGATGTCTCCATTTCTCCTCCTTTCTCATTCAAACAGACAGTCTTGTCATAATTAATTCTATAACTATTCCTGCCATTGACAGAACTTATTTTCTGGTTAACTTCACTAACCCTGCCAGAATCATCAGTTTAGTTACCCGCATTTATTCTCTGGTTAGGCATTATGAGGTGTCCGTACAATACATTTTCCGTGCTCTTCCGTGAATAGGACTTACATGGCTGCTAACCAGGGACTGTACAACTGGCCCTTTAGTAGTGTATTGATCTAGCAAAAATTATCTGTCAAAATTTCATTTTCTTGGATCTGCTGAGAAGATTAATATGCAATCTTTCTTATCTGGTATTCCTGTTAGTTGTTTATTTTCCACTGAATTTAGTCTGAATCTATGGATTTCGCTAGTAATTACAATAATGCTAATCGTTCGCACACACAGTCAGCCACATAATCAAACAGAGATTCTCATTCACCCATTGGTTTTTATTCAGCTCAGCTCATTTAGTCCCATACCCTTTTGTCTGCAGGAAAGTTTTTTATTTCTAGATGCAACAGGGATTCCCCTGACAGAGACATCACATACACTATACACACATTCAAAAATCAACTTATGATTTGTTCAGAAATCAACTTGGAATGCATTCAAAAATGTTCAGAAACCAACAGGGATGCATTTCAAAATCATATGAAAGAAGTAAATAAAATTAAAAACAGTTATTTATTTCAACATTCTCTATGGCCAACTGCTGTACTACTTCTACACCTTTATGATGAGTATGCTGTGGACACTTCAGTCTACCTACGATGACAACAGCCATGTTCACAGGGCTGTATGCATACATTTCTGGTTTGATGAATACTAACACACACTGTCTCACTTCGGATGGCCTGCTAAATCACCATTGAGGTAAAAAGTGAACTTCATATAAAACTTTTCAATGTGCCGAACAAAGTTACAACATATGAATATAAGCACACCAGTCACAAAATTAGTCTTCCCCTCAAGACATCACACTAATACTGTGTAACAGCACATGTGTAGCTCTGATAATGGCCTCAGATCAGTGAGGAACAGAAACCACAAGTTTCTTCATTCAGATGCCTCTAACTGAAGCCACTGCTGATTAGATCTTGTAGAGCTTCCAGATTGAGAGGGAGGGATTTGATTTCTATGTTCCAGCTGCTGTTCAAAATAGATTTAGCCTTTTATATAGGATTAATATTAGATGATTCAGCAGGCCAGCCAAAGTGTGATATGTCATGTGGAGTATCCATCAAAAAAGAACAGTTACGTGCAACTCTGTAAACGTAGCCATTGTCGTCATGGAAACTAGGTGTATCAGCAGTATATTCATCATGTAGATGTAGAAGAAAGGGCAGCATTTGGTCACCAAGAATGTAACAGTAGACATCCAGGTTCATGTTCATGGGGACTTGTATGAGTGGGCCCAAGTCATGGTACAAATAACAGTGAGGAAGTAGTTCCAGTGACAAGCAGCATCAGCAATGTGTCTCACCATGAGGTGATGGTGTAGGTGTGCCACATATGAGTTCCATTCCTGTTGCTGTTTAACACAAGAAAGGGGGCAGTGTGGACTGTACCAGGGAAGGTGGAGTCACCTATCAGTGAGATAGTAACTGCTCCACAAGTTTTATTTGTTGCTGCTGCATTTGATACTGTTGATGCACTTCTGCTGCAACTGTAACTGTTGCTGCTCTTGTAGGTGAAGCTCCTGTTCTTGCTGCTTACATAGTTTTTCCCTGTAGTCCCAGTTGTTCTTGCTGTTGTCCAGTGAACTTAAGGAATATTGCCTCTTTGGCATACAGTCTTGTCCTTATGAACTAACTAGATCTAGCTACTACTTTGCACATGTATATGCCAAGATATCACTGTTAGGAAGCAGCAGTTAGTTGAGTGAAGGATGTATGAGGAATGATGATGTCTAGACTGAGGGGATGAGCATAATGGTGGATCTTGATATCTATGTTGGTAATGGGTGGTTATATTATTTGTTCTTGCACTAGAATGTCTGGTACATATATTGGGTTTGGAGGTATCCTGGGAAGAGGAGAAATTAATTAAAACTGGATAAGATGGTATAGAATGTGAGTTGGGGAAGACAGTGGAGTGGACATCTCCTTAGGAGTTCCACAGATTTGTAAAATTTCAGAAAACAAGCGATTCAGGTGAGATTGGCCTATTTTAGGATGAATAGGTGAAAATAATGGTGGAAGGATGTCGACCTCAGGTAAGACCTTGTTAGTATGCAATGTTGTGTGCATACTGGGCTTGTTTGGAGATGCTAGTACCACAAGTAGCCAGTGACAGAGTTGTCAATGAGTAGGCCAATCGTGTTGCATAAGCAGGAATCTAGCAAGTGGCCACCTCAAGGAGAAACCAGTCCAACTGCCAAAGTGCACATCACTAATAGCCAATTTGAATGGCTGGCCAAAGATGGCAACATACTGGATATATAAGCTGCCAGACAAAAAAAGTGAAGCACCCAGGAGGAAACGAAATGAACTTCACTTCACTTGTAGGGTGTGTGTGTGATGTTATTCCAGCGATCACAAAATCGAGTGAAATTCGCATATAACTGGGGAGTACGAGCCCACTTACCAGTATGACATTCCAACCCCTCTGGCCTGGATGTGTTCACTGATTTACTTGGAATGAGTATCAAAAAACAATTGTATCCTCTGCTGAGGCAAGCTGGCCCACTACTGTTGTAACTATTCTTTGAAATCCTAGATACTGGCTCTGTGACAGAGTTGATACGTGGGCTGGTCCCACACATGTTCTATTGGGGACAGATTTGGGGATCTTGCTTTCCATAGGATTACCTCAACATCACACAGACATTTCATACAGGACACATGCCATGTGTAGGTGAGCAGTGTCCTGTTAATAAATGGCACCACGATACTGTCACACGAGAGGCAACATAAGAGGACACAAGATGTCCATGATGTACTGCTGTGCAATCAGAGTTCCATCAATCATTATCAGCTGTAACCTGAAGTTATACCTGATGGCTCCCCACAGCATGACACTGCTGTACCTTTCCAAAATATTAGAAGAATGGGACCTTTCCCCAGGTGACCACCATACTCACCGATGATGATCATCCAAGGTGGTGCAGAACCATGATTCATCGCTTAACACAATGTGAAGGCCATTCATCAGTAGCCAATGCCTCCTGGCCACGGCACCACTCCAAATGCAGCCATTTGTGTTGTGGTGCTAATTCCCTAATCCAGCTGCTGCTAGTCTCTGACCAGTGGTGTAGGATGACACAGATTGTTACAGTGTGCCTGTTACTGTGTTCTAGAATGACAGGCACAAGTGTGAAGGGTTTACTATATCTAGGATGCACAATACAGCGATCCCCTCTTGTGTTCAGATGTGATCGATCAGAACCTTGATGATGAGTATGCCTTCTCTCACATTCCCATGCAGTCCAGCATTGGGCCAATTTGACATCTGCATACCCTATAAATCTGGATACAATGGAGACCTACAATGTGCGCCCTTTCAAACTCGGTCAGGAGCTGATACCAGATGTGGTAACAACATGACATATGAACTGTACTAATGAATTGTGGTAGCGTTTCTAACTTTCACAGAGAATTGAAACTCTTAATCATTTATGTACATGTCGATGGTGTGTACCTGTATGAAGAAGTTAAATTGACATCTGTCTACATCGTCTGGGTGCTTCACTTTTTCGTCAGGCAGTGTATGTTGAAATGAAAGGAAAATTATTGAGCCAATGGAGATAACAAACAGATAAACAGCTGAATTTGGAATGTAACACCGGAGTTACTGACAATAAGACCACCGTAATAAATTAATTCCTTATAAGTTATGGTAAGGTGAAGCTAAATAAGTATGGCAATTCTATGAAAATTAATAACAGCCATACCAAACCAGATACAAGACTTGTCAAAGTATTGTTGGGTAGCAAATTACAAGAGTTACTAGAATATATGATGATCTGTACCATTAAAAAATTTATATATTCAGAGGTGTGAAAGATTGCTAATGAACTTATCACTTACGTACAATGATTACACAGGCACAATAGAATACTACAGAGCATGATTAAAGTACAAGAATAGATCATGCTTGATCAGTCAACTTTTTAAATCTGGAATCTGTAGCATGGTTTGGCATACATGAGCCACATGAGGATGCAAAATCTTATGTAATTAATACTCTTATATGCCTATTACATATAAGAAAGATGTCTTGCATGATTTGTATTTATTGTGAAGTACGTGTCATATATCAGTCCCCAGTAATATCAGTAGTTAAAATTCAAGCTTGATTTTAAAGAGCATACAATGATACACACTTTGGGGGCATATGAGTACTGTAACTCAAATATTATAGCTGTTACACACTTTAAATTAAATTATGGTTATTCATGGGCTGTGCCCTGTAATATTGGGATGAGACAAAAGTGTTTAAGGCCCAGCAGATGAGCAATAAAAATAGTACTACTGTGAACATTAAACAGTGCAGAACCCGTGCAGGCTCAATAAGGGCCGATGGTAAAGAGTAGCCTCTGTAAATCTGAATTGGATTCCATTGAGACTTGGTGACTTATTTCTTTTTAACTTATTCAGTTGCTCCTCAATGCCAGGCATGCCTATTTCTATGTCCTAAATGAGTGAGTTTGTGCAGTGGTCAAACAATTGTATGTCTGTATGATTTTCTTGCATAATGAATTTTTAAATGTGAAATCAAAAACTTCAGCTTTCCATTTGCTGTCTTGTATTGCCACACAAGATTGGTCGATGAGGGAGTGAAAAGAAGCTTTCAACCCACATAGTGTTATTACACAAGTCTAGAATTGTCTAGGATTCTTGGCAAGATCTTTCATTATTGTATGAAGTTGGAAGCTGTTTGCTTTGGGCATTGATCTTTTTATAGATGAATAAATTTATATCAACTTTTGTTTCTTGACATACATGCTTTATTTTTTGAACTAAAGAGTGCAACAGTCTGTTTTCTCAGTATTTTCCAGATTTTGTTATTAAACCATGATGGTTTGTTTCCATTGTTTATCCACTTACTTGGCACATACTTCCTTAGAGTACCATTTAAAATCAGTTTGCCAATACTTCCTCTCTGCCCATCATATTGAAACTGAATGATAGTCATTCATTGTCTAAGCAGGATGCTAATAATTGCTTATTTGCTCTTTCCAGCATAAAAACTTTCCTATCTTCTTGATGGATTTATTAACTTTAGTAACCATTGTGACTGTGATGAAGTGATCATTAACCCCTGACTCTGTTGATGAGATCAGGACTATCTGTAGTTAAACCTTCTCTGTTATGCCCCAGTCTAATATCCTGTGGACTTACCAAGTGAGGTGGTACAGTGGTTAGCACACTGGACTCACATTCAGGAGGACAATGATTCAAATCCCCCTCTGCCCATCGAAATTAGGGTTTTCTGTGATTTCCCAAAACTGTTTAAGGCGAGGGTACGGTCAGTTTCCTTCCCCATCCATCCTCAATTCAAGCTTGTGCTCCATCTCTAATCACTTCATTGCTCACATGATGATAAACTGTAATCTTCCATTGTTTCTCTGGACCTCCCTTCCCACTGCTTTCTTTCTTGGAAAGGAGATGAGATACTGACTTACTTACAATGCTTGATCATTCCAAAAGACTCCACTGTGTCCTATTAAGGCTAACTGTATTCCATCCCTTTTTTTGGGGGGGACGGGGGGGAGTTGTTTCAATCAAACTGGTTAGCATTTCCACAATGTGACATATTTCTGTATGAACTTATTCTTAATTACTTTTTCCATATGAGGTGAGCTACCATAAATTAGACCGTAGTATGTGCTTAGCATATTCATGTTGATACTCCTTGTGTCCATGTTTTTTAGCTCATCTTCTTCTTCCTCCACATTTACAAAAGGTATTAAAAATCCCGTGCCATTTGTCTCTAACGGCATGTGAGATTCTTTGATGCCTGATTAGAAAATCCATATCTAATGGCATGTTTCATTTAACCCAGAAATAAGTAGCAACAGGTGTTCTAGTTCATCTCATTGTACTTGTATGTCTACTCTAGGTAGTAGTTTGAAACTGTTTAATTAGTTTTTATGTTGTCCTAAACATTTTCACATCAAGGATAGGTATTGTTACCAATTGCTGTCCCTCTGATAAAGAGTAGGGGAAAAAAACTGCTTGTGTTCAGCCAGATACTTCACATGCACATTCTGCCAAGGCTTCTATGATAATGTTGTCTGTCTTTTAGTAATAGATCTCTCATGTTCAGAAATGTCTACTGCTTTGTTACTAAAATCAGTAGTACCACTGGCTTTGAGAATGACTCTCATAGATAGTCATTTCTGAACATGAGGTGACAAGTTGTGAATCAAGGCGTCACATGACCCACACAACATGTGCAGGCACTTACTTGCAGTCATATGGAGTAGTTCTGCATTAGCATACTTCCTTTTACTTATGCATCTAGGATCATCATATTCTTAATGAAAAATGTCTTCAGTTTCTTCAAGTTCATAACTATTGCGAAGAAAGCTCATATCTTCATCTGTTGTTCTGCTTACATTCTGCTCGTGAATGGCTCTCATATTCTATTGCTACAGCCTAGCCCTCCATATACGTTCATGGATTGTAGAGTATTTCCCAGCTTTCAAGGTTTTTTTTTTTTTCTCTTTAACTCCTCCCCTATTTTCCTTTCACTGGGTATGATTTTTTATCCTCCTGCTGACGTGCAGGCTGAATAGGGAGAAAGCTCACAAGCTGTATTGATAGGATCCTGTTTTGCAAGTTTCAGGAAAGGTCTGTGATGCAGTTTAACATATAAGTTGACCAATACAAAACAATGACTATGTTTATTTACAACATCAGTTATGACAGTTATTAAATCTTCTATAGCCCTATGCCATTACCATATAGACAGCCCAACATGTAAAATATAAAACATACTATTCAACAAACATGCTAGACCAGTGCGACTTGCAAGACACGTGCCCACACAGTGACTCCTTCTAATGTGTACTACTGCACAACACTCACATCATGCTTGTGCATGCCAAACTGGGCCCATTGTTGGGTTGAGAAGCAACAGTCAGTGTGCTCTCACATCCACACAACAGAAAAAAATTAGCACACAGGTGCATGTGTGCCCCTCCCCCCCCCCCCCCCCCCCCCCCCCCACCTTACGCACACACACACACACCATGCAATAAATTGTTACAAAACTGGAACACATTTCATATATCCCGAAAAATAGAAAAAAATTCTTTTTATATTCAGTTAAACGAAAGTAGGACTATTAATGTAAAAAGAAAGCAAAAGAAAAAGAACCCCTTACTGCCAAACAAAAAAAATCACAAGTATCCCATAAAGATGCAAAAAATATTATGTAAATATATACCTACAAAATTTACATATTTAGAGTTTCAAAATGGAGAGAACATGTCAAAATGTTGAAAATGACTTCTCAAAAACATCAGTAAATCTGTACAATGATACATGTAATATAGTAGGGAAAAGTAGGGCGTTTGCAGGTTCGAATACTGCCTCAGGCATGGATATGTGTGATGTCCTTAGGTTAGCTAGGTTTAAGTAGTTCTAAGTCTAGGGGACTGATAACATCTGAGGTCAAGTCCCATAGTGCTCAGAGCCATTTGAGCCATTTTCAAAAGGAAGAACCTAAGTAGGAAACAAAAGCTGACACTGTACAAAACAGTGATCAAACCAGTTCTTATGTATGGCAGCGAGGTGTGGATACTGACAGAGGCTTTGGAGAAGAAACTAAATATATGGGAAAGGAAAGTGCTGAGGAAGATTCTTGGTCCTGTAAAGGTGAGATATAGAGAATTAGGACTAATGAATAAACAAGGGCTCTATACAAAGAACCTAATTTGGTAACCTCAGTCAAAATGGGAAGGCTAAGATGGTTACGACATGTACAGCATATGACAGAAGAAAGGCTCCCGAAGAAGATGATGATGGGACATCCTGGTGGTAGCAGAAGGAGAGGATGACTGTGCGTGAGATGGCTGGAAGATGTGGAAGCCGACCTGGGAGCAGTGGGAGTGAGGAGATGGCGCAGGCATGCTGAAGACCAAGATGGTTGGAAGTCTGTGACTGAGGAGGCCAAGGTCCTCAGAGGACCATAGTGTCATGCAGTCTGTCAGTCAGTCGAGTGTGACAACAATTCATATCTTAGTTAATGTATCATTGCAATGGAAATCACAGTTGTGTGTAGATGTGCATTGTCTTGATAAAAGCTGCCCCCCATCATTGCCAAACACGGGCTTTTCTCACGTATCTTTCACTGTAGTTGGTCTAGAAGGTTAGTGTAGTATTTTCCCACAATTGTTTCAGAGGTTGGAAAATAATCAATCAGTAGAATCCCTTTTCTATTCCAAAAAATTGATGCCATGGCCTTTCCAGCCGACTGCATTGTCTCCACTTTCTTTGTTGGTGGTAGTGAATCGACATGTTTCCACTTCTTTGACTGCTGTTTTGTCTCTGTGGTATAGTAGTGGACTTAACTTTCATCTGTTGTCACAAACTGGTGCAAAAAATCTTGTTGCTTGATCTGAAAATGGATCAAACATTGTCTGGTCATACGTTCTGATGCATTTTCGATCCTGCATTTAAGAGTTGCGACATCCATCTAGCAGACAATTTTCTCGTATTCAGTTCCACTGTTAAAATGAGATATTCCTCTTTTAACTTGTTTTTCCACTAAGCAACAGTTGAAGATTCTGAAAATCGGCTTGTATTTCTTTTGCTTTCATACCTTTCTTCATGAAGTACCTAGTCACTGCTCGAATCTCGATTGTTTGCATCTTCACATATCACTATGTGATCACAACAGACAGACATTAGCACCACAGACCTCTGCCCAAAGCACTGATGAGTCATGTGTTTACTCACAAAAGATGACGTATTACTATGCATGAACCTCGTGCTAGTGCTGACATCTGTTGATGATTCCACTAACTTTTCAAACTACCCTCATAATTTAGTCATATTGTCATGGGACTAGGTAATCAGTGGACATTCAGGATGAGATAACTATCTTATCACTTCCATTGTCAGGTCACACATCCAGTGTCAGATTACACACTTGGGCGACTAACGTTCAAGGTCGCACCCCTCCCCTGGCCCCATCTATGCCCTTCCCCCTGGGGAATCACAGACGACTGATCTAGGTCACTGCCACACACCTAAGGTAAGTAGACTACTTATATTCAAGGCCATGGCTTAACTTGATACAGGTCATGTGGTCCTACCCACATGCCTTGGGCAAGTAGGCTAACTGTGTTCAAGATCATGATGTAATTCGATACCAGGCACATGAAATAAAATTATTGGGAAACTCCAGGACCAATGAAAGCACATAAAAATGGAAGCAAAGCACATGGACCAATAAGATGTGATCTCCACTTCTTCCCCCTAATCATCTTTTATAACCAGCTCATCTGTGTAGGCCTCGTAATTTGAGGTATGTGCATCATGGGGAAAGGTTCAGGTTGGTTATAAATAAATTGTTATTAATAAAAATTCTATGGTGGAAGGGTTTGCAAAAATAACAATGATATAAAACATTAACTACTAATTTATTATTAACCATTTATTTTTTTCAGTATGTTATTTACAATTTATTTTTCTCTTTACAAATCTGTTTGTTATACAGTTTTTTGTTTACAGTCACTTCTTATTCACACAACTGTTTTATGTACAATAGTTTTCCATTTTTTGGTGTGTTTATGCATACACATATATATGTAGGGCTTTTTTTTTTTTTTTTTTTTTTTTTTTTTTTTTTTTTTTTTTTTTTTTTTTGAAAGAACTGATGACGTAACTATCAAGTACAAGAAGAAGAAAAATAGAAAAATACTATGTTTCCATTATCTGTTTGTTTGCATTTTCCTTCTGGTTGGTTTCATCATCATTTAATACATACAGTTTTTATATTTCTTTGAGTATACAAAGTATTTACATTTCGGATCATATTTCCATACACTGAATATACAGGGTTATTACAAATGATTGAAGCGATTTCACAGCTCTACAATAACTTTATTATTTGAGATATTTTCACAATGCTTTGCACACACATACAAAAACTCAAAAAGTTTTTTTAGGCATTCACAAATGTTCGATATGTGCCCCTTTAGTGATTCGGCAGACATCAAGCCGATAATCAAGTTCCTCCCACACTCGGCGCAGCATGTCCCCATCAATGAGTTCGAAAGCATTGTTGATGCGAGCTCGCAGTTCTGGCACGTTTCTTGGTAGAGGAGGTTTAAACACTGAATCTTTCACATCACTATGCGTGAAACTTGCCCGCAGGCGTTCAACCATTTCTTCGCTCACTGCTGGCCGACCCGTTGATTTCCCCTTACAGAGGCATCCAGAAGCTTTAAACTGCGCATACCATCGCCAAATGGAGTTAGCAGTTGGTGGATCGTTGTTGAACTTCGTCCTGAAGTGTCATTGCACTGTTATGACTGACTGATGTGAGTGCATTTCAAGCACGACATACGCTTTCTCGGCTCCTGTCGCCATTTTGTCTCACTGCGCTCTCGAGCGCTCTGGCGGCAGAAACCTGAAGTGCGGCTTCAGCCGAACAAAACTTTATGAGTTTTTCTACGTATCTGTAGTGTGTCGTGACCATATGTCAATAAATGGAGCTACAGTGAATTTATGAAATCGCTTCAGTCATTTGTAATAGCCCTGTACATAGGAAAGGGGAATTAGGAGCATCAGGTGAAGAGAAAAAAACACACACACACACACCCAAATATATACAAAACATTTACACAAACACATAGTGTGCAGTCATGTACATGGTACACAATACACAAAAATATACAGTGTATGCATGCATAATGTGCAATCAGACATTCATAATCATGCATACATAACTATGACAAGTGTTTCAACCAACTATTTCACGTACATTTGCACATTCACAGCAACTGTTTGCAAATAAAATCACAGCCACACACTCAATCACTCCAGTGAATAGTATGAGTATGGCAGAATGCCAGTCCCCCCATATCCACAGATGAATCATTTGTAATCATGATGGGATAGCCCTACATTCATCTGCAGGGCAGTATGTACCTCATAGCTTCTTGATCAAAAGATTTGCTTGCACACCATATGTGGAGTTGCACCATCGCAATCAAGGAGGTAACTCTTGCAATTGTTGATTGTGAGAGCCTTTGAGGCCAAACAGTGCACATCCTTAACTTGCCTCTCGGTGGCACCTACAACTATATGGTGTGTGTACATCTTTGATCTGAGCCCTACAAACTCCACAATGTTTGACCCATTCGCATCATCTTTTATCAGAACGATAACTTATTTGTTTTGAAGTGTTATTCCAAAAGAATTATTTGCCACATGCTGAGCTGTGTCGAATGTTTTGGGATTGTACCTAATTACTTCATGTGGATTGCAGCCTTTCACCCAGTAGATGAAACTGTTTGTATCCATATAAAGTAACTTGGGGTTGGTGATGTTTGGCTTTGCAAAGTCATAGCGAAAGCTATGGAGTTTGGAGTGGTTCAGAACACACATACCTATATAAACAAGCTTCATGAACTTCATTGAAACCTTTGCCATCTCCACAATGACTAGTCCTTAATTGCAGATGGTGACCCACTGCAAATTTGGTCTAGTGATGTAATCTCTTACGTCATAAGACCCATCCCACTGGTAAACTAAATGAATTTCATGGTACTCTTGAACATTTTTCATGGTTTTTCCCAAAATTTAATTGTTCATTAACTTGCAAAAATCTTTTTGAAAATTATACATTGTGAGGGCCCTCTGTTCAGCGTACACCTTCAACCAGCAACGATGCTTGAAGTAGATTCTGTGAGTGATACTAACAAGTTCTACCCTTAACCTGAGGCTCTAGTAGAGGTTTCTATAATCGATGATATAACCTTGTTTTTCACCAGCATTGTCAACAGCTCTGAGGCGGAATCATTTTGCAGATCTAGGCAATCTGGAGATAGTGGCAAGTCACTATGCTCGTCATGTAAATGGGTGCGGTATTCTAGATCTATATCTGGGCCATATCCCTTAGCAGCATTACCTTTAGAGATTGTTTGCAGGTAAAGGATGTAACTTGAATTGTCATATGGTGTGTACTCCTCCTCATTCATTCACAGGTTATTCACCCTGGTGTACCTGTGCACACACTGGCAATCTCCCCCACAAAATCTAAGTTCAAAGAAGAGCAGCATGTCAACATCACTCATCTGGTTGATGTTAACATGTGTCTTCCTCAACAATGTGTCCCATGGAATCCCTGGTGTGGTTCATCACAAGATGAAACTGCATCAGGATATGTGGCTCTGGTGATACACCTGTCCTCCTGATCCACTACCTCAGCAAGTTTCTGAAGAGATGAGTGCATGAAATGAAGCAAATCCACGAAGCAGAGCATTATTCTTGGCGTGATTCTCTTGTAAAACTAAATTTACTTCTCAGTGGTGTCAGGGATGGCACCTATTTTATCGTACTTTGACCCAAAATCACCCAAGTACCAAACAAGGATGTGGGTTCATACCTGCTCAAATTGTAGGAAAAGTCGGATATGTGCAGTGGCAGCTGGTACTTCAAGTTGCATGCATTGTGAGCTGCACCACAGAACTTTCCTGTTAGATGACAACTGTCTCTACATGGAGTTTCTGCATCTCTATCCAACAACAGCCCACAAATATGACACTCAACTGCCTGCTCAGGTAAGGCATCATTCTCCTGAAAGTCAGTCGTGGAACATTGTTCCAAAAAATCCCATCAGCTTCCCAAGCAAATTTTTTGAGCTCAGCAAGCAACCATCTAGCAGTCATATCCATGACATAAGATTTGAGTTTGTTGTGACTAGAGTCATATAAGCACACAGCTTGATAAGCTACCATATACGGTACATGCCATTCTGTGAAAGAAGTAATGGAGGCAGAATGGTTGCCTTCACGACACACCAAAGGATCTAGGAGGCACTTGAGGTCTGTGTAAATGACGAAGGGGCATTTCTCCAAGTGACAGGCATTCTTAAACTTCAGGAACCTTTTATCCTTGGCAGACACTTCCACATCTACCAGTTCTGGCTTGAGCAATCAGTGAGGTGCCTTTCTAGGTAATCACTCTTGGTAAACTAGTTGAAGCATCTGTGGCAAAAATGCTACACACCATGATATTTTACCGTTTGGGTGGAAAGTAGTCAGGACATGTTTTTGAGCTGCACAGTGTTGCTCCTCACCCTCAAAGAAAAGCAACAGGTCTATGTGCTTGGGGCACTGACCAGCTAATATGGATTAGTAGATGTGTTGAACTACTTTATGCTTAAATTCTTTGTCCTGCAAAGTTTGATCATGGTCATTTTTATCTTCTGTCGTATTGACAACAAGAGTGTATATGTGAATTGAGTAATCATGGTTCTACATCTCGAATTGTGGATGTTATGAAGTTTCACAGGGAATGAGATGTCTTCAGAACTGTAATGCCTGTGGACATCAGATGTTTTATATGTTCTTGGATCACTTACGTGTTTAAGGTAATTTCTACCACTGGCCAGAAGCGACCATGCAAAACAATAATTGTCCTCAAGATTCTGAACATTAATCGATGCACCTTTTAGCGATAGATCTTTCAGAAGAGGGATGAAACTGAACGCTGTAATAAGTGGATCAAAGTCCGTTTGTGCCGAAGCGGCTGTTTTTATAGATGAGACCCACGTATTTCAGCCAAAAGGAGATGAGTGTCCCTGTTGCTACCTAGGCAGTTTGATTCTTTCATGCTTAGCCGTGAGTGAGTCAGTGCTTGCCACTTTCATGCTGCAGCATCCTGTGATCAAAAGAAAAGTATTTTCCTTCACGAGTTTATGGCAGCACTATCATACTGGTGTTTTTATATTTCATTGCAGGTGTGCAGCATATCATATTCAAGATCGTACATGTGCTGCAGCACATCTGGTGTATATCCTTCCAAAGGTTTGCAGCGATTCCTCATTAATGGTAGAATCACTACCCAGTCACTCACATCAGGCAATTGCTAACAGCAACCAGTTGCCACTATCTGCAGAGCCCTGCCCATGGTGCTGTGAGATTGCTGGCAGCCAGTGCAGACATGCCCACCAACTGCAGCCCTGGTGCCTCCAGAAACATTTTGAGAAGCGTTTTAGAATTCCAGTACTCACCAAACCACACAGGCAGCCTATAATGAATACTTACCTGAATCTCTAAGAGGAGGAGGAGGAGGATGTGAATAAATAAAAAGCAAAGTTTTTTCAAAAAAGACAATACCATTTATTGATAATCCAACTTCAAAATATTTGTACATTCTCTGAGGCACAAATATAATCACCTAAGTGTCCACTATCGTACTTTTTCCTGAGTCTCTGAATATCTGGACTCTAATACTCTTCAGGGTTCCTTATTGATGCACTTCTGAAAACGTCACAAAGTCACAATATACGTTCACAGCCTTCGACATAAGAAATGTTGTCATTATGACTGTAAATTCAGAGGGGTCTCACCATTTCTTCATACTGCAGTCTGTCTTTGTTCCACTGCTTTCCATGGTAACTGGATTAACCAGGCTGCAATCTATCAAGCCTTGGCACTCAGTATTGTTTTAAATAGTTTGGTGAAGCGACGATAGTTCATAATGTTGTCCATATTCGTCCAATGCTTTCGAATGAAGAAATGCAATATTCTTAAACACCAATTGTCCGCACTCGTGGTAACAATCCCTGCAAGTCTGTGATGATGTTCAGCTTTGAGATGACATTGTGGAGTGCCTATGGTGTGATGCAACAGCACCAAATTTATACTAATCACTGCATTATTCCTGTGAGAGGTTAGTAATTAATAACATGGATGTGCAACAATAACACATACGCCACTATGTTTGGAGGGAAATAGTCTGATGATTCAAATTTGGTTCTTATATCTGTAGTGCCTGTCTTGACACTTTCTAGTACATTTTGTACAATAGATTGGTACTTTCACTTTTCCAGTCATAATATAGATTTTCATATGTGTAAATTTCCAATTTAGGTTGCATTGGTTATGTTGCATTTGTCAAATACACTGGAATCCTTAGTCGCATACCTTCTCCTGTCTGTCTGCAGCCCCAGAATAACGATTCGAGGGGATTCTGGTTGAACAGGTGTCCTAATCGACCAGTTATGTCTAAAGGTCATCATTAGAGCTGAATACTCATGGTGTTCCTATGAACAGAAACTTAATGACAGCTAAACTACAGAGTTTAGCACACGTAATAATTTCTGATACAGAAGTATGCTGTAGTTTCCACACTAATGTGTGCAAAACTGTTTTGTTTCCCCCTGTAAATGCTTCTTGATTGTATGCATTATCATCTGTAGCACTTGAAACTAGAATCAGTTCCTGTGCAGCATTCATAGTGATTCGCTTACTATCTTCAATTAACACCCTAAGCATTTTGAGAGAGATGCACATGCTACAGCGATTACCTATCACATACAGATACATAATTTTTGAGAGCTGATGTGATTAAAATGATTCTTGTGTGGTCGACTTCATATAGTATTTCTTGAGATACAAAAATACCTCCATTGTTCTTCATAAATTTGCCTTTGAAGTATAGGAAACTGTTGCTCGGAATTCTAAAATCATCTTGATACTGAATCAAATTTCTTATTTTGTCAGTATTATTGAACATTGTTGAAGCAAAAGGTTTGTGTTAGACATATTCCTGACGAGTGATTCGTTCCTCTTAGTGAACTGGAGGCTGTAATCTTACCCTCCCACACATCACTATTAAAATTCTCTGTCTCTGCACAAATTTTGAAAGCTTTGAGAGGTGTAACATACACAAAATAAAAACTTTTTACTTATCTTCATTTTCTCTTGTTGTTGGCTCCATTTTTTGCATCTAGGGGTGCATTCTTCCTGTTGAAATTTTGATTTAACGTTGTGGGTTCCTGATGACTAAATACCTGATGAAGATTTGCCTGTATGTTTTTTGAATTTTATTCTTTGTAACATTATTAAATATCACACCATTTTTACAATTTCCATGTAATATTCCAAATTACATTGTTAGTGTCAATCATATAAATACGCCTTTCTCCATCAGAGGCATGCCCACTACGAATCACATTCTGCAGTACTCACAATATTCCAAAGAATTTGCAAAGCAACAGAGTTTACATACTTTCTTGACAAAAGAAGAATCTTCACTAAGCCACACCGTTATTTTGTAAATGAATCCAGCAATAAATTTAATAATTAGAGTTAGATTGTACAATTAATAAAATGAATTTTAAATGTGCCAGATATTTCGTAATTTCAAATATTTCTAAAAGAAGAAGTATTTTAACTGTACATACAGATCATAATAAATCAATTTCTTTTTATACATTTTAGTCTGAAATATAACACATTGTATACAAAATCATATGAAGTTCATTCAGTTAAACAGCTGATATAATGTTCACCTATACAAGAATCGGTAGTATACATGGTATCAGTTATTTATATATAAAAAAATGTTATGTTAGAAAAGGGTGTGCTATTACAAGGTGTTACTTCAAATGAAGTTTTTGTGAGGTATCAGTCCTATTGACTTCAAGAACTTGTAATTCTGACATGTTGTCATCTTGTCCTTCCACTACAGAGTGGAGTACTGACTGATCTGTGGACTGGTTTTATATTTCACACTCATACTGATACTTCAAATGAAGACGTACCACTACACCCTCTTCTCGAAAATCAGCCAGTTTCCTTCCTGGTCAACGATAGTGGACTCGAGATGGTCTAATGCCTGAACAGTCACTGGGCGATTCATCGGACTGCTGGGAATGTCAACGGGATTATATCCTGGTCCCACTGTAGGGAAGAACTCGTAGATCGTAGGTATTGATTGGTGGATGTGGTATGAATTCTTTGCGATATTATACTTTTCACAGTCATGCTAACAGGTAGAATATCCACTGCTTGATATGACTCGTAAATTTTCACTTGACTCCTCAAGAAACGGAGTATTGATCGTTTTTGAGCCTTCCCCGCTACATCTACTGAAAATTCTGTCGTTTTCGTCTGTATTAACATTTGCATGTAAGTCAAACCCTTGTACACATCGTCCTATAATTGCATTTATATCGCCAATGTTGTATGAGCCAGGAGGAATATCCACCAGTTTCTCACTTCCTGTGTAAAATTTATTGTTTCCTTCGGTGATGCCAGGGCAATCAATTCAATAATCCACCCACCCTTGTTTCGATCTCTTGGGGGGGGGGGGGAGGGGGGGAGGGTAGTTTGCACTTAATACAGACGAGTATTCCCCAGGAGCGACATTAGACAGAAACGGTCACAGAAGTATGGAACAACAGCTGTTGCCAAAGAAGTGGCCCAATTCTTTCTGTGGACGTAAATCTACGTACTGGTTGAAGTAGATTTCTGTTAGCATATGCAACCAAGTGCCTTCCACATCCTCCTGCAATGTCTAAATTTACGATGCCACATTCCTAGCATTTCCAAATCGTCTTCGGCAAAGTGTTTCATATACACACAACGAAATCGTTGGATTCTGACTTTCTTGATGAATTTAAGGAGATCAGTATTGGTAAGAAGGCTGTTGGGTAGTACAGTTAGAAGACTTTTTAAAAAAACTGTCCAAGCCTTTTCTTGTATGGTTTTAAAAATAGTCCTTCCTGGTACCGACAGCCACCATCGTCGTATTATACCTTTTAGTTTCTTACAGTTCGTCCTGAGCATTTTGTGCATTTTTCACTGCTCGGGCTATGACAGCAGCTCCTTCTCCAATGACCCACCTATCGATAGCCCCTCTAACGCTGGAATTAAAAACAGGATAATTCCGTCGGATATCGCAGGTATTGACAGAACCGAAGGCATTTTAAGACAGCTCCTTCTTCGTCTTCAAGACGTTATTTGCCGCTACCACCGCTGACTGGATGCAATTTTTGAACACCCCATAGGTTTCTTCTTCTTGTATTCATAATTTGTTTGGTATTTATTCCAGTAAGCAGTTTAAGTTTGGCACACACAGCTTTGTCAACTGTGTATTCTGCAATATGTTTCCCGATGCTTGCATCCCTTCTTCGACATATTTCCTCGGCTTAATTGTTTAAAATTCTATCTTCAGTGTGACGTTCCGCTAAACACTAATTTGTAGGGTACGCTAAATCATGCTCCTTGCAGGACACATCAGACAGATTAAACCACCTTATCACCATGAGCTAGACGCTTTTTCACTTTCGTACCAGGCCCACAGAAACTATTCAGGAATATGAAGTTCAACAGTCAGTTTATCGAGAATATCACCACCGCCTCAGGTGATGCCCTTCCTAACACTCGTGGTATGCTACTGCAGTGTCTGATGTTTGCGCACCCTGTTATATACCATATCACGAGTGTTCACCTAACTGTTTTGTGATGTTGGAAAGCCAAGCCATCTCCCTAAAGCCCAGTCCTGTGACGTCTTACGACATGCTCTACTAGAAACATGTCCGGTTCAGAGCTTTTTGGTAATTCCTCCGTGTAAAAGCTCCCTGCGATTTCTTCACCTTTGCTGTCCTGTAAGATGTAAGCTCTTGGGTTTGTCCTCTGTACTTTGGACACCGTAAATATCTGCTTTGACTAATTAGAAAGATAAGACTTCTTAAACGCAGTTTTTTATTTTGAAATTCTCACCAAATCACCTACATTGAACTTCTGCTTGCACAGATCCAACATCGCCCTCTATTGTCACACACATCAATACGTCTCATCTTAACTGTATGATATTCAGTTCGATTATACTTCACAATAATTTTTGGAAGAACATCTAACCATGTGTATGAACCATGAAGATTAAATTTCAACTATGTACAGGTTTAAATGACACTCCACAATACTCACTTTCATGTGGAATAATGTTGAGCAGTGGTTTGTTTCGTATCACTTCACTATCAACTTGAAATACATATTGTAAAATTCACCTCCCTAGTTGGTCTGCACCTTGCCAGGACAAGGATCCTCCCCAATCCACAGCAGTTGTTCAAACACCAGCACAACGTCCCCACCAGTCGTTGCCTTCACAGGAATGGCCCAGGCGAAATTGGAATACATATCTATGACCATAGAGTGCATAGATTATCATCTCCACTATTATTACTCAGTAATGCGTCTCTCTCAAAGCTCTGAGATTTTTGATATTATTTCGATTGTGTGAACTGTATTCACTGCATTGGCTAATGCTGTCAGTAGTCATAGCCAGTATATGATTTCGTTGGGATCCATAGCTACAGTGTTCAGCTTTTTATGTTAAATGTCAACGCCTTGGCCTTCGTTATGTCCACTGCATAACACTGATCTACTAATGCTATTGCATTTCCTACTGTTTGTGGATATTAATCGTCCTTTTGGAGCGTTGTCTCACCTGTGTGTGTTAGTCGTACATTGTATTTTAGCATATAACCTCTTCTCTTTCGGCAGATACTTTTGGGGCTTTGAAGTTATTAGGAATATTAACTCTACTAAACCAGGTGTCTGCTCAAACTCCCTGCTTCCAACATGTATGGTGTCCTTCGTTAAGGATACGGGTAACTTTCCCAGTGCATCTGGCTGGTTACGACTGACCTCAATGTTGTATCTATTTTTCCAGCACTGTGACAGAAGTTGAAATCGAGTTATAGTATGTATTTTCTGTTATGGATCTAAATGCTTCAGAGAGAGACTGTTCTTTATCTGCTATCCAAGTTTTGAGAGTTGCAGTTTGCAATGAATGGCTTTCTGCACGTCTCTGTCTTCACATTTTGCCAAATTTCTCTTACATACTGGTCACACATCAAAATATTACACGTGTTATACAGTGTCAATCACCTAAAACTTGCATCGCAAATATTGCGGAAATGGAAAGTGCTGTTGATGTGTGGTTTTCATAAAATGGATTAGAAGCCAGGGACTCGTATTTTTAGCCAATCAACAGATTCTAATAACAGTTAGAAAGATATATTTTTTGCGCAAACACACACTTTCTGAAATGGAGATATATGTATTGACATTAACAAACTAAAACTAGGGTAATTTAGGATGGCAGTGGTATTTGTTGCATGGTTCTAGCGCAAATCATTTATGAGATATTGTATTTTTCAAAGTCCCCACACTGACACTTGTAAGTAGTAGGGCATGGCCGCACTCTGCATTGTTGCCAAATTTATTCAAGATGGCGGATCCAATATGGCAGCGATAGAAACGGCAGCATCGCAGTGACATCATAGTGGGAAGTTCAAATTTTGGTGGGAAAATAGGTCAATTGGGCTTCCTCCACCAACCCAACCCCCTCCCCACCCCTCCCCAAGAAAATGGCGGGAAGCTCAAATTTTGGCAGGAAAAAGGTCACTTGAGTTACTTCCACTAACCTAAGTCATCCGACCACCACCTCTTCCTTGGAATTGGTGGGAAAAGGACACAGCCTGTTGTGGACTGGTGGATAGGATGGACAAAGTCTTTTTTTGCATGCAATGTATATTTAAACAATTTGAGTTGTCATAAGTAGAAGCTCCATCTAGTATGTTCACCTTGAGGTCTAGAGCCCAACTGACCTAGTACATGGTACCACCACCAGAGGGCGCTGTCGTCCCTCCCATGACGTAATCCAAGATGGCGGTCTGGGAAAAATGGCGAGAACCAACAGGAACCCTTAATCCAGTCACATGTTAGACTCCAGTCAGTAGGATTGAGGTATCTGGTAACGTCATTGGAGAAGGTATAGGGCAGGCTCAGCAGCTCTGGGACCTCAGTCTCACTCAGTCAATCAGCAGCAAAAGAAGAAGAAGAAGAACCATGAAGCATCAACAGCAGTTGCAGTCCACCACAGCCCTGCAGAACAGGAAGAAACAGGAAAGTAAGTACCCCCAATCAAATCTTTGACTATGGTTATCATTATTATTGTTACTTGTTGGTTTCACGTCTTGGTCCATATTTAATGCTTCCTTATCTTTGTTCAACAGTAGCGCTCAACACGGCCAAGCCCGCAGGCTCGAGCACCAACATGTCGACATCTGCTGCATCCGGACCTGTAGTAACTTCAGTTGCCATCTTGTTGAGACCTACACCGACCTCTGGACATGTGGCAGGGAACAACCTCCAGTATGTTTGAACCTGTAATGACCATGTGGAATCCTGTAGCACCCATAACCCACTTTCTGGAGCAGGACAAGGTGCTGCTGTTTTCTATCACACTCACTGATTTGTGTGGTGAGGACACGTGGTCTGCTCCCAATGCATTGAACACCACTGGTGGTCCTAAGCAACAGCGAGACGAAGGACAGTACTGGTCACCAACAAACGACCCATCCCAGCAGAACATCCCTGTGCTTATGCAGGCACAGAGTGCAGATGCTGTGGATAAGAAGGCATCAAGTGTACCCATGTTTTCAGTTCTACATACAATTTAATTCCCAGTGGAACGAAATATGTAAACATATGTAAACATTGGTATAGAAGCACATCATGACTGGGGCTTGCATGCAAGAATAGAAATTGAAAATGCATCGAAGGGTGTTAAAGTGCCAATTTCTGAGTTTGACTGGGGCGAAATATGTCGTGCAGAGCGCTACATCAATCATCAGATGACTACAGAGTATTATCCATCTACAACAGTGTATTATGAGTCTGCACTATATGTGAAATCGGGTGACAAGTGTGTTTATCTAAAGCACACTTCAGTTATGAACTTACACGATCTGGATACTGCACTACACCTTGCACTGGTGAGATTTAATCATTGGTTGCTGTGCATAGACTCTACATACAATGATGTTGTAAACTTCTTACGCGTGCATAGTGTACATGTTGAAGATCTGGTGCAGTATCTTTGTTTGTGCATGAATGCTGAGCCAAAAGAGGAAGAGATTAAATGTGTGTGTGAAGAACCCGAATACTGTGAGGCAGCCATTGGCTTGAGGGAGATACGTGAGGAACCTATTGCATATCAAAAAGCTTTGTTTGGGAAATACTGTACAGGTGCAAAGAAGATAGAGAAAGAGTCTGATGATTTTTTGAAATAAAGCATCCAATGTATGATATTTAAATAAATAATGTTTGTATATATAATCTCAAACTATGATTGTGTTTTATTTCATACCTCTCTCATTATAGTCCAAGTATTATGCCTATTAATATCATTATTTTTCGATGCTACACATATACTGATGCAGCAGCAGCAGAGAATTACCCCAAACATCTCCTAACCAGGCACTGACAAAATGAATGATGAAGTTACTTTTCATGGGTAATATATATATATATATATATATATATATATATATATATATATATATATACACATACATATACACTCCTGGAAATTGAAATAAGAACACCGTGAATTCATTGTCCCAGGAAGGGGAAACTTTATTGACACATTTCTGGGGTCAGATACATCACATGATCACACTGACAGAACCACAGGCACATAGACACAGGCAACAGAGCATGCACAATGTCGGCACTAGTAAAGTGTACATCCACCTTTCGCAGCAATGCAGGCTGCTATTCTCCCATGGAGACGATCGTAGAGATGCTGGATGTAGTCCTGTGGAACGGCTTGCCATGCCATTTCCACCTGGCGCCTCCGTTGGACCAGCGTTCGTGCTGGACGTGCAGACCACGTGAGACGACGCTTCATCCAGTCCCAAACATGCTCAATGGGGGACAGATCCGGAGATCTTGCTGGCCAGGGTAGTTGACGTACACCTTCTAGAGCACGTTGGGTGGCACGGGATACATGCGGACGTGCATTGTCCTGTTGGAACAGCAAGTTCCCTTGCCGGTCTAGGAATGGTAGAACGATAGGTTCGATGACGGTTTGGATGTACCGTGCACTATTCAGTGTCCCCTCGATGATCACCAGTGGTGTACGGCCAGTGTAGGAGATCGCTCCCCACACCATGATGCCGGGAGTTGGCCCTGTGTGCCTCGGTCGTATGCAGTCCTGATTGTGGCGCTCACCTGCACGGCGCCAAACACGCATACGACCATCATTGGCACCAAGGCAGAAGCGACTCTCATCGCTGAAGACGACACGTCTCCATTCGTCCCTCCATTCACGCCTGTCGCGACACCACTGGAGGCGGGCTGCACGATATTGGGGCGTGAGCGGAAGATGGCCTAACGGTATGCGGGACCGTAGCCCAGCTTCATGGAGACGGTTGCGAATGGTCCTCGCCAATACCCCAGGAGCAACAGTGTCCCTAATTTGCTGGGAAGTGGCGGTGCGGTCCCCTACGGCACTGTGTAGGATCCTACGGTCTTGGCGTGCATCCGTGCATCGCTGCGGTCCGGTCCCAGGTCGACGGGCACGTGCACCTTCCGCGGACCACTGGCAACAACATCGATGTACTGTGGAGACCTCACGCCCCACGTGTTGAGCAATTCGGCGGTACGTCCACCCGGCCTCCCACATGCCCACTATACGCCCTCGCTCAAAGTCCGTCAACTGCACATACGGTTCACGTCCACGCTGTCGCGGCATGCTACCAGTGTTAAAGACTGCGATGGAGCACCGTATGCCACGGCAAACTGGCTGACACTGACGGCGGCGGTGCACAAATGCTGCGCAGCTAGCGCCATTCGACGGCCAACACCGCGGTTCCTGGTGTGTCTGCTGTGCCGTGCGTGTGATCATTGCTTGTACAGCCCTCTCGCAGTGTCCAGAGCAAGTATGGTGGGTCTGACACACCGGTGTCAATGTGTTCTTTTTTCCATTTCCAGGAGTGTATATATATATATATATATATATATATATATATATATATATATATACACTTCCTGCCTGCACTATGCTTCAATCCCACTATCGTGGAACAAGGCTAAGATTATTTTGATACACAAGAAAGGAAGTATTCACAATATTAAAAACTACCGTCCTATCACCTTGCTCTCAATTTTGTACAAAATTTTCACAAAGATCTTGTTAAACCGAATTAGTTCCACCCTAGACTCAGCCAAACCTATAGAACAAGCCGGATTCCG
The DNA here is from genome assembly GCF_021461385.2 of Schistocerca piceifrons. Lineage (NCBI taxonomy): Eukaryota > Metazoa > Arthropoda > Insecta > Orthoptera > Acrididae > Schistocerca > Schistocerca piceifrons. The sequence goes on along the minus strand of NC_060149.1, from coordinate 175,394,667 downwards.
AAGCAATTTTAGCACTATTGACCACATTCTGACCGTTAGTGAAGTGATAAGCAGAGCGAATGAATACCAACTGCCTCTCTGCATTGCCTTTGTTGACTTTGAAAAGGCATTTGACTCCGTTAGCCATGTAGCTGTCCTCCAAGCTTTGAGTGACCAAGGAGTGGGAGCAGCATACATTGAAATGCTCAGGAAAATCTACGAGAATTCTTCAGCTTATGTTAACATCGGCGAATCAACTCAAGAATTCCGCATCATGAGGGGTGTCAAGCAAGGCGATCCCATCTCCCCAAAATTGTTCTCTGCTGTATTGGAAATGGCTATGTCAAAGCTGAGCTGGGAAGGTAAGGGAATTAGAATTAATGGAAGAAGGCTTACCAACTTGAGATTTGCTGATGATATTGCCTTACTTGCCAAAGACTTCACAGAGCTCCTAAACTTAGTTACAGATCTTGCATCGGAATGTCAGCTGGTTGGCTTGAACATGAACCTTTCCAAAACAAAAGTAATATCCAACAAATGGGTCCCAGCTGGAGATGTGAAAGTCAAGGACAGTCCACTAGAAGAGGTCAGTGAATATGTCTACCTTGGCCAGATTATAAACGTGAAGGGAGACATAAGACCAGAAATCTATCAACGCATCAAGCTTGGCTGGCAAGCATTTCGGAAGAATTCAAAAGTATTCAGATCAAAAATGCCAGTAAATCTGAAGAAAGCAGTATTTGATCAATGCATTCTTCCTGTGATGACGTATGGCTGTGAGACATGGACACTGAACTCATTCACAAAAGGGAAACTTAGGACAGCACAGAGAGCCATGGAGAGATTAATGCTGGGCTATACAAGAAAGGACAGGAAAAGGGCAGATGACATCCAGTCTGTGACGAAGGTTAATGACATCTTAGAGAGAGTAGGTTCCTTGAAATGGCAGTGGGCTGGCCACGTTGCAAGAAGAAAAGACAACAGATGGACGAAGCTAGTACTGGAGTGGAGTCCGAGAGAGCACCGGAGGCCTAGAGGAAGACCACCAGACAGATGGGACAAAGACATCAAGAAGATCGCTGGTAACACCTGGCGGAGAACTGCCCAAGACCATCCCACTTGGAGAAGACTTCTGAAAGCCTACCTGAATCCACGACTCGAAGAGGCCACATCATCTAATGATTGAATTGACTGATGATGATATATATATATATATATATATATATATATATATATATATATATATATAGCCGATTTCTCTTTGTAACCAATATAGCTCAGTTGGTTAAGCGATGGAGCTATAGTGGCTACACATACTATTAGCATCCTTAAAAGTGTATCTGTCTATGTATGCCAACCACTTGTCAATACCTGGTTAGTTAGTATCATGGCAGGGTGGGTGAAACATCCCCATCACAAGGACTTTGTTGTCAGTGACTGGTCCTCTGAAGATGCAAAAGAAGACCAGAAGAAGAAGAAGAAGAGGAATGGAATTGTCCTTCCTGATAACATACGAGCAATTGTTGTAGGTCTATCAAATTGTGGCAAGACTCTTGTCCTCATGACGCTGCTAATGCATGTAGACGGAGTCCGAGTTGATCATGTTTGCGTATTCTCAAAAACACTGTTTCAACCCAAGTATCAGCTATTACAGCAGATATTGCTCGGTATAAAAGGTGTTACATACATGACATTCAGTGAAAGCGATGATATGCCCCTACCTGAGAAAGCAAACACCATCTTCATATTTGACAATGTTGCTGAGAAAAACCAAAATCAAATTCGAAAGTATATCTGTTTCGGTCGTCATATGGGTGCTGATGTATTTTATTTAAGCCAAACATAATCCAAAATCCTGAAACAGTTGGTTAGGGATAATGCGAACCTCACAACAGCCTTTAAACAAGACAGCCTGAATTTAAAACACATTTACCAGCACATGTAGGAACTGATATGTCATTCAATGATTTTTTAAAGATAGGTGCTGATTCCTGGAATCATTCACAGTATGGGTGTCTCGTTATTGATAAAACAAGAAAACTGAGTGATGGTAGGTACAGGCGAAACTTGCAAGAGTTTCTGGTCAGAGAGGTTAGTACTTCAATATACACTGCACCATGGACAAATTTGCGCACATGTCTAGCTCTCAATCCGAGAGCATGAGTGTACACAGACAGAACATTCTCCTGATACATGGATGCGAATATTCAGGCTATTATGCATAAAGTTGGAGGTATGTGCAGGGAACAAGAGACGTACTACCAGACACTTCTGAGAATGGTCGATGCCTTAAATGAGTTAGTTAATAAAATTGGTAAGAAAGTAACCGATTTAACTGACAAGATCGAGGCTGTGAGGCTATTGAGTTCCTTGTTGTTGAGAAGGGGAAGCAGACACACAATAACAGGAAGGAGAAGAGCGGGTATATAAAGCCTCACGCTGCAGAAACGTCTGATTAGTATACACCGCGATGTCGACGAAAGAGGTCATTCAAGCACGGAAAGAGGTTCGAGAGAAATTACAGTTGCTAATGTTAGGACACATGGATCAACAGTAAGAGAGACCTTTAAGCCAGTTACTGAATCTCTCAGGCAGCTCTCAGAAAAAACAAAACCACGTGATAACAATGGTGATGCCTTTGACAATATCATTATCCATCACTCGGCGTTAGCAGGGGGAGACCGTACATGTTAGGCATGCATCCTATAAATGTAACTGATGACATAATACAGATTGGTGATAGGCAGCTGATTGAATGAATCTTATTTTCCTAAGACATACCAAAAACCTATAAAGCATACAGTTGATGCTATGGCAATGTACAGTGAAATACTGCATTTGACTGATGTACATAAGATCACAAAAGCATATAATTATGATGACCCCAAAGAGCTAATAGATCGACTATGGCTGGTCATGGCATCAGCTGCTGCAGGTAATATAGCTCATACGAATGTGGCAGTTACAGTAATCTCAGACCGTAGAGAGAGAGGTATCATCGAATAAGTATGGAGAGAGTAGTTCGAGAGCTGCACAAACCAGCACACAAAACATACCCCCATAGGCATGTTACAATTAAAGGTTTGGATGACTTATTCCAGGCTGATCTTGTAGATATGAGGGAATAGTCACATGAGAATAGTGGATTCAAATATATTTTAATGGTTATTGATACATATTCCAAATTTGCCTGGGCGTTACCTGGTAAAAAAAGGTAGAAATGTCATGGATGTGTTGAGCATTTGCCACAGACAGGGACAAATCGATGCCCAGACAAGCTCCAAACCAATCACAGTGGAGAGTTTTACAATAGGTATTTCAAGACCATGATGCAGCAGTATGGAATACATCACTACTCAACATCCACTCACCTGAAGGGAAATACTGTGGAGCATCTGAACAGTGCAATAAAAGGAGTTTGAATGTGGATACGTTTTAACCTTCACGACTCAGACAAATAGATTGACATCCTCCCAGAAATAATTGTTCAGTATAATCGAAGCAAACACAGCACAATAAAAATGAGACCAATCGATGTTCATGATAATGGACTCATGGATAAGGGGTACTATTGCATTAAAATGCTGGATCCACATAGACAGAAATTTATTGTAAGTGATTTGGTGCGTATCTCATAACGCAAGACAACATTTGAGAAATCATATGTATCGAACTGGTCAGTATTGGAGCAAGGGTGGGTGGTTCTGGCGCACTCTGCATTGTTGCCAGATGTATTCAAGATGGCGGCGATGACTTCAACCGAGATGGCACCATGTAGACTTGGCAACAGTGCATGTCGTCATCTAAGATGGTGGCCATGACGTCAGCTAATGACGCAAGTTCCTTTACCCAAGATAGCGGCTTTTGATGGGAAAGTGCCATGCCATGCCCCCCTGCCCTCACCCAGAAAAATGGCGGGAAGTTCAAATTCCAACAGAACAAGGCACCACACCTCTACTAAACTAAGAAAATCACGGGAAGATAGGTCACTTAGGCCATCCCCACTACCCTAAGTCACCCGACCGCCACCTCTTCCTATGAACTGGCACCAAGTTTGAATTTTGGCAGTAAACAAAGGTCAATTCGCATATCTCTACCAAGATAAGAAAATGGCGCGACTAACCTCAGTCACCGGATCGCCACCTCCTCCTAAGAATTAACGGGAAAATGACTTGACCAGTGCTGGACATAAGTCTTTATTTTACATGCACCGGTCTTTATTTAAACAATTTCATGCAGCACAGCCATCCAGTGTGTTCACCACGAGGTCTGGACTCCAACTGACATAGTACACAGCACCACCACCAGAGGGTACACTCATCTGTGACATAATCCAAGATAGCAGGGGAAAATGGCGACAGACAGTGTCTCCACCATGAGATCTACAGTCCAACTGACATAGTACACAGTACTGCCACCAGAGGGTGCTGTCATCCCTCCTGTGCTGTAATCCAAGATGATAGTCTGGAGGGGGGAAATGGTGCAGAAAATTACTCACTGCGCTGCTGGAGAGAGTAAGAAAGGAATGTACTTTATTTTCGAGAAATTTATTTGGGGATGGAGTATATTTATCACACTGTTATAAAGAACGTGCTTGAGGTCACAACACACAGTCTGCAGACGTGTAAACTACTCCTAAATGAGGCTCTGCAGACCCGCAAACAACTCCTAACTTATCGAAATAATTTCAGTACAGACTTGCAAGCTGGTCCTAAATAATGCAGCACAGTGATGTGTAGACACACTCAGTACTCGTAAACTGTCCAAATAGCACATAGCACAGCATACAGAGCTGCTCACAAAATATTTCAACAGACACACTCAGACACCGCCCGCCACTCCCTGTCCACTGGATCATACACACTCCCAGAAGTCGGGACACACTGACAGCCCCGCGAACTGACGCAGCCGTCAGCTGTCAAACCGCACACAGGCGCCCATTCGGGTCCCGCATGCATAAGGTGGCGGCATCCCTTTCATACTCAACACCTGGGAAATTTCTCTCGAAATACGTGTTCACCTAAGTGCTGTTGATGACGTGACTGGAAAGGAGTGTAGACCTATATACAAAGTGCAGGTGCTCCAAGGTGGGCCATGCACACGTGTTCACCACTGCTGGTGTGAATGCTCCTTCTACCTGCAGTTCAGCGAAGAGCAGATTTGCTGAGCGACGTTGCAGAAAAATTGTTCCAGAATAGCACAAGCTGCTCCCTCCCTAGCGATTGTAACGGACCATGCATGACGTGTGGCTAACGCAATGCAGCACATAGCTACATACTATCACAAGTGCATCTAGCAATGTTGTCAATGTTATACTGAAGCCACATGGCTATCTAAAATAATAACGAAGTCGAACTCTAGTATATCGCATAGTGTCCCAGAAACACTTAATGTATGCTTTTATAACAGTTTTCGTGATGTCTCAGCTTCTATGCACGGAAATTCTTTCCATAAAAGAACCTGTTTACGAAAATAGCACAGAATAACATCGAATGCACTCTTCCCAGTGGTCCTAATGTTATACCCTTCCTGCTCTCAACATACACAAACGTTCTCACCGCTATGTAGAGGCTCCTATATCCTAGCACAAAGGATGTATTGTGAATGAATCGAGCATTATGATTGGCTCTTATCGAATTTACCCGCCGAATTACTGATGCCATCGGTATTGAAGCACCATCCACCTTTTCTTTCTTTCTGCAGATGAGATTTTCAGCGGCAAAATTATTTTGCACAGATCACTAAACTGCGTTGACATTTAAACCCACAAAGTTGTCTACAGATCATCAAATACATACGAGACTCACAAGAATATTGACAGTCACGAACATACTTACCAGAGTAACTACAATTAAATATTATGATTGCTGCTACAGTCTGACACCGATCGATGTACAGGTAATGTTTCCTCTTGACGGCTGTGCTTCTGGAATGAATCTCAGTATCTATAGCACATATAATTGTCCACGTAATAAATCTCTCTCATACAGTCATGGTTATTGATGTGCTGAATCTATGCAGCCCTCTCGATAGGACACACAGTCATCTTCTGTAGTCATGCCACAACATAAACCACAGTAACTTTACAATGCAATATATACACATTTTACACAACATAAGCCACAGTAACTTTACAATGCAATGTATACACATTTTGCACAAACAGTGCAGTTACCTTTTATATCTGTACAGCAACCGAAAAAAACTGATCGCCATATTGCACTGACAACTAAACCTCGCAAAGTGCCATACATATTGTCAAATATGGGAAGACTCTTACTCAATTACGCTGCTCTCCCACTGAGAACAGGAGCTTCAACATTAGAGCATGAAGCCTATGTCCAACCTAGCAATATATCACAGCCGACCGTGTCATAGTAAACATACAATTCATATCCACCATACAAAATCATCCCTTTTACATCAGAAAGCTGTCAGTGGATCAAAGTCACTCTCAGAACTGTTCTATAAATTCGGCCTCGATTCCCCCTCGGCACAAATGCATTACTGTTCCTGGTCCAGACCTGCTTGCTTGTTTGGTCGCTTTTCTACACCCATTTCCAGACTCTGGGATTACAAAAACATATCTAATTTCGCATGGTTTGCTAGAATATCATGCCATTTTCGCAGTACTTCACGATATCAAGCACATATCAATATCGCTTGCATAGCAGTACCGCTCGCGCGATATAATTCCGAAGATATAGACATTATTTCTCTAGAAACCCAAAACATTTTCTAGGTGGGGCGTGGTGTGAACCACTGACTAACTAGAAACCCGTCATGTCTGTGAAGACATTTAGTCGGCAACTCGAAAGAAATAGAGGAAACTGATATTTCCACTCTCGAATACTGATGTTGGTGATGTAGTAGATTCCAAATCATCCCTATAATTTACGAAGTTAACTAAAGTGTTTCTCATGTCTAGAGAAATGGCAAACATGTCTTCCACACGCTAGATGCACGCGCCACACTCGATCGTCCCTCAACTAAATAAAGGCGCGAAATGTGCAGAAGCAGTCAACCAAACAATTTACATGGGAGGATATAATGATCCAGCACAAATGCACCTCGATATTCAATCTTCTCAAATTTCCACGCAATCAAGATAGCTATGCAACACATACTAAGTATTGGTTCACTATTTGATCGTCTAGCGGACAACATGCTTAATTCATCTACATTCCTACACTCCAACAGGCCTCTCCAATTTGACAGCTCCTACCGTTAAAGGGAAACGTGAATCACCCCTGCACAGGTCACCGGCGCTGCAGGCTGAGCACGCACAGGTAGAATCAAACATGAGAACTTTTAACATTGCAGCACGTCAGCAATCGTGAATAATTTAGTGATTATAAAGAATCCGTCTCGATTGCAAATAGAAACCGGATGTTGACCTAGGTTTCGGTGTGGATAACCACTCCTTCTTTGGAATACACTAGAACTACAAACTGACTAAAGAGGCATGGCCCAACATTAATACAGAACGCCCAAAAGGGCAAAAGACTCGCACAAAATGTAAAATAAACGGTACGTGTGTACCATGTCAATAGCTGTACTTAGCTCAAACGTGAGAAGCGTGCTTCCTCACGCCAGCCAACGTTCAGTGAGCCGCGCGCTCTGAGGTAAACTCTGCGATATATCCCATGAGTTATAGGTGATGACTGATTGAGAAGGAACACAAACAGTAGTAGTAGATGATGTACTGATTGATGTCATAAGAAAATGTACACTACCTTCTCAGATCTCTAGCGTTACACTATCTTCTAGAAATGATGTCTGGGATTTGGAAGCAGGTCTTTCCATTCAAGCACATACCTGCGTTGGATCCTATTGACAATTCCATTAATGATTGCAACCCCTACTCACTCATAATTCTGGCACTCCCATATCTTGCAACGTGTCACCTTCCTTGAACCTGAGTGCTGCAGTAAAATTACAACCTACTTTTAGTCACCCCCTACACATCTTGCAACTGCCCCCATCTCCACAGCTTTCTACATGTGATCGTTCCTATTTAAGTCGGAACTGAGCAGAAGTTGGAGACAACCATATCCACCACCTTCTTCAACCAGTGTAGAAACAGAATGACCTGAGTTAGTGCAACAGGACCGTGTTTTGACCATTCAGCGGAAATGTGCGCAATGTGTCACGTATCCGAACTAGATACTACAGTCCGAAGCAGATCCACGTCCATTCAGATCTATCAGCTCAACTTGCTATCATTGTTATTCTGTATCCCCAAACAGAGAACAATTAAGAACTATAAAAGGTCCACTGACTTCATTCGATATCGAAGAGAAATTTCCCAGGTGTCGAGTATGAAAGGGATTCCGCCACCTCATTGCGTGCAGGACCAGAATGGGCGCCTGTATGTGGTTTGACAGCGGACAGATGTGTCCTGACTTCTGGGAGTGTGTGCAGTCCAATGGACAGGAGGCTGTGGGTGGTGTCTGAGCATGTCTGTTGCATTATTTTGCAAGCAGGTCTGTATTCTGTGCTCTGTGCTAGTTGGACAGTTTACGAGTACTGATCATGTCTAGACATCACTGTGCTGCATTATTTAGGAGCGATTTGCAGGTCTGTACAGAAATTATTTAGGTAAGTTACGAGTTGTTTGCATATCTGCAAAGCGTTATTTAGAAGTAGTTTACAGGTCTGCAGACTGTGTATTGTGACACCAAGCATGTGTTTTGTATCAGTGTGATAAACATACTTCATAACTAACTAAATTGCTCGAAATTAAATCAAATACACCCCTTTCTTACTCTCTCCAGCAGCACAGCGCAGGCTGAGTCATTTTTGCACCATTTTCCCCCTCCAGACCACCATCTTCGATTACATCACAGGAGGGATAACAGCACCCTCTGGTGGCAGTACTGTGTACTAGGTCAGTTGGACTGTAGATCTCATGGTGGAGACACTGTCTGTCGCCATTTTCCCCGCCATTTTGGATTACATCACAGGTGAGAGTGCCCTTTGGTGATGCCACTGTGTACTCATGGCGAACACACAGAATGGCTGTGCTCCATGAAATTGTTTAAATAAAGACTGGTGCATGCAAAATAAAGACTTATGTCCAGCACTGGTCAAGTCATTTTCCCATGAATCCTTAGGAGGAGGTGGCGGTCGGGTGGCTGAGATTAGTCCAAGTGTCCTTTCTTTCGCGCCATTTTCTTAGCTTAGTAGACATACGCGAATTGACCTTTTTTTACCGTCAAAATTCAAACTTGGCGCCAGTTCATAGGAAGAGGTGGCGGACAGGTGACAGGTTAGTGGGGGTAGCCCAAGTGACCTATGTTCCCACGATTTTCTTAGTTTAGTAGAGGTGTGATGCATTATTCTGTTGGAATTTGAACTTCCCGCCATTTTTCTGGGTGACGGGAGGGGAGGAGGCGTGGCACTTTCCCGCCTTCGCCGCCATCTTGGATAACGGTACTTGCGTCATTGGCTGATATCATGGCCACCATCTTGGATGACGTCATGCGCTGTTGCCAAGTCCACACGCCGCCATCTTGGATGAAGTCATCGCCGCCATCTTGGATACATCTGGCAACAATGCAGAAAGCGCCAGAAACACTCTGTTCAACAGAGATATTTACAGTTGCAAAGGTGCATAGAACAAATCCTAGAACTTATATAATGAAGGATAGTATAGGTAAAGAAATTACAGGCTGCTTCTACACCAAGGAGTTGCAGAAGGGCTCAGAACCGGATGTGTTCCTGGTGGAGAGATTCATAAGACATTGGTGAAATAGAGCACTAGTCAAATGTCTTGGTTCTCCTTCAGCACAGAAGAGTTGGATTGGGTTTAGGAGTGATGAAATTCAAGCGATTTATGAATGCTGCACATTGTATACTAAACAAGAGGCAGGAGAAGGGCGAGAAGCCGAGCTGTTTGAAGAACTGTATCCTGACAGCAATGCATTCAGCTAAAAATGCGGTGAAACAGAAAGGTACAGGACGAAGAAGAAAAGGATTGCTTAAAGCACCTTGAGTTGTACCAATACCCAAGCTGTTTGGTGGTTTTCTTCCATTCCTCTCCCCAGCACTCTCTACATTCTCGGTGGTGTACTGCAGCTACTGCTCGAACAGTCAAGAACGTGCAAACCTCCCAAGTGCAGTTAGAAGAGGCAAGAAGACATAACCCTCATGATGGAAGCCGCAGCCAATGGAAAATGACCACACTTGGAATCATACAGGAAAGGGCTAGGTCTATTAATGAATAAAAAAAGAGCCCATTAGCAGTCCTGCCACGTCAAGCACTCATAAATACTGATCTTCTTAAGTTTGTTAGAAAAAATCCAACATTCCAAGATTCCGTGGTGTGTTTATGTGGGATACATTACCGAAGACTATGTGGAAAACTGGTGAATGTGGTATTGTGAATTTAGATATTGCTGGAGGCCCCGGTACCCACTGGATGTCATATGTTATGAAAAATGCGGGTACCATCTACTATTTCGACTCATTTGGTGACCTGCAGCTGTCAGCAGAATTACAACAATACTTCACTCAGAGAAGACATGTGTTCTAAAATTTTCGGCGCTATCGGGACTTTAACACACACCTATGTGGACATCTATACATCATGTTTCTCTTGACATTTACAAAGAAGAAGAAGCAGACTATATAATGAGGAGCTTTAAACACTCCTTCATCAGATGAGGTTCAGATGCAGTGTCGTACACTTTGATGTTAAAGAAACAATCACCTGTATTGCGTGCAAATTACTTCCCGTCCATTGATTTGAAAAACTGGTGAAGGAAATATTGCATTTATTGGACTGGGCATGTCCAACAGCATCCCAAATATCACCGAGACTAATAAAAAATTGTATCTGGATATTAATGGTGAAAAATGCATTGTGGAAATAGACCTGGGTGCATATGATATCGATGATTTAAACGAAGTCTTAAATCAGTCTGGAAAAGGTATTGAGTTACGCGCAAACATCAGTACACTTCAATCTGAAACAAGGACTGTAAATACAACGATTGACTTTAACCAGAAAGGTTCAATAGGGCGCCTACTGGGTGTCACAAAAGGGCAGGTTTTGAAGAATGATCCTAGTAAATTTTACAAGTCAGATCAGACTGTGGACATACTGCCCATCAGCACAATCCGAGTCTAGTGTAACATTGCAACAAACTCCTATCTCAACGACAGTCTGATTCAAACTTATTACAGATTCTTCTCCTCAGTTGCAACAGGGTATAAGATTGTTAAGACTCCTGCCGATGCAATATACCTCCCAGCGACAGCTCAAACACTGAACTATTTTGGGCTACGTAATGTATACCAGATTTATCAACTTGTTCACTTTCGTGGTGAGGAAATCATTCTACGTTTACATCTAAGACAGAAGAGGCATACGGTATAAAACTAGTATATGCAATCCATAGCATGTCACTTCACTGCCAAACTGGAAAGTTATAACACGTTTGAACTATGAGTTTCTTAAAACAGTCTGCTTGAAACCTCACAATGACATCCTCACTCAATATAACCAGGCCAGTAGAGAATGATGAGAGAATTATACATCAGGAATACTTCTCACATAAACCTTACGCTTTCACCACATTTAACAAGAATGATGAAATTAGGATTGTCATCCAGCACCAAGACGCGCTGACGTGTCCATGCAACAGTTTCATATATCTAGAGGGGTCATTCAAGAAAACCGACGGCAGCGATACAGTGGGATCGAAACTTATGCATTAGGCTTTAGAATCCCTGTTCCACGAGATACGCTATTAACTCAATGGGTCTGAGGTCTACCATACACACAATGTCGGCATAACATCAACCCTTACAACATACGTCTCTGCATCACCCACGAATTTGCGTAGTTTAGAAAATGCGGGATGGTTGATAGGCGATACGGATGATAGAACAGATGCAGAGTAGGAGTGATTTACTGCATGAATATCTCTAAAAAGCTTATGGGCTACTTTGAGGACATGAGGTAGATTATTATGGACGTTAAACAGGAACTCATTCTGGTACAGAGTGCGTCGGATAATAACTCATACATTCAAGGAGCTCATAAGGAGAATATGTTGACTATCACCAAGATAATATGGAAAATGCCTCACATCAGTGTACCAGACGAGGAGCGTTTGAAGTTTTTAAAAGTCCTGAATGTCCGGTACATTTCTATCACCGATATTTCGCTCGTGCGAGGTTTTTGAGTATCCAGTGTGACCGACTGTGAGCTGACAGCCGCGCCGACTAGCCGCGCGATTTGAGGCGCCATGTCACGTATTGTGCGGCCACTCCCGCTGGAGGTTCGAGTCCTCCCTCGGGCGTGGGTGTGTGTGTTGTTCTTAGCATAAGTTAGTTTACGTAGTGTATCAGTCTAGGGTCCGATGACCTCAGCAGTTTGGTCCCTTAGGAATTCACATACATTTGAACATTTTGCAAGCAGACAAACATGGGCTATTAAAACCTCTTCGCAGCTAGAGACATTCAGCATACTGTTGTTTCAGATTGATAGAAGAAGGAATATAGTAATGATTCCACTGTGTTCGACAACTGCAGGTTAACTAACACCAAAGTATACCTGAATTCAGAATTCTACCCATATGGCAATTTGTACCTGCAGTGGGATGAAAATGTGTACAGTCTAGCATATGACATGTGTGCGAGGTTTCATGCTGAAAAAAAAAAGAGTAGGGTGTCTACTCAGTCCATAGAAGTTCAAGGAGCTATCGCTGATCATCGTAACAGACTGCTCGAAACAGAACGAGATAATTAAGTTTGGACCTATAGATGTGCAATTTGAATTTGAATCTTCGACAAATTTCCCAGAACACACTGCTGCGAATGCTCTAGTTCTACATGACCGTGTGATCAACTACTGCGCGCTCACTGATGTTGTGCATCGAGCTGTATAAATGAACAGGTGCTGCACCATACCTAGACCATTCCACAATGGCATCTCAAGGCATGAACATCATTGCAGACGCTCAGGGTTTCTATGTTGGTTAGTGTAGACAGTTCGTATTTAAAGAAGTTTCATTTGTGGCGTCCATAGAAGATGCAGGATGAATAGAGACATTCTCAGCAAACATCACCGAGATCTTTCAAGTACGTGAAGTGTGCTAAGACACGGAAGAGTGCAAAGTGGTTAACACGTTTCTACCATGGAATTCACTGGGATAATCCTGGCATACCCTATAAGGCTATGGCGACATCACTTCAATTTCTACATCTACATCTACATGGTTACTCTGCAGTTCACATTTAAGTGCCTGGGAGAGGGTTCATCGAACCGTTTTCATTCTACCTCTCTACCATTGCACTCTCGAATGGCACGTGGGAAAAAGGAACACCTAATCTTTCCGTTCAAACTCTGATTTCTCTTATTTTATTATGATGATCATTTCTCCCTATGTAGGTGGGTGTCAACAAATTTTTTCGCATTCGGAAGAGAAAGTTTGTGATTGAAATTTCATGAATAGATGTCGCCACAGAAAAAACTGCCTTTGTTTCAGTGACTGCCATCCACAACTCGCGTATCATATCAGTGACACTCTCACCCCTATTGCGCGATAACACGAAACGAGCTGCCCTTCTTTGCACTTTTTCGATGTTCTCTGTCAATCCTACCTGTGAGCATCCCACACCACGCAGCAATATTCCAGCAGAGGAGGGGCAAGTGTAACGTAGGCTGTCTCTTTAGTGGGTTTGTCGCATCTTATAAGTGTTCTGCCAACAAAGTACAGTCTTTGTTTCGCTTTCTCCACAATATTATCTAGGTGGTCTTTCCAATTTAAGTTGCTCGTAATTGTAATTCCTAGGTGTTTAGTCGAATTGACAGCCCTTAGATTTGTGCGATTTTTCGTATACCCAAAATTTATCGGATTTCTTTTAGTACCCATGTGGATGACCTCGCACTTTTCTTTGTTTAGTACCAATTGCCACTTTTCACACCATATACAAATTCTCTCTAGATCATTTTGTAATTGGAATTAATCGTCTGATCATTTTACTAGGCGGTAAATTACAGCGTCATCTGCAAGCAGTCTAAAGGGGCTGCTCAGATTATCACCTAGATCATTTATATAAATCAGGAACAGCAGAGGGTCTATGACACTACCTTGCAGAACGCCAGATATCACTTCTGTTCTGCTCGATGATTTACCATCTATCACTACGAACTGTGACCTCTCTGAGAGGAAATGACGAATCCAGTCAAACAACTGAGACGATACTCCCTATGTGCGCAGTTTGATTAATAGTCGCTTGTGAGGAACCGTATCAAAAGCCGTCTGGAAATCTAAGAATATGGAATCGATCTGAGATCCCTTGTCGACAGCACTCATTACTTCATGGGAATAAAGAGCTAGCTGTGTTGCACAAGAACAATATGTTCTGAATCCGTGTTGGTTATGTATCACAGTAGTTCAAATGGCTCTGAGCGCTATGGGACTTAACTTCTGAGGTCATCAGTAGCAGAGGGACAAGGTTCGCGTCAAGACACGCTGCATTGTTGCCAAATATATTCATGATGGCGGCGATGACGTCATCCAAGATGGCGGCATTTAGACTTGGCAACATCGCATGACGTCATCCAAGATGGCGGATTTTGACGGTAGAATGGTCCAATTGTGCTACGTCCACTAACCTAACCTCAAGAAAAAAATGGCGGGAAGTTTGAATTTTGGCGGGAAAATTGTCCAATTGTGCTATGTCCACTAACCTAAGCCAGCAGAAGAAAAAATGGCGGGAAGTTTAAATTCCAACAGGATAATGTATGCAAAGACTGTACTTGTCTTTTTATTATTATTGATTATAATTCATTATTATTTATTATTATTTATTATCATTCATTATCATTTATTATCACTTATTATTATTTATTATGATTTATTATTATATATTATTATTGACCTGCCTCCACTAGAAAATTCCCTCCAAATTCAAATTCCAACACAATAACGGCTGCAAAACGTTACTTTTGTTTATTATTATTCATTATTATTTGTTAACATTCATTATCATTCATTGTTATTTATTATCATTCATTATCATTTATTATCATTCATTATCATTTATTATTATAGGCCTACCTCCACTAGAAAATTGCGCCAAATCCAAATTCCAACACGATATTCTCTCGAAAACTGTACTTCTATTTATTATTATCATTTATTATTTATTCAAGATGTCCGATTTTCTCGGTGAGAAAGCCATTTTCCTTACACCCATAACAAAAATCTATCACAAGTTCAAATCCCACCACCATAATTGATCACATGTACGAACTTTTTCCCTCACTTATCTTTTTTCACTGGTAGCCTATAATAATCACGTCAAATAATAAACTGCTCTTATAATAACGTAATTCACGTCCTTTGATTTTGCAGGGGGGAAGGGACTGAAGACTTTATTTCAAGCAGTATGGTCATCACTTGTTCTCCAACACAGTCAGCACACACATCTTTGATATCGCAGTGCAGCCTCCACGACGTCCGCGCTCCAACTGAATTAGTTCAAATCCTCGCCACCCCCCAGGCCAGGGCGCGGAGACACTGCCTGTGCCTGTCACGTGAGGCGGCCGGCCACTAGCGCAGGGGCGAGCCCAGCAATCGCTCGCACGCCGTAAACATGTTTTCGCTGGACACGCTAGAACTTGTCGAGTTTAACGTCACAGCGGCCCCTTGTCCGCTCACCACGTGTATTCGTCGCCTCCGCACGTTTCCCGCCAAAATTGTCTGCCTCGGAGGTGAATCACACAAAGGGCGACCGTTCGCTGCCACACTTTTGGCGCCACGTTCAAACCTGTCGATGCCGACCACTCACCGTCCACCACGTGTCCCTGTGCGAGCGAGAACGCAGTGCTACATTTTTGGCGGCAAAGTTTGTTCGACAGTGGAATCCGCCATGACTATATAACAGCAAGTTTGGACCGCACTAGAACGCCCGCTATTTGACTCGCTCTCGCAGACGCGCGTAATAACTGTACAATCGATGCGCCGCCGCCCCGCTTACGTCACACACCCTCCGTACACGCGACGGACATAGCCTTCTGTAAATACCTGGAAAATGACTCTTTATTTCAGACATTACGGTCACGCAGGTGTGTCCCAACTGACTTCTCCATGCTCACACAGCAAAACTCCAGAGCGCACCTGACTTACGCGCGGCCGGCTGAGCCCGCTCCATAGGCAGCTCCCTGGCCGGCTGCGGTCAAGCGACCATGGCCAGCGTGCCAGGTAGGCGGCGAGCGGCGCCTAAGGGTCCCGCCACAAACGGTTAGCCGCGCTAGCCTCAGAGTCCGACTACGTAAAGATCTTTCCGCGCGCATGAGCACTTAACGCTGGACAGGATGGAACCTGTCGACCGCGTGCCGGACAAAGGATACGTTTCGCTCCAGCGTTTGGCCAACAGTGGAATCCACCATGGTCGTATAACAGCGCGTTTACTCGTCGCGAGAACGCTCGCTAATCCACTATCACCACCCCGCCATATTAAATCATTCAATTTACAATTTCATATACGTATGCAAACGTGTTCAACTCCCTAATTTCAACTACTTTTCGAGGACCAGACCGCCACCTCCTCCTCCTAGGAACCAGCGCCAAGTTTGAAATCTGCCAGTAAATAACGCTCACTTGCACTTCCGCCACCAACCTAAGAAAATTGTTTCAAACTAATCCACCAGCACTCAACCTCTTCCTACACGTTTCTGGTAAACGGACTCACCCTGCACTAGGTCCATGAACCGAGTAACGAATTTACTTTATTTAGGAATGGAGTATATGTATCACACCGACATGTCCCACATCATACAGACCTGCAAAACACTCCTACACAACTCATTTATAATGTTTTAGACAGATGCTTGCTAATTGTAAACAGTTAAAAATAACTCATAGCACAGCCTACAGACATGTGAACCGCTCGTAAATAATGCAAAACATTTACCTCCAAATAGCCAAACAACTGCTAATTTTCGGAAATAATTTCAGTGCATAGGCTGATGGAAGGAAGAACGAGTGAACTTTATTTATTTGCGACATATCTTTTTGAAACTTTTACTTCTCATAGATTTCGATATGTAAGGCTGACATAAGGCAGTTTCTGAACTCCAGTAGTGCACTACACTTGGCAACACAACCACACAACCACACCCATCAAGATGTTCATTCCAATCCAGACCTGCAACTCCTCTACAGATAAAATTGTCCAGTTATTTGTCTACTCACTCACATTCTGACCAGATTGCCGTTATTGCGCAAAAACAGCTCAGACTGCGCTGTGCTGCTCGGGGAAGTAAGGTAGTGCTGCACTCTATTTATTTGGAGCCCTTTTATTTAGTCGTGGAGTATATTTGTCACAAAACACCCGCACTGTTCCGACTGTGGTCATCTGACACAGGCCACAAACACGTAAACAACTCCTAATTTCAAAACACAATAGCAAACAGCTCTCAAATAATGCAGTACACAATATCAGCAGACGAGCTCTGTACTCTTTAACTCCCCAAATAAAGCACCGCACAGTGCACAGACATGCTCGCAAAATAGCGCAACAGACGCGCCCAAACACAACCAGCTGCCAAACCGACCAAAAGTCTCTTCTCGCCCCCCCCCCCCCCGCCCACACCACCCGCCCCCCCAAGCATGACCTCAACACAATCGCATTCGCACCTATCAGAAATTGATATCGCCTATGCGCCTTAGATTACGCTTTAAGGCAGGCCGCACTTGAGTGCGGTCGGCGGGGAAGGGGATTCCAGAGTCTCTGGCCAAGTTCAGCTTCCGAGTGTTCGTGACAGCCGACACATTTCAAAGCTTCATTGTTCTTCTCATGTATACCGCCGGCGTCTCAGGTCTGGACCTGCCTTCACGTCTATTGGCAAAATAGCTCATAGCTTGTTGACACACTCAATTAACGCGGCCGGTAAAACATTTACTACTCGCATGCAACCGAGATGGTGACGGAAAACCCATCACTCTGATCTGCGCTGCAGGCCGCGTGTAATCATTGAGAACACTATTTATTTTTTTCGAACAACTTATTTAACCATACAGTATATCTATCACGCTATCACAAAACACCAATCCCAGATGTGCCCTGGGCCATGTTGCACAGCCCACAGACACGCACCCAGTCATAATTTCAGTACACGCTATAACAAACTGCTGCTAAATAATAGATCACATAGATGTGTAGATACGCTCAGTACTCGTAAAATATCTTAATAACGCATAGCAGAGCCTGCAGATCAGCTCGCAAAATAACTTAGCGCGTGAATGGGGGGTGTGTGACTTAAGCGGGGCGGCGGCGCATCGACTGTACAGTTATTACGCGCGTGTGCGAGAGCGAGTCAATTAGAGGGCGTTCTAGTGCGGTCCAAACGTGCTGTTATATAGTCATGGCGGATTCCACTGTCGAACAAACTTTGCCGCCAAAAGTGAAGCACTGCGATCTCGCTCGCACAGGGACACGTGGTGGACGGTGAGTGGTCGGCATCGACAGGTTTGAACGTGGCGCCAAAAGTGTGGTAGCGAACGGTCGCCCTTTGTGTGATTCACTTCCGAGGCAGACAATTTTGGCGGGAAACGTGCGGAGGCGACGAATACACGTGGTGAGCGGACAAGAGGCCGCTGTGACGTTAAACTCGACAAGTTCTAGCGTGTCCAGCGAAAACATGTTTACGGCGTGCGAGCGATCGCTGGGCTCGCCCCTGCGCTAGTGGCCGGCCGCCTCACGTGACAGGCATAGGCAGTGTAACCGCGCCCTGGCCTGTGGGTGGTAAGGATTTGAACTAATGCAGTTTGAGCGCGGACGTCGTGGTGACTGCACTGCGATATCAAAGATGTGTGTGCTGACTGTGTTGGAGAACAAGTGATGACCATACTGCTTGAAATAAAGTCTTCAGTCCCTTCCCCCCTGCAAAATCAAAGGACGTGAATTACGTTATTATAAGAGCAGTTTATTAACTGACGTGATTATTATAGGCTACCAGTGAAAAAAGATAAGTGGTGGTGGGATTTGAACTTGTGATAGATTTTTGTTATGGATGTAAGGATAATGGCTTTCTCACTGAGAAAATCGGACATCCTGAATATATAATAAATGATAATAATAAATAGAAGTACAGTTTTCGAGAGAATATTGTGTTGGAATTGGAATTTGGCGCAATTTTCTAGTGGAGGTAGGCCTATAATAATAAATGATAATGAATGATAATAAATGATAATAAATAATAGTAAGTGATAATAAATGATAATGAATGATAATAAATAATAATAAATAATAATGAATGTTAATGAATGATAATCAATAATAATAAAAAGACAAGTACGGTCTTTGCATGCATTATCCTGTTGGAATTTAAACTTCCCACCATTTTTTCTTCTGCTGGCTTAGGTTATTGGACGTAGCACAATTGGACAATTTTCCCGCGAAAATTCAAACTTCCCGCCATTGTTTCTTGAGGTTGGGTTAGTGGACGTAGCACAATTGGACTATTCTCCCGCCAAAACCCGCCATCTTGGATGACGTCATGCGATGTTGTCAAGTCTACATGCCGCCATCTTAGATGACGTCATCACCGCCATCTTGAATAAATTTGGCAACAATGCAGCGTGTCTTGACGCGATTCTTGTCCCTCTACTATCAGTCCCCTTGAGCTTATAACTACTTAAACCTAACTAACCTAAGGACATCACACACATCCATGCCCGAAGCAGGATTCGAACCTGCGACCGTAGCGGTCGCACAGTTCCAGACTGTAGCGCCTAGAACCGCTTGGCCACTCCGGCCGGCGGTTATGTATCAATAAGTCATTTTCTTCAACGTGATTCATAATGTTTGAGTACAGTATATGCTCCAATATCCTACTGCAAATTGAGATCAGTGATGTGGGTCTGTAATTCAATGGGTTACTCCTATTTCCTTTCTTGAATTTGATGTCACCTGTGCTACTTTCCAGTCTTATTCGACCACATGGATGCTATCATCTACATGAAGGGGAAGGAGAAGATCTAATGGATGTGTCAAATCTTTAAGTTTGCTGCTATTCAAGACCTGGAATTCTAAGGCTGTCCTTCTCTGCATTGACTCAAGAAGAAGATGAGTGAAAACATTGTTGCTGTGTCTGCTTATGAAAATATAAAATTACTTTTAAGGTCGATGAGAACCTTATTCCCACTCTGACAGTGTACAGTTTTAACCACAAGCTATTGTCTGCGGTTTCCTTCAAGCACAGGGGATGTAATTTTAGACATGTCTGCTATATATCATGGTTACATGCCTCCTGCTCCGTGCTGCACGATAGGCGTAATTCCATGCAACCATTCTATATACTTTCTTATCTTCCATCTTAAACATCACCTCCTTAATAGCACTCATCTTCATCAAAACTAATGTCATTTGTGACCTGCACAGCTGTGTCTGCTTATGAAAATATAAAATTACTTTTAAGGTCGATGAGAACCTTATTCCCACTCTGACAGTGTACAGTTTTAACCACAAGCTATTGTCTGCGGTTTCCTTCAAGCACAGGGGATGTAATTTTAGACATGTCTGCTATATATCATGGTTACATGCCTCCTGCTCCGTGCTGCACGATAGGCGTAATTCCATGCAACCATTCTATATACTTTCTTATCTTCCATCTTAAACATCACCTCCTTAATAGCACTCATCTTCATCAAAACTAATGTCATTTGTGACCTGCACAGCCCCTGTACATACGAAATGCAACAGGGGACTGGTTTTTTTTATAAATAACAACAACAACAAAGACGTATGGTGACGAATTTTTTTCTTCATTTATTCAGTTCACACAAATACACTCCTGGAAATTGAAATAAGAACACCGTGAATTCATTGTCCCAGGAAGGGGAAACTTTATTGACACATTCCTGGGGTCAGATACATCACATGATCACACTGACAGAACCACAGGCACATAGACACAGGCAACAGAGCATGCACAATGTCGGCACTAGTACAGTGTATATCCACCTTTCGCAGCAATGCAGGCTGCTATTCTCCCATGGAGACGATCGTAGAGATGCTGGATGTAGTCCTGTGGAACGGCTTGCCATGCCATTTCCACCTGGCGCCTCAGTTGGACCAGCGTTCGTGCTGGACGTGCAGACCGCGTGAGACGACGCTTCATCCAGTCCCAAACATGCTCAATGGGGGACAGATCCGGAGATCTTGCTGGCCAGGGTAGTTGACGTACACCTTCTAGAGCACGTTGGGTGACACGGGATACATGCGGACGTGCATTGTCCTGTTGGAACAGCAAGTTCCCTTGCCGGTCTAGGAATAGTAGAACGATGGGTTCGATGACGGTTTGGATGTACCGTGCACTATTCAGTGTCCCCTCGATGATCACCAGTGGTGTACGGCCAGTGTAGGAGATCGCTCCCCACACCATGATGCAGGGTGTTGGCCCTGTGTGCCTCGGTCGTATGCAGTCCTGATTGTGGCGCTCACCTGCACGGCGCCAAACACGCATACG
Organism: Schistocerca piceifrons; assembly: GCF_021461385.2. Classification (NCBI taxonomy): domain Eukaryota; kingdom Metazoa; phylum Arthropoda; class Insecta; order Orthoptera; family Acrididae; genus Schistocerca; species Schistocerca piceifrons. The sequence continues at coordinate 175,373,195 of NC_060149.1, read as the reverse complement.
ACCATCATTGGCACCAAGGCAGAAGCGACTCTCATCGCTGAAGACGACACGTCTCCATTCGTCCCTCCATTCACGCCTGTCGCGACACCACTGGAGGCGGGCTGCACGATGTTGGGGCGTGAGCGGAAGACGGCCTAACGGTGTGCGGGACCGTAGCCCAGCTTCATGGAGACGGTTGCGAATGGTCCTCGCCGATACCCCAGGAGCAACAGTGTCCCTAATTTGCTGGGAAGTGGCGGTGCGGTCCCCTACGGCACTGCGTAGGATCCTACGGTCTTGGCGTGCATCCGTGCGTCGCTGCGGTCCGGTCCCAGGTCGACGGGCACGTGCACCTTCCGCCGACCACTGGCGACAACATCGATGTACTGTGGAGACCTCACGCCCCACGTGTTGAGCAATTCGGCGGTACGTCCACCCGGCCTCCCGCATGTCCACTATACGCCCTCGCTCAAAGTCCGTCAACTGCACATACGGTTCACGTCCACGCTGTCGCGGCATGCTACCAGTGTTAAAGACTGCGATGGAGCTCCGTATGCCACGGCAAACTGGCTGACACTGACGGCGGCGGTGCACAAATGCTGCGCAGCTAGCGCCATTCGACGGCCAACACCGCGGTTCCTGGTGTGTCCGCTGTGCCATGCGTGTGATCATTGCTTGTACAGCCCTCTCGCAGTGTCCGGAGCAAGTATGGTGGGTCTGACACACCGGTGTCAATGTGTTCTTTTTTCCATTTCCAGGAGTGTACAATATAGTTCTTGAGATACAATATAATTCTTGAGGTACAATGTAGTATTTGTGGTACAATATAGTATTCTTGAGGTATAAATTGACTCTGCCGTTCCAATGCAGAAATACTTTTAACTTACGCGCTACAACAGTAATACTGGTCGGAACTTTTTTTTATAAATCTACTCTAAAAATTGATGCAGAAATACTTTCTTTATTAAAACTTAATTCAACAGTCCCAGTAGCATAGCCTTTACAATAATTTTGATAAACTGTGCATGCTTAGAATCTAATTTCAGTTAGCCTCAATAGCAAAGGTTTTTTACAGTAAGAATTCTGACAGACTGTGCGCTATATAGATATATATACACTTAAAAACTATTCTGACTTGGATGGCTAGTGGCAGGTGAAAAACTTAAAAGCAATTCTATTTACAAGGGGCGCATGGTGCATAGATTTATATATTTACAGGCTATACATACGCTGCGTATGAACAAATAAAGAAATATACAATTTTTTATGCCTTTTAATATTTTTTGTTTACGTATTTTTTAATTTTTTCTTTCACGCATTTGGTGGGCATATATATATATATATATATACTTTTTTCTTTTTCTTTTTAAATTCTTTTTTTCCACACATGTGTGTGTGTATATATACATAGTACACTAAAATATTTACATGACATACCCACCCACCCACCCACACACACACACACACACACACACACACACACACCAAAATTACTTACACTTGATAAAAGGGTAATACTACTACTCTGGAGACACACTCTCCCTCTCCCTCTCTCTCTCTCTCATTCTCTCTCTCTCAGTCCATCAGAGGCTCCCACCCCTTCTCTCGCTACAAGTGAGTAGTGTGAGTATGGGAGAGTTTCAATCCCATCATCACAAATGACCCTTTTATCATCATGAGGCGAAAGGCCGATTTTAGACTGCAGAACAGTGTACATCTCGTGTCCTGCCAATCGAATACTGGTCTGCTGTACTATATGCAGCCACTGCAGTGCAGCACCGCGAACACCGCTGTACAGGCCCCGCAAATAGTCTTCGATATAAAGGGCTCTTGATGCCATATGACGCACAGCCTTAGCCCGCCTTTGGGTGGCACCTTCCAATGTGTGGTACGCATGCATTTTTGTTTGCACACCTACAAACTCCACAATTGGCAATACATTCACCTCGTCCTTCATAAGACCGATAATCTTCTTGTTCTGTGGAACAATACCATAAGGATTATTGGTCGTGTATGAGGAATTCATTATGGTGGTACCTCATTACTTCATATGGATTACAGTTCTTCACCCAACAGATGAAGCAATCTGTATCCATATAAACTAGTTTAGGATCTGCGAAATGGGTTTTCGCAAACTCATAATGAAAGCGGTACATGTGGGGTTTGGATAAGTCTAGTATGCACATCCCTACATAAATAGGTTTCGTAAACTATACTGCAGTCTTCACCATCTCCACAGCAACAAAGTTCTTACTGAATACGGTGACTCGCTTAAAATTTGGTCTGGCAATGCATTTTCTTACGCCATAACGCCCATCCCATTCGGTTCTAATCAAAATTTCACGTCGTTCCTTCAAATTTTCCATTGTTTTACCAAAAATCGAATTATTCATTAATTTGTAAAAATCTTTCTCAAAGTCACACGTTGCGAAAGCTCTCTGTTTGGTATTCAAATCAACATGCTCCTTCAACCAGGGGGCTGCTTGAAGGAGATAGCCCGGATGATTCTAAACAGCTCGATATCCAAGCTGAGACACTGCTCGATATTACGATAAAGAATAATGTATCTCCGCTTATTCCCTAGCGTTGCCATCAGTTTCGGCGTGGAGCCTCCTATCGGAATTAGTTGATCTGGACACAGTAGGAAACTGGCGTGCACATCATGCAAATTAATAGGGTATGTGAGTGCTGACTTCACCACATACCCTACATCAGAATCAGCTGCGATACCCCCCATGATTTTTCCACCTAATCCCTTGCTTTCGTTTTCAGGCACCCATCGAAGCTCACCAATCGGTAGTAATTGTTGCATGGCATGCCCTTGTAAGTTATTTATGTCCAGGTACTGTATGTAACTCGAATCAAGGGATACGTTGAACCTGTCACCCATCCACAGGTTATTTGCCTTTGCCTGCCTATGTACACAATGGCAAAGTCCACCACAGATCTCTCGCTCAAAGAAAAGAAGCATAACAGCATTAGTCAATAATTCAATGTTGCACTTCGTTTTCTTGAGCATTATGTCCCAAGACAACCGAGTCTCCGTGTAATAAAAGGCGGGATCCAGAGAATATGCAGTCATTCATAGACTCTGGAATTTCTCGAAAACGTCCGCAAGCAAGTGCATGTCTGTATCCGTGTAAAGCCTTGGGTGGAGATGTTGAATTCATGCCAGACATTCATGGCATGCTCATACTCTGCATTCATTATGACATCGCCTGTAAATTGCTGGAGAATGCAGTTATGTCAGATAGTCTGGTTTCGTTGAGTTTCGCCATACTATCCACATACCCATATCGAAAGACCCCCTTTCTATTCACAGGTTGAAACTATTCCTCGTCGGGAAATGCAGCTTCTGTGATATTCATATCCTCCCAAGGTAGAGTTTCAACGAATTTATAGAGTGGTGCCTGCATAAAACGTAGCGTATGAAGGAAGCGTTTGGAGAATGAAATGTATTTCTCGACACTCTCAGGTAATACACTGACCTGCTTTTTCTCCCAACCGAAATCAGCCAAGTGCTCAACAAGAAAGTGAGTGTCATGCCATGCCCGCTTAAATTGTATAGAAGGAAATGGGTACGTGCCTTGGTAGCTGGTGCTTCAAATTGCACTTGTGAGTGGCGCTACGGAACTTCCCCTTAAGATGACAGTGGGCCCTACGAGGAGGTTCTGCTTTTCTGTTTAACGGCAGCCCACAAATATGACAAGCAACAGGACTATTATACAAATCTTCATTCTCCTTCGATTTGGTCATGGGAACGTTGTCACTATAGAGCGTATCAACCTCCCATGAAAGGTTTTCGAGCTCATTGAGCAGCCAAACTGCAGGAAAAACGAATTTGTTTTAATGATCGTCATTCCACGTATCATGTCTGTGGCATTATCTTCCGTATTTCGTGATAATACAAAAAGAGCCGCCCTTCTTTGAGCTTTTTCGGTGTCATCCGTCAGTTCCACCTGATACGTATCCCACACCGCACGGCCATACTCCAGAGTAGGGCGGACAAGTGCGGTGTAAGCAGTCTCTTTAGTAGATCAGTTGCACCTTCTAATTGTTCTGTCAATGACTCGCAGTCTTTGATATGCTCTACCCACAATATTATCTATGAGATCGTTCCAATTTAGGCTATTTGTAATTGTAATCCCTAAGTATTTAGATGAATTTACAGCCTCCAGATTTGTGTGGCTTATCGCGTAATCGAAATTTAGCTGATTTCTTTTAGTATTCATGTGAATAACTTCACACTTTTCTTTATTCAGGTTCTATTGCCACTTTTCGCACCACATAGATATCTTACCTAAATCATTTTGCAATTCGTTTTGCTCATCTGATGACTTTACAAGACGGTACATGACAGCATCATCTGCAAACAATCTAAGACGGCTACTCAGATTGTCTCCTATGTCGTTAATATAGATCAGGAACAATAGAGGGCCTATAACGCTTCCTTGGGGAACGCCGGATATTACTTATGTTTTACTCGAAAACTTTCCGTCTATTATTACGAGCTGTGACCTGTCTGACGGGAAATTACGAATCAAGTCGCACAACTGAGGTGATACTCCGTAGGCACGCAGTTTGGTTAGAAGACGCTTGTGAGGAACGGTGTCGGAAGCCTTCTAGAAATCTAAAAATACGGAATCAATTTGACATACCCTGTCGACAGTACTCATTATTTCATGAGTATAAAGAGCCAGTTGTGTTTCACAAGAACGATGTTTCCTGAATCCGTGCTGACTACGTGTCAATAAATCGTTTTCATCGAGGTGATTAATAATGTTCGAACACATTATATGTTCCAAAACCCTACTGCAAATCGACGTTAGTGAAATAGGCCTGTAATTCAGCGGATTACTCCTTATTTCCCTTTTTGGGTATTGGTGTGACTTGAGCAATTTGCCAATCTTTAGGTACGGAACCTTCTGTGAGCGAGCGCTTGTATATAATTGCTAAATATGGAGCTATTGCAACAGCATACTCTGAGAGGAACCTGACTGGACCAGAGGCCTTGCCTTTATTAAGTGATTTATGCTGCTTTACTACACCGAGGATATCTACTTCTATGTTTCTCATCTTGGCAGTTGTCTTGATTGGAATACTTGAATATTTACTTCGTCTTCTTTAGTGAAGGAGTTTCGGAAAACCGTGTTTAATAACTCTACTTTAGTGGTACTGTCATCAGTGACTTCACCGTTGTTATCGGACAGTGAAGGTATTATTGCGTCTTGCCACTGGTGTACTTTATGTATGACCAAAATCTCTTTGGGTTTTCTGCCAGATTCCGAAACAGAGTTTCGTTGTGGAAATTATTAAAAACATTTCGCATTGAAGTACGCTCTATATTTCGAACTTCTACAAAACTTTGCCAATCTTGGAGATTTTGCGTTCTTTTAAATTTGGCATGCTTTTTCCGTTGCTTCTGTAACAGCGATCTGACCCGTTTTGTGTACCCTGGGAGCCCAGTACCATCATTTATTAATTTATGTGGTATATATCTCTCAATTGCCGTCGATACTATCTCTTTGAAATCATTCCACATCTTTTCTACGCTTACGTGATCAGATCGGAAGGAGTGGAGACTGTCATTTCCTACTGTGTTATGCTCATCAAGAAAAGCATCAGCAATTACCTCATTAGCAACAGAATTTATGATAATGGAACAAGAGCCATGCTAAACGTACATTTAGTAACAGAAAAAAACCGCAAAACACAAAACAACATTCTCTACAAATTGTAGAATAAGTTGCCCAAGGAAATTAAAGAGACAAATAAAATCCAAATTTTTGGAAGTCAGTTAAAGCTTACCTATTAAATATGGATTATGTGGATAATACAGAGTAGAAAATAGTACAAAATTAACATTACTTAGTAATAAACAACTGCTATTCTACTGTAAACTGCCATAGTTTAATGACTGTTACAGTAAAATCGTATGACGAGGTTCTGTGATGGACAGTTTTAACCTTTTTCCATTTTCTTGAGCTTAGCGTCTCATTATTATAGTGAGGTGTCTCAATTTATTAGTTATTCAGTTATGTGCTCTGTAGATCACTAGTATTGAATGTTTCTTTAATTGAAAGGATAAAGAATATGGAATGAGTCAGTTTACAGGACATGTACACTGATTAGTGTTAACGTTAATGAACACATTATGTTTTTGGCCTACTCATGTTGCTATACTTCGATTTTTCTTTCGGTATACTAGTTTTCAAATGCAATTCGTCCAACCAACACAAGGAATAGATTTAGAACTTGCTTTACTACCTGTTAGACATTTTATGTTATCGGGCAAATGATTAAAAATTTTTGTTGCTGCATATTGAACTCCTTTCTGAGCCACTGACAGATTTAATAATGAGCACCTTAATAAAGGTCTTTCTTCCTTCAGTGTTGTAGGTATGGACTTCATTGTTTTTCTCAGTTTGTGATGGACTTTTTGAGGCGCATTTCAGTAACGAATATATGCATTGTGATAGGGCAGTTAAAATGCCTAACCCCTTGAAGAGGTACCCACATGAAACATCAGATGAACACCACATATTATTCTCATTGCTTGCTTCTATGCAATCAGTACTTTCCTATTGATGAGTTACCCAGAAAAAATTGTACAAGACATTATTGAGTGGAAATAGGCAAAATATGAGAGGAGATTGGTTCGTTTGTTTCCAACACTATCAACAATGCAATGATGTAAGAAACAACAAAATATTCAATCTGAATGAACAGATCTGACTGACAGCGTTATGGACTGCCAGAAGACTTACTTGCACATACCGATGGCAATGGAGGACATTCCTAAAGCTGCTATTATTACTTCCTTTAGATTCTTCGAATTTTTATAAAAACCATCTGGGTTGAAAAATGCAGCACAAACGTAGCAGAGACTCATGAACTCCGCTGCTCTGCGCAAGTTGCCATTTTGTTTTCCCTACCTGGACAAAGTGTTCATTGTTTCTTCTTCGCCACAAGAACACGAAGAACATCTCCATCAGTTTTTTTATATCCTGGATCGATTAGGCGTGGTAATGAATAACGAGAAATGTTAGTTGTGACAAGAGAATGTAACATTTTTGGGTCATCCCGTTTCGTCAGAGGAGATCAAACCAATGGAAAAAAGGACAGAATTTATTCAGCTGACGCCTAGGCCGACAACTTACAAAGAACTAAGGCAATTTTTAGACATGGTGAACTCCCACTAGCAGCATATTCCACAGGCCACGGAAATTCAGGCTCCTCCAACCAACACCCTAACTGGAAAGAATACTGAGGGGAAATGGCCTGTACCATGGTCAGTAGTAATGTTACGAGCTTTTTAATTGATCTGACTATCCTTACAGAATGCCATGACCTTGGTTCACCCCTAACCAATGACCCAGCTGCCTATCACTGCTGACGATAGCGATACTGCTGTCAGTGCAGTTTTACAACGAACAGTGGATAGTATTCAGCAGCCCTATTATTTTTTTCCCATCAAATTGAAGGGTCCCAAGGTTTTGATTGGCATATGACTGTAAACAATTATTAGCATTATATGAAGCAGGGAAACACTTTAAGGAAGACACTGAGGGCTAAACTATCACATTTTTCACTAATCACCGCCTATATGTTCTTCCAATGCTACAAGCATCTGGTATTCATTGCGCAATTGTCAACTGACATCCGGAACGAGAAAGGGAGGGTGGGGATAGAGTGGTGGCGGATTAGATGTTCCAAGAAAGCTTTTACTGCGCTAATAAATTTTGATGACTTGGCTCCAGTACAACTACAAGACGAACACTTATGCGCCCTCGTCAATGACCCCAACACAGGCTTGCAATTACAGCCCATTAGGATACCTGACAATCGTGTTTACTTATGGTGTGATACATCACAAGGCAGGCCACGCCCATTGGACCCAGTGTCATTCAGGAAAACAATCTTTGACAGCTTCCACAATCTGTCACACCCATTTTGCCCCACCACTAGGCTCAGTACAGAGCGTTTAGTCTGGTGGGGTTATAAGATAGCTGATGTACTGGTGAGAATGTGGCCACATTAAGGTTTAAGATGTCAAATGTAAGGTGAGGTTGGCTGGTGTGGACAGCGATGGAAGGATCGGCTTTGAATGACAGCCTCACTCTTGCCGTCAAAAGAAGTGATCAGTAGCAGGCATGTGCATGCATTTCCCAAGGAAGCAGACGGATGAGGTGAGAATCCGGCCAGCAATATGCTAGGGACAATGTATGAAAGTGTATAATGGTGGTATGAGCTGCAGGGTGAAATGTAGTGATGTTCAAACAATCATTCATTGAGTAATAATTCGATGGTTCATAGCACAAATATGCAAATATTCCAGAACACTCATAACACTCATGGCACTGAGATGCAACTATTGGAACATAAATATTACACACACACACAGAGATATATATATATATATATATATATATATATATATATATATATATATATATATATATATACACACTCCTGGAAATGGAAAAAAGAACACATTGACACCGGTGTGTCAGACCCACCATACTTGCTCCGGACACTGCGAGAGGGCTGTACAAGCAATGATCACACGCACGGCACAGCGGACACACCAGGAACCGCGGTGTTGGCCGTCGAATGGCGCTAGCTGCGCAGCATTTGTGCACCGCCGCCGTCAGTGTCAGCCAGTTTGCCGTGGCATACGGAGCTCCATCGCAGTCTTTAACACTGGTAGCATGCCGCGACAGCGTGGACGTGAACCGTATGTGCAGTTGACGGACTTTGAGCGAGGGCGTGTAGTGGGCATGTGGGAGGCCGGGTGGACGTACCGCCGAATTGCTCAACACGTGGGGCGTGAGGTCTCCACAGTACATCGATGTTGTCGCCAGTGGTCGGCGGAAGGTGCACGTGCCCGTCGACCTGGGACCGGACCGCAGCGACGCACGGATGCACGCCAAGACCGTAGGATCCTACGCAGTGCCGTAGGGGACCGCACCGCCACTTCCCAGCAAATTAGGGACACTGTTGCTCCTGGGGTATCGGCGAGGACCATTCGCAACCGTCTCCATGAAGCTGGGCTACGGTCCCGCACACCGTTAGGCCGTCTTCCGCTCACGCCCCAACATCGTGCAGCCCGCCTCCAGTGGTGTCGCGACAGGCGTGAATGGAGGGACGAATGGAGACGTGTCGTCTTCAGCGATGAGAGTCGCTTCTGCCTTGGTGCCAATGATGGTCGTATGCGTGTTTGGCGCCGTGCAGGTGAGCGCCACAATCAGGACTGCATACGACCGAGGCACACAGGGCCAACACCTGGCATCATGGTGTGCGGAGCGATCTCCTACACTGGCCGTACACCACTGGTGATCGTTGAGGGGACACTGAATAGTGCACGGTACATCCAAACCGTCATCGAACCCATCGTTCTACTATTCCTAGACCGGCAAGGGAACTTGCTGTTCCAACAGGACAATGCACGTCCGCATGTATCCCGTGCCACCCAACGTGCTCTAGAAGGTGTAAGTCAACTACCCTGGCCAGCAAGATCTCCGGATCTGTCCCCCATTGAGCATGTTTGGGACTGGATGAAGCGTCGTCTCACGCGGTCTGCACGTCCAGCACGAACGCTGGTCCAACTGAGGCGCCAGGTGGAAATGGCATGGCAAGCCGTTCCACAGGACTACATCCAGCATCTCTACGATCGTCTCCATGGGAGAATAGCAGCCTGCATTGCTGCGAAAGGTGGATATACACTGTACTAGTGCCGACATTGTGCATGCTCTGTTGCCTGTGTCTATGTGCCTGTGGCTCTGTCAGTGTGATCATGTGATGTATCTGACCCCAGGAATGTGTCAATAAAGTTTCCCCTTCCTGGGACAATGAATTCACGGTGTTCTTATTTCAATTTCCAGGAGTGTATATATATATATATATATATATATATATATATATATATATATATATATATATATATATATATATATATATATATATATAGAGGGTGAGTCACCTAAAGTTACCGCTGGATATATTTCGTAAACCACATGAAATACTGACGAACCGATTCCACAGACCGAACGTGAGGAGAGGGGCTAGTGTAATTGGTTAATACAAACCATACAGAAATGCACGGAAGTATGTTTTTGAACACAAACCTACGTTTTTTTAAATGGAACCACCTTAGTTTTGTTAGCACATCTGAACATATAAACAAATACGTAATCAGTGCCATCTGTTGCATTGTAAAATGTTAATTACATCCGGAGATATTGTAACCTAAAGTTGACGCTTGAAACCTCCGTCGTTCAGTTGCATGTTGTTACAAACACGGGCCACGGTCGGCGAGCAGCATCTGCAGGGACATGTTTACGATGACTACCGTGTTTACTTTTTTTTGCTGTAGTGCACTGTTGTGGTTTGGTCTAGCTGTCGCAGTGTCCGCATGTAGCGCTTGCTGCTATTGTTATTCTGCATTCGTCTCCGCACGCAGACCAACTGTAGTACACCGTGTTACCAGACGTCTGTGATAGTGTAGTGTTGTAGGAACTGTGACCATGGTGTATTCGAACTCTGAAAAGGCGGAGATGATACTCATCTATGGCGAGTGTCGACGAAATGCAGCTGAAGCCTGCAGGGTGTATGCAGAACGGTACCCGGACAGAGAGCATCCAAAGTGCCGCACATTGCAAAACATCTACCGCCAACTGTATGCAACAGGTATGGTCGTAGCACGCAAACGGGTCCGTAACAGGCCCGTCACGGGAGAAGCGGGTGCAGTTGGTGTGTTAGCTGCTGTTGCCATGAACCCACACATGAGTACACGGGACATTGCGACAGCCGGTGGACTGAGTCAAACTAGTGTCATGCGCATACTGCATTGTCACCGCTTTCACCCGTTTCATGTGTCGCTATATCAGCAATTACATGGTGATGACTTTAATCATCGAGTGCAATTCTGTCAATGGGCATTAACAGAGAATGCGTTGCAGTTCTACCTGTTTACCGATGAAGCGGGTTCCACAAACCACGGGGCAGTGAATCTACGGAACATGCATTACTGGTCCGTGGACAATCCTCGCTGGCTCAGACACGTAGAGCGACAGCGACCGTGGACTGTAAATGTATGGTGTGGAATCATTGGCGACCACCTCATTGGTCCTCATTTCATTGCAGGGGCCCAAACAGCTGCAACATACATCGCGTTTCTACAGAATGATCTGCCAACGTTGCTCGAAAATGTCCCACTGGTAACGCGTCGACGTATGTGGTATCAGCATGATGGTGCACCTGCACATTCCGCAATTAACACTAGGCTGACCCTTGACAGGATGTTCGACGGGCGTTTCATAGGACTTGGAGGACGCATAAATTGGCCAGCCCGTTCTCCTGATCTTACACCTCTGGACTTCTTTCTGTGGGGTACGTTAAAGGAGAATGTGTACCGTGATGTGCCTACAACCCCAGAGGATATGAAACAACGTATTGTGGCAGCCTGCGGCGACATTACACCAGGTGTACTGCGGCGTGTACGACATTCATTACGCCAGAGATTGCAATTGTGTGCAGCAAATGATGGCCACCACATTGAACATCTATTGGCCTGACATCTCTGGACACACTCTATTCCACTCCGTAATTGAAACCGGAAACCACGTGTGTACGTGTACCTCACCCCTCATGGTAATGTACATGTGCGTCAGTGAAAAAGACCCATAAGAAGGTGTTAGCATGTGGACGTAATGTGCTGTTTCAGTCTCTTCTGTACCTAAGGTCCATCACCGTTCCCTTTGGATCCCTACGTAATTCGGTGCTCTCCGATACACACGATCGAACAGCGGAGGAGTGGTACTCAAGCGTCAACTTTACGTTACAATATCTCCGGATGTAATTAACAAATTCAAATGGCTCTGAGCACTATGGGACTCAACTGCTGTGGTCATTAGTCTCCTAGAACTTAGAACTACTTAAACCTAACTAACCTAAGGACATCACACACACCCATGCCCGAGGCAGGATTTGAACCTGCGACCGTAGCAGCAGCGCAGCTCCGGACTGGAGCGCCTAGAACCGCACGTCCACCGCGGCCGGCGATGTAATTAACATTTTACAATGCAACAAACGGCACTGATTACGTATTTGTTTATATATTCAGATGTGCTAACAAAACTAACGTGGTTCCATTTAAAAAAACGTAGGTTTGTGTTAACAAACATACTTCCGTGCATTTTTTTATGGTTTGTATTAACCAATTACACTAGCCCCTAACCTCACGTTCGGTCTGTGGAATCGATTCGTCAGTATTTTATGTGGTTTACGAAATATATCCAGCGGTAATGTTAGGTGACTCACCCTATATATATATATATATAGTGTCACTAAATTTTAACCCTGGATAGCTGATGCCAGTAGGAACCAAAATTACTAATGTTGTGTAGGTCGAAAACGCACCGTTTTTAAACTTCGTAAATTTGGCGCCATGTGCTCTGATTGACTGCGGGATTGCCTTTTTGCCGGATGCTCTGGACAACTCATGACCGCGAATGCTTTGCCTGGAGGAGACGTGTGTGTGCTCTGAAGCGAAGCTTACGTGTGAATGCCTCTGACATGAGGTGGAGACAAACAGCAGGAGCTATTCGACACAGTGCGTATCACGTTTGGGCAGTGACAGGACGAGGGACGTTTGTATGTGTGAACTGACAACCATAGCGCTGTCTGTCAACCGAAGAACGACAACAGGGCAATCCAACGGCCAATCGGAGCACGTGGCGCCAAGTTTCCGTAGTTTAAAAATGGTATGTTGTCGACCTACACAACATTAGTAATTTTCCTTCCTACTGGCGTCAGCTATCCAGGGTTAATATTTCGTGACACAATTTTTCTCCACCCTGTGTATACAGGGTGTTACAAAAAGGTACGGCCAGACTTTCAGGAAACATTCCTCACACACACAAAGAAAGAAAATATGTTATGTGGACATGTGTCCGGAAACGCTTACTTTCCATGTTGGCGCTCATTTTATTACTTCTCTTCAAATCACATTAATCATGGAATGGAAACACACAGCAACAGAACGTACCAGCGTGACTTCAAACACTTTGTTGCAGGAAATGTTCAAAATGTCCACCGTTAGCGAGGATACGTGTATCCACCCTCGGTCACATGGAATCCCTGATGCGCTGATGAGCCCTGGAGAATGGCGTATTGTATCACAGCCGTCCACAATACGAGCACGAAGAGTCTCTACATTTGGTACCGGGGTTGCGTAGACAAGAGCTTTCAAATGCCCCCATAAATGAAAGTCAAGAGGGTTGAGGTCAGGAGAGCGTGGAGGCCATGGAATTGGTCCGCCTCTACCAATCCATTGTTCACCGAATCTGTTGTTCAGAAGCATACGAACACACTGACTGAAATGTGCAGGAGCTCCATCGTGCATGAACCACATGTTGTGTCGTACTTGTAAAGGCACATATTCTAGCATCACATGTAGAGTATCCCGTATGAAATCATGATAACGTGCTCCATTGAGCGTAGGTGGAAGAACATGGGGTCCAATCAAGACATCACCAACAATGCCTGCCCAAACGTTCACAGAAAATCTGTGTTGATGACGTGATTGCGCAATTGCGTGCGGATTCTCGTCACCCCACACATGTTGATTGTGAAAATGTACAATTTGATCACGTTGGAATGAAGCCTCATCCGTAAAGAGAACATTTGCACTGAAATGAGGATTGACACATTGTTGGATGAACTATTCGCAGGAGTGTACCCGTGGAGGCCAATCAGCTGCTGATAGTGCCTGCACACGCTGTACATGGTACGGAAACAACTGGTTTCCCGTGGCACTCTCCATACAGTGATGTGGTCAACGTTACCTTGTACAGCAGCAACTTCTCTGACGCTGACATTAGGGTTATCGTCAACTGCACGAAGAATTGCTAGTTACTCAGTAAATTATTTACATGTAAACTTTTATAAAAAGTGTATAGCGTTTGGTATTGACAGACCTGTAAGACCATGAGTCGTCAATTAAAACATATGTTTCATTTGTATATTTGTTAATAATCAAATTCTGGTTCATTTATTAGATTTTGAGTAAAACTCTGCAGTTGTGGTGGAGAATACGTGCTTTCCTTGGTGTGAGCAGTTTGCCAATCAAGCTTCTGACTGACAATGGAGAGCTAGGAAGCATCTGTGACGCTGTTTGGAATACACTCTGCGACGACTGTGGCGACAAGTCAAATGTAGGTAAAGTGTTGAGTTCTGGGCGGCAAGTGGGCACAAATATCTTAACTTTTGGTCATACTTATAAATTTTCCAAATGAAGTTAGACTTAGTCTTAGAGACTCTGTGTTCTGAACCAGAGACGCTTAGTTGGTCCATGGTGATTCCGCTAACATTCAGGTTACGCATTTATACAAGCTATCTACACTCAAGAATCATTATTAATTTTGTTGTATATTTAAATGAAACTCTGTAGGACCAGAATTCTTAACACTTTCAGTGTTTTCTCTGATTGAATAAATCAGCTGATTCAGCTTAAGTTTCTTGTTGTTGCCTACAGCAATCGTTCACTAGAATTCAACACTTTTTCATCTATCATTATTATTCTTTCCTTTCTCAGACGTTATGTCTGGTTAAAAATGGAAAGTGATGCAGACCTTGATCAAGCGCGACTTCCTTTTAACTGTATGGTACATGTTACATGGCATTTAGGAACTTTTGGGTAATTGAACATGTATCAATAATTACAGATTTCTGTAGTTGTATATATATACGTTTGGATGTAGCTGTATTGCGTTGATGTACTTGTGGATATTGTGTTGTATGACTCCTGTAGTTGATAGTATAATTGGTATGATGTCAACTTTATCCTGATGCCACATGTCTTTGACTTCCTCAACCAGTTGGATGTATTTTTCAATTTTTTCTCCTGTTTTCTTCCATATATTTGTTGTATTGGGTATGGATATTTCGATTAGTTGTGTTAATTTCTTCTTTTTATTGGTGAGTATGATGTCAGGTTTGTTATGTGGAGTTGTTTTATCTGTTATCATGGTTCTGTTCCAGTATAATTTGTATTCGTCATTCTCCAGTACATTTTGTGGTGTATACTTGTATGTGGGAAAGTGTTGTTTTATTAGTTTATGTTGTATGGCAAGTTGTTGATGTATTATTTTTGCTACATTGTCATGTCTTCTGGGGTATTCTGTATTTGCTAGTATTGTACATCCGCTTGTGATGTGATCTACTGTTTCTATTTGTTGTTTGCAATGTCTGCATTTATCTGTTGTGGTATTGGGATCTTTAATAATATGCTTGCTGTAATATCTGGTGTTTATTGTTTGATCCTGTATTGCAATCATGAATCCTTCCGCCTCACTGTATATATTGCCTTTTCTTAGCCATGTGTTGGATGCGTCTTGATCGATGTGTGGCTGTGTTAGATGATACGGGTGCTTGCCATGTAGTGTTTTCTTTTTCCAATTTACTTTCTTCGTATCTGTTGATGTTATGTGATCTAAAGGGTTGTAGAAGTGGTTATGAAATTGCAATTTTATAGCCGATGTACTTATATGAGTGATTGCTTTGTGTATTTTGCTAGTTTCTGCTCGTTCTAGAAAGAATTTTCTTAAATTGTCTACCTGTCCATAATGTAGGTTTTTTATGTCGATAAATCCCCTTCCTCCTTCCTTTCTGCTTAATGTGAATCTTTCTGTTGCTGAATGTACGTGATGTATTCTATATTTGTGGCATTGTGATCGTGTAAGTGTATTGAGTGCTTCTAGGTCTGTGTTACTCCATTTCACTACTCCAAATGAGTAGGTCAATATTGGTATAGCATAAGTATTTATAGCTTTTGTCTTGTTTCTTGCTGTCAATTCTGTTTTCAGTATTTTTGTTAGTCTTTGTCTATATTTTTCTTTTAGTTCTTCTTTAATATTTGTACCATCTATTCCTATTTTTTGTCTGTATCCTAGATATTTATAGGCATCTGTTTTTTCCATCGCTTCTATGCAGTCGCTGTGGTTATCCAATATGTAATCTTCTTGTTTAGTGTGTTTTTCCTTGACTATGCTATTTTTCTTACATTTGTCTGTTCCAGAAGCCATACTTATATCATTGCTGAATATTTCTGTTATCTTTAGTAATTGGTTGAGTTGTTGATTTGTTGCTGCCAGTAGTTTTAGATCATCCATGTATAGCAAATGTGTGATTTTGTGTTGGTATGTTCCAGTAATATTGTATCCATAATTTGTATTATTTAGCATGTTGGATAGTGGGTTCAGAGCAAGGCAGAACCAGAAAGGACTTAATGAGGCTCCTTGGTATATTCCACACTTAGTCTGTATTGGCTGTGATGTGATATTATTTGAATTTGTTTGGATATTAAGTGTGGTTTTCCAATTTTTCATTACTATGTTTAGGAACTGTATCAATTTAGGATCTACTTTGTATATTTCCAATATCTATAGTAACCATGAGTGGGGTACACTATCAAAAGCTTTTCAGTAATCAATGTATGCGTTGTGTAGCGACCTTTGTTTAGTTTTAGCTTGATATGTCACCTCTGCATCTATTATCAGTTGTTCTTTGCATCCTCATGCTCCTTTGCAACAGCCTTTTTGTTCTTCATTTATAATTTTATTGTGTTTTGTATGTGTCATTAATTTCTGTGTAATTATTATTATTATTATTATTATTAACTTTTTTCAATTTGTGTTATTCGATAATTCGTATTTCATGCCAATTTCTGGGTTATGTGATTGCAGGATCACTGGTAAACTACAGTCCTGCAGTGAAATCTACTGCCAGGCATAAAAGCAGAGTTGTATAGCTCGATCCTACAACAATAAATGATCTACATTTATTAATGGAACTGTACCTCGCTCTAGTACCATATAGCACCGTCGCAAACTGGAGGCTCGCCTGAGATATAAGTCCAATCCCTTTTGCAGTTGCAAATGAGATTTGATTAGCATTACTAACGTTAGTGATCCAGACCCTGAATCCAATCCATAGTAGGCAGTTTTGTGTGTGGTCTCCAAGCTATAGATTTTGCAGCAGTTTTGTATGTTTAAGAGTGCGTAGCAGAAATTACGAGGGAAAAGTTAGGTGCAAAGCAGGACTTCAAGAAACAAGGAGACAGCAGTGGAAAGTGTTGAACACTAGATTTTGGCAGCCAGCAGCAGAAACACAGATTATGGCACAGGTTTGGCCGGTGGCACAGGTTTTGGCAGTGGATGCAGCATCAAGGACTATGGCAGTGGCTCTGAGATCTTCATCATCGGCACCAGTAGCAGCTTGCACACTGGCAACATCTTCACATTCGGTGTCTGCAGCATAGCAGAAACAGCCAAAACAACCAATAAGTTAAGTACTAATACCAAAAGTTTACATATGTGTTATCTTGCAGATTTACCATCAGAAAAGTCTGGAGACAATGGACGGTTTCCGACAGGTTATATAATGGTAAGACAGAGATTTAGAAACCAGGGGCAGATGTGGACCCTGACCATAATTTATTGGTTATGAACTGTAGACTGAAACTGAAGAAACTGCAAAAAGGTAGGAATTGAAGGAGATGGGATCTAGATGAACTGAAAGAACCAGAGATTACAGAGATTTTCAGAGAGAGTATTAGGGAACGATTGACAAGAACAGGGGAAAGAAATACTGCAGATGAAGAATGGGCAGCTTTGAGAGATGAAATAGTGAAGGCAGCAGAGGATCAAGTAAGTAAAAATAAGAGCGCTAGTAGAAATCCTTGAGTAACAAACGAGGTATTGAATTTAACTGATGAAAGGTGAAAATATAAAAATGCAATAAATGAAGCAGGCGAAGAGGAATATAAACGTCTCAAAAAGGCGATCGACAGGAAGTGAAAAATGGCTAAGCAGAGATGGCTAGAGGACAAACGTAAGGATGTAGAAGCATGTATCACTAGGGGTAAGATAGATACTGCCTACAGGAAAATTAAAGAGACCTTTGGAGAAAAGAGAACCACCTGTATGAATATCAAGAGCTCAGATGGAAAACAGGTGCTAAGAAAAGAAGGGAAAGCAGAAAGGTGGAAGGAGTATATAGAGCGTCTATACAGCGGCGATGTACTTGAGGGCAATATTACGGAAATGGAAGAGGACATAGATGAAGACGAAACGGGAGATATTACGAGGTGCATTCAAGTTCTAAGGCCTCCGATTTTTTTTCTAATTAACTACTCACCCGAAATCGATGAAACTGGCGTTACTTCTCGACGTAATCGCCCTGCAGACGTACACATTTTTCACAACGCTGACGCCATGATTTCATGGCAGTGGCGAAGGCTTCTTTAGGAGTCTGTTTTGACCACTGGAAAATCGCTGAGGCAATAGCAGCATGGCTGGTGAATGTGCGGCCACGGAGAGTGTCTTTCATTGTTGGAAAAAGCCAAAAGTCACTAGGAGCCAGGTCAGGTGATTAGGGAGCATGAGGAATCACTTCAAAGTTGTTATCACGAAGAAACTGTTGCGTAACGTTAGCTCGATGTGCGGGTGCGTTGTCTTGGTGAAACAGCACACGCGCAGCCCTTCCCGGACGTTTTTGTTGCAGTGCAGGAAGGAATCTGTTCTTCAAAACATTTTCGTAGGATGCACCTGTTACCGTAGTGCTTTTTGGAACGCAATGGGTGAGGATTACGCCCTCGCTGTCCCAGAACATGGACACCATCATTTTTTTCAGCACTGGCGGTTACCCGAAATTTTTTTTGTGGCGGTGAATCTGTGTGCTTCCATTGAGCTGACTGGCGCTTTGTTTCTGGATTGAAAAATGGCATCCACGTCACATCCATTGTCACATCCGACGAAAAGAAAGTCCCATTCATGCTGTCGTTGCGCGTCAACATTGCTCGGCAACATGCCACACGGGCAGCCATGTGGTCGTCCATCAGCATTCGTGGCACCCACCTGGATGCCACTTTTCGCATTTTCAGGTCGTCATGCAGGATTGTGTGCACAGAACCCACAGAAATGCCAACTCTGGAGGCGATCTGTTCAACAGTCATTCGGCGATCCCCCAAAACAATTCTCTCTACTTTCTCGATCATGTCGTCAGACCGGCTTGTGCGAGCCCGTGGTTGTTTCAGTTTGTTGTCACACGATGTTCTGCCTTCATTAAGCTGTCGCACCCATGAACGCACTTTCGACACATCCATAACTCCATCACCACATGTCTCCTTCAACTGTCGATAAATTTCAAATGGTTTCACACCACGCAAATTCAGAAAACGAATGACTGCACGCTGTTCAAGTAAGGAATACGTCGCCATTTTAAGTATTTAAAACAGCTCTCATTCTCTCCGCTGGCGGTAAAATTCCATCTGCCGTACGGTGCTGCCATCTCTGGGACGTATTGACAATGAACGCGGCCTCATTTTAAAACAATGCGCATGTTTCTATCTCTTTCCAGTTTGGAGAAAAAAATCGGAGGCCTTAGAACTTGAATGCACCTCGTATACTGCGTGAAGAATTAGACAGAGCGATGAAAGACCTAAGTCGAAAGAAGGCGCCAGGAGTAGAGAACTTTCCATTAGAACAACTGATAGCCTTGGGAGAGCCAGTCCTGAAAGAACTCTCCCATCTGGCGAGCAAGATGTATAGACAGGCGCAATACCCTCAGACTTCAAGAAGAATATAATAATTCCAATCCCAAAGGAAGCAGGTGTCGACAGGTGTGAAAATTACCGAACTATCAGTTTAATAAGTTACCATTGCAAAATATTAACACGAATTCCTTACAGACGAAAGAAAAAACTGGTAGAACCAGACCTCAAGGAAGATCAGTTTGGATTCCATAGAAATGTTGGAACACACAAGGCAATACTGACCCTACGACTTCTCTTAGAAGATAAGTTAAGGAAAAGCAAACCTACGTTTCTAGCATTTGTAGACTTAGGGAAAGCTTTTGACAATGTTGACTGGAATACTCTCTTTCAGATTCTGTAGGTGGCAGAGGTAAAATACAGGGAGTGAAAGGCTATTTACAATTTGTACAGAAACCAGATGGGAGTCAGAAGAGTCGAGGGGCATGAAAGGGAAGCACTAGTTGAGAAGATAGTGAGGCAGGGTTGCAGCCTAT
The DNA here is from genome assembly GCF_021461385.2 of Schistocerca piceifrons. Taxonomy (NCBI): domain Eukaryota; kingdom Metazoa; phylum Arthropoda; class Insecta; order Orthoptera; family Acrididae; genus Schistocerca; species Schistocerca piceifrons. The sequence continues at coordinate 175,353,128 of NC_060149.1, read as the reverse complement.
CCCCAATGTTATTCAATCTGTATAATGAGCAAGCAGTAAAGGAAACAAAAGTAAAATTCGGAGTAGGAATTAAAATCTATGGAGAAGAAATAAAAAATTTGAGGTTCGCCGACGACATTGTAATTCTGTCAGAGACAGCAAAGGACTTGGGAGAGCAGCTGAACGGAATAGACAGCGTCTTGAAAGAAGGATGTGAGATGAACATCAACAAAAGCAAAACGAGGATAATGGAATGTATTCGAATTAAATCAGTTGATGCTGAGGGTATTAGATTAGGACATGAGACACTTAAAGTAGTAAATGAATTTCGTTATTTGGGGAGCAAAATAAGTGATGGTGGTCAGAGTAGAGAGGATATAAAATGTAGACTGGCAATGGCAAGGAAACCGTTTCTGACGAAGAGACATTTGTTAACATTGAGTATAGATTTAAGTGTCAGGAAGTCGTTTCTGAAAGTATTTGTATGGAGAGTAGACATATGTGGAAGTGAAACATGGACGATACACAGTTAGACAAGAAGAGAATAGAAGATTTCGAAATGTGGTGCTACAGAAGAATGCTGAAGATTAGATGGGTAGATCACGTAACTAACGAGGAAGTACTGAGAAGAATTGGGAAGAAGAGGAATTTGTGGCACGACTTTACAAGAAGAAGGGATCGGTTGGTATGACAAGTTCTGAGGCATCAAAGGATCACCTATTTAGTACTGGAGAGAAGCGTGGAGGGTAAAAATCGTAGAGGGACACCAAGAGATGAACACGCTGAGCAGATTCGGAAGGATATAAGTTGCAATAGTTATTCGGAGATGAAGAGGCTTGCACAGGATAGAGTAGCATGGAGAGTTGCATCAAACCAGTCTCTGGACTGAAGACCACAACACAATCATCAGAAATGGAAGTTGGCATAATTAAACAATCACTGAGTTTACGTGGATCAGAAAATGCTAGCGTGTCAGGTAGTCTAAGAACAGAGCATGAAAATTCATTCACAGAAGATCTGAAGTGCAAAGTTATTGCAAATGGTGAAGGAATTACAATCTAGTATAGGGAAAATGAATTCTAAAATACAATAAAGAAATTCTGAATAAACTACAAATATTGAATGCATGAAGTCAGAGACTGGGAAGGTTAAAAATGAAACAGATGGTATGATGGAGGAGAAAATTAAAGGATATAAGAACACAAATGGGTAAAATATAGAATTAAGTTGGGCTGGCTGACTTTGAAGTTGAGTCAATTAAGAAGTATGAAATGTGACGCTTGTTCAGTCGCTGTTGTGAGAATGGTGTGCTGTGGCTTGGCAGTGGAGAGTGCTATCTCTGTATCACACTTACATGCTCATAACGCAAATATGCAAACTTTTATAACCCAGAAAATTGCTAACCACAATAATTGAAAACAGCTCTGTGATCTCAAGACTGTATTGAATCCAGATGAGACCCTAGTCTTTTGTCATACAAAAAAACAAATTAATTACATTTCCTACCACATATATATTGTTCTGCAGAGGGGCACCTGCTTTACAATGGAGCGCCATCACAGCAATAGCACAATTCAGTCATGCGGAAGAAATCAGTCGTATTTAGTATTTAATGAGCATCGCCTGACCTGAACTGTTGTAGGGCCATAAAAAAGGGGGAAAAGAAATCAGTTCTTTTGAACACTGGATTTATTTTTTCTAAATTCCCATAACTGGCACAAATATGATTGCTTATTTGAAACTCAAAATGAAAGAACAATATCGCTGGAAAATCTAACAAATTATATTCCACGATGGAATGGACGCTGTAGTGCTCAAAAGTACAATAAGTGATTGCCTGAATCAAGCTCACTTGGGACAGAGGGCTCTGCTGACAATTGGTGGATATCTCTAATTGAACAGAAGACTTAGCAAAATTTTCTGGATTACAAAAGTTTGCATATTTGCGTGACGAGCGTGTGAGTGTGATATGGAGATAGCACTCTCCACTGCCAAGCCACAGCACATCATTCTCACAACAGCGACTGAACAAGCGTCACATTTCATACTTCTTAACTGACTCAACTTCACAGTTAGCCAGCTCAACTTAATTCTATATTTTACCCGTTTGTGTTCTTATGTCCTTAATTTTCTCCTCCATCATACCATCTGTTTCATTTTTAATCTTCCCTGTCTCTGACTTCATGCATTCAATATTTGTAGTTTATTTAGAAATTCTTAATTGTTATTTAGAATTCATTCTCCCCATACTAGATTGTAATTCCCTCACCATTTGCAATAGCTTTGCACTTCAGATCTTCTGTGACTGAATTTTCATGCTCTGTTCTTAGACTATCTGACACACTAGCATTTTCTGATCCACATAAACTCAGTGAGTGTTTAATTATGCCAACTTCCATTTCTGATGATTGTGTTGTGGTCTTCAGTCCAGAGACTGGTTTGATGCAACTCTCCATGCTACTCTATCCTGTGCAAGCCTCTTCATCTCCGGATAACTATTGCAACTTATATCCTTCCGAATCTGGCTTTCCAAGATCTGTACAGCTTTAAAATGCAAGTTAAAGCCGGATTTAAGATCCAAAGAAGTAAAGACACTGAAAAAGTAACACAAGTTGCGGAACTGACCTCGCAAGCCGGCCGGAGTGGCCGAGCGGTTCTAGGCGCTACAGTCTGGAACCGCGCGACCACTACGGTCGCAGGTTCGAATCCTGCTTCGGGCATGGATGTGTGTGATGTCCTTAGGTTAGTTAAGTTTAAGTTCTAGGGGACTGATGACCTCAGAAGTTAAGTCCCATAGTGCTTGGAGCCTTTTTTTTTTTTGACCTCGTAAATAGTGAGCTGCTCAAAGAAAAAACAGGTCTCGAGCTAAAAAGCGACACATATATGATAGATTCAGCAAAAACTGGGCCAGACTGCGACCAGGCGCTTCTCCTTCTCGATGTGACCGCTCAGCCACGCATCTCTGCACTATGTCTGACTAACTCGCTTTCCTCTCCGCTCCTAGAAAACCATAGCTTGGAGGGGGGATTCACAACTTTCGCTACAGTAACGACCAAGAATTCCTCTCATCACGCTGAAACGCAGCGGATGCCTGCTGAATCTTCTCCACTATCGCTTAGAGTATGCCCCTTAACTGGCCAGAGGTTGGTACACTGCATATGCTGTGTTCCTACTCAGTGCTTCAGACACTCACACGGTAGAACCTATGCTGATGACCCTTCTGATTGGGTGTCATCATCTGGACGGTTAGATTCTGGAACTCTCCCACACTCAAAAATGTACAACGTCGATGTCGGGTATTCGCAGTCGCTGATGGGAAATGCAGATTCATCCCATCAGAAATGCTCAGGGGACCTGTCATCGCCCTGCTATAACTTCTAAGAGCCGTGCCACCTCACAGACAACGGAAGCCAGCCAGCGTATGGCCACAACATTTCTGCAAAGCAGCAGCCTGACTGGGGTAAGGAGAAGGGGACATCTCGAGTCGTCCTGTGTTCATAGCGCTGCGACCACGCAGGTCCGTCACGACACTCTCTCAGGCCTGCTTCAGTGAAGCGAAATTCGCAAATCCTACACCAGAAGCCACTAATTACGTATTTCCCTACAGTACAGTTAATAAAATTAATTTGCAAAGTTTTCTTAATACTGCAAAGTGAAATATGCATTGGTACTGTCACGTCACTGCATCACCTCCTGTTTTTGAAAGAATCAAACTCCCTTGATGGCACTCTCTGATTGTCATTGACTGATGACTCCACAAGAGAAAAGAATCCTATTCCAAAGTAATTACTGGAAATAAAAATGTTGCGAAACTCTCAGCAATCTTCCATTGAGTGATAAGAGAAAAATGTAAAAATATGAACTATGGGAAACTTTGTCTTTGAATCATTGAAAACTTAATACAATTGCAACTTTAGCCTGACTTTTACAGGGTAGGCTTGTAATGGTACATAAAAAGAGTTAATAACATTATCTAACTATATCTGCCAAGACAGTCTTTCAATTGTTTGATCGTGTGAACATTTATAAAACATGAAATAATACTTGTCGAAATAATCATTAATGCAATAAGCTTGTAGTGGCTGCCGCATACAGCCAGACTCATGCATAAGATCAAAAAAAGTAAAATTTAGGTATTAAATTACTTGAGCATGATCAGCTCCCAAAAATATATGCTTGTGCCTTACTTATTGCTGTGATGTCTCAGTGTGTAGTGTTGTGCAAATCCAGTGTTTAATAAAACAATAAAGACATGCATTTGTATATTTGTGGCGTCTGTTCTTTCAGAGATGCCTGAAAGAACAGACTTAAATATAATTATGGGGAAGACGGCCAATGATCTCTTTGGTGCAGATGCACAGCAGTCTTGAACTCTTACAGGAATCGTCAAAATGCCGCGAGTAATGACGATAATGGGCAAGGGGCACTACGTTAGTTGTGTGTGGATAAGTTGAGAATTTGGGCCCGATGGGAGGCATGCTAGAGTAGTACGTGCAGGTGTACTGACCACTGTGTCTGGATGGCACAGTGGTCAGTGTGCCAGCCTAGTAAGCACGAGACTCAGGTTAGAATCCTGGTAGGGCATAAATTTCCAACTTTCTTTTCTGATCTTAATCATTGCCTGCTCGCAGTCGATGTCTGTAATTCCTTTGTGTCTTAATACATGTACTTATGCATAAGTGCTTGTGTCGGCTAATAGGCTATTTCCCTATATTAAAAATGTGGTTCTGATGTTGTTACTCTGATTGATTATTGTTGGAATTATGTAATACATTTATATCGGATATGAGAAAGTTCCAGAACATCGTTCTAGAATAAGTTATATCGAGTATGTTCGAGAAGTATCGATTGTGGTGACAGCTATGTTTGTGTATATATGCGTGAGTGATGAGGCGCAATAGATAGTCTTCGTGTGTCTTTTGTAAAGTGAACATATGTATATTTTAATAAAGTATTTTATAAGTAAAAGTGTGAACGTGATTCAAAACATGGTAGCAGAGCGTGGTTATTGAAAAGAAAAGTAGAAGTTAAATATTATATTGTGGCCGTCGCGTGTTATTCAGAAAGTTCGACATGGCTGATATAACTATTCCTGTATTTGATGGCGAGGACTATGGGAACTGGAAGCAGCGGATAATCATGTACCTAAAAATGAAGAAATGCCATACAGTGACTACGAGGGCAAAAGTGAGCTCAGACAACGAAACGTGGGATGAAGAGGACTTGAAGGCTATCAACTATATTTATGGTGCAATCACAAATAAGCAACTAGAATTCGTGAGTGACAGAGAAAGTGCTTTCGAGATCATGAAGAAATTTGATGAATTATATTCGAAAGAGTCTACAGCCCTTCAAATATTATGCAGAAACAAGTTGGACAAATTGAGGTTAAGTGATTACAGTGATACGGAGACATTTTTCAGTGCATTTGAAAAAACTGTAAATGAGCTGAAATCTGCAGGCGCTAAAGTAACAGAAAAGGAGAAGTTAAATTATATGCTGTGAACGTTACCAGAGTCAATGAGCTATATTGGGGACTTAGTGGACATCTTGAAGGAAGAGGACCAGACAGTTGAATACATTAAAAGTAAGATTCAATTATTGAATGCAAAAACTGGAAATGAAGAGGTAAAATCAAATGCATTTCACACAGAAAGAAAATTGAATTCAAGAAATCAGGAGCAAGTATGTTATCGATGCGGCAAAGCAGGTCACTTCAAACGTGATTGTTACCAGGGAAGAACAAGTAACAGAAGCACATGGCATCATGGAGTACATTTTCAAAGTAGCGACAGAGGTAATGGAAATATGCAGCGTGGAGGCTATAGCAATGTACAGCCTGTAAATTACGGCAACATGCAGTGTGGAGGTTATGGCAGCAGGCAACGTGGTCGAGGAGAGCAGCATGGCTTTAGCAGTGGTCGGCATCACAGCTAGCAAGGTTACCATCAGAGTGATCATGGTATGAGTAGTTTTATAACAGAGGTTAATTCTATGATAGGTCAAAATAGAACAGTAGAGTCAAGTAACAACAATCAAATTCAAATCAATTGGTTATTAGACAGTTGCTGTACTGATCATGTTATTAATAATGAGGAATATTTTTCTAAGAGTATAACTTTAAAACAACCTATAAGTGTAAAAATTGCTGATGGAAAAATTTTGCGAGCTACTAAAGTTGGTAATGTAATTAGTAATTTTCCTGTCTATGATCAAATGGTTCCAATTAATATGCGAGATGTTTTCTTTGTAAAAGACATAGACAAAAACTTGATCAGTTATGCCAAAATTACAGATAATCAAAAAATTGTATCGGTAGAGAATAATGCTAAAATTTTTGATAAAGCTAATGGATTGATTGCGATTGCATGGAAAGAGAGTCGGTTGTATAAAATGAGTAGTACTATTAATAAAGGAGAAGTTAATGTTAATGTTATGAGTAAAGACAATAATATGACAACAAAGGAAAAATGGCACCGCATTTTGGGACATGTTAATTTCAATTATCTAAATACTTTATGTAAACATCAATTGTTGGATGGGGTTCCTTCAGAACTAGAATCAGAATTTATGAAATGTAAAATCTGTATCGAAAACAAAATGCATAATGTTCCTTTTAAAAATAATAGAACCAAAGCAAAAGAAATCTTAGAAATTGTTTACACAGATCTAAATGGGCCTCACTCAACTACTGGAATGCATGGGGAAAGATATTTTCTTTCTTTCATTGATGATTACAGTAAGGCAGCTCGTGTTTACACCATAAAATCAAAAGATCAAGTATTCAATTGTTTTGTAGAGTATATTAATGAAGTTGAGAATCTCACTGGGAAAACTGTTAAAAAGATAAGATGTGACAATGGGAAGGAATATTTAAATTAAAATGTCTATGAATTTGTGAGACAAAAAAGAATTGTATTGAATGCTTGTCCACCTTATGTGCATGAGCTTAATGGTACTGCTGAAAGGTATAACAGATCCATCATGGACATGTCTCGGTGTCTGGTAGCCGAAGCACGAGTAGACACAAGATTTTGGCCTGAAGTGGTTTCTGCAGCAGCGTACCTCAAAAACAGAACTTAAGCTAACACCATTGAAAAGAAAACTCCTTATGAGATATTACTAGGGAAAAGACCTAATGTTAATCATTTGAAGTTGTATGGGAGTAGAGTTTTTGTAAGAGTACCTGAGCAACTGAGGAAGTCGAAATGGGATAGGAAAGCCGATTTGCGGGTTTTAATGGGTTATTGTGAAGTAGGCTACAGAGTGCTAATAAATAATAAGATAGTTGTTGCTCGACATGTGGACATTGTTGAAAGTGGTGTTAAGTGTATTGGGTTTAAAGATTATGATTCAGTAAGTGAATATTCTAGTGATTCTGAACACGAAAGTATAGAAAATGAAACTGAACTAATAGAAAAACAGAAGGAAATTGAGAAAAATGAAAAGCTTGTTGATAATCATGAACCAGAGAAAGTACTTGAGTTGAGGAGGTCATCTAGAGAAAGAAAACCAAAAATATTAAATGATTATGTTTACAGTAATTTTATTTATGTAAACTTTTGCAGTTCAAATAGGCCGGAAAGCTTTGAGGAGGCGATTAACAGCGCCGAATCAAATTATTGGGAAAAAGCGATGAATAAGGAAATTGATTGTTTGAACAAAAACAAAACATGGGAATTAGTAGATAAACCAGTTGATAAAGAAGCCATTGATGTAAAGTGGGTTTTCACAAAGAAATCAGAAAGTGTTTACAAAGCAAGATTAGTTGTCAGGGGGTTTCAACAAAAAGAAGTCGTTGAGGATATTTATTCTCCAGTAACAAATATGCAAACATTAAAGATTTTGTTGTCATACTGTTGTCAAGAAGGTTTGGTTATAGAACAAATGGACGTAGAGACTGCATTTCTAAATTGTAAAGTTTTATCTGAAGTTTATGTAAAGCAGCCAAGAGGATATGATGATGGTACGGATAGAGTCTGTAAATTGTATAAAGCATTGTATGGTTTGTGAGAAAGCTCACGAGCTTGGTACAATTGTCTTGACGAGTTTTTAAGAAGTTTAGGTTTTAAAAGGAGTAAATATGATTATTGTCTTTATGTATTGCGAGATGGAGATGTCTTGATTTATTTGATTATTTTTGTCGACGATTTGCTCATTTGCTGTGTGAGAAAAGAAAAAATTATTAAGATTAAGAACTTATTGTCAAAACGATTTAATATGAAAGATTTAGGTGAGGTAAAAAGATATCTTGGCATCGATATTAATTATGATTGTGAAACAAGAGTTATGAGTTTGAGTCAAGAAAAATATATTGATTCGTTAGCTGCGAAATATAAAATTGAAGATTCGATCTTGTACAAAACTCCAATGGAAGTAAATTTAAAGTTAGAACCAGCGTATGAAGATTGTAATGACGTTAGATATAGAAACTTGATAGGTGCACTCTTGTACGTAAGTTCGGGTACCAGACCAGATATTAGCTATAGTGTGAATTACTTGAGCAGATTCCAAAGTTATTACAGTAGTACTCATTTTAAATATGCTTTGAGAATTTTGAAATATTTATATTTAACTAAAGATTTGAAATTAAACTATTGTAGGAATGAAGGTGCTGAGATATTAGATTGTTTTGTGGATTCAGATTGGGCAGGTGATAGTGTGGATAGAAAGTCAACTTCTGGTTATGTAATTAGATTATTTGGTAATGTTGTATTTTGGAAGTCAAGAAAACAAGCGAGTGTTACAAAGGCTTCTACTTTCGCAGAATATGTAGCATTGTCTGAAGCTGTAAGTGAGGTGAAACTTGTACATGATATTTTAGACATTTTTAATGTTAAATTTGAAAAACCTATTGTCATATATGAAGATAATTCAGGAGCATTAAATATAGCAAAGTTTGGTAATTTTACAAAGAATTCAAAATACATAGAAGTGCATTACCATTTTGTGAATGAGTATTATTTACAGGGACTCATTGATATTGTTAAAGTAGATTCAAATGAAAATGTTGCAGATATATTCACAAAGTCGTTATGTAAAGAAAAATTCATTAAAATTAGGAATATGTTAAACATCGCGATATAAATGTAAGGAGGTGTGTTGGAATTATGTAATACATTTATATCGGATATGAGAAAGTTCCAGAACATCGTTCTAGAATAAGTTATATCGAGTATGTTCGAGAAGTATCGATTGTGGTGACAGCTATGTTTGTGTATATATGCGTGAGTGATGAGGCGCAATAGATAGTCTTCGTGTGTCTTTTGTAAAGTGAACATATGTATATTTTAATAAAGTATTTTATAAGTAAAAGTGTGAACGTGATTCAAAACAATTATAACATTCAAATAGCATTTACGTTCAATTCTAACAAAATATCTGTCATTTTTATGTAATTAAAGCTTAAAAATAATTTAATATCAAGATTTGGTCACGTGATCAAAAACGCTCTGTTACTGGCTGAAGCTCTGGTGACGTCACAAATTAGGAGTAAGACGAAGTTATACATTTATTATAGGGAGCGTTAGCCGAAGTTACGAGGTTTTTCTGCAAATGGTTTAGCTATTTAGCAATGGAAATCGCAATCATATTTTTTAAGTAACAATGGAAAGGAATTTTGCGATCACTGACAGTGGAAACCTCGCGAACTTTGATGTGTTTATGGTCCACCCATTTAGAGCGGCGACCTGTGCAACGGCGGACATTCTTGTCCCTGCTCGCTGTAGTATCATTAAACTCACTCAAAACCAAGGTTCAAATGGTTCAAATGGCTCTGAGCACTATGGGACTTAACTTCTGAGGTCATCCGTCCCCTAGAACTTAGAACTACTTAAACCTAACTAACCTAAGGACATCACACACATCCATGCCTGAGGCATGATTCGAACCTGCGACCGTAGCGGTCGCGTGGTTCCAGGCTGTAGTGCCTAGAACCGCTTGGCCACCCCGGCCGGCTCCAAACTAATGAATTGTAGAACATTTTGCAAATGAGTCCGTATACTATAACTAAATTGTCGATTACTAGTCGTGGGCTACGATCCAAATCACAATAAAATTATTCTTAGCAAATCTTCGTGGCGATTTCCTCTATAGAAGACACTCGGCAGAGGGATTGCATAGCAGTGGCGCTCGGTGGCGCACTTGGTAGCGCATCTCAGAGTGATGAAAGAGGTCCTGTGCTCGAATCCAACCATGGAAACTGAACACGATCCACCTTACTTCTCCCGACTGCTGGTAGCTCATCGAGACCACGTAGGCAGCTTGTCGTCGACGCCGTGATGCCTATCAGTCTGCCCTGTCATGATGAGTGCTCTGTGCAAAGCCTGCTCTTCGCAAGGCCTCGAGGGAGGTTGCTGCGTGGCGGCGACGGACTCATGAATTCTATTTCCCCGTTCTCCGGGAATGTACTATGATTCCGTATTCGCCAGAGCACCAGGCGCCAAGGCACAGCTCACGTCCCTCTCTCGCCGCCACTTTGAAGGAGTGCACACACGATGGGTTAGTGCAAGAGCGTCCATCTATGTATCCTGTCATCGTGGAATGACGCCCCCATCGGAGGAATTTGATTAATGTTCTTAATATTGATGTTGGGCAGCGTTTTGATACCCAACGGAGTATCGGGTCTGTCCTCCATGCACATTATGTTACACTGTACTCTGAACAACGTCACCGCCCTGAAAACATTACGACGGTCTCCAGACTCTCCTCTGGCTCGGCTGCCGTGGATGCGACGATGGATCTCATTGCTAACATCACGGAGAGCGAAGTCCATGACACTATTCAGGCGAGTTCTACGAATAGGTCCCCCCTGGCCCTGACGGCCTCCCACTGGAGTTTTATCAGACATTTCGTCCCCTTCTGGTGCCAGTGTGGATGGAAATTTGTCAGGACCTTATGTCTACTTTCGTGCCGATTCCAGACAATTTCCGTCCACAAGCCTCGAGGTACCTCACGGATATGCGATAACCGCCCCTTGACGTTACTCGACAGCGATGCAAAGATCTTTACCCGCCTGTTGGCTGCGTGGCTTAAACGGATAGCTCGGTACGTGGTTTCTCACGATCAAACGTCTTTGGAAGGTACCAGTAACATCCGCATTGCCCTCTGCCGCTATCGGTGCATAATCGCTCTTGCTCACGCACGTCGTATGCCTGGACTTTTGGCAGCTCTTGACGTCAGCTAGACGTTCGATCGCGTCGATCACGGCTTCCTGGAAGGGTTGCTCCGCAATATGGGCTACTCTGATGCTACCGTCGACGTCGCAATGCGTCTCCTTCGTGGAGCTACGTCTCGCGTACTCTACAATGGCTGTCTTACTCCTCCCATCTCGATCCGTCGATCAGTGCGTCAAGGCTGCCCACTCCGTGCACTGTTGTATGCACTCACCATGGAACCGTTGGTATGCAGCCTCTGTCAACGCCTCTCTGGAATGTCTGTAGGTGACCATGTATTCAGCTGCACTGCGTATCCAAACGATCTTGTTATCGTTATTCGTAGCGGTGCTGGGGTCAGGGAGTCACTGCCATGGGTTATCACCTACGGCGAAGCTTCTGGTAGCTGCCTTAACGTCCGTAAATCGAGCGCCATGGCTATAGGTGTGCTCCCTGCCGCCGTTGGATAAGCAGCTGAGCAGCAAGTCGTATACTCCTAGCTCACTCGTTTGTTACATAGTTTAATTCTTAATTTCTTTGCGTGTTTTTGGTACTTGCATTGTTTAATTCATAAATTTCGGGCGTATTATAGTATTTGAGAGTTGTAGCATCGCGTTTTAGTACCTGAATAGTGTAAATTCGCGTAGTCGTTTGTCTACTGTTTTTGTTTTGAACGGCCAGTGTCGGTTGGTCACAGTCAGTGTGCTCCCTGCCGCCGTTGGATAAGCAGCTGAGCAGCAATTCGTATACTCCTAGCTCACTCATTTGTTACATAGTTTAATTCTTAATTTCTTTGCGTGTTTTTGGTACTTGCATTGTTTAATTCATAAATTTCGGGCGTATTATAGTATTTGAGTGTAGCATCGCGTTTTAGAACCTGAATAGTGTAATTTCGCTTAGTCTCCTTCCGCCGCCGAGCAGTGTCAGCAGTGCGCAAGTAGCAGCATTACTGCATTTACTAGGCAATCTTGTATTTTAATAACCGTTTAAATTTTATCGATTTGTTTGCGCTCTCTGTAGATTAGTTCAGACATTCTTTGCAAAACAGTTTTTAGCATGGATAGGGACTGCAACTGCTGTGTTCGGATGCAGGCTGAGTTGGCATCCCTTCGCTCCCAGCTTCAGGCAGTGTTGGCTTCGGTCACACAGCTTGAGGCTGTTGCTAATGGGCATCACTGTGGGGGTCCGGATGGGGGTTTGTCGGGGACGGCCAGCTCGTCCCACGCATCCCCTGATCGGACTACGACTGTGGTTGCCCGGGATACTGCCCGCATTGAGGCTGATCCCTCACCTGTGGGAGGTCGTTTCAAGGTGTGGCAGGGGGCGAAAGACATTCCGGAGGGCTGAACGGAAAGCCTCTCCAGTTTGTCTGACGAACCGGTTTCAGGCTCTGTCTCAGGCTGATACTGATCTTCGGCCTGACATGGCTGCTTGTCCTGTTCCAGAGGTTGCCCCTCAGTCTGCAAGATCCGGGCAGTTGCAGAGGGTGGGCTTACTGGTAGTTGGGAGCTCCAACGTCAGGCGCGTAATGAGGCCCCTTAGGGAAATGGCAGCAAGAGAGGGGAAGAAAACCAATGTGCACTCCGTGTGCATACCGGCAGAGTCATTCCAGATGTGGAAAGGGTCCTTCCGGATGCCATGAAGGGTACAGGGTGCACCCATCTGCAGGTGGTCGCTCATGTCGGCACCAATGATGTGTGTCGCTATGGATCGGAGGAAATCCTCTCTGGCTTCCGACGGCTATCTGATTTGGTGAAGACTGCCGGTCTCGCTAGCGGGATGAAAGCAGAGCTCACCACCTGCAGCATCGTCGACAGGACTGACTGCGGACCTTTGGTACAGAGCCGAGTGGAGGGTCTGAATCAGAGGCTGAGACGGTTCTGCGACCATGTGGGCTGCAGATTCCTCGACTTGCGCCATAGGGTGGTGGGGTTTCGGGTTCCGCTGGATAGGTCAGGAGTCCACTACACGCAACAAGCGGCTACACGGGTAGCAGGGGTTGTGTGGCGTGGGCTGGGCGGTTTTTTAGGTTAGATGGCCTTGGGCAAGTACAGAAAGGGCAACAGCCTCAACGGGTGCGGGGCAAAGTCAGGACATGCGGGGACCAAGCAGCAATCGGTATTGTAATTGTCAACTGTCGAAGCTGCGTTGGTAAAGTACCGGAACTTCAAGCGCTGATAGAAAGCACCGAAGCTGAAATCATTATAGGTACAGAAAGCTGGCTTAAGCCAGAGATAAATTCTGCCGAAATTTTTACAAAGGTACAGACGGTGTTTAGAAAGGATAGATTGCATGCAACCGGTGGTGGAGTGTTCGTCGCTGTTAGTAGTAGTTTATCCTGTAGTGAAGTAGAAGTGGATAGTTCCTGTGAAATATTATGGGTGGAGGTTACACTAAACAACCGAACTAGGTTAATAATTGGCTCCTTTTACCGACCTCCCGACTCAGCAGCATTAGTGGCAGAACAACTAAGAGAAAATTTGGAATACATTTCACATAAATTTTCTCAGCATGTGATAGTCTTAGGTGGAGATTTCAATTTACCAGATATAGACTGGGACACTCAGATGTTTAGGACGGGTGGTAGGGACAGAGCATCGAGTGACATTATACTGAGTGCACTATCCGAAAATTACCTCGAGCAATTAAACAGAGAACCGACTCGTGGAGATAACATCTTGGACCTACTGATAACAAACAGACCCGAACTTTTCGACTCTGTATGTACAGAACAGGGAATCAGTGATCATAAGGCCGTTGCAGCATCCCTGAATATGGAAGTTAATAGGAATATAAAAAAAGGGAGGAAGGTTTATCTGTTTAGCAAGAGTAATAGAAGGCAGATTTCAGACTACCTAACAGATCAAAACGAAAATTTCTGTTCCGACACTGACAATGTTGAGTGTTTATGGAAAAAGTTCAAGGCAATCGTAAAATGCGTTTTAGACAGGTACGTGCCGAGTAAAACTGTGAGGGACGGGAAAAACCCACCGTGGTACAACAACAAAGTTAGGAAACTACTGCGAAAGCAAAGAGAGCTCCACTCCAAGTTTAAACGTAGCCAAAACCTCTCAGACAAACAGAAGCTAAACGATGTCAAAGTTAGCGTAAGGAGGGCTATGCGTGAAGCGTTCATTGAATTCGAAAGTGAAATTCTATGTACCGACTTGACAGAAAATCCTAGGAAGTTCTGGTCTTACGTTAAATCAGTAAGTGGCTCGAAACAGCATATCCAGACACTACGGGATGATGATGGCATTGAAACAGAGGATGACACGCGTAAAGCTGAAATACTAAACACCTTTTTCCAAAGCTGTTTCACAGAGGAAGACCGCACTGCAGTTCCTTCTCTAAATTCTCGCACAAACGAAAAAATGGCTGACATCGAAATAAGTGTCCAAGGAATAGAAAAGCAACTGGAATCACTCAATAGAGGAAAGTCCACTGGACCTGACGGGATACCAATTCGATTCTACACAGAGTACGCGAAAGAACTTGCCCCCCTTCTAACAGCCGTGTACCGCAAGTCTCTAGAGGAACGGAGGGTTCCAAATGATTGGAAAAGAGCACAGATAGTCCCAGTCTTCAAGAAGGGTCGTCGAGCAGATGTGCAAAACTATAGACTTATATCTCTTACGTCGATCTCTTGTAGAATTTTAGAACATGTTTTTTGCTCGCGTATCATGTCATTTCTGGAAACCCAGAATCTACTTTGTAGGAATCAACATGGATTCCGGAAACAGCGATCGTGTGAGACCCAACTCGCTTTATTTGTTCATGAGACCCAGAAAATATTAGATACAGGCTCCCAGGTAGATGCTATTTTTCTTGACTTCCGGAAGGCGTTCGATACAGTTCCGCACTGTCGCCTGATAAACAAAGTAAGAGCCTACGGAATATCAGACCAGCTGTGTGGCTGGATTGAAGAGTTTTTAGCAAACAGAACACAGCATGTTGTCAT
This sequence comes from Schistocerca piceifrons, assembly GCF_021461385.2. NCBI lineage: Eukaryota > Metazoa > Arthropoda > Insecta > Orthoptera > Acrididae > Schistocerca > Schistocerca piceifrons. The sequence goes on along the minus strand of NC_060149.1, from coordinate 175,338,035 downwards.
CAATGGAGAGACGTCTACAGACCTTCAAGTAACCTCTGGGGTGCCACAGGGGAGTGTTATGGGACCATTGCTTTTCACAATATATATAAATGACTTAGTAGATAGTGTCGGAAGTTCCATGCGGCTTTTCGCGGATGATGCTGTAGTATACAGAGAAGTTGCAGCATTAGAAAATTGTAGCGAAATGCAGGAAGATCTGCAGCGGATAGGCACTTGGTGCAGGGAGTGGCAACTGACCCTTAACATAGACAAATGTAATGTATTGCGAATACATAGAAAGAAGGATCCTTTATTGTATGATTATATGATAGCGGAACATACACTGGTAGCAGTTACTTGTGTAAAATATCTGGGAGTATGCGTGCGGAACGATTTGAAGTGGAATGATCATATAAAATTAATTGTTGGTAAGGCGGGTACCAGGTTGAGATTCATTGGGAGAGTGCTTAGAAAATGTAGTCCATCAACAAAGGAGGTGGCTTACAAAACACTCGTTCGACCTATACTTGAGTATTGCTCATCAGTGTGGGATCCGTACCAGATCGGTCTGACGGAGGAGATAGAGAAGATCGAAGAAGAGCGGCGCGTTTCGTCACAGGGTTATTTGGTAACCGTGATAGCGTTACGGAGATGTTTAATAAACTCAAGTGGCAGACTCTGCAAGAGAGGCGCTCTGCATCGCGGTGTAGCTTGCTCGCCAGGTTTCGAGAGGGTGCGTTTCTGGATGAGGTATCGAATATATTGCTTCCCCCTACCTATACCTCCCGAGGAGATCACGAATGTAAAATTAGAGAGATTAGAGCGCGCACGGAGGCTTTCAGACAGTCGTTCTTCCCGCGAACCATACGCGACTGGAACAGGAAAGGGAGGTAATGACAGTGGCACGTAAAGTGCCCTCCGCCACACACCGTTGGGTGGCTTGTGGAGTATCAATGTAGATGTAGATGTAGATGTAGATAGGTGCGGGACTTCTTGCTGACAGTGCTGCTCCTTTGCGTGTAGCTGATACTCTCAAATGCTTAGAATTCGATTTCGCAAGTGATCTGCGGTGGACAATTGCCCTCAACTGCCGACGTCTACGTTCCCAACTACGAGCTAGGCTCTTAGATCACCGGTTACGAGCACTCGATCTTCTGCAACGCACACAATACGTCAGTGTATATTTGGCGCCACGTATCCCGTGGCACAGACACTTCCTGTTCTGCCATCCATGGCCTGCCGCATGCTAGCGGCATTGGGTTCGTTTGTTTGCCACAGCTTGCTATTCAAGCTAAAGTACGAAACCCTCACCCTCCAGCGGTGCAGGGGCGATTTAGATTTGTATCATGTACCTGACAGAGCGGTAGCCCTTTTCATTGGCTCTCACATGACGTTGCGGCGCCGCGGTCCTACGTGCCTTACCAGGCTATTGCTGGAGGCCTTGCACCACACTCTCTCGCAGCATCTATCGGGAATCCTGCTGCCCTTCTTTTACTTCCGCCACTTCTTCCTTGAACTGAGCTACGTCCGTACTGTGGCACTGCCGGCGCAGTTGACATCCTCGAGGGCGTTCTATGGTTTCCTTCAGCAGCACAGGTCACCGAATGTGGTTGAGGGGAATCATCCCCACGTCGACTTGCGTGCCGTTTGGCCATCAGTGTGCGCTCCTTATCTTGACACGACGTCCAGTCTGTATGGTACCTTATTTCCAATGGGAAGCAAGGATGCTGGTGACACCTTCACAGGATTCACATCGCAGACACCCCGTTGTGTGTCGATTGCGATGTTATGGACACAGACGGGCGCCGCCTGGTGTGCAGATCGGCGGGAGGTGTCCCGCTCTTAGTGCGACAGATGTTGTCCCTAATTACCCGACTCCTCGTCAGATACCTACTCAACTGCTCCTCTTTCCGGACGCGGAATACTTCCCGCAAGCAAGACGAACTGTATGAGGTGGATTTGTGCACACGCAGCACACTACTTGTTTGCTGATGGCGAGAAATGTACGCTGGACTTTTAGCAGTTCTTCAATGAATGCCACTGTGCAGTTGCCCGCAATCCAAAATACAGACAATTTTTCTCCAGTTTCCTCTGCAGTATCTTTCTTAACCCACCCCAGAGCTGGGGTGTTCCTATCATGAAGAGTTGATCCCCACCTATTCCACACTTAGAACAGACATATTCACTGGTAATCGGAACGTTCTTCTTAGTCTGACGTCTTGCTGCGCCCTTCTCCTCGCGTGACGCCGGTTTCCTGATATTCTCGGTAGTATTAATGACAAAAATCGATATATAAATAAATAGAAATAAAAAACCGAAAAGAAAAATAAACAAATAAATGATGTTCATAGCATCTGTACTCCACGTTCCGTACTCTTTCCTTGGTTCCTGGAGGGTGGGAACGGGACATCATGGCCAGGCCTTGGGTTGCGACCCCTGCCCACTCTGTCCCCGCACCTCCCTTTGGGCGCCGGGAAGGTTTCTTTGGAAAAGAATGTACTTGTGGTGGGGAAAAAATCCTAGAAAAATCATTTATTTTTAAAAGTTTTACAGGAAATACGAAAATAGCGTCATCAAGAACTGACTGTAGCAGTTGTTTGGATAGTGGGATGTGTTACATATAGCTTCACATTAATCGTTCAAGGATAAATGCATTTATTTTGCGGACACACAATTCAGTTTTTTGGAAAGAATTGCTAGTAGTGAAAATATTACCATACGCCGACCATGCGACGTGGTCTAGGGCGATGAGGCTTTCTATATGCACAAATGTAAAGCACTAGCTGACCCGGCGAACTCTGTTCCGCCTTAAAGCCAATAAATAATCAGATTTTGGTTGTTAAGTTCAATTTTTTATTAGGAAATACAAACAAAAAATATTAAGTATTTTAATGATTCTTTATTCTTTATGTTTTTTGGTGCATAGCTTCCACTTTTCAGTTAAGCGCCTTGTGATACACGAAATTTTTGTTTTATTATCAGGCGCAAGAACAAACAACGCAGATGGTCTTCCAACCCGTGAACATGCCACATATAATTGACCATGTGAAAAACATGGATATTCCAGATTTAAACCACAAACTTTCAAGGATTGGCCTTGCGATTTGTTAATGGTCATGGCGAATGCAAGGGAAACTGAAGTCTTTTGAACTCAAACGGCATATCGGTTGGGATCATCGGGATCCTCGGAATGAGAACTTCCTCACCTTCGAATTTTCCTTTGAGTATCGTCGTGTAAATAACATTGTTCATCAATTTACTTACCACAAAACGCGTACCGTTGCACAGTTTTGGTTGGTTTGTGTGCCGAAGCATGATTACTACGGAGCCAACTTTTAGGCGTAAATTGTGCGGTGGTAAGCCAGGCACATCCAAGCTGTTTAAAAATTCAATTGGATAGTTGGTGGCTTCATCTTCATTTGTTATACTGTCAATAGATTTGAATGAATGCATTTTACCAATGATTTCATTCTGAATTATGTAGTTTAGGTCATCTGCATCCTTATTCTTAGCCGCTAAAATTGCTCACTCACTCAACCATTCATTACCTTTGTAGTTAGTAATGATGTTTGGGAATACTTTGTTGATAAGTTGTTCTTCTTCAGTCCTTTCATTCGCAATGTTTTGTATCCTTCTTGCATTACGGCTTTGTCGAGAAATATTCGATCGTCTTGGTCGCAGCATTGTTAATGATGATTCAAAGAAAATACAAATTATTTCTTTAAATTTTTAATTAATGATATATACTGATACTTAACCATAGACGTTTAGCTGTCATTTGTGTTTTGTTATTCCATGTGAGATGCGTTTTTGTTATGCCACGTTTTATAGTGAGGTTTAGCTGTCATTTGCATTTTGTCATTCCATGTGAGGTGCGTTTTTGTTATGACACATTTTATATTTTATAGTGACGTTTAGCTGACATTTCCAGCCGTTCTTGAGTTATAAATAGTGTAACTAACACCACTTTATTTTATATATATATATATATATATATATATATATATATATATATATATATATATATATGTACAACATGCAGGTAACACAAACGTAAGAGCTGTGACGTTTGTGAGTGGAAACTCATGTCATGGTCTGAAGTAGACTTAATTCATCTTGATATAAGATGATGAACGTCTAAAAGCATAAACAATGAAGATCCTAGCTAGACACCACGAAAAAAATCACCATCGCTTCTAATCAAGTAAAAAGTGTGTGGTTACATTAACTAGAAAATATATTTTTGAACGTGACGTGTGTAAACAGCGATTGCCAATGTAAGTGCATGTAAACATAAAGGAAAACACACTAATATTCAGTTTCTGATTGGTGATGTGAAGTTTTGTAATTGTGATTTGGTTTTCATATGAGAGTACTGTCAAGTCGTTTTACAAGTAAGTTAAAATATTCTTTCCAGTTGGATTCGAACCAGCAATGTGTAGACATCATCTTATAAAATTCGAGGGCCTATCACTGCAACAACTGAACTGCAGAGTTATTTGTGTAAAGGTGGGTAAAACGACTATCTTCACTAAGAGTTTGATTTCATTGAATCCTATCCTTCCTTGTGACACTGGGAAATCATATCTTAGAGGTAAAATTAATGTTAACTTCACAGTGCAAAACATTTGTAATTAAGTTAGGGAACTTGTGCGTCGACATGGTGGCAATTTGCTAGTACAGTGCGACCACATTTTACGCATCTTCTCATTCTCTGGAACACTCAAACACAAGTTTCGAGCAGTTTTTACAGATGCATTTGTTCAGTATGGCATGACGCACCATTTGTAACCCATTTTCCGAAGCGTAAATTCCAAAACGAGGGGTCACTGTGAATTAGCTTTGTAGCAGTAGAGCCAGCGAGCTAGCCAGTGATGTCACAGGCATAACGACTCGAATGGAGCGTTTTAGAGGGCTTTCAAATTATTTCAATTTCATTTCCACTTTTGTAAAAGAATATTGAAATTCCAAATGAAAAGAACTGTGTTAGGTGCACAAAATGACATAATGAATCATTTAAGACAGTTTCCAGAAAACAGTCAAATACACTATTCCACACAAACTGGTAGCTCAGTGTGGCTACATCATTCGCCTAAGGCGAGAATGGCGGAGAGGCAACGCAGACGGCGCGCAGGCCGTGTTTACGAGGCGTTCCCAGTTGGGTGAGTCATATAGCACACTGCTAGCTTCACCCGTGACGTCATTATGACGTGTACATGCTGTATCGAAGACGACAGAGACTGCGTATTGACTTTTGCGATCGTGCTAGACGCTAAGCTGCAGTAGAGATTTTTTCCAACGAATTAAAGGAGCAGCTCATTATAATCCTCAGCTGGTATATTTACAGCAATTTTGGGAGCTATTGATGCATTTATTTTCTTCGAAAATATGAAACTGCAAAGTTTTGGAACAAAGAAGATCACAAAACTCTTTGTAATTGTAGATACGGAATTTTATCGGTCAATGTCGCAGTGACACAGTTGGTTAAAGGAAAGTATCTGATGAAAGAAGTGTTCGAAACGGCTGAGGGTCAAGTTAAAAAAAATGCGAAAATTGCCGCCAAATAGCAGCGTATAACGGAGTCCACGTTAAACTCAACGGAAGTAGGTAATTGCTCTGACAAATGATTCAGTTGTTAAAATTAAAAACAGAAATGTCTAACGCTGAAACATATTCTCTGCATTGTCGACCAGATACACATATCGTATCAGTTAAATGCAAAGTTTTGTTAACAGTATTCTTCACAATCCTAAAAGCTTACAGCGTGACTAATGACGGTGCATTTAACAAAAGGTAGTCTACACTGACACATAAAACATAGATGTACTAGGACATAACATGCCACAGATTATTTTTTCTGTTATTTTAATATCTTCATCCCAATTTCCTCGGAAATAGATTTGTTCAGTCCAGTATTCATCACCATTTGGTAACTGCAATGAAAGTACTCCCGCAAATTTTAAAATGTGTTGAATGTCAAATGATTAATGTTAAGAAAACTTCGCATTTTACTGATACAAAGAACCATTTGCAAATATTGTCAGCTCAGTATAGTCGCTTCAGACTGGTATTTGAGAAAAAAGCTCGGAAATAGATTTGTTCAGTCCAGTATTCATCATCATTTGGTAACTGCAATGAAAGTACTCCCGCAAATTTTAAAATGTGTTGAATGTCAAATGATTAATGTTAAGAAAACTTCGCATTTTACTGATACAAAGAACCATTTGCAAATATTGTCAGCTCAGTATAGTCGCTTCAGACTGGTATTTGAGAAAAAAGCTCTTTGGTCACTTACTTTCAGCAAAAATGCTGGACCTATCATGTACGTAGCAATTAAGTGAGAAGTTAAACTTATCACTAGATGTGTCTAATAAGTTCCCCGATGAGTTACGTCAAGTAAGTCAGACTGGCACCAGTCTCTCCCCATGGCGAGATAGAAAATCTTGAAAGTATGTTTGGAAGTCAGATTTAATAATTCTTACTAATAAACTAACAGCACTGGAACAACTTCAGGCACACTGATGTAGTGCTTCAATGATATTTGTACTTGGTTGACAATATGGAGGATATGCTTTGGCGTCAGACATTTCAGTCTTTCATTTTGACAACGCCTAACAACCCTACCACAACAAAGGTCAAAATTTAACAATGATTATGGTGTTGCTCACGCTGCTAAATACTGCATTTTTGGGCAACAACGAAGTTATTATGTGGCAGGTGTCATTAGAGCACAGTTAATAAAGTCATTTCATGTAGTAATGAATAAACTAGGCAACAACTTTTCGTGTTTCACACGCTGGTCTCGTTGTAAAATCATGGCTCAATCTAGGTGGTGATGATTCCAAGCTCTGATGCAAAGAGGCCTAGGTTTTATTATGCTATATTCAAAAGTTTTATAGATGCGTTTCACAAACCATTCTTGAAGATTAAACCTTTGAAAGTTAGCACAATGGCGATGTAAAAAAGTAATCAGCACTCCGAATTTAAGTTACACTTCCTTCTTATTGCTTTTGTTGCAGTATCACATAGCACACAAAACATCACTTCACAATACAAAACATACTTGAAAACATCTTCCTCACTGTTAATGTTGACATTTTATAAGCTGACTACAATATGCGTCTTTCCAACATGACGTCCAAGACTTGACTTTTTCAGGGTCCGACACTCTAAAAACTAAAAACTAATAATCGCTTACGCGCCCAAAAATCAGAGTTACAAGTATGTCAAAGATCGTAGTGACAAAAAAAGAATACACATAAGAATAGTATCATTGCAACATAAACATATCGATGTATCAAAGTACCTCTACATTAATGAAATCAAATCTGAATGTTGTCTCAGAAATATGTTAACTACTTTACGGAAACACAGTAGAATATAACTGGTATCGAGAGGTTCAGGTGAGGTGCCGTAATGGTTACGTAATTCAAGTACCATTACAAACGGAATCATTTCTGAAGGTAATTCCCTACTTGTTTCGAGTTTAAAGTGGACCCCATACCACGCTGCAAATGCCACTTGAAGAAAATTTTCGCATTAAAAAAAAACATTGCCGTTAGTAGCTTCGATTATACTACCTCCATTCCTTTACAAGTTTGTTTAACTGATTGAGCCACTATAACACGGATTCACAGAGTTCCCAAATTTACCATTTACAAACTGTATAGTGAGCAATTTTTCCAAAACTTGGAAGGTTCACATTTTCAAACAAATAAACACGTCAATAGTCTCCAAAATTGTAGTGAATATGCCAATCGAAGATATGATGAGCTGCTCCTTTAATTCATGTGAAAAAATGGCTACCGCAGTTTAGCGTCTCGAACGATCAAAAGAGTCGATACGCAGTCTCTGTCGTCTTCGAAACACCATGTACACGTCATAATGACGTCACGCGTGTCCACCAGTGTGCGATAAGACTCACCTTTCTCAGCTGGCTGAGGCACGTCAGGGCAGGAGGCACGCAGCTGGCCTCTATCTGACAGATTAGTGTCACTCAGTCTAACATATGGTGACTAGATTTCCAACATCAAAAGATGGGACACAAATTAGACGCTGCAGTGAATCAAAATTTTCTGCAAACTTTCGTTAATACTATATACACTGAAGCGCCAAAGAAAGTGGTATAGTCATGAGTATTCAAATACAGAGCTGTATAAATAGGCTGAATACGGCGTTGCGATCGGCAACGCCTATGTAAGACAACAAGTGTCTGGAGCAGTTTTTAGGTCGCTTACTGCTGCTGCAATGGCAGGTTATCATGATTTAAGTTAGTTTGAACGTGCTGTTATAGTCCACGCACGAGCAGCGGGACACAGTATCTCCGAGGTAGTGATAAAGTGGGGATTTTCCTGTACGATCATTTCACGAGTGTACCGTGAATATTAGGAATCCGGTAAAACATCAAATCTCCTACATCGCTGCAGCTGGAAAAAGATCCTGCAAGAACGGGACCAACGACGACTGAAGAGAATCGTTCAACGTGACAGAAGTGCCACCTTTCCGCAAGTTGCTGCAGATTTCAATGCCGGGCCATCAACAAGTGTCAACGTGCGGGCCATTCGACGAAACATTATCGATATGGGCTTTCGTAGCCGAACGTCCACTCCTGTACCCTTGACACAAAGCTTTACGCCTCGCTTGGGTGCGTCAGCACCAACACTGGACTGTTGATGACTGGAAACATGTTGCCTGGTCGGACGAGTCTCGTTTCAAAGTGTATCGAGCAGATGGACGTGTACGGGTATGGAGACAACCTCATGAAACTATGGACCCTGCATCTCAGCAGGGAACTGTTCAAGCTGGTGGAGACTCTGTAATGGCGTGGGGCGTGTGCAGTTGGGGTGATATGGGGCCCCTGATATGTCTAGATACGACTCTGACTGGTGACACGTACGTAAGCATGCTGTCTGATCACCTGCATCCGTTCATGTCCATTGTGTATTCCGACGGACTTGGGCAATTCCAGCAGGACACTACGACATCCCACATATCCAGAATTACTACAGAGTGGCTCCAGGAACACTCTTCTGAGTTTAAACACAATACACCCCAGACATGAACATTATTGAACATATCTGGGATGCCTTGCAACTTGTTGTTCAGAAGAGATCACCACCCCATCGTAGTCTTCTGGATTTATGGACAGCCCTGCAGGATTCATGATGTCAGTTCCCTACAGCTCTACTTCAGACTTTAGTCGAGTCCATGCCACATCGTGTTGCGGCACTTCCGCGTGCTCGCGGAGGCCCTACACGACAGTAGGTGGCTGTACGTGTTTCTTTGGCTCTTCAGTGTATGTATAGCAGATTGGTGTTAAAATGGTTTATCCTACAACTACATAGGTCATCGTACAATTTTGTTAAAACTTGCCCTAAAAAACAACAAAATACCCTGCGTTATTAACACAGCAAATATTTTATTGTTGTCACATGCAAACACAATATATCATTTTAATATAACGAGTTAACTATAGTAGACAATGATTATTACTTACATAGGTCTTATTTCTCATTCTCAATTGCCCTGGAAATTTCGCGGTGGGTAGTTTCTGAAAAGTCATTTTTCTTATATTATATAAAAGAATGTGTGCATTCAGGAGATTTATGTTTTCACATAGAATTTTATAAAAACAAACACATGAAGTGTCCTGAAAGTGAATCTTAGTTAAGATTATTTTTTTAACAGTTTTCACACTAAACCTATCGTATTCATCACTCGATAAAGAAGTTGTGATAGAGAATACGCTTTCTGCACCAGTATTAATGCCAGATAGAGCTAGCACAAACGCAGTAATAGGCTTCAAATTCGTACAACTGGTATCTTGAGATCCAAGGAAGTTGAAAATGATAGACCATTTTTACCAACAAAATTAACAGTGCTTAATGCATTTCTCACTTCACATACGTTTTTAACATGATCAACTTCTCCAAAAAGTTCTGGAACAGATAAGTTTCTTCTCATCCAGCTTCCTTATGGTCGCAGCGGTGCAGTCTATTGTCTGAGGGAATGGTTGTATTTCATTGCATGGAAAGCTAGCAACTCTTCCTCAGCAGCTAGACGCTTTTCTTCATCATTTATCATGGCACTATTTGCACGTTTAGTATCAAAAGGTATCATACTTTGTGACAAAGTTTTGCATGAAACACCTACGTTGTGTCCCTTCACATTAATGTGTCGCACAATTTCAATCGACCTCCATGGTACGAAACAATTTCTCGCTTTGTTGTTCTAATTTCAGAAATGAAAATCTACCTTTGATTTCATCACTAAAACACTTTCCTTTTGGCATATCTGTGAAAAGTCTGCAATATATCACATCAAGGAAAGTAATCTGTGTCCCTAACGGTCTAAAACCGTACTTCCAAATGTGGTGACCTGAAGCGATAGGCAGCGCACAAAGGAACCGGAAATGACAAACTGCGAGCCATGTGAAAGCAGCACAAGTACCGAACAAAGAACTTCATATATCATGCCTCGTTATGTTTTTTTATCAAAGAATATGTTTTCTTCGTTATTTGGGTATGGCCACATTTATTTTCCATTTGGTTATGCGATATGTTACTTAAAAACACAGTATTTAAAAATTTACGGGACGGTTAACGAAAAACGAGACATGATGAGTCCTGTTACTATTCTCTCCGGACGACAGACATTTAAGCTGAATAAGGGACGATCCTGTAAAATACGGAACGTCTGGTCATCCTAGTCTAACATAACAATCGCCACACTCCGTCTTTCTTTTGGTACCCTCTGCGATCGCAGCGCGCGAAGCCGCTAGGAAGTTATACTGTTGAGTTCGGCGAGATCTTGTGAAAGTGAAAGCGAATCGTAATTCTTTATATTGGTCTGTAGAATTATTTTACAAATGGGAGCGTCTGTAGCACACTAAATTGCAAGAGCAGGAAGAAGAAGACATCACATTTGCCTTTTGTGGGTTTCCTAACAGCCCTAAGTTGTGTGAATCATTACATTACAAAACAATTTATTTACGATTTTCTCTTAACCTAGAGATATTTACTGGAGAATGTCGTGTTCTGTAAGGACAAAAAACTGCTAGTAAACAGCAGAAGATCTGACCTTTTGCAGAAAGGCGTCGTATATCTGCTCAAAAACGCGAAGTTTTCTTCGCTGCACCTCCAGTCAAATCAGTGAATGTGGAAAATAGGTAACGTGTATGGAATGCAATACCTACATATTTAACGTAGCAGAGAAGCTACCACAACTGTAGCTAAGGAAAAAACACACAGACGTGATAATAAAAAAATAAAAGCAATAAAACTGTTTCCCAACACAGAAGAAACCAATTCTACACTTGTTGCTTCACATGAACAGCAAACAGCAAGAATTTTCACCACATTCGCCTTTGAAGCAAAAGTATTAGAAAGTCGAGTGAAGTGTGAGACTGTGGGAAACATTAGCATCCCTAAAAAGTTGTTATGTGTCAAGGAAAGTGTCTGTCATAATAAGAACAGACAACAAAAAATATATACTCTTCTCATGGATGAAATATGTTTTTATATTCTCTTCTTTACCGTGGAGAAAGCTGCAATTATACACATATTAGAAAGTATTTCTTCATCCTTATGTTGTGGCTTATGTCACTGAATCAAAGAGATTCGGCTTTTGTTACGTGTATTTCATGACCATTCATGTCTTGATCATTTTATAAGGCTTGGAAGTCAGAAAGTTAATAACTATTTAGCAAATTAAAATTAACGGTTAAAACAAACTTTGATATTATGGCTGCTATCTCGCCACTTGGGGCGCTAGCGCCGCACCAACTGTCAGATGGTAACAATTTTCACAGCAGTGAGTGTCACACCTGGGACTTTAGTATCAGGCAAGCGCTGCAATTGTTCCGTCTCTATTCTTCCCGACACTACCCTCTTGGGACAGCTATTGGCTTCAGGTATGGCAGCATGGCCGTTCCTGAAACGATCCTAGCAATTAATCTTAACTAAAAGTGGAACCATGTTATTGCTTTTAATATTTGTAATGATCTCTACCGAAAAACAAGCACGATTTTCACAGGCAAAAACAATGTCCAAAACGAGAATGTAAATTACTTTGCGTAATAAAAGCGAGAAGAATAAGTGATCGTTCTCCAAAAAACCTTACATCCAAAGGTACTGGTGGTATTCCCATTATAAATCGGCTCTTGCGGTAAGCAGTTATGAGTTGGAATTTCTTCCTGGTTGGTTTGGCAAGGGTCACTAAATTTATTCGCTGCATTTACAACACAATTCGAAAGGATGACAGCAAGCGGCTACAAATACATTATCTCAAAATAAACATCTCGTCTAGCTCGCTCAGCGCTCTCATGGCTTAAACTTGTGGCTGACAAGGAACATCATTAAGAAACACAAACGACTATTTCCCTGTGACATACACTCGCAGCCGATGGAAAGCCCAAATATACTTTCACAACATCATGTCAAAGAGCTCTCTCCCACCAATAAATGCATAAAGGTCATACTGTTCCAAATTCTATTAATCAGTGGCAGAGATCAGTAGTCTCCCACAAACAGAATACTTCCGACCTCTCATAATGATGAAACAGTGCTTTTAACACCCAGAACTGACAAATAAAAAAAAAAAAAAATAAGGCATCGTACACGATAAAACTGAGAATGTAAGAAGGTGATGGAACTATGCACTACATTTTATTACCTCTTGCTGTTGAAGCTACTGAAACAAAGTACATGCGGGATCTGCTAATAAAGAATATTGGCGGTGCTCGAACATCACCGTTGCATTATCTCATATGTGACAATCGAAAAGATGCATTAGCTTTCAGGCAATGGAAGGATCTCCACCAAACGGGCATAAGAATTGAAACAACAATGCGTGTGAACACAGACATAGACATACTCTTCAAAACCACAAGCGAAACGCACAAAATATTCCACAGGAAAGCAAGTAAATGCAGTGGTGGCTGCTGTGTAAGAGCACAAGAGCACGTGAATACCCTAACTTTCGACACCTTGCTTACTTGTCTTTGAAAGCTGTTAAACGTAACATAGATGCCACAATCTTAAGGATACGGCCGGCCGATGTGACCGAGCGGTTCTAGGCGCTTCAGTCTGGAACCGCGCTGCTGCTACGGTCGCAGGTTCGTATCCCGCCTCGGGCATGGATGTGTGTGATGTCGTTAGGTTAGTTAGGTTTAAGTAGTTCTAAGTCTAGGCGACTGATGACCTCAGATGTTAAGTCCAATAGTGCTTAGAGCCATTTGAACCATTTGAAAGATACGGCACTTAAATCTACTGCACTATTACTCTTGAAGGCTCTATGAAACTTGGCATCAGGTTCGCGATCACATCTTCAGTAGTGCACATTTTAAGGTGCTTTTGTGCGTGCATAACTGGGGTGACGTAACTGCCTTATGGGTCAAATACTTACGTATTTCATAAACAAAGTGCACGGTTCACGATGTGCACAGCTAGCCCTACCATTCAGCTGCAAGTTTAAGTCGGTGCCACCAGGTGGTAGCACACTGTGGCAGAAATTTATCCCCATTTGCTCAGCATAAATCCCACTACATGATACCACACTCTGCAGATATTCCAAATTACTCACTATATGATAAAATTAGATCGGATGTCGGTTATATGTTATAGTTATATTGACAGAAAAACCTATTTTGTGGGTTTCTGAATGAGTTATAATATATTGTTTTCAGTTTTATCGTACAGCAATCCATCTGAGGCCCTAAGAATCCTAAGGGCCTAAAGCACATCACCATTGAATGTGAGACTGTACCATTTATTCAGGCTTCTGAAATCTATTGATCTCATGGCGGGTCAGGTTTATCTGTACTGTAGACCCACACTGTAATTATGAAGATTAACGAAAATTTATCTCACTGGTTTCTCCGATATTCACTTACATGTGGGATTGACGATGGTGTGCCTTAGGCACTTATGGCTTTCAGTGCGTCAGTTGTATTCTAGTGTTCTAGTATTCTAGTCAAGTGACCATGTTGGTAGACATTACCACTTGAATTAATCATTTCAGCAAATGGCAGTTCCTGTTTGAAATTGGTTGTTTGCTGTGTGGGAATCAGCTTTTGCGTGCAGTGTTAATATGAACTATCTTGAATTTATTTTAAATACAATAGAAAAATAAATATGTCCAGACAGATTTCAAGACGTGCTTCGGTAACTCAGTCGGTAGAGCAATTGCCCTTCAAAGGCAAAGGTCCCATGTTCAGGTCTATGTCTGGTACGCAAGTAGAGTGATTTTGTAGGTTCTAGCTCAATAGCTCAATATTAAACTAAATTCTGTATTTTATAAGCAACTTAACAGATTTTTAAAAAATTCAATATATTTAATTAACTTAACCGATTTTAAAACATTAACTAAATACCATATTATTACAATAACTCAACTAATTATAATAACCAACTGATTTATAACTTCATTAATTAATTTACAACACAATTTAAACACAATAACATGTATTATTTAACAAAAGTAAGATATTTTGTTAAAAAATACACTGTGAATGTAAGTGAATAAATAAAATGTATTAACATTTTTCTTTTAAAAATTCAGTCTTGATCACACCATGTATGTTACAAGAACATGGGTGACCGGTTTCGGTCATATCACATGACCATCATCAGACCTGTAATTTAATTTAGAAAGCAATAGAAACCTTACTAGATTGACAATAAAATATGACAAAATGGTTATTGGGATGAAATACATTGAGACGTGTTATACCATGGCATCCTTCGAAGATGGTAGGTGGAGCACTCTTCTCAGCTGCTGTATTGTCAACTGGTGCCAGCAAGTGACGAACATACGCTTAAGTATGAAGATGGTCTGCCTACCTCTTCTCCCTCCACCTCATGTCACACAATCAGTATTAAATGGGTTCACATAATCGTCAAAACGTAAAAGAACAAAATGCAATAATAACACAAAAATAGTTATTTATAAAATAACTACCTACTTAAATATTGTATAAAATATCGATTAAAAGCTTTAAAATTACTGTACAGACAATGTATACTCAGTGTGCCCTCTATGTGCTAAGGTGGTACTATCACAATGGTTTGAAAGTCAACAATGTTGTGGAGGTCTTTGGCATTGTGGCATCATATTGATATGTGAGTTGTGTCTCGACTGCAAGTATACATCTATGTCAGGTTCAGTCTGTCTGTATTAACTTTATTTGGCACTGGAGTTATATGTAATGATGGAATGATCTGCTGCAGAGTGGTATGATATTACACAGATTTTTTAAATGTCATAGAACTGATTTATTAAAATGTAGTCATATTTCATAATATTTCTAGTTGGAAGTTTAAAATTGTGATATTAATATTTATGTACTGTTCTGAGGTACATTTCTGCTATGGATACAACTGGGTGCCTTTGAATTTTGGACAAAAGAGTACATACGTGTTCATAGAATTTCGTCAAAGAGATCATAAAAATGTTTTGCACGAAAATCCAACTGTTCATTGAGAAACACTGACGGTTCATCTCTATAATGGGCATATATCTCGATCTCCTCCAAAATATTTAATAATAAACCTTTATTAGCGTAATGATGGACTTGCAAATTCTGTTGTACCATCCATTCTGCATGCTTATTAAAAGTTATGTGAGGGCCAAAGACTGATTTTGCTCGTGCAGTACCAGATGTATGTTCTTTGTATCGTGTAGTAAAGCTTCGACCTGTTTGGCCAATGTATATTTTCTACAATCACCACATTGGATCTTGTAAACCTCTGATGTGAGAAATCTATCGTCATCATTACCTACAGTATGTCTTAATATATTTTGCAAAATATTTTTAGTTTCAAATGCTATTGTTATTTCAGAATTCTTAAACAGATTACTGATCCTATCTCATATGTTCTCCATGTAGGTCATTTTTGTGTATTTATGAGCTCCTACTAGTGGTGTACTTAGTGATTGTTGCATTTTATTAAACATAATGTCAACTTGATGTGTATCAAAAGAATTGGTCTTTGCAATCTGTTATACGAGGGCAGTTCAATAAGTAATGCAACACATTTTTTTTCTGAAACAGGGGTTGTTTTATTCGGCATTGAAATACACCAGGTTATTCCCCAATCTTTTAGCTACACAACACTATTTTTCAACGTAATCTCCATTCAATGCTACGGCCTTACGCCACCTTGAAATGAGGGCCTGTATGCCTGCACGGTACCATTCCACTGGTTGATGTTGGAGCCAACGTCGTACTGCATCAATAACGTTTTCATCATCTGCGTAGTGCCTCCCACGGATTGCGTCCTTCATTGGGCCAAACATATGGAAATCCGACGGTGCGAGATCGGGGCTGTAGGGTGCTTGAGGAAGAACAGTCCACTGAAGTTTTGTGAGCTCCTCTCGGGTGCGAAGACTTGTGTGAGGTCTTGCGTTGTCATGAAGAAGGAGAAGTTCGTTCAGATTTTTGTGCCTACGAACACGCTGAAGTCGTTTCCTCAATTTCTGAAGAGTAGCACAATACACTTCAGAGTTGATCGTTTGACCATGGGGAAGGACATCGAACAGAATAACCCCTTCAGCATCCCAGAAGACTGTAACTATGACTTTACCGGCTGAGGGTATGGCTTTAAACTTTTTCTTAGTAGGGGATTGAGTGGCGCCACACCATTGATTGCCGTTTTGTTTCAGGTTCGAAGTGATGAACCATGGTTCATCGCCTGTAACAATCTTTGACAAGAAATTGTCACCCTCAGCCACATGACGAGCAAGCAATTCCGCGCAGATTGTTCTCCTTTGCTCTTTATGGTGTTCGGTTAGACGAGGGACCCAGCGGGAACAAACCTTTGAATATCCCAACTGGTGAACAATTGTGACAACACTACCAACAGAGATGTCAAGTTGAGCACTGAGTTGTTTGATGGTGATCCGTCGATCATCTCGAACGAGTGTGTTCGCACGCTCCGCCATTGCAGGAGTCACAGCTGTGCACGGCCGGCCCGCACGCGGGAGATCAGACAGTCTTGCTTGACCTTGCGGCGATGATGACACACGCTTTGCCCAACGACTCACCGTGCTTTTGTCCACTGCCAGATCACCGTAGATATTCTGCAAGCGCCTATGAATATCTGAGATGCCCTGGTTTTCCGCCAAAAGAAACTCGATCACTGCCCGTTGTTTGCAACGCACATCCGTTACAGACGCCATTTTAACAGCTCCGTACAGCGCTGCCACCTGTCAGAAGACTATGAAACTATACGAGACGAAGCGGGAATGTTTGAAAAAATTTCACAAGAAATTTCCGGTTTTTTCAACCAAAATTGGACGAGAAAAAAAATGTGTTCCATTACTTATTGAACTGCCCTCGTAGAATAGTTGTTTCTTTTTTAATTTCATTTTCTTCAGGGGGTAATTTTAACATCCGGTGGATCATTGACTTAGAAAATGCTTTATTATATATTTGTCAGGATGACATGACCTAGCATTAATACTAACATCAGTAGTTGTAGGTTTTCTGTATGTGGCGAAGGAATGTTTGCCATTTTTATTGGATATAACGAGATCCAGAGAGTTAATACGTTTTTGACTTTCATGTTGAACTGTAAATTGTAGTTTTGGATGTACAGAGTTCAATTTTGTAGTAAACCTATCGATTTCATCTTTTGGACCATTATGAAGTATTAAAGTATCATCCACTTACCGATTATAATACAAAATTTTGTTTGCAATGTCTGAATTATTTTTAAAAAATTTTATTTCAATGTAATTTACAAACATTTACTGCGACTGTGCCAGCTAAGGAATTACCCATCGCTAAGCCATATTTTTGATAGCAGATTTTATTATTAAAGGAGAAATAATTGTAATTAAAGGTACATTCAAGTAATTCTATAAATTCAGTTATTTCATCCTTAGTCATAACCTTATGTTGTAATAAATTGTCTTTAATTATATATAAATTTATGGAAAAACAAAATTAATGATTGATAACTGTATTTTAGCTCCAGGATGGTTAAACTTTAACAAAATTAAACATTTCAATGCTTATTCAAAAAGTTTAGAACAACCGAAATATCACGATTTTATTAACAATGTAAAAAAATTCAAGATAAAATTAATTTACAAATTGTTAATGTTATTGAAAATAATGAAGAAATTATTCCATTAGATGAATTTGAAGAAAATTCAGGTGCTGTATTTCATGACTTTATTCCAGAAAATCAAGATCTTGTTAGAAATTAAATTACTAGAGGTAGACACAAAGGTATAGATTACTTTAATGTAGCTCAGTCTTATTCAACAATACCAAACACTTAGTTGGTGACAATTCAATTATTTTAAATATTTTTAGACAAGATGATACAAATTTAAAACTTATTTACCATGAATTTCTTGGTGGAGATTTTAAGTGTAATAATTTTTAAGAAATGTGTATAAAAATTTGGAAAGATGAATATGGATTTTTAACAATAGATGTGTCTAGAACACCAAATGAAGGGTAGCTTAGAAATAAAATACATTTCTTAACAACATAAACAAAAACATTAACTAAACACTAACTTTAACTTTAACATTAACTTTTAACATTCTACATGAGTATAAACATTAAAAAAATAAACATAAAAATAATTAATGTTTTTCATCACTAATAAATAGTTGCTGAGTATGATCAAAACGTTGTTAAACAAGCTAAACAAAATACAAACAAATTTGAAGAGATAAAAGAACAATTTAAGTTTTGGAAAAATCAACCAAGATCAGAATATGAGCAATATAAAAAGGAAGATCAACGTGTTACTGATGCTATTGAAAAAGTGAATCAAGGTATTGAAGATTTAGGTGAAATGTTTTAAAAGCAATTGAAGAAAATAGGGAAGTTGAAAAACAAATAATTCCATAGAAGATTTTGGAGATTTATCACCAATTAAACCATTAACAGATTGATCTGAAGATAATCCTGGAAAATATGATTATACATTGATTGAAACACAAATTCAAGATGTATTAAATAAACACCAAGAAGAAAATGAAAGTAAAAAGATAAACGAAACTAAAAGGATAAATGTTACCGAAAGAATGTTAAAATATAAACTTGTTGGTATGTTTAAATATGTTAGTAATTTACCTGTAGAATTCAATAGTGATAAATTATCAGTTGGTAAAAAAAACATATATATGTACAGATGGATTAATGAGACTTTTCACTGAAAAACAAATTACTATAGAAAATTTAAATGAAAAGTTCAATGGTGAAGATTTATCAGCTTATGCAGATATATTATTAAATTCAGGAGCATTGTATTCTGGTAATAATCTAAATAAAATAAGATCAAGTAGAGGTAATAAATATAAATATTCAATAAAACCAAATAATTATTTTCCAAACTTAAGAGAACGAGCAAGGTGGCGCAGTGGTTAGACACTGGACTCGCATTCGGGAGGACGACAGTTCAATCCCGCGACCGGCCATCCTGATTTAGGTTTTCCGTGATTTCCCTAAATCACTCCAGGCCAATGCCGGGATGCTTCCTCTGAAAGGGGACGGCCGACTTCCTTCCCCATCCTTCCCTAATCCCATGAGACCGATGACCATGCTGTCTGGTCTCCTTCCCCAAACCAACCAACCAACCAACCAAACATAAGAAGAACTGTAGATGATTCAGATATTTGTTCTGAAAAATATACTGATAAATGATTTGAATATGTTTGGTTGAATGATGTTAGACAATTAATTGATAGAATGCCAGTAAATCATGGTGAAGAACTAGCTGGAAATAATAATTATCATAATGAAAAATTTAGAATTGCACAAACGTTAACAAATAAATTTAGTGATTTAATGATTGATAATCAGAAGGGAATTCCATATTTAACTGGATTTTTGAATAATCATCCACATACATTTTGAAAAAGTGATAAATACTCAAGAGGGCTAATAAATACTTCAATTAACAAATTACCATTTGAAATGCATCTTCAAGTTTATACATTTTGTGGTTCAGGTTCAAATTAGACTAAAGATTAGCTAAAGGTGATAAAGGTATAAATCCATTAGATGATGCTTGTAAAAAACATGATATTGCTTATAGAGATAAAAAAGATTTAGATAAAATACATATAGCTGAAAACAACATCAGTTAGCTGCAAAAGAAAGAATGCATGCAAATCATGCTTCATTTGGTGAAAATCTTGCGGGTGGTAGATGAATAATGGGTATGGGAATAAATGATCATAAAAAACTTTATAAATTTTTAAACTATATAAAAAATATTTATAAATTTTTAAACTATATAAAACATATATACATATAAAACATTTTTTACTGTATAAATATTTAACTATAAAAAATCTTTATACATTTTTAAACTAAATAAAATCTTTATAAATTTTTAACTTTATAAAAAATCTTTATTAAATTTTTAACAATGAATAACTTCACAACTGATTATACTTTGCTACCTGGTGGTAAAACTAAACCAAAGTCAATTAAATTAAAGTTAAATAATGAACAATTAAATGCAATTTAACCATTTTTAACAGATGTTAAAAAAGGAAAAAAAAGAAGAAAGTTGGTGGTAATTTACTTTTTACGTTAGCTATTCCTGTTGTAGAAAACATCATTGATTATTTAACAAAAAAGATAGATAGTAAAGGCATGAAGGTGGATTTTTACCATTATCATTAGCTGTGTTACCATATTAGCTGGAGGATCTGCAGCAATTGGAAATGCAGTATTAAACAAAAAGAAAAATGATAAAGAATTAGAAGAACAAAAAAGGCACAACTTAGAAATGGAGAAAAAAGTTGGAAATGGAATAAAGATTACCCTAACACAGTAAATAATTTCGATGTAGAAACACTTACTAAACTATTAAAAATTAAAAACATTCGTGGCGTATGCATTATTGATGAATTAGTAAATTAACCATTAAAAATTGAATGTGGTAAAGTAAATTTAGATACATCTGATAGTCCTGGTACTCATTGGATTTGTTATAAAAATAATGAAAAAAATTGGTTTTTGATTCATTTTGTGGTAATATACCAAAACAATTAGTAAACCATTTACGAAAAAATGAACTATACTACAATACAGAAAGAATACAATATTTTGATTAAGCAATATGTGGTCATTATGTTTATTTGTTTTAAAATTGATATGTGAGAATTATAGTTTTAATGATATACTAGATTTAATAAAAGGAAATTTTTGGAAGTAAGATACATCTAACTAAACAAACTGAGCAAGTACTTAATATACCTACATTCAATCTAGGAAAAATTGAAGATATTATTAAAACACTTCAATCATGAATAGATCCAAAGATAACCAATGCAATTACAAATTTCAAAAAGAATTTAATGCTAGTTTTTAATTAACTAAAGGTTATATTGTTTTTAAAAACAGTAGCCATGCTAATGTAAATGATCCAATTAATGAAAAAGATGTAGTTAACAAACATTACATCTACATCTACATGTCTACTCCCCAATTCACATTTAAGTGCTTGGCAGAGTGTTCATCGAACCACAATCATACTATCTCTCTACCATTCCACTCCCGAACAGCGTGTGGGAAAAACGAACACCTAAACCTTTCTGTTCGACCTCTGATTTCTCTTATTTAATTTTGATGATCATTCCTACCTATGTAGGTTGGGCTCAACAAAATATTTTCGCATTTGGAAGAGAAAGTTGGTGACCGAAACTTCGTAAATAGATCTCGCTGCGACGAAAAACGTCTTTGCTTTAATGACTTCCATCCCAGCTCGTATATCATATCTGCCACACTCTCTCCCCTATTGCATGATAATACAAAACGAGCTGCCCTTTTTTGCACCCTTTCAATGTCCTCCGTCAATCCCACCTGGTAAGGATCCCACACCGCGCAGCAATATTCTAACAGAGGACGAACGAGTGTAGTGTAAGCTGTCTCTTTAGTAGACTTGTTGCATCTTCTAAGTGTCCTGCCAATGAAACGCAACCTTTGGCTCGCCTTCCCCACAATATTATCTATGTGGTCTTTCCAAATGAAGTTGTTCGTAATTTTAACACCCAGGTACTTAGTTGAATTGACAGCCTTGAGAATTGTACTAATTATCGAGTAATCCAATTCCAACGGATTTCTTTTGGAACTCATGTGGATCACCTCACACTTTTCGTTATTTAGCGTCAACTGCCACCTGCCACACCATACAGCAATCTTTTATAAATCGCTTTGCAACTGATACTGGTCTTTGGACGACCTTACTAGACAGTAAATTACAGCATCATCTGCGAACAACCCAAGAGAACTGCTCAGATTGTCACCCAGGTGATTTATATAGATCAGGAACAGCAGAGGTCCCAGGACGCTTCCCTGGGGAACACCTGATATCACTTCAGTTTTACTCGATGATTTGCCATCTATTACTACGAACTGCGACCTTCCTGACGGAAATCATGAATCCAGTCGCACAACTGAGACGATACCACATAGGCCCGCAGCTTGATTAGAAGTCGCTTGTGAGGAACGATGTCAAAAGATTTCCGGAAATCTAGAAATACGGAATCAACTTGAGATCCCCCGTCGATAGCGGCCATTACTTCGTGCGAATAAAGAGCTAGCTGTGTTGCACAAGAACGATGTTTTCTGAAACCATGCTGATTACGTATCAATAGATCGTTCCCTTTGAGGTGATTCATAATGTTTGAATACAGTATACGCTCCAAAACCCTACTGCAAACTGACGTCAATGATATAGGTCTGTAATTCGATGGATTACTCCTACTACCCCTCTTAAACACAGGTGCGACCTGCACAGTTTTCCAATCTGTAGGTACAGATCTACCGGTGAGCGAGCGGTTGTATATGATTGCTAAGTATGCTAAGTAGGGAGCTATTGTATCAGCGTAATCTGAAAGGAACCTGATCGGTATACAATCTGGACCTGAAGATCTACCCGTATCAAACGATTTGAGTTGCTTCGCAACCCCTAAGGTATCTACTTCTAAGAAACTCATGCTAGCAGCTGTTCGTGTGCAAATTCTGGAATATTCCATTCATCTTCCCTAGTGAAGGAATTTCGGAAAACTGCGTTCAATAACTCCGCTTTAGCGGCACAGTCGTCGGTAACAGTACCATTGGCACTGCGCAGCGAAGGTATGGACTGCGTCTTACCACTTGTGTACTTTACATACGACCAGAATTTCTTCGGATTTTCTACCAAATTTCGAGACTATGTTTCGTTGTGGAACCTATTAAAGGCATTTCGCATTGAAGTCCGTGCCAAATTTCGTGCGTCTGTAAATTTTAGCCAATCTTCGGGATTTTGTGTTCTTCTGAACTTCGCATGCTTTTTCTGTTGCCTCTGCAACAGCGTTCGGACCTGTTTTGTGTACCATGGGGGATCAGTTCCATCTCTTACCAATTTATGAGGTATGAATCTCTCAATTGCTGTTGCTACTATATCTTTGAATTTGAGCCACATCTCCTCTACATTTGCATAGTCAGTTCGGAAGGAATGGAGATTGTCTCTTAGAAAGGCTTCTAGTGACACTTTATCCACTTTTTTAAATAAAATTATTTTGCGTTTGTTTCTGGTGGATTTGGAAGAAACGGTATTGAGCCTAGCTACAACGACCTTGTGATCACTAATCCCTGTATCAGTCATGATGCTTTCTATCAGCTCTGGATTGTTTGTGGCTAAGAGGTCAAGTGTGTTTTCGCAACCATTTACAATTTTTGTGGGTTCGTGGACTAACTGCTCGAAATAATTTTCGGAGAAAGCATTTAGGACAACACCTGGATACACAAACTTTTTAACACAATTTAATAACTATGTTAACAAAGAAGGTTATAACAAGATTCTTTCAGATTTAAAGCAAAGAAATGGTATTATCGATGGTATGTTGGAAAATTATAATAAAGTAATAATCATAATGCAAAGAAATGTATGTAATGCATTAGCTAAATCGATTCACAGGAAAGTAAATATAAAACATTAGAACCACAAATTAATAAAAGCTTAGACAAAAAAGTAGGTGAAGATCTAGAAGTATTGAAATCATTTTAACTGTATTAAATTTTTCATCTATATAAATTTTTTAATCTATATAAATTTTTCATTACATAAATGGAAAAACCTAGGTCACATTTAATTCTTAAAGATGATCTTATTTATTGTTTGAAATGAAAAAGGTTTACAGAAACACATAATCCACATAGAATAACACCTAAAAAGGAAGACAAAGAATTGAAGGTATTTATACAATTTGTAAATCTAAAGATAGCCAATTCATTAAAAAAATTTTGTAGATGGTCAAAGTTTAAATTATATTCGTGAAATATAATTAATGAATTACAAAAACCTATTACAAAGATAAATTATATAGATGGTATAGATGATTTACGGCAAGCTGAACTACTTGAAATGGATTCTGGTAATTTAAAAGGAATTTCAAAAATAAACAAAGGTTATAAGTATTTATTAACCCATTAAGTCCCAAATTAATTTTTTTTTAAAATTGAATCTTTTATTCGTTTATTATAATGTACATAGTGTATGAACCACAGTAAGTACAAAAATAGCCAAAGAATATTTATACATCCTGATATAATGGCCGTCCTCAAAATAGGACACTGGGATCTAACAGTATCGTATACCATACTAAACTGTATTCAAGTCTTAACTATTTATTTCTTGTGAAATGGTACAAAACACTTCACACACAGTGTTACATGGCATTTAACACAATATGTTTTTGGTTTCCCGTTGCATTTAGCTCTTACACATCTTCTTTGCGTGCGTCTTTTGTCAATCTTATGACCAATTCCATCAAACCTGATGTCTGGTATCACTCTCAACTGACTTGATGGGTACTCCATTGGATGTCCAATATTCGGTCTTCAAGTGTCCAATTTCAGGTATGTAACTGTAACAGCACGTCTGAAATCCAGTAAATTCTGTGCATTTTTCCGATGTACTTGTTTGTAGAAGAGTCAGGCAATTATGGGGGCCATTTCCAGCAAACGTGTAATAGGACCCAGTACCATTTTTTCCCTCTAATTACCATCGCATATTTTCCACTTATCCAGTCATGGTCGTCAACACCTCCCATGTACGCGTTATACGACTTCAAAACAGCAGGTTGTAGCACTTGTGTCTCCTTACTTGCTTGTCTACTGTACCGGGTAGCTGCTTCCAAAGGTTCAACTTGGTCAAAATTTGTACCAATTGTAACACATCTGTTGTCATGCCATCGAACAAATAAGACTTCACCATTCCTGTCGAACTGGTAGTCATAACTTCCTTGAAATGTCTTTTTCAGTTCCTTGCTGCTCACTAGTGGACAGTCACCAACTTCATTCTCTCTGACAGTCCCAGTTGCTCGAAAACCCAAATTTCTCAGATGAATCAGAAGATCTCTACTATTGAAGAAATTGTCAAAGTACACACAGTGATTCTCGGGTTTTTCAATGCAGTCCAACATGTTTAGGAGTACTCTTAGTCCCAATAGTAGGTCATCCCTTGCAATATCTTCTGGATCCTTTCTACAGTATAAATCAAATTTGAAACAGTAGCCACTTGCTCTTGCTCCACAAAGAGACAACAACTTATAGCCAAATCTAATAGGCTTTATATATATATATATATATATATATATATATACACTCCTGGAAATGGAAAAAAGAACACATTGACACCGGTGTGTCAGACCCACCATACTTGCTCCGGACACTGCGAGAGGGCTGTACAAGCAATGACCACACGCACGGCACAGCAGACACACCAGGAACCGCGGTGTTGGCCGTCGAATGGCGCTAGCTGTGCAGCATTTGTGCACCGCCGCCGTCAGTGTCAGCCAGTTTGCCGTGGCATACGGAGCTCCATCGCAGTCTTTAACACTGGTAGCATGCCGCGACAGCGTGGACGTGAACCGTGTGTGCAGTTGACGGACTTTGAGTGAGGGCGTATAGTGGGCATGCGGGAGGCCGGGTGGACGTACCGCCGAATTGCTCAACACGTGGGGCGTGAGGTCTCCACAGTACATCGATGTTGTCGCCAGTGGTCGGCGGAAGGTGCACGTGCCCGTCGACCTGGGACCGGACCGCAGCGACGCACGGATGCACGCCAAGACCGTAGGATCCTACGCAGTGCCGTAGGGGACCACACCGCCACTTCACAGCAAATTAGGGACACTGTTGCTCCTGGGGTATCGGCGAGGACCATTCGCAACCGTCTCCATGAATCTGGGCTACGGTCCCGCACACCGTTAGGCCGTCTTCCGCTCACGCCCCAACATCGTGCAGCCCGCCTCCAGTGGTGTCGCGACAGGCGTGAATGGAGGGACGAATGGAGACGTGTCGTCTTCAGCGATGAGAGTCGCTTCTGCCTTGGTGCCAATGATGGTCGTATGCGTGTTTGGCGCCGTGCAGGTGAGCGCCACAATCAGGACTGCATACGACCGAGGCACACAGGGCCAACACCCGGCATCATGGTGTGGGGAGCGATCTCCTACACTGGCCGTACACCACTGGTGATCGTCGAGGGGACACTGAATAGTGCACGGTACATCCAAACCGTCATCGAACCCATCGTTCTACCATTCCTAGACCGGCAAGGGAACTTGCTGTTCCAACAGGACATGCACGTCCGCATGTATCCCGTGCCACCAAACGTGCTCTAGAAGGTGTAAGTCAACTACCCTGGCCAGCAAGATCTCCGGATCTGTCCCCCATTGAGCATGTTTGGGACTGGATGAAGCGTCGTCTCACGCGGTCTGCACGTCCAGCACGAACGCTGGTCCAACGGAGGCGCCAGGTGGAAATGGCATGGCAAGCCGTTCCACAGGACTACATCCAGCATCTCTACGATCGTCTCCATGGGAGAATAGCAGCCTGCATTGCTGCGAAAGGTGGATATACACTTTACTAGTGCCGACATTGTGCATGCTCTGTTGCCTGTGTCTATGTGCCTGTGGTTCTGTCAGTGTGATCATGTGATGTATCTGACCCCAGGAATGTGTCAATAAAGTTTCCCCTTCCTGGGACAATGAATTCACGGTGTTCTTATTTCAATTTCCAGGAGTATATATATATATATATATATATATATATATATATATATATATATATATGGTCGTTACTTACCTCAGCAACAAATTCTGGTAAAATTACCACGTTCTAAAAAGAAAATACATCAGCAGTAGCAGAGTTTCATATTCGAACGTGCAGCAATACAAATAACTGAAATGATAACACCAAGTCCCAGTGTCCTATTTCGAGTACACCAAATTTTAAAACAATGGAACACAATGAATATAGCTTGTAACGGAACTGAAATGATGGTGGGCTGACAGTAATTTGGAGCCCGCGCGTCGGAAACGGGCGCGCTGGTGTGAGACTGCCAGGGAGTGCACCCTGATGCCATCTATTGGCGAAACTGGGAATTAGCGCTGCCTGTCAGACAATGCACCAAGCTCTCGGAGTCAAATGTATTCTTTTTCTTGGTAATTATAAGTTATTACTGTATGATTTAATGTTATAAAGCGCTAGTAGTAAATTATTATGACTGGTATGAACTCCAGGGTAATAAATATAAATATTCTTAAATACTAAATGATTTCGGTGAAAAGGTGGTAGGGGAGCGCCCCCACTCTTGCTGATACGAGCGTAGCTAGAGGTAGCTGGAGACACAGGGACTGAACAATGGAATGGCCTGGGGAGTGTTGACGTGACCAGACGTGCGTAACTGTGCTCACGCAAAAGTGATTGTGCAACAGCGAAGAGGCGAATATCGTCGCCGTTTGTGGAGTGGAACGCGACGAATGGTTGTCGAAGCCGTCTCTATGCCACTGGGGCTGATTGTAAGAGTTCCTGCGCCCAGATTTTATGGCGGACGTGCAGTAGCTTATACGAGTGCTACAGCTCGTAGTTCCAGCCGCCATTAAGGGCATGAGGAATGCGTCAATAAAGTTTCCCCTTCCTGGGACAATGAATTCACGGTGTTCTTATTTCAATTTCCAGGAGTGTATATATATATATATATATATATATATATATATATATATATATATATATATGTATGTGTGTGTGTGTGTGTGTGTGTGTGTGTGTGTATACATTTGAATTACAAAAAACAAATACTAAAAAAAAAAGGTTGCATCGTGCGAGATTCGATCCGGAAGACTTTCGGATTACGAACCCGAGCACTTACCGCTACGCTACGATGCTGTAGAAAACTATTAATCGTAGAGAGTATTTGACCGTAACGGTTTCTTTTAATTGTCGATTTTCCTGACAATGGCTGAGAAGTGCATCTTGGTGCTTTGCCATATTACACCTCTGGCCACGAACTTCTATTATGTGCAGTATGAATGGAATCTGAATCTCACAATTGGCAGCCTCCCCTTGTTAGTTGAAAAAGTTCTAAGAAAGAGAGCTAAGAAAGTTTATGTTAAATGGTTAGCACGCAGCAGTTGGATAAATAAAGATAAAGTAATTTTATTAAGAATAAGTTTACTATATAGTTTAACACTTCGGGTCCTGAGCCATTGCGCGCCGGTGACTACCATAAAGACTTGCTGATTTTAATGTATTTTAAAGTACTACAACTCATGAAAGGTTTCAGTTATAACAACAAAATTACTCATATTGAAAAATCTAGACATTCTTGTTTAAAACCATATACAATACCTTTCTCTTGAATTATTTACATGCCTTTGACAAGCATTACTATTATAACATTGTTTTTGAAAAAAGGAAAAATTAGTCAAAGGTATATTAACTGCATTTTCTGGAAGGATATTTTTTTATTTTACACAAAAATTGTAATTATGATGGATACAGTATGTCTTATCGACAGTAACCTCCTGTAACTATTTTAGGATGCAATTTTGCTTTTGTGCGGTAAATTTTGGAACACAGCATTTTGCACAATGCTACTTTACATTCACTACACTGGTAGCTTGTGTCTTCTCCCCACACTTTTCCAGTCAGTTTCTTTCCTCTCAGAAAACACACTACACATTGTTTTTGTTTCTGTTTCTTACCTACTTCTGTCTCAATCTTTTCCAGGAAATCATTTCCAGTTGATAGTCTTGAGAGTCCAGATGGACTAGGTTGGGGTTCAAGATCTTTGCTTTGTGCAAGATCTGCACAGATAACTGTCATGAAGTAAGATGTTGTGAGGCGTTTTCCAGTAACCTTATTGTATAATATGCAGGAATTTACAATCGCCATTAGTATAACATGGAATGCCAACTTTCTCCAGCACTTCACAGTTCGGTGTTCAAATGCGCTGTATGACAATCGCTGATCTGATAAGTCAACACCAAACTTGTTTTCATTGTAGTCCACTACACAGGCTGGCTTTGACTTCTCTCTTCCTCTCTGATAAGTGAAAGTGACCATCTCAACAGTGTGCCTTGTACTTATCATATGCACATTTCTATGTCCTTCCAACACAGTGCTAACATATTTCTTTTACGCCTGAAAATAAGTTCACCTCGCTGAAGGTTCGGATCTTTTATAGCATGAGGCAATCCCCGCCAAGATTTTCTTGTTGTTCCCACAAGAGCAGTTTTTGCCGCTTCCAGTTCTGAAGCAAGTCTTGGACTTGTGTAGTATCAGTCCATACACAAAGTGTAGCCTTTTCCTGACAGATTTGCAAGCAATGTTTTTACCAGAGTCACTGTGTCAGACCTTTCACCCGCGTAAATAGAGAAATTCCAGATGTAACCTGTGTCAGATTTGGATAACATACTGTTTCATACTGTATTTATTTGGTTTTCGTGGCATGTACAGTTTGAAATACACAAGACCTCAAAATTTACACATGCCTTCATCCATTGTAATGTTTTGAGATGGTGTACACGCACGCTGGAAATTGGCGCACACATTATCTAGGAGGGGTGTCACCTTGTGCAGTGGGTCATAGCCAGTTTCTCCTTTCCTCTTAGCTAAGGCATTATCACTAATGTGGAACTTTCTCAAAATAGAAAGAAATCTGTCACTACTCAAGATGTTTGGACAGAAATTACATGACACAACAGTGTTCTTGGACCAGTGCTCTCGTATACATGGCCTCACACTTACACACATATGGACTACAATTGCCAGAAACTTCCTTATTTCCATAAGTGTAACTTCTTTACACTTTGATTATGAGCAGGTGGGTGAAAGGGAGTTTGTGCTTCGTAATTTCCTGATGCACTGTTGAGCATACAGATTACTTTGTTCCTTTATATGTTTCATCATACTGTCTGTCAGGAAATACGAAAAAAAATTCTAGAGGTGAACTGTTCTGGTCTAAACTGACAACATTGCATATTCCAGATTGTCCTCAGAATAGATCGATATCTGGTGCACGATCAGTAGTCGTCCAACCTTCCTCAGAATCAGTGCGGCCCGCAGGTCTCGGCTTCCCCCTCGCCGTCAGTCTTGCTCGTCCTTCAGGCACAATATCGACGAGATTACTTGCTGCTGAAGTGGTTCGAAACCTGCTCTCCTCTCCTGAGTCTATCAGAAGAGTAGTATTTGTAAATAAAATCATCATTATGTACTGAGAGTTTTTTCGGTGAAAATCTGAACAAAAATTATACATGTTTTGCTGTCACAATTCTATACCTGAACTGCCAGAAACTTCTTCTTGAACGTAGTCCACAACATCATCAGACTCATCTACAATATCTTCCTCTGACAAATCAACGTCACTTTCTTCTAAATCACGATATAACTCGTGAGCAATTTCTTCGTCCATCAAGCCGCGCTTCACCATGTCGACGCTACTGAGACCGCGCGGGAAAAAATCGCACCCTTCCACAGCATGACTGCTCCATCTAGTGACCAATATTCGAACTATATTCCATGCAGCGACTCCCAGAGAAGCGGTAGTCATAAGACTGCACAAAAGAAGGAAATGGAAGAACGAGAACATGCTGCCATAAAATTACGGGCGCCGGACTTTCGGACAGGCTGCGCACGACCGTATCTCCAAAACTAATTATCATGTTTGTAATCTTAATCAGTGCTCGCTGCCAAGCGCCGCCGCCATCTTGCGCGCGCACTAGCGGCGCGGTCACGTGCTCTGGCAAACTGTATGCACTGCAGGGGGGGGGGCTGCGCCCCCCCATGACCCCCCCCTGCCAAAAAAAAACTTCCTGAGTAACGCGTTCGCCCGGGCTACGCTACAGGTCAATGTGTCACCTCATTCAATTTATTTATGAAAATACAGTGTACAATCTCCAACAAATTTAATGTATTCACAAATTGTGTTACAATCGTTTAATTTATTGAAAAATTTTTCTTTTGTTGGTAAATGTGTTTCTTTAAATTTTTTCCAAGAATCCATATAATCATATGGATAAACACCTTTTCTAATTACTAAATTAAATATTTCTGGAGAAAAATATTTTTTAATATTTTTTATTGATTTTTCTTTAAATTTGATGAAAGTTTATTGAGAGAAGAAGCCATAAATATAAATATATCAGCAAATCTTATTTTTAAATTTTTTGTATGTTTATCAAACCTAATGTATTTATTTTCATTGTTTGTTATTAATTATATTTCTTTATTATCATAACCAAGTTCTTTTACAAAAAGATGAAAATCATAATCAGATAAATAATGTATATAAATAGGTACAAAATCATGTGGTTGTAGTTTTAAATTACATTATTGCACAAAGGAGCAATATATTTTTCAGTTGGATGAACATGTTGACGAAATTTTTTATTACTTTTTGTATAATGATATTTATACAATGTACAAAATTTAGAATTATTATGTATTTTGTTTTCTTCAAATGTAAGTGGTTTCATTTCTTGAATTTCAGAATAAATTTTTCCAGTTTCTTCAACTACTTGTTTTATATATTCAATAAATCTGTAATGACAATTTGGTCCTCTATAAACAACAGGATCTCTATAATTTCCATATATGTATTTTATGTAGTAACAAAATCCACTTGGTTCATGTTTTTGTTATTTCGTTGTATATGGTTTTTCTGGATTTCGTTCACAATTGTCCAGATTTAAAAATAAACTTTCAAAATCAACATAAATTACAAAACGAACCTTTTGTGTACATTGATAATTTCTAAAACATACACCTTTTCCTACACCTGGCATTTCAACTTTTAATGGTTTTTAGTTAAATGGTTTCATTTTATGTTAATCAAATTTTTCTTTACTACTGAAATGTAGTAAACATAAATCACAAATACATTTTGCTTCTTCAGGTTTATTGACTTGACTTGATACAAGTCTAGATAAATGTAACAATACGGTGAATTATTATCTTGCTTGAGATAAAGTAGATTTACATGTTTTCCTTCTTACATTTTGTAATTTTTAATGGACTTACTTGAAATTCTTCATCATGAAATGAATAAACATTAATAGATATGTTCATTATATTTCCTATTTTTGGAATATGAAAAACTGATGCTGGAAATTAAATATTTTCAAGTTTTTTGTCAATATCAAGACCAAAATCTTTATACTTTGTTATTCTTTCAGCATTTTTATCTACAGGATACAAGGCTGATTTTATAGCCCACAGAAAACACATTTGATCATTATTTTTCACACTAAAACATGCTTTTTTTATTTTTAATTTTATCTGGTAAATCAATGTAAGATGATCATTTTAGTGGAATATATTTATTAATTGCTAGTTGTAAACCAATAATTCTATTTAATATCCATCCTGATCCTTGTGCTTGAAAGTTAGATATTTTTTCTAAAATATCCCTTTACCTTGTTTAAATTTTATTGCTAAAGTCTTTTTCTGTCATAATAATCCAGTTTCGTGTTAGTTATCCAAATTCTTGAACTTTTTCATTTATTTCATTTGTTTGTAGTTTATATTCAGAATATAAATTAAAATATATCTTTATACCATGATGTATTTACAAATAGTCTTTAACAATTTAAAAAACTTCTGTGTTTACTGCAGTTTGAAATGATTAGGAACAAGTATATCTATACTTTTTTTCAAAATTTATAGTTTATAATCAGTTTTCATTGCTTTTTCAACTAAGTAATCTTTAATTCTATTTCTATCTCTTGGTTTCAGTTTTACAAATATATTTGTAGAAAATGGATATATTTTTTAATGGTTTATCTTCTTTAGTTAGAAAAACATCAATAGTATTGTAATATGGTAACTTTTTCCAAAGATCTTCACTTACTTCAGGTGTATAATTTCTAACAATATTTGTATTTTTTTCACTTACTTCGGGTGTATAATTTCTAACAATATTTGGTAACTGTTTCCAAAAATTATCACTTACTTCAGATGTATAATTTCTAACAATATTTGTAGTATTTTCACTTACTTCATATGTATAATTTCTAACAATATTTGGTAACTGTTTCCACAAATTATCACTTACTTTAGATGTATGTATAACATTATTTGTATCATTTTCACTTCCATCAGGTGTGTAATTTCTAACAATATTTGATAACTATTTCCAAAAATTATCACTTACATCAGATGTGTAATTTCTAACAATATGCGTAATATTTTCTCTTCTGCCAGGTGTATTATTTCTAACAATATTTGTATGATTTTCATTTACTTCAGGTGTATTATATCTCACAGTATTTGGTAACTGTTTCCAATAATTTTCACTTACATCAGATGTGTAATTTCTAACAATATGTGTATTATTTTCTCTTCTGCCAGGTGCATTACTTCTAACAATATTTGTACGATTTTCATTTACTTCAGGTGTATTATATCTAACAATAATAGAACGATTTCTAACAATAAACTTAATTAAATCGGCTTTTCTTAAATTTGAATATCCTCGAAAATTATTTACTTTACAAAATTTATGAAGAGTTGCAACAGTAAATTGTTGTTGTTGTAGTTCAGTAGCAATGTATGTACCCATTTCGCTCTTTTATTTATTACAAAGAAATTAAATAGATTTGTAAAAAATGTTTTTTAACAAAATTATTATTAACAGATGGATAAGGATTATTATTTAATAGATAATTAATCAAAAAGAGAATTAGTTTATTATTTAGTTAACAATCAATTAGTTTTTGAAAAACTTATTTTTTAAAAGAATTAATTTACTAATTAGTATAACAATCAATTAGATTACTATTTAGTTTAAGAATGTATAAGTTTTAATAATTTTTTAATTAATCATAAAGGATTATTATTTAATAAATGATAATCATAAAGTTAAAGCTTTCTTAATCTTAATATATTCTAAAGTACATTTCTTACATGTTTATTATGGTTATCTTTATGTGAAGGGTTTATAGAGAAACAATTTAAATCTTTAATTGGTTGACAACTTTTCATTTCATTGTAGATGTAGATGTTTCTTCAGTTACAACTTCTTCGTTATTCATTCTAGGTGTAGATTTTTGTTCATTATTCATTCTTAATAATATTTTTAATGTTCTTTATTTCGATTTCGTCGTCAATGTTCCTTAAAATAATATTTATCGACACTTTTTCCACATACACAAGGAATTCTATTTTTATTGTAATTTTTTACATGATATTTATTTACACATGATCTACATATAGTTCTATAACCATCTTTTGTGTTCGTCTGTAAAGTAAAATTATCAATTGATTTCTCTGCATTACAATATTTACAAAATTTAAATTTCACAGAAGACTCTTGTCGAACATGCTCCATTTTCACATAAAATTTTTTTAGATATCTGAAAAAGAAATTTTTTTATAATATTTACAATTTAGAAAGAATTGAAAATATAATTAAACAACTTCAATCATCAATAGTACCAAAGAATGCTGCTTCATCTTGAGCATCAAACAAATCAAAAATATTATTTATTTTAACGGTTTCTGGTACTTTATTTTTAATAATCATTTTACAAAGTGGACAATTGTCTTTTCACATCCATTAATACATTTTTTCTGAAAAATTTAATTGGAGTTTGTTTTAACAAATTGATTATTATTTTCATTACTTAAACAAGTAGGACAATCACTATATTTTACAAACAGCTCAATTAGTTCATAAGTATCTTTTAGTTTAGTTTGTATTTCGTTTAGATTCCCCATTTATAAGAAATAATTTTTATTAGATTTATATAGAATAAAAAAATTATTTTCAATGAATCATTTAGCTATAAGTTCAAAATTACAATTTTTTATAAATATTTTGAATACAAAGTACAAATTTATTTTTGTAAAAACTAATAAAAATTTTTCTATATAAATGGAAACTATTGTAATCGAGAAGCCCAACAATTTAAGTATTTCTGAAGAAATTAAAAAAGTAAATGAGCTAGAGATAAATGTTTTGTATGATATTATGAACTGTGAATATTTAAATAGTAGATATAGAGAACAACTTTGTCTATAACTCAATAATGGATTTAAAGTTATTTTACCAAAAAGATTTCCTAAATTAATTGGTGATTTGATTTTGAAATAATTTAAAAAAAGGACAAATAAAATTGAAATATAAAGGAATGAAGAAACTTAAAAATAGAAATATCGAATTTTATGATATAGAATTTACAATGTAAAATTTTTAAAATAATGTACTTTTGTTAACTAACACATTTAGTTGCTAACTTATGTTCACAATGTGCTTTTTTTAAAATAATGTACTTTGTTAACTAATACATTTTAATTAATTTACTTATGTTCACAATGTGATGTTTTAAAAATAGTCTACTTTTGTTAACTAATTTATTTTATTTATTTACTTACATTCACAGTGTAAATTTTTTAAAAATAACTGACTTTTGTTAAATAATATGTGTTATTGTGTTTAAATCTTGTAAATTAAATAATGAAGTTATAAATCAGTGGGTTATTATAATTAGTTGACTTATTGTAGAAATTAGGTATTTAGTTAACGTTTTAAAATCAGTTAAGTTAATTAAATATACAGAATTTTTAAAAATCTGTCAAGTTACTTATAAAATACAGAATTTATTTTAATATTGACCTAGTGAGCTCGAAGCTACAAAATGATTCTACTCACACAGTTTTGATGTACCAGGTAGTTTAATACTATAGTTCAATTCTTTTATCTTGGTGGCTCGCGCATGCCGCCCAGATGCGGGAGATTGCTGTGTTGCCAGTTGCACACGGCGCACGCGTGAAGAGAAGCAGCGCCATAGTGTAGCATAGTTCGCAAGCTTACGTTTAGCGTGTAGCGCACAGTTTATGAAGGAAAGCCACCATGGCCGCATTAACTCTGTCGCTGCTACACAGACGTACTCCCTGCATTCCACGCTGTGCGCGATTTTGTCACTGCACTGCTCGTCTGTGCAGAGACATGGCGTTCTGACTGCTTTGACACACTTATCATTCGATTTCACAAAAACTATTTGGCCCAAAAAATAGAATTTTACACATCTTCTTGACTGATACCTTCCCCCCATAAATGACTTAATTTTGTTTCGATGTTCAATGCAGTTATTATGCAGCATTAAGTATAGTAAACCATTGCACGAAATTTTGAAGAGTTTGCAGAGGTAAAAGTCCATAGAGTATACTTTCCATATGGTCTATTTTAGTTGCCACAATGTTGAGAATGAAATGTGGATGAGATACCTAAATTTCATATAAAATTTACTGTATAACAATATCTCATTTAATTTAAGTACCACATAGGTGTCGTATGTAATATTGAGAAATATTCCATCTTTCGCGACTGTAACAAAAGTTTTATTTACACTAGCCATGTTAAGCTTTATTTTAAAGCACTTCAATCAATCAAAAGGAAGTAGACAAAATACATTAACCAAAACTGTGGACTTACAAAAACATTAGGACTTGAACATACCGTCTATCAGTGAAGTGCTCTGAGCTATGTCAAATATAATTTTTGTGTGTGGCACACACAAACATCATTTATTTGCTAAAACACTGATCAGCCAACACAAACGTTGAATATTGTGTTACCACAGCACAAAACTACGAAAGGTGACTTGGCAATGGAGGAGACAAAATACTTTCCACTGATGATTTTTCAAAAGAGAGAACAGCATCTGGTCTAAATAAGTCACTTATTACAGTTGCAGAAGAGGAATATATTTCAATACCATTGGTAAAACTGCGACTGTGGAACAATAACAAGAAAGAGAACATGAGTACCATGGTGTATGTGCCATACCTTTCATTGATTGAAGTGCTTTAAAATAAAGCCAAACATGCCTGGTGTAAATAAAACTTTTATTACAGTCGCGAAAGACGGAATATTTCTCAGTATTACACACGACACCTATGTGGTACTTAAATTAAATGAGATATTGTTATACAGTAAATTTTATATGAAATTTAGGTATCTTGTCCACATTTCATTCTCAACATTGTGGCTACTAAAATCGACCATACGGAAAGTATACGCTATGGACTTTCACCTGCAAACTCTTCTAAATTTCGCGCAATGGTTTACTACATTTAATGCTGCACAATAACTGCGTTGAACATCGAAACAAAATTAAGTCATTTATGGGGGGAAGGTATCAGTCAAGAAGACGTGTAAAAATTAAATTTTTGGGCAAAACAGTTTTTGTGAAATCGAATGATAAGTGAGTCAAAGCAGTGGGAACACCATGTGTCTGCACAGGCGAGCAGTGAAGTGATGACAAAATCGCACACAGCGCGGAATGCGGGGAGCACGTGTCTGCAGCAGCGAAAGGGTTAATGAAGAGACAAAGCACTACAAATTTCAAAAAATTGCATTCAAACAAATAAAATTCATGAAGTAAGACACTTCAATATTGTTTTTAAATAAAGAAAATATTAAGCACCACACAAGGTTTGAACTCATAACCTTTCACATAGCAGCCCAACACCTTTTTTTTTTGCATTTTTTCGTTATTGATCGTTGTGTTTGGTCGTTGCGGACGTCGCAAGACATCCTGTTCAAGTTCTGTGGTTGATCCTTCCACTCAGTTTTTTATTACAGAGGCCAACCGGATCTACCACATGGGCGATACCTTAACCGTTACGCTAACGCAACTCGTCTGACATCAAAACTCCATGAGGATCTTAACACGTCACGCAAAATACTGACAAACACTGTTGGTGTGATTATGAATTACTCATGCTTCCTCGAAGTACAATAGGAAATAAACAATTACCGCTGTTCTTTATTGCTAAAAAGCGGTTCGTGAGATTGATACAAACACCATTCCTTGCTATCGCTCGAATTAAGAGTCTTATTGCTTGTTTGGTTTAATTAATTAATAGAATATGAAGCAATTGGTATAAAGAATGCTTTTTTTCAAACATTCTATAAAAGAAAATCTGCCATCAAGACATTGCTTTTGTTCTATTACTTTGTTTATGACTGAACGTTTCTAAAACTGAGGACACTCGTCCGTACTCTGCACTGCAGTTGAGATCTGGCAACGTCGTTTTCTGTTCATTGGCTGACTGTGTTTTGTGACGTCAGATGTGCAGAACGAACCTAAACTCGGCCGCCAACATAAATGACGCGCACTTTAGCGCACACTCTGCTGCAGAGTGAAAATCTCATTCTGGGAACAGAAAAGTAAATTACCAGAGAAAATCAGCTGCAAAGGAACTATGGGCTCCAAGACCAGATCCATTGATAGAGAGAGTGGCGAAATCAAATGAGCGTAACTCCAACCAAACATTTAATGAGGAAGTGTACAACTATCAGAAGTTGGTGGGTATGTGTGCAGCGTAAGAATATCTGATTTTCAGCCTGGAAGTAAATTCGTGGACTAATACATCTGTTAGGGATTGTGTACATTCGTCTGAAAAAATTGAAAAGCATGAAAACTCCCACTTACATAAAATGAGAAATGGAGAGTTGCGAACACATACACATTATTTTGAACTTGTCCTAAACTACACTTAATTATGTAAAAAACAACAAAATTCAACAAAAACTTTCTTTTGTCAGATAAGTTAGGAATATTATTAACATTATTATTACTGTTGTTATCGTTATTATTATTATTATTATTATTATTATTATTATTATTGGCAGTGCCTGTAGTTGTATAAATCCACTGATAAACATAAGTGTTATATAGCAGATGCCTTTAATTTCACACTCTCAAATTTATCTGAATTTGTGAACACCCAGAATGCATACTCACAAGCCGCCAGTGACTAAATGCATATCTTAACCTATGGTTAAGAGAAACATTACATACAGGACATACTAAAGTAAACATTTATTTCTGTGATTGGATTCACTGTATCTTTGGCATTATCCATCTCTGCCAACAAGTCATTTCAGACATCCACCATATTTCAATATACACTCCTGGAAATGGAAAAAAGAACACATTGACACCGGTGTGTCAGACCCACCATACTTGCTCCGGACACTGCGAGAGGGCTGTACAAGCAATGATCACACGCACGGCACAGCGGACACACCAGGAACCGCGGTGTTGGCCGTCGAATGGCACTAGCTGCGCAGCATTTGTGCACCGCCGCCGTCAGTGTCAGCCAGTTTGCCGTGGCATACGGAGCTCCATCGCAGTCTTTAACACTGGTAGCATGCCGCGACAGCGTGGACGTGAACCGTATGTGCAGTTGACGGACTTTGAGCGAGGGCGTATAGTGGACATGCGGGAGGCCGGGTGGACGTACCGCCGAATTGCTCAACACGTGGGGCGTGAGGTCTCCACAGTACATCGATGTTGTCGCCAGTGGTCGGCGGAAGGTGCACGTGCCCGTCGACCTGGGACCGGACCGCAGCGACGCACGGATGCACGCCAAGACCGTAGGATCCTACGCAGTGTCGTAGGGGACCGCACCGCCACTTCCCAGCAAATTAGGGACACTGTTGCTCCTGGGGTATCGGCGAGGACCATTCGCAACCGTCTCCATGAAGCTGGGCTACGGTCCCGCACACCGTTAGGCCGTCTTCCGCTCACGCCCCAACATCGTGCAGCCCGCCTCCAGTGGTGTCGCGACAGGCGTGAATGGAGGGACGAATGGAGACGTGTCGTCTTCAGCGATGAGAGTCGCT
Source organism: Schistocerca piceifrons (assembly GCF_021461385.2). Taxonomy (NCBI): domain Eukaryota; kingdom Metazoa; phylum Arthropoda; class Insecta; order Orthoptera; family Acrididae; genus Schistocerca; species Schistocerca piceifrons. The sequence goes on along the minus strand of NC_060149.1, from coordinate 175,298,121 downwards.
TCTGCCTTGGTGCCAATGATGGTCGTATGCGTGTTTGGCGCCGTGCAGGTGAGCGCCACAATCATTACTGCATACGACCGAGGCACACAGGGCCAACACCCGGCATCATGGTGTGGGGAGCGATCTCCTACACTGGCCGTACACCACTGGTGATCGTCGAGGGGACACTGAATAGTGCACGGTACATCCAAACCGTCATCGAACCCATCGTTCTACCATTCCTAGACCGGCAAGGGAACTTGCTGTTCCAACAGGACAATGCACGTCCGCATGTATCCCGTGCCACCCAACGTGCTCTAGAAGGTGTAAGTCAACTACCCTGGCCAGCAAGATCTCCGGATCTGTCCCCCATTGAGCATGTTTGGGACTGGATGATGCGTCGTCTCACGCGGTCTGCACGTCCAACACGAACGCTGGTCCAACTGAGGTGCCAGGTGGAAATGGCATGGCAAGCCGTTCCACAGGACTACATCCAGCATCTCTACGATCGTCTCCATGGGAAAATAGCAGCCTGCATTGCTGCGAAAGGTGGATATACACTGTACTAGTGCCGACATTGTGCATGCTCTGTTGCCTGTGTCTATGTGCCTGTGGTTCTGTCAGTGTGATCATGTGATGTATCTGACCCCAGGAATGTGTCAATAAAGTTTCCCCTTCCTGGGACAATGAATTCACGGTGTTCTTATTTCAATTTCCAGGAGTGTATTTCAAACGCAAGCCCGGCCCTTGTGTATCCTAGTTATCTACTCCGTTAGCAAATCAGAATTACGGCTGCAGCCTGGAGATGAACCCCATAATTTTATCGTTACAACAGCTCCGTTTTCTCGCTACCTCGCCGGCGGCGACGTTCATGGTTTTCAGGCGTCTCTTCCTCAGACTGTCATGGCTTTTTGCTACGCCATTTTGGCTTTGAAGCATAGCTTCTTTTGCTTTTACTACATTCCTCTACATTCGTGTTCATACGGTCGGTACTCCTACTTCGGTACTGGCGCGTGTCGTAGGTAACACGCTCTTTCTTCTTCTCATGCTCTAAAACAGCTAGGTCAGCTCGAATTAATCTTAAAGTTTCCACGTCCTTCTTTTGGACACCAAGGATCGTTTGTTTTAGCACTGTTGGCATCGACTTTAATTATAATTGGATGTGTTCGCCGCTGTTTGCGGATGAGCCAGACATCGATTCTTTTCACGAATTATGTGCAACTGGAAACATTCGAGCTCTAGTAATGCTCAAGTGTACGCTGTTCTGTTACGCCGCAGACCAATATGACTTCATTCACAATCGTTGCGCAGTTTTGTATTACTGGCAACTCCAGCAGCTTCACCACTCAAGTGACTACCAATAAATTTTAGTTGTCCTCGGATAGATCAGGAGTGTGTTAAGCTACTTTTAAATTGGGCCATCCAAGTTTGGAAACGTAGGCCCCTGCCTACAGTGTACGTCAAAATTTTCTGTAAAGATTTTATCAAATTACTTCTCGTATATAGACACAGACCCCTGAAGCCATATCCGCTTCTCTAATAGAGCCTCCCTTCTGTACCAAACAGAGCTACGCCATCCGATTGAAGATTCTCACACACAATATTCACATTTTCAGATACTTTTGAAAGTGGCTCCATCACTTTCGGTCGCTTGATTCCTCTTTTAAAATTTTCAAAATCGCTTTTCACTGAAACTACCTTCGCAGTTACAAGTAACTGCACCAGCTCTGTACTTTCTAAAGCTGGTCGTCTCTCCAGATTTTGCACTCCTTGTGCAAGATTCTCGTTATTGCCTGCTGTCGTCTGCACCTCTTTTCCTTGGGAGTGGAGTAGTCTATCTGTACCGCTTTTTACTCATTTCGAGCAGTTCTCTGTTTGCTCTTTGACAATGTAGAACGAGATTCGTTTTTCCTTTCTTGATCGGCCATCTTCTCCCAAAACTGCTCTCGTTCTTTCTTCGTTTATGCCCTCTTTGCATCAGCTTTCGCTTTCCTCCATTCTCTTTAGCCATTGTTTAGCCCATAGTGGCGTGTCTCCCGTAGATCCAGAAATCGAAGTAGCCGGTGCACTGTTCGTTTTGCTTTCGTCAACCTGGCCACTTCCACTCCGCTCATAAACTTGTTCACTTCTCTGGGTTTCAGGCACGATAACTGTTGCTACTGTCTCCCCATTGGGAAGTTCTACCATAACTTATTCCGTCTCTACTGGACTTTTGTCTCACATAATTTTTCTAGCTCTCTCGAATTACACTGCTGGCCACCGTAAATGCAACACCCTGAAGGAAGCATCCGAATCAAGTGAAATTTACACCATGGGTTTGCAGTGATGAGATATGCAACTGATTAGAATTTCAGCGCAGACGCACATCTCGCGCGCCTGTGGCGCCACCTCATAGCGCCATTTAAGGCTTGGCGATTTCGACGAGTGTACGTTCGGCACGTGTGTTTACCTTGTGGTTGTTTCACAAGACGATCAGTTATGCCTCGTAGACAACAGCGAACATCGTTTGATCAAGTATCCGAGTTCGACAGAGGAAGGATAGTGGCTTACCGAGATTGTGGATTATCATACAGAGAAATCGCTAGTCGTGTTGGACGAAACCAAACAACTGTAATGCGGATATGTGACCGTTGGATGCAGAAGGGTACGACGGACCGACGTGGTCGATCGCATTCACCTCGGTGCACCACTGCACGTGCTGATAGGCAAATTGTGCGCATGGCAGTGACGGATCGCTCAGTGACATCCCGAACCATAGCACAGCACATTGCGTCTGCAACGCATCATCCAGTGTCTGCGCGTACCATTCGACGCCGTTTACAGCAGAGTGGTCTGTCCGCAAGACGTCCATTGCTTCGTCTACCATTGACGCAGAACCACAGACGTCTCCGTCGCCAATGGTGTGATGACAGACGGATGTGGACGGCAGAATGGAATGACGTTGTCTTTACTGACGAAGCACGCTTCTGTCTGCAGCACCACGATGGTTGGATTCGAGTGTGGAGACACCGCGGAGAGAGGATGCTGGACAGCTGCATTATGCACCGCCATACTGGTCTTGCACCGGGTATTATGGTATGGGGCGGTATTCGATATTACTTTCGCACGCCTTTAGTACGCATTGCCGGTACTTAAAATAGCCGGCGCTACATATCCGAGGTGCTGGAGCCAGTTGTCCTTCCTTACCTTCAGGGCTCGGCCACAGCCATATTTCAACAGGATAATGCGCGACCACACGTGGCACGCATTGTCCAAAGGTTCTTCGTCAATAACCAGATTGACTTGCTTCCCTGGCCGGCTCGCTCTCCGGATCTTTCGCCGATAGAAAACATGTGGTCCATGGTTGCTCAACGAGTGACCCAGATTACATCCCCAGCTGCCACACCAGATGATCTTTGGCAACGTGTGGAAGCTGCTTGGGCTGCTGTACCCCAGGAACACATCCAACGTCTCTTTGACTCAATGCCGAGACGTGTGGCAGCGGTGATCTCCAACAATGGCGGCTACTCTGGCTACTGATTCTGGCAGGAACCACATGTCACAGACGTCTGTAAACGTAATCATTTGATACTTGGTCAACATGTTATCTACAAAATAAATTTTGTTGTGCTACCTCTTGTCTTTCTTGGTGTTGCATTTACGGTGGCCAGCAGTGTAGTATGATTTGCTTTTGCCATAATCTAAAAGGATGCAAATCTAAAATGTTGTTCGATGAACATACACCACAAGAAAGGTGATAAACAAATAAACTCCCTGTACACTTAAAATATCTTTACACACAGTTTTATCTGTCTTCACACTCAACATCATTAAGTAAACAAAAAAACCGAAATTAAAAATAAACATTAATATTCCTCGCTAGAAAGCTGCTGCTGCCAAAAGAAGTATGCAAGAGAGCGAATCAGTGAACGCAAAATGGTCGATACAGCAATATGTGTACACTAAATTGCGTTTCACTGCGCCGTTTCTAACTGTGTTTGCCGTACTATTCCATAGTTAAGAATCCTGGATCAAGGTAGACATGAAATGTGCAACTTGTAGGGATCTTTGCTGTAAGTGTGACGTCCTGGGGCTTGGAAGTGGAGAGTGCTATCTGCCTGGTCGAAGAGTTCCTAACCTAACAAAGAAAGAATGACAGAAATATCATAATACCAATTTGTTTTTCAATATAATACCCGTGTGCACTAATACACTTGCCAGCACGCTCAGATAACTTCTGAAAACCATTCAAATAAAAGGTCTTCGATTTCGAGTCCAATCAAGCATTCACAGTATTAATCACTGAATCATCACTGTCAAATCGTCGCTCTTTGAGATCTTTATTTTAGGTTTGGGAAAAGAAAAAAGTCTGATGGAGCCAAATCTGGAGAATATGGCGGATGACATAACAATTCGAGCCTGTAGTCACGCAGAGATTCCATTGTTGCGAGGGCTTTTTGCACCATTGTGTTGTCCTGGTTCAAAAGGAATCAACACGCCAATTTTCCGCATCCTTTTTCCCTTATCTCTTCTCTCAAACGGTGCAGGAGGGTGGAATAGTATGATGCATTGATAGTTACGCCCATTTGTAAGTAATCCACCATAATTACCCCTTCTACATCCCAGAAGATTGATGCCATCAGGGGTTGGGGATGAAGGATATTTCCATTGTTGTGACTGTTGTTTTGTCTCAGGATCAAAGTGGTGAACCAACGTTTCATCCATTGTGACACACATTGCAAGAAATCCATTTTCAGCTGCTTCAAATTGGCTGACGATTTCTTCACGACACTGCACACGCTCCCGTCTCTGATCTGCATTCGAGTCTTTCCGGACCCACCGAGATGAAACTTTCTGCATTCCCAAAATATTCACAACAATTTCATGGGCACGCCCATGGGAGATTCCAAATGTGGTTTCAATGTGTTGCAACGTTGTTCGACGATCCCACAAAATTGTATTGTGAATTGGAGTCACTGTTTCATCAGTGGCAACGGTGACAGGCCTTCTGCTCCTTTGTGCATCTTCCACTCTCGTTCTTCCGCGTTTGAAGTCGGACAACCAGTTTTTCAGTCTTGCATAAGACGGGGCACTGTCCTCAAATGCATTCCGCATGTCCTCCGCAATTTCCTTGAGCGTCATTCCCTTTGAAAGAAGATATTCAATCACAGTTCGGGCGAACATTCTTTCGATATTCGCCATCTTGTTTAAACTACGGTATACAGAGCATCCTAGCGGCAAAACTAACGAAGCTGGAGCCGCGAAATTAGACATACATACCCACAAAGGGTCACCACAAAAGTAGGTGGCGTTGTTTGTGAGAGACATTACGGTAACTATCTCGGCTTAGAAACTTTTCGACCGCCCCTCATACATGCTTATCACACAAACGATATGCAAATTAGTCCAACAGAAAGGGGTTTCCACTCAATGGTCTGAAGATGACCACAGCAGTGGTCGAAACCGGTCACCTTATAAAATAAATTGTGATCAAGACTGTTTTTAATAGTAATTATTTACAATTTTATTGATCACTGCTGTTCCCATAATGCATTCAAAAGTAATAAAATTAGTGCAAGCCATTTATTGCCTTAACCCATAAAATTGCTAATCGCAGTAACTGAAAAAGCTCTGTGATTGGAAAACTGTACTGAATGCAGATGTGAACAATTCTCAGCAGTCATTTATCATACAAATGATTAAATTTCTTTTCACACACATTTATCAATCTGTGGAGGGGCACCTGCATTGCAACGGAACTCTGTCATAGTGAGAGAGCAATTCGGTTATGCAGAAGAAATAGGTCATATTTGTTTTTTAATGAGAGTCGCCTGACCTGAACTGTTGTAGGACAATAAAAAAAGGAGAAAAGATATCAGTTCTTTTAAACACTGAATTTATTTTCTCTAAATAAAAAAAATGGTTTAAATGGTTCTGAGCACTATGGGACTTAACATCTGAGGTCATCAGTCCCCTAGAACTTAGAACTACTTAAACCTAGCTAACCTAAGGACATCACACACATCCATGTCCCAGGCAGGATTCGAACCTGCGACCGCAGCGGTCGCGCGGTTCCAGACTGAAGCGCCTAGAACCGAATGGCTACAACGGCTGGCTTCTCTAAATCATTTCACAATTAAGATGAATATTTTCTCGTAACTGACACAAATACAATTGTTTACCTGAAGCTCAATGAAAAAACAGTACTTCCGAAAAATCTAACAAATTACATTCCACAATGAAATGCACGATTTTGTGCTCAAAAGTACAATAAGTAATTGCTTGGTCGAAGGTCACTTGGAACAGAGATCCTGCTAACAACTGGTGGATATCTCTAATTGAACAAAAGATTGCTATGGAACCGCGACAGGCTTTCCAAAAATCTGTGCAGTTTACAAACTCAAGTTAAAACTGGATCCGAGATCCAAATAAGTAAAATCACTGAAAAAACAACGCAAGTTGCGGAATTGACCTCGCAAATTATGAGGGGCTCAGGGCAAAAGCAGGGCTAGCGCTAAAAAGCGAAACATACTCGATCGATTCAGCAAAAACTGCGCCAGGCTGCCACCAGGCGCCTGTCTCTCGATGTGGCCTCTCGGCCACGCGTCTCTGCACAGTCTCTGACTAACCAACGTTCCTCTCTGCGCCCAGAAAAACTGTCGCCACAATAACGACCAAGAATTCATCTCAACACGCTGAAACGCAGGGGAAGCTTGATAAAACTTCTCCACTATCGCTTACAGTATGCCCATTAACTGGCCAGAGGATGGTACACTGCTTTTGCTGTGTTGTTGCTCATTGGTTCAGATATTCACGCTACAGCACCTGTGTACATGACCCTTCTGATTGGCTGACATCATTTGGACGGTTAGATTCTGGAGCTTTCCCACACTGAAGACGGTGCAATGTCGTTGTCACGTATTTGCAACCGCCGACAGGAAATGCAGACTCGTCACACCAATAATGCTCAGGGGACCTGCTGTCGCCCTTCTATAGCTTTCAAGGTCCGTGTTGTCTCGCAGACATTGGAAACCGACCAGCTTGTGGCCACAACATGTTGTGAACTAGCAGCCCAGCAGGGGGTGGGGCGATGTGGTTCTTGAGCTGCCCCGTATTCATAGTGCTGCGACCACACATGTCTGTCACCACACTCTCAATCTCGCTTCAGCGGAGGGAAATTCACAGGTCTTACACAATAAGCTACTAATTGCGAATTTCTCTCCGTCACACTTAAGAACATTAAGTTGCCAATTTTACTTACTATCACAAAGCAATATCCATGTTGACACTCTCTAAGGTAATTAGGAGAAGGGATTAAAAGTGTATGGGATGAGCTGAATGGCAAGGTCAAGAACTGTGTATGGAGGCAAAATATGGCTTAGGAAGATACTACCAAAACATTCAAAATTTTATCAGGGTAAATTGTAGAATGAGAGAGTGACGTTATCCAGAGTAAACAGAGTTTTCAGCTAGGAGTTTGGGATGAAGTAGTACAGCACAAGCAGTAAATTAAAAGAGTGCGCGAAAAGATAAATGCTTTAGCAACAGGGCAGGCCACTATGCTAATTAACGTACCATAGTGTGGACCTAGATGCTTTGTAAATGATGTACAATATTACCCCATAAATGTTCTCGAAGCTTGTAGGGATAGTGTGATGCCAGGAATGTCTCATGAAACTAAAATTAAATATGTACCTGGAAGGTGAAGCACAGTCTTGGGCGAATTTTATTAGTGATTCATTCATCAGTTGCAGGGTGTTTGGAAATTGTTTTTTGAACAAATTCTGGTGTGAAGCAAAGTAAACGTTGACATGAGAATGAATTATTAGGGGGACCGACTTAGAGTAGTGGCAGTATTTGAAAGCGGTTACTGGACAAATTAACATACATAAACTGGCCATTAAGCATATTAACAGAAATTACGGCTCTCAAAACACGGTAACACGAATTTCTACAGCGGGATTTGGTACACAGTGCAACCCATTCAACAGAATAATTTCTAGAGTACACTGAGATGTTGGAAAAGCTCTGGAATTCATGCCGCAAAATTTAATAATCGACAGAGAAATAGGAATCTCAAAGAGAATCATTACAATTACCATGAAAAAAGGCAGAACATTAATTTCCACAGAAATAATTACGATAAATTTTATCAGCAGAATAAAAACCATTGTAGTGAATTTCGAAATTGTGATAGGAATTGAAGATTTAAGTTACCAGTAATCATGAACACAGCAGAACATTAATTTCCATAGAAATAATTACAATAACTTTTATCAGTGGAATAACAATCACCATGGTGAATTTCGAAATTGTGACAGGAATTGAAGATTTAAGTTACCGGTAACTAACCTGTGAGTATATGAAGAATCGGTACACAGGGCTCAAGTAAGGGAGAGCAGGATGATTAAAAGTGTGGATAAAGTTTGAAGCTGTTAGAAACAACATAAAAGAAGAGACAGAGTGCTGAAAGCTAATGATATAGTAGAGGATGATGCTGTGGTGGTAGACAAGTCGTTTTATTCAAAGAAAGAGAGAATTAAAATAAGCGTAAATCTGATAGAAAATTTTGCATCTGGAAGAGAGACAGAGGCGAATCTGAACTTGGTGGAGATGGAAAGTACGCAGAATTCCAATGTGGTCTGTTTAGTTAGTAAGCTAGATGGAAGTACCTTAGGCCAAGAAATCTGTGAAGGTGGTATAACACTGGTCTCATCAGCTGGACATAAATTTTGAAAAGTATAGGCTGAAGTGAATGGTTTATTGATAAAGGTAACCGAAAATGATGTTTTAGATGAAGAAGTTGCGTATGAGGAGGTTGTTGCCACTGTTATAGATATTTCGAAGGAACGAATTTGTACATCTATCTCTGCTGATCTAAGTGAACCGATGGCTCTGGATGGAAATATGAATTATGAGTGAATGTTGAATGGACAGTACGTTAGTTGGGAGGTCAGCCTTTTTCCTGCAGGAAGATATTCGTTGTTAGTGGGAAGAGAATAAATCTAAAGTAGGAAGGAAAAGTCATAGGAAAAAAGGTAAACCAGAGACAGAGGTAGATCCGATCTTGGGGAAAAGTGAGTGGTAATGTCGTGAGTGGTAATGTGAGTGGTAATTCAGTGGAAAAAGTTTGTAATGAATTTTCGGATACTGTATTAGGTGTTAGACGGGAATTTTGTGTCGTACCAGCACATATAAGGAACATATGATATTATTAAAGGAAGCAGAAGATGAAATTTTAAGTGGTGCAGATGATTGTAACGGCATTCCACTACCGAAATCGAGAATTGTGAGGAATGGATCAATGCATCCATTTGCGTAGGAGGAGGTAACACAATGATCTTCAACGAAGGTACAATTTCAGTGAACATGTGAGAGCCAGAGCGTGAGCTTATACTGTTGAGCAGCAGAATAATTTCATTGTGTAGGCTTAAAATTTTGTTAGAGTTCTTCCAGTCGAGCTCAGAACAGAGTAGGCTAGCGTTGGGCTGACGTGTCAGTCAGTAAGTCCACAAGACATGCCGCCAATGAAATAGACCACAGAACAAGGTAGACAGAAACGCAAGTGTTTCTGTGCTACTTAACAAGGCATTACAAAGTAACACTGAGCTTACCGCCCACGCGCACCTACAAAATCAAACGTAGACAGAAAAGAAACGAGATTGACGACCCAGAATTATTACCGAATTACCTCGTCGAGGCAAGGACAATTGATGACTTCCATAAATTAGGACAAATGCGCTCATACACTTAGAGCCACCACATCATAGGCGCGAACTCTTTACTTTAAACAGATAGACATTTGGAGCTCAAGAGCACATTCTGTTGTGCTGCTACTCTTTCCATGCCACTACAACCAGAGAGAATGACAGTCTACTTAGTTTCAGTGAAACCACAAGCTGATCGATGATGGCCAGCCTGCTAATTACTTGCTGAGTTTAACACTGAGAGGCAACTAACCTGATGCACACCACAGCCATTGTCTGCTGCTGCTGCCTACTGGTGAGGGGCCAGTCTCCTCCACTGCTGGGTCATCGAGGATGTCCTGCAAGCTGCCGTCTTCCCACCAGCAAGACGAAGCACATCTGTGCAGCCTCTTGGCCGACTCATGAGCATCTGCTGCAGTCTTGTTCTGTCTATGGTTGTTGACCAGAACCTAGTCTTCACGACAAGTGCCATGCTGGACCATAGCCAGCAGTCTCCACCTAAGTTCATGAGGGGCCGCCGTCGAGGGCCCTAAAGAGGGAGGTGTACTAGGTCACCCCAGACGTTTTGGCTGCGTAGCGCCTTCCTCATCTTGCCACCATTGGCAGCACAGCAACCGGCCATGGCACTGACCTGAGGCAGCAATGTCACGACTCGCTGATGAGCATCAGCACTCCTTCATCGTATGTGTGTTTTCAAAAAATGGTTCAAATGGCTCTAAGCACTATGGGACTTAACATCTGAGGTCATCAGTCCCCTAGACTTAGAACTACATAAACCTAAATAACCTAAGAACATCACACACATCCATGCCTGAGGCAGGATTCTAACCTGCTACCGCAGCAGCAGAACGGTTCCGGAGTAAAACGCTTAGAACAGCTCGGCCACAGCGGCCAGCTGTGCGTTTTTGCCCAGCTGCTGACTACAGCTCTGAAGACACATACACCTTTGACAACTCTGCATATAAATAAATTTTATTACGGATTCTGTTGTATCAGTGCCGCCTCCAGTTATACACTGGACCTACACTCGACATCCTGATCATAACAGACCCCAGCATGCAGGTCATAACATTGGTGTCAGGAAGTGGTCTTTTGATATCCTTACACAGCAACATTGGTGTCAGATTTGGTTGTCACCTCAAGGTTTTAGTGGCAGTAAAGATACGTTTACAGTGCTATCTAGCAGTGCCAGCACAATTTGCTGTGGTCAGCGAACTTTTTCTTTGCTGAAGGTCTTTTTGATGTATTTGTGTTTTTGTTTTGGGCCATGTCAATTCTCAAACATCGGTTTCGTCCTTACGGTGTCAATTTTTGAATCACAATAGCCTGTGTTTTATCACTGTTAAGAGGGAATGTTAGGGAAACTTAATTAATACCACTACAAAAAAAACTGTAAATCGGTGGTAAGATCTTATGGGACTAAACTGTTTAGGTCATCGGTCCCTAAGCTTACACACTACCTAATCTAACTTAAACTAACTTACGCTATGGACAACACACACACCCATGCCTGGGGGTGGACTCGAACCTCCGACGGGGGCAGCCGCACAGACCGTGACAAGACGCCTCAAATAGCACTACAATGCAAGTTTTGTAACCTGACAGAGAATGAGTTGCCATGTACCAAGGCTGTGCCATTCATGCGTAGTACCTGTCAGCGATATGGGCATGTCGTACAAGACTGTTCTGACTCTCGTTGGATGATGATATACCGAAAAGATTTGTGTATAATAATTATTTACGTGTTGGAGGCACAGTTGTCTATTTTGTTGTTGTTGTTGTTGTTGTAAACCGCAGTAATAAAGTACGTCAAATGCCGGACACACGTTCTGCTACTGCGAGTGAGACTTTTGCCACTTTGATGGGGCAAGTACAAGTATTCTCTGTGTTAATTTCCCAGTAACAGCAGGAAAAGGAGGAGTTACGTAGGCAAGTACAAGTTTTAAAACCTGTGGCTCAGCAGTTACAATTAGGACCTGAGGAAGCAAAAGAGCAGTGTGTGTATCCTCCCTTTCATCTTTTGATCCTCTGGCAGCAACGTCCATAACACCTTTTTCTGGAGGCCGTGCGGGGTAGCCGTGCGGTCTAGGCGTCTTTTCACAGTTCGCGCGGCTTCCCCCGTCGGAGGTTCGAGTCCTTCCTCGGGCATGGGTGTGTGTGTTGTCCTTATTGTAAGTTAGATTAAGTAGTGAGTAACCTTAGGGACCGATGACCCCAGCAGTTTTGTCCCGTAAGAACGTACCACAAATTTCCAAACTATCTTTTTCTGGCAAGTCAGCAGAGGACGTACCTGCATTCATTGACGATGTTACGGCTAAAGCCGCAGTGTATGGTTAGTCAAATGAGACTACTCTCCATGTGGCTAATTTACCATTGAGAGGCCAAGCAAAGACTTAAGTATTGTACAACCAAGTTCTCGGTAAGGCAGGGACATTCCAGCAGTCAGCTGATAGGTTACGACAATGTTATCAAAAGCAGAACAGCAAAATGTTTTTTTTTCGGAAAAAGCCAACGTTTTTCTACGCGGTATCGCCACAGAGATGTCACACAAGGTAAGGATACAAAATCCTGAGGAACTGAGTTCGACATCGTGAATAAAACGGGTATGAACCAACGTTTTTCTTCTGTGGAAGTAGATGCAGACGGAGAAGTCATATATGGAAGCAGTGTCAGCAACCTGAACAAATTGGACAGCGAGTATGGGATTTTGGGAAGCGTAGGAAGGGAAAGCCACAACAGAAGCAGCCGTTAAATGCAAACAGAAGTACTTATACTGTCAGTCCCAAGAGGACATAACTTTGCACAAATAGGAGCACAGACGGGATTGTGCTTGACAGGCTGTGTAAAAGGCAAGGAGCATAAATTTTTGGTGGACGCGGATGCTCTTGTGACAATCGTCAGTCTGGACCTCACAGTCAGGAGGAGATTGTGGCCCCCCACGTTATAAATTGCGTGGAGTGGGTGATAACATAAATTGCGTGGAGTGGGTGATAACAATGTAGAGTCGTTGGGTACGTTATTGTTCAGTTTCGGTATCGGAACTATGCATTTCTAGGAGTAATATGGAAGAGTTATCCACAGTCGTCACCAGCGCTAAATTATTGGTGGGAGCAGGGAGGGGGATTTGGACTCCATTGACAAATACTGATCACAAAGGGGTTTAAACAGGAGGCCCCTTGAAAAAAGTTGAAAAAAACTAGGACCTAAAGCCACATTTTGGAGCATTCTGGATGCCTCAGACCATATATTTCAATGGCACTTAAAACTCCTAAATCGTTTCAATTTAATCCTAGATTAAAACGTATTCTGTAATTCCTGAGTACATGAAAGTTATATAATATTAACATTTAAGTTTACGAACAGTGTGTGTATGACTAGTATGAGTTATGTCCTAAACAACTGTGGAAACTATTTCAAACTGAATAATTTTTCAATCTGAATCTGCTTGGTTTTAACTGGAAATGTAAATTCATAGCCTCATTGCAAACACGATTTCATTTATTTTATTTGACAGCCATTAAATATACATTTTAAAACACAACACCATTAACTCTTACTGCACAAGAGCTTTTATGATATGTAAGCAGTTTAGCTTGGATGTATTCTTTCCAACAGCGTCATTTTTTTGTCAGCTAAGGCTCAGAGACCTTAAATATCTTTTCAAAAATATTTGTGGGGAGGGGGGAGGGAATGATGAGGCACATCCTCCCTGTTCCCTGCAGACGGTGATGCCTGTGATGTTGCCATACGAAGATTAAGGGTATCCATCAAGTTTTATGTTTGATTTTCTCAACAAATAGCATTCCAAAATCGACCTTTCACAGTCTACAGTAGAACTCAGTGGGACTTTGTTTTCAATGAGGGAGACAGCTGCAAGCAAGGTAATGTCACAAGGTGCACCCTTTGTGAAGGTGTTGCCATCTAAATCATGAAAACTTACACTAAAGATTAGTTCACATGGTAAAATACTTGCAGGTATGGGGAAGTTAGCGTGAGTTTATATTGATACTAATTTGTCACAGCTAGTATTAATGTGCCATAGCCACTAAAGGAAAATAGAGAATTAGATAGAATGCATTGCTTCATGTAGAGAAGCGTAGAGCATGCAATATCAATGGTGAATTTATGGTTCCTGTAAGCCTAGATAACTTCAGCATAGACATAATTCGTCTGTTGAAGGGGCTAATGATTACTACATTAGAGAAATTATATGAGGAAGATATTGATAGGTTATATGATGGCAAGAGTCTCAAGCAAACCATCATGCAGCATCACTTGTGAGGCAGCATTCAGCAGACAATGTTAGTTTTGCTACTATGGCATATGGATTTATTTTACATGAAGGTTCCTTTACCAGCAACACCAGTTACCCCACACCATATAATAACAAGGAGTAATGCGCCAGCTTCCAGTAAGCCGTACTGTGTAGGGAAGCATCTTCAACCTGTAACGGAGCATCTCATAGATCAGATGTTAGCAGAAGGTATAACAAAGTACAGTGACAACCCGAGGGATGCACATCTTGACATCGTGCCAAAGAAGTCAACAGATGGTCTCACGAAGACTGAGTGCTGCCAGACATTCAGTTATTAACTGATTCTTTCGTTTTTCGCCCAAATTTTCTTCCCCTGTTTATGTTTTACCCATAATGAATAATTATATGTTTATCTATTTAAGTTTATTATGAATTACATTTTATGGCAAAAATGTAATCATAAACTCATCTTCTTGAAAAATGACTTTCTTATAAGTTCTTTGATTATATTGGATTTCGTGTATATTTGCGATGCCTGAGCTTCCACATTGCAGCAACAACCAATGCTGCTAATTTACATTGCTTTCTCTAGCATCTTCAGTCTAACTCAAGTGTGGTTTGATGTGTGTTCTTAATTCGTTATTCTTCGCTAGAAAATTAGTCTCAAGTTAAAAATGTTTGAAGGTGAAGAAGATCCATCAAAGACTAATCCACAAAAAAAGTTTAAATCACAAGGCAAACATCGCCAGATACACCTCAAGTAAGCAAGGACCATACAAGAGTCATACATTTTGTACTTTGTGCAGAAATTAAAATATTATTTTAGTATTTCGCACAGTGGAAAAACTGATCTGAGGCAACATACACAGTGACAAAGGATATAAGATTAACGAAAAGTGTAATTCTAGAAGTTCAAATAAACTGTCGAGCTATTTTGTTAACTTAAACTCCAAATAAGAGTATGATAAAAGCATCCCATATGAACCTGGTTTAGTGCATCATGCAGAAAGTTATTCAAGTATGGACTGTGGAAACAAACTTGTCCCATACTTTTATTGTTTTTGCAGTTGCTTCCAAACTTACATGTAGATGAACTAAATCAGAAATGATTGTGAAGAACGTTCTTGCTCTTAAAAGTGTTAAGGGTTTTGTGTTTGCTTTAAGGTGTCCAGGAAATATAAACATTTTTTTTTCGTTGGCAACCAATGCATCCAACAAAAGCGATCTAAAAACATTTCCAGTTTGCGTCCAGTACTTCGACCCTTTAAAGAAAGAAAAACACGATTTGGATGCAAATCATGTGTCTTCTTACTGTGCAGACAATGTTAGTACAAACTTTGGAAAAGACATTCTATATATCAGTTGCTGAGAAATTGGAAACCTAACTTACTGAAAGCTGATTGTTCTAATCATATCATACATAATCCAATTAAGTTTGCATGTAGAAAATGTAGCCTTAACGATATACAATCACTTCTCTTACTCAGACAAAAGAAGAGAAGAATTAAAATTATTATGGATTTGGAGTTGAGTGAAATTTTGAGTCATGTTCCAACTAAGCGACTCTCATTAACACCAGCCATATCTAGACAGCTTCAGACCTGGGAAGCAATTAAAAGTTATGTCAATAGTATTCCTGACTGTCCACAATAACTGCTTAACATTTTCATGAAAGATGAGATAGATGAAGGAGTTAATCTGAAATCTACTTTAATTTCTTAAGTAATATTGGTAAATGGCTCTAAATAGTAGCTAAGACACTAGAAAGATCTGAATTAAGTATACTCGAAGCTTATAAACAAATGATACATCTCAGTTCTAAAATCCAGACAATGTTGTTGGTAGCAAAGTAAAGGAACTCTTAAATCGATTGTCTGTGCCATTATAGAAGGAGGTAACTGAAGACTTTAACAGCTTTTATAGCAGTATGCTTCAGTACCTACAAAAGAAAAGTACAATATGACAGATGACATCCTCTATGCATCTCTTGCAGCTTTTTCTCTTTAGGAGGGGATTGTATTCAAATATTTTAAAAAGGAACTTTTTCATCATAGATGACTTATGTGAGGGGTTCAGCAGGCATCAAGATTACCTTAGCAGCAGTGTAATCAAAGATGGTGATTACGGTGTGAACTGACTTAACTTCTTTTCTTCAGTACCTGAGCAAGGTGTACCAAATATTTCCAATGTGGTAGGACTTGTGTGCAGTATCCTTGGCTCCAGCGCCTTCTTGGAGTGAATCTTTTCGTTCATGAAGAACAACTGCTCGAAAGATTTAGACACGGCAGAACTCCAGGTAACAGTAAACTATGAAAGTGTACCCTAGTCAAATTTTTTTAAATTTTCGAGGAAGCATATTCTTTATTAAACAGTGACATATGTTCAGTGAAATACAGTTATAATCAACCCAAATCTGAGTAACTAGCCCCTGTAAATGGCAAAACGTCATGATTCCAGGTTCTGTTTACAGCATGTGCATCCGTGTTTGGCGGCATCGCGGTGAACGCACATTGGAAGCATGTATTTGTCATCGCCATACTGGCGTATCGCCCGGCGTGATGGTATGGGGTGCCATTGGTTACACGTCTCAGTCACCTCTTGTTCGCATTGACGGCACTTTGAGCAATGAACGTTACATTTCAGATGTGTTATGACCCGTGGCTCTACCTCTACCCTTCATTCGATCCCTGCGAAACCCTGCATTTCAGCAGGATAATGCACGACAGCATGTTGCAGGTCCTGTACGGGCCTTTCTGGATACAGAAAATGTTCGACTGCTGCCCTGGCCAGCGCATTCTCCAGATCTCTCACCAATTGAAATCGTCTGGTCAGTGGTGGCCGAGCAACTGGCTTGTCACAATACGCCAGTCACTACTCTTGATGAACTGTGGTATCGTGTTGAAGCTGCATGGGCAGCTGTACCTGTACACGCCATCCAAGCTCTGTTTTACTCAATGCCCAGGAGTATCAAGGCCGTTATTATGGCCAGAGGTGGTTGTTATGGGTACTGATTTCTCAGGATCTATGCACCCAAATTGCGTGAAAATGTAATCACATGTCAGTTCTAGTATAATATATTTGTCCAATGAATACCCGTTTATCATCTGCATTTCTTCTTGGTGTAGCAATTTTAATGGCCAGTAGTGTACTTAAGAAATATTATGTTAATTTGCTTGGGCAATGAGATTCGTTCCTTGTATATTAAAAAGGCCTCCGTAAATAAGGAGCTATACATGGCTCATCTATGTTTAGCTGGCATGTTAAAGGGACAACAATTCCAATGGGTTTCAGATCATATCAATGCGTACCTGGATTCGTTTAAGCAAAGTCTCACTTTAAATCAGGATAAAAAATTGCAGAATCTTCAAAATTTGAAGCAACCGGTTCCTCCAGTTACTGAGTGCGATTCTAAATTTTTTCCAAAGACGTGTAAATTAACCGACATTGTCTTCGATCGGAAAGAGAAACGCTTATTGGATAAGGGTTTATCCTATAATATATCACACAAAATATCGCTGCAGCAACTGGATCGGTTGGTCTCCCATACAGTTTCTGCTTTGGATGGAAAACTGATGACGACGGCTCAGCGTAATGAAGTGGCTACAGAGGTAACCAAAATAGTAGAGAATTGCTCTAACAGCTTAGGTAATCCTAGTCATAGTTCTCTTATAGGCTCAGAGGAGAATATTAAAGTACGTAGGATCAGTGAAAAGCTACGGGATAATGGTGCGATTATAGTGCAAGAGAATAAGTCTAAATCGGTCGTAGTTAATTCGGAGGAACAGTAAGATGAAAAGGTCGAGCATTTTATTGACACCAACCACATCGAGAAAAGTAAGTATGACCTAACTGCTAAATACGTAGCGAATATTAAAAAGCTAACTAGGAACACAAGTATCTTTCTCAGACTTTTTAATAAGAGGTCATTTATTCCGTTGACCCCATCGGCTCCTAGACTTCATGGTGTAATAAAACTCCATAGGGAAGGTTTGCCTATCCGATCCATCATTAACTCCAGGAATAGCCCAGGTGTTCAACTTGAGAAACATTCGGCTGAATATTTGAATAGGAATTTCAAGCATCTGGTAAATTTCAATACCTCAAATAGAGAGGAATTGATTAGCAAACTTTTAGCCTTGACAATCCCAAAGGGTACTTCCCTGGTTTCATTTGATGTAAAAAATATGCATGCAAGCATCCCAATCGATCAGCTCCACGAAACAATTAGTGAAAATTTAAAGGAACATAGTGGCAGACCATTAGAAGACATAGAAGAGGTATTGCAGCTTCTCAAATTGGTATTAGGTTATAACTATTTTAAATTTGGGGATAGCACATACATCCAAAAACAGAGCTTGGCAATGGACCTTCACTGTCTTATTGCCTTGCCAACGTTTTTATGACTTTTTTGAGCATAATATGATGGTTGACTTAAGTAGGTACTCTGAAAGGATAATTTTTTGGGCTAGATATGTGGCTGACATAATTTTGCTATATAACAGTTCTTTCCAGGATTGAAACGCTTTCCTAGGTGAACTAAACAAAATACACGAGAGGATCCAATTTACTGTAGAACAGAGCATTAATGGCACCCTTCCTTTCTTAGGTCTATTGGTCAAAATCAATGGGAACTTGGTTAATTTTGATATTTTCAGAAAGCCCACAACTTCTGACGTCGCGATACATAGATCATCTAATCACCCTTTGCAATTCAAAAAGGCTTTACTACACAGGATGCATACGGTCCCATTATCTCAAGAATCCAGGGATCGGGAATTTAAAGTAATACAGTTCATCAGCTTTTCGAATAGATACAACGTGGATTTTGTTGGAAAGATTAACAGGGGTTATTACGGAAGATAAACATAAAACATAACACTGCTCACACCCCACTCACACCTGGAAATTTCACTTCCCTACAGCTGGCAAATAGCAGATTAGCTATTGGGCGTAAATTGCACAGGATACCTTTCTATGGTAACATTTCAAGCAGAATTGGCAAATGCTTAAGTTCTAAGTGAATAAATCTGGCCATTTATATTCCTAAATAAAATGGACCAAAGTTCAGGCACAAAGACTCTGCAACATGGAATAGTTTCGAGTCATCAAGGGTATATAGTATCGCCTGTGATGATTGTGATGCGGAGTACATAGGCCAGACAGGAAGGTGTTTGGAGACCAGCTTTAAGGAGCACAGCAGCGACCCAGGCTCAAAATCGGCGGTAGGTGCGCATTTACGGGAAACGGGTCACCATATCACTGGTATCCAGAATAACATGCTGGTGTTACATTTGGAAAGTAAGGGCAACACCCTTAATGTTTCCAAAGAGGCTGAAATCTTCAGACTTCTGAAGAAATCCCCTCGCTCCTCACTTAATACCCAGACCTATCTGAGACACAAGGGTCTTTTAGAAAATTTTGATTACTTAAACAGGTAGCCTTATCCCTATAGCTTACTTGTTAGTAGGTTCTGTCCAATACATTTTTATGCTTACTCCGGGCCTTACGCATTCAGAATCACCACATGTATTATTCTTATGGTTTTAACTAACTGCCCATTTTTAGATTGGCCACCTAGTATGGTATTAAACTTTTTTTAAAAAAATAGATATACGGAATTGTTTATCAAATGTTCAGCACCCTCCACTCTTCACACCTTGTACATGTCATCCGGGCTCTGGCAATTCTCGCGCCACTGCGTGAACTCTTTCCGGGTTGTGGCCAGTCAGTCAAGCTGTGTCCACTGCCACACGGCTCCTCTCAACTTGCACAGTATGTTCTGATATGTTTACATGGCCCTAATTCCGCTATTTGTTCATGCTAATGTTCAAAAAAATGGCTCTGAGCACTATGGGACTTAACTTCTGAGGTCATCAGTCCCCTAGAATTTAGAACTACTTAAACCTAACTAACCTAAGGACATCACACACATCCATGCCCGAGGCAGGATTCGAACCTACGACCATAGCGGTCGCGCGGTTCCAGACTGTAGCGCCTAGAACCGCTCGGCCACTCCGGCCGGCACTAATGTTCCGCAATGTTCGTGTTTTATTTTTATTTTATTTTTATTTTCTAGGTCATTGCCGCTCCCATTATTTAAATAATTTTTAAAAAAGACTTTTAAATTTTAACTACCGCTTTCACCAGATGACGGTATATTGGACATGAATGGTGGGGAGCGGCTACAAGGCAATGTTCAACGTTACTATGTTATAAATAGTGTATGTGAATACTTCCTTGTTTCGTTCAAAAAAACTGGCTATTTAAATGTTTAATTTACAACTCAGAATTGGAGGATCGAATAGTTTGTATGTGCTCCTATTATATTATTTTTTTGTACAGATTGTCTGAGGATGCACCAATAAGTGGTGCAAAACCGGTCGCAGATTTAATAAATATCATTCATACAGCCAGCGTGGAATTTTCTTTGAAAAAATTTAGTGAGTTTGATTGTGAAGTAGTGTACAAACTGGGTAAAAAGCATGCAAGTGTAGGTACACTAAGGAGGAAAGTTGTAGTGCTAAACGTAGTAGACAAAAGTTTAATGGAGTGGCAGAGAGCACAAGCGACTGACAAAGATTGTCAGGCATTCAGGTCACAATCACAGTTTGTGACACATGAGTGCTTGTTCAACAGAATGGAAAAATGCAGATCATCCATAGGGGTTCTGATGGCTTTCACGGAGGAAGTGCTGCAGGAAGAACATGACCATATGTTGTCAGGTCATAGAGTGCACTGAGCAACAGACAGATCGTGTAGCAGAGAAATTTTGGTGATGAATGAGGAAATGTGATGTTGAGAAATATGTAAAGGACTGTATGCCTTGTGCACAAGAAGCTGATCTTATTCATCAAAATATCCCTTTGCAAAGAGTACCAGAGGAGTTTAAACCCTTTCAAATCACTGGACCTGATACTTTTGGAACTTTTAATAGGCCACCCACTGGAACTAAATGTGTACTGATAATTGTAGATCATTTTTCAACGTTCTTTGCAGTGGAGCTGTGCCTGATTACTTGACTACTACAGTAGCCCAGGTTTTAATAACAACTGGATACTTAAAATTGTGGTACTTGATAACTTAGTTATGGATCAGGTCACAAATTTTGTATGGGACATGATAAAATATTTATGAGATATACTTCATATTTGGAAATTTCGAACAAGCTCAATCCATCCACAGACTAATGGCAGAATAGAATAAATGTATAGGACAATCTCTAAAATGTTGGGTTATTATGTTAACAACAAC
Organism: Schistocerca piceifrons; assembly: GCF_021461385.2. Classification (NCBI taxonomy): domain Eukaryota; kingdom Metazoa; phylum Arthropoda; class Insecta; order Orthoptera; family Acrididae; genus Schistocerca; species Schistocerca piceifrons. Next base: position 175,276,950 of record NC_060149.1, on the reverse strand, counting down.
ATATAGAATAGGATACATATTTTCAATACATAGTTTGCACATATAGCTCTAAAATGCATACTGGCACAGGTCTCTCACTTTCGGATACGGTGTATGGTAGATAAATGCTATTCTCCTTTGATGTTATGATTCCTATATTAGGACCAGACTGTAAATCGGTTAATAAAATTGCTAAAAAGTACAGGAGGTATGATAGAAAGTAAAGTGAACCAATACTAAAGCTTTGGAGCGACAGGAACAATTCACACGACGTGCTAAATTACCGTAATATCGAGAAGGTCAGTGGGTATTAGTCATCAATCTCTACATGCCTAAGGTAAAGACGGAAAAATTCTTGACTAAGAATTAGCGTCTTTATCAGATCATCGAAATGACTGCCAGTAAACATTAAAGTGCACTTTCTGAATAAAACGTCTATTGTCTATGTGAGTAGAGTTAAACGCTTTAGAGGAATAGTGCATCATTACCACAAGTCTCGATGATAGTCAGGGCAGACAAAAACGAATAGATGAGTTCAGAGGCGTATACCAGTGGTCAAGCAGGATATGCATAACTTACCATATGCATTAAGGTCATGCAACAAATAGTAGTACTCATGTTTAGTTGTATTATGTCTATGAGATGTTCCATTCTTGTCAGATGTATTATAAAGTTACATTGTGTCTCATTGTAGTTCTATAGTAGTAACATGTTTTTTCTTAGTTGTTTTAGTGTGTATATGCGTTTTCGAAGGAGGAAAAGGAGGACAAAAATTCTTTACTTTAAGTGGCAAATCACCAGCAACAACCAGATGGGTTGCAGTAATCTTGATGTTGCTGCATGTCATCAGCATAGGAGCAGTGCATGCATTTCGCATTCAATCATTGGAGTCAGGTGTGTTATTTTCTCGACAGCCAGATGTGTTGCACATTCATAGCACATTATATAAGGAAAAGCTCATGGCATGGTCAAGTTCGAGTTATGTGATAGTGGTACTTCTGTAAACAGCACGACTTGTGAGATAGCCAGAACGAACTTGCATCTCCCAGCTACGATCAAAGGTATGACTGTTCACCATTTCATTTGCTCTGCAAACAACTGAAAGTACTTTCAATGCAAAATCTAACTTACCTTAACCACACTCTGAATCCTTATCTCTTACATTCCTTAGACACACTGATAACATCTCAGGAGGGCAAAATTTTTATGGGGCAAATGTTGCAACATACTCAATAATACCAAAAGAACTGATGCCGAAACGTGGTAACCATAAACATTATGGCCACTCGTATTGCCAGCCGATGTGACCGAGCAGTTCTAGGCGCTTCAGTCTGGAACCGCACAACCGCTTCGGTCGCAGGTTCGAATCCTGCCTCGGGCATGGATGTGTGTGATGTCCTTAGGTTAGTTAGGTTTAAGTAGTTCTAAGTTCTATGGGACTGATGACCTTAGATGTTACGTCCCATAGTGCTCAGAGCCATTTGATCCATTTTTGAACCACTAGTATTGCCACATTACTGATAGCAATTGTCATACTTTACTTTTGTCTCAGAAGTAGAAGTATCCATCCTATAGACTTATCAACACGCCAAATACCTGTCACGTGGTTAACAGCATAAACCAAGAAACATAGAATTAGGGAACTGTAAATTGGTATAGTTCATAAAAAATGGATATAAGGCTAATAGAACGTAATTGTAAAAAAGGCTCAGCAAGCTACAACTTCAAGATGCTAATATAGGATTGCAAAACAACTTATGTAAGTCAGCTCCCACGACTAACAACATTTTGTATCTTGTACAATTATGCAGTTAGATTTATGAGATGAAGTTAACGAATAAGCCGAGGCAAAATTCTGGACGAATTTTTTGAAATGTGAGGGGGCAAGGGTGTGCTGCATGTCGCATAGCAGTATAATTTTATTGTGCAGGCATAAAATGCTACAGTTCTACCAGGCGAGCTTAGCACAGTAGGTTAGGGCTGGGCTGATGTACCAATCGGTATGTGAACAATGCGTACCACAAATGCAACAGATCACAGAATGGAGCAAGCGTTGCTGTGTTACTTAACAAGACACTGTGAGGTAATGCCATGTAACTTCACTGCCTAAGCGACACCACAAATTCAAATGTAGGCAGAAAAGAACTGAGCTCAGTGACCCAGAACTATTACTGAATTACCATAGCGAGACAAGGAGTGTGAATTGGTCTAATGAGGACAAATGCACTTATACACTTAGAGCCACTGCAAAATAGGTACAGGCTTGATCCTTCAAATAGAGAGGCTTTTGAAGCTCAAGAACACATTCTTTTCTGTTGCCATTCTGTCCCTGTCGCTAGAACCAGAGAGAATGACAGATTAGTAAGTTTCAGTGAAACCATGACAAGCTGATTGACGTGGCCAACGTGCTCCTTGCTTTCTGACTTCAACCGCAAGAGACAGGCAATCTGATGCACACCACAGTCGTGGTCTGCTAATGTTGCCAACTGAGTCATCTAGCATTAGAAGACTGGTGAGCGAAGAGACCTCCTCCACTACTGGGTCATCATGGATGACCTACATTTTCACACTGGCCAGATGAGGTGCATTCAAACAGCCACCTAGTCAAATGATGAGCATTTACTGCAGTCTTCTTCGATTCATGCTTATTGTCCAGGGCCTAGTCTTCATGACAACATCCTGGACCACAGTCGACAGTCTCCATCTTAGTGCTCAATAGGCTGCCTTTGAGAGTACTGAAGTGGGAACTGTACTAGGTCACCGCAAAACATCTAGTTAAGCAGTCCTTCCTCACTCCACTATTTCATTAAGCACAGCACATGGCAATGGCACTGACTGGCAGCAGCAATGTTACAACTCACTGATGAGGCATCAGCACTCCTTCGGTGCATGGGCACTCGGATCCAGCCACTGACTGCAGTTCTGAAGATACTTATACCTTTGTAGACACTGCAAAAAAGTTATCACAAATACTGCTGTATCACTGATGCCTCTGGGAGTGAACTGAAACTCTCACCCTCACACTATGCTTGACCACTGATCACAATGCAATCCCAGCAAGTGGGTCCCAAAATTAGTAATGGTCTCTGGGGAACCCTTCATTTTAGGAGCTGATGTTAATATTGAATTGCACATCAAGGAGGAGAGTGATCATTCAGTTAATAATTGTGAGTCATACTGCACCTTAACTGTGTGCATGCGAAAAATTAGAGTAGTGAGGGGAGTTAAAATGAAATGGGTTCTAAGGAAACATTTGATAAATTATTTGATGGAAACGATGACACTGATTTAGCATAAGTGTATATGTGCATTAAATACAGAAGGAAAGGGAAGGGATGCTGAGAACAACTGGTTAAGAGCAGAATATTTGGTGACAGGAGAAATTAAAAACTTACAGCTAATCATAGATACTGATGTTCATGACAAGAAAATATGTGCACTTCTCGAGTGTGGGAGTAATGTATTAGCCAACTCAGAAAATTTTGTAAATAGACATAAGAACAAGAAATTATTAATTTTTCCAGTCGCTGAAGTAAAAATTAAAGCTGAAACAGGTGGGTTAACTAAGCCTATAACGGAAGAAATGTTGATAGGATTTGAGTTTACAATGAGCTGATTTATTGTGAAATGTTTGGAGAAAGATATTGTGTTGTGCACAGATTTTTGGGTGAAGTACAAAATGGTAATAAATTCTAGAAAGAAATGGTTAAAATTCGAATAAGAGGGCAGAAAAGGAAGAATAAAATTCAAAAGGATATTCTGTGGCGAACACCAGATGCCCAATTTACGGGCTACAATTATCCAAGAGGCAATAAATGAGCTGTTTCAATATCTATAAACACAATATCCATAAGATTGCACATAAAATTATTAACTGTTTCATGTGTTAGATCATAATTGTTTTGGTGCATGTTAATGATTGTAGCTGGATGAAAAACTGGCAGAATGATAAGAAATAAAGAGGAGTAAGGAGGCGTACAAAATGCATATGTGGAAGTAGGGTGTAAAGTGGCATAATTGTTTATGGAGATTGACAGATTGTGATTTCTGTTGGTTTGATACATAAGTTCGAATTTCTGTACAGAGTATACACAATTTTAGGGGCAAATTTAGTAGTTTATCATCTACAATTTGGAAGAGTTTATATATATGTGAATGTTTGTAAGTTAATACTGGGTTAACAGTAAATGTTATGTTCAAAAGGGAAAATTATTTGGGGGTAATAAGATATGCGTACAGCAGTCTATAATTTGTTGAAACAATGACCAATGGGGAGAAATCTGCACAAAAGCTTCATTTAAAAGTATTAAAAATATGTTATTTATGCTAATTGTTAACAATTATTGCTTGTTTGGTGATCGATTTGTCTAAGAGGAAAACTGTGCTTCTTATTGTGTATTATGATCTATAAATCAAGGATATTTTGACAGTATCTTCCATCAGTTTAGATTGCTATTTAGCCTGTTTATGTATCTCTTCTACTGCAGAGCGCGTTCAGAGCCTGATCTACGAAAATTCATTGTAGCATACCATTATGGGAAACCATACCAGAGTGTTATTAGTTTAAAGATGATTTAAGATTATTGGTGATGTAATATTTTATTACTGTAACTGAATGATAAAGACTAATAAAACAATGCACTGATCTTGCCGAAAGCAGAGAAATGATTTGTTTTCTTTTGTAGCTCCTCTGGACCCCTGGGTTCTCTGGGTACCCTGGTACTCAGCATGGTATCCTGATGACATAGTGTACCTGTTCACAAATGTATTAATGTGGTTCTGTTGAGGGTGGTGTGGGTGGCAAATTCGTGTTGTACATTCTGTGAACATTGGACTTGGAGGATGTTACAGTATGTTACGTAATGTTTGTAAACAGCGCGCCCTTGAGCTCTCTTTACAGTTTAAATCACATTTAAACCAAACAGAAACTCCCTGAACACATTTATCTTATGACGATTCCTAGTCGTCAAAACCAGAGGCATACTATATATGATCCATATCTTTGTTAAACACCTCTCCAGTCAGAAATGTCCGATACACAATCACATCACGACTGTTGAAACTCTCAAGACTGGGAACCTTTTTAGCATCAGAACAATGCAGTACAACAGCAGTTATCCAAACATTGCCATGCTGCTCATCACCACTTTTAGTCGCAGTAAAGTTCAAAACACAACCGACAAACTACGACGATCCCTGCAAAATAACTTGCGCTTCAACTTAAGACGATGTAGTTTTGACACAATATCAGTAACTTTGTAAACAGTAGGCCGACGCATATAACGTCTATAGTAACGACTAAGCATCACGAACATAGCTGCACTGTTCCAGAACACTCCGTCAAATGATAACTTAGTCAGTCACTGTGTGGAACTTATCACGGACTTAGAAAATTTCTGCTCACTGTCGGCGCGGCGTTATCCCGTACTTGCGCACTAGCTGCTGTAGAGTGAGCACGGCATACGTGACCAGATAAGCGAGCGCAAGGACGAAGTAAGAGAGTGTAAGTGTGGAACTTAAAATACAACATAAAATCAACTTATGAAAGAAGTTGACACAGTCAAATTCCTGGGACTAAATGTGAACAAGGACTTAAGCTGGAATACACATATTGACTTTCTATCAAATAAACTCTACAGTTTCGCATTTTCAATACAAATAATAGCAAATTACACCGACTTGAGTACAAGAAAAATTGCTTATCATAGTTATTTTTAATCTGTTATTTGATATGGTGTGATTTTCTGGCGAACTTCAAGTAGTGTATCTCGAATACTGAACATTGCAAAAGAAAATTGTCAGGTACATGTGTACTGCACAGGAAACAGAGTCTTGTCACCTATTATTTCGGAAACTACCAATTCTAACTGTTCCCTTCATATACATTCATGAAATTATAGTATTCCTACACAGCAGACAAAAATTATTTGAGGAGAATCATTTTAACCACACATATTACACGAGAATTAGAAATAATTTTATGATACCCACGCACTAGTTGAAATTATATGCACGGACTCCACAGTATACGGTGATGACAATGTATAACAAGTTAAGGGACAAAAACATATTTAATATGAAGCCAGAAATTTTAAAACGAGGGTATATTAGATTCTGTGGAAGTGATGCTTCTATTCAACAGAAGAATTCCTAGAGGATGAAATGGTAATTTGAGCAACAGGTAATTAAGTGTTAGATTTTATTGTATGTGTATATAACAAAATTGTATTAATATTGTAAGGGTGCTGTTCGTTAACATCAGCTCTTCTGTATTTATGGTGAACTTTTACTGGAATTTTGACATGCCTCCTGTACCTGAATCAAATGATTTGTATTATGTACGTTATGAGATTAACAAATCACAATTCACAATTCTTAGTTTCCCGTTCAGTCATCTTTATTGTCTATGGCTTGTTTCACCAACCAGAGATTTTCTTCGTGTACGTAGCGAAATGTTTTGTAGATATCTTTGGTTGAGTTATTGTTATGACAGAGAGCAGCTTGTCAACGGCGGGTGTGGCAGAAAATGAAATCGTATAGACATTGGTTTATTGTTTTCCAATGTATAACATCTTTGTTTGTACGGGGAACTTGTAAGTAGAATTTCACGTCGTAAGATAAGTTTATTTTAGGTGTAATTGCTCATTTTACAATCCATGTAAAGGCTTGTTTAGTATTATGGGTTCTCAAGTTAGGCGGCAGAAATTAAGTACCAACAACGAACATCTGAACTTAACTGTTTTTCTTTCCTCCTGCGTACATACAGAACTGTTAACTACAGCGGAAAGTGTTTTTACATCTCCAGAAATCCTCCGCGTGGTTTTATATTTGGTTGCTATTAATATTCTATGCTTAAAAATATGTAACCGGTGGGTTACACAACGAAGTAATCGATTTTTAATACATTTACTCAGCGCAAACCTGGTTGGAAAGACTCGTCACTGATAAGTGAATAAATTGCTTCATGTGATTTGGGCAGTTTCAGAGTTAGTCTTTAATTATCGTCGGGATTTAGTACAATCTCAACCGTGGAATACAGTTAAACAGTGTTACTACAAAGATTCATCGTTGTTTCATGAGTAAACCGTCGGACGTAGTGTTACAGCATCAGTACAACTATTCAAAGGTGGTGTTTTCCATTATTTTGGCAACCTTGTAAATTTCCTACGTACAGTTACTTTGATGATTTCTGAAGTATCTGATGTCTGGGGAAGCACTGGTTAAGGGCGCTAAGTTAAAGTAACGTGATGTCAGGCAGGCAATATAAAGTGGTTTTATTGGTGCTGCTGAATTATTTAGAGATCCGGTATGGAATTGTTTTATGACGTACCATTCGAGAATCATAAACTAAATCATCAGTCAGGTAACATAATCAATAGGATTGTCTTGTGTGCTCTTAATGAACAGAGTAACTCGTTAGGAACATATTTTCGTAGTTTGCGAACTATTTCTTTTCAGTAGATATGTAGTTTTATTGGAGTGATTGAGTGAGAGTATCTCACTACAACCTGGATAAAAATCGATTGTGTCGAATACAATATAGACTTTCCACAGTGGATAATTTTACATAAAGTAATGTCACTGTAATCCTCACTTGTGTGTAGTCTTATAGTGCTGATAGGGCACAAAAATGTTGTGAAACAGTTGTTAATGATTCTTTTAATGAGCACCTATGGTTCAACTCAAACGTGGTTCTAACTACTTTTACTGAGGAGATGAATTGCCTAAAACCATAAGTGAATTAAAATGTGCACAATATATTTAATTAATTGTGTGTCCCCAAAGATGTCAGTTACTTTTATTGCTGAAACTATTTGCTATGCAGTTTAATTTCATCAATAACATCAGTGTGTAATTTCAAAAACATACGTTGTTTGCTTTATTGGTTTGTGCTTAACAGTCATAAACTCAAAGGTTTGTTTTGAAACCACAGACTTCACTCTGCCTATTCCTGTTTGATGGAAAATGCCTCTGTTTTACCACTTTTGTGATCTCTGGGGGCTTTTTACTGTGTGAATCATCAAATCCTTCTTGATAAGCATAAGTATTTTATTATGAGTGGAACAGTGCACAAATGGTTTAAGCCATATTTAAGTGGAAGAATGCAGAGGGTTGAAATTATCAGTACAGATAGTCTGCAAAAATCAGCAGAGTTCTCTAACTGGGAAGGTATCAAGAGTTGAACAGGGAGAGATGATGCTAGTTGTGGTACGAGGTACCCTCCACCACGCACCATATGGTGAATTGCGTAGTATGTATGTAGGTGTAGATGTAGTTGTATCTCACAGGGTTTAGTCATGGGCCCTTTATTGTTCTTAATGTATGTTACTGACTTGCTGCTCTGTATTCATGAAGATGCAAAGCTAGTTCTTTTTGCCGGTGATACAAGTATAGTAATCACATCAAACAACCAAGAATTAGCTGAGGAAGTTCTAATAATGTCTTTCAGAAAATTAAGTGGTTGTGTGCAAATGGACTCACTAAATTTTGAGAAAAAACAGTATGTACAGACCTGCACAGTAAACGGCGTAACACTGTTGATAAATGTAGATGTTGAAGAGAAGTTTGATGCTAAGGCAGAATATTCGAAATTTCAGAGTGACTACATTCATAAGAAATTGAATTTGAGAAAACACATTGATGATCTGTTGAAGCATTTGGGTTCAGCTACTTATGCTATTATTGTTAATGCAAATTTTGGTGATAGATGTATTGGTAAATTAGCCTACTGTGCCTATTCACTGCATTCATATGGTGTCATATTTTGGGGTAATTCGTCATTAAGAGGAAAGGCATTTATTGCACAAAAGCATGTAATCAGGTAATAACCCACCCTAATTCAAAAATAATAGCAAATTGCTTAGCTACAACACTAGAAGAAAGAATGATCTCCATTATTCTGGGTTCACCAAAAGGGGTGAATTATGCTGCCACAAAAAATCTTTGATCACCAAATAGTATTAAAAGTCTGATAGCCAACCAGTATTTAAAAACAAATTAAAAGAATTTCTGAATAACAACTGCTTCTACTTAATAAAAGAATTTACACACAAACACAAAGAAAGAAAACTTACTTTAAACTGATGCATGCACTGCACATCACTTCAAAACCTTGAACCATGTCTTGTCACTTCTAACTTCTCACATCATTCATGAAAGTGGTGAGATTGGACTGAGCAACAGTTGGGAATTTGTACAAGTGCTGATAACCATGCAGTTGAGTGCTCCACAAACCAAACATCATCATCTAACTTCTCACATTTTCAAATCTCATCCTTTCCTAGCATGTAATGTAGATTTCCTATAAATCTCCCATCAGCTGGGTATTTGGTGACTTATCAGGGAATCCCTGTTTAATCTAGTGTGCCTCAAACCATCTGTCCACTTTGCCACACAAAGGAAACTCTGGTTCCAACACTACTCTTTCGTGCCAATTTGCGTGCTTTACTGCTGCAGTTTAATAAATCCTTCAAACAAATTTGATTGAAGTTTGAGTTTGTAACTATTGTTATTTTACTTAAACAATATTTTCCGACCTAATTTTTTATTAATACTCCCAAACATTGAACTTTCTGTTTTACTGTTTTGTACCCTGTTATCTTCAAAAGCAGCTGATGCGTAAGATATTGGACAAGTAATTTTAGATGTATAGAAATGAAAGTGATTCTAGTATTACGGAAGTGTCAGATTCCACCCGTCTGCTTTGACCCATGACGTCAATATGGCGGAGATGGTTATTCTAAGCATCTCCAATATGGGCCTATGATGTCACTATGGCAACAAACACTAGAATACGTATAAATAAGACAGTAACATCTCCCTCCAAAAATACAATCAAACTGACAGGACAGCCGCAGGAAATTGGGGGTTTTAGGGAGGGGGCAAGCTAGATATAGCAGTAAAAAAAACATACACCATGAACCCAAAACACACAAAATGATGAACAAAAAAATTACAACATCTACAGGAATCGGACACTTCCCTTGACCTACATAGGTCAACTGCAGCTGATGATACGAAAACACCAACACCTACAGCAAAAACTATGGAAATTGGAATAAGACATTTCCCTTGACCTCAGCTGATGATACCAAAACACCAATACCTACATATAAAACTACAAAAATTGGAATCTGTCATTTCCCTTGACCTATATACACTCCTGGAAATTGAAATAAGAACACCGTGAATTCATTGTCCCAGGAAGGGGAAACTTTATTGACACATTCCTGGGGTCAGATACATCACATGATCACACTGACAGAACCACAGGCACATAGACACAGGCAACAGAGCATGCACAATGTCGGCACTAGTACAGTGTATATCGACCTTTCGCAGCAATGCAGGCTGCTATTCTCCCATGGAGACGATCGTAGAGATGCTGGATGTAGTCCTGTGGAACGGCTTGCCATGCCATTTCCACCTGGCGCCTCAGTTGGACCAGCGTTCGTGCTGGACGTGCAGACCGCGTGAGACGACGCTTCATCCAGTCCCAAACATGCTCAATGGGGGACAGATCCGGAGATCTTGCTGGCCAGGGTAGTTGACTTACACCTTCTAGAGCACGTTGGGTGGCACGGGATACATGCGGACGTGCATTGTCCTGTTGGAACAGCAAGTTCCCTTGCCGGTCTAGGAATGGTAGAACGATGGGTTCGATGACGGTTTGGATGTACCGTGCACTATTCAGTGTCCCCTCGACGATCACCAGTGGTGTACGGCCAGTGTAGGAGATCGCTCCCCACACCATGATGCTGGGTGTTGGCCCTGTGTGCCTCGGTCGTATGCAGTCCTGATTGTGGCGCTCACCTGCACGGCGCCAAACACGCATATGACCATCATTGGCACCAAGGCAGAAGCGACTCTCATCGCTGAAGACGACACGTCTCCATTCGTCCCTCCATTCACGCCTGTCGCAACACCACTGGAGGCGGGCTGCACGATGTTGGGGCGTGAGCGGATGACGGCCTAACGGTGTGCGGGACCGTAGCCCAGCTTCATGGAGACGGTTGCGAATGGTCCTCGCCGATACCGCAGGAGCAACAGTGTCCCTAATTTGCTGGGAAGTGGCGGTGCGGTCCCCTACGGCACTGCGTAGGATCCTACGGTCTTGGCGTGCATCCGTGCGTCGCTGCGGTCCGGTCCCAGGTCGATGGGCACGTGCACCTTCCGCCGACCACTGGCGACAACATCGATGTACTGTGGAGACCTCACGCCCCACGTGTTGAGCAATTCGGCAGTACGTCCACCCGGCCTCCCGCATGCCCACTATATGCCCTCGCTCAAAGTCCGTCAACTGCACATACGGTTCACGTCCACGCTGCCGCGGCATGCTACCAGTGTTAAAGACTGCGATGGAGCTCCGTATGCCATGGCAAACTGGCTGACACTGACGGCGGCGGTGCACAAATGCTGCGCAGCTAGCGCCATTCGACGGCCAACACCGCGGTTCCTGGTGTGTCCGCTGTGCCGTGCGTGTGATCATTGCTTGTACAGTCCTCTCGCAGTGTCCGGAGCAAGTATGGTGGGTCTGACACACCGGTGTCAATGTGTTCTTTTTTCCATTTCCAGGAGTGTAGGTCAATCATAACTATTGATACGAAAAAACCACCGCCTACAACTAGGAAAAAAAAACACCACCACCTCAAAAATTAAAAAGTCAAACATCCCTACATAAATTAAAACACATTCAGTACACAAAACATTACAACGTAGACCCAAAAAAAAAAAAAAAAAAAAATTACTTACCAGCGACAAATGTCGAGAGGGCGCCATCAAACACAACTCGATGACATCTACAGACAAAACCAACTCAAACTCCGCGCTGTAATGACGTCACACACCACAACACCCTTACTTCATGGATCAAAGTAGATGGGTGGAATACGTATTTAAAATTACAAGTAATTCACTTCATACATTTAAATATCTGTACAATATGTTTCATGCATTGCATTTAAATATTCTTCACTAGAGTAAAAGAAGTGATGCTGTAAATGTGACTTAAAAGACTTTTCCAAGGTGTTGAACTTAGTATTTGATTGTGGGAAATTTTTTATAAATTTCATCTTCCGTATGCAAAGTGCCATTTTGGCACAGGGTAGAGGCCTTCATATAGGGCAGAAAATGGAGGCGACTGACAGGAAGAAGGAAATAGCGTTAGAGGTGCTATATGCATGTGCACTGGGTCAACTATTTTGTGTGTGTGTGTGTGTGTGTGTGTGTGTGTGTGTGTGTGTGTGTATGTGTGTGTGTGTGTGTTTTTTTTTTTGAGTTACCTACTCAAATACTGAGTGATTATAATTACAGTGCAGCTACTCCCAGAGGTCCAGTGTGGGCTGTAATTATCATATGGCTGCAAAACTTGTAGGTATTCTAATGCATTAATGCGGAACTGATTTATGCTGGAAAAAATTAGTTCCAATTTTGGCCACAGAGTGCAAATTTGGCTCTGAGAATGCAAGAAAGATGTACAGAAATGGTTCCATATGTAATGAATTAGGAACCGGACATGGGCAGAAAAGGTCAAACAAGTGAGAAACACATAATGTTGATTTTTATTATTAACAGCTGCCGAAACAATTTGTTCAGTATGAGCACCAGTGACATCAACAAGATGCTGTGTCCATAAAATCACATGGATTCAGATCAGGAGATGGAAGGTTTCATTAAGCAGATCTTCCCGTAGGCTTGTGACATTAGGTGTTGTCCCGTCTTGCATGAAAACATTGGTTTCCACACAGTTGCGCTCTTGCAAAACATGAATCACATGCTGTTAAAAGAGGTCTCAATAACGTGCAGTAGTCATGGTACACCTGACAGACCCTCTGGGTGTATTCTCTTCAAAGAAGAATGAACTGAGAAAAAGATGCTTGTGGGAGGTATTGCACCCATTGTATGAGAGACTTCATACAGTCACACACAGCGCGTACAATAGCTCTTTGTGCACAACACGGGCTTTAACAGTACCTCTAAATGCGACAGGCCTGTGTTTTCATTGCAATCTGTAGTGTAAAATGTGCCTCCCCACTCCATGAAATATCACTTGGTCACATGCTACCAACTTCGATCCCTGCCAGAAACCAAAGAGCAAGTTCAGGACGTTGCTGTGGGTCATGAGGTTTCAGATGCTACAGGATCTGGATCTTGTACACGTACTGGTGTAAAATAGACTGCAAAACATTCCATACTGTTTACTGTGGGATGGACAGTTCTCGTGACACTTCATGAGCATTAGCAATTCCTGGTGCGCTTATTGCATATTCAGTTATAGCAACAGTAAATTTGTTAGTAACTTCCATTGGGATGGGACATCGTCCAGGTGCCACACCACGCTCGCCTAGGTTTTTGAATTTTGTTATCATCATCTTTAAACCATTTAATGACTTTGGGGCTCTTCACAAACTTTTCAGTTGGCAATACTCTCTTGGTGCACAAAAACAGTTTCACTAACAACGCACAGTCTCTCTTCTTGGTGGCAATTCTGTTCACTCACGTTATAGCTTCTCAAACAATAGTGTGGATGTCATATCATTATAAAAACAGTGTACAGCACCAAATTTGCAGCTGATGGCCAAAATTGAAACTAATTTTTTCCGTTGTAAATCGTTTCTGTATTAACACTTTACCGTATCTACCAAGTTTCACTGCCATACAATAAGTACAGCTCACACTGAACCTCCATGAGTAGCTGCACTTTAATTGTAACCACTCAGTATTAGAGTGTTTGATTGTAGGAATCTGCAATCAGCAGATAGAAAAATACGTGCAGAAAGAGCTTGCTACAACAGAACTGGGAGGCTGATGGTGAGATGAGTATCAATGTTAAAAAGAAATAGCCAGTATACTACTTCTTCAGACAATTCGAGAAGATTTTGATCAGAATCGAGAACTGCTTGCAGAGTCAACTAGTTTTAAGTACCTGGGTGTGTCATATGATAGTAAGACTGTATTGGGATATACATATGAAATGTGTGTTAAGGTAAACAGTGCCATTTTCCAAACAGCTGCTCATGAAAGTAAAAGGAAGAGCAGTATTGTTCCTTGGTTGGGTCTCCCTCTAATTTTGTCACTGTGTGTGGCTCCCATGCCAAATCATATCCAATTTCAGAATTTGAGGGTGCACAGAGAGTAGCAGCAAGATATGTGCAAGCTAATTTTGAGCATTTTTAATCCCATTGAATGTGGACTTGATTAACAAGCCATAGAAAAAGTGTTAGACAGTCTGGGCTAAAGTGCCCTTACCATGTTGTCAGGTCTTGTCTTGTGTGCTGATGTTAGTTACGTGTTCCATGGATCATTTTGTACGATAGATCATAATGATGTGAAATGAGTTATTTTACATTCACATTGCAAATTAATTTGGACGTATGGTTATATTCTGAACAATTCTAAGATTTGAGGTAGTAATTCCTACCTTCTGCACATTACAGTAACAGAAAGCCTTCTACAGAATAGTAGGAGTTGTCAAGGAGAAACTTTCTCAGTTTGTTTTCAAATTTTAATTTGCTGAATGTCAGACATTTTATGTCACTGAGTAAGTGGTCAAAAATTTTTGTTGCAGCATTGTGCACACTTTTTTATGCTAAAGACAATCTTAATGTGGAGTAATGAATGTCATTTTTCCTTCTGGTATTATAATTCTGTCCATAATTGTTGCTTTTAAAGTGTAGTGGGTTATTTACAACAAACTTTGTGAGGGAGGGAGTAAATATACTCAGAAGCAATAGTCAGAATGCCCAACTCCTTAGACAGATATCTACAAGCTGATCGTGTGTGAGCGCGACATTTTATTCTTGCAGCACATTTTTGTGGGTCTTTTGTAAAGATTAGTTACCCAGAACAGTATTCCATAGGACATTATTGAATGGAAATATGCAAAATATGTCAACCACTGATTTGTCTCTCTCCAAGATTTGCAATGATTCTAAGTGCAAATGTGGCTGAAGTAAATTGTTGTAAGAGTTTCAAAATGTACTTTCTCCAATTTAAATTCTCATCAGTATGGACGCCCAAGGATTTTGAAGTTTTAACCCTATTTATTGTTTCCTCACCATGTGTTACACTTATCGTTGGTGTAGTACCCATAGATGTACAGAATTGAATATGTTGTGTCTTTTTAAAATTTGGGGGGGGGGGGGGCATTTGCAGACAACCAGTCAGTGATACTTTTAAGAACTTTATTTACCATTTCTTCTTTTTCTATATGTGACATTACAATTCTAGTGACATCTGCAAAAAGAACTAAGTCTGCTTGTTGAATATTAGACGGAAGATCATTTCACTATATGATGAGCAATAGTGGTCCTCAGCCTGAGCATTGGGGAACTCGATACATGATTTCTCCCCAGTCAGAATTATGTCCCCAAACTTTATTGACTGGATTACTAGGTATAAGTTTGTGCATTCTTTTCTTTAGATATAACATCTATTGGCTGAGTATACCACCAGTCCCATAAAGCTTCAATTTATCTAGGAGAATACTGTGATTCACACTGTCAAGTGCCTTAGATAGGTCACAGAGAATACCAGTTGGCACTATTTTATTATTTAATGCTTGTAAAATTGGTGAGTCAACATGTGTCATTCTCAGTAGAGCAGCCCTTCTGAAACACAAATGGTGATTGCTGAGGATATCATTCTTGCTAATGTGAGATATTATTCTAGAATACATCACCACTCTAAAAAATTTTGAGAAATGATGACAACAGTGAAACAGGTTGCTAGCTGTTTGACATCTCTCTCGTCACATGTCTTAAAGATAGGTTTAACAATGGCATATTTCAGTTTGTCTGGAAAATTAGTGATGCATTCCATATTTTGGATAAGACCAGGCTAATTATATGGGAACAAATCTTTAATACTCTATTGGAAACACCGTCAAAACGAGATGAGCTTTTATTTTTGAGAGAATGTTTATGTTTCGTGATTTCAAGAAGAGACATCAGTGATATGTTCATATGGTTGTACTTTATGAGAGTTGCTTTTTCAGTGTACTGCAGTGATTTTTCTCATGAACTTTTTGTCCCTGTGCTTTCTATTATATTTGAGAAATGATCATTAAATTCATTTCCTACCTTTGACTTGTGATCTATAGCCCTTCCATTCAGTTCATAGTAACGTTATCTTGTTCTGTGGCTAGTTGTCCTGTCTCTCATTTCACTGCATTTGATATAGCCTTAACACTGTTCTCAGAATTACTGATTTCTGACATTGTGTGTGTTCTATGATTTTCCAGTAATCTTTCTTAGCAATTTTGAGTAGTTTTTGTAATGTGCAACTACTGCAGACCCCTACTTGTTTTTTCCCCTTTTCTTTACACAAGATATTTTAATTCCTCTAGTGAACCATGTTTTTTTTATATGGCTATTTAATGCCCGTTCAGGTTAGCTCATGCGCGAAGCTATTTTCAAATAATATGAATTTATCATGGAATGGATTAAGTTTTATGTTAGCATTTGGTTCATTCATCGTATGTCATCTCTTGTAAACTATTCTTAAAAACATTTGTCATGGAATCATTAATTATTCAGATTTCCACTGAGGAGTTGTTGTTGTTGTTGTTGTTGTGGTCTTCAGTCCTGAGACTGGTTTGATGCAGCTCTCCATGCTACTCTATCCTGTGCAAGCTTCTTCATCTCCCAGTACCTACTGCAACCTACATCCTTCTGAATCTGCTTAGTGTATTCATCTCTTGGTCTCCCTCTACGATTTTTACCCTCCACGTTGCCCTCCAATACTAAATTGGTGATCCCTTGATGCCTCAGAACATGTCCTACCAACCGATCCCTTCTTCTAATCAAGTTGGGCCACAAACTACTCTTCTCCCCAATCCTATTCAATACCTCCGCATTAGTTATTTGATCTACCCATGTAATCTTCAGCATTCTTCTGTAGCACCACATTTCAAAAGCTTCTATTCTCTTCTTGTTTAAATTATTTATCGTCCATGTTTCACTTCCATACATGGCTACACTCCATACAAATACTTTCAGAAACGACTTCCTGACACTTAAACCTATACTTGATGTTAACAAATTTCTCTTCTTCAGAAATGCTTTCCTTGCCATTGCCAGTCTACATTTTATATCCTCTCTACTTCGACCATCATCAGTTATTTTGCTCCCCAAATAGCAGAACTCCCTTACTACTTTAAGTGTCTCATTTCCTAATCTAATTCCCTCAGCATCACCCGACTTAATTCGACTACATTCCATTATCCAGTATCCAAACTGTAAGGCACTGTTATTTATCCTAACTGTCCATCTTGATCAGAGAAAGCATTTGTTACTGGGTAAACGTCTATTTTCTTGCTTTGAGCTATACCAAAGAAAACATTGTCAATGTTGACAGTTCATCAGCATTCATTGCAGTCAATCAGAATCACAGAATCCAATGATTTCTTTTTAATTTTAAGGGTGGTTAGTGGTTTTTGTATTTGCTGAACTCTGCTATTGTAGAAGCTCAACCACATATTCAGTTCAAAAATTTGGAACATTGTACCATGTTTGTTGACTTCTTTTTTACCATGAAATTACTGTTCAATTTGTTGTACAGAACTATATTTCTCTTAATTAAAGAGAGAGTTCATTTGCAGATACACTACTTACTTATTAGTTCTTTGGAAAACATGAACAATAATGTATTTTGTTGGCTAACAATTTCTCTGATGAATTCTAACATGTGTGCCCTGTGCAGTAAACATGAGCTCTTTTGATGTTTGATAAGTGGAAGGTCATTCACACATACAGGAAATAGGACAGGGCCCAAAATTGAGTGTTGTGGAAATGCCTCTGTGATTTCTCCACTGTCACAACTTTTTTTTTTTTCCATTCGCTAACAGCAACAACAAAAATTTTCATCACTACAGTTTGCATTTTTTTTTAAATTGAATGTTATTCAGATCAAACAATGGAAAATTCAGGTAGGAATATCAACAGTGTAGGAACACATAGATCGCTACTTACTATAAAGAAGACATGTTATGTTGCAGACAGTCACAATTAAGACACATACATAAAGCTTTTGGCCACAGCCTTCTTCAGCAAAAGAGAAACACCCTTCATACACACAAGAAAACGCACACAATTCTAACACAACCACCAACTCTGGCAGTTCGGGCCAGAAAGCAACTATCACGTGGAAGGCAAGAAGCAATGTGGTGGGCCAGGGAGGGTACGAGTGGTGGACAAGATTAACGCTGTCTGGCAGAGTGTGCAGCTGTCCACGAGGATGAACGGCCACCATGAAACTGTGGCCAAGAGCAAAGTAGACCACCCAATGGTACAACATGCAGCTGAACATAACATTCTTGATTTCAATGGCTTCTTCACTACCCAAGCCATCTGAATCCTCCCCTACACCACCAACTTCTCTGAACTGTGCAGATGGGAGTTATCCTGACAACACATTTTCCGCTCTCGTAGTTTTCCCCACCTCAACCTACAGTAACACACTGTCCCCAAACCCTCCAGCCAATAGTTTCTACCCGCTCTGTCCTATCAACTCCTCCCCATTCTCGTCTCCCACTCTCTTTGAATGCCACCCTCTGCTAGTGCACCCACCCATCTTTCCCCACTCCTCTCCTTTTTCACTCCTCCCTGCCCCTAGCCTCTTGGCACTGCAAGTGTTGGCATTCTAGTCCTTGCACACTCCACCAGACAGTGTTCATCTCTCCCACCACCCAGACACTACTATCCCTTCCCTGTGACCCTTCAGATTGCTGCTTGCATCCCACATGACAGTTGCATTCTGGCCCAAGCTACCCTAGTTGGTAGTCATATTTGCATGAGATGTGCTTGTTTGCGTGTCTAAATGGTGTGTGATTTTCTTTTGCTAATGAAGGCTGTGGCCAGAAGCTGTAAGTAAGTGTCTTTTAGTTGTGCTTGTCTGCAACTTAACAAAACTGTGATTTAATATGAGAGTTGTTAAGTGTACCTTACCCTCTTAAAATATTTAAAAAAAGTAAATTGGATGGTAATATTTAGATATTTCCTGTCATCTTTCTTTTCATGAGCTTTAATAATGACATAAAAAGAATATTAATCGTAACTTCAGCACAATAAAGAAAGATATTAGTTATGAATCTCCCACTCAACACATATTTTTAGAAAGGGACGTGGTGTCTCTTTACGTCACCATATGAAATATTTTTTGTACACATTATGTTTATAAACAAACACAAGTTCATAATTCTGCATGGAATGTGTTCAATCTACGGGAAGGTTCTATTTTTGAGATTGTGTATAGTTTTCTATACTTTTAAACAGAAATTGGATTAATCATATATTAAGTGTTCAACACCAATTTTGTATACACTTCAATGAATTTTCTTTCTTTCTTTCTTTCTTTCTTTCTTTCTTTTTTTTTTTTTTTTTTTTTTTTTTTTTTTTTTTTTTTTTTTTTTTTTTTTTTTTTTTTTTTAACTCTACCATTTTTATAAGTTGTGTTGTGGTAGTGATCATCAGAATGTTAATTTTGAACTCGCATGTTACTCGCTCATTCTCTTCCACAGCTAATTCATTTTCTCCCGTGATTGATATCCCAGCCTCCTTTTTCACTAACCTGTTAACAGTGGCACCAAACTGTGTGAACTTTAGCTACATAGGAATCACAGCTTACAAGTAATTGTTTATTTAAGCTTTCCCTGATCTATCTCAGGAAGCACCAAGCAAATTATGACTATTAAGATTTTTTTCTGTAGCTTTGCTTACCCACAAATAGAAAATTATCTAACATAACATACTGTACTTCTGTAAATGAGAGGCAGGACAATACGACATAAATTTAATTGGATAAATGTATGTAACATGTTGACATAACTTTGTTGTTTGTTGGAGGTAGTTTTCATGACTTTTAATTTGTGAATCACATCTACAGTTTTTCTGTAGTAGTAAATGACAAAAGGTACAAGCATGTTAATAACACTGTTATAATTACTTATACACAGTCCAGTCACATTAATGTGACCACTGCCTATGTTCGAAATAAATGTGCAATAACCATTTGTAGGCGGCAGGTGGCAGCACTAGCAGTGGAAGGTAGATAAAACGTGTTAAGGAGGCACAGGAAGCAGTGCAGTTGTTTCCATACTGTGGAAACAGAGCGATTTATCTGGCATCCAAAGCAGCATGAACATGGCTTTCAGGCCTAAGGTGGAAACATTTCCAAAATGGCTAAGTTTGTCAACCATTTGATGGATGTGTAGATGTGTACAGACAAAGAAACATGCAACTGTTGAGCAGCTGACCACCCAGGTGAACCAAGGGGCTATCAACAGTGTCTCCTCAGCGAACGTTGCTACATGTGGGCCACCCAAGCTGACTACTATTTGACAATGAAGGCTGGGATTTGCATGCCAGTAACTGCAACTGCATGTCCATTGAGTGGTGACAGGTGGCCTAATGGGATGAATCACATTTTATGCTCCATCGGACAGACGGCTGTTGGCATGTACAGTGTGAAATGCTCGAAAGCAAACACCCTGCAACAGTCGTCGAAAGAGTCCACGCCAGAGGAAGGAATGTTGTGATCTGAGGAATATTTTTGTGGTATTTCCTTGGTTATCTCGTCATTCTGCAAGGCACAGTGCATCCAGACAAGTATGCATCTATCCTTGGGGACCACGCCCACCTCTACATCCAGTTTGTTTTTCCTGAGCACGATGGCCTCTACCTGCAGGACAATGCAACGTGTTACACAGCTCGCAGTGTACATGCGTGGTTTGAAGAGCAACATGATGAAATTACCCTACTCCCGTGGCCACCAAACTTCGAGTTTAAACCCAATTGAAAATGTGTAGAATCATCTTGAATGGACTGAATGCACCATAGATCCTCAACCAAGAAACTAGCACAGCTGGCCACGGCACCAGTGTAGATGTGGTTCCACATCTCTGTCTGTACTTTTCAGATCCTAATTGACTCTTCCTGCTCGTTTCACAGCAATCCACACTGCAAAAGGTGACTATTCAGGCTTTTGATAGCTGCTCGCATTGACACACATTAATGTGACTGGACAGCATATATTTAAAGTTAACTATGTATTAGTTACTGCATCCATTTTCTGATAACAGTGAGTACATACCCATTAATATGTTAGACCATTTTAGTCAGACTCTTACACAACATTGAATTTAGTAGTGTATTCCTGTTTCAACAACTTGTACTCAGGTGCATTTGTAAATGGCAAACCTTAGAACATAAGATATCACAGACTTGCTTCCCTTGCCACAGTGAGATTTAAATTGCACAGCATTTTTGGTGTGAGTCACTTCTACTAAAATTTTGCAGGTTCTAGAATGCTCACTTAGTGTTTCCATTCATCATTATAGTGTTTATAAAATATTTTATGGGTATGTTATCAAATATTAATCAGCTGTTAACATTCACAAGTAGAGCTGTGGGAGCAGGTCATGAGTCATTTTGGACAGCTCAGACAGAAGAGCACTTGCCTGAAAGGCAAAGGAACCCAGGTTTGAGTTCTTGTCCAGTGCACAGTTTTAATCTGCTTGGAAGTTTCTACTGTTAATGTTATTTATTTTGTATTCATTTATTAAATATGCAGTTATTCAAGGTATTGTGGGAGTGGGAAGATACACAAAATAAACAAACAGTTACACACACTGCAGCAGTTGGCATTAATAATTTGAGTACTGTTTATTCTTTGCCTTTGTTTCTATGGAGTTAGAATATTCCATTGTTGATTATTTGCTTTTATGTTTTACGAGAAAAAGAAATAAAGTTGTATATTCTCAAATGTGTGTATAAGAAGTTATTATTTAACATGATGATATGTAGTAGCCATAAAATGGTGACCCAAGACACAGAAGAACTTGCACAGCAAGAAACAAACAAGCGAGGTGACACAAATTCTCCAATGCATACAACAGATGGCGGAAGTCTTATGATACATTTAGTGCAGCTACAAAGTATGTTGCTCACTCAGATAGAAGACTTGTAGAATGAAATAGCGTAGCATGGGAACATTTCTCCTGGACAAATTAATGATTTTCACATGACAGGCTCCACAGTTGACGAAACTACAAGAAGTGCTGATTCATCTAGAAGGGCATATGGAGGTGCACATGCCTCAGTTCCTGTCCGATAAATTGGAATTCTGATTTTCGATGTTAGAGTTGGCATTCATTCATAATAAAGTAACAAACAACCAAGAAAAGTTTGTGATAGCAGTCAACGGTCTGGACGCTAGAGCAGTGGCATTAGTAGAATATGAAATTAAGCATTTGCCAGCAACACAGTAGCATAAGAGTCTAAAGAAGATTTTGATAAACAGGCTTAGTAACTGTTAGATCAACGGATATACAATGTATTATGCGGCAAGTGGCGAGGTGACAGATCCCTCACAGAATTTTGGCGGCAGTTATGGGGAATAGTGATGGAGGCAGAATTTTGGGTGCTACAGCCCAGTATGTTTGGGCATCACAGCTTCCCATGGCAGTAAGAGCAGCGGTCGACATGAAGAATGGGTGCGACATTACCACTATTTTCCAGTTGGCTGACAGAGTTTGTACAATAATGGAGACAGCAAGTAGACTGATCCTTGCAGAAGCAGTAGTGAAATCAGAAGCATATCAGGCAGTGACAATTCACAAGGGTTAGCAGGTGGATACAACTGCACAATGTCAGAAATTAAAGAAACCATGAGATGGGCTTCAGAGACAAATTGACACTTGGAAGACCGCTGGTTCGTAATATCCTTCAGTGCACTTAGGAAACAGTGGACTGAAAAAACCTGAACAACTATATGGGTGTCATAAACAGTTCGGTGAATGAGCCTTTAAGTGTATTCTACCATTCAATTGCACGTGCCGTGTCAGTAGCATGGAGACTGTAAGGACAGACACTTTCTTTTTGTCTTTGTCATGACGACTCTATGTATGAGATGTGAAGACTTTGTTGTTATCTCGTAAACACTGAGTCTAACATTCGTATGTTGCCAGTAGAGAGAGATATGTTGGTCAAAGGCAGTTTGTTAGTTCACCTTGTGGCAGCAAATAAACAGTCTATAACAACACATTGCAATTGCAGCAAGGATGTGAATTTAGGTTTCCCTAATACTTGTCGTTGGACATTTGTAATAGCTGAAATGCTGGAACCAATATTAGGGTACAGATTTTCTGTACCCATACATCATCACCCTTGATATTCAGTTGGCTTCACATGAGAAAGGTGAAGAAATGGGAACTGGGCTTGTAGGAAAATTCAGAGAAAGAGGAGGCGATTCGGCACAAGTGATAGAGGTAGATCAGCATATGGACCTGACAGCACAGACACCAACCACAGTGGCACATAATACGGTTCAACACATAAACACAGTGCCAGGCGCTCCAGTCTCTTTTATACCGAGAAGATTGGCACCAGGTAGGTTAGCAAACACAAATGCCAAGTTTGAATATATGTTAGAAAAAGGAGTAATACAAAGATCTGATAGTGCATGGTCCTCACCTTAACATCTAGTTTAAAAAATCAGAAGTTGGAGGCCTTGTGCAGGGAACTGAATGCCTGCATGATACCTGTTTGGTATGCAGTGCCTAATATTTGTGATTTTATGAATGTCTGGGTGAGAGTAAAATATTTCAGTGTCATAGATTGTCAAAAGGCATACTATCAGGTACCACTGCTGTCATTACACCTTTTGGCCTCTTCGAATTTTTACATGTACCATTTGCCTTAAAAATGTGGCTCAAACGTGACACCATTTCATTCATGAGGTGTTATGAGGGTTACACTACACCTTTGCCTATCTTCACAATATACTCGTATTTTCAGTGACACAAAGTCTCCATGAGGTGCACCTTATCAGTTTTTGATAGACTATGTTGGTACTGGATAATAATTAATAAAAGTAAGTGCAACTTGCAAGAAAACCACATGACGTACCTGGGTCTCACAGTTTCAGCAGACGGCATCCGCCCATTGGAAGAGAAAGTGGAACAAACACAACAAATATCTCAGCCATTGGATCTGCAACAATTACTTAAGTTCTTAGGTGTTGTAAAATTTTAGCATCAGTGTCTGCCAAGAGCAGCTGCTTTGCAAGCACAGCTCACAGAGGTGCTGACAGGTCCTAATACCTAATAAACATCAGAATATAGACTGGACACCCTGCATGCAGCAAGCCTTTGAACAGATATAGAAAAGTCAGAAGCAACCTGCTTTACTGGCTCATCCTGAGAGAGATGCGAGACTAACTGTAATAGTCAATGCAAGTCAGGTAGCCATTGGAGCAGCGTTGCAAGGGTCTGCTGGGCACTGACAGCAGTTAGTTTTTCTCACAGAAACTTGAGGATTTAAAAGGAGTGGAGAATATCATAGTAGACTATTCTGTGGATTACACAAGATTGGTGAGAGGGCAAAGAGAAGACTTACAACTACAGGTTTTTCAGCAGAGCACATCGAAAGGGTTGAGACCTCAGGAAAAATGTCCGGAAGGTGAGGCCATTAAAATGTGGTGTGATACCTCACAAGGAAGACCTTGACCATTTGTGCCTGACTGTTTAAAGTCAGAGATATTTGAAAGTATACATAATTTGGCTCATCCAGGTACACGAGCAAGTACCGTGTTGCTGATATAACACTTCTTTTGGCCTGGAGTGAGGCTAGATTGTCGAAGGTAGACACAGGCATGCCCTGCATGTCATCAGTGTAAGATGGGACGACGTGAAGAAACCAGTGGGACATTATGATGAACCATCTGGTTGTTTTGAACATGTGCACTTCGACATCATTGTCCCACTGCCGATGTATGAAGGTTACTGTTGTATGCTAACAGCAATTAAGATTTAAGAGCTGGGCAGAAACTGTACTGATTCTAGGCATATCAGCAGAGACAGTCATTCGAAGTTTCTTGGCGACATGGGTAGCAAGATTCGGACACCAGTGCATGTCACAACTGACCAGGGTCGTCAGTTTGAATCCTAATTATTTCTTGAACTGGTGAACATTTGTGGATCCCAACATGATTGTACAAGAAGTTATCATCAAGAAAGTTACAGAATTTTAGAACAGGGGCACAGAACACTTACAGCGGCATTGCGACATTCTGTCATTTGTGTGCGGAAACTTAAGCAAGTGTTTGCGTGTGATGTTACAAACTGATTCAGTAAGAGCCCTGTTGCAGCACCATATGCTGGACCTTATAAAGTACTGCAACATAATGCACACACAGTAGAGCTCCAGATTCATGATAAACTGTACTGTTACTGTGTCAGTCAATTGAGTGAAGCGTGCTCACTTACTGACGAAAGACTTAAAGCAGGAAGACATACAAGACTTGCAGTGGAATACAGTGCTACAACAGGCACAAGCATCTTCCAGGAAACCAATTAAACTGAATCTAGTGGAAGATACGGCATCGGAGGAACAAGACACACAACCAGTGATTTGTCCAAGGGTGGCTCGGAAAGCCTGATAAAAGTTTCCACACACACCTGGAGCTCTACTGTACCGGAAGGGGGCTATGTGGGAGAGGAAGATTGACAAAATAAATAAACAGTTATGCACAGTACAGCAGTTGGCAGCAAAGACGTTAATTATTTGAATACTACTTATTCTTTGCATTTTGTCTATGGAGTTAGAATGTTCCATTGCTGATTATTCACTTTTATGTTTTACGAGAAAGATAAATAAAGTTGTTTGTTCTCACATGTGTGTATAAGAAGGTATTATTTAATGTGATGTTATGTAGCGGCCATAGTATTATAGTTATGAAATATATCCTATGTATCAAATGGAAACTTTAATTGAGAAAAGCGTTAAAATTACAAGGAGAGCAAATAGGTTTACAGGATTTACCTTCAGGAGGCAAAATTCCTAGTACTGCCAGTATACACACATTGTCAAACAATGAATTAATACATGTAATACTGTCAAAATGAGGGACTGGAGGGAAAAAATTAGTTTAAATGATAGCTGAAATGAGGACCTGGGTGGAAAATGGCTGCAGCATAGAGAGTGAGGGCTAGGGAGTAATTAAGAATGGTATGTTAAGCCAATTGGATTGTGAAAATGTAGAATGCACTGGAAATATAGTCCCCACATGCACATTACAGGTGAGGAGAACTAGTAAAATACAAAGGTCTTCTTTGTTGCTTACTCTCAACAAATACAGTAATCCACATTCCACAAGACGAGCTGGAGTCCTTAAAACTGTGCATTATGAAAATGAGCAAACTGAGACGTGGCTCTCTTTTAGCTCTTTTGTGTGGTTTGTTCTAGATTATGAGATACAAATCGTTGAATCCTCAACATCTTCTATGTACCTTCAACCAATTATTGAATTGTGGTTTACTCATCTCATAACATGTGCTTATTATTCATCAGATTAATTTACAAGACACATGTCAAAAATTAGTAACACAAGTCACTTACATAGCTAGTGAGCTGGAGCAGCATTGTAAAGTTAATGATTCTCCCCAGAATAAAGTTGTATTTATGAAATAATCCTAATGATCAGTGGCATCCTGCTCAGTTTATCTGCTCATCCTTCATGAACTCTTTCACCTAGTAATAACATTTCTGTATTTGAGTATCATGTAGATTTTTCTTCAGTAGGCCTAGCTTCATATTCAGAATGTTGTTCTCTTATAGCATGTTGAAGATTTTCACTGCATATATTGGAGAATCTGAGCTTATAATATTAATTGTTGAATGTAATCATGCAGTTATCTTTATTCCATATGTTATATGAATCTGATTTTCTATGAATAATTGTGGTTTGCTGTATAAAAAGATTATCATCTCAGTGAAACATACATGGGGATTCAAAACTCGTGTTCCAGTAGACAAATCAGGTGTACCAGAACTCCACCTAAAAACTTTCAGGGATGGTAGTGTGGACCAAAACAACAACAAAAAGTCTAACATAGACTAAAATGCATACCTCACAAGCTATGAGCACTAGTTTATCTTCGCTACTGTGAAAAACACTCATCTACTGAAGTGCTCATAACTCTTAAGGCATGCACTTCAGAGCCCTTTTTTACTTGCTTTGAGGCCATACTACTACCTCTGAAAGTTTGTTGGAGGAGTTTTGTTTCACCCTGTTTGTCCTATGGCACATGACTTGAGTTACCATGTATAGGGAGGGGATTGTTAAATTTCCAAGTAGTGGATGACATGGTTCACTGACATGTGCAGTACATGTTTCTGATAACTTGGTTCTCTAACATCAGTATATAAGATTCATTACCAGAACTTCCCCCAAAAACTGTCATTCAGGATTGCTGATTTAAAATAGCTACAGCATGCAGTTTTGTGTGTCTACATCTCAGTGACACCAGACAATATTAGCATAGCAATGTAAAGCTACATAAATTACTTGGTAGGTACTCAGTATGTATATTCCGGTTTAAATATGTATATACGTGTAGTCCTAGAAAATTGACAGATTCCACATCCACTGTGTCCTTATTTTTGTGGCTTATTTTTATGTCCTGGCATTTTGATTGTTGGCTCCTGAATCCCACCATGTGTGCTTTTAGGATGTTCAGAGTTTGTGTAGGGCTGCTTAGCTGAAACCCTGTTTCTGAGCCATCAAGTGTATTAATGATGCTGTCAGGATTTTTTTCTGTTTCATGATTATTATAAGTCTGTGTCGTTTGCCAATCATTGCTGGATAGACTGTGTCAAAAATTACAAAACATATATACTACAGTACAAATGACGTTAACAATACAAAAAATTTAAAACATTATGCATTTTAGTATAGATACATTTAATCTACTATTGACATTTGAGTTCTGACATATTCATTAGTTTTAGAGAAAGTTCAGTAAAGTCATTCACTTTCTTCACAATGAAAAAATTTCTGGATGAAGTAGAGCAGACATAGTTTTAAGTCTCTTGAAATTTTGTCCTTGAACCTCTCCAGTGGCAGAATCTGCACTTCCGTGGGTAGTTATCCAAACATTCTCGAGGTAATATTTTGCAAAACTGTCTCTTGTTTTGTACAGTCAGCAGTATAGTACGTTTATGCTCTCTTTGTTGTGGGAATTGTGGTTATGTAACTCATGCCTCTGGCTGAAGGAGTTTAGAGTTTTCTTAACTTGAAGGAAGCTCAAAAATACATAATGATTATAAACGGTCATTATTCCCAATTTTGTTAATGGCCTGCAGTGTTCTTTTCTCCTATCTCCTACTCGATGTTGTGATCGTTGTCTTCTTCCATTTTTTTCGGCCTGTATGTAGAGTGGTCGCATAGTAACAGGCCCTAGCCGATACGGCTGTGAAACAATTAATAACAAAGTATTAGGAAATACTGATGAGTTATCACATGTTTCAATTTTCCCAGGACGTAAATGCCTGGTGACAGTTTGTCACTCCCGTGTGCATTGTGTTCTTACCAAGAGTTTGCTATCCACCATGAACCCCAGAAGTTTCACAACCCCTACGCAGTTTAGGTATTTTTTGTCAGTGAGGCTGCATATTAATTCTTGCATTTTTTCCTTCATTGGTTTTCATTTTGTTTATTACAAACCATCCTTTTGTCACATTAAACAAGGTATCTGCCTCATAATGAGCCTTGCTGGCTTTGATGCTTTTTGAGTACAGAGTTGTCATTTGCAAATTGTAAGAACTGACCATGAGAGCATAAATCATTTACAAAAACTTGGAACAGGATGGGACCCATTACTGCTCCCTGTGGCACACTGTATTCCAACTTCTGTTCACATGGTAGTGCTCCTTGGACTTACATGATATTCTGTATTCCAGATAAGATTTGAGGGTTGCCAGAACATTGCCTCCAACTGCATACTCATTAAGCTTATTTAGGAGGACATTATGAGGACTGCAGTCAAACACCTTACTGAGGTCACAAGGGTCAGTTCTAAAGATCCTTTTTCTTCAAAACTGTGCTTTATCCCAGTAACCAGATCTAGCGCTACTGTTGTAGATTTACAGTTCCAGAAACCATGCTGTGCAACTGAGAACAGTTAATTAATTTCTAAGTAATTTGAGGTTTGCTCTTTCATTGCAGTTTCAATGACTTCAGCAGAGGTTGAAATTAAGATTGTTTGAAGCTTGCTACCATTCTTGGGTCACCCTTTCTGTAAACTGTACTGCCCATGCAAGTTTCAGAAAGTCTGGAAATACACCTGCCATAGATGCACTTAATAATTACCATAATTAAAGATTCAGTAATAAAATAAATAATTTTCTTAAGAACATTAGTGGACATCAAAATGTCAGAATGCTTATAAGATTTTACAACAATGTCAATGTATAATTAGATGAACGACGAACACTAACTTCACTTAATGAAGGTTTATTCAGTACTTGCACATACAAGATCACGAAGTGAACTGCCTTCGGCCAGAACACATACAGTATATATACAGTTGCAGAACATTCCAGTACAATGATTCTTGACATTTGTGGATACTTCTAGAATTAACTCAAATCGAATATATAAATTAAAATTTTACAGTCCAGGTGAGTTTTGAACTCGTGACCCTCCATGCAACAGCCCAGCATCACAACCACCACACCACGGCGACTGCGCTACTCAGCCTCTTCTGCAACAATATTTATTATTTAATTTTTTCTAATTTCCTCTAGCTCATCATGGTGCACCTTTTGTCATTCCTTACAGGAAGTCCAGGGATTGCACTTAGTGTTTCTCATGATGTCAGTAAAATAAATGTTGAAATCATCTGGACTACACAAGCTTAAGGGAGTGGTGGATGTTTTTTTCCATGTTTTCATTGATCAGGTCCCAGGCTGCCTTGCATGAGTTGTGAGCTCCTGCGCTGAACCTATCATTGCTTTTCTTTTTGGCATCTTCTACATCCTTTCTGTAAGTATTTTTACTTTTAAATATTTGCTGTAAAATATTTCCCTTGCACTGGGATCTGTTGCTGTTTTGGAGGGATCATGTACACTCAGGTGAAAAGTCATGGGATACCTCCTTTTGCCCATCACAGTGTAGCAGCTCGATGTGGCTTGGACTCTACGAGTCATTGGAAGTCTCCTGCAGAAATGTTGAGCCATGATGCCGCTAGAACAGTCCACAATTGTGAAAGTGCTGCCAGTGCAGGAATTTGTGCACAAACTGACCTCAATTATGTCTCATAAATGTTCAGTGGGTTGCATGTCTGGCAGTCTTGGTGCACAAATAATTCACTTGAATTGTCCATAATGGTCTTCAAACCAATTGCAAAGAGTTGTGGCCCAGTGACATGTTTGGGAACATGAAATCCATGAACAGCTGCAAATGGTTTCATGCAATTGAACATAACCATTTCCAGTCAGTGATCAGTTCAATTGAACCAGAAGACCCAGTCCATTCCATGTAAACGCATCCCACACCATTATAGTGCCACAACCAGCTTGCACAATGCCTCATTGACAACTTGGGTCCATGGCTTTGTAGGATCTGCACCACATTTGAACTCTACCATCTTACCAATTGAAATTGGGACTCGTCTGATGAGGCCATGGTTTTCCTGTTGTATAGGGTCCAACCAATAGTCATGAGCCCAGGAGAGGCACTACAGGCAATGTCATGCTGATAGAAGTGACACTCCCATTAATCATCTGGTGCCATAGCCCATAAACACCAAATTCTGTTGCACTATCCTTCTGGATACATCTGTTATGTGTCCCAAATTGATTTCTGTGGTATTTCTTACAGTCTATCTATCACTGGCAATTTTATGAAAAAGCCGCCGTTCCCGGTCATCAAGTGAAGGCCGTTGGCCACTGCATTGTCTGTGGTGAGAGTTAATGCCTGAAATTTGGCATTTTCGGTACACTCTTGACACTGTGAATCTCAGAATACTGAATTCCCTAGCGATTTCTGAAATGGGATGTCTCATGTGTCTAGCTCCAACTACCATTCCACGTTCAGATTCTCTTAATTCCTGTAGTGTGGCCATAATCTTGAATTACTTGAGTACAAATGACAGCTTCGCCAATTCTCTGCCCTTTTATACTCGCTGTATACAATGCTACCACTATATGTATACATGCAGATCACTGTCCCATGACTTTTGTCACCTCAGTGTAAAGCAGTACTATGCATTTTAATTCATTCAGTTCACTGGTATACCATGTTTTTTCTTCCTCCACATTTTATCTGTGTTGTGGACATGTTCACAGGAAATTTTTTGGTCTTCTGTGGCTTTATAAAATCAAATTTGGTTTTAATGGTCTGGAAGAACTCTTCAAATGCATCAGTTGCTTTCATCTCCTGTAATCCAGGCTACCACACTACTGCAGATAGTGCTGTCAAGCAGTTAATGTTTCCATATTTATGAACCTTTTTGTGAGTAAATAATTATAATGCCAGGAGACATTTGGTTGATTACTAGGTCTTTCTATATAAATTTCCTGGACCAGTGCTCTGTGGTCAGAGATCATTGGGTCAACTGCAGTCATCTCATAATCCCAAGTATTTAGGTTTGTGATCACAGTTTCAAGGCAAACAGCACCTGTGGTTGGTAAATGGCTTGCTACAGATAGTTCATAACTGGATATTATGTTCATAAAGTCTCTCTCCTTAGCACTCTTTACCAAAATGTATATTGAAATCACCACACAATGCAGTTTGTTATTTCAGTTTTTGATTAAGTAGCTCAGGCAAGATTCCATTTGGATGAGAAAATTTTCATAGTTGCCATTTGGAGAATGGTGTACTGAGACAGTAATTATATTAAGATCTAATAACGTCAAAGCAGCCAGCTCTTCTAATCGAAGGTCCACACAGAAGCTTTTTAAGTCAATTTCCTTAACACTGTATTTTCTGTTGGTATGTATATATAGAAGAAATGAAGCCAGAAGTACTGTGTGTGTGTGTGTGTGTGTGTGTGTGTGTGTAGACACACACACACACACACACACACACACACACACACACACACACACGCACACACACAGTACTTCTGGCTTCATTTCTTCTATACAGAAAGATGACACACAGTTTTTTTGTAAGGTATTGTACATTGGCACTGCATATAACAATGCGAGAGAGATTCTGAGCATTATGTGATCTCTTTAAAGTCAGGTACTCTTGGTGTCTGTCACAAAAGAGCTTATTTCACAGGAATATTGCCCAGTCTCCAGAATAAATTAAAAAAAATGCTTTATCACAGTAGTTTTAGGCCGTATAGTGCTATCCATTATTTTATCCCTAAGCTTAAAGTCATCATAACTTTGAAACTGATATTAAGCCCCTTTGTTTCAAGATTTCCAGGTATAAAGTTATGGCTAATGGCTAGGGAAGGTCTTACGCAGGAAGTTAATGAAAATTTGAGGAGTTGTACCACTTTTGACTGTGCTCACATGTAGCCATGGCCTTTTTCCACATACAGCATTCCTTGTTTGTCTGCTCTACCAACTATTGTTGTTGTGCTACCTTTTGATTTGTCACTTGCAGATACAACAGAATTATAGGGTAGTGAGCCTGCATCCTTTTTGGTGCGTAGTAGTGAATGCTTATGGTCTTCAGCCAAAATCTCAATATATTTTTCCCTTAGTACTCACAGAGGTTTTTGCTTCATTGCCAAAATATACATTTCTTCTCCGTTTCCTGTGTACTTCTTGAAAAGGTGCATCTGCATTTCTTTGCAGAGTTTTTGTCTGAGGACTTTTCAACATTGTTAGAGCTATTTAGATTGTGACACTGATCTGTTCATTTCGTTTGATTGTTTGCTATTTGCATCTGGTGCATATGTCACTGTAACAGTTTATATACTTGAGAAGTTATTCATACATATTAAGTCACTGCACCAATTTATTTCAATTTTGTACCATTGTTTCCTACTTATCCTTGAACCACAATCTCCTGCAGAATTTTGTTGTTGGCGATCAATTAAATGTTCAGGGAAATCACTTACAATATGTAACAAACTGTTATCTTCACCTTGTTTGTCTGGAGAGCTCTGATGCATAAGGCTTCATTTGTTTAGTGTTTATGCTTTGGTTGTGCAAGTTCATTTTGTGGGAAAATCAATAAACACAGACTGAAAATAGAGTATTCAGGCACTCCTGGTGTTGTTATTCTTAATTCTGAAGGATATTTTGGTATTTTGGAGGATATAATTAACCTCTGCCTTCCATAATGTAGGTATGACATAAGCCACTGTAGGGCACTGCCCTCAGTTGCATGTTTCTCTAGTTAGTGAATTAGCAAGTGTGGTTTATTGAATTAAAGGCTGTTGTGGAGTGACAGAAGTTGTTATTGTTTAGTGAGGTACTTATCAGTAAACTAATTTATGACATATAGATAGTATTTTTTCTTTGCTCTAAATCAAACTGATAGTTCAAAATAATCTCATGTGTTACAGTAAAATTTTGTGTCTGAATAGCAGCTGCTCTCCCAGACACTATTGATAAGACTATTTTTTTTAAAGAGTGACTTCATTTCTGCATAATTTTATACATCTGGGATAAAACTTCGTTTGAAAGATTGATTTATTAATGCAATTAGAGGACAGCTTACTCTTTTATACATTGATTTGATTACCTTTGTGAATATCCAGTCACCACCTGCAGAATTTCTTTAATGATAGTATATTGTGTTCTTTGTCAAAACATTTCTAAATTTTGTGACACACACTTAAGGTTTGGTATCTGAATTGTCTTTTTTTAAATCAGTAATACTGGAAGACACTACAGCCATATGAAAACATAAGTTGTATATGTTTGACAGTATATTTGAGTATTCAGTAACAAGTAATTGAATGTGCTCTAGGAATAGTAAGAATATTACAGAGTTTAGCCCTGTTGAAATGTTTGCTATGAATCTGATGTTGGAGTGTGGCTTTATATGTTTGCAGTCATGTTGATTTGAGTTGTGCTGTAATGTTGATATGTATGTTTACTTTCAGCCAGTGCTCAGTGTTGGCTAAATGGGGACGAACTGAGCCTGGAAAACACAAATGGAACAAGTGCTTCCCTGAGACGGAAAGAAGGGCTTCTGACGTGCCCTGGTCCAGGTGACCCTAGTCATTATACAGAGTGCTGTTGGGATTCACGTTATCAGTGCTGCCCTGTCCAGTCAGCAGTGTCAATGGATGATCAGTG
Source organism: Schistocerca piceifrons (assembly GCF_021461385.2). Taxonomy (NCBI): domain Eukaryota; kingdom Metazoa; phylum Arthropoda; class Insecta; order Orthoptera; family Acrididae; genus Schistocerca; species Schistocerca piceifrons. The sequence goes on along the minus strand of NC_060149.1, from coordinate 175,242,922 downwards.
AGTGATGATATGCTGATATTTCTATGTGGTGGTGGTGGTGGTGGTGGTGGTGGTGGTGGTGGTGGTCGTAGTAGTAGTAGTAGTAGTAGTAGTAGTAGTAGTAGTGTGTGTGTGTGTGTGTGTGTGTGTGTGTGTGTGTGTGTGTGTGTGTGTGTGTAAATTGACATAGTACGGCACTGGTCATCTTCACTTTCAGATTCATTATTTCATCTTTGCCCATGATGGTCTTGAAGAAATGAAAAGGCTCTGACTAAAACATGCTTGGTGTGGATTATTGATTATATCTGTGCTTTTCAAAATTGATGGTGTATTCATTGCTATCAGTATCAACATTTTGCAAAGAGTGGCTAAGAGCAGATTCATGAAATTGAAAATATAGTACAATGATTTTTTCCCTCATAATATTGTGATCTTCTGAAAGCTGGTTGGGAACAAGAATAGTATGTAAAAGTATAGAGTGAAACTCATAAGGTCATGCCACATTCGGGGAAAAAAACCACACTTGATTTAATGTTAATAAACAGTGAAAAGAGTAATGGTGAGAAGTAACCATCCACCATATAGTTAAAGTGTTGAGTGACAGACAGGCTCAGAAATCATAGCAAAACCATTGGATAGTGTCCTTGTGTTTTTTTATTTTTTAATTTTTAGTATAAAAACGTAATTTGTTAAGATTACAATTTTGGATGTGTTGTCTAGTCAGGAAAAAGATGTCTGCAAGTTATTTAAATGTTCTTTCAGATTTGTGTACTGGGAGATTCTGAAGTATACAGTACTATGAAAAGAGTGAGTGGCATATTTGAGCAAATTATCATTTTCATTTTAACAAGTAATAGCCTGGTTTTACCATTATACACAAAAGGTGGATATCTTCTTCTTTTTCCTGGTCTTACCAGTAGATTACATTAGATGTACTTTTCGATCCAATTGATCCATAATGAGATCCTCTGGGATGTGTGACATGGAAGAAAACAAGAATACACCAAAAATATTTACAAAATAAGAACAGATATGCTATTGTACCTTCCACAGATCCCAAATGAAATTTCTCTTGTCGATGTGGAATTGGTAAAAAAAAAAAGCATATTTCCATGTAAAAGGATATAAAACTTGTCACCAAATAATAAATATTCATTACACTCAGGTGCATATGATAATTCTTACTCTTGTAGACCCATATCATCTATTTAAAACAAAAAATAAATAAATAAAATAAAAACATTTTACAGTACTTACTTACAGTGATCACATTACTGCGTAAATTTGTAAAGAAGACAGATTGTATCCAATATTCACATCATGTGATGTTGTTATTAACACACATGTATCAGTTGGTTCTGCTCAGAAATTCATCAAAGGAGTAGGAGGAGTTGGCCACCAATAAATCCTTTAGGCTCTTCTCAAACTGAACTTAATTATTAGTAAAACTTTTTATGGCTGCTGGCATATTATGGAAAATATACACTTCTTCTGAGTAGTGGACACTTTGCTGAGCCAAAGTGACTGACTTTAAATCTTTGTGAAAGTTATTCTTATTTCTAGTATTGATTACATGAACTGAGCTGTTGGTTTGAAAAATGATATATTTTAATGACAAATTTCATTAAGAAATAAATGTATTTGGAAGCAGTAGTTAGCGTCACAGTTCTTTAAACAACCCTCTGCTGGACATTCTTGAGTTCACACCATAAATAATTAAAGTTGCACGTTTTTGGCGAGGAGTACTTTAGCTTAGCTTAATAACGTACCCCATAAAATAATCTCATATGACATTATGGAATGAAAGTAAGCATAATACACCAGCCTCTTTATTTTTGTATCACTTACATCTGATAACATTTGCATAGCAATTAGAGATTTGTTCAGGTAGTTCTGCAGTTCTGTGGTATGCTCCTCCCAGTTAAATTTATTATCAAGCTGTAATCCCAAGAATTTAACCCTGTCAACTTCTTATCTCTGCTTGTCATTATATTTTAAGCACATACTGGCAGTAAACGTTTTACAAGTCCTGAACTGCGTATAGTATGTTTTTTCAAGGTTTAATGACAGATAATTGGCTAGAACCATTTATTAATGTCCATCAAAATTTCATTATCTGACCTTTCTTAGGCTATACATGATTTACTATTTATTGCAACATTTGTATCATCTGCAAACAGAAAAGTAAGGGCACTATGATGGAATCTTGGGGGATGCTACATGCTATTAGTTCCCAGTATATGGGGTCAACATGTTAATCTGGATCTGGCAATGATAGTGGTAGATAATGGCCAGATGACTTTCCTGTTGTCATTCCTCCCGAGGACGGTATTTGTGTGTCTCATCTGTCTTCGTGTAGTGTTAACCCATGTGAAACTATGAAACAGTTTTCAGAATATGTGCAAATCCTGTAACTGAGGCAGGATGTTGGTACCAGCCCAATATTCACTGTGTTGGATATGGGGAACTGCCTAAAAATAGCATCCAAGCTGGCTGGCACACTATCCCTCATAGCAAATCCACTGGGCTGATTTGATCTGGAGCCAGCACACCTTCCCAAATCCCGGAAGTGGCATGATAATGTGCACAGCTATCCTGGTGGTTTATGCAAAGCCCACCCTTACATCCCAAGTCCACCATAGTTTGTCAGAGATTTCATCATACTGCTATAGTTTGTGATGGCTATTTAATTGTGGTTAAAAGGGCAACTCGTTCACAAACTGTAGCCATGTGCTCATTCCCAGAGTTGTGCTTCAATTATTCTGAGACATCTTTGGCACAGGCATTTTCCAATGTTCACTAGGGAAGAGAAAATGTAGACGTTAAAGATGACATATATATCTCTCATACTCTGAAGCCAAAAAGTTGGATGAAGTCCTGCAGCCACTGATGTTCTTTACATAATTTCTGTTGACACTAATAACTGTCTGTCCCAAAGACAAACATCTAAACAGATGGCCTGTGAGACGAAATATTATCTGCATGTCCAAGTGCTTATGTAATAGAGCCTCTATTTAAAAAACTGTTGGTTCCCAAACGAAGTTGTGAGAAGAAACAAAAATAGAGAAAAGCAATCAGTCACTAGGAAATTTCAGATCGGCGCACACTCCATTGCAGAGTGAAAATTCATTCTGGAAACAATCATCTAAGCTGTAGCTAAACCATTTCTGTGCAGAACATTTCTTTCAGAAGCTTTAATCCCACGAGGTAGGTAGGAGAACTTTGGTGAAGTTTGGAAGGTACAAGTACTTCAGGTGGAAATAAAGCTGTTCATGCAGGTTTGTGAGTCTTCTTTGGATAGCTCATATGGTAGAGCACTTGCCCCCAATAGGCAAAGGGCCCCCGTGTTTGAACCCCAGTTCACCACACACTTCTAATATGCTAGGAAGTTTCAGGTCCATACAAGTGGTCAGAAACAAACTGTGGTGGTCAATATAGTCTTTCTACACTCACCATTGGTAGCTCACAAATGGGGAGAGAGAGAGAGGTGAGTGAGTGAGTGAGTGAGTGAGTGAGTGAGTGAGTGAGAGAGAGAGGGGGGGGGGGGGGAGGGAGGGAGATAATTTCTTAATGTTTTAAGTTCATGGTACTCATTTATAATGAGAATCTATCTTGAAAGCTTCACATTGAGAATTTTATACAGAAACTGAATTCTGCTTTCACATTGGAATACCCTCCATAATTACTTTCCAGTGTAAAAGGTTGTTGTTATTGCTTACTTTTACTCTGTTTTGTTATATGATCTAATTGGGGTAGTAGCGCACTTCTGGAAGATGTTCTTAGCCCAAACAAGGGCTTTCGGAACTATTTGTGTTGTCAGTTTATAGACATTATGTAGGCCACATCAGAGAATTTTAAAAGTGGCATCCTGGTGATTATAAACTGCATCATATGATTTGTAGTTCATAAAATGAAGTAATTGAAAACAAACTACAGCACTCACTCATTCAAGAAACACCCCCCCACCCCCCCCTCCACACACACACACACACACACACACACACACACACACACACACACACACACACACACAGTGCTGACAACAAAAGTGAAGTCCCCGAGGAATGGCCAGATGTCAGTGTAACTTCGCACATGTATACACCGTTGGTGGGTGTGTAAATGATTAGAATTGTAATTCTTCATTGTTGTCCATGTTTAGTGTTGTTACCAGGCCTAGTAGGGTATATAAGGGATGTGAAAAGTGTTAGATACTGAGTGATCACTGTGAAGGACATGGAGATGCCACTTGTGAGACAACATTATTGACACCTGGCAGCATTTGAAAGGTGCCTCATTGTGAATTTGGCCAGCTAGTCAAATCGTGCAATATACAGATTTTTAAGGCATTGAAGTGCGACAGTTGGACTGTATGGGAACGTGAGCGCAGGCATACTCATCATCAAGGTTCTGGTCAACCACGTATGACCACTACAAGGGAGGATAGCTGTATCAGGCTGCAAGGCTGCCACACAAATTTGTTAGTGATACTGTGTTAAACAGCGACAGTGATTGTGACAATTGTGCACTACTCTCGTACAGTTCTCGGACTGTAGTACACCATACAAAACAGTTATTTACCCATTCTACTTAACCCATTAGAATGGAGTTCTCATTAACAAATTATTTTATTTTCAAACTGTCACACGGTGTATGATTTCTCCTGCATTGCTATCATAATAGGTCCATCCAGAGACGTCAGCTAAGAGACTGCCTAAAATATACATCAAAGCCCGATGTTCTCATCAGCCTTCTGCATTGTTCGTTAGGATTCGTGGTATCTTCTGTCCGGCGTATTCCTGGGAGCTGTGGTTGGTGCCGAGGTCTCTCTGCACGTGCCCCGATGCCACCCATAGCCCAACAAACACCTCAAACAAAATGTGCACGAAACTAAATGGAGACAGACATCTAAAATATGTAAATGAAAGATGAGTTCACAGAATAACATCAAATTACATGAATGAATGCCAGAGCAACATCATAAAACTACACATTTTCTCATTCCTATATATCATCAAGGGAGCAGAAATTTTAACGTGATACATTCACACACATTTCAAGGTTTTCAGTCTCAAAATTTTTGCACCCTATCAGTGCACCAAGTTCATTGTAATAACCACTACACATCTTCTTGCTATCGAACAGCTTCCTCTCCAGATGTAAATGCACTCCAGTCGTGGCTTGACGTGTTCTTCATCTCAAAATCACGTTAGTCCTACTGTCACAGCATCGAAAAGTTAGCCCAGCTTTGGCAGACTGTTGCAAATAGTGAAGGATAATATATTATTGATGGCTAAGGTCTCTGTAATGTGTGTGTATTGTGTTTATTAAACTTATCGAAAAATGCTATGACCTTACGCACAAATTTAGTATTTGAAGAAACTGCTGTGCCCTTATATGGGGAAGTGTATTCATCACATCCACAACTCAGAGGGCTTTGTGCAACATCTCGAGCAAGTATATATCATGGAATCTGATACAATGGTCAGTTTTGATGTGATCTCCCTGTTTACCAAAGTTCCATTGGAAGGCTCACTGGAACTGATTGCAAAGAAATTTGATGATGCTCAAATGGAACTCTTCGGGCATATATTCATGACAAACTTATATTCTGTATAGGGGCCAATATTATGGACAGACAAGAGTGACATTGGTCAGCCCCATCTCCAGGGGCTGCTGAACCGTTCATGGAGAAATATAAGGAAGAAGCATAATAGATGGCTATATACAAACCCACAGGCTTCTCTAGGTGTGTAGGTGATATCTTTGTGATCTGTCCTCATGGTAGGGAGAGTATTAGTGAGTTTTTGGAACATCGTAACTCATGCCACCCAAATATTAATCAGCTGCCATTTCTGGATGTATTGGTCAAAAAGAGAGCAGATGGGTCATTACCAATTGTTTGGTCACAGTGTGTATCACAAACCAGCACTCGCTGATTTGTATCCACAAGTTAGTAGCTGTCATCATCTAGTGCAGAAGAATGGATTTCTAAAGACATTGGTCTACAGGGCACATATCTCATCAGACTAAGACAGTTTGGCACCAGAAATAGAGCACCTATGCTTATGCTTCTGCAAAAATGGATACATGGTCAAACAGATTCATAAGGCCTTTCAACCAACAATTCAGTCATGTGACAGAGAAGAAGAGCAAGGTGGAGCAAAGACTATGGCTTACTGCATGATCTGTTTCTGTCAAGAGCAACAGGATTCTCAAGAAGCATACCATCATGTGCATGTCCTGTCCTACCAAAATAAGAGGACTACTGGGAAATTTGGGTGATGACCTTGGTTTATGAAAACCAAGAATTTATAATACACCGTGCCAATGTGGTGTGTCGTAAATTGGCCAAACAACTAGAACAGTGGATGTCAGATGCCAAAGACATCAGCTGCACACTTGGCTGAGAAAGGCAACTAAATCAGCCATTGCTGATCATTGACTGGAACTTAATCATACCATGGTCCATGAAGAAACAAGGGTTGTGCCACAGACCCCCAGATGCTAGAACAATGTTTTAAGAGTGTCATTAGTGGTAAAAGTAGCAAAAGCTTCACTAATAATGGCATGGGCTACCAACTCAGCAAAGTCTGGGATCCTGCATTGGAGTTGCTAAAACACAATGGTTGCAATAGCAGAACTCAACAAAAAGATAATCTGAGAATTTGGACATGAGGAATGAATCCCAAACAGCGAACAGGATACACCAGACCGCTGTCAGGTGCACCGGGCCAAAACCAGAAAGCCAGCTTGAGGCCAGGTACACCTTACTGAAGACAGAAAATTTCAAGACATTACTAGTGGGAATGGACTGCAGATGGTGTGCCTAGACCTGACCATGGTGGGGGGGGGGGGGGGGGGGGAGAGGGAAGCAGTGGGTATCAGGTGCTTATAATTAAATGGACAGTGTTCTGGCTGCTACAGTGAGGAATGTGTACATCACAGGGCACTGAAACACTGGAGGTATGTTCATTAATAAATGCATTCACGGAGTATGCTGAAAAAAAAAGTTCACTTTCTATCACCAGGTGAAAAATATGGCACTGTAAGCAGTCAGAATGTGGAATGTTTCTTGTTTTGACATCAGGATGCTGTTTGTCACTTGGTGAAAGGTGTTGATTTCTTTTTGGAAGTGAAGGTTGGTGTAAAGGGTTAAAAACATTGAAGTTTTCTGTGTGAAATTCAGTGGCTATGGAGAAGAAAGACTGTACAGTGTTGGTAAAGTTATTTTATCAGAACAGCAGCAATAGCAGCACTGCACTGCAAGAGTATTGCTGACAGAAAAAGTGGCAAAGAGGCCCGAAGTCAATAAATGGGCTAAATAATATGACAAAGAAATTTAGAGGAACAGGCAGTGCAGCAGGGAGAGGAAGACAGCCCATTCCCATGGCAGTTGTTGATGAAGTTGCTGTAGCTATATCCAGCCATGCCACACATGCTTCAGATTCTGCAGCCAGTGCTCAAGCTGTGTTACAGGAATTGTTTCTTCCCTTGTCAACTTTTCAAATGATTTTGCAGCACATGCTGGTATTCCTACAAGATACAGAATAGTCAACGGATAAAGGCCCAAGATAGGCTGCAATGCTGTGATTATGCCCTTTGGTTTTTGGCACTCATGGAAATGTATGACATGTGACAAGGGAATTTTCTTTGGACAGGCAAAGCATTTTTTTACTCTGCGTAGTGTTGTGAATGCACAGAACTATCATGTGGTGTTCTCCCACCATATGTTGTTTAGGAACATCCACTGCACTCAACGTATGTGACTGACTGACTGGTGTGGATTCGCAAACTCCCATCATCCTTTGTCAGTTTTTCTTCTAGCGGCTGACAGCTCACAGGCCTGTTGGATGTACAGTGACATCTGCATGTTATAAGGACATACTTCTATAACACTTATTCCAGCTTGCAAGAATGCAACTGTGTCCACACCACTATTTTCACACAAGATTGGATGACACCACATGTCAATTGCCAGGTGAAAGATTTACTTCAAGCAGCCTTCGGTAATGACTGCATGTGCTAAACCCATGTGATTTCTGGTTGTGGCGGTGTCTGAAAGATTGTGTCTGTCAGGGATGTATCCAGACTCTTCCTGATCTGAAGAAGAGCATACAATGACATATCATTCTGATTACTATGCTGTGAACAACTGTCGACCATGGCGTGTTATGGATGCAGCATGTTGCTGAGTTGGGAGGCCATACTGAATACATGTAACTTGTGACTGTATCCTAATAAATGAGCCACAATGACCATTATCACATGTTTGATCATTCCTCACCTTTCCCTGCACCCGCACCACACTATGACCGCTTAGAGTGCCATATTTTCATCTGGTGGCAGGAAGTGGAATTATTACGTTTTTCAGGATGCTGCACAAGAGCACCAATTAATGAACATACCTATGATGTTTCAGTGTCGTGCAGCACTTGAAATACCATAAGTTTAAATATAACCACCTGGTTTAAATATTCGACCTGTTCCACCTGATGAGCCATCTCGGGTAGAGCCTGATGAAGGTAACGAGTCATGTCAAAATATTGTGTGTGGATGACACTGATATTCGGTAGAATGACCAATGCTTCAAGATGTCAACTTCCTCCTTAATGAGACATATAGTGGTAGCAGCAGCATCATTATTGACTGTACTTTCTCCCCCAAAAGCATGGACCTTGCCATCGGTGGGGTGGCTTTTGTGTCTCAGTGATAAAGATAGCCACACCATACGTGCAACCACAACAGAGGAGTATCTATTGAGGGGCCAGACAAATATATGGTTCCTGAAGAGGGGCAGCAGCCTTTTCAATAGTTGCAGGGGCAACAGTCTGGATGATTGACAGATCTGGCATTGTAACACCATCCAAAATGACATTACCATGCTGGTACTGAGAATGGCTGAAAGGAAGGGGAAAACTGCTCCGTAATTTTTCCTGAGGGCATGCAGCTGTACTATATGGTTAACTGATGATGGCATCTTCCTGGGTAAAATATTCTGCAGGTAAAATAGTCCCCTCACTCGAACCTCCAGGGGGTACCATTCGGGAAGATGATATCAGGAGAAGCAAAACTGGCATTCTGTGGATTGGAGCATGGAATGTAAGATCCCTTAATCAGGCAGGCAGGTCAGAAAATTTAAAAAGGGAAATGGATAGGTTCAAGTTACAGTGGGAATTAGTGAAGTTCGGATGCAGGAGGAACAGGACATCTGGTGAGGCGAATACAGGATTATAAAGTCAAATAGAGTTAATTCAGAAGTAGGTTTAATAGTGAATAAGAAAATGGGAATGTGGGTAAGCTACTATGAACTGCATAGTGAACTCATCACAGCCAAGATACACTAAGCCCACACCTACCACTGTAGTACTAGTTTATATGCCAGCTAGCTCCATGGATGATGAAGAGATTGAAGAAATGGATGAAGAGATAAAAAAAATTATGCAGATAGTTAAGGGAGACAAAAATTTGTGATAGGAGACTGGAATTCAATAGTAGGAAAACGAAAAGAAGCAAAAATAGTAGGTGAATAGTGACTGGGGGAAAGGAATGAAAGAGGAAACCAATTAGTAGAATTTTGCACAGGGCATAATTTAATCATCGCTGACACTTTAAGAATTGTGATATATATGTGGAAGAGACCTGGAGACACCAGGTTTCATACTGGTCATATAATAGTAAGACAGCGATTTCAGAACCAGGTATTAAATTTTCAGACTTTTCCAGGGGTAGATGTAGAGTCTGACCACAATTTATTGCTTATGAACTGTAGATTAAAGCTGAAGAAATTGCAAAAAGATAGGAAATTAATGAGATGGGACATGGATAATTTGAAAGAACCAGAGCTTGTTGAGAGTTTGAGGGAGCATTGGGCAAGGGTTGACTAGAACAGGGGAAAGGAATACAGTAAAAGATGGATAGGTAACTTTTAGAGATAAAATAGTGAAAACAGCAGAGAATCAAATAGATAAAAAAAGACAAGACCAGGCAGAAATCCTTGGATAACACAGGACATATTGAATTTAATTGAGAAAAGAAGCAAACACAAAAATGCAGCAAGTGAAGTTGGCGAAAGGGAATACAAACATCTAAAAAATGAGATTGACAGGAAATACAAAATGGCTAAACAGGTATGGCCAGAGGACACATGTAATGATTTAGAAGCATACTTCACCAGAGGAAAGATAGATACTGTGTACAGAAAAATTAGAGTTTTTGGAGAAAAGAGAAGCAGCAGTATGAATATCAAGAGCTGAGATGGAAAACCAGTACTAAGAAAAGCAGGGAAAGCTGAAAGGTGAAAGGAGTATATAGACAGTCTATACAAGGGAGATGAACTTGAAGGGAATATTATAGAAATGGAAGACACAGATGAAGATGGGATGGGAGATATGGTACTGCGAGAAGAATTTGACACAACACTGAAAGACCCAAGTCAAAACAAGCCCCCAGGAATAGATGACATTCTGTCTTGGGAGTGCCAGTTATGACAAAACTGTCCATATGTTCAGATAACTTACGGGTTTGCTGCTGGGTGACGTCATCGACCACCGCCGATATTTTGACAGGAGCACACCCTGCCATTCTCAAGGCACAACTGCAAGGAGGAAGCAATGTGCAAGGGAATTTAATACCTCCATTCACAGAGGAGACACAAGGAAGATACCAAACACAGAACAAGTAACCACAAAGTCAACACACAACCAAAGATAACCAACATCAGAAATATCGATAGTGACTATTAATCAACAGGTGAGGTAGCACTAATTCTGTCCCTCTGTTTTTTTTTGAGAGACAGATCCGGATTCCAAGCAGCATTTAAACAAAATCCAACATCTTTGTTTATAAGGTTGCTTGATAGTTTGATTTCAACAGCTTCCTTAATAACACTATCCCAATAGCTGGGCGTGCAAGCCAGAATCTCTGTGTTGTTGTATTCCATAGGATGACCGGTGTCAAGGCAATGTTCTGCAATAGCAGATTTGCTCAGCTGTTGTAAGCGTGTGTGACGCTTATGTTCAATACACCGGTCTTCCACAGTCCTGATTGTCTGACCAATATATGACATGCCACAACTGCAAGGGATACGATAGACACCAGCCTTACGCAAACCGAGATCATCTTTTATGGACGCCAACAGGACCATAATCTTATAAGGTGGTTGAAAACCACAATATGGCCAATCCTATTGGAAATGCTTCCTGCGTAAGGCAAAAGGGCTGTAGACTTGGGTGCCACTTCGTTGCTATCATCACTCACATGTTGCACAGAAGGCTGATAGTGCAATGCACGATTGATCTGCCTCTCACTATAACCATTCTGATGAAAGGTGACTTTGAGATGTGATAGCTCAGCTGCCAAACTTTCAGGGTCTGACATAATGTGGGCCCTGTGAACCAAGGTACGAAGTACTCCTTCACACTGAGCTGGATGGTGACAACTATCAGCTCACAGATACAAGTCAGTGTGAGTAGGCTTCCTATTAACAGAATGTCCCAATGTACCATGTCTTCCTTCTGACCAACACATCGAGGGAGGGAAGGCGTCCATTGTTTTCCATCCCCATAGTGACCTGAATATTAGGGTGGATTGAATTCAGGTGTTCCAAAAACCGGTTTAAATTCTCACTACCATGAGGCCAAATAACAAAAGTATCATCTACATATCTGAAAAAAAATGCAGGTTTCAAGGTCGCTGACTCCAATGCACGTTCCTCAAAGTCATCCATAAACAAATTGGCCACAATAGGTGACAACGGGTTTCCCATTGCAACTCCATCAGTCTGTTCATAGTACTGACCATTGAATAAAAAGTAAGTGGAAGTCAGCACATGTTGAAACGAATTTGTTAACTCGACACCAAACTTAACCTCAATTAGTTGCAACAAATCAGAGAGGAATGCGAGTGAAAAGAGAAACCACATCAAAACTGACTAAAATATCAGTCATTCAAACGCAATCCCTCCAATCAACGTAAGAAACCTGTAGAGTTCACATCTTGAAGACACCTTTCGTCAGAATGGTTATATTGAGAGCCAGATCAAACGTGCGATGCGCTATCAGCCTTCTGTGCAACAGGTGAGTGACAATAGCAACGACATGGCACCTAAGTCTATAGCCCTTTTGCCTTACGCAGGAAGCATTTCCAATAGGATTGGCCATATTTTGCCAAAATATGATGTGAAATGTGTTGTTTGACCACCTTCTAAGATTATGGCCCTGTTGGCGTCCATAAAAGATGATCTTGGTTTGCGTAAGGCTGGTGTCAATCGTATTCCCTTGCAGTTGTGGCATGTCATATATTGGTCAGACAATCAGGACTGTGGAAGACCGGTGTATTGAATATAAGCGTCACACACGCTTACAACAGCCGAGCAAATCTGCTATTGCAGAACATTGCCTTGACACCGGTCATCCTATGGAATACAACACGGGGATTCTGGCTTGCACGCCCAACTATTGAGATAGTGTTATTAAGGAAGCTGTTGAAATCAAACTATCAAACAACCTTATAGACAGAGTTGGTGGATTTTGTTTAAATGCTGCTTGGAATCCAGATCTGTCTCTCATCAAAAAACAGAGGGACAGAATTAGTGCTACCTCACCTGCTGATTAATAGTCACTATCGATATTTCTGATGTTGGTTATATTTGATTGTGTGTTGACTCTGCGGGTACTTGTTCTGTGTTTGGTATCTTCCTTGTTTCTCCTCTGTGAATGGAGGTATTAAATTCCCTTGCACATTGCTTCCTCCTTGCAGTTGTACCTTGAGAATGGCAGGGTGTGCTCCTGTCGAAATATCAGCGGTGGTCGACAACGTCACCCGGCAGCAAACCCGTAAGTTATTTGAACATTCAATTCACCGGGAAAAGTTAAGGTCTTTCCATATGGTTTGCAAGATGTATGAGACAGACCAAATATCCTCAGACTTCAAGAAACATGCAATAATTGCAATTTCAAAGAAACCTGTTGCTGACAGGTGTGAAAATTGCAGAACTATCAGTTTAATAAGTCATTGTTGCAAAATACTAACATGAATTCTTTACAGAAGAGTGGAAAAACTTGTGGAAGCTGACCTCGGGGAAAAGCAGTTTTGATTTCTGAGAGATGTAGAAACGTGCGAGGCAGTACTGACCCTACGACTTATCTTAAAACATAGATCAAGGAAAGGCAAACCTGCATTTATAGCATTTGTAGACTGAGAGAAAGCTTTTGACAATGTTGACTGGAATACTCTCTTTGAAATTCAGGAGGTGGCAGGGGTAAAATACAGGGAGCAAAGGGCTATTGACAACTTGTGTAGAAACCAGACAGCAGTTATGTTGAGGAGCATTAAAGGGAAACAGTGGTTGAGAGGAAGTGAAACAGGGTTGTAGCCAATCCCCTACATTATTCAGTCTGTACACTGAGCAAGCTGTAAAGGAAACCAAAGAAATATTTAGAGTTGGAATTAAAGTTCAGGAAGAAGAGGTAAAAATCTTGAGGTTTGCTGATGACTTAGTTCTGTCAGAGACAGCAAAAGACTTGGAAGAGCAGTTGAACAGAATGGGTAGCGTCTTGAAAGGTAGGTGTAAGATGAACGCCTACAAAATCAAGACAAGGATAATGGAATGTAGTCGAATTAAATCAGGTGACGCTGAGGCAATTCGATTATGAAATAGGACACTTAAAGGAGTAGATGAGTTATGCTGTTCAGGCAGCAAAGTAACTGATGATGCCCAAAGTAGAGAGGATATAAAATGTAAACTGGCAATGGAAAGAAAAACATTTCTGAAGAATAGAAATTTGTTTACATCAAATACAGATTTGAGTGTTAGGAAGTCATTTCTGAAAGTATTTTTATGGAGTGTACCCATGTGCGGAAGTGAAACATGGATGATAAACAGTTCAGACAAGAAGAGCTTTTGAAATGTGGCACTAGAGAAGAATGCTGGAGATTAGATGGGTATATCACGTATCTAATGATATGGTACTGAATAGAATTGGGGAGACAAGAAATTTGTCGGATAACTTGACTAAAAGGAGGGGTTGGCTGATAAGACGCATTCTGAGACATCAAGGGATCGCTAATCTAGTATTGAAGGGAAGTGTGGGAGGTAAAAATCGTAGATGAGACCAAGAGATGACTACTGCAAGCAGATAGAGAAGGCTGTAGATTGCACTAGTTATTCAGAAATGAAGCCACTTGCACAGGCTAGAGCAGCATGGAGAGCTGCATCAGACAAGTCTTTGGACTGAAGACCCAACTACTCCTACTCCTCCTCCTCCTACTACTACTACTACTACTACTACTACTACTATTATATGAAGCCAAGTAGTTGTTTAAAGTTGTTACCAAAGATCTCAAAAGTTTCGACCGATTTACTTGGGCGTGAAGCATGAAATATTAATTTATTACTTCTTTACTGCTAACTGTATTTGTTATACATTTTTCGGACAGTATTCATGTATAGCACTGGATGTACCAGCAAAATTATATCATTGTGCAACACACAGTTCAGTAGATACATTGTCATAAATGTTGAGCTGCATCAAAATGAAACTGCTGGACAAAATTCGCTAGAGATATGTGTATAAATGAGTGTGAAATATGTTAAATATATGTGAAATATATTTGGCATGTGCGCATTCAGACAAAGCCATGGATGTGAAAACGTCATCCTAAACCCTGGAATGATTTCAACGAAATTTGGTACACATATTAGTTACGATCTGGAAAGAAATACTGTAAGGGTAAGTACCACTAGCTCCTATTAGGATCAGGAGATGGGCAGACAGAAGGGGGAAGGAGAATATGAGCACAGGTTGGAGGGGGAGGAGGAGATGGAGTAGAGGGGGGGGGGGGGGGAGAGTTTGGAATGTATATCCAATTCCTCCATATATAGGATGAGTCAAAAAGGACTTTTAAACTTTGGGATGATAATACAAATTTATTGAGATAACTTACAGAATCAGTAGATGTCATTTTGTTGCAAACACCCTCAAGTTTGATTCACGTACTGCATCAGTACCCCATTCCACCACCAGGAGTGCCAGCGTAGTGCACAGTTAAAATCGCTACTTTCACTGATGCAGAGCATGCTCACTTTTTGTTTTGGTTTCATGAAATGAACTCTGCAACAACTGTTCGGCATAAATTTTGCACTCAATATGCTAAAGAACATCCAAGCAGGCCTACAATTTCCTCTTGGTACAAGAACTTTGTTGAGATGGGTTGTTCATTGCCACATGATAAATCACCTTCAGTCCACAAAAATCAATGCGATGTGCATCTCACGGGACTTGCATTCCACAAAAGACTGTTTGGTGAGTACTCGTAGATGTTTACACTTGTAACCATACAGATTCACAATGGCACAACACATTAGTGATGCAGATAAGTTTGCTCGTGGGGAATTCTGTGCGGAAATGTTTCATTGGATAGAGGTCGATAAGGGCATGGTGAACACCCATAGCTGCAGAATGTGGGGCAATGAAAATCCACGTGCAACCCTGGAACACATTCATGACAGCCCCAAAGTTAATGTGTTTTGTGCCGTTAGCAAACTGAAAGTGTACGGCCCTCATTTTTTCATTGTGAAAACTGTCATTGGTATTGTGTATCTGTATATGCTTGAAATTCTTTTTATTTCACGGAACAATGATGATAACAGAGATGGGACGGTGTACTACCAGCAAGTTGGTGCACCGCCTCATTTCCTCACGGAAGTTCAAGGTTTCCTTGATAATTGCTTCCCAGGTCGGTGGATTGATCGTGAAGGGCCAATTGCTTGGCCACCTCACTTCCCAGACATGACAACAATGGAATTCTTTCTCAGGGGTTTCATTAAAGACCATGTGTATGTTCCTCCCCTACCAAACAGTTTAGCTGTCCTGAAAAATCAAATCTATTCTACCATTGCACAAGTTATGCCCGATTTTCTGCTATGACTGAGCAAAGAAATTGATTACTAGTGAGATGTTTGCCACATCACAAATGGTATTCACATTAAACCAACTTAACACTTTTATGTGAAACTTGAGGTTATTTGCTACAAAATGACACATCTACCAATTCGGTAAGTTATCTCAATAAATTTCTATATCATTACAAAGTTGTAAAAGTCCGTCTTTACTCATCCTGTATTTAGCAGTTGCGAAGCATTCCCAGTCTTGCTAGTTACTAATAAATCTGTTGTTGTTTTTGTTGTTGTGGTTGTCGTTGTCGTCTTCAGTCCTAAGACTGGTTTGATGCAGCTCCCCATGCTACTCTGTCCTGTGCAAGCTTCTTCATCTCTCAGTACCTACTGCAACCTACAACCTTCTGAATGTGCTTAGTGTATTCATTTCTTGCTCTCCCGTCACGATTTTTACCCTCCACGCCGCCCTCCAATGCTAAATTGGTGATCCCTTGATGCCTCAGAACATGTCCTACCAACCGATCCCTTCTTCTAGTCAAGTTGTGCCACAAACTCCTCTTCTCCCCAATTCTATTCAATACCTCCCTATTAGTTATGCGATCTACCCATGTAATCTTCAGTATTCTTCTATAGCACCACATACTAATACATCTAACACAACTAATGCACCAATGTGCTATACTAGGTGCTATTAAACTCCAAAATCTATTTTACACAGTTTCTCAACTATTGATTGATATTTTGAAATTTGTAATCTATTAAAGAACTAAAGTAAATATGAAAACTAAATCTTGTAGCTTGGTCTCTTTAGGGTTTCATACCTCAGTCAGTGAAAACAAAATCCTCGTATGATCACTTTGTTGTTTGTCTGTCTGACCGTTAAGATCCCTTTTTCGTAGGAACAGGTCGATGTATCAACTTGAAATTTATGTCCTATACTAATGTGCGATCACTTGCTGGTGTAAAACATTTAAGCTTCTACCTCAGTGCAATCAAAATAAAAGGCCATTTATGTCACATTTGGTATCTTGCCGGCATTGATAGTGATAACTGGCAAAAATTTATGAAATTCTCGTTCCAGGTATGGATTACCTATCTTTATACATAATTACATATGTGCCAGTAACGCTTTAAATAATGGCATAAATTGCCAGTTTTTTAGGCCTGACATTCTCCTAAGTGAGCGATCTCCAAAGTTTTAAGCACTCACCTCAAAAAATTCAGCAAGCATTTGGAATTGGCAGTGTGTTTGTTCCAGTATAGTGGGTTTCAATTTCCAGTAGTAGTTACAATAAGTACACTGTTCACAAGGAAAACTGGTATTTTGGTTATGTCTCTAAGTTGTCTGAAAAGAGTTCTCAATGTAGCTGTTGTTTCATTCCCAATGTCATTAAAATTGAAACCTTCTTGCCACAGACATTAACTTCAACATTTGGTAGAAGTATTTCATCACTGACTGCTGTATTTTGACACAGCATATCTTCTCTAATGTCATCTCTACGTTCATATTTCATTGTTTGAATAGCATAACATGACCTGTTACTTTGTTCCCTATTTTTGAATGGGTCTGTTCCAAAACCTATTTTGTTTAATGCAAGTCTGTCCAAGATGCTGTGATCTTCATTTGAATGGCTACCAAATGGCACTTCAGTTTCCCTCCTATCAGCATGCATTTGCCAATAACCCCTTGTATAAACATTATGTCTTCATGTCAGCGGCAGTTAATTTCATGATGCCACTTTAGCTGGTTGGTATTACTTGGTCTTGTGGCCTCTGGATGTGGATAATGAGGGTTCCGATTATCATATACATTGTGTAAAGTACCACAACCTCTTCTCTCACTGTCTAATGCTTCCAAATGGGTAATAGCTTGTAATAATTCATCAAAGTTGTTAAATATCCTTGATGCTAGACTTTCCCAGACATTCCAAGGAAGACGCTTTGTTAAGATTGCAGTTAAATCCACAACATTAATAGGGTCATCCAAGTACATATTATTCTCCCAATATTTCTAAAGAAAATGTTCCATGGAACCTTCAGTTAAATTGTCATTGCTGAGCACAAATAACTTCTCCTTAATACTCCATTGTTTTCCCCTAGACCAATGCTGTTTCAAAGTCGACAAAAAGTAGTATCTTTCAGCAACACAGTTTTCACCATGTGTGGGCACAAGCACACATGTCACAGACAAATATCAATCTTATCTGCCTCAGTGGGAAGACACGAATAAGCAACTTTAAATTGATTAACAAAATGAGACTGAATGAAGATGTTCATTCAGATCAAACTCTTTAAGTTGTCGATTGCTGGTAACATTGTCGATTATGATATTTGAATAGTGATTTCTGGTATAGCTCCCTCACACAACTGAATTAATCTCTTCACCTATCAGACTTCAGTCAGTATCAGTCTTACAATTTTGTCTGGCCCTTATGATTAGATCCAGCACTTTAACTGTACTTTCCAGATCAGAACAATGTTGTCTACTTTCCAGATCAGAACAATGTTGTCATAAATCAGAAACTAATTTAGCAACTGCATTTTCATTTTCTTAACATGACATTTGTCTGTTATGAAAGGTATCCCGTAATTTTTGATTTATTTCAGGAATCTGATAACCCCTTGTTGCTCTGTGTTTAATAAACTTCTTGTTGCTGCAAGTTTAGTTAGGATTGAACCTCAATTAATGCAGATTTTATCTGCGTACATTGTTCCTTAATCTCTAGGGCAAAGTGAGAATGCTTTACATCCACTGGTTCTTGAAACTCACTTGTGAACTAGCAGACTGTTGCCTCCACTCCATAATGCATTCTTCATTTCCTTTAATTAGCATGTGTTTGCTTCTAGGTTACTGTTCAATCCGCTGGTGGTGTTACCTAATTTATTGTTCACTTGTTATAAGTACTAAAGAATTAGATAATTACTGTAAATGTTTATAGAAGTATTCATTATAGCATCTGGAGTCAGAACACTGGAATTTGGATTTATGTTCTCCATTGTAATTGAATTTGAGGTTTCATTATTGTTACCTATTTCATGTACTGCATGCCCATTATCTGCTCTAATTTCTTGACTACTTTTGCCCTGATCAACAAATTAACACATCCGTCTACCATTTTTGATACTGTTATTTCACATACCCAAAGGCACAAAATCACAGAAATATTAAAATAGTTTATAGGTTATCCAACAAAGCCCACAGCTCCTACTTTTTCAGTCCATCCAACATTTTAAGAGATGACGCTGCAATGCATTGCTGTAAATTGTAATTTACTCCCATCACAAAACATAACTACTTCATTAAAAACACAACACCCTTAGATGTTATCCTGATTCCCAGACTGAAAAGAGGCTTAAAAATGAATTACACTCCTGGAAATTGAAATAAGAACACCGTGAATTCATTGTCCCAGGAAGGGGAAACTTTATTGACACATTCCTGGGGTCAGATACATCACATGATCACACTGACAGAACCACAGGCACATAGACACAGGGAACAGAGCATGCACAATGTCGGCACTAGTACAGTGTATGTCCACCTTTCGCAGCAATGCAGGCTGCTATTCTCCCATGGAGACGATCGTAGAGATGCTGGATGTAGTCCTGTGGAACGGCTTGCCATGCCATTTCCACCTGGCGCCTCAGTTGGACCAGCGTTCGTGCTGGACGTGCAGACCGCGTGAGACGACGCTTCATCCAGTCCCAAACATGCTCAATGGGGGACAGATCCGGAGATCTTGCTGGCCAGGGTAGTTGACTTACACCTTCTAGAGCACGTTGGGTGGCACGGGATACATGCGGACGTGCATTGTCCTGTTGGAACAGCAAGTTCCCTTGCCGGTCTAGGAATGGTAGAACGATGGGTTCGATGACGGTTTGGATGTACCGTGCACTATTCAGTGTCCCCTCGATGATCACCAGTGGTGTACGGCCAGTGTAGGAGATCGCTCCCCACACCATGATGCCGGGTGTTGGCCCTGTGTGCCTCGGTCGTATGCAGTCCTGATTGTGGCGCTCACCTGCACGGCGCCAAACACGCATACAACCATCATTGGCACCAAGGCAGAAGCGACTCTCATCGCTGAAGACGACACGTCTCCATTCGTCCCTCCATTCACGCCTGTCGCGACACCACTGGATGCGGGCTGCACGATGTTGGGGCGTGAGCGGAAGACGGTCTAACGGTGTGCGGGACCGTAGCCCAGCTTCATGGAGACGGTTGCGAATGGTCCTCGCCGATACCCCAGGAGCAACAGTGTCCCTAATTTGCTGGGAAGTGGCGGTGCGGTCCCCTACGGCACTGCGTAGGATCCTACGGTCTTGGCGTGCATCCGTGCGTCGCTGCGGTCCGGTCCCAGGTCGACGGGCACGTGCACCTTCCGCCGACCACTGGCGACAACATCGATGTACTGTGGAGACCTCACGCCCCACGTGTTGAGCAATTCGGTGGTACGTCCACCCGGCCTCCCGCATGCCCACTATACGCCCTCGCTCAAAGTCCGTCAACTGCACATACGGTTCATGTCCACGCTGTCGCGGCATGCTACCAGTGTTAAAGACTGCGATGGAGCTCCGTATGCCACGGCAAACTGGCTGACACTGACGGCGGCGGTGCACAAATGCTGCGCAGCTAGCGCCATTCGACGGCCAACACCGCGGTTCCTGTTGTGTCCGCTGTGCCGTGCGTGTGATCATTGATTGTACAGCCCTCTCGCAGTGTCCGGAGCAAGTATGGTGGGTCTGACACACCGGTGTCAATGTGTTCTTTTTTCCATTTCCAGGAGTGTATTTTGAGAATATTGAAAAAAAAAAAGATGAAATGAAAATGACATTGGGCACTATGTGGCATATCTTTGCATAACTATTCTCATTGGGTGAAATGTTCAGACAAGTGCTTTAGGTTCACTGGATGCTGTTTTAATGGTGGTGGTGCAGTTCTGTAAAGTTTATGTGAAATATGAAATACGTAATTTAATTGTTCTCAAAGAAAATTCTCATTATTTTTTTCATTCCCTTGTATTTTCACTGGTACTGGAAGTCAGGCTGCTATCATTTCAACAGTGAACCAAAGTTAATAACTTATTTTTGGAGTATTAAATGAAATCTTTGTCTTATTAGCTCTGTGTCATGGGAAGCCACACAGTTAGTACACTGAAATCAGTAGAGCTAAATCGAATCATAACCTGTATATCATCAAAGATACTGGATATGATCACACTATTATTGTTACTGGCAAAAGCATTTGTGACACTGCTGATGGTACAAAAGCAACTGTTACTGATTAACATCTGAAGGAATGAACTAACAACTGTGTGTTAATGATTTATTTTGCTCAAGAATCTAAGACATACTGATATAATGGGACACTGCCATAGCAACATACATATTAAAATTACAAAGGCCTGATGTGGAAATCTGACTTGAATAATGCTTCTTGGCCCTGAAAGTCCAAGAGCATACAATCCAGACAACATTTTAAAAGATTATTGGTGTATAATGTAATCAACAATATAATAGTTCCGCTTTTGGTATTTATGTATCTGATTCCCAGGGGTAAATTAATTTGCATAAGAAAAATGGCATTCAATTAGTGATGTGAAAAAACCTTCAAGAAGTTAATAGATAAACTTGTCAGCAATTAGAAGTTACAGTTGAGTGTAATTGTAAGCTCTCTCCCTCTCTCTCTCTCTCTCTCTCTCTCTCTCTCTCTCTCTCTCTCTCTCGCTCTCATTCTTGGGAACATTCAACTGCTTCACTTATTTCAGTGTTTTTATATTGTATTAATGTATTTATGTTTAACACAGTAAGCTAAATCTGTTTATTAACTACATCAGCTAAACTTTGTGTAATATTTACATGAGAAACTGTGTGTGTTGACTACTGGAAATGACTATATATCACTGGGATCCTTACCTTCTGTTCATATGTCCTGTGAAATTTGTTTTTGTGTTCTGCATGCCTGTATTGCTTTACTCCAGTCTTAATTATTTTCTCACCCATCAGTAAGATACAAACTGCAACACTAAGGCTTATGATGGCTCCTTCGGACACTTCCTGAGTTCACTTCTTTCTTGCCATTTAAATTGTTTGTTAATACTAATAAACTTTTGTCCGCTAAAACA
This sequence comes from Schistocerca piceifrons, assembly GCF_021461385.2. NCBI lineage: Eukaryota > Metazoa > Arthropoda > Insecta > Orthoptera > Acrididae > Schistocerca > Schistocerca piceifrons. Next base: position 175,220,923 of record NC_060149.1, on the reverse strand, counting down.
CACCGACTTTCAAAGAAATTACACTGAAATTGCTTATGCAGTAGGTATTTTTCAAATATTTTGGAAGATATCTTCAGTTAATTTTTGTAGTAGTGTTTAGTTAGAGCCAGCGTAAAAACAGGTTACCCAAGGAATATTTCGTGGAGCACCAAGTGTCAGTGAAACCTATTTCAGTTCTCATGAAAAACACAATGATGCTTAAGTGTAATTTTTGTCCAACTGGTCTTATGTGGTGGTCATGTAAAAGGTATTTATTCACAGTAACAGCAAAACACAAAGAATGTCAGTATTTCCAACAGTGTCAATAAATATCCCATTAGTTCAGTAAGAGGCTGCTCTATTAGTTGGACACTTATTTACATATTAAATAACATTTTGTTAGCAATGAAAATGAAAGGGTTATTTCATATCACACCAAACACCGTGTGACTACCTCAAGAGAAATTTTTACTTGGGGTGATTCCACACACTCACCGCAAAGACAAAATTTGAAGTATAGTTAAAAGCACTAGCAGAAAGGCACCTGATGTTTGAGAGATTTGCCATGTAAAGTCAATTTTATGTAAATTTTACCTTTGACATAAGGCAGACATGAATAAATATTACTCTTTAATATATAAAAAGCAGCTTCTTATTAAGTACAGAAACATATGCATGCTCAATCTCATAACAACACCAGGTATTCGCCAATGTTGCTCCTAGCCTTTCGAAACAAATTATTGTTTCCACCAGTTGTTGCAGGACAGAGGAAACTACCTATACTGGAGTGTAGGTCACCTGGAGGCACGAAATGGAGCCAAGAGTGAGCAACTAACTTGGTGTTCATCTATTCGTTACTCACAACAACTTGTAGTATTTACTTTGAGTAAAATTCGCCATATTTTCTTGCCTTCTCTTTACACTTGAACCATAGTGCGGTCCTGAAGGCAATTTTTAACACTCTTAACTAGTGCATGCCATAATTGAATGACACCTGGATAAACATTGAAATTAGCTTTCATGTTTCAAGTGGTTTAGTACTGCCTTCTAGCAGGGATACCTTTGCTAACATTACCATACATTATATCTTTCATATTTGTCTACACATTCCCTGCTGTACCCAAGTCACCCACCCAGCCTCCCCTTTTCTCTCCGTCTATTCAAGGCAATTCCCCTCCCATTGTCTTTTCAGTCTGCATATGTACCTTGTAGTTTCTTTCTGTTTCTTCAAACTTGCCACAGCCATGTGTCTTTCCTCGTTTCTCCAGAGCATTACTTACCCTACCCCACTTACTCCAGTCCCCCGCTTTTTTTAACCCTTCCTCCACACTAATGCACTATCCTTCCACTTTCGTGTCACTCCTCATATCCACCTACTCCCACCTCCAACCCGCTAGCCTCACTTTCAACCAACATGCACTTGCCACATGTAGTCAAACCTTTACACTTCCAACTAACTGTGTATCCCATTTCCAACCAATATGCCCCTGCCACCTTCAACCAATCCAACCTTCAACCAATCCATTTGTCCCTAACCACTTCTATCCATCTCTCCCACCACCCTAACTCTCCCTCACTCCCACCACCCTAACTCTCCCCCACGCCCGTCACCCTACTAACTCTCCCCCACGCCCGTCACCCTACTAACTCTCCCCCACGCCCGTCACCCTACTAACTCTCCCCCACGCCCGTCACCCTACTAACTCTCCCCCACGCCCGTCACCCTACTAACTCTCCCCCACGCCCGTCACCCTACTAACTCTCCCCCACGCCCGTCACCCTACTAACTCTCCCCCACGCCCGCCACCCTACTAACTCTCCCCCACGCCCGCCACCCTACTAACTCTCCCCCACGCCCGCCACCCTACTAACTCTCCCCCACGCCCGCCACCCTACTAACTCTCCCCCACGCCCGCCACCATACTAACTCTCCCCCACGCCCGCCACCCTACTAACTCTCCCCCCCCACTACTCTCACAAGCCTTCTTCTTCGCCCCCACCACTTGAACTAGCCTGTCCTCCCTCCCCCCCTCCCCCCACCACCACCACTTGCACCAGCCCACTCTCAACCCTCCCCTTGCAAAAACCTGCTTCGCACCTAATGCCCACTTGCACAAACCTGTCTCACCCTCCCCTCTTGTGAAACTACTCCAAGGTTCTGTAGGGGTACACTGCTGGACACCCCTCACTACTTTAGCCCCACCTTACTGCCATACATGTTTTGTGACTTCAACACTTCCTTACTGCCAAACCCATTCAACAATGGTCCCTTCTCTAGTTAGGCTGCCATACCCTTCCCTCCCAGTTCTCCCTGTGCCTCTCTCTCGACCAGCCTTGAGGCCTCCCACACCAAGTCACCATTTTCACAGCTTGCTCCCTCCTCGTCGCTCCCACCCTCTCCTCGTCGCTCCCACCCTCTCCTCGTCGCTCCCACCCTCTCCTCGTCGCTCCCACCCTCTCCTCGTCGCTCCCACCCTCTCCTCGTCGCTCCCACCCTCTCCTCGTCGCTCCCACCCTCTCCTCGTCGCTCCCACCCTCTCCTCGTCGCTCCCACCCTCCCCTCGTCGCTCCCACCCTCCCCTCGTCGCTCCCACCCTCCCCTCGTCGCTCCCACCCTCCCCTCGTCGCTCCCCCCCTCCCCTCGTCGCTCCCCCCCTCCCCTCGTCGCTCCCCCCCTCTCCTCGTCGCTCCCCCCTCTCCTCGTCGCTCCCCCCTCTCCTCGTCGCTCCCCCCCTCTCCTCGTCGCTCCCCCCCCTCTCCTCGTCGCTCCCCCCCTCTCCTCGTCGCTCCCCCCCCTCTCCTCGTCGCTCCCCCCCTCTCCTCGTCGCTCCCCCCCTCTCCTCGTCGCCCCCCCCTCTCCTCGTCGCCCCCCCCCTCTCCTCGTCGCTCCCCCCCCTCTCCTCGTCGCTCCCCCCCCCCTCTCCTCGTCGCTCCCCCCCCCTCTCCTCGTCGCTCCCCCCCTCTCCTCGTCGCTCCCCCCCTCTCCTCGTCGCTCCCCCCTCTCCTCGTCGCTCCCCCCTCTCCTCGTCGCTCCCCCCTCTCCTCGTCGCTCCCCCCCTCTCCTCGTCGCTCCCCCCCTCTCCTCGTCGCTCCCCCCCTCTCCTCGTCGCTCCCCCCTCTCCTCGTCGCTCCCCCCCTCTCCTCGTCGCTCCCCCCCTCTCCTCGTCGCTCCCCCCCTCTCCACGTCGCTCCCCCCTCTCCTCGTCGCTCCCCCCCTCTCCTCGTCGCTCCCCCCCCTCTCCTCGTCGCTCCCCCCTCTCCTCGTCGCTCCCCCCCTCTCCTCGTCGCTCCCCCCCCTCTCCTCGTCGCTCCCCCCTCTCCTCGTCGCTCCCCCCCTCTCTCTCCTCGTCGCTCCCCCCCTCTCTCTCCTCGTCGCTCCCCCCCTCTCTCTCCTCGTCGCTCCCCCCCTCTCTCTCCTCGTCGCTCCCCCCCTCTCTCTCCTCGTCGCTCCCCCCCCTCTCTCTCCTCGTCGCTCCCCCCCTCTCTCTCCTCGTCGCTCCCCCCCCTCTCTCTCCTCGTCGCCCCCCCCTCTCTCTCCTCGTCGCCCCCCCTCTCTCTCCTCGTCGCCCCCCCCCTCTCTCTCCTCGTCGCCCCCCCCCCTCTCTCTCCTCGTCGCCCCCCCTCTCTCTCCCCGTCGCCCCCCCCCTCTCTCCCCGTCGCCCCCCCCTCTCTCTCCCCGTCGCCCCCCCCTCTCTCTCCCCGTCGCCCCCCCCCTCTCTCTCCCCGTCGCCCCCCCCCTCTCTCTCCCCGTCGCCCCCCCCTCTCTCTCCCCGTCGCCCCCCCCTCTCTCTCCCCGTCGCCCCCCCCCTCTCTCTCCCCGTCGCCCCCCCCCCCCTCTCTCTCCCCGTCGCCCCCCCCTCTCTCTCCCCGTCGCCCCCCCCTCTCTCCCCGTCGCTCTCCCCCCCCCTCCTCGTCCCCCACACCTACTTCTCCCTGCCCAGTGCACCTTCCCCGTCCCACTTTTTCTCATAACACACCTCTCACATTCCCTATTTCTTCTGCCACTGACTTTGCTTCTACCACTTTCTTTCCGTCTCCCCCTGTACTTTTCTGTCATTGTTAGTTGGTATTTATTGTCAATTGAATTGTCTGATTATACTGTTGCTGGTGCCACAGGCTTGTGAAGGTTGTTGGTGTTGCTGTCATATCCTCCTGCCTACTCCTGACTGTGGGTACTATTGTCTGCTGCTTCTGGAGCCGGTGCCCTCTCTACAATGCCTGTCGCATCAACTACACACATGGCACCAGTATAGCATATGGTGTGTTTTTGGTTACTGCTTCAAAATTAACATTTACTCTATGTTGTGATTAATTCCTATTGGGATTTGGCAGTATTGTTTCTTACGTATTAAGTTTTAATTCAGAGTGACATATTGTGGTGTTTATAAAATCACAGTTATTTCCAATTTGGTTTCCTTGCTATAATTAACCTTTCTCCCTCTCTCTTTGCAGCCAAAGATGATGATGTAGCAAATGGAATAATGCCTCCAGAAGAAAAAAGCAATCAGCATCACTATACACCAAATGCTGTAAACATCAAACAATTTGAAAATGTCTAGATCTCAGTGATTAATGTTTTAAAGTTCCTAGTTGGTAATATGCAGATTTTTTTATTTTTATTCTTTTTTTGTCTTGGTGTTGCACAGAAGTAGCCTGTAAGATACTTACAGGTCCTTGCAAATGACCACAATGATATTATAGTAATTTGAATGCATGAGAGAGATTCACTTCTGAACCAAAGAAAAATCAAAAAACACTGCATAGTCTGTATAATAGCATTTATAACTAATTTATAACTATGTACAACTTTGGCAGCAGTGGCATTATTTTTGTGTGTTTTAAAGTGGTATAATTTTAGGAAGCAATTCTATTCTAGACACCTTACAAGAAATACTGTAATGGTATAATTATGCTTGAGCATTAGATGGGTGTGGCATGCTGAACACACACTGGATAATGTCCACAAATGTCGGTGACATGTATATGTGAATTCTGTTTCTGTGAGTGGTAGACTGATTGCTTATAGTAGGACCGCACAGACAGTTTGAAGCTTGGTAGCTCTCGGTTTGTGTACCATGCTCATTGTGTGCCATTTCTTCTATCAGCAAAATTATGTTAATGTAGCAGTTTTGACCTCTGTCCTATAGATCTTATTGTTCAACTTGAACAGAAAAATTTCACATTGTTGTGTAAGGGAAGTGTGTAAATTTTCAGCAACCACATGAAACTGGAAGAGAAGCAGTGGGTGAAGAGAATGGGATGACAAAAGAATGGGAAATGTTGTACAGAAACAGATGTTTTCAGTCTTGTGAATTAGTAATTAAGGTAGTGTAATTTCTTTAACTGATGATGTACTGAAAAGTCAAAACTACATTTTTTAAATAAGCTATTGCAATTAGCTTCTACGTATGTCTAGAAACTTCATTGTGAGTCTATGTGGTATGAAAATTTTCCCTTGGGTTGTTTGTTAAATGTATGAAATTAACTTGACAGTTGTTCTCATGTGGTTGTACTAGATACTGGAATTAGCACTGTTTTTAGTGAATGTATATTGCTAAGTAGTATTTTGGATAAGGCTGCTCTGACACAGCCTTTGGTGTCTAGTGCCTTATATTTTATGCCACCACTAAGAGCTTCTTAACTGAAGTGTCTTCAAATTTATCAGAATGCTAAGACTGTAATTTCTCTGCTCAGCCATAAAAAGTCCAGTCCACAATTATAACAGACCACTTCTGTACATTTAGTTAAAATTTGCTTTCTAGGAAACTTTTGGTCAGATACGCACATTCACAGGATTAGTTTGTTTGATGGAAGAAATTGTTAGTTTCTGGAATAACTATATTCTTTCTTGCTGCAAGCTTTTATGCTGTGGGCTATAACAACAGATAGTATTATAATAATAATAATAATTTAGCATCATCACCACAATCTTACTTCTAGCCATGCTACGTGTTTTGTTACTTCCTCTTGTACATAACAGTTACCATTTTGGAGCTTTATGATAATTAATTCTATTGGTGAAGTTGACAGAAAGTAGACCGAACAAAATAATGCATGAGTACTGACAAGAAAAACCTCTGTGCCATATATTATATTTTAAAAAATGATAAAAGGACGTAGTTGCATCACAGTTTTTATCTTCACAAGCGTCAGTTATCTTTGTCGTTGATGGAAGTATAGATGTAAATTCTCAAAGAGCAACTGACCTACTTTGATTTATTATTTGTTTATGTGTGTATCTCCATTTGTGTTTGATACTCCCATATCAGAACAGAGCTAGACATTTGGAACTTATTATTTCAGGGTTTTCATGTGTGGCAACAACTATCCATAAAGAAAGATTTTGCAAGGAAACAAACTGTTATCAGTTCAATTGATTAATTGAAGACTTGCTGAGAGGAAAGTAATTAATTTCAACTCCCCTCCCTCCCTCCCTCCCGTCGTCATCCTCGGCCATATCTGGACCATGAATAAATATCTACAGATAGGAACAGTGGAGCGTGTGTTGGATCATGTTGAAGTTAAATCTTTTCATAGTAATATTCTAGTTCTCTACTATGAAAATAGACTCATTGACTCTCAGAATATCTTTGATAAGTTAGGACGAGGCAGTGTTCATGGTTAGTCACAATACCACAATAATTGGGTGTGATGTTGTAACAAATATGAGACGAATAGCTAAAACATAAAAAAAAAATTAAAAGAATAGCTTACAACTTTGCATCTGACAGTTTCAGTTTCAATTTTTATCTGGAAGGAGCTTAGAAATACTAGGTATACACCAGCTTGATATTCCTGTTAATTCAATGCAGTGATACAGCCTCCAAATAGCAGAAAGAAAAATAATTTTACATTAACTCAAACTCATAAGTTTGCATACACGATATTCCGGAAGACAGTTGTTAATTAAATTTGAGGGCTTTCTGTGTGTGTCGATTTGCCATCCAGCCAAAATGTCTCATGCAGTACTGTCTTGGCCAAATAGTTTAAGAAATTATTAACATGTATCTATTTAGATCATACTGATAAGTTCAACTATTGTAAAGATAGTTGTACTATCCACTTATTATTTAGGTGTCTTAAGTTCAATAATTTTTCCATATTATGGTCTGGTTGATTTCTATTATAGTTAGATGCATTTGTTTGAATTAACTCTACACACACGGGAGAAAGCAGCCTCATCCCTGTATAATTAGAGGATGTAGTAGAATTTTTAATTATTTACGTTTATGTGTATTCTTAAAACAGGACAGTGAGAAAGTAGGTATGATGTAATGGAGTACTGTTAATGAAATTCACCTGCCCCCCCCCCCCTCCCCCAATTTCCAAACTGTTGTACTGTATTTCCATCTTAAATGTCATCAGATGTTTTTTTCCCTGCTGATTCTAAAATTATTTTCAATATCATTGCTTTTGTGTGGGTGGAGTTGCTGTGGGGGAAAAAGAATAATAAAGCACAATGTGCCTGTGCATTACCTCAATGGAAACTATCATTCCGATTTTTGTTACACGTAAAACATTACTCATAATTTTATATGCTTCATTGACAAGAGCATCCCCAGATTAGTACATTTAGATTTTCTGTTAATGGATTTTGTTGACGCTGAGGAGAAATGAGAGAAAAGCAGTATGTTGAGCGATGAATAAATTTGCTGTGTGGGTATAGTGTGAAAATACTATCATGCAACACACTCGGCTGCCACTAGCTGTTTCTCCTACAAGTTGCCAGGTGACTTCTTTCTGTTATATCAGAAGATACTTCATATTCTATTTTCTATATAGGTACCATCAGACCAAATAAATGTTGCATATTAAGTTTAAGATGAAAGACCAAGTACTAACAAAAAATGTCAGTTCTCACAATAATGAATAAAAATAAATAAGTATCAGTGTTTTGCTGTCACTGTCAATAAATTTGTTCAACTGAGTGCTGCACAAAATGAGTTGAAGCCATTCTATTAGCTGGACACAAAAAATTACATTTATTTTTATTCATTATTGTGAGAACTGACATTTTTTGTTAGTACTAGGTCTTTCATCTTAAACTTAATATGCAACATTTATTTGGTCTGATGGTACCTATATAGAAAACAGAATATGAAATATCTTCTGATATAACAGGAAGAAGTCACCTGTCAGCTTGTAGGAGAAACAGCCTTTTGTGTGTGTGTGTGTGTGTGTGTGTGTGTGTGTGTGTGTGTGTGTGTTATAATTTCAGTGTATTCTGACATTTCAATGCAAAATGAAAGATTTTCTCATTTCCTATTTTTCTCAATGCTTCCTTTTCTGCATACATCAGTGGTGTAAAATAAATTTTGTGTAAGATTTTCCTAAAGCTGTAAGACAGTTGGATGTTACTCTTTTTGTTTCTGTATGAGTCTTCTTTTGATTTTTTCAGGAACTCTACTAGTTTTGTGTAAAAAACTTTGCTGCCTTGTATTTCTTATAAACATGTGGTAAATGTTAATAATGAAAATTTTCATTGCTAATTCTATGGTTTCTGAGTCTTTGTGTGTGTGTGTGTGGGGGGGGGGGGGGGGGGGGGAGATAAACATTAGGATGTTGCCTCATTCAGTATTGTGTATTAAGATTTGTATTCGATTTCCTCATTTGTAAGCAGTATTCTATGTAGAGATGTGAGTTAGTTGACAGGGCTAGTTAAATTAAGCAGAGTATAAGAAACAGAACGCTTTGCCTTTTTCAGAGAATGAATTTTGTATCATTTTTGTTACACATATATTGCTCAAGAAAGTGTTTCCAGCACAGTATTAATTACGTAATTGAATTTCCTTTTTAAACAAAATATGAGTAAAGATAACTACTCATGATATAATGAACGTATTGAGCTTTAATTACCAGTACATCCAAGATCTGGAATGTAGCAGCTCAGGCGATGAAATTGCAGTCTTCATGTCACACAAATATGCACACAGTTGCATTTCTGGTGCTGGCACAGTGCTGGGATAGTGTAGTTGTGTAGTACATGTGTGTGCTTGGAAGAAAAACCCCAAGTTTATGATTTGAGCTATGTGGTTCCAAATCTTGAGAGATTTTGGTTATGTGCATATCTAATGCTACACTATTAAATGAGTAGATGTCTTTACTCATACCATTGTTTGTATTCCACTAGGATTTTCCAATATCATGTTAATGAATTTCCTTTTTGTCAGCTACAGTAAATTGAAACAAACAAACAAAATTATGCTGTGATAACATACTTCAAATTTTGTATGTCAGTAATACTCAAGTGACTTTCTTAGTCATTGTACATATTAATTGCCAGTAGTTGAAGCAATCTTTACTGTTGTATACTAATACCTTCTCTCTAACAACTAGCTCAGAACTACACATTTTGCTCATATCCTGTACCATATGGGAGGCCACTACTTGTGCAATTTTTATTTCTTAACATTATATTCTCACTCATTTATTTAAGGAATGATTTTTCATGGCATGTGGCTCAAATAATTCAGTGGAGTAATAACAATAATAATAATAATAATAATAATAATAATAATAATAATATGATGATGATGATGATTTGCCTTTATATATATATATCCACAGGCAAACATTTTTATATGCTTCAAGATGTATGTTTTTATATTCCAAGTAATCACCTTGGAGAGCTTTTAGGCAACTGTAGTGCTTTGTGAATTGCTGTAAGAAATAGAGCTGATCTGTAGTTGCCATATAAAATTAGGTGCCAGTTTCCTGTGATCTGGCATATTAAATTGCAAAAGGGCATCAGTGAGACATAATTTTCTTCATCATGAATCCATTCTGTACAAGTTGTATGAATTGTACTGTGGATTTTTATGATGAAGTGTGAAATATTGCATCTGCAATATGTAGCAGATATTAGAATTATTTTGATAATATAGATTTAGGGTCTGTTAGGGACTAAAATTTTTCACATTCTCACAGACTTTTGATGATTATAAGCCTTTTTGGAAGTAGTTAAGAATCACCAAGACTTATTGTTGTTTCTAGTGTTGTGTATAATTTCAGTGTGTAAGTTCTTGTGAAATTATTATGATTCAATTTTTAAATGTAAAAGTAACTTCTCAAGCTGTTTTATTAGGTGAAATACAAAGTTTTTCACATGAGTTCTGCAAATTCTACTTTCAAAGTAACTGTTGCACTGTTTATCACAGCAGTTAAGAACTTTGAGGTTCTGCTAATGTTGAATGTTTGAATACTGTAGAAATGTTTACAAAATCAAACAATGCAAACTCCAGGTTGGAATATCAACAATGTAAGGAAAAGATAGATTGCTGCATACTAAATCAAACAATGTCATCTTTAGATGACACGTCAAGTTGCAGACAGGCACAGTTAAAAGACTTACACATTATCTTTTGGCCACAGTGTTTGTAAGAAAAAGAAAGAGAAAGACATACATTTTCATTCATACAAGTGAGCACACTTCCTGCACACATGACCGCCAGCTCCGGCTGCTTGGACCAGTACATTCTAGTTTTAGCTGCCGGAGATGGCGCTTGCATGGTTGTGCATGTGCGCGCATTTTTTTTCTCTTTCTTTTTCTTTTGAAAGATGTAGTGTAAATGTCTTTTAATTGTACCTGTTTGCAACTTAAAGAAATGTGTTCTGTTAGTTATCTAGTAGGCTTTGTGGGTTATAACTATGCATATACAACTAGTTTTTCCTGTTTTTAAATACAAAATGCAGTTCTTCCATATAGTATATAATGTAGTGTCTAGTCAATTATACAGTTGAGCACAATGTGATATGAATGTTACCAAAACAGGTAGTAGCAGTATTATTTCATCAACCTTCATATTGTGTAATACCAAAGTTGTAATTTTATAAACTTTAATTTTTTTATCATTTTTAATTTTGCCAGTTATTTGTGATAGTAATGGGAGTTACTGTGTTTATATAGTCTGAGTTTTCGAAATATTTTTTGGTTCTTTAAGACTTACTGGTATTACTGTGCAGTATTGTTCACAACAATTGGCACAACAATGCTTTGCTTGTAGGCTGTGAACCAGTTATGGCTTTGTATGATTGAGGAAGCTGATAATACAGAAGTGTTTTTGCATGTAAAATGAATGTTATTTTTAACTCACTTTAATTAATTGTAAAATAATGCTAAAGATTCTATTGAATTGTAAGATAGTTGATAGAGCGACTTTTGAACTCAGCATGCTGAAGTTCATCCATATGAGAATAATAAAAATTAGGATAGAATCTCTGCTAATGGTATAAACAGTGGATTTTGCATATCAGCTTGAAATCAATAAATGGAGTAAACTTTGCATTTTGAATGCAAGTTTTGAAATTCGATTTGAAGACTTCGAAATAAGATGGGGCAGAGGCACAAGTTGCATAATAGACTATATGACTGTAATCCAAAATTTTTTGATATTTGCTGCAATAATTATTCCCAGTGCGTTCTCCTCATTGTTTCCTGTGCCATGTTGGAAGCATATCACATGCTCCACACCAAGAGTTTGAAGGGCATTAAGTTACATATTTTTTATTTTTTGAATGTTAATGGTTTCTCTTTTATACATACATACTCACAAAGTTCATGCTCGCGATCAGACAAGAATTAATCTAAAAATTCATCTGACAAGGGGCTGTCATTAACTATACCTTTACTAAAATTTGGCATAGCAATAATCTTAGTTTTTTGTACAGAATATTTTGCATATATTTGACGTTGTTCAAGCGGTCTCTCTCATTACTTGTCATATGCTTCTAAGTGCCACTTTTTAAACTGTGTAAGAAAGGATGTTAACAGCTTACTTGAATCATATTGACATGTCAAATTCATATATGTTTTTTAAAAAATATATGTGAAACACTGTAGCAAATTAAGTAACTGATAGGACTGCAGCTTAGGCAAAAAGATTTCTGAAGTTTGAACTGACTGAATGTATGTAGCTCATATTTCTATAGTACTTTGCTAGATATTGAGATGAGTTATGTTTAAGGAGTCTTGTACCGTCCATATTTGTTTCTTTGTTTTACCATACTGCTGCAAAATTTCCACCATTTCTCATATATTTTCTTATATTTGTATTATGTGTCATGGAGTTTCTGAAGAATGCTGTGAAAAATGATACTCAGTGATTTTATAATCTGTATTTCTGTAGATGTGTGTACATGATTGGAAGGAATTATTAAACTCCAATAAGAAAAGTAAAATTTAGTTATGTTTTTGTTTTTACCTGCCACAAAGTGATACTTTAAAATACATTTATGTAATTGCTTAAATTTTTGTTTCTCATTACTCACAGTGAATAATTGTAAAGGCAGTCAAACAGAAACAGAGAAAATGGAGATGTTAAAAAAAACCTATTATAGAGACAACAAAGAAAAACATCAAAAATAATACTGAAAATCAAAAGAACTTTGAAAAATCATAGCTTAAGAAAATAAAAGAAAATTTCACCAAAAAATATTATAACTTTATCAAACTTTTAAACATGTACTTAAAGGGTATCAGGCACTAAGTACTTGTTTCAAAGATGCAAAGTAATAATAATGAAAATTGTGAAATATTAGCAACATTTTTGACAGGCTCTTTAAGTCCAGTTCAAACAGTCAAATTGGAATTTGCAGCAATACCACAAAATCTGGATGAAGATTTCCCACCAACAGAAACTCATGAAGCCACTAAAACCAACAAAGCAAGTGGCAAAGACTCCATTGCAATTACTTTTTGAGAAAATTTCAAAAACTGAAAAGATTCCAGGTGAGTGGAAAGTAACATTAATCCAACCACTATGCAGAAATTAGAGGAGTGTCACTTCTGTCAGTGGCATACAAAATATTATCTCAGATTCTCCTACACAGAGTTGAAGAAGCTTTAGACAAATAGCTGGTCAAATATAAGTGTGGTTTTCGAATGTGGAAAATGCTGCACAGAATGGAGTATAATTTAAAAATCAATAATTTGCCACAGACTGTTAACCAGCAGACCTGTAGCAGTACCATTAATGGATTTCAAGAAAGTATTTGATTCAATGGACAGAGAAACAATAGATAAAATCATTAGCAAATTTGGTGTTAAAGTGAAATTAGCAAAGATAATTTGTAAAACTCCAACAAGTGTGATATCTAACATTAAATTCATGGTTGAAGTACCTCTGTTGTTTGTTACTATTTCACTGTGCTCCAGAAAAGTAAAAGATCTGGAATTTAGGTTAACTGCCTGGATTTTCCAGAGGTTTTTGCAAGACTTCCAGAAAATATGACGAGCAGTTATTCACATAAATCTTCTGCAAAAAATAGCAAATAGAACTGGTCTCTCAATGTCAGCTAAAAACAATGACATATAGGGAGTAGACAACAATCCATTAGAACTACTGATAGCCTTGGGAAAGCCAGCCCTGTCAAAACTCTACCATCTGCTGAGCAAGATGTACGGGCAAAATACCCACAGACTTCAAGAAGTCATGGCTGTGTGCATTCACCGTATGCTGCTGCGTAAGGCGGGTGATCTTGAGCGGAACTTAGCCACAGAGCGAGGCTGCCGCGCAACACGGGCCCTAGTTTTACTAGGCCCGTGTTGCAGAAGAATTCACTTCCGGTTGCGCAACGGCGCTGGTAATTCCAATCCCAAAGAAAGCAGGTGTTGACAGATGTGAAAATTACCGAACTATCAGTTTAATAAGTCACAGCTGCAAAATACTAACGCAAATTCTTTACAGACGAATGGAAAAAATGGTAGAAGCTGACCTCGGGGAAGATCAGTTTGGATTCCGCAGAAATGTTGAAGCATGTGAGGCAATACTGACCCTACGACTTATCTTAGAAAATAGATTAAGGAAAGGCAAACCTACATTTCTAGCATTTGTAGACGTAGAGAAAGCTTTTGACAATGTTGACTGGAATACTCTCTTTCAAATTCTGAAGGTGGCACAGGTAAAATACAGGGAGTGAAAGGCTATTTACAATTTGTACAGAAACCAGATGGCAGTTATAAGAGTCGATGGGCATGAAAGGGAAGCAGTGGTTGGGAAGGGAGTGAGACAGGGTTGTAGCCTCTCCCCGATGTTATTCAAACTGTATATTGAGCAAGCAGTAAAGGAAACAAAAGAAAAGTTCGGAGTAGGTATTAAAATCCATGGAGAAGAAATGAAAACTTTGAGGTTCATCGATGACATTGTAATTCTGTTAAGCAGCAAAGGACCTGGAAGAGCAGTTGAACAGAATGGGCAGTGTCTTGAAAGATGAACATCAACAAAAGCAAAACGACGATAATGGAATGTAGTCGAATTAAAACAGGTGACACTGAGGGAATTAGATTAGGAAATAAGACGCCTATAGTAGTAAATGAGTTTTGCTATTTGGGGAGCAAAATCACTGATGATCGTCAAAGAAGAGAGGATATAAAATGTAGATTGGCAATGGCAAGGAAATCGTTTCTGAAAAAGAGAAATTTGTTAACATCAAGTATAGATTTAAATGTCAGGAAGTAGTTTCTGAAAGTATTTTTGTGGAGTGAAGCCATGTATGGAAGCGAAACATGCATGTAAATAGTTTAGACAAGAAGAGAATAGCAGCTTTCGAAATGTGGTGCTACAGAAGAATGCTGAAGATTAGATGGGTACACCACACAACTAATGAGGTATTGAATAGAATTTAGGAGAAGAGAAATTTGTGGCACAACTTGACTAGAAGAAGGGATTGGTTGGCAGGACATGTCCTGAGGCATCAAGGGATCAACAATTTAGTATTTGACGGCAGTGTGGAGGGTAAAAATTGTAGTGGGAGACCAAGAGATGAATACACTAAGCAGATTCAGAAGGATGTAGGTTGTAGTAGGTACTGGGAGATGAAGAAGCTTGCACAGGATAGAGTAGCATGGGGAGCTGCATCAAACCAGTCTTTGGACTGAAGACAACATAAACAGTGCAGCAAAGTTCATGGAAACACAAATGGATAAAATAGAGTGAGTAAGTAAATATAAGTTACTTGGAGAAACAATACAACATAACTAGAAAAATTTGCAATGTAGGTAAGAGCTAAGAAAAGAGGAAGAGCATACAGTTTCAGGAAGTATATTTACAACAACAAAAGCATATGTGTAAAAACAAAACTGTAACACATTGGTCTGTCCAGAGTCTGTATATGGATTTGGCTGCCTAACAATAAAGTATAAGCTGAGCTGAAGTACTTGAAGGAAGAATTATTTGGAATATAGTGAGTGCAATACGAACTATAGATGGTTGGATAATGAAAAGTAATGAGGAGATCTACAAACGTGTAGAAGATTAATATTTTGTGGACACCTCTACCAAATGAATGAGAACAGGCTAACATAACAAATATTCCTAAATATCTGGCTGAAGAAATTGACAGTAACATGACCTACAGATATAAGGAAAGAACTAGAAACATCATCAAAGATTCAAAAAGAAAAAAGAAATCTTTTTAAGAATTAAATACTTAATGTAGATGGCTTTCACAGCAGATGAGATTGGAAACAATCTGGACAGAAGAAAGGAAAAGTCAACAGTGGGAGAAAATGAGGGAGCAGCGGATAAATAGGAAACAACAAAAAGATAGAAGAAGAATTGAAGTTGTTACGTATCCTAGCTGGTCAATACGAAAATAATAATAATATGTCCTGAGGCATAAAGGGATCAACAATTTAGTATTTGAGGGCAGTGTGGAGGGTAAAAATCGTAGTGGGAGACAAAGAGATGAATACACTAAGCAGATTCAGACATAACGTCTGAGACAGGAAAGAGAAATAATAATAATCAATGCAATACAGCTACATCCAAACTTATATATACAACTACAGAAATCCGTAATTATTGATACATGTTCAATTACCCGAAAGTTCCTAAATGCAATATAACACATACCATACAGTTAAAAGGAAGTCACGTTTGATCAAGGTCCGCGTCACTTTCCATTTTTGACCAGACATAACGTCTCAGAAAAAGAAAGAACAACAATAATAATAATAATAATAATAATGCTTTGTGCTATTATATAAGAAGATGTTAAAACTGGCACTTGCATTCAACTCACTAACAAAAGCCATATTTATGGATATTGTGGTCCTTCTAGTAAGTTAGAGTGGTTGACAATACAGGTAATTCAGCAAGATGCATTGGTCAATTATGGATGCTGCACAGTTTCTATGCTATATGATTGTTTATTTTGGTTGATGGGAAACACACATCCTACAGTACTTGCATTTTTGCATAATATGTCAAGCATTTTTCCCATTTCTTTTATCAAAAAACGCACACCAGGTACATAAGATAAGAATGTGGCTCTGGAGAGCTTGTTCTGGTCACAGACAGTTTTAGCTGCACTCAGCACACAGTGGCACAGAAGATTTGATTGGGAAGGGGGACAGAAGAGGAGATAGACCATTAAGAGGTGGTGTGAGTGCTGGATGAAGTAAGTTAGTGTAATGGGTAGGGGTGGAAAATTATATGGGGCAGTGGCTAGTAAAAATTAAAGCCAGGAAGATCATTGGATGGAAGGATATGATGCAAGGACAATGCCAGTCTTTGTATATAAGAACTATCCATTTGTCAAATATCAGGTTTCCATAAAAATATTTATTCTAGCTATGCACTCATGATTTGGGCCACTCCTGTTTCTTAATCTTGTATGGAAATAGTTTGAAATTGTCAGTGTGCCTCTTAAGCTACCTTACACATATGCACCTAGTTACCATATGCCCATGCTTGCCCCACATACAAGTAGAGGCACACATCAAGGTACATGCCTCTTTATCAACACATGTGCATAAGTGATTCCATTCACACCTAGAGAGACACATGCATGTTGCTCCAGTGATCAAGCTGCAGCTAAAGATTAAATGTTCCTGTGTGGCTTGCCAGGGGGTACTGGATTTGCTTATTAGTCAGTCAGGTGTACGGACGATGTGTACCAATGAGGCAGCAGCATAACCATCCCCTCTAAAGGCAAGCTGATGACCACCTAAATTACCTATAATGCTTATTGGGAGGGACAAAAAACTCTTCAAAGTGATAACATTTACATTGAAAAGGTCAGTAATAAGCAAGCATGTCTATTTGATTCATCTCACAAATTGAGTAATCATAATGATGAATTATAAATACAACCATCCCAGGGGACACTGCATTATCACAGGCAACTTCAGTGCCACATGGTTAGGGTTTACATGCCTCAGTGATGCGGAGGGTTAAGCAGGGTCACCTAAACCAGGCAGGTCTCAGCAGAGAGGCCTGGCAAAGAGTGCCCTGCAACCTAGGGAAAAGAGAGCTGTGTTTTTCCCAGGATCTTCACCTGCAGTGGTTGGATATGGGTATGGCAATTCTGGGTTTCCCAGGCTGGGACTAGCCAGTGGCTCCATATCTCTTCTGGGAATTCTTCACAGACCACCGCTTGACGCAGTGGTGGAAAGTTGTGTGTCTCTAAGAATGGGGGCTTTGTTTTACCATCTAGACCACAAGGAAGGTAGACACCTGTACGTGCTGATGGGGAGAATGGCTGTCGACAGTGTCCACCATACAACCTCTGGGCCCTGCCTTCCCCCAGTTGTATAAGGTTCATTCATAGATGCAGGGCTCTTGCTGGGTCAACATCTGTTTCTCCAGCAGCTTGTTGGTTCCCTATGGAGCAACCTCAATTCTTCACATCTATTTGTGATGGGACGACTGTACTATCCGGTAGTTCCTACACCCACATAACAAAGACAGCTTGTCTGGTCAGTTTGCCCAAATAGTAGTCTTAGAATTATAGTAGCAGGGCACTGGTTGTCATAATACTTTGATCAAGAGAGCAGAGCGAACCTTTGAAAAGGACTGCCTTTTTTATATTTACCAGGCATTTGAGTGCTGTGCTAGCTTGTTAAAAAGTGTTAAATGGCTTTGTAATGGAACAATTCTAGGTGAAACTGCCATGTCACACCTAGTACCTAAGCTTCTGGGAGACTAGGCTTTATGTGAGTACCGAGTTGCATAAGACCCGTAGTTTCTGTGAAGGCATGGTGTCCTGCTACGATATATTGTAGATGGACCCTAAGGAGCTACATGAAGAATGGAAAAACATGGGTGTCACATAAGTGCAGAACTATTGGAGGAGAATAAATGGCACACTGGAAAAAATTGCAACATTTTTTCGAACTCCACTCCGGAATTACATGAACGTATTCTTGCAGGCTATATCCATCTTATAGTTTGACCTTTTGTTCCCAGCCCAATAATATGCTTCAAATGTCAAAGATTTCATCATACCACTATGGCATGTAATGGGAGGACTACATGTGTAAATTGAAGAGGTTCAGCTCACAAATCGGATAGTGTTTGTACACCCCCTCCAAAATGTATAAACTGAACCAGAGATAACCCAGTAAGAAGCAAGGAGTGCAGAATTTATAGCAAGAAAAGGAAATTTCAGTAGGTAAAAGATGCAAGACGCATACCCTATGGTGAAGTTAAAAAAGCTTTCCAAGCTGTGCAACCTTTGGTGTTTGCTACCTCTTTTTTTCATTGGCTCTTAAGAAGCCAACCACCAAGTGTGATGTCTCCAGAGAAGTCCAGACCACAAATTCAAATAAAAGTACATGCACTTCTCAATGTACTTGTGGCATAAAAGTTACGCTTGCCCCAAAACCACTCAGAAACCACCAATAATAGACTTCGAGCCTCTGCCACGTACCAACGTACACCATCAGAGACCCACTAAACTATCCTCTCTGTCCATGCTACCAAATACTCCTATTAGTAAGGAAAAAGTTACACAATAAGTTCTTCAAAATCGAAGAAAGTGGCAGCAAAACCATTGGATTGATGAGCACACTCTCACTCCGATGGTAATTTTATGATCGATGCTACAGATATCGACAAGAAGAAACCAGAGAGTTGGGTACTGTCTAATGTTCCCCCTGACCTCTTGGGTAAACCACCACAACCGAGGGACAGGGAGAAGGACAAGAACAACCACCAATAATTAGTGGCTCTCGCAGGGACTTCTGTGTTGCATGCAACTTAAACGGATACCAATTGGATTTGGAAGAATTACAGATTGTGACCCAGGAAAGATCGTTCTGCATCTGCGTACAATAAACTCTTTTTAAAGTCACTGACACACCGGCCCTTACTGTGCCCATACAAGCAGTTGCAGCAGAAGTTGTCACCCCAGTTAAGATCACAGTGTGTTCCCTGTATCTTCCACCTCATGATGCCCTGGGTGTAGATGTACAGGTCTTCAGGGAACTCCTCCACCAATCATTCCTCATAGGTGACTTGATAGCACACTGTGTGCTGCGGAGCTCAGCTATCATATGCTCTAGGAGTTGAATTATCGGACACCTTGTTCAGTTAGAGAATATTAGGGTGGTTTGATAAGTCTGGTAAATGTTTATGAAAGGAGGGAACATTTGTGTTCTGCCTTCATGGTTAGTAAGCTTGATTATTACAAGGAGTATATAAAGAATTTCAACAATGTATAGCATACAGTTCATTGTTGACAGCTTTCTGAATTGGCCAGTGTATCAGTTGCAATTGCATATGGATAAAACTGAGCGTTGTGCTGTAATCAAACATTTTCATTTAAAGGGTTGGACTGCCACACAAATCAAAACAGAACTGGATGAAGTTCATGTGGACTCTGCACCATTATTGAGGATAGGGATTAATGAATTTAAATGTGGCCGGGTAAGCACTGAAGACTAAGCATGCTCTGACCACCCAATATTTGATTACCACAAAGGAAACCATTGACAAAATCCATGATATGGTAATGCACAACCAACAAATAAAAATTTGTGAGATTGCTGAGACTGTAGGCATCTCAACTGAGAGTGTGCATAATATCCTGCACGGGGAATTGGCTATGAAGAAGCTTTGTGTGAGGTGGGTGCTGCGGTTGTTCACAGTTGATGAAAAACGCATGCGACACAACATTTCAACACAATCTCGGCTGATGTTTAATTGCAATCCACAAGACGTTTTGTGCTGATTTATGACTTGATGAATTCTGGATCCATCATTACATGCCAGAGTCAAGCAATGGACAAAGGCTGGTGAAAGTACACTGAAGAAGCCAAAGACAATTTTGTCAGCTAGTAAGGTGACAGCTACTGGTTTTGGGGATTCTCACTGAATAATCCTCATTTACTATTTGGAAAAAGGCTGAACCATAACTGGACCCTATTATGCTTCAATGGTGGATCATTTGACACTTGCATTGGATGAAAAAATACCAAGGTTGGCATGCAAAAAAGTGCTCTTTCACCAGGATGATGCACAATCCCACACATCAGCAATAACAATGGTGAAAGTACATGAACTGAGCTTTGAGCTGATTCCTCATCCACTCTACTTCATCAAATGAGGAAGTGGCAGTTGCAATGAATTAGTATTTTGTGGTTATACAGAATCTATTTTTTCCAGTGAGATGAAACAGCTGAAGGGTTGCTGGACCAAGTATATATCCCTCAAAGGAGACTGTTCAAGAAGTAAAGTGAATTGTTTATGAAACAAACATATCGTCTTGCTTTTTTACCAGACTTACGAAACAACCCTCGTATATGCCTTTTGAACTCTGGTCAGATGGCACACTTTTCTGCAGCTACATGGCCATCTTCAAAAATTGACCTTTGTTCTTACTCCCCTGCTATTGCAGATTCAGTTTAGCAGGAAATGATTTGTATTCCAGTGACCCCTTTCTAGTGTGGATCAGACGGTGTTCAACAGGAGATGGCGTAGATAGATGCTTTAAAGGGCAAAATCGTTGTGATGCAGTCAGCAGGCCTCTTCAAACAACAGGAATGTGCCCACAACATCATGGACCAAGTCACCTGTGTGATGCAACAAGCTGCCACCGATTATGGTTCCCAGTCTAGCAACCATCTCAGACAATGGCCTGTCCCATGGTGGAATGAAGAATGTTGCTTGATTAGCAGATCTAGTTGTGCAGTTGTGCTGCAATTCAAATACCATCCACCTACAGAAAAATTTGTTCCTTTAGGTCTGTATCTAGGTGTAATGTTGTAACATGATATGAAATGCAACAACCATGTAAGGATTGTAGTAGGGAAGGTGAATAGTCAACTTTGTGTTATTGGGAGAATGCTGTTAAAGTGTGGTTCATCTATAAAGGAGACTACATAGAGGACACTAGTGCAACCCATTCTTGAATACTGCTCAAGTGTTTGGGATCCACACCAGGTCAGATTAAAGGAAAATGTCAAAGCAATTCAGAACCTGGTTGCTAGATCTGTTACTGGTAGGTTCGAACAACATACAGGTATTATAAAGATACTTCAGGAACTCAAATAGCAATCCCTGGAAGGAAAGCAATGTTCTTTTCAAGGAACACTGTTGAGGAAATTTTGAGAACTAGTATTTGATGTGGATTGCAGAACGATTCTATTGTTGCCAATGCATACTTTGCATAAGGACCACAAAGACAAATTTAAAAAAAATTAGAGCTCATACAAAGGCACATAGACAGTTGTTTTTCCCTTACTCTATTTGAGAGTGGAACAGGAAAGAAATTGACTAGCAGTGGTCCACCACACACCGTATAGCGGCTTGCAGAGTATGTATGTAGATGTGGACACAGAAAATCCCTCACCAACTTCATGAATGGGACTACATGGGGGTCTGTTGTTTCTTATTCAGTGCTCCTTTGATGACAGACACTTTTGTTATTGTGTTGTTGATTGCTTGTCTTACTAATTTGTTCAGGAGAATATGGTCCCCCAAGGCACAGTACTCAGGCCTTACTGTGGTCACTATCAACGGTGACTCCTTTGCAGTCAGAGGCCCAGTTAAAAGTTCTTTGTTTGTGGATGACTTTGTGATGTTCTGCTTATAACATTGCCAGTATCCTCTCATAGTCAGATTAATTTTTACTATAAATCTGACAATTGTGTCGGTGCCAAACACAACAAAAATACATCAACTGACTTTCAGAGGATATGGAATGACAAACCTTAACCGACAACATACTGTTGGCAATAAAGCACTGTTACAGCACGAGACAGTTTACAATGGTGTGAGGCACTGCATAGACTCTGCCCTACCTTCCAGTAATGCTACCTTGGAAAGCCAGTTGCACTTCTCCAACCCATGAAACTGACCTGACCTGACCTGACCTGACCTGACCTGACCTTACCTTGAGTGCCGTCATCACTACACTGTGTGCCAAAATGTGAATTCTGTGTAGTTAAATTTTCAATGCAATCACACTTGGGGAATTTACTGTAACTGCCAATGAAGAGAAACTAATTCCGGGAGAGGTGGACTATACTGTGGAGGCCCAGTGTTCTAACATATGTCGCTGTACATTCATAATTACCTCGAAGCAAAATCAAAGCTGGCGCTTAGCATAATTCACCGAGCTTGCACAAAATGCAAGTGTGCCAATACCAATGGTATAAAGACCACCCATGAAACATTACTAACTTTAGAGGTTATATTTTATAAATGCCGCCGAAGGTGGGAAGCAATGCACTACATGAACAGCCTCCATTTCCAGGAAATTACGCGTGCAAAGTTATGCTGTTGGAAGTTTATGCACATGTGCAAAGTTGAACAGAAAAAAAGACATTGTGTGGACACACCTTAATTTCTACTTGGTGCCCTTCCTCAATATCCCTGCACCTGCTTCCCCCCTTTCCAGACCCAACTATCTTCGCCCATCATGCTGACTGACAATATTGGGAGCTATCAGTTGTGTCTGCCACCACATGCACCATTCAGTCTCTGCATGTCCAGCCACCTCTGACCAAATTGTGATAGGCCCACTGAATTAAAATGCAAATATTTCCACTATATACACTCTGAACATCATGCTGTTTTCATCATTCTTAGTGTGATAAAATAATGCATCCAGAATGAATTTTCACTCTCCAGTAGAGTATGCACTGATATTATACTTCCCAACCGATCAAACCTGTGTGCTGGATTGGGACTTGAACCAGGGACTTTTGCCTTTCTCGGGCAAGTGGCAAAGGTCCCGAGTTCGAGTCTCGGTCTGCCAGAAAGTTTCATTATTCTGAGTTTTTTTTTTTTTTTTTTTTTTTAATTGGAACATAATTATCGCCACCCTGTATATATCCTTTGTATATATATTTTGCATAGTCACCACACTTTTCACTCTTTATTTCCTCCATTCACCTCTATTTACTTTCGCACACACACCATCACCTTCCACTGTGGACTTAATTGGGAGGGGAGTCTGTTTCTCTACTGTGAGGTCAATCGTACTCAGGGGACATTGGAGGACAGTGGTGATCACCACATTGCTTTGATGGCATTGCCTCCTTCTGGCATACTGCTGACTGCTGTTGTTCATGATAATCCTTACTTGTTGGGTCTCTCTTCCAACTGTGGGTATTATTATTTCTAAATCAGTTTTGGTGTGGTGTCAGATCACCACCTATTGTCTTAGTTTTTCACCAGGTTCCGTAACTGCCTTGACCTAGGTACATTGTCTATACTTACTGGTTAACATGACCGTTCTTACACAATTTCCTAAACATCTGGAAAATGTTGGAAGCTTTTTGGTGACACCATCTGTATTATCCCCACTAAGAGAACATTTTCACTTTAAAGATATTACTGTCATACTCATAATTACTATATACACACATGTGTTTACATATGCTGTATTAGCTTCAACTACTCTTAAGCTGTCTACAAACAAGGGCACATCTTGCACCACAACTGCTGCAATAGGATGGTAAAACTCCCTGCTCCAGGAGTTGGAATGCCATCTGGTAGCTGCTTTTGTATACACAATGATTACAGATGGCACAACATTATTTTAGAAAATGGCTAATGATGAACTGAGAGTGGCTGTTACTGTTTATGTGGTCATTACTACAGTAACATCTCAGCAACACTGACAAAGAAATTTACATTGGCATGATAGAAGATGATAGAGTTGACACTGGATTTTAAAATGTGATTAGGGCAGTTGGTAATTCCTTGCTCTATTACACAGGACAGAGAATCATACAAAAATTTTCTAAGGATGGATGAGTCAGAATTCTTGGCATTGCTTTGTTTAGTATGTCCAAGAACAATGAAGAAAAAACACAGTTATGTGAGAATGTATATCAGTTTCAAAGACGTGAGTAGACACCTTAATATAATCCTGGTATTACTCAGCTGCTGTATGTACAGTGCATACTTGTAACCTTGAAACCAATTCTATAATTTTCTCTAGGTTAATTCTATGATGAAATTTATGGCTACTGGAGAAAGCTACAGAAGCCTAATGTTTTCATTCAGAATACCTCTAAACATTATATCCTCAATTATTCCTGAAACTTGTGACACAATTTACCAGCACTTGAAGGATTCGTACATGAAGGTATGTTGATTTTATTAAATTTTTTTCAGAACATGACCTTAATAAACTGACTTAATAACAAATTTAAATAAGCTGAAAAGTACACTAAGGAAATAATTTTTGTTCAGATGTGTTACTCCCAGCAAGAAACACATTTCAGATGGGGGTATATTCTGGGTGCCTCCACCACAATTTTTTCATGCAAAGCTAGCCTTTATTTGTTACATTCAGGTAACTATCAAACCCCTAGCACTCCATCTATTCTGCTTAATTCAATAGAAATACCATAGTGAAACCAGGCACAAAATTTCTGGCAGTGACTTCCATGAACCATGACATGAAAACAGCAACAAAAAATAATGACTTTTTCATGTTCTTAGCGAAAACAAATAATGTACCAAGAAATGAAATGGAAGACCTAGTGATCTCACTTGAAAGATGGCTACATGAGTTGAGAAGCTCAAATGTGATCGTCTTCTCTGTTCCACATCAATATGACTTGTCAGTCTGGTCATGTGTAAACAAAGAAGTGCGAAGTGCAAATAAACACATCCTAAATATATGTACAAGATTCAAAAATGTTACATTTGTGGACATGCGCAGCATAGGAAGAAGATTCCACAAATCCCATGGTTTACATCTCAACAGACTAGGGAAGGACTTAATTATAACATGGATCCAAGAAGTAGTGAATGGCAAATTGAATGTGCAGTGTTGTGCTACAGAGGCAATCCCTCTCAAGGATGAAAATAAGGATTACTTGGGAGAATCAACCACAAAATGCCATGTCACTAAAACAACACTTCGAGAGGACAAGAATGATGCTTTTTAGGGCAATAAAACCTTCCACTTGTGCAACACTAAATACAATTTATTGTATGTGTTTCATACATGCCTCAAACAGTCTTCAGTCCACATGAGAATAATTTATCACTTTTACATTGTAATGTACAGGGTTTAGGAAACAAAATAGATGCTTTTGAAACATTTATCACAGGTCTATCTCCACATGTAGTAATAGTTAAAGAGAACTAGAAAACAATGTACAACATTCAATATTGCAAATTAGAAGGCTATAACCTAACTATGTTCTACTGCAGAACATATAATACAGGTGGTGGTGTTGCCACCAACTCAAGAAAATGTAAGTTCATAATCACCACCAAGAAAGTACTATGGGGGAACAGTTTCTGTGTTGGCAAAGATTTCAAAATTGCAATTCTTAAAATCACATTTTGCAGTGTTTCTTTCTATGTCATTGGTGTATATAGATGTCCCTGTGGAAACTACGATGCTTTTATGAAATAATTTGATGGAGTTTTCAGTAAATTAATGTCAGGTTGTAGAAGTGTAAATCTTGTCAGACTGGGAGATATGAACATCAACACTTTGCATGATGGTCAGGAAAGCAAATGTTTTACAGATTGTATCCTGTCGTATGGGGCTAAAGATCTTCTTGGACTAGTACCCACCGGAATAGCTAACACACACAGTAGTTAAATTGATCATGTTATCACAAACTAAGACCACATCATCTCAGCAGACATCATAAATAGTCACCTCTCTGATCATTTAGGCCAAACACTAGTGCTAAAATGTATTACCAAATTCAAACCAAGAAAAATTCATGAGCACAGGAAAATACTATCTGAAAAACATTGCTACACCAAGATATAGGTTAAGCCAGGAATCATGGGAATCAGTTATGACTACCATTGGGGTCAACAATAAGTGGAACATGCTCACAGAAATTCTGACTGAGAACTCAAATAGAGCCATGCCATTAAAAAAAAGTGAGTATCCAGAAAAATCATCCTATCAAATCAAAACCTATGCCATTAGATTTTAAAACAAAAGATCTGAAATAAAAAAATTGAAAACATGTATGGCTTACACAGACTGACTAACTCAGAGTTACACAAAGAATTCTACAAGCAGCACAAATATAAGAACCGCAAAGAAGTCAGAAGATTAAAAGCAGAAAGAATCAGCCAACAGATATGAAGTTCAGATAATGTTTCGAAGACTTGCTGGTCAATTGTAAATAAAATCAGAAACAATGAAACAGAAACTAAAATTAACAATATGCAATTAACTGTGAATAATGATGATTTCTCTGATCCCCTTCTAGTCAGCAATATTTTTCACGATTGCTTCATAGATACTGTCAAAAATGATGCTAGAAATAGATTTAAAGGGTAGACAGCAGAGCACAGAGATTATATACCCTAATGGAGAAATACTGGATATGTGGAGATCAAATATAAGAAATATACATTTCGGTGTTCCTCAGGGCTCCATTTTAGGTCCAGTCCTAGTCATATGCTATGTATATGATTTCCCAAATTCATTTGACAATACGGAATTGATCACTATGTATGCAGATGCTACATCTTGTGTCTGCTGCTATGCAGACAGTGAGCCCAGCCTATTTGAAGAGATACATAACTCCATTGAAAAGGCAAGGGCTCACTTTGAAAGAGACAACCTAAAGGTAAACACAGAAAAAACTAATACTATTCATTTTAAATCAAGTGATCCGAACGGACAAAATATTATGATTCATGAAATTCTACCAAAAACCTGTACAGGTTGTAAATTCTTGGGTTTATGCATGATAATCGACTTTCGTGGAAGCAGCAAGCTGATTATGTCTATATGTATTAAGAAGATTATCACCATATCATAATTCCGAAACTCTAAGGACTGTTGTTGTTGTTGTTGTGGTCTTCAGTCCAGAGATTAGTTTGATGCAGCTCTCCATGCTACTCCATCCTGTGCAAGCTGCTTCATCTCCCAGTACCTACTGCAACCTACATCCTTCTGGATC
This sequence comes from Schistocerca piceifrons, assembly GCF_021461385.2. NCBI lineage: Eukaryota > Metazoa > Arthropoda > Insecta > Orthoptera > Acrididae > Schistocerca > Schistocerca piceifrons. The sequence goes on along the minus strand of NC_060149.1, from coordinate 175,193,814 downwards.
TGTTTAGTGTATTCATCTCTTGGTCTCCCTATACGATTTTTACCCTCCATGCTGAGCTCCAATACTAAATTGGTGATCCCTTGATGCCTCAGAATTAGCCCTACCAACCGATCACTTCTTCTAGTCAAGTTGTGCCACAAATTTCTCTTCTCTCCAATTCTATTCAATACCTCCTCATTAGTTATGTGATCTACCCATCTAATTTTCAGCATTCTTCTGTAGTACCACATTTCAAAAGCTGCTATTCTCTTCTTGTCTAAACTATTTACATCCATGTTTCATTTCCATACATGGCTACACTCTACAAAAATACAGGGCTATTACAAATGATTGAAGCGATTTCATAAATTCACTGTAGCTCCATTCATTGACATATGGTCACGACACACTACAGAGACGTAGAAAAACTCATAAAGTTTTGTTCGGCTGAAGCCGCACTTCAGGTTTCTGGTATGCGCAGTTTAAAGCTTCTGGATGCCTCTGTAAGGGGAAAACCGATGGATCGGTCGTGGTGGAGATCATGATCAGCAATTCATGTCATGGCGTCCACGCTCTCCCGACTTAACCCCATTCGATTTCTTTCTGTGGGGTTATGTGAAAGATTCAGTGTTTAAACCTCCTCTACCAAGAAACGTGCCAGAACTGCGAGCTCCCATCAACAATGCTTTCGAATTCATTGATGGGGATATGCTGCGCTGAGTGTGGGAGGAACTTGATTATCGGCTTAATGTCTGCCGAATCACTAAAGGGGCACATATCGAACATTTGTGAATGCCTAAAAAAACTTTTTGAGTTTTTGTATGTGTGTGCAAAGCATTGTGAAAATATCTCAAATAATAAAGTTATACACTCCTGGAAATTGAAATAAGAACACCGTGAATTCATTGTCCCAGGAAGGGGAAACTTTATTGACACATTCCTGGGGTCAGATACATCACATGATCACACTGACAGAACCACAGGCACATAGACACAGGCAACAGAGCATGCACAATGTTGGCACTAGTACAGTGTATATCCACCTTTCGCAGCAATGCAGGCTGCTATTCTCCCATGGAGACGATCGTAGAGATGCTGGATGTAGTCCTGTGGAACGGCTTGCCATGCCATTTCCACCTGGCGCCTCAGTTGGACCAGCGTTCGTGCTGGACGTGCAGACCGCGTGAGACGACGCTTCATCCAGTCCCAAACATGCTCAATGGGGGACAGATCCGGAGATCTTGCTGGCCAGGGTAGTTGACTTACACCTTCTAGAGCACGTTTGGTGGCACGGGATACATGCGGACGTGCATTGTCCTGTTGGAACAGCAAGTTCCCTTGCCGGTCTAGGAATGGTAGAACGATGGGTTCGATGACGGTTTGGATGTACCGTGCACTATTCAGTGTCCCCTCGACGATCACCAGTGGTGTACGGCCAGTGTAGGAGATCGCTCCCCACACCATGATGCCGGGTGTTGGCCCTGTGTGCCTCGGTCGTATGCAGCCCTGATTGTGGCGCTCACCTGCACGGCGCCAAACACGCATACGACCATCATTGGCACCAAGGCAGAACCGACTCTCATCGCTGAAGACGACACGTCTCCATTCGTCCCTCCATTCACGCCTGTCGCGACACCACTGGAGGCGGGCTGCACGATGTTGGGGCGTGAGCGGAAGACGGCCTAACGGTGTGCGGGACCGTAGCCCAGCTTCATGGAGACGGTTGCGAATGGTCCTCGCCGATACCCCAGGAGCAACAGTGTCCCTAATTTGCTGGGAAGTGGCGGTGCGGTCCCCTACGGCACTGCGTAGGATCCTACGGTCTTGGTGTGCATCCGTGCGTCGCTGCGGTCCGGTCCCAGGTCGACGGGCACGTGCACCTTCCGCCGACCACTGGCGACAACATCGATGTACTGTGGAGACCTCACGCCCCACGTGTTGAGCAATTCGGCGGTACGTCCACCCGGCCTCCCGCATGCCCACTATACGCCCTCGCTCAAAGTCCGTCAACTGCACATACGGTTCACGTCCACACTGTCGCGGCATGCTACCAGTGTTAAAGACTGCGATGGAGCTCCGTATGCCACGGCAAACTGGCTGACACTGACGGCGGCGGTGCACAAATGCTGCACAGCTAGCGCCATTCGACGGCCAACACCGCGGTTCCTGGTGTGTCCGCTGTGCCGTGCGTGTGATCATTGCTTGTACAGCCCTCTCGCAGTGTCCGGAGCAAGTATGGTGGGTCTGACACACCGGTGTCAATGTGTTCTTTTTTCCATTTCCAGGAGTGTAGTAGAGCTGTGAAATCACTTCAATCATTTGTAATAGCCCTGTACTTTCAGGAACGACTTCCTGACATTTAAACTTATACTTGATGTTAACAAATTTCTCTTCTTCAGAAACGCTTTCCGTGCCATTGCCAGTCTGCATTTTATATCCTCTCTATTTCAACCATCATCAGCTATTTTGCTCCCCAAATAGCAAAACTCATTTATTACTTTAGGCGTCTCATTTCCTAATCTAATTCCCGCAGCATCACCCGATTTAATTCGACTACATTCCATTATCCTCGTTTTGCTTTTGTTCATGTTCATCTTTTATCCTTTCAAGACACTGTCCATTCCATTCAGCTGCTCTTCCAGGTCCTTTGCTGTCTCTGACAGAATTACAATGTCACTGGCGAACCTCAAAGTTTTAATTTCTTCTCCATGGATTTTAATTCCTACTCCGAATTTTTCTCTTGTTTCCTTTACCGCTTGCTCAATATGCAGATTGAATAACATCGGAGATAGGCTACAACCCTGTCTCACTCCCTTCCCAACCACTGCCTCCCTTTCATGCCCATCGTCTCTTATAACTGCCATCTGGTTTCTGTACAAATTGTAGATAGCCTTTTGCTTCCTGTATTTTACCCCTGCCACCTTCAGAATTTGAAAGAGAGTATTCCAGTCAATATTGTCAAAAGCTTTCTCTAAGTGTACAAATGCTAGAAACGTAGGTTTGCCTTTCCTTAATCTATTTTCTAAGATAAGTCGTAGGGTCAGTATTGCCTCACATGTTCCAACATTTCTACGGATCAAAACTGTTCTTCCCCAAAGTTGGCTTCTACCAGTTTTTCCATTCATCTGTAAAGAATTCGTGTTAGTATTTTGCAGCCATGGCTTATTAAACTGCTTTCTTTGGGATATAACAGACTGCAAATCATCCTTGTACTTTGCAAAGTCAACCAAGGTTTCAATGCTTATAATCGTACGTGTTTCTCATGTCTAGAGAACCAATAAATGTCTCTTTCACCTGTTTTTCACCACCTAGATGCACACAACACACATCACAATCGATGCTCTCTCAACCACATAAAGATGGAAAATGTGTAGAATGGCAGCACGAGCAGTCAACCAGTCAATTTACATGGAAGGAAAGAATTTTCCACTGCAAACACGCGCCCATATTGAATCTTCTCAAATTTCCATGGAGAATACTCGCAACACACACGATCGCAAAGGCTGCCCAACACATACTCAGTATTAGTTTGTTATTCAGTCGCCTAGAGGGCAACACGTACTGAGTTTTGTTTTGCTGATGAGCTGCCAGAGGGCGACACCGTTAGGTCAGCTGCACATTGTGCCCCAACCTGGCCAGTTCTGGTGGCTCAACAACGGCTCATACCTTAAACCAGAAATGTCAAATCGACCCGACTACCAGCTGCCTCTGCCGCAACCCCCACACATCGGGCAGAATCGTCCTAGGAAACCAACCACATTTTTAATAGTGTAATTACAATTAAATGTTACAATCGTTGCGCAATATGGCGACATTCGGCAATGAGCAAACCATCAGAAATATCTCCTCCCGACAGCTGTGGCCCTGAAAATATAAATATCTATATCCTCTTTATGACGGTACATAATTTTCCACGTTAAATCTTTCATCCTCCTTATAGCTATCGATGCATTGAAAGTGCGGTTATCCAAATCAAATCCATACCTCTCGTTATGACAGTAGATAGTCATTTTGTTTGCACATGTTGTAGCACTGACCTCAGTAACTTTACACCTCAACACATACTTCACAAGCCTGCTGATCTCAGCAAATCTATCACACATCCCCTACTAAGAATAATATTTCGCCAATAACTGAAAGATGGTGACACCAAACAATACAGGGCGAAAATCCATGGTGGATAGACATGACTCATTTCTTTTTCTTGAGAGCGGTGCCAGCGTTTTTTAGGAAGAGAGACATAAACGTATTATGAGCGACCAGCTTTAAAAACACAATCGCAATGACTATGTTACTGCCAACCTGCATAAAAAGTGGTCTTTTTTCTACAGGTGCACACACGTATCACTAACGATATCCATGTTAAAAATCTATACAAACTTTATAAATCGAGATAAGATATTGCCTCCGAATGAAGTAGTCTTTCACACAAATACTGCAACATGAATACATACAGTGATTGCTGGGATATGTATTAACAGACCAAAAGCGCGGGCGCATGTCGCCAGTGGCATAAGCTTGCAATAAAAGCATCCTTCTCACTGAATTTAGAGAACGATTCAGCTAAGGAACGCGGTATTAAGCCGACATTTACAACTCCCTCATGCCGCCACTAGCTATTTCTCACGCTAGCAAACATTATTTCTAGCACATTCTATCTCGATGTCATATCACAGGTTCTGCAATATATCCACTGAGTTATAGGCGAGAGAGGATGATGGTTGATTGAGAATGATCACATATAGTAAATGGTCTGCTATGTGACGAATCACTTAAAAAATGCGATGCTGGATTGAGGTCATAAAAATGTACAAAATCCTGTGACCAATACACTCACTTTTCAGATCCATAGCGTTACGTTTTCTGGTAGAAGTGCAGTTTACGATTTGGAATCAAGTCTTTCCATTCAACCACATACCTGTATTGGATTCTATGGAGATGTCTTTTAATGACTGCAGCCACTAGTGAACTGTATCCCTGGCACTCTCATATGTCGAACCCACATGCTAAGGACCCTATATTGCAAAACACCACTGTGGTTTTAGCCATCTCGTGTGCATTTTGTAACTGTTCCTCAGTCTCTGTCTTGCCCTCCCTACAACTTTGTCCATGTGATTGTCCTAATTTAAGTTGGAACTGAGCATAAGTTGGAGAACGCTACATCTACCACTTTCCGCAACCAGTGGAAAACAGGGTGATCTAAGTTAATGCTATAGGACCTTGTTTTGACCACTCAGTGGAAATGGGAACATTATAATGCATTATAATGTGTAAGGCCAGCGCCATACGAAGCTTTCTCCTGCATCAAGAGTTAACATAAAAGACAGTACAAGCAGTTATGGGGACTGAAAGAAGGGCGAGGATTTTGCTACTGCATTGCAGTGCGTCACCAAATTACATACAGGTACTGCAGGCTGAAGGAGATCTGCATCCCTCAGGGTGCATTCTTGTCTGTCACCAAAATATTCTCTCTATCATTGTTATTTTGTAGCATCCAACAGAGAAAAAAAGCTATGAACTATTAAAAACTCTGCTAACGTCATCCAGTAGAGAACTTGATAAGATTATACCGCATCTCTTCCGATATATCGGGAAACAAATACTGTTTGTGTGTTGACATTGACCATATGTGGTGATGCCATTACATACACATTTATTGGTCCACTGGAGCAGGTGGCCAGTGATTGAAGTCGCTTCCACAGACTAGTGTAAAGTTTCATCGCCTGTACTGTAGGAGGATCGTATCCCACAGACTATTAGTTACAAGAGATGGTTTCTGTGTTGTTATCTGATACATTGTTTTTCTGCTGTAACACATCCAAGTCGTGTATGACTACAGCTTTGTACATCGCCATCCATTGGCTCTCACTAGACATCACACTGTGTAAATTATGCTGCTGCACTCACAACACACAGTATGATTGAAATAAAAGACAGAGGTGATGTTTCTTTTGGCAAAAATGAGGATGACATCACAATATACGAAAAATGGAAGAGTTTTGCAGCATTGTGGAGTGTTTCCAAACAGCTGTCTGAAGTTGATGACCTCTACATTTAGTCTCATCTTTCGCAGTGACAGGGTAGCAAATGTCTCAATGTTCCGTTTCGATTGGTTCCTCATATTTCAGTCATGTATGTGATCACTGTTTTGTTGCTGACTGTCCCCCAGAAGATGTTGCTCTCACCAAGACGCTCTTTCCGTCTCAAACAAGTGATGTCAGTCAGTCAATATGTGGTAATCAACACTGGGATGGAACAGACACTGTTGGTATGGGACAATGTACTGTAATAAGCATCACAGTTGACAGTGCCATCATTTTTAGCAGTTTTTCCATAATTTCAAAGCTGACCAATGATATGGCAGCATGCTTTCCAATTTCTGTATCATTGCCGAACCACTCGTCCTCCACTTTGCGAGTGCTATATACTAGGTTTGCGAATGTAGATAGATTCTCGAACATATACAGGGTGGTTCATGAAGATACGCAAATATTTTAATATGTTATTCTACAAGTAAAACTAAACAAAAAAGTTCATATAAACATAGATCCGCAAATGTTTAATTATGGAGTTACAGCTAATAAAAGATTTTGTCTGAAATTTAGCAACTTTGCTAGTATGAAGCCATTGCAAAACTGTATAAGGTTAAAGTGAATCACAATTTCCATTTATTTTGTTGTTATTGGTCTGGTGAACATAATAAACCATGTCCCGGATGTGTATCTGCAGTAGTTTTCCAAAACATCCAGAGAATCAGAGATTATTATACAAGTAAATTTGTTTACTTTCCATTAAACATGTAGAAACTTTTATCCCATTGTTGGTAACCGTTAGTGTGTTGTTTCAGTCATTTCCTAACCTTGAAACTAGTTAGTTTTCTGTATTGTTCAGTGAATGAACACAACAACAACAGTGTATTTAAATGAAACCACATGACCACATTTCACCAACGACGTTACCTACACATTTAAATGAACATTTTCCCCGGAATGGATTCGTCATTGTGCTACGAATCTGTGGCCACCCAGATCGCCCGATTTAACACCAATGGATTTTTGTGTATGAGAATGGATGAAAGACATAGTTTATGAGGACAAAGTCAATACACGTGAGCCATTACTTGCTCACATTATGAATGCAATAGACGAAATTAAGAACAACCCTTTGAAACTGAAATGAGCAACAAAAACTGTTCAGACACGTGCAGCTAAATGCATTGATTCAGTGGACACGTTTTTGAACATTTACAGTGAATGTATTGTGAAATTGTATGTACATTGTACAACTTCCTTAACACTGAGCTTTGTTTTTTCCAGTTTAACATGAATTCACGTGTAGTATGGTATTAAGAAAAGCAGATTATCTGACACATTCATGCAGTTTCAGTTAACGTTATTATCATCATTTTTCCAAAATTAAACTCACTACAACTTCTGTTGAAAACTTTTTGCAATTGTCTAGAATTTAAAAAACAAATTGGGCCTAGTTATTAATAAATTAAAAATTTTGCGAAATTATTTCTTTGCTTCTCTGGATGTTCTGGAAAACTGATGCAAATACATCTCTGGAACATGTTTTATTAGATTCACCAGGCTAATAACAACAAAATAAATGGAAATGTGGTTTACTTTAACCTCATATAGTTTGGGATGGCTTCATATTAGCGAAGTTGCTAAAGTTCAGGCAAAATCTTTTATTAGCTGTAACTCTGTAACTAAACATTTGCGGACCTATGTTTCTATTAACTTTTTCCTTTAGTTTCACTGGAAGAATAACATATTAAATTATTTGCGTATCTTCGTGAATCACCCTATATACACTTACGTATTCTAGACAGCGTCCTACACCAATTTAGTCAGGTTATCTACATTTTTCAAGCACCTATATCATAGTGCATAATTTATGATTACAATTGCACATCTCTCCCTATGCAGATGGGAGTTACAGACATTCTCAAATTCTTAGGATAAAGTTAGATATTGAAAGATCTCCCCACATTGTCTTTGACCCACAATACCTGTAACACTTTCACTGGCTTAATTTGCAGCTGACCAGAAGTAGGAGGCTAGTATACGTGCTCCATTCCGTGTGTTGTGAGGGAAGAGAATGAGCTGAGTCTGTAACTGCTGTCCAGAAAAGACTGTTTCCCACCAGTATTACTAATGGCACACATCCAGGTGCACAAGATCTCTCCAGATGTGCGCATGTTGAGGAGTATCAGTGTATAGTAGATATGAGAGTGCTGTAGTGATATAACAGATGGGTAAGAAGAAACATGTGGTTTTATGCATGATGGAGCACTAGACAGAGAGAGTTTGTAGCATTTTACGTAAATCAACTGTGCTATCAATTCTAAAGTACTGTTCTAGTGTCAGGGTTCAGTACTAAGAAGGTATTGGTAAGAGAAAAATGACTATAGAACATAAACAAATACACTCCTACAGCTACAAGTTTCTGCACTTAAACATGCTATAATGTTAAAGCCAGGTGGTTTCCGAAATATTAGTCGTGCAGAGCGCAATGGTCTTAATATTCTAATGCAGAATATATATGTCCAACATCTGAAATACATCCAGCCTGCAAGTTTTCTTTCCCACTCACTACACTGACAAACTTTAAAATGATAAAACTATTTCCATCTACATCAAATTAAAAAAAAAAAAAAAAAAAAAACACACACACGGAGTCTTTGTGGTACATGCAGAATACGACTTTCTGTTGGTGTACAGCGCCCACTGTTGACGTCCAGTCAGTGTTTAGAAATTATAATATGCTCGCATCAGCCCTATAAAATTACCCTCAGCAACAGGAAATGCCTCTTACAAGGAGACAAACGCATAACAGCGGTGTTTGACATGCGAAATTACACACCATGCCGCCACTAACTCCATAAACAGCACATTTGTCAGGCAAATTTATACGTGGGAATTGCAGTGAGAATGCATCATTAGTCTACCATTAAATCATATCTCATTACAACCCCGTCTCAACCGATTACTCCATCCACTTTCTGTCATCTTTTAAGGCAGAAGCTAGTCAATTTAGAGGCAGATGGTTATATTTTTCAGGAAAGACAGCAGTCAACTTGCATATATCACTATTACCTCAATAGACATATAGACGAATATTGTTAAAAAACATACAACAACTTTTTGTAATGTATTTGTTAACTGACACCGAAAAGGTTGTGGTTGGTGGAGACTACAGAGAAGCACATTGTAAATACTGTTTGTTAGGGTTTAAAACACTCCTGCACAGGGTCAAACACGCAATCCATTCTGTAGTTCAATGTTGCTGTCTCACAGCTGATAATACAGCACTCCTAAGCTAAGAACTTTTTATAAAAACTCTATAAGCTGGCTGCTGATGTCTTTGGGGACACACGTAGGCTTGTGATATGACATATATAAAGAAAGAGAAAGTTTTCCAGATATGTTTAGCATGATCTGTGACAGTGTAACTACGTTGTTCCTTTTGCTATCAAAATTTAAAAAAGGTACCGCTACTGTTTAACATCATCTGCATTGCTTAAACCCAGCATCAAGTTCAAGTTGTTTTGCGATTTTAGAAATAAATAGGCAAATTGTTTAAACAATGCCTTGAGCATGCTTTATTATCCTACTGTTATGAGACCATCCCAGTCCCGTAGCTACGCACAGACCGCATGAATTTTCCGCTATTTTTTGCCTGGGCCGCCATCTTGGATTACGACGTGGAAGGGGGAAGGGGAATGGTCAACAGCGCCGAATTAGTTAAATTCTTTAATGAGTCATCTGTATAGCAAGTGACTCCAATCCCAATTCCTCCAAAACAAGAGTCGTCTGCAACAGGTGAACCACCATAATCATTCACAGCAGTGGAGTCACACTCATTACCAATGAGAGCAGCTGACCAACCACAACACAAAGCAGCAGAGGCACCATCATTATCAGCAGCAGATCAGCAACAACCACCAGTAGCTACAGAGGCTCTGTCAGCATTAGCAGCACAGCAGAAAAACCAGCAGCAGCAGAATCACCATCACCACCAGCAGCAACAGTATCTAGTCCAGCAGAAGCAATTAGTCAAGTACCACCCAGAAGAAGAGTGACACAACCATAACACTTGATGGATTTTTTTCTGCCAAGCAGCCTCAAGGGACACCAAGGTGAGCAACTCACCAAATCTAGGTATCAGTCCCTCAACTTTGGTGTGTCAAAATGTTCAAGGACTAGGCAACAAAGCGAGAGCTGGAAGTCATTTTAAACTGTAGCCTTAAGGAGTTTTCTGTGTTGTTTAATAATGAGCACTGGCTACGTGACAAGCAGATTTTTGCAACAAAAACACCACATTTAGACCTGGTAAGTAGCTTTTGCATGTAAACTTAAATATGGATGTGTACATATTTATATTAGCACCGATGGTGAAGCTAAAGAGGTAAAAATTAGAAAGATGAAGATTTTAGAAAAAGATTTTGAATACTGTATATGTGAACTGAAAGGTTCTCAAATTATCATTCCTTGCATCTAAAGATCGCCATCATGTGATTTTACCCTATTCTTACATTACACAGAGGATGTTTTAAATGATTTGGACAGTAGATCAAAATAAATAATAGTGTTTGGTGACTTTAACATTAATTTTACGAAAGTAATAGGAGACAGTACAATTACTACATCTGTTTAGTCCATACAACATGCAACCAACTGTGCAGGAAATTACCAGATATGGGAAGGGGCCCAAAACAACATTTAATCAGGTATTTACCAACAAACAGGACTGTGACTATAATAGTGAAGTAAGAGATATTGGCTTATCACATGTCTTAAGAAATGATGACAAGGAATGGAAAAAAAGCAGTCACTGAAAAATATGTACAGAGAACCCTTGGTAATGATAACAACATAAAGAGTTTTAATAGTACACTATAAAAGATCCACTGGGACAGAGAACAAATTGATGATGCAGCAAGAAGCATGAAACGTTTTTCACTGATTATAAATGTTCCTATGATATGGCATTCTCGTTAAAAGGAATTAAAGTCAATGAGGAGTCAAATACATGGGTAACACAAGAGATTAAAACATCAGTGGTCACCCTTAGAAACTTAAGCACCATTCCAAAATGAATGCAACAATAAAACCATACTATAGAAAATACAGAAGGCTCTATAGGACAGGTTTACAGGTGGCAAAAATTCTAAGCAGTGATTCATATATCAACAGTTGAAGTAATAAATCAAAATCGATTTTGAAAGTTATAAACAGTAGTATAGGAAAATATAAAATCAAAATCCATAATCTTAAAATCGGAAGGGAGGGTCCAGTGATAGAAGACGCTCAACAGATTGCTAATATATTCAATGAACGTTATGTGAACTTAATGGCAAACCTAATTAAAATATGTGGAATTCAAACAACAAAAACATAAAAGTACCAGCTTAAGAAAATACAGCATTTCTGTGCTCAGTAACAGAATCTGGGGTGAGAAATGCTACAGATGAATTAAAAAACAAAATGACTAGTGGTACTGACAGAATTCCAGAAAATGTAATCTAATATAGTTCCACTAGTATAAATTATCAGTTAACTGACATCATTAATACTTATTTCAGGAAACAGGGTTGTTTCCATCAAAGCTAAAGTTATCCATAATAAAGCCACTCTAAAAAAAAGGATAATATAGCTGTCATAAATATTTGTAGACCAGTGTCGCTATTGTCAGGTTTTTCCAATGTAATTGAAAGAGTAATATATGAAAGGTTGGTTGGCTTCTTGAATAAAAATGAAGTATTGAATAATGATCAAAATGGGTTAAGAATGAACAAATCAGGAGAAACAGCACTATTTCAGTTCATGAAAATCGTCCTAAATGCCTTGGATATGAATGAATTAAGCTCTCTGATATTCTTAGTTTTTTTTCACTTCAATTGACCTAATTATTTGACCTAAATAGCCATGACTTGCTGCGTGTAGAAACAGATTGCTTTGGAGTCAAGAGTCTGCCCTTCAAATGGTTCGAGTCTTATGTCTATGACAGACAAGAGAGAGTACAAATACCTCATGAAGGCGAACAATAACTTTCAGATTTTAAAAAAAAACTGGCTATGGGGTGCCCCAAGGTTCTGTGTTAGGCCCTCTGTTGTTCCTGGTATGTATAAATGATTTGCCAAATTATCTGAAGGCTGCAGACACAATGATGTTTACCCACAACACAAGCATTTTTATAAAAGGATTCACAGAGGCATATCTACAGAAGAATGTCTCTAAGACAATAAATGAGACAGGCAAATGGCTTAGGGATAAAGCTTTGATTGTAAATAAGGAAAAAACAATATGAACAAATTTCAGTAATGTTAGCAGTAAAGCTAGAAGCAGCATAAAATTTGAGTTTGGAAACTTTGCTATTGCACAAGTTCTATACACAAAATTGATGTTTGGTTCTACGAATGTTTTGGGACTCTTTCAGCATTGAATCACTATCCTGTGCCTATTATGCTTATATGAACATGTTATTTAGATATGGTGTGATCCTTTGGGGCAGTACGGGCATGGGAAAACAAACTTCCAAACTTAAAAAAAGAGCGGTTTCAATAATGAAAGGGGTTCCCTGTAGAGAGCAATACAGGAAAATATTTAAATTATTTAAAACAATGACAGTTCCTAGCTTATAGATTTATGAATATATATGCTTTATGATAACTCAAAGGAATTTTCAGCATTGACTAATCAGGTTCATAATTACAAAACAAGAAACAGAGATTATTTTCGCAGATGAACCCACAAAAAAGCCCTTTACCTAAATGGTGTACATTATCAACCCGAAATACTGTTAGTGGCATGGTGGTTGAAGCAATTGCCTAGTAAACAGGACATCCCAGGTTCGGATTCTGGTCTGGCACAAATTTTCACTCATTGCTGCTGAGTCTGCATAAAGCCCTGATGCAGCTGACACCAACTGTTCCTTCCCTTTCCTTTCCTTTCTCCTCCTCCTCCGCCACTTTGCATAATGAGTATGAAGTAGGTAGGTCCTCACTTTCAAAGAAAGAAAAGGCAGCAGGAGTTTTCAACATTGCAATGAATGTACTGTACCAATTTAAGATAATGAGTTGCTGCTCTAATTTGTGTGAAAGAATAGCTACACAGTCACAGCGACACACCACTATATATGCAGTCCTCAAACGAATAGCAGGATGGACTAAAACCAATTTAATAAACAGATCAAATCGAATAAGAAGAGGCAAGACGTGATTCTACAGATGCACAGCCTATACATACATTTCCACTTATTAATACAGTAATTAATGTACAGTCTCAGGATAAATCCAAGGATAGCTAACCAAGGAATAGGCTAACCATGGGTTAGCTTGGAGTGTGCATTGTACAACACAATTTTATTCCCTGGTTAGCGATTCCCAGAATAACATTCCTGTCCAGTTACGTTGACAACTGAAGATCATGCTGGATATTTCTGCATACGCCACCTCATATTTACTTGCAAGGAGAAGTCCCCAGTGGTGGGACTGACTTCTTGAAACCGTCTATCTGGTGATGTGCAGCCATTCACCCTGGTGGGCCATCGTTTGCGAGCCATCGTCGGAAAAACAATCGAAATTTTACGTGATGGTCATTAGCGTTAAAGGAGAGGAGTACTGTAGACTGGCTGTGTGGTGTAATGGCTCTCCCAAAAATACAAGAAGCCCTACAGAATTTTGAACAAGCGGCAAGGGCAAAAGTAAATCCGAAAAGGACTGCACTCACACCTATCGGAAACAAGAAACTTATCAAAGGTAGCACATGGTACTCGGTAGCTTGAACACACAAATGCATGGGACTGCAGCTACACCTGTGTCCAATGAAAATGGCGGTCCAAAACTGGCGTTCCGTTCTACACAAAATAAGAGGACTCACAAGATCAAACGGGAACAGAGAGCTGAACTTATTACAGAAGGGGATTCTCATCAATGAACAACTACTATCAAAAGTGTGGTTTCTTACCCAAGTGTTAAGTCTTCCAAAAGAGATGGCAAGAGCCATCGAAGGGGCAATACATTACCTTCTATGGCGTCGTGAAATCTTTAAAGTGTGGTGCACCACATGAACACTGCATATATACGAAGGAGTGGGCCTTATCGACCTAAAAAGGAAATGTGTGGCGCTTTTGATCCACAGTTTGAGTGTCACAGCAGGAAAAAATCGAAATTGCTTGACAGCAGACTTATTAAACGCATACCAGCCAGAGTCAGAAAAAGCGCTGGTTAACCAAAGAAAGATCCCTTTTAAACCAAAGTACATAAAGGAATATTACTTGCTAAACTTATAGCTACTGACTGCACCAGACACAAAACCTTCCCTCAAACAACAAAGGCTAAGCACTATATGGATTTTAGACCAGACTGCATATTCAATAATAGAATCAAAGCAAAAAGACAACATAGAATACCTGTCATACTTATGGGAGGAAGATAAAAAAGCTATGGTCTCCAAAAGATACAGATCAGAATTCATGAACTTTCTGCAAATAGCCCTCAACGCGGCACCCAAGAAGGCCACTGAATACTCATGATGTTGCCACCTCCCCCACTCCTCGCAGATGGGAGCCCAGCTGAGGAAAGTCGAAGCCCATGGTCGTCACCACTGTTGCCGCACCAGCCCTTAGACATGTCCCGCCCATACAGTACCCTATCCTGCAAAATGTCCAGAATGCAGTGACTCAGTGTAGTCTAATGCGTTAACGGCAGCGATTGTCGTCACCAGTACCAATGAATAGTGAAGAGCAGAGAAAGGAGAAAGCAAATTGAGAAAACAAAAGGAGAAATTAGAATTCCGTCACTGCCAAAAAAGTGTCATAGTTTCACGGAAAATTTTAGTGCTTTATTAATAAATTAAACCTGTGATGAAAATATTACTATGCTAAAACGCACCCACACAAAAAACTAAACGCCAGTCTGAAATCTCATGCCTAATTACATGAAGTGATTGATTTAAACTACCCATCAATATGTATTTCCCAATATTCCCTTTATTTAGGTATTACTATGCATCATAGTCTCCCTACCAATTCATAATAATGCTAAAGTTGCAACCCATATTATAGTCATAAAGTGATTTTATTTACATTGTAACGATGATAAACTAAAGGCCTCCAACCTATGAAGTGAAGTCCTCGAAAGATCGAAATATACTAAATTCCACTGTAGACTATGAGCAACAGAGCAGATGGTCAATCTCCTCTCATTATTTGTATCCTATAAAAAGTTTTATTCTAGTAACATAAAATTATTTGTTTGTTGACATTAATTATTCAAATAAAAACTAACACACAGTGAGGAAAGAAGTCAACAAAACTAGCTCGAAAACGTTAAAAAAAGATTGAAATAAATCCAAAAACAGACACAGGGAAAAATATCTCAAGTCCAAAACAAAACGAACTCTCAACACCGATGAGATATTCAATGAAAATGTAATAAAAAAGGAAAGTTTTAAAAGGAAACACTGAAACGAAATTTAATGTAACATTTCTTAAGGATATGTGCTATTG
Source organism: Schistocerca piceifrons (assembly GCF_021461385.2). Taxonomy (NCBI): domain Eukaryota; kingdom Metazoa; phylum Arthropoda; class Insecta; order Orthoptera; family Acrididae; genus Schistocerca; species Schistocerca piceifrons. The sequence goes on along the minus strand of NC_060149.1, from coordinate 175,178,316 downwards.
GTATGTATATACTAATTGAATGAAGTTTTATGATTGTTAACAGAAAAAGATAGGGAAAGCAGTCATGTGCTGAAGGTCGTGGTTTCGAATCTCGTCAGGTGCTTTAAATTTGTCTGTTTTTAAATTTTCATCGAAATGACTTTGATCATTATTTATATTCAGTTAATTGGTTTAAATGTTATTTTTTATTTCTATTCCTTTGTCATTTAATTTGAATCATCATATGAGTTTTTCATTTTTCTCATTTTTTCTTTAGATCATTCTTTAATCTGTTTATATTGTCTGTGTTATCGTGTCGAAAATCTGTTTTTGTTACAAGATGTGCATTTTTCTTTTTTTTGGTAAACGTCATACAAACATTTAAAACACATCCTAAATTCCTGTTGAACTATGCATAAAATATACAGCGCAGCCGGCCCATTACTCCAAATTTTGGCAATGGTGCATCACGCACCGGCCTGCATGGGACAAAGTAGGCTGGCAGTACGAGCTGGTCAATGCGATACAACGCACGTCTCCGACCTTTCTCGTCGCGGACCACGTGGATCGAACTTCGTGATCCCCCACAAACGCATACGCAAGGTCTTGTGCATTCACTCATTTCATGGCGCGCATCAGTTCATTTCGCGATGCTTTTTCTCCCATTCGCGAAAGACGTGATGCTTCGTATGTCACGCCTAAAACTGAACTTTCAGAGACGCGGCCTTTGTCTGGCGCTGTCCACGCGGTCGCGCCGCAGCTCATCACAAGAGTGTATACCCTCCAGGGTCGGTGATTGAGCCGTACCGCCAGTGCAACGCGCTTGTACTGGCGGCCATTAATGATAAACATTGTTTGTACCATCTTGCAAGGTACAGAAAAATGCATTGTGTCACTAACAAAAACGGTTCTCATTATTTCCCGTCACCAAAGCTCTCCCTTGACCATAATGCATGGGTGCGGCAGTAATGACTGTAACCGGTGACAACCATATCCCCACTTCACTGGTGACCCTGATGTAATCTGAGGCTAACACATGATGATGAACGTTCGTCGGTACAAGTGACATGTAACTGCATGTAGACTGGCACTTATGCTCTCATGCCTGAACGGTGCTCCATAGTGAAGAGCTGTCGACTTTTTGGATGAAGTCATTTTTTGTGTTTTGTGTGTGTGTGTGTGTATGTTTCACTCACGAAAGGTCTACTGTTATTTTTGTGTTTTTCTTGTCATGTGTTGTGTTATTTTGATTGTGTGCTTTCCCCTTGTGCGAGGACTTGACTCTAAGCTAAGATGGAGACTTTAGAAGAGCTGCAAAAGACTATCAAAGACCTGCTCGCACGCAACCAGAGGCTGGAGAGTGAGCTACAAGCACACCCTACTTGGACAGATGCTGTTCAGATGCTGACAGCCCAGGAAAATTTTGGAGTGCAAAGCCACACCACACCGGGACCTCCTACAATTGCTGGAGCTCTTACAAACACTGGACAGGTGTTGGTCAATCTACTCCCCTTTTGGCTCCACGACCATGTAAAGTAGTTCAGCCAAGTGGAAGTGTCTTCATGAGCAACCACGTAACCTGCGACCGTGCAAAATTCGGGCATGTAGTGAGTCAACTCGACCAAAATTACACAGCTGAAGTATGGTATTAATCACTGCATGCCCCACCGATTCAGTAATCATACAAACGCCTCAAGGAAGACCTGATGTGGCAGATCTCATTGTGGGAGGAACAACGGGTCCACCACCTGCTGTGGCAAGAGGAATGCACTAACTGGAGGCTCTCACAGTTCCTGCTCCACTTGCGGAGCCTCTTGCAGTCCAACATCGTGTTGGACACATTATCTGAGTGCGAAGCCTCCCATCTCAGGTGCAGGCAGTGGTAGCAGCAGAGACAGAGATGCAGCTGGATGCCGTTGCAAATTTGGCTGACCAGGTGCACGATGCACTGGCGATGGTGTCTAGGACTGCAACCCTGGTAGCTTACGATACCATTCCCCCACCCCCGCACTGGCATGTTCATCCTACAGCTGCCACCTCGACGTCGACCTGCACCAGCTAGTTCACAAATTGGCCGCACAGGTGCAGCTCTCACCACACAAGTCGACCAGTTGAGCTTCCATGGGCTGAAGACAGCAGGCACCACAGCAGCAGCCAATCCAGCCACTGCCGAACTCACTCGCACAACCGACAACCCAGTGCAAGCCATTCTAATGTTACTGCACTGACAGCAGAGCAGCTGGCGAGCGACTTCTGCTGATACCATGGGTGATTTGACAATGAAGTGATGAAGTGTTGTCCTCCCTGTGCACACCCAAACTCCATCTGCAACCGGGCCTAGGCACACCTGGCTGCAATTCAGTATTGAGAGGTCTCTTCATAGCAGAATGGGTGGGCTGCATGAAGTACCTTGTTGATATGGGTTCAGACTTTCCGATATTCCCCATTCTATGTTAGGAGACTGCAGCTGAACCAAGGCACTCTGCTTCACAGCGATGAACAATTTGGCCACTGAAATCTATGGCACACACAATCGCAATTTAAGCCTACAACTATGCTGCACAGTCTCATGGACATTTACTGTGGCTGACATTAATGAGCTGATGCTGGGCACAGACTATCTCGACCTCTGCCGGCTGCTACCCGACATCAGAAACAGCCAATTCATTGACACTGCTAATTCAAAGATAGCAGAATGGCACTGGCTGGCCACATCCTACAGTGTGAAACCTGTGAAGTGCTAAACCTTACACTGACAACCTTGAAACATTCCCTCACCTCACCTGCCCAGCTGGCGCACCGAAGGACATTAAACATTCGATTGTGTACCATGTAATAACCATGCACAGCCCTCCCACATTGTGCTGTCCACGTTGACTCACACCCGGTAGACTTGCACTAGCAAAGGCAGTGTCTGGGGCCATGCTGCGGCAAGATATCATTCAACCATCAAGCAGCCCATGGTCATCGGCGTTACATTTAGTCCCAAAAAAAAAAAAAAAAACTGTGGCACCCACGTTGGGAGTATCACACCCTTAATTCGCGAATGATGCTGGACTGATACCCAGTTCCAGACCTCTGAGACTCTAGCCACGTCTTGGCTGGCTGCGTGGTATTTAGTAGGATCGATTGTGCAAAGGCATATACCCAAATTACAGTGGCGAAAGAAGACTGACAAAGCAGCTATCATAACACTCTTTGGGCTTTTCGAAAGTCTCTTTGTTAAAAAATGGTTCAAATGGCTCTGAGCACTATGGGACTTAACTTATGAGGTCATCAGTCCCCTAGAACTTAGAACTACTTAAACCTAACTAACCTAAGGACATCACACACATCCATGACCAAGGCAGGATTCGAACCTGCGATCGTAGCGGTCACGCGGTTCCAGACTGAAGCGCCTAGAACCGCTCGGCCACAACGGCCGGCTATAATGTATGTCTTTGGAATGTTGCCCAGACCTGGCTGCAGTCCTGGATGGTGCCTTGTGAGGCTTGCCATTTTGTTTCACATACCTCGACAACATCCTGGAGTACTCCAAGTCGCCTGAGCTCCATCGCCATCACAGTGAAGTATGCATTCAGTGGGATGGAAATCGAGTTCCTTGACCATTTAAATACCAGAGAAAGTGCAAGCAATTATGAACATGCCACGTCTGCAGACACATAAAGAATTATGTCGTTACTTTGGCATGTTGAACTTTTATCACCACCATCTGCCCAATGCTGCCGCCATGCAATAGCCAATGACCAAGGCACTACGTAGCCCCAACTCAAAAGGAAAGAACTCTGTGAATTGCACAGATGTGCTGGAGCAGAGCTTCATGGACTCGAAATGGAATGTCACACAAGCAATGCTGCTGGTGCACCCAGTACATGGTGCCAACTTAGCTATAGTGATGGACCCCAGCAACTCCTCTATCAGTGTGGTGTTACAACAGCATGTCGCTGGGAGCTGCTCTTTTTTCTCTCTAAGAAACTATCTGAATTGCAATGTGCTTGGAGCACTTATGACCGAGAGTTGCTTGCAGTATATGTGGCAATGAAATACTTCCACCCATCAGTATAAGCCTGATAATTCGATATTTTCACCGACCTCAAACCAATTGCCCATGCATTTCAGAACAATCAGTCTAAGTGTTCACCATGCCAGCAATTAGAGTTGTGTTGCAATTTACTAGTGACATCCGCCATATTTTGGGGATAGAAAATATAGTCGTCGATTGTTTGTTCTGAGCATGTGCCATTACCTCACCCCTTGTGAACTTTGAGAACATCGTCCAAGTACAGGAGAGTGATGAAGAACTGCACTGCCTCCGTCAAAACACCTCCAGTGGCCTGAAACAGGAGCTGGTGCCTGTTATGGCTCTACATGGAAGATTTGATGTGACATCTCAACTAGCATGCACAGACTGTTTCTTCCATGGGCTGTCACATCCTGGCACCAACACCACTGCGGCTCTTGTGGCTGTGCATTTTATATGGCCCGGGCTTTGGAAGGACTGCTGCGAATGGCAACACGCTTGTTCAGCATGTCGAAGTTGGGAGGCACAACCACACTCCTGTGGGAACCTTGCCCACGCAACACGCCAATTTGCACATGTCCATGTTGACCTCAACAGACTGCTCCCCCTCTCTCAAGGCAAGTGGTATCTCCTAACTATGGTAGACTGCTTCACTCACTGGCCAGAGGCAACGCCCGTCATGGACACCACCATCGAGACTGTCGCCACCACCTTCATTGACACCTGGATGGCACACTACGGATGTCCCCATCGCATGACAACTGACTGGGGCCCACAGTTTGATTGCGCATTGTTCACTCTGACAGCCATGATACCTCAAGGACAGAGGCACTTCCACTGGTGCTGCTTGGCCTGCAAGTAATGCCAAAGCAGGAGATTGACGTGTCACCTGCTCACCTCATTTATGGACTGCCTCTGACAATCCCAGGTGATTTTATAGAATAAGTACCACTCCTACATGACACTGTGGCACAAACTCTGGCAAAACGTCTGCCTACTCACATAGCTGGCCTCCAAGTGCACACACCAATGTGGCATGGCACTGGGAAGATATTCGTGCATGCCAATCTGCAGCATTGCACGCACATCATGTTGCATACAGACACAGTATAGCACTTCTCCAGCTGCCCTACTCCAGATTGCACCATATGACCACCCAAGGGGAAAAAACGCTGGACACTGAGTGCAATGGGAAGCCTTTTACAGTCTCAGTCGACTGTGTGAAGCTGGATTACATCTTGCCCGCTAAGATCTAACAACAGACAACACTCCCTCCACCAGTGGTCAGATAGAACCTGCACCCATAGCCAACAATAATGCACAGCTGCAACCTGCTGTCATCATGCTGCAACATGTCTGTCCTGCCACACTGCCCATGCAGCTGGCACTGCCACCCAGACCGCAACCACCACAGGCAAATCAGCCACCCCCACCACAGTCACCAGCAGACTACATCATGCACACCAACCATCGCATCAGATTCAAATGGCCATGCTGCGTCTTCAACACAACATGCTGCCAAAGCCAACAAACATGTGCCCCAGCCACCATATGCCATTAGAATCTGCCATCCATTAGCTGCCATCACCTGTAGAGACCCTGTCTCCAACTGGCCATGCCTCCAACTGGTAGCTCCAGTCGAGCTCCAGACAATGCCACCTGTCTCCATTGCAGTTCTCAGACTCGCATTCGCATCCCTGTGCCTGTGCCTTTTGCCGTGGCTGGCGTTGAGGTCGGATCGGGGTCAGCGCCAGTTACCATATTCAAATTGCCAACGAGCTCCAGACATCACCCTCCACACTGCTGGGTGTGTTCACAGCAGCATTGGGACCCACATTGAAGTTGCAGCGACACTCTACTCATGTATACTCTCCGGGCCTCCATTGTCTCGAGGGTCGAGGCCAGATCAAGCGCCACGCTGTGCTTCTGTGACTGATTCAGTCAGCGAACTTGTGGGGAAGTACAACGAATGAACACTTGACTTGTTATATGCAGTGTCGCTCTGAAAAATTTAAATAATGAACTTTCTTCTATTGCAGTGATTAATGGCAGCACTAGTGAATTCTCTGAACTGTTATTAAGATATTAGTGCATCGACCTTTGAGATGTCTTCTCAAGTGACTCATAGCTGCACACCTACACTGTGCATTACTATTGACAGTTTGTAGCCAGTGCCTGCTGCCACCACTATCACTAGCTGACCGTGCAAGGACATGCCTATGGCATGCTCGCCAGTCTGGCACACTGCCGTCATGGGCTGCCATCCTTCCACCACTAACTGACTCGCCGCCACCATGCCTCCACCACCACCACGCAGCCCGTGAACTTTAAACAAACATGTGCCACAGACCGATCGTCACACTTTTCCTGCAGCAACGGAGCTCCACTGTCCAGGGGGGGATATGTGTGGTGGCCGTACCACAGAAAAGTGTAAAGGGCACAACTGTGGTGCAGCCGACAGAACCAAAGAGTGCCTCTCATTCACACAGCCAGCGTGCACAGCTTTCCCATTGTGCCAGATCTTGGCAATGATGTGTCACAAACTGGCCCATATGGGACAAAGCAGGTGGGAAGTGCAAGCTCGTCAACGTTACGTGGTACATATCTCTGACCTTTCTCACCGCGTGGATGAAGTTAACGTAACTCCACACAAACGAATATGTGAGCTCTTGCGCATTTGCTCATTTCACAGCATGCATCAGTTTGTTTTGCGGCCTTTTTCTCCTATCCATGAAAGAAGCCTTTGTCTCATGCAGTCCACATGGTCGCGCTACGGCTCATTACTGGAGTGTATAACCTCCAGGATCAATGATCAAGCTGTACCACTGGTGCAACGCGCTTTTGTGGATGGATGTTAATGATAAACATTCAGTGTTATAAGTAAAATGAAATTCAAGGAAAATAAGGACACAAATAATGAATGCAATAACATGGACGAAAAAATAGGGTGATGAAACGAAACAAATTAAATCGAAGTTAATACATAAAATTAATTAAAATCACATGAACAAAAATTTCAAGTGGAAAAAGAATGATAGGAAGAAAAATGACAGCAAATGAACGTGGCCTGATGATTAAAATGGCGTGACAAAGGAACAGAAATAAAAAATTACATGTTAACCAATTAATTGAATAAAAATAATGATCAAAATAATTTCAATAAAAATTTGAAAGTAAAAAAATTTAAAATGCCTGCCACAATTCGAACAAATGATCTTCTGAAACTAGATACCTTACCCTATCAATTTCACCACACCAGCTGCCAATAAGATGTTACTTTTTTTATCTTATTCAGCATGACACAAAATTCTGAAATTTTTTTTATCAAGACCTTGCAGGCGAGGACCCGCCAGGTTGAATCGATCCATGGTGTGATAGCTAGGATCTTAACCTACATTACCCTATAGAAGGTTTCAAAAAGTCAATCTCTCCTTGTTAGTCATAGTCTGCAGAAACAGTGTGTCAAACTATTTGTTTGAGGATATTTTGAGGCTGGTAAATACTGTTAACTGTAGTGTACTTGCATGTATAATAGGGTTATGACCCATCATGAAATTAGTTAAAGGAACAGGTATTTGTTGTCTGACCAGTAAGAGATCTTTCTAGATTTTCGAATAAAGTATGGGGGGGAAATGCAAGTTTCCATTCACAAACAGCTTCAGATAGATCGACAGAGCAACTACAACAGATGTACGATTTTTTCCAAGAAAGCAACAAAAAATATTATGCCTTGAAAGGGTAAAAGAGTCTATAGATCAATGGCGCCCCATACGTGGAATACAAGCGGCAAGTTGTGTACAATGAAATATACGATTTGGTAAAGTTGTCAAGAGAAGGGCGTCACAGTCAGTTCTATTCGGATGCAAGATTTCTAGACATGTCAGTATTCTGACATATGTAGCTGTATGGTAAATGATTAATTGTAAGTAGGGACATAGTATAATTGTTTTTTTTTCATTACAGCAGCAATGGGTGCTCTACAAGAAGTACATTTTTCTGAATTATTGAACATTGTGCATCCACTTTTGCAGTTTTTGGGCATATATAAATTCTGGTTCTGTGATGTGATTATAAATATTTGTATTGAGCGTACATAAGAACAATGAGATACCAACATTTACAATAAATAACCATTATCTTTTTTTTATAATCCTTGGGTAGAAATGTACCTATGGCACATATCCAAACTGGAGGTGGTTGTTATTGTATCTCACCATAAATGTTTCAAGAATAGCAACTATTTCATACGTCATTTTAGCTGGTGCAATCATCTCCAGCAGCTGTATGTAGTTTGGAAGGGAATGGGAAGCAACTGTTGGTATGATGCCTTCACTGTGGTCTTCTTTATTTCCTTGCCATCGACCTATCCAGATGCACAGCTTCCTAGCGCAAGTGCAAGCGGTCATAGCCATGCAAACAGAATTGTGGCTGATTGACATTGTGGACTTGGTTGATCAGGTGCATGACGAGCAGGCTATGGCGCCCAATACCGCTGCTGCTGCAGCAGACTACAATGCCATAGCTGCGCTGGCAAATTTGACTCCATGGCGACACACATCTCCCACAGCTACAAGCATGGGAACTAGCCTGCCCCACCTAGTGCAGGACTTGGCCACACAGGTGGTAGCACTTAGCATACAAGTCGACTAGTTGGCACACTCATAGACAAAGGGCGGCAGACGCCATAGAGGCAGCAGATCCTGATACCACTGATCAAGCTCGCAGAGCTGGCAGTGTGGTACCAGCCATTCTGGAGGTACACTGATGATGTTGATGCAGCAGCCAAGCGGGTTTTGCTGGTATCATTCCCACTTCTGCAATGAAGCAACAAAGTGTTATCCTCCCTGCTCACACCCAAATGCCAGCTGCAACCGCACCTAGGTGCACCTGGCTGCCGTGTAATATCCAGGCATCTCTTCATAATCTAACAGGCTGGCAGTGTGAAGTACTTTGTCGACACGGGTTCCGAACTGTATATTTTCCCCTGGTTTACCCTAAGAAACTGCCAAAAGGCCGTGTGGCTGACTCTTATTGTGGCAAAAAATTCAACATTGAAAACATATGGCACTTATCACTGAAATTTGGGCCTTGGACAACGCCACATTTTCCCATGGACGTTTACCGTGGCTGATGTCAACAAACCGATCCTGGTTGCAGATTTTCTCAGCTACTACAACTTATTAGCCTGTGCACTGAATAAAGAGCATGTGTGTGATAGTAAAGTCAGCTCACTGCATGACTGACATGAAAGCAGCGATACTCACATGTTCCCATTTCCACCACATTGTGACTATGCCTGACCCACCCACCTCATAAATCCTCATTGACTTGTGCCTGGGCAGCTCACTGTAGCAAAGGCTGAGTTTGAGGCCATGTTGCGACAGTACATTTTTGAACTATCATTCAGCCCATGGTCCTCTGCCGTGCACGTAGTGGTAAGGAAAGATAATTCGTGGAACCCGTGCATAGACTATCATTCCTTAAACCCACAAATAGTGGCGGACCAATATCCGGTACTGTACCTGCTGGATTTTAGCCACATGTTGGTGGGCTCAGTAACATTTAGCAAAACTGACTGCGGAAAGGCGTTCTTGCAGATCCCCATGGCACCTCAACACATTCAGAAAATAGCAATTATTATGCCCTCTGAGCTTTTCAAAAGCTTATACATGACGTTGAGCCTTTGGTATGTCGTCTTATGAGGCTTACCGTGGTGTTTTGTATACCCCAATGTCATCCTTGTCTATTCAAAGTCGCCCAAACAACACCGCCGCCACCTAACGACCATCTCTTGGCGCCTAAGCGAGGCTGGGAAAGTATATTCAGGGTAATGGAAATTGAGTTTCTAGGACATATAGTCACCCATAGCGTATCCATGCCAATACCGGGCAATGTACAGGCGATCTTGAACATGCTGCGTCCACAGACACACAAAGACGTTCACTGCTATCTCAGTATGACAAATTTTTATCAGCGACATCTGCCTAACACAGCTGTGGTGCTGGAGCCCCTAACTGCAGCACTGCACGGCCCTACCTTGAAGGGAAGTACTCCTGTTAATTGGATGGATGCAATTGGGAGAAGCTTTATTAAATCCAAACGAGACCTCACAGAAGTGACACTGGTGCACAACACTGAACTGACCATGGAAGTTGGCCACATGGAGTGGCCACTCAGTTTGAGGCGCCATGTCACGGATTGCATGGTCCCTCCCACCAGAGGTTCAAGTCCTCCCTGGGGCATGGTTATGTGTGTTGTTCTTAGCATAAGTTAGTTTAAGTAGTGTCTAAGACTAAGGACTGATGACCTCAGCAGTTTGGTCCCTTACGAATTCACATACATTTGAACCATGTGCGTGGACGCTAGCCAGACAGCCATAGGTTCAGTGCTTCAACAATGCGTTGGTGGCAGTTGGCAGCCACTCAGTTTCTTCAAGCAGAAGCTTTCAGAGTCACAGTGCACCGAGAGTGCTTATGATCAGAAGTTGCTTGCTGTGTTTGAGGCAGTAAAATACTTCCTCTTGTCGGTAGAAGCTCGTCCCTTCGTAATTTTCACTGACAACAAGCCCTTAACTCATGTGTTTCGGAACAATAATACCAAGTGTACACCACCCCAACTCCGGGAGTTGGAGTATGTGTTGCAGTTCTCCATGGACATCCACCATATTTCCAGAATCGCCAACATCACTGCTGACTGCTTGTCCTGTGCTTGTGCCATTATCTCTCCTCATGTGAACTTCGAGGACATTGCCCAAGAACAGGACAATGGTGAACAACTGGACAGCCTCTGCACGACATCTCCAGTGGCCTACAGCTCAAGCTAGTGCCCGTTCCTGGGTCTGCCCATAAAATTTTGGACAACATTTCAACAGGCACATACCGCCCATTTCTCCAGGAGAAATTCAGGCACAGTGCTTTCGACCATGTCCATGGACTGTCACACGCCAGCATCAACACCACTGTGTCGCTCATGGCCATGTGTTTTGTCTGGCCAGGACTATAGGAAAACTGACATCAGCCAGCATGCCAAAGTCGAGAGGCACAGCCATGCACCTATCAGTGCCTTTCCCGACATGACATGAGATGACACTTTGAACATATCCATGTTGACATCATGCGCCCTCTTCCTCTGTCCCAAGGCAAGCATTATCTGCTGACGGTGGTATACCACTTCATATCCTGGCCAGCAGCAACGTCCATAGCGGATATCATTATATCACTGCCGAGACCCTCACTACAGCCTTCGTTGACACCTGGGTGGCATGCTTCAACTGCCTCAGTCACATCAAAATGGATCACAGCTACCAGTTTGACTGAATGGTGTTTAAACAAATCGTCTGACTGTGTGGTGTGCAGTTACATAGAACTACCAGCTACCACCTGGCATCTAATGGTATGGTCAAGCGGCTCCATCAAACACTAAAAGCTGCCCAAACTTGCCACAGTGCTGCCTGGGCAGATGCACTCCTGCTGGTACTACTCGGCTTGTAAGTAACACTGAAAGAAGTGATCAGAGCTTCACCTGCTGACTTTGTATATGGACAATCTCTTGCCATCCCTGGTGATTAATGGAGCAGGTACCGCCGCCCGGGATTAGCCGTGTGGTCTGAGGTGCTACAGTCATGGACTGAGTGGCTGATCCCAGTGGAGGTTCGTGTCCTCCCTCGGGCATGGGTGTGTGTTTTGTCCTTAGGATAATTTAGGTTAAGTAGTGTGTAAGCTTAGGGACTGATGACCTTAGCAGTTAAGTCCCATAAGATTGCACACACATTTGAACATTTGGAGGAGGTACCATCACCGTGTGATGCATCAGCTCCTCCAGTGGCAGAACATCCGTGTGTCCACATGGCCCACCTCTGACCACATGCACTGACGTGGCATGCCACTAGCAAAGTGTTTGTACACGGCAACCTATGGTGCTGCATACATGTCATGCTGCATACTCACACAGTACAGCCACCACTTTGGCTGCCACATTCAGGTCCACGTCATGTCATCGTCTGCAGCGAGAGAACGCTCAGTTCAAACGTAATGGCAAGCCGACTAAAGTGTCAATTGACTGAGTCAAGCCGGCTTACGTCTTGATCGCTCCTGCTGCCATTTGCTTCTTTGACCCAGAGGAAGACCTGTTAATGGATGACGCTTCCTCTGGCACCAGTCAGACAGAGCCTGCACCTGTGTCTGCCAATGACGTGTACATACCACCAGCTGTCATTGCACTGCCAAATGTGTTGCAGCCCCCCTCCGCTTTGCCCAGCCAGCTGGCACAGCTGCCCATTATGCACTCACCACAAGCACCCAGGCCACCTCTACCTCAGCTGCCAGCAGACTACATCACATGCTCTGGCTACTGCATCTGCTTCAGATACCTGTACTGTGTCATAACAACCTCCCAGTCATCACATGCTGTAGACACCCATCTCCAGTGAGCTACGTCATCAGCGCATCATCTCCAGTCGAGCTCTGGAAACCATCTCCCATGTAACTGGCTGCTTGTTCGTCACAGCTCCTGGACTTGTGTTCACGTCCCTGTGCCTCTGCCATGTCGAGTGTTGATGCCAGATTAACTTCTGCATTGGATTTCTGTGTCCTTTCCCGTCGAGCTCCAGACATCTCCCTCCTTGCCACTGGGCTTGTCTGTCACAGTTCGGGAACCATGTTCATGCGACCAAATCTTACTCATGTGAATACAGACACTTTGCATGATCTCAATACCTTTGCTGTGCCGAAGCATCAGGCTGGACTGAATTCCATGTTGTGCTTCTGCGACCAAGTGCGTCTGTGAACTTTGAACAGAGAAACTTGTGAATGCTTTATGTCATTACCTTTTATTATAAGCATTTTTTTGGAGATGACATCTTTTCATACAATTCACAGCCAGGGCTGTTCCAGCCACTACTGTCACCAGCCTGATGTGTGAGAACAGGTCGACCATGCACCTGCCCGCTGTCATCATGCACCACCACCATTACCGTTGATCACCCTGTCTCCACTGCGCTCATACTGACGTCACAACGAAGCACATGAAACCCAAACATCCGTCACACAAGTTGAATGCCTGCACTTTCTTGCAGCTTCCGAGCTCTGCTCTCCAAACGTGCCACAAAAATGCATGAATTATCCAAAGCCGCTCACGACCGGCAGAAGTTAGCTTCATCTGATACTCGTTGGTATGCATGTCTGCTGATAGGCAAAATGGTGGGAATGTGTGGCGCGCACAGACACGGGGCAGAAAAGAAACAATGGCAGTACGAATTGAGCCACAGCACAATACAGAGACGTTTTTCGAGAGTCTGTAACTTCAATTCCACAGATCTCATGGGTCGAGCTTAATATAACTTCCCACAGACGCATACAGAAGTTTGTTTTCGGCTCTCTGTTTGTTTCCGCATTCGCTTTGTCACAAAATACACACCACCCCACGATCACGAAAAAAAGGTTCATTTCATTCCAGACACATGTCCACTGCTCTCATGTGCACACACAACTGGATGACACACTCGTCACCAAGGAATGTACACCCTCCGGGATCTGTATTCGAGTGGAACTGTTATGCAGACAGTTATTGCAACTGGCAGTTGATGGATATTACAATCTGATTTCATTTTTGTCACTTGTTCATTGACTCATTTGACAGAATAAATACATTTTCAGTAAGTGCACTTATCAATTTTCGTTAACACGCCGTCACCATAGTCTATGTCCTGAACAAGGTGCGTGGGTGCGACTGTGAAGTGAGCTCACTGCATGACTGATATGTAAGCAGCGACACTCACAGGTTCGCCCTTCAGCACTGCTAAATAAAACGAAACAGTCCTTCCACTATGGAAGGAATTTAAACACACGTCAGACAAATAAGATTATTTTGGCAGGAATAGTCATTTTAATGTGTCTGATTTACATAAATAACACAACGGAATTAGCAAAGTACTGAAATCAAATGCCTGTTACTACAAATAAACAGTATTATTTTAGAAAACAGGGAAATAGTCTCCCCTATCGGTCATATGCTTCAGTTTCTCATGTACAAGAGTGAAAAGACGAAGATGGCTTCCTTTGATAAGAGAAATTTGGATATAAATTGGGAATCCGCGTCGTCTCATTTTCTTTTCCTGCCCCATTCTCATGATCGTTTCATCCAAAATCTAGCGATTGCTGTCTGCAACTGCATGTGTCACTATTCCTGCCATCTTGGAAACTTATTCCCCGGTTAAGTTTGTTAACCAGCCAGAAATCGCCAGTTAAGTTATCCCAAGTGTATTCTCCGGTTACGCGGTATTCTGGGTTCGTACAATGCATTTCTCTCGCTATGCCGAGCATAGAGCTGAACCGGTAACTAAAAGAAGATGGTACAACCGGCCCTAATGAGGCATACACAACGATTGCGCATTCGCAAACAGCATTTCTGAAATGAACATACTCTCGTTAGCCACGTTTATATGCTTGAAAGTAATTAGGTATTAATAACCAGAACGAGTCACATTATTTCTAAGGATCATTAATTTACGGTAGTAACTATACGAGAAGCGAGCTCGTGCTACGGGACACGGGACAATGGATGCCTCACCGCGCTCAGATTCGATACCAAAATCGAGGTCGATCGACATCTTAGCGATACACTCGATCAAGGATCCATGGAGCTCGAAAAAAAAAAATAGAAAAAAAATAAACATCCTCGACGATAGAAACTAGGCATGAACACGTCGTTGTGAGGTGATGGAGAAGTGTCACTGCTATCAATCTAGCGTGTGCCGAATGCTCGTTCCAGAGATATTTCTACTTGTTGGTAATGTATGTCTGTGGCTGGGTGAAACTGAAAATCAGTGATATATGCAACAACTGTTCAGTGCGTTGCGTCGTTTGTTGTGTGGAGGGTGTTGCAACAAAGCACGAGCATTTTTGTTTCCGAGATGGCCAGTTTGAGAATTAATGGCCAGTTGTCTGAAGATCATACCGCATTTTTCATGTGTGATGTACAGGAAAAATTTAGAGGTGTCATTGCATATTACGACGCGGTTATCAGCGTGGCTGATAAAATGGTAATGTGATCTTATCTTGTCTGTGATTGTCAGGTATTAAATTTTAGTTTGTTAAACTTAAATGGAGATTGCTTGAAACTGTAGGTGTGATTGTTAAACACACGAAGAAAAAACATGAAGTCTGTAGTCACTGATACAATGTGAAGATTGTGAACTACGGTACCCTCTACACTGGATTTCACAGTTGCTTGCAGAGTATGGATACAGATATTTGTTATTACGAAAAAATCGGTGTAGACTTCATAATTTTGTTTACACTACTGAAAGCCGTGACCCATTGACTTAGAATTCATACCGTACTGAAAAATTACCGTCGCAGACATTGAATTTTTTATAGCAGATGTTTAAAAGGCACCTAGAAATTCTTGCAGCGAATTCATAGATCTGAGCGGTAAGATTAGCCATGTTTCGCACGCTCGAAGCGGTAGGATTCGCTGATATATTCGTATATTGTGGATACCCTTACTATAATACTACCAATGGTATTCACTCTTTTATTCATCTCTAGACAATTTCCTTTGTGTAGGTGTAATCAGGCCACACTGAATTTCAGTTATACCTGTTGATATATGTAAATCAACACAGGCATATCAGCATTCAGTCGAAAGTATTATAAACAGTGTCTGTAGTGTCTCCACAGTTGTCATCAAATTCCTTCCACTTGACCACAGATAACTTCAGGATCATGACCATGCTGTGATACCTCTGTTAGATCTCTGTGTTTTTCACTCTGCCTTTATTCATAAATCATCTGCACAGTTTCAGATTTTGTGTCATGCCTGACTTTTATTTAGTTTAGTGGGGAAGATGTATAATATTTTCTCAGGTTGGCGCTTTGGAAGAAAACACCCAGCCATATGCCTTGAAATGTTGTCCATCTTTGTTTAGGTATTATTGCTATGTTAACACCACATTTTAAGATAAAGACTATACAAACAACCCAGGCTTTGTTTGTCTGAGAATGAATGTGTATGAAAGCAAGGGAGGCTGGAAGAGGGCAAGTTGCCTTTTAACCAAAGTTACATGCTGTCAGTGTTTCTTTAATGTAATTTAATGGCAGGTATCATGGTCTCTTTCAGTGGATGTTTGGACGTTATCCATTTATCAAATGTCATTGACTGTTTTTAACATGTTTAAGGTTTTAAAGCCTCAATGTAGTTCTGAGAAACATCTTTCAATAGCTTGATATTTTAATACCTCTTAGTACACTGTGGTTAGTCTATTACTGATTTTACTGCAACTATGACATATACCATGTGATCAAAAGTATCCGGACACCCCAAAAAAATAAGTTTTTCGTATTAGCTGCGTTGTACTGCCACCTACTGTCAGGTACTCCAAATTAGCGATCTCAGAAGTCATTAGACATCGTGAGAGAGCAGAATGGGACACTCCATGGAACTCATGGGTGATTGGGTGTCACTTGTGTCGTACATCTGTATGCAAGATTTCCACACTCCTAAGCATTCCGAGGTCCACTGTTTTCGATGTGATAGTGAAATGGAAACGTGAAGGGATACATACAGCACAAAGGTGTACAGGCTGACCTCATCTGTTGACTAACAGAGACTGCCAACAGTTGAAGAAGGTCATAATGTGTAACAGGCAGACATTTATTCAGACCATCACACGGGAATTCCAAACTGCATAAAGGTCCACTGCAAGTACTATGACAGTTAGGCAGAAGGTGAGAAAACTTGGATTTCATGGTCAAGCAGCTGCTCATAATCCACACATCACGCCGGTAAATACCAAACGACACCATGTTTTGTGTAAGGAGCGTAAACATTGGATGACTGAACAGTGGAAAAATGTTGTGTGGAGTGATGAATCACAGTACACAATGTGGCGATCTGATGGCAGGGTGTGAGTATGGTGAATGCCCGTTGAATGTCATCTGCCAGAGTTCTGTAGTGCCAACAGTAAAATTTTAAGGTGGTGGTGTTATGGTGTGGTCGTGTTTTTCATGGAGGGGCTACTATCACAGCACAGGCCTACATTGATGTTTTAAGCACTTTCTTGCTTCCCACTGTTGAAGAGCAATTCGCGGATGGCGATTGCATCTTTCAACATGATCAAGCACCTGTTCATAATACACGGCCTCTGGTGGAGTGGTTACATGAGAATAACATCCCTGTAATGTACTGGCCTGCACAGTGTCATGACCTGAATCCTGTAGAACACCTTTGGGATGTTTTGGAATGTCGACTTCGTGCCAGGCCTCACCAACCAACATCAATACCTCTCCTCAGTGCTGCTCTCCATGAAGAATGGGCTGCCGTTCCCCAAGAAACTTTCCTGCACCTGATTGAACATATGCCTGCGAGAGTGGAAGCTGTCATCAAGGCTAAGGGTGGGCCAATACCATATTGAATTCCAGCGTTACTGATGGAGGGTGTCACCAACTTGTAAGTCATTTTCAGCCAGGTGCCTGGATACTTTTGATCACGTAGTGTATGTAGATTATGTAAGTTAATGTTTTTGTACCATTGCGTTTCTTTTTGATAGGTGAAAACAGCAAAAATATTGAATATACCTTTGATAGTGACTGAGCAGTACCCAAAGGGCTTGGGACGCACTGTATCTGAGCTAGATATCAGCCATGCATATCTTGTGGAAGAAAAAACGAAATTCAGTATGATAACTCCAGTAGTTACTCAGGCTATGCAGGAAATTTGCAGAGGAGCTGTGAAAGCTATTGTACTTTTTGGCGTGGAGGTAATTTCATCATATTTTATTTAATGTGATTTTAGATGATAGTGTGCTCCTTTCCTGTTCATGAATATATGATATTTATTTGTTTAAAATCAGAACTTTATCATATTTTTGTACACATTTTATATACAGAATACACACTTCAAACATATCAGTACATGCCCTATCGACTGATCCTTTCTTTTAGTCAAGTTGTGCCATAATTTTTTTGCCCCTAATTTGGTTCGGTGCCTTTTCATTTGGTTTGCGGTGTACCCAGCTAATTTTCAGCATTCTTCCCTAGCCCCACATTTCAAATGCTTCTGTTCTCTTCTTGTTTTAAATTGCTTACCTCCATCTTTTTCGCTTCCATACAAGGCTTCACTCAAAACAAATATCTTCAGTAATCACTTTGTAACATTTAAGTTTGTATTGCCATCAATCAATTCAGCATAATGAGCTTTGCATTCAGAAAGATGTGATGTACAGGTAATTTTGGAGACCTTCCATCTAGCTTTTAAAACAATTTCAATGTGATAGCAAAGTTTTAGTATGGATCAATGGATGACCAAAATTGCTACAGGTGTAAAGAACCCAAAGACCACCTTTCCGTCTGCTAATTCTTTGAAATAAGGGCACTCGGATGCTTAATATTGAACACTCTATATGTAAGGTGTGTGAGAAAAGTAATGAGACTGACAGCACTGTGAGTGAGTTGGCAGTGCTGTACTGTGTGTTTAGACCGGCATGTTCATCCCTTGAGATGCTCAGTCCGAGTTTCGGCTCCATAAAACCATCACACGATTTTTGAGAGCGACATCAGTGAAGTGGCGTTTTTGTTGTGTATTCCAAAAATGGAACAGTGGAATTTAGAGCAATGTCATGCCATCAAGTTGTGTGCTAAACTCACAGAATTGCGAGTGTGACCTTTGAAATGTTGAAATATTCATATGGGGAATATTCCTTATCAAAAGCATAAGTTTTTTGCAGGCACAAGTCAGCTTTGTAAGGCCGAGAACACAATGAAGATAAACCTCGCTCAGGGAGACCGTCAGCTTCAAATATGTCAAACATGTGTGCTCTTGTGAGATCAGACCAACATTTAACAATGATAATGGGTGACCTGTTAAACGTAAACACTTTCACAGTACATCATATTTTGACTGAAGCTTTGCACATGCAGACAAGTGGATGCTGCATTATGACAACACCCCATGTTACACAGCCACTTCCATAATGGAATTTTTAACCTCAAAAGGCATTCCTGTTGTCCCCTGATCCCCCCACTCCCCTCAAAAAAATAAAATAACCTGCTCTGAATCCTTGTCTTGTTTTCTTTTCCTGGAATTGAAAAATGTCTTGAAAGAACCTCATTTTGGGGCTCTGGAAAACATTCAAAAGAATGTGACTGATGTTAAAAGCCCTACTAGCTGAAGCCTCTCAGCACTGCTACCATGACTGAGAACGACAACTCTGCCAGTATGTAGCTGCCGAAGAACACACCTCGCACATAAATTAAAGTCGCCTCCTCATGCCCGTCTATACGTGCAGGCCAATCTCAGGAACTGACTAATGGATGCACTGATTCATGAGGAAAGTTTTTATTTGTAATTTATAAATATTTCATACACATTGTCTGAGCTATGATGAGCTATAGTTTCATTGTGAAAGCAATGCCATTGCCAACTAGCGAGCAGCCGCCATAATTCAAGAGAGGAGCAGTTACTTGAGAGTTTGGAAAGTGTGAAACAATTTGAATTTGGTGTAATGGTCTAAAGGTTAAATGTCTGGTTGGAAACTGGAAGGCTGGCTCACTTGTTTTCACTCTCTCATTTAACCTAGCGTTAACCTCTCAAATCATGTGGAGATTCGCCAAAAACTAAGTGTGTCTTGGATTCCATGTTACACTTTAGTTCCCTTTTTCCAGGCTGGATAACTGGTTAGGGACAAGCAAGTCATCTAAGTGTCATCCTGTTGATTGCAACTGTTCCAGAACAATTGCAAAGCAAAAATAACATGCAAGTCCAAGACCTGTGGTTTTCAACTCTTTATGCTCAAAATAAACCCCAGCATGGGATGCAGTTTTACTTTGTTTGTATAAAGTAAGTTATACAGCAGTGCGGTATATGACTTCAACATTCAGCTTTCTCCTTTCCTTGAGTCGAACATATGAGGGTTGGAACTTAAATATAGGAAACTATTTATTCACAACCGATACAAAAGAGTTACATGTTTGCACCTGTTACTGTCCTTCAAAGTAGTCACTAGTGCTGTGCACAACCCGTTACCAGTGATGTGGAAGGCATAGTATACCTTTAGCAGAGCCTGTTCCGTTGATGGTGTCAATGGAGCAGTCTAAAGTTATGGTGAGTCTCGTGTATGATGGTGATGGTGTTATCCTAGCACATTACGTTTCTCCACGGCAGACCGTCAATGCACAGTATTACTGTT
The DNA here is from genome assembly GCF_021461385.2 of Schistocerca piceifrons. Lineage (NCBI taxonomy): Eukaryota > Metazoa > Arthropoda > Insecta > Orthoptera > Acrididae > Schistocerca > Schistocerca piceifrons. The sequence goes on along the minus strand of NC_060149.1, from coordinate 175,158,133 downwards.
CGTTTTTGGAGCATCACCTGTGACCAGCTATGCTAAAGAAGCGGCGACACTTTCTGCGCAATGCTCGTTTGGTCGCTGGGACTGGGAAGTACTGCACCATCCATCATACTCCCCAGACTTAAGTCCATGTGACTTTGATTTTATTCTGAGGATGAAGGAACCACTTCGTGGCATTCGCTTCAGAACTGTTCCAGAGATTCGATACGCAGTAGACCGCTCCATTCACACCATCAACAGAACAGGCTCTGCTAATGGTATACTACGCCTTCCACATCACTGGCAGCGGGCTCTGCACCATGCTGGTGACTACTTCGAAGGACAGTAACAGGTGCAAACATGTAACTCTTTTGTATCGGTTGTGAATAAATAGTTGCCACTATTTGAGTTCCAACCCTCATACATGCAAACATGATTCTCTGCATAGTGGGGTGGAATATATTATATGGTTGGACACTTTCAAATTATGTGGAATACTGATAAATGAATCTCTGCTATTGACACATTTTGAAATATGATGACAATTTCAGCCAGCCAGTTTCTGCTTCCCTCACATTAGCAACCACAATTTGCGTTCTTAATTCACTGCAAATATTTTGAACAATGGGCAGTCAGTTACCCAACTTTTAAGTGTTCTAATAAATGTGACCAATAATGAAAAGAGGACCACCTCATCATGTGATGTGAGACTTAAAATTTGAAATAATCAGATATTTTTAACCAATAGTTTCCCTGCAACCATTTGAGAACAGTTGCATAGCAAAAAATAATGTGAATCCAAAACATATGGAGTCTTTATTTTTTTATGCTTCAAGTAAAATATTTTCTGAAAAACTACTGCAGCATCTTTGTTTTATTCACATACAGTGTGTTCCTTCAGTAGACAACTCGCCTTTCTGCTTTCCTTGAATCAAACGTAGAAGTGGATACGATTTTTTGCCTGGCATGGCGAAGAAGTGTGCTATAAAGAGTCTAGGAAAAAGAAATGCGCCAATGAGTCTCAATAATGCTTCACAGTCCGTACTATGCTTCACAAGAGGAGTGCTTTAACATGAAATGAACATGTAGATCATGTTTACTTTCTTCTTTTATTTGTGCCATGTCAACCACCCTCCAATACATTCTGAACACACACACAATTCACATACAATATTTGAATAGGTTGTAAACATATTATTTCGAACACTATGTACTCCCATCACTGCCAAAAGATGTCACCCCAAATGTCAATTCAATAAGGAACACATAACATTCATGCCTTGAGACAACTTTATTGACATGCGCTCTTACAAGGCTTAAGCAATATGAAAGGGATGATATTTGCTTACTTAATATTGTTCTCTGAATTTTATTCATGGCCCCCAAACAAAGTGTGCTGCGCCATTCAAGTCATCTGGCTGTGCGAAGCCGGGCTGCATTGTTAGTATTGTAATAATTACCAGTATGACCAGTAAACCAATTCATTATCATGCTATATTTTGAGACTATAAGATATGAGGCAGACATTTTTAGACTGAATAAATCCTATAAAATTCCTTGACAGATCACATACGTAGAAATATAATGCTTTTTGATTATTATGCAAAAGTTAAACTTGTATTAAAAAAGTAATAAAAACTTTAAAAATTATTGAAGCTATGCTGCTTTTACTGTAAGCTTTTTCTTTAGAGGTCCAGTTGATGATATAAAATCCCTCAGTATATTTCTCTGCTCTGTTGCTACATGGCTTGCAGCTTCCCGGTGCATAACAGACACAAGGCTTCTATTCCATAAAAATATCACTCATGTATGTCAAATGTATTCCCCTCTTCATACAAAACAATGTGCCTGAAGTTGTTGTGCATGGGTCTATGAAAAAGGGAACATACTGAGCATATGGAGCCAGAGAAACGACTGCAATTTGGTGACACCTAGTCCCTACCACTCAGCTAACAGAAACATCACTCACATTGTTATTGTTATTATAATATAATGTCCCACTTGAATAGCTGTGTATGAATTCTTGATGTCTTTGTCAGCAAGACACATGCTGCTGTTAATTATACACAGTGCACCAAATGAGGAAGTTTGGGGCCCTTTCTCACCAGTTTTTGAATGTGTTCAACCCTAGTTTAAGGTAATACACGATGATGTCTAATGGTCGATGACACATGGATACAATAATTCTATAATAAGAGTATGGAATGTTCAAACCAGTGGATTTTCCTCCAAAGAAGGGGAAAGCTGTTCTATCTAATGGAAAGTAGGAGTGATAGCTTTTGGAATTTATAAGGTTTGCTAATTATATAGTATCTAGTACACAGAGAAAAATCAGTGTTCAATGTAGTGATTTTCAATTAATAAATTTTGTAAGAAATTGATTGTAGAATGACCACATAGTTGTAGAACAGGATTTCTTCTACCAGAACACTACACATCTACAGTTGCTTATAACCCTACCACTACTACTGTAATTTAGTATGGTTTTGCCTAAATAATATAAAATGCTGTCTCTATGTTTCCATGTTTAATCCTCTTACTAAATTTAGTTTAGTTTCCAAATAAAGTACATTATGGGAGGATTGTCCTGTTAATAGGAAAAGCTAATCAATAGAGTTACCCTTTTTACAGGATTTGACTGTGTGTTGTGTCGAATAGATAAGTAAATCATACTATTCACTTCTTTTCCTAATGTCTTACCCAGCAGTTAGAAAGAAACACAGTATAAATAGTATTATATTTAAGCTAGGACAACGCAGTTCCAAGTTCATTTAGTGGTTTAAAATATGTACTAATGGTAGCCAGCCTATCCCAGCAATGAAACAGTGAAGTATTGGAAAAGCACAAGTATGAGTTTTGCCTACTTTCTTACTACTGTTTAAGTTGCTTCTTCAAATAAATATTACTCCACATAAACAATGTAGGTGCAGACACTGGAATTATTTGACTACTACACCCATATACATTATGTTTTTAAAAGAGAAAAAGCCCAGTAGATAACTTCAAGGCAGCTAAAAAAGATTTGGCCAGGGGGGACCTTTAGAAAAGCAGTTTGCATAACCAACAAACTTAAATACTAAAGCACATACATTTTATACTGAACATTTCACTCCTGGAAAACCTCTTTTGTACTGGAATTTACTTTTAAAAGCTATTACTCTTTTAACTAACTCTGTATAGTCAATTAACAGATTCTAGTTATTTTGCTTCACTCTGAATTTTACATAAGCAAACTTTTGCTTTAACACTTTGCAATAAGAAAACTTTTAAAACAAGATAGTTTGACTTTATTTCTCTGTAATGTACTAAAGCATGGACATATATTACTCTAACTAAAATTTTCATTATACCTTTCAGTGAAACAACTTTTGTGTAACTGTTGCTCAAGATGAAAATATTTGTAAACTCTTTAACTTTATGATGCAAAATTACATTTAAATTCACTCTACTCAATTTACACTCTTCCACTACTGAGACGTAATTTCATTACAACAGGACTAAGTCCCTCACACATATATCTCATTATTTACACGTAAACAATGTAAATGGTGCCTCTTGGCACTTTATAATTGTGTAAAACAGGATACTTGGATTAATCAAACACCAGGAAGGAAGCCTATATAGGTGTGTGATTAGGATGAAATAACAGGGTCAACCAGTTTCTTTAAAGTTCAAGAATGATTGTTCACTAATAAAACACAGTTTAAATTAATGGTTCACACTGTAAAAAAAAAATAAAAAAAATCCTATCTGTTGACTGTAGACTTGAGTGTGGCGAACAGTTCTAACGGCAACACTACCCACAGTACAGCCTGAAAGTATCTTGCTGTATGGGCTCAATTTCTCTTCTTGGCATCGTTCAATTTTACCTACAGTAAACTATGGCATAAGCCATTTGCAGTCTTCATCCAAGGCATTTTTGTGCAAATTTGCAGACAAAGCTTCTCCTGCTCCACAAGGGCGTTGCCTCAATCACTGCTGTCTACAGACTGTGTGACTAACTCCCTACACTTGCTCTAGGTAGTGTGCCAATTCACCCTTGCACCTTTTCCACTCCCCAGAGCCATTTTAGTTTCAAACAAAAGCACACTGGCTTTTACACAACACCTATTTCTTACATTGTTCCTAAGCCTTTCCTAAAGTTGTCAAATTTACATCAACATGAACACCGAGCGAGGTGGCGCAGTGGTTAGACACTGGACTTGCATTCGGGAGGACGACGGTTCAATCCCGCGTCCGGCCATCCTGATTTAGGTTTTCCGTGATTTCCCTAAATCGCTCCAGGCAAATGCCGGGATGGTTCCTTTGAAAGGGCACGGCCGACTTCCTTCCCCATCCTTCCCCAATCCGATGAGACCGATGACCTCGCTGTCTGGTCTCCTTCCCCAAAACAACTCAACCCAACATCAACATGACCAGTTTATACTTACAAATATTTTTAAATACAAAATGTCATCAGAAAATTATTTAACATAATAAACAATTTACATAGTATTTTACATACATTACTCACATATAATACAAAGAACTTCAACCTCCAGTATAGCACCCTTTACTTTACATATACAGAAAATATAGTACCAATATGCAAAAATTTTAAAGCAAAAAATTATAAAAATTTAGATGAACCATAAAAAATAGTGTTATATGCTGTGGCTTGAAAGAAAAAAAATGTTTTGCAGGGTTAAGGGGAGTACGTATGTCCTATACCCACAGTGTTAAATTTGCAATATTGATGACCCATTATCTCAGAACCTGTGACAGATAGAGATCTGAATATATAGTATCACTCCTTTTCTGATTACTGAACCAGAACCGAAATGTACAGAGAAATAATTAGCTAGTTATGATTTTTTTAAAATGTTGTTCAATGTTTTCTTTTAAAAGTCCACTTTTTCTTCTGTAAGTAAAAAACTGTTAGAGGTAGAGATGTTTTTTGAGGTTCAGTGGCTGCAGTATACTAACTGGTAACATAGTGTAAAATTAGAGATATGTATCTGTAATAGTTCCTGAGACAGTGGGTCAAATAATTTTAAAAATGTCATTTCCGGCAAATCAAGTTCAAACATTTTATTTGATATTAACTTACACATGGAGGCATGCCAGCTTCTAGAAACAACAACGCCCATAATCAGCATTATCTGGATCCTGTTCTTGACTATCCTGCAAACCTAGAAGCTTCCTTCTTTTCCTGCCTCTTGCTTCTTTCATCATTTCCTCTGCTGCACGCTGGGCTTTCATGATCCTAAGTCGATCCATTTGCTGAAAGGCTTGCAGTGTGTTGGCACCTGGAGTGATACCAAGTTCCTCTAGTACCCCAATTCTTCCCTTTATATCATCATTAAATGTTATCACAAACACTCAAGCATAAAGTTTTCCTTCCTACAAAGACATTTTTTGGTGTGCGGGTCCAAATTACATTATTGAAAGACTCATTCAGGTTTTGTGTTTGACCATGGAGACATTTGGAAAGAATGTCAGGATGAGCTAATTCTCTATATATTGATTTAATAGCTTCCATCACTGCAGATGGTATGCTATTTGTGTGCCTAAATTGTTCCTCGCTACCCGCTGCCTGAGCTTTGCGGTACTTGCACCATGAATCAGCACCAGGTGGACAAAGACCATGTATAGGTGTATCATCAGTGGAAGATTTGTGGAAGAATGTAGCCCACACTGCTCGTTTCATCCCTTGTAGGTCATGTGTATTGTTTCTTATTGCCATTCCATAATAATGCTGGAGTTCATCAATGTTTTTGTCTGTGAGTTTTCCTTTACCGTTTAGAGTCTTTCCATCTGATAACTTCTCTTTTCCTTTTGTCTGCTTCAATTTTCGGAGACGTGTTCCCATCCATTTTTGAACGTGGCCCACACTTTCAATCTTAACGATCTGCTTATTACCATAAGCTTGGCTTTCCACTACTGATGATTTGTAAGCTTTTGAATCACCATGCCCCAAGTACTCAGTGTAACACACACCTCTCTTCTGTTGTGAACGTCTGAATGTAGAAACAACTGCAGTAGCCTCCATAGCTCCACTAGTTCCCTCATAATTCTTAGCACAATTTGTTTTATGGCTTTTGCTTGTTTCATCAACTCATTTACACTGATGGCAGTATTTAGTTAGCACTTCAATGTCTAAAACTTTACCTGTGTCAACACTAGTGACAGTTGCAACTGCGTTTTTTGATGTGTGACCTCTCTTCTTCCATGTGCCGTCAACTGCCACAGATAAGTCTGTTGTGTTATTTAATTGTACTGCTTCTTTTGCAGCAGCTTTCATAGAAGCAACAGCAACAGATTTGACACATTCACCAATTACTTCTGTGTACTTACTTGATCTGGTTGGTGGGTTTGACAAGTTCAGCATTGCACATAATACTTCAGCTGCAGTCAATCCTTTCCCAATGCACCTCATTCCATACAGGAATCTAACATTGCTCTCAAACAAGTTGTTCTTGCACTTTTCAGAAGTCCAAAATGATGTTGAGAGCTTGCAAACTTCGCACTGAATATCATGTTTGTTAGCCAGTCCAGTCCTTGCAGATGAGTCCTCAGAGATGCTAATTTGCGCACCACAAACCTTACATGACACAGGATCTTGCAAAACTTGTCCTAACACACTCAAATCTAAAAGAACATAACCTAAACTATTTTGATCTTTGCCAATAAATAAATCCTCATGGTCTCCAAGTTTCCTCTTTGAAGCACTAGTAGGCATGTCCTTATCACGGGCCTTTAAAAAATCTATTTCAGGATCAACACTGGATTCAGATTTTGTGATATGCTGATTTCCATGGAAACGTCGCTTCTTAAAACAACCCTTCTTTTCGTCATGTTGAAAAGAAGTATAAGAGCGTATAACAACACACCAAACCACTATGTTTTCAGTTCAAAACTTATGAAACACGACAACCACAAAGTAAATAAACAAAATGCATGTGCTATACCGCCATTTCTGTTTACACAGTGCATCCAACCTCTTAACACGAACATTAACATGATTTCAAGGAATAAATAGCTGAAAACCACAGCCTTCTAGATTGAATAGTTCAAGAGATAGAGATACTTAGGCAAGTCAGTGCAGAGTGACCAGATAATTTTACACATGCACTGTTAACTTTGAAATGATAAAAACTACACTTCCAGTGGACCCCCCAGGGGATCCACAACTCTTTTTGTGGATACGTGTGTAGCGAGCACGGGACCCCGAGCTAATGTGGCCTTCCTTCTTTTCCGGGCTGCATACCCCCCCTTTCCATATCCTTCCCCATCCCCCATCTTCGCCCCCCCCCCCTCACCTCTGGCTCTTTCCCTCCCTTTCTCCCCCTCTGGGAGTATGGTTTGTGCCTACGTCCGGAGACGGACGCTTGTAAATGTACCGCACTCTTCGCCTTCCTTGCTTGTATGTCTTCATCTTTCTTCGTCCTTCTCTTTTCCTTACCTCTTCTCTTTACCTCTTCTCTTTACCCTTTTCTCCACTGCGGCGTTTGAGACCTCTCTTCTTTCCTTTCCCTGTCTCTTTCTTCCTCCCTGTGCGTGTCTGAAGGCCGACCCACGCACTTCCATGCGTAGCCGGTGACGGGGTAACGCGTAATTCCCCGCCCCGGGTAGACAGGTAGGACACGTACGTACCCCCTGGTAACGGCCAGGCCCAGGGAGGGGTGATTACCCGAGCTGATACCTTCCGAAAGTGCCGATTGGTCCCTCCGTCCGTTTGTCGGGAGGTGTGACCTGAGGTGTGAACAATCACCTAAGGCGGGTGTGCCCTCGGTGAGGGCCCCCACAAGGAAGGAGCGCGCCATCGGAGACGCCGGTAATCATGGGGGATTCTTCCGCAATGGTTTCCTCACCTTCCACTATGTCTGCTCACAAACATAAGTTCACTGAGTCTCAGCCACAGACGGTTGCCACAGTTCCTTGTTGTTTCTCGGTCTGACGAAGGTCACGACTTTTCCACGGTCAACCCTTTCATTATTCAGAAAGGTGTCGACGCAATTGCGGGTCCTGTAAAGTCTTGTTCCAGATTACGGAATGGCACCCTGTTGTTGGAAACACACAGTGCCCTCCAGGCTCAAAAATTGCTGCGTACTTCTCTGCTCCACACCTTCCCTGTCCGGGTGGAACCGCACCGTACCTTAAATTCCTCGCGTGGAGTCGTTTATACACGCTCCCTCGATGGATTGTCTGACGAAGAAATTCAGCACTACCTGTCTGACCAGGGCGTCACAGCTGTTCATCGGGTTATGAAAAGGGTTGACTCGAACATCATTCCAACCCGCACTGTCTTCTTGACATTTGACAAAGTTCAACTCCCATCAAAAATCAAAGCAGGCTATGAGATAATTTCTGTTCGCCCTTATGTCCCAAACTCTACGCGTTGCTATCGATGTCAGTGGTTCAATCACACCAGCCAGTCCTGTTCCAATCCGGCCAAATGTGTTACGTGTGGCAAGGATGCCCATGAGGGTGCTTGTCCACCTCCATCCCCTCGCTGCATCAACTGTATGGGTGACCACGCTGCTTCCTCTCGAGATTGCCCCGTTTTTAAGGACGAAAAACTCATCCAGGAAATAAGAGTGAAGGAAAAGGTGTCGACCTTCGCTGCTCGAAAGTTACTCGCCAGTCGACAGCCCACTGTGCCTCAGAAAGGAAAATACAGCACTGTCCTTGCTTCTCCTCGGCCAACAAAGGAGGCGGCCACGCAGACTTGCGACCTCACCTTTAGTACCACGGTTGTCAGATCGGCCAGCGCAAAGATCGCCCGTTCAACCTCACCACTTTCGCCTGCCCACTCAATGGCTCACCCTTCGTCGGGTTCTGCTAAATCTCGAGCCCAAAAGTCAGATGCCAAGTCTTCGAAAAAAGAGCATTCTCGTGAAGAGTTTTTACGTACCGCAACTTCACAACCATCGGTTCCCCCTTCATCTAAACATCATACTTCCAAGAAGGCTACGAAGAAACACAGTTCCTCTCCTTCTCCGCCAAGGCGTGTCCCATCTACAGCACCACCTGGCGGAAATCGCCCTCGGCCGTCTTCTGTGTCGCCGAGGCGCACTGCTGGTGGCCGGTCAACTGGCCGATCGTTGGTGGCTGGAGCTCCTCCTGACCAACCTATGGATCAGGATCTTCTGCCTTCGACTGAATGCCATTCCATGCTGTCGGTCGCCAACTCTGAGCGGTCGTTGAGTTGACAGCACCCTTGGTCACGTTCCTCCATTTTCTGTTCACCCTATGTCCATTATCCACTGGAATATCCGCGGCATTCGAGCCAATCGGGATGAATTGTCGATCCTCTTACGATCCTACTCGCCGGTCATCTTCTGTCTTCAGGAAACAAAGCTGCGTCCCCATGACCGCTTTGTTCTCCCTCATTTTCAGTCCGTCCGATATGACCTCCCCTCTGTTGAAGGCACTCCAGCCCATGGAGGACTCATGATTCTGCTCCACGATACTCTCCATTATCACCAAATCCCCTTAAACAGTTCCTTCCAAGCTGTCGCCGTCCGTCTTTTCCTTTCTGGATACACGTTCTCTCTTTGTACGGTATACATTCCATCGTCCACACCAATGGCACGAGCTGATCTCCTTCATCTTCTTGGTCAGCTTCCACCCCCCTATTTGCTGGTTGGGGACTTCAATGCCCACCACCCGCTTTGGGGATCTCCACATCCTTGTCCACGTGGCTCACTATTGCTAGACGTCTTCCACCAAGCGGATCTAGTTTGCCTCAACACTGGGGTCCCTACATTTTTGTCTGCCTCCACGACAAATTTATCTCATTTGGACCTTGCGGTCGGTACTGTTCCGCTAGCTCGGCGCTTCGAATGGTTCGCCCTTGATGATACACACTCGAGTGACCACTTTCCATGTGTTCTTAGACTGCAGCCTCAACTGCCATATATGCGCTCGCGACGCTGGAAGTTTGCCCAAGCCGATTGGACACTTTTTTCGTCTCTAGCGACATTCGATGACTGTCGCTTTCCCAGCGTCGACGATGAGGTCACACATATTACCGACGTTATTCTCACGGCTGTGGAACGTTCAATACCACGCACCTCCGAATTGCCCCGGCGCCCCCCAGTTCCTTGGTGGAACGAGGCATGCCGTGACGCTATACGTGAGTGGCGACGTGCTCTTCGCATTTTCCGTCACCATCCAACTTTGGCAAACTGTATCCGATATAAGCAGCTCCGTGCGCGATGCCGTCGCGTCATCCACGATAGCAAGAAGGCAAGCTGGAAATTCTTTATTAGCTCATTTAACACCTTCACTCCCTCCTCGGAAGTTTGGAGTCGGCTTCGACGGTTCTCAGGCGCGCCTAGTTTCTCCCCGGTCTCTGGGCTCACTGTCGCGCATGATACCTTAGTGGACCCCGTCGCAATTTCTAACTCATTGGGTCAGCACTTTGCTGAGATTTCGAGCTCTTCAAATTACCCGCCAGTGTTTCTCCCGAAGAAACGTGCAGCGGAAGTGCGCCATCTTGCTTTCTCCTCTCAAAATCGCGAAAGCTACAATACTGTTTTCTCCATGCGGGAACTCCAACATGCCCTCTCTTCTTCTCGCTCCTCCGGCCTAGGACCGGATGGTATCCATGTCCAAATGTTGCTGCATTTATCAACCCATAGCCTGCGTTACCTCCTTCGCCTTTACAATCGAATTTGGACCGACAGTACCTTTCCCAGGCGATGGCGGGAAGCTATTGTCGTTCCCGTTCCGAAACCTGGAAAGGACAAACATCTCCCCTCTAGCTATCGCCCCATTTCTCTCACGAGTAGTGTCTGTAAGGTTTTGGAGCGTATGGTGAATTACCGTTTAGCTTGGTGGCTGGAATCCCGCAGTCTTTTAACACCAGCCCAATGCGGATTCCGAAAGCATCGTTCTGCCGTTGACCATCTTGTTGCTCTCTCCACTTATATCATGAACAATTTTCTCCGGAAACGCCAAACGGTAGCAATATTTTTTGATCTGGAGAGAGCATACGATACCTGTTGGAGGACAGGCATCCTCCGCACACTGTACTCTTGGGGCTTTCGAGGCCGGCTGCCCCTTTTTCTTCGCGAATTTATGGCAGAGCGCACATTTAGGGTGCGGGTGAACACTACTCTCTCCCGTACTTTCTCCCAGGAAAACGGGGTACCCCAGGGCTCCGTGCTGAATGTTGTACTGTTTGCCATCGCCATTAATCCTATTATGGATTGTCTCCTTCCTGATGTCTCGGGCTCCCTCTTTGTGGACGATTTTGCGATCTACTACAGCTCTCAACGGACCAGCCTGCTTGAAAGACGCCTTCAAGGATGTCTCGATCGCCTCCACTCGTGGAGCATCGAAACCGGCTTCCGTTTCTCACCCAGTAAGACCGTTTGTGTTAATTTTTGGCGACGTAAGGAGTTTCTTCCGCCCTCCTTACATCTAGGTCCTGTCAACCTTCCGTTTTCCGACGTCGCTAAATTCTTGGGTCTTATGTTTGACAGAAAACTGTGCTGGTCCTCCCACGTTTCCTATCTTTCGGCTCGCTGTCTGCGTTCCCTTAACACCCTCCGTGTCCTGAATGGTACCTCCTGGGGAGCGGACCGAGTGGTCCTTCTCCGCCTCTATCGCGCCTTAGTGCACTCAAAATTGGATTATGGAAGCATAGTCTACTCCTCTGCTCGGCCGTCTATTCTCCGGCGTCTCGACTCTATCCACCACCGTGGATTACGTTTAGTGTCTGGAGCTTTTTACACCAGCCCTGTGGAAAGCCTTTATGCTGAGACTGCTGAACCTCCGCTGTCCAATCGGCGGGCAGTCCTTCTGAGTCGTTATGCTAGCCATCTGTCTTCCATGCCTGCTAATCCAGCCCATGACCTTTTTTTCGACACCTCCTTTGATGTCGGGTATGCAGGCCGCTCCTCCTCCCTACTACCCCCGGGAGTCCGCTTCCGTCAACTGCTCCATTCTCTCTCCTTCCGCTTTCCTAAAACCTTCTTGACAACTTGGGGTACGGCACCGCCTTGGCTCCGTCCCCGGATCGACTTGCTCAGAGACCTATGTCAATTTCCCAAGGATGGTACCCCTACACTTGTCTACCGTCGGGCATTTGCTGCTCTATGTGCACAAATGACGGAAGCCACATTTATTTACACCGACGGCTCGAAAACATCGTTAGGTGTAGGGAGTGCCTATATCGTTGGCGACACCCCAAATCACTTTCGGCTTCCCGACCAGTGTTCGGTTTATACTGCGGAGCTTTACGCTGTTCTCCAGGCTGTCCACTACATCCGCCGCCATCAGCGGATACAGTACGTAATCTGCTCAGATTCTCTCAGCTCTCTCCTAAGTCTCCAAGCTCTTTACCCTGTGCACCCTGTGGTCCACCGGATTCAGGACTGTCTGCGCTTGCTCCACCTGGGGGGCGTCTCAGTGGCGTTCCTCTGGCTCCCGGGACACGCTGGTATCTGTGGGAACGAGGCGGCCGATATAGCGGCCAAGGCTGCAGTCTCTCTTCCTCGGCCAGCTATTCAGTCTCTTCCGTTTACCGATCTACGGAGCGGTTTATGTCGCCAAGGTGCTCATTTATGGCATGCGCATTGGTCAACACTTCCCCATAATAAATTGCGGGAAGTGAAAGCCCTTCCTTGCGCTTGGACCTCTTCCTCCCGAACGCGTCGTCGGGAGGAGGTAATTTTAGCTAGACTCCGGATAGGGCACTGTCTTTTTAGCCATCGACATCTTTTAAGAGGTGATCCTCCCCCACTCTGTCCCCACTGCTCTCAGCTGTGGACGGTCAGACACCTTTTAATTGAATGCCCCTATTTTAATCCGTTACGCTCCCGTCTACAGCTATCGCCTGATCTATCGTTGATTTTAGCAGATGACACGCACTCAGCTGACCGCGTTCTACAGTTTATTAGTGACAGTGAAATGACGTCAGTCATTTGATTTTTTTTTTTTTTTTTTTTGGGGACAACCAACCCCTTTCTATAGTGGATTTTTAAGCATTCCTTCTGCCTTTAGTTTCTCAAATTTTATGACTTTGTTCCCCTTGCTGCTGATTTTAAATTTCGTTTTTTTCCTGTTTCCTACGTCACGGGCTGGGCGCTAATGACCATAGAAGTTTTGCGCCCTAAAACCACAAAAAAAAAAAAAAAAAAAAAACTTCCAGTGGAATTTTTCGACAAATAATGCATCAAATTATTCAGGAGAGATCAAATATTAATAAGAGATAATAATCCGAAAATGTCACTTTTTGACCAATTTCGCCATACGTACTCACCTTAAAGAGGTAATAGGTTTTAGACAATTACTCTGCTTTTATATGGATTGTCTGGTTTCGTAGCACCTTTGTCTTACTAATGTGACATGGTTAGTGCCCTTGGCAATTGGAGACAGAAAGGAGGGCTTTGGTTTTATAATGGAAGGCATGTAATCATTGAAAGATGACTGAGAGAATGATGTGGGACATTGACATATGGTTAGAGCTAGGAAAGGATTGGTATTAGGCAAAAAGTAAAGCTGTTTTGAGCCTCATTGCTAGTTTTAGCATCAAAGTCTTTACTAGCTGTGCTCCTGTTTGGATGAGAAATGCCCTAGCCTTCCTCCAACCTCTGAACTGATTTATCCAGCCAGTTATATGTGGATGTACCGTTTACTGTGGACTTTAAATCATGGTACAACCTGACATTTTATACACTTACAAATTGTTAACAAAGGTGAAAGAATCAACAAATGTGAGAACAAACACTCCAAGTAACGATCCATGCCAACCTGTAAAAGGGAAGTGAGCCATGTAGTATCAAAAGGATGAAAGAGTGTGGGCAGATAGCAAATAATGCAGTATATGAAATAATCATCATAATCTTGGGATATGTGGCACACGTGACTGATGTTGACAAGCAAATAGTAGCATATTGGACCGAGACAGTCACACAGAGAGACTGCAAAGTTTACTCTGAGACAAGGATGATAAAAGGTTTGAAAATTAGAAAAGATATTCCCTGTGCAAAGGCAATAGAAGCTAAAAGGCCATGCAATGAGCAGAAAGTAGTATTTTGTGTTGACTATTATATGCTTTATATAGGCTGGGAAAACTGTTTGTTATAGGCAAGGACAGTCTTACAAAGTTCTACTGTTAAACAACTGCTTTAATTTTCCTGACAGACCACAGGTGAAAGAAATGTTTTAGGTCTCCTGGATACAAACACACATGATCTTCTTGAGAGTGGCACCAATGACGGAGGGCAAACATAAACATAGTCAAAGCCTTGCAGACAAACAAAAATTACGTGAAGCAAAATGTAGTGTGAGGAGGGCTATGCGAGAGGCATTCAATGAATTCGAAAGTAAAGTTCTATGTACTGACTTTGCAGAAAATCCTACGAAATTTTGGTCTTATGTCAAAGCGGTAGGTGGATCAAAACAAAATATCCGGACATTCTGTGACCAAAATGGTACTGAAACAGAAGATGGCAGACTAAAGGCCAAAATACTAAATGTCTTTTTCCAAAGCTGTTTCACAGAGGAAGACTGCACTGTAGTTCCTTCTCTAGATTGTCGCACAGATCACAAAATGGTAGATGTTGATATAGATGACAGGGGGATAGAAAAACAATTAAAATCGCTCAAAAGAGGACAGGCCACTGGACCTGATGGGATACCAGTTCGATTTTACATTGAGTACACAAAGGAACTTGCCCCCTTCTTGCAGTGGTGTACCCTGGGGCCCCAGAAGAGCGTAGCGTTCCAAAAGATTGGAAAAGGGCACAGGTCATACCCGTTTTCAAGAAGGGATGTCGAACAGATGTGCAGAACTATAGGCCTATATCTCTAACGTCGATCAGTTGTAGGGAATTTTGTAACACACATTATGTTCGAGTATAATGACTTTTCTGGAGACTAGAAATCTACTCTGTAGGAATCAACATGGGTTTCGAAAAAGACGATCGTGTGAAACCCAGCTCGCGATATTCGTCCACGAGACTCAGAGGGCCATAGACACGGGTTCCCAAGTGGATGTCGTGTTTCTTGACTTCCGCAAGGCGTTCGATACAGTTCCCCCACAGTCGTTTAATGAACAAACTAAGAGCATATGGACTATCAGACCAATTGGGTGATTGGATTGAAGAGTTCCTAGATAACAGAACGCAGCATGTCATTCTCCATGGAGAGAAGTCTTCCAAAGTAAGAGTGATTTCAGGTGTGCCACAGGGGAGTGTCGTAGGACCATTGCTATTCACAATATACATAAATTACCTTGTGGATAACATCAGAAGTTCACTGAGGCTTTTTGCGGATGATGCTGTGGTATATTGAGAGGTTGTAACAATGGAAAATTGTACCAAAATGCAGGAGGATCTGCAACGAATCGGCGCATGGTGCAGGGAATGGCAATTGAATCTCAATGTAGACAAGTGTAATGTGCTGCGAATACATAGAAAGAAAGATCCTTTGTCATTTAGCTACAATATAGCAGGTCAGCAACTGGAAGCAGTTAATTCCATAAATTATCTGGGAGTAGGCATTAGGAGTGATTTAAAATGGAATGATGATATAAAGTTGATCGTCGGTAAAGCAGATGCCAGACTGAGATTCATTGGAAGAATCCTAAGGAAATGCAACCTGAAAACAAAGGAATTAGGTTACAGTACACTTGTTCGCCCACTGCTTGAATATTGCTCACCAGTGTGGGATCCGTACCAGATAGGATTGATAGAAGAGATAGAGAAGATCCAATGGAGAGCAGCGTGCCTTGTTACAGGATCATTTAGTAATCGCGAAAGTGTTATGGAGATTATAAACCCCAGTGGAAGACTCTGCAGGAGAGACGCTCAGTAGCTCGGTATGGGCTTTTGTTGAAGTTTCGAGAACATACCTTCACCGAGGAGTCAAGCAGTATATTGCTCCCTCCTACATATACCTCGCGAAGAGACCATGAGGATAAAATCAGAGAAATTAGAGCCCACACAGAGGCATACCAACAATCTTTCTTTCCATGAACAATACGAGACTGGAATAGAAGGGAGAACTGATAGAGGTAGTCAAAGTACCCTCTGCCACACACCGTCAGGGGGCTTGCGGAGTATGGATGTAGATGAGTAACCTTAATGGTTTTACAAAGACTAAGGTAGTGTTAGCCCCAATCTGGCTGCCTTACTGCCCCACATCAGCTACTTGCCTGTCCATGCCAACCACTGCCTGCAGCTGTCTGGGGGGCCACTCCAGCTTTAACAGCCTGGTTTAGCTAAATACATACTTGGTGATAATAGATGGCATCCACATTGTTTTTGTGGTAACATTTGGAGAATGAAACAGAGACTACTACAACTTTACTACTAAAGAGAATATAGAGAGAAAGCAATAGAGAAAACTTGGTGTCAGTTTGTGTGCCAATAAGAAAGGCTATGCATAAAGGCTACAGTAATTAATACAGTCAGATGGTGAGAGATCTATCAGAAAATCCTAGTTCTGGTCACTCATAAAGTTGGCAAATTAACCCAAACCTTCCATTGAACCTCTTGTGGATTGGTCTGGTGTTGAAACTGAAGACTTCTGTTCTGGAATAAGCTAACCAGTCATTGGAAAAACAAGTAAGACTGCTCAAAGCAAATAAGGCACTAGTCACTGACAAAATTTGTATCAGACTTTTCATTGAATATATTGCAAAATTGGCCCTTTTCCTAGCTCATATGTATTAAAACATCATTGTGCAGTAAATAGTTGTGGGTGAGTGGACTGACTAGGGCTTCTGTATCTTATCACAGCTGGACCCAGTACAATATGTTGTGACACTTGTGAGAAGAATCAGAGGAAATACTCATTTAAAGTTTTAATTCTGTATTGAAGACAGGACAGTTTTCCAACTTGTGGTGGGAGACAATTTTGGTTCCTCTTCTCAGACTAGAGAAAGACTGAATGCCGTAGTAGTTAAAGAAGTATCACCATCATAGGCTCATGAGTTGTGTGAGACCCTGGGGCTAATGTCAGCAATTGTTTGTTGTGGACACTAGTGTTCAGGCAGCTTCTTAGCTGTTCTTTGTTTGATTTCAGTAGGTATCAATCCACTGTCAACAATCTGATCCAATTGAAGGTGGCTATAAAACAAGCATGTATATGAATAATTGTTTGATAAGCCAAAGACATACAACACTACATGGAGTGACACTGTTCTGAGACAGCTCCACCAATGGAGCACCTGGCTATATCCATGTGGTCCTTCCCATCCCATTCTTCTTGCAGGTGTAACGTTGGTGAAGTTTAGTCTGACATATGTGAACAGGAATATTTTAAGGGCAATCAACATGAGATTCCAGTTCAGTGCTCATTATTTGTCTACAGCTCTACAGTTTTCTGTTTCTTCTCCAACCCTGCCTCAACAACTTGTCATTTGCAACTCACAGTTTGGAAGTTGGAGCAGTTGGCTGCTGAGACAGCTTTTTATTTTATACAGGTAAGAATATGGGGGTTGGGGGTCTGAAAACACTCAATGCGAGATTATTAGCATCCTTGTGAAAACAGTGTGGATTAAATATTTGGAACACACACACACACACAGTGGATAAATTAAGAATGAAGGGAATAAAGGTGATGTGACCATTTCTGATAAATGGTATGTTATGTTTTTTGACTGTCCCATTTACCACCAAAATATCTAGACATGAACATATGTGTTCCATATATCTATCAAATGAAGAGGTTTCCACTGACCTCTTGATGTGGCCCTCCACACCTCCCCATTAGATGATGACTATA
The DNA here is from genome assembly GCF_021461385.2 of Schistocerca piceifrons. Classification (NCBI taxonomy): domain Eukaryota; kingdom Metazoa; phylum Arthropoda; class Insecta; order Orthoptera; family Acrididae; genus Schistocerca; species Schistocerca piceifrons. The sequence goes on along the minus strand of NC_060149.1, from coordinate 175,140,430 downwards.
CCAAGGACTACCTTCCCATCTGACTCCACTGGCTAAACTGTGGTAGTGTCCAGAAGGAATCCACCAAGGTGTGTGCTGAGCTAGATAAATTGACTTGACTGTGTTTTAACATGGACGAACATTATTACCCATGCTGTTTGGAGAAACTGTCACACCGTTTTCAGACCACCAAAAGAATCTTGTGTTTGGGTGAGGTAAGGATTGCTGCCTGTCATTTACAAGCACAGATGCATGTTTGTATGGAGTTTTGAATGCCAACCAATTGCTGTTTGTATTACTGACTTTCAGGTAGCAATAGTAAAGTGTTGCAGAATAGTTTAAGAGAACATAAAGAGAGTATGGGTTGCTAAACACCATAAACCATTCTACTCCATTGTAGATCATGAGAAGCATTCCAGGAAGGTTTACATTTACTGTTATAATGAATAATGGCTGTCTAAAACTGAACAAAAGAGACATGCAGACTGTAGTGGAATATTTTACCATTTTTCAATCACATTATGTAAGATACAAAACTTTGTGCAAATATTGCTTCTCCTGCAACATGACATCAGACTTCTTACTGATTGGATGTAACATGCTATTGCCACTTACCAGTCGGCACAATAGTATTCTCTGAGGCCTTGGATAAAAGGATTCCGACCGGCAGTATCCCAGAGCAGACTCTTCAGTTAAATGACATTCTGTATAGTGGCTATTGTTGCAGATTGTGAAGATTTAAGGAAGTCCTAGTTTTCACGATAAGGTTACATTATTGTTTAAAATGAATAGTGTTTATTTTTACTGCTGTCAGTGTTGTATGGCACAGATATTAGGCTTCTTTGATTATCTCTTCAGTATGTTGAAATTTTCACAAGAATGAGTATAAATGCTGTTACTACATTATTTAATAAGCAGAATGAATTTCGGAAGGAAAAAAAAGGGAAATTAAGGAACTGTGAATAGAAAAATAAATCCTTAAGCTATAGGAAAAAGCATTGTGGAATGTTAATGGGAAGAGGAAAGATGGGGCAGGGGGGGGGGGGGGGTTGCATTTGTTTGATAAAGAAAGAGAATTATGTGGGAGAATGGTTAAGGTGCTCATAATGAGTGAGCTCTTAACTTTTGTGTTCTTATAATAAAATGACATAGAGATCAATATGTTTCTCATTTTGGAATTGTAATCTCATTGGGAGCAAGCATGTTCTGAGTATATATTATCTGTTTTCGTATTGAAAGATGGATATCAGTGCCTATACGTTATGTAGAATGTATGTCTCTGTTCTGGTGATGTATTGCCTGTAGATTAGGAGATGAAATTTAAGATTTCTCTCTGCCATAAAATAATCAGTGTAACTAAACTCAGAAGAGACTGTATTTATGTATGCATGCCTAGAACTTTTAAAGTTATTTTCAAAGAATTTTGTAAGTTTGGATTTCATGCCTTATAGAGTTGTAATAAATGGGAAAATTACTTATGAATGTTATGTCAGGTCATATCCAAGCAAAAACTGCTACTGTATGCAAACAAGATAAAATGTAGAACAAACACATTGTGCCAGTGTTTCTTTTCCCTTACCTGTTATTAGAAAAATCTTGAGAAAAATTGCCTCTTTTGCAGAGTGCATTTCTTTATTGCATGTAAAAGGGTTTTTTTTGTATGTAACAGGCATTTGTGTAGGTGTTTTGTGTGACGTGTACTTAATTCTGATGAACTCATTGCCATTAACAGGGAGTAAAGAGGGGGAACAATCTCTACAGGGAGTGAAAAGTAGCCACAATACACCGGTCTTGTGGAGCAACTGCTGGTTGTAGGTATGGCAACAGAAATCCCTGATAATATAAGTTGCGATTTTGTAGACTGAATCTGATATCATTGTAATGGGAGATGAGTAAGGAAGTCCATTGTTTCTGTTAGGTCCTGACAATTTAGCAGAGAAATATCAGTGGTGAGAAGACATAATAATAAATCACCGAAACAGCCTTGCATTTACTTTTTTCATTTAATGCATGGAAGGGTTCATGACAGATGCAGAATATTAGGTGAGTCAACTTGGAATTATTTATAATTTGTTCAGTCTGTGCTTGCTTACTCTAAACAGAAACTGACTGAAAAATAGAGAAAATATTTATTATTATTATATTCTGTTGTTGAGTGTATGCACCATGCTGCATGCTACAGCTTTCAGAGTGATAACAGTGATTAGTATTAATCCTCCTGGAAGCTGTCCCTTTGGCTCTTATCAGCTTAGTGGTGTCAGGATTTATTTCTACTAAAATTAAATTATCACATGCTACATTATTTTTTGTGGGAGAAGCCATTTACTTAAATCACAGTTTTCAACAGAAGGTACAACAGTTTTCCATGTAGGACATTAGAGAAGAAAATGCTTCAAAAGTAATAAAATGCATTTTCCTAGCTTTCTTTCATACAGCTGTGGATCATCAGTAGTATCTGTCCTTTCAGACATGCATGTAAGTTTTTCTTGCTTGTCATCACCAGTCACCACATACGTAATATTTGTAATTTATTGGTTTCATTTATGTAAATGTGTTATTGTCTGCATCATCTCAGTTGTCACAATTTTTATAAACTGTACTTTCTGCAGTTAAGTTTATTTTGAAATTCTAGAAAAAACATGTTGTCGTTAAGTACTTCATTATTATACTTACATTAAATAAAAATTAGAGATTTGTCCAAAAAATGTTTAAAAAGATACCTTGTGTGACATACATGTCATATTTAAGAAATGAAGTCATTTTTTGTTGTTCAATGTTATAGGCTCATGTTTGTGTGGAACAGACTGCAGCAGAGTTACTAGCCCATGGTATGCAGGTGCATGTTGTCGCTGACTGTACATCGTCACGGTCACAAGAAGATCGTTTCCTGGCTCTTCATGTAAGTAGCATCTATTAAAATGCCATTAAAATAGCATCATATTTGCACTTCAAGTAAATACTTTATAAATACTGAAGTGTAATTTAGGAAATCTCCCTCCCTCCCCCCCTCCTCCTCCTCCTCCTCCTCCTCCTCCTCCTCCTCCTCCCCCCCTCCCCCCCCTCCCCTCCTCCCCCCCCTCCCCCCCTCCCCCCCTCCCCCTCCCCTCCCCCCATTTGTGTGTGTGTGTGTGTGTGTGTGTGTGTGTGTGTGTGTGTGTGTGTGTGTGTGTGTTTTTGTTTGTTTGTTTGTTCTGAATTGTTTATAATCGACTACTTAGCTGTGACGTAAGCAATTTAATAATCACCATTTTAATTTTTTTGAATGATAGAAAAACAGAAAAGTGGTTTTGTTCTGAGCTCATGTCAATCTGAGTGTAAAAACAGTGTCTTGAATGATTTGACCCAGACACAAAAAGTCACTCATGTATTTTGAACTTGCCTGGTATTAGACTGCATTCTTTCCTGCCAAATGTGTTTTCTTAGATATGTAGCTTAATGCAGATGAGAAACAACATAGTTTGATATGTGCATCATGTGTGGTACTTGAGCAACCCTTTTTTTTTTTTTTTTTTTTTTTTAACCAAACTGCACAGTCACCAAAATTTGAAAGAAAATGGAGTGGGGCAAAATAGTTGTTTACTAATCCTAATCCTGTGAAAAGAATTGTGAAGAATGAAGCACTTGCCAAAGATGGACTGTGTGGAAACTTGTTTCACTACTGTGATCTTGAAACTTCCTGGCAGATTAAAACTGTGTGCCAGACCGAGAGTCGAACTCGGGACCTTTGCCTTTCGCGGGCAAGTGCTCTACCAACTGAGCTACCCAAGCACGACTCACGCCCCGTCCTCACAGCTTTACTTCAGCCAGTAGCTCGTTTGTGAGGACGGGGCGTGAATCGTGCTTGGGTAGCTCAATTGGTAGAGCACTTTCCCGCAAAAGGCAAAGGTCCCGAGTTTGACTCTCGGTCCTGCACAAAGTTTTAATCTGCCAGGAAGTTTCATATCAGCGCACACTCTGCTGCACAGTGAAAATCTTGTTCTACTGTGACCTTACAAGCATACAACAATACTGAATCTGCACACTTGTGGATCATTCTTACATGTCCAATCTGCCATTATACAGATTTTTTGTCTTCCTGAGATTGGAAGAAATAATGTATGGGCATCGTTTTAAGTCTTAGCCTGTAACTGTATATACCTACTTCAAGAGTTGCTGAATGACTTAAGTTTGTTGAGGGATGAATCTTTGCATACCACTTATATAAACACTATGGCTAAGCCATTTCTCTGCAAGATCCATTCTCTCATGTCTTCTAGTCCAGCAAGGTATGCAGGACAGCTTCTATGAGATCTGGAAAGCAGAAGAGAGACAATGGCAGAAGTGAAGCTATGAGGTCAAGTCATGAGTCGTACCTGGATAGCTCAGTTAATAAGACAATGCCTATTAAAGGAAAAGCTCCGCATTCCATTTCTTGTATGGCTCATAATCTGAAACAATTAAAAAATGTGGGAGAAAAAATACAAACAAAATTACATTGATATAATGGTGGAAGTGAAGTTGTGAGGGTGGGTTGTGAGTCGTGCTTGTGTAGCTCAGTCAATAGAGCACTTGCACGCAAAAGGCGAAGGTCTAGAGTTCGAGTCCCTGTCCAGCACACAGTTTTAATCTGCCAGGAAGTTTCAGTTACAGCATGTTGAGGTGATAGGTAGGACAAAATTTGTTGGAGTTGTTCAGAACCATAGAGATGAAGCAGATTTTTATTTGAATATTTTTCTGGCCTTTTAGCAGTAGTCTCAGTTCGTGCAAGGTATTTCATGTTAAAAAGTACATAGTGCAGTAAATCCCACTTTTACACTTTTCAAGAGACTTTAAAAATTTGTGAAAAATGCAGGAAAATGTAATATATGGGAAATAGCTTTTTAAGCAGAAGAAGTTACGTGTAGAATTCTCCACCACCCCCCCCCCCCCCCCCCTCCTGCATTTTCTTAGTTTTTGTATGATATATTTACATAATAGGCATGAAAATATTTGCCAGGGACTCATTTACTATCTAATAAAGGTCATCTGAATTTTGTACTATGTTTAGCCACTGATGTGACATTTACTAACACTTTTGTATAACAAATGCGACTAAAAATTATGTATTTTGGAGAAAGCAAACTCGGCACCCACCTTGCTGATTTATGTATTTGTGAAGTAAAGGTGCCGTATTTTTTGTAGACTGCAAATATAAATTTTGCAGTCTACAGAAAATGCGGTTCAGGTGTACACTGCATTAAAGAGCTCTCCTAAATGCATCATTTTTATTGTAACTTGTCCAGCAAAATTGACGTCAGTGGATGAACACTGTATGCTGAACATATCAAGCAGTTTGCAGTTTTGTAAGGGAAAGTGCATGAAATATTGTAAAGTGCATTAAATATGGCACTACACTATGGATCAATCTGTCACCACAGTCTTTATTTGACATTCACTGGCTTTGCAAACTTGTAACAAAGTTGTAACCTTGAAATCAACCCAGACGTCTGGCTATGGTACAGATCAGTTTGTCACAACAGCCAAGATTCCAGGGGAGGGTACCATTTCACACTTCAGCCTTTTAAGCACACGCTTAATAAAACATTAATAAGCTGTTTTATTTGTTATACTGATCTTTAATTTGAATGGTCTTACATAAATGTGACACAGTGAACAAATTGATCCAATATTATGTGTTGGACAAGGGAAAGATATGGCATCTACATCTTCAGCAGAAATATATATTTTTTATTGTCTTCATTGCTGCATTTACAACTGCAGTTGAGGGAACCCCACTGTCATCAACACTATCACTTCCTACACTGTCATCATTTTCTTGTATGTGAAGCCAATCACATCTTCCGCAGATGCACTTTCATTTGTTACAACATTGTCATCAACATGTAGGAAATCTTGCAGTGGATACTCCAACTGCAGCTTTTCTCACAGTGAAGCGAGCAGAGTTTCAGTGTCATCATTATTACTCTTAGCTGGTGTGTCAGATCCATTTCCTTTGACTGCTGTGTCAGATCCATTTCCTTCATCTGCTTGAATGACTACTGCTTTTCACAAGCAGTTGGACATGGTTGACTCCTTCACCTCTGTCCATGCCTTGGAAATATAGTGCAAAAAGGAGGCTTCCAACAAAATTATTGCCTTCTTCATAATGGCTTTCCTGCGGTAAACTTTAAAGACATGGATAATACCCAAATCCAAAGGCTGCAATTTGCTTGTGCAATTCAATTTAGGAAACTTCAACTGTGCATTAAATAAGCTTTTATTTTTTGGATGTGCAGGTCAACAATCCACAAACGAGAGAATTCTCGCAACATGGCTATGCAGTTGCTTCTCGAATAATTCCAATGTCATCCGCACTTTATTGGCACAGTAGTTTCTTGGCAGTATTTTTGTATTTTCTTAACAGCATAGTTCTCTGATTTGCCAACCACGAACAGTTTAATTTTTTCTGAGCCATCAGTGTTTGTACCTAACATTACTGTCAGGAAAACTTTATTGTGTTTCCCTGCATGGCAGTTTTTGTTTTGTAATCTGCCTTTATGCGATTCACTAAAAGTTTTTATATTTACCCTGTTTCCTTTGTCATATACGGTTTTGTACACAAGATTGTACTGCTTCTTGAACCTTTCAATCTACCCTTTAGATGTGGAGAAGTTCTCGATTCCAAGCACACTGACCACATTCAGTGCCCTTTTTGCACAACTTACCCTGTTCATGGGGTGTTCCAGGCACTTGCTGTCTGAAACAAGTTCTTTGTAATTTCTTTCAGTTCTGCATAATTAGAATAACTGGCATATTTCATGTTTTTGGAATTTGGCCCACTGGTACTTGCGCTTTCCAAAATAGTCTTTGTTTTTAATGATAGTGTCCAGCATAGACACAGGTATTCTTAAACTCTGTGTTAGTGCAACACGTGTTCTGTGATTAACTTCAACTCTTTTGAGAATTTTTACTCTCTCTTCCATCAAAAGGGTTTTCGTGTGAGCGACACTACACAGTACAAACAATTAACTTTTGGCATGGCAATTAACAAACAATAATATAAGGATACTACTTGTTGTATAGCACACAGTATTGAAAGCTAAGGTTGGTAGTAACAAGAAACAAATGAATGTTCATCAGGAGTCACACCTTCCTCCGACTTCTATTGAAGCAATTCCTCCCATCAGCTACCACACCAAGTAGAGCTTGGCAGCAACAGGAGACAAAGCACAAATTGTTCTGACTTGAACTGATTCTGACCTGCTGAGTAGAGCATCTAGGTGTCAAAAATGTTGACTGTGTAACATTTGTAAACACTACTTGAAGGTCAGTGCCATGCCAGCATCATTTTATGTCAATTACTTCAGTTATTTTCTTCATGAACATTGTTTCATAAAGAATAACTCACCAGAAAACTGCAATTATGCCAAAAATGGCTGTGAATAAACATTGTGTACACAAGAAATTTGACAGGCGTGATAAACTATTTTGTAAACATGTGGAAAGACGTTAATTCCGAGAATGTAAAAGTGGGTTATCTTTGTGTAATATTGTGGTTTGTTTTCTGTCATGCATGTGCTATTTTCTTCTTTATTCTCTCTCTCTTCAATTTAGTTATTTGCATGTTCCATCTATCATAATTGCAATCTATCACTATGATTTGAAATGAAATGAGCCAGGTTTACAATAATTCATAAAAATATTTTGCAATAAAGTAGGGAATCTTAATGAAATCTCCACTGCTATGTCAAAGTGTGTTTCTTGATTGAATTTTCAGTGGTAATAGTGAATCTACATTATTCTCATCTTTTAGTTTACACATTTTGAGCCACAAGAGATGATCGAGAAGGTAAACTTCTTTGCCAAGATCACCAATAGTAACCTTTATTCTTGATGAATGATTTTGTTAATCAGTATTACCGTCTTCAGATCCGGAAGGCATTTATACAGTGCAACTATATACAAAACAACTGTAATGTATGATATTATGATATCAGGTAAAAAAAAAAGAAAAGAAAAAGGAAGTACGGCATACCTTGACACACAGGTTATTGCAGATTTCTTAAAATATCAGTAAAATTGCTCTTTCTCATGAATTAGCAATTATGTAAGACTACAAGACAGATGAATCAGCATATCAAAATTAAAACAACTGTATACACAGTTATTCACCACATACACATCTGTCTCGTATCACCCACTTTGGAGCACATCATTGGAGCCAGGGCACTGCCAAGCTGGTAGGCAGTGACCAGTAAAGGACAGACATTGGCAATTACATCCACAGGTGCTGGAAGTTCACCCATATGTCTTCCTGCTGTACTTCCAGCATCACATGTCGAGTTCGCGGACACCCATCACTTCCCAGTACTCCCATGTGCCCTGCCTCCCATCTGTGTCAACTGCGGAGAGCACCATTCGCCTTGCTCGCCAGACTGCAGCATTCTCCAGAAAGAAAGGAAAATCATGGAGTACAAGATCCTGGACTGACTGACGTATACTGAGGCTAAGAGAAAATTTGAATGCCTGCATCCTGTGTATATGCCATCGTCTTACGCCGCCGCTTCAACAGTTCAGGCATCATCAGCTCCACCAACTCCAGTCACCTTTCAGAGCCCGAAGACTACACCTGCCCCCTTGATGCTGGGGGGCATTTCCCTCCCTGTTACTCCTGCACCACCTACTTCAAGATCTACACCTCCCCCCCCCCCTCCCCCCCCCCCCCCCCCCCCAAACCATCGGCGACGTCCATCCCCACTTCTAAGCCAGAGAAGCGTAAGTCTTCTTCAGCTTCTCTTGCTAGGAAGGGTTCCCTTGGGTCACTCCATTCCCAGGTTTCTGCTAGTGGGAAAGATGACATCCACCACTGGCTGAAGAGCCCAAAAGCAGCTGGTCATAGGGCATGGCTCATCCTCAATCCCAGAGACTGAGCCAGTGTAGTCCTCCCAGCCAGGGGGAAACCCAAGGAGCAGCAAGAGAAATCAAAAAATAAGACCTCTAACACCAAGGAAATTGCAGTGCCACCCACACCATCGCTACCTACAAGCTCTGTGTCTGAGGATGGCTTGGAGATTTTGGCATCCGCTGAAGACCTAGATCTCACCAGACCCTCAGATACAATGGTTATAGACTGCTCAGGCAATAAGATGATGGCAGCAGGTGACTCTGAGGCGTAAACTACCTCATTGAATGTTCCATGCCTTCCCAATCTCACGATGATGTCATCCTCTTGTGGAATTGCGACGATTTTTTCCACTGCCTGTCTGAGCTACGGCAACTGTTAAGCTTTACACCTGCTATCTGCATTGCCCTCCAGGAAACCTGGTTCCCGGCAATGCGGATCCCTGCCCTTCGCGGCTATGGGGATATTACAGGAGCCATAGCGACTATAATCGAGTGTGAGGTGGAGTTTGCGTTTATGTCCTAAACTCAGTCTGCAGTGAACCTGTGCCCCTTCAAAGCCCTCTTGAAGCTGTGGCTGTCAGAATAAGGACTACACAGGAAATAACTGTTTGCAATGTTTATCTTCCTCTAGATGGTGCATTACCCCTGAATATACTAGCTGCACTGATTGATCAACTCCCCAACTAAACCTTTCCTACTTTTGGGAGATTTTAATGCTCGTAACCCCTTGTGGGGTGGCACCGTGCTTACTGGCCGAGACAGCTCGACCTCTGCTTCTTAAATACTGGGGCCGCCACACATTTCAGTGTGGCTCATGGTAGTTGCTCGGCCATTGATTTATCACTTTGCATCCCAGGACTTGTCCCATCTGTCCACTGGAGAGCACATGAAGACCTGTGTGGTAGTGACCACTTCCCCATCTTCCTGTCACTGCCCCAGCGTCAGGTCTAAGGACGCCTGCCCAGATGGGCTTTAAACAAGGCGGACTGGGAAACTTTCACATCTGCTGTCACCGTTGAATCTCGCCCACATGGTAACATCGATGTGATGGTTGAGCAGATGACTGCAATAATTGTTTCTGTGGTGGAAAACCCAATCCCTCACTCTTTAGGGTGCCTGAGGCGTAAGCCAGTCCCTTAGTGGTTCCCGGAAATCGCTGAAGCAATTAAGGAATGTCAGTGAGCTCTACAGCAGCATAAGTGGCACCCTTCCCTGGAGCACCTCATAGCCTTTCCATGGCTCCATGCCCGTGTTTGCCAACTTACCAAATGACGGAAGCAGGAGTGTTTGGAGAGATACGTCTCGACCATTGGGTGCCATACGTCACCTTCCAAAGTCTGGGCAAAGATTAAACGTTTTTTTGGGTGCCAGACCCCAATAGGTGTTACCATAAATGGCTTGTTATATACTGACGCTAACTTGATTGCCGAGCACTTTGCTCGAGCCTCTGCATAGGAGAATTACCCCCCAGCCTTTCGTCTCATGCCACAGTGAATCCTGTAACACCCCATTTACAGAGTGAGAGCTCCTCAATGGCCTTGCACATTGCCCCGACACAACTCCGGTGCCTGATCGGATCCTCAGCCAGATGATTAAACATCTCTCATCTGACTACAAGCGACATCTCCTCATCATATTTAACCGGATCTGGTGCGATGGCGTCTTTCCTTCGCAGTGGCAGGAGAGCACGATCATTCTGGTGCTCAAACCCGATAAAAACCCGCTTGATGTGGATAGCTATCGGCCCATCAGCCACACCAACATTGTTTGTAAGCTGCTGGAATGTATGGTACGTCGGCGGTTGGGTTGGGTCCTGGGGTCACGTGGCCTACTGGCTCCATGTTAGGGCGGCTTCCGCCATGGTCGCTCTACCACTGATTACCTTGTGTTGCTAGAGTCTGCCATCCGAATAGCCTTTTCCAGGCGTAAACACCCAGTCGCTGTCTTCTTTGATTTATGAAAAGCGTATGACATGACCTGGTGACATCATATCCTTTCCACATTGTATGAGTGAGGTCTCCGGGCCCGCTCCCGATTTTTATCCAAAATTTCCTGTCGCTCCATACTTTTCCATGTCCAAATTGGTGCCTCCCATAATTCCATCCATATCCAGGGGAATCGAGTCCCACAGGGCTCTGTATTGAGTGTCTCTCCATTTTTAGTGTCCATTAACACTCTAGCAGCAGCTGTAGGGCCCTCCGTCTCACCTTCTCTGTATGCTGATGACTTCTGCATTTCGTACTGCTGCTCCAGTACTGGTGTTGCTGAGCATCACCTACAGGGAGCCATCCACAAGACACAGTCATGGGCTCTAGCCCATGGCTTGCAGTTTTGAGCTGCAAAGTCGTGTGTCATGCACTTCTGTCGGCATTGTTATGTTCATCTGGACACAGAACTTTACGTTCATGACGATCCACTCACTGTAGTGGAGACATATTGATTCTTAGGACTGGTTTTCGATGCCTAATTGACTTGGCTTCCTCATCTTCGTCAGCTTAAGCAGGAGTGCTGGCAGCACCTCAATGCCCTCCGTTGCCTGAGCAACCCCAATTGGGGTGCAGATCACTCTATGCTCCTGCGGCTCTACAGAGCCCTTGTCCAATCCCGAAATGACTGGGAGTCTGGTTTATGATTTGGCAGCACCGTCAGTTTTGCATTACTCGACCTTGTGCACCACTGCAGGGTTTGACTAGCGACAGGAGCTTTTAGGATGAATCTGGTGACCAGCATACTGTTGGAGGCTGGTGTCCCTCCGTTGCAAATCAGATGTGCACAACTGCTCGCCAGTTACATAGCACACATTCATAGTTTTCCTGAGCATCCGAATTACTGTCTCCTTTTCCTGCTCACAGCAGTCCATCTCCTGCATCAGTGGCCTAGGTCAGGGCTAACAATTGCAGTTCGCATGTGGTCTCTTCTCTCTGAACTGGAGTCCTCTTTACCACATCTGTTTGCGGTCCATTCACGTACACCTCCATGATGAATGCCCCGGCTGCAGCTTCGTCTGGAACTTTCACGTGGCCCTAAGGACTCTGTTAACCCAGCAGCTCTCCGCTGTCACTTCCTCTCGATTCTTGACGTCCATGGCTCAGAAGTCATTTACACCAACGTCTCGATGGCTGATGGTCGCGTTGGCTTTGCCTACGTTCACGGCAGCCGCATTGAATAACATTCCTTACCCAATGGCTGCAGCGTATTCACTCCACAGCTGGTGGCCATTTTTCGTGCACTTCAGTATCTCTGTTCATGCCCTGGGGAGTCTTTTCTTTTATGTACTGACTCCTTGAGCAGTCTGAAAACTATCGACCAGTGCTACCATCATCATCCTTTGGTAGCGTCCATCCACGAGTCCATGTATGCCCTGGAACGGCCCAGTCGTTCAGTGGTGTTCATCTGAACCCATGGACACGTCGGAATCCCAGGAAATGAATATGCCGACAGGATGGCCAAACAGGCTACATGGAAACCACTTCTGGAGATGGGCATCGCCATACCTGATTTGCGTTTGTTATTATGTCGCAAGGTTTTTCAGTTTTGGTAGACGGAATGGCAAAATCTCAGTACACACAACAAACTGTGAGCAGTTAAGGAGACAACAAATGTGTGGAAGTCCTCAATGAGAACCTCTCGCAGGGACTCCGTGGTTCTCTACTGGCTCCGCATTGGCCATGCCTGGGCGACCCGTGGCTATCTCCTGTGCTGTGAAGACCTACCTCAGTGTCAGTGTGGCACCTGGTTGATAGTGGCCCATATTCTGGTGCCCTGTCCCACTTTGACAGCCCAGGGTCGAAATCTTGGATTACCGGACTCGTTACCGCTAATTTTATCTGACAATGCCTCATTGGCTGATTTAGTCTTACGTTTTATTCATGAGAATGGATTTTGTTGTTTGATCCAAGTTTTAGCGCATGTCCGTTGTCCGTCTGTGTCCTCCACCCTAGTGCTTTTAGGGTGGAAGTTTTAATGTGTTGCAGAGTGGTTGGCTTTTCCTTTTTAATTTCGTGGTCGGCCAACCACTGTAATCTGCTTTCTTGTTTTACTCTCTTCTAACTGTTTCTTGCATCTTTCTGTTGTTTGCTTTTCCTCTTTTGTTCCTTTTAGTTTTCGTTGCCTTTCCTTCATTCTTGTGGTCTTTCCTTTCTTTCTGTTTGGTGTTATATGTTTCGTCTGTTTTATTCTCACATTTGTGGCATTGTTTTATTAGGAACAAGGGACTGATGACCTCATAGTTAGGTCCCTGTCCCCCCCTCTTTTAAACAAACCTACCTATCTACTTACCAGTAGCCTTTACTGGTCACTGCCTGCCAGTCTTGCAGTGCCCTGGCGGCAGTGATGTGCTCCCTTGTGATTGATATAAGACAGATGTGTGTGGTGAATAACTGTGTATATAGTTGTTTTAATTCTGACGTGCTGATGTATCAAGCTTCTAGTCTGTTACATGCCTGCCAATTCATGAGAAATAGCACTTTCACCGTTCTTTTAAGAAATATGAAATATTTGTTGTAATTTTTTTTCTTTTACACTGTACCTGATCATGCATATTACAATTGTTTTCTATATAGTCATATAAATGCTTTGCAGATCTGAAGGTGGTAACACTGATTACTGAAACCATTTATTGAGAGTAAAAGTTATTATTAATGATCTCGGCAAAGGAGTTTATCTTCTCTAATGTATTCTCACCTCTTTTATTGTCAAAGTTAATGTGTACTGTATCACTGTTTGCACTTCAGCTGGTGTTTATCATACTGAAACATTTTGCTTTGAGTAAATTGCGTTTTATATTTGAATGTTTGAAATTTTGTGAATGAATGTGATTTTAATTCATAAATGACTGTAAGGTTCAAATTAATGATCTTGTATTTTTCATTAAATACAACTGAATTTATTTTGGTTTCCTTTAGAGAATGAGTCAGATGGGTTGTTACATCACCACCAGTGAAACAGTTATATTCAAATTGCTTGGTGATAAGAACCACCCTAAGTTTGCTGAAATAAGGCCATTGATCAAAACTCCATCACCACCAACAGGATTGGTTAATTACTCTAAAATGTAAGCATTAAGATAATCTATATTTGCCTCAACATTTCTCTTAATAGTGTTGAGAGAAACATCTTTTGTTTCATTGAAATACACATGGTTTGTTGGATATTATTTGTTGTTAATTAAATATTTAAACTTCTTAAAATAGTTTAATTGTGTGAAAATTCTTCCTGATTGTTCATTCAATTTTTTAGGTGTAACTAATATATCTACTGAAGGGGCACTACTGCTTTTTATTAAATTCTTGTCATGTGTGGATTCCAGAAATATTTGGGTAGAGGGAAATCAGTAAAAAATTATGGAACAAGTTGATGTTCTTGTACTTGGTGAGAATACATTGATGCATGCAATTTGATTATCTGTTGTTATTTAACAAGATTGTGCTGTGATAATTGTAACATAATTGGTATCTTCAGTAAAAAACACCTAATTCAACTCATTTACAGGGAGGGTAAGGACATGATCACATAGAAGAAAAGAAAAAGCAGAAAAGGAAATGTCATTGAATTTAACTGCATTCATTATCAGTCATTCTGACTGAAATGTTAACCAGTGCTAATAAGTTATCCTTATTGCACCTACTCAATGTTTTTCCATGTCAAGTATTTCATTTCGTTTTTAACTACCACATTATAGACTTAAGTTTTGTATGAAAATATGATTTCGTAAACTCATATCAGATTGTCAATCATTCTCCTTTTTATTGTAGACAGATACAGAACATAGTTTCTGGCCACTATTTAGTAATTGTGTTATCAGATGTTGTGTAGTTTGTATGATTTTGCCACAAATATATGCAATTAAACCTGCATTAGCTATCATTATATAACTGAAGTTACAAGTGAATTCAACATAATACAAATTTTGATTATGTTGTCTTCAATATTGTCCTTTCTTAAAAAATAATTTGTATTAGTGACTTTTGTAAACAGTTTGGGGAAGCTCACAGTACAGATTAATTTCCAGTGAGAAATATACCCAATTTTCTCCATGCAATGCAGCTTGTTTTAAAAATAAACAGTGATGGTGATGGATTTAACATTGATTGTTCATGTATCTTGAAAGATACTGATTTATAATTGCAGCAGCCATAAAATGGTTTGTGTTATTTGATCAGTTAATAAGTGCAAGTAAATATTGTGTAATAATAAATTATATCATGGAATTAAGATATTACAACAGTGGTGGTATATTTTATTTTGTTCAAGTTAGTATCAGGACAAGAAAGATTAAGACAATGGAGAACGAGTAATATTATTCAATGTCTCAATGTAATTTGATGTTATTTCATAGATGTGTGGTGTATTCTCAGTGGTGCTTAAATTAAGTGTTCTACACAGTTACAAGAATAACTTTGGCTCATTGTTATATTACACACCTGCATGTGAGAAAATAATGTAAAAAATTGCATTGAAATATTAAGCTAAATTTTTTTTTTAATAATTTGATACAGAAATGTAAAATACTTGATGAAAAATAAATTTAACTTCATTTAATGGGCATTACAAAGTATACAAAGAAAAATTCCTTTTGTAGATTTCAGATATGAGACAGAGCTAAGAATAGAAATATGATTTACCAGAAGAGCATGTCATTTCAATGCTGGTTGTGTTGTTCCACATTAAAATCAGACATTACAAGGATCACAAATGAATTGGAGCATCAACATACACATTAAGAATAGAAGTTATAAAATTAGTAATGATGAAAACATCAAGCAAACATCCACATTTGCTGAGGTGGCTAAGTAACTCACAGAATGGCAAACTGATGCCGAAGGCTTTTTTTTGTTTAGATTGATATTTGTACCTCCCAAAGACAACACAAAAAATGCAAAAGGAATAATAGTTTTGTGTGTGTGTGTGTGTGTGTGTGTGTGTGTGTGTGTGTGTGTGTGTGTCTTTAAGTATGTAGAGTACCTTTTCCAATCTTTCATTTTTTGCTGGTTACCTGTTTATATGAGCAGCTTTGCTCTCAAATGATTTAAGAGTTTTGAATGTTCATTGTAAGGCTTGTTTGTATTATTTAAGTAATTAAAAAAAATTCTTCAGAAATTATTTTCTGGGATTTCCTGCCCTCTGCCATTTGCAACTAGTTACTGCTGGAATAGTCCACACCAGGGAATGAAATGATTCATATTCATGAAAAATAAACAAATAAAGCACACATAAATCTGCATATTTGTTTTAATGGAGTATTGTGTAAGTAACTATTGATGTATTATAGGTGATATGCTTCTGCACTTCGTAAGCCTGATGTCTGGCTCATCCAGCAAGCTACTGAGGAGGGCATTATATGTTAGCATGAAAAGCGAGACATGGCCTGACTTGACATTTTCCATGCATACAAAGCATTCAGAGAAATGTAAATCATGCCAAATGGTAGAAAAAGGATAGAGCACTCTGAGTACTTTACTTGCAATGGGAGTAATGGGGTTTAAATACCCATACATGTTGAATCAGAGCATGTGTGCAGTTTCTAATGATCACATCTTCAGTGAGACACAAACCATTAATTTCACTCATCATTTAGATCCCACAAAATTGTCGAATATCCCAGTCAGTATAGACTGCACAAATGTTTTGTAAACAATCTATTTTGTGCACAAATGGCAGTTGTACTGTATCCTCTGACATCATGAGAGCCTGCCAGATAAGTGTACATTATGACTTTTTCAGTGTTGATTAATGAATAATTTAGTCAAAGACTACTACATTTTTACATTTTGTATGGTGAAGAATTTAATGTTGCTCTCCAGTAGGTGCTAGTTGTCAGTGTCTGGACATGAACTGCCTCATAAACCTGTAATTTATTACACTAAGCTGTTGTACAGTGAGACACTTGAATGAATGGTGCCTAGAAAGAGAGTCCTGGTAGTATGCAATATTTCAGGAGCTTTGCCAACTGACATACAAACATCCAAGAAGTCACTGGGCAAAAACTGAATCAGTTTGCATGAACACCTTAGCCGTAATTGATAAGAGTGCAACAGTTCTGCAGTTGGGTATTATTCCTTTGTGTCATTACAAGAACATACTGCCATGAGCAGATGCTGACTGCCAAGGGATATGATGAAGTACCTGCTGGAACTGGACAAGTCTCTTTGGAATCTTCATGGCAGTCTGGAATCTCCTTATGAGGCTGCAGTGAATCTGTATGCTGCCACATCATGACCCCTCTCTCACTTCCTTATAGGGAAGCTGGAAAAATGCTGTCAGCCCATAGGATCAGAAAATACTGGCTATGGCACAGATTGGAGGGTGAGGAAGTTATTTGTGAACTGACCACAGTTGCTTGGACCTGCCCCATAGATGGCTGCATATAGAGGCTACTTCATTTCCAAGTCTGTCAATGGTTGGTCTGTGATGATGGTGGAACTCAAGTTATGTCATCAACTGGCTACAACAGGGCAGTTGGGTAGGTGGCAGATGTGTCTTAATGTTATCTGGCCCAAAAGGTCTTTTTAGGGTGAAACTGGTATGGCAGATGACTCCTATGCTACAATTGTGATGTGATGTGAGAAATGGCGATATTCTGAGGTTCAAGTTCCAGGGGTGACCTGAAAGGTTGGCCTTTGATGTCAAATGGTGCTTGTAACCTTCCACCTATTCACCAGTTTTGTAGCACTTTTACAAGTTGTGTGAAGGTAAAAATTCAACATCTCTATATAATAGGGCTTTCTGCAATGGTGGCTGGTAAAGCTGACACCCTTACTTACACCCACCTGTTTTGTTGGACAGGTCTCTGGACTCAGTGACACTGTAACCTGCAAAACCCATCTGTCTACCTTTTACTGCATGCATTCTTCCGTCATTGAAATCCTTTTGGTGACAGATTTGTATCATGGAAACCCACATTACATCTGCAGGAAGACCCACAATCCACCACGTAAAAACTAGTCCTGACCTTAACATCCTACATACCAACAAAGGCTCTACTGCTGTGGCTATGAACTACTGGAATTGCTTTACTTGGCTTAGGGCTTTCACCAGCTGTCAGACACCAGTTCCTCCTGAAATCCTTAGGTCCATTCCAGAACCCCCCCCCCCCCCCCCCCCCCTCTCTCTCTCTCTCTCTCTCTCTCTCTCTCTCTCTCTCTCTCTCTCTCTCTCTGTCTGTGTGTGTCAACACCTTCTGCCTATTACCTGGAACCAACCCTATATGAAAGCCACCAATAATTTCCTCCTCAGACTGTCCACAGTGTTGACTTGTATTTCAACAATTTTTCCGGTACCGTAATTAGATAAATATGATTTTTTACTTCCTGTATAATGTTTTATCCAATCCTAAATGGTTACTGGCATTGATCATGTTTACTTCTTTGGGTAGAGTGTTAATTATGTGTAGGCTCACAAACTTTATTGATGTATAAGAAAATATACATGGATGGCTGATGTAACTGTAATAAGATTGATGTGTGGCTGATATGGCTTTGGACTTTGTACCTCTGTATCCACAAATACACTATTGCATACCTGTGTTTCCTGTTTTAATGTAATTAGGTTGTAATATGGCAGTGTACTTTTAGCATTTTCTATGTCTTTATTATTTTCAACCTGCCTTTTTATTGTATCTAATTGGCATCTGGTGTTTTTACACTCAGCCTGTAACATCTACAAATTAGCTTTTTAATAAATGTATTGGCAGGACTACACAAGGAGAGATGTCAGAGTTTTTGCGCTCTTATAAAGATAAGTTATCTGGATTGTAATAACAGTCAGTTCAGTACAAATTACTCATTAAATACATGTATTAGTGCATTTTTAAGCATACTATTAAAGGTATCACTTTCCCTTATGTATTATTCCAGAAAACACGAAAAGATCCTAAGATCAGGTTGTAGTCATATATTTGTTTAAGTTTTGGCACACTCAACTTAGAGAATCCCATTTAATTGTTCTGTTTTTCTTTCCAACGATTAATTTGTGTATGTCCATTCATTATTAAGTTCATATTTCCAGAAAGTAGCATAAATCTTAAGTTATAATTTTATTAGATAGATAAAAAAATCTACTCACCAAGTGGTGGCAGAACACACATACACAAAAGAACGTTATGATTATGCAATCTTTCAGAGCCATTGGCTCCTTCTTCCAGCAGAAGGGTTGAAGAGGAAGGAAGAGGGCTGAAGGAAAAGGACTGCAGAGGTCTAGAGAAAGGGGTAGATTTTGGAAATTTCACCCAGAACCATAGGTCGGGAGGGGGGGGGGGGGGGCGATGACTTACCAGACAGTAAGCTGAAGCTGAAGGCTTGCATAATTATAACCTCCTTTTATGTGTGTGTTCCACCACCGCTTGGTGAATATATTTTTTATCTACCAAATTATATTATACTGTCAATAAGTGATTGTAAATCTTAAGTTGTTTGATTTAGAATCTCATGCACTAGTTGTTTATGTGCAGTTTGCATACAGTAAAGTTACATTCTGTTGTGATTATAATAATTCACAGATACTCAGTTGAGTGAGTGCTAAGTTGTTGTTGTAAGAGGAAATAAATAACTTTTTACATTATATCATACACCTGAAGTGCTTAGGACTGAATTTTGCTGCTCATAAATAACGGAGATGCATGTAGTGTAAAGTGTGTTAAGTGATTTGGTTCTATTTTTAACCATGTAATCTGCGTTACAATCCATGATAAGTGTGGATGTTGCTGTAGGACTGTCAAAGAGGGAGTGTTATGGGTAGACTGTGGGTTGGAATTTCACTGGAATGATTGTAGTGGGGAACTGAATGGGAAACTCAATGAGGTTCATCCAAGGATCTGTAGGTTTTGCAAAAAAGACTAGAGAATCACTGAGCAGGAGGCTGAGATTTGTGCCCTTCAGGAGGAATTAGATCATACGAAATTTGAACTAGATAGGTTGAAGGAGGAAAAAGATCCTGGGAACTGGGTAAGGGTAACAGGCGAAAGGGGAGCAGCCTTTCATCCATACTTGAGCTAACGGCATTGAATAAATTTGACTTATGACCTGAAGTAGGAGATCACAGTAGGGCACAACAGATTTCTAGCAAAGAAACTCAATGTAAGCTGGTACCAAAAGAGAATAGGAAGAAGAGGGCCTTGCTGCTAGGTAGTAGCCATGGGAGTGATCTAGGCCAGATGGTACGGGACAAATTAGGAAAAGGGTACCAGGTCACAAGCATTGTGAAGCCAAGTGCTTGCCATAGTCAGGTTGTAACGCCGGAAATGCATCTCCTCCTATTTCCATCTATTGTACTATAATTTTTTTTCTTTGTTTTGTTACCTCAAGATATGACATTTCTGTGTCTTTAAAATATATATATCTAAAAACAAAGATGATGAGACTTACCAAACAAAAGCGCTGGCAGGTCGATAGACACACAAACAAACACAAACATACACACAAAATTCAAGCTTTCGCAACAAACGGTTGCTGCGTCAGGAAAGAGGGAAGGAGAGGGAAAGACGAAAGGATGTGGGTTTTAAGGGAGAGGGTAAGGAGTCATTCCAATCCCGGGAGCGGAAAGACTTACCTTAGGGGGAAAAAAGGACAGGTATACACTCGCACACACACACATATCCATCCGCATATACACAGACACAAGCAGACATTTGTAAAGGCAAATTGATCGTCCAGTCATTCCGACATAAACTTTTCCGCATGTGGATGGTATACGGTATATTCCCGACATTGCAAGTGGGTCTCTTTTCTCCTTCGCCGATCTAAGACAGTCTTTGATCTTCCTTGTCAGTTTCAAAATCATCTTTACGCAATGTTTGCGCAATATACAGCCGATTCTGTCCGTCACTCCAGGATCAAAGAGCATAAGCGACATTGCAGGTTGGGGCAGGTGGAGAAATTGGCCGTGGCAGAGCACGCACTGAATGAGACCGACCACGTAATAAAATTCGCCGACACGGAAGTTCTGGCTGTAGAGAAGCACTATCACATGCACTTGTTCAGAGAAGCTGTAGAAATTACAAAAACACGCGAACAGTTTCAACAAGAAAGAGGAAAGCCTTAAGATAAACGGATCCTGGCTTCCCGTACTGCAGCGAATGACCGTCGCAGGTAGCAAGAGGAGAACCGCACCGGAAATGACCGCGGAGAAGCCCTCGGACGTTGGCGCGCCAGGTACATGTAGTCTCCGGCCGCGAGCTCGGCTCCAATTCACCACCGGCAATGGAGGGTGAAGCTTTGACAATGCCAGCCACTCGTGCTGGCGAAACGTCAGAAAAATCATTAGATGAACGTCGGCCGAAGAACCCGAGACAGAAGCCAATAGGCAGTTTGTCAACAAGTGGCCACAAAAGCCTTAACAATTTTGTAAAGGAGGAGTTGTTACATATATTAAGAGAGAACATGAGTTCAAAGACATTGGTTCAAGTATACTTTGTAGTGATCAGCACATAATAGTAAGTACATACAGAACACTTTCAGGAAACATTAACCTCTTCATAAAAAATCTGGAAGCTTTGTTGTCTCATCTCACAGTAAAAGATAAGGAAATAGTGGTTCCCAGTGACTTTAATGTGGGCTTATTTAAAAATGCTGGCAGTGAACAATTATTACAGTTAGTAACACTATCATTCAATTTAATTCTTACTGTGAACTTTGCAACTAGGGTACATATATACTCTGAGACTGATGTTGATATATTTATAGGAAAATCTAGGCAACAAAGTCATATCACAAAATCAATAGTAAATGGACTGTCTGATCATGACATGCAGCATCTTATGTTAAATGTTGAAACTTGTCAGGATAAATAATTATTAACTCTGAATACAGGAGGGTAATAAATTGGCCAAAAGTTGAGAATTTTAGGAGCTTACTCAAAGACATGAACTGGATAGATGTTTACAATACTTAACTGGTAACTGGTGAGGTGATATTTTTGTAACACAACTGGTGAGGTTGGGTTATAGATACCCAATAATTTCCATGGCCCTCATACTTCAATGGTGAAGGAGAAATGAAAAGTTTCTACATGCATTGCAAAAGTAACTTTTATTGATATCTCTGAACAACTTTTGGCAGCAGAAAATTATTTAAAATTATTTACAGTGAACAGAATAGACAATTTTTCAAATATATGCAAGTCCATAACAAATTTTGCAACATGTCACGAAATACATATATCTGCAGATTTTTTATAAACAAATAAACCAAATTTGAATATTACAGTATAAAGCAACAATGAACCTTTATAAAAGCACATTATTTTTTGACAAGTTGTTATACACACAAGAATTGGCAAGCCATTACTCTACGCAATCTCGGCATACAGGAATCGTGCAGGCTCCGCAAATCGGTACGTTGCAGCTTTTACAGACCTTTTTCGTTTTTCTGTCGGAGTCTGGTGGGCACTTCTTACACTTCACTTGTTTGCCCAAGTCTCGTCTGGCTTCACATGGAACTGGTGTCTTCAGAATTCTGCTGATGTTTAGCCGCAATTCACGGGGCAAATGGTCATTTTGAAGTCGACGATTGAGATGAGGGTCTACAAGTTGCTTGGCAAGATTTTTGATGTATTCCAATCTGGTTAGCTCTGGATTCCCTGGGAATCCACGCTAGATAACATAGACATTCACTTGGCTAATGTTCATTATAGTGAAAAATATGGCTAATGCCCATCGCCTTGTGCATCGACTTTTGAGTATACTGTGCATTTCTCATCTAAGACGTCGACCCCACCTTTTGTGTTGTTATAAAAGGCAATGATTTCTGGTTTCTGGATCAGTTGACTGGGTATGGTGCGTTGATGATACAAGTAGGATGGCCTTGCCTTTCTTTGGCACATAAGAGAGTAGTGTTGTCTCCTTTGTGAAACCATAGAGAGCTTCTCCTACTTCTCTTTCCTTGGCAGGTAAAAATTATTTCGGTATTTCTTGTTTATTTTTTTGCAGCGTTCCTACGTATGTCAAGCCCCTTTTATGTAGTTCCTGTATGAGGGCAATGGACGAAAACCAATTATCTGCTGTGATATTGCGGTTACTTCCGATAATGGGTTTGGTCAATTGCAACTCTGCTTGAGTTGGCTTGGAAAATTTCTTCTCCTCATCAGTGAATGTTCTGCCATCACTATCCTTTCCGGAGTAAATGTAGGCGTTTAGAAAGTAGTGGGTTTTTGCATCTGCCAAAGCCATTATTTTGAGTCCATATTTTCTAGGTTTGCTGGTGATATACATTTTAAAGTGGCATCGACCACAAAAGTCCACCAACATTTCGTCAATGCAAGCGTACATTCCAATTGAGTAACTAGCCATACAGTTTTTCATAAACTCTTGGAAAACTCATTTTATAAGAGCTGTTGCATCACATTTTTTCCTCACATCTCTGTCTGAGGCGTCATCAAAACGTATACTGAGCAGTAACACCAAGACCCTTTTCAGTGACATTGTACAACGAAAAATATCACAACCAGTACCGTCGGTTGCAAACATAGCTTGAAGATCTTCATTATTAGATTTGAAGATGGCTGTGAACATGAGAATCCCCAAAAAAGCCTTGAACTCGATCAGATCCAAGTCTTTGTAGTCAGTTCTTGTATCATCAGACAACTTTTCCCTCATGAGGCTCAATTTTTTATTGGTTTGCAGAATTATTTCATTCATTATTGTCTCACTAAAAAGTAGTGTCCAAGCAGTCTGGGGTCTACAAATCTGACCAAAGACTTTAGCAGGGCCAATTATTCCTGGTAAATGTGAAACGATATTATGTTTCCTTGTGTGAACATTTGAAGCTGGAGGTTTTTTGGACCATATGAAATGGTTCTTCCCATAATACTTCTTTCGCTTGTATTGACAATTCTGCCTTTTTGAAAGGGGTTAATTTTCAGCTGATGATGATGTGTCTGTTTCAAAGGAATGTGGTGGTTGTAATGAAATTGGTGATGATCCAGGAACTGTTGTTGTTGTTGTGGTGGTCTTCAGTCCTGAGACTGGTTTGATGCAGCTCTCCATGCTACTCTATCCTGTGCAAGCTTCTTCATCTTCCAGTACCTGCTGCAGCCTACATCCTTCTGAATCTGCTTAGTGTCTTCATCTCTTGGTCTCCCTCTACGATTTTTACTCTCCACGCTGCCCTCCAGTACTAAATTGGTGATCCCTTGATGCCTCAGAACATGTCCTACCAACCGATCCCTTCTTCTAGTCAAGTTGTGCCACAAACTCCTCTTCTCCCTAATTCTATTCAATAGCTCCTCATTAGTTATGTGATCTACCATCTAATCTTCAGCATTCTTCTGTAGCACCACATTTCGAAAGCTTCTATTCTCTTCTTGTCCAAACTATTTATCGTCCATGTTTCACTTCCATACATGGCTACACTCCATACAAATACTTTCAGAAATGACCTCCTGACACTTAAATCAATACTCGATGTTAACAAATTTCTCTTCTTCAGAAACGCTTTCCTTGCCATTGCCAGTCTCTCTACTTTGACCATCATCAGTTATTTTGCTCCCCAAATAGCAAAACTCCTTTACTACTTTAAGTGTCTCATTTCCTAATCTAATTCCGTCAGCATCACCCAACTTAATTCGACTAGATTCCGTTATCCTCGTTTTACTTTTGTTGATGTTCATCTTATACCCTCCATTCCATTCAACTGCTCTTCCAACAAATCCTTTGCTGTCTCTGACAGGATTACAATGTCATCGGCGAACCTCAAAGTTTTTATTTCTTCTCCATGGATTTTAATACCTACTCCGAACTTTTCTTTTGTTCCCTTTACTGCTTGCTCAATATACAGATTGAATAGCATCGGGGAGAGGCTATAACCCTGTCTCACTCCCTTCCCAACCACTGCTTCTCTTCCATGTCCCTCAACTCTTATAACTGCCATCTGCTTTCTGTACAAATTGTAAATAGCCTTTCGCTCCCTGTATTTTACCCCTGCCACCTTCAGAATTCGAAAGAGAGTATACCAGTCAACATTGTCAAAAGCTTTCTCTAAGTCTACAAATGCTAGAAACGTAGGTTTGCCTTTCCTTAATCTTTCTTCTAAGATAAGTTGTAGGGCCAGGCCAGGCCAGGAACTGTAGCATTAGGTATACCATGCACTTCATTCTCAGCTTCACATGCTCTGATTCGGTTTCATGGGCACTCTCGAAACCTTGTTCTATAACATTTTCATCCCCACTACATTCACTCTCAGACTCATCCAGTATAGATCTCGCCCAGTCACCAAATCCAGGATGACTAGGTTTCATAGATGACCTTCTAGATGGCATGTCAGCTGAAAATCGGAAAACGAGAAAATCTCAGGGTAACTAACGTGGTTATCAATAAGCAGAATTTCTAGTAATAACGAATCAAATAAACTCACTGCTTTGATGAGAACTGCATCCAGGATTATTAGTTATCACAGGAAACCTGCTAGATGCCATACTACCTATAAAATAGAATACGAGAATATTCCAAAAAAAGTTCCGTAACTGGTGAGGTTGGGTTAAAAATACCCAGTAACTTTCAAAAATTGCATATAAAATCAAACAACTCACCGCTCTGTTGAGTACCGTGCTTCAGGCCGACTTGCAAAAAACTGACTTGAAGGTATAGGAACCAACAATGATGTATTCACAACAATCTGGTAATAATGGGGCATCAAAGATTTAGCTGGGTATCTCACACCCAACATCACCAGTTACGGGTTGAGACTCAAATGGAAAATACAAAGCATTACTCATTTGGAAATTGATTTGCCCTAAAGGTAACTCAAATCAAACAGAAGTTTAAAAATAATCCCTGGATTACACAAGCAATAAAGATATCATGTGGGACAAAAAGCAGACTGTATTTACTATCTAGGAACAGCTCTGATGTTCGCATTGTAATGCATTACAAAGAATAGTTTATTATCTGAAAAAGATAATTACATCAAGCAGTAAAATAAAAACTTTATGGGATATAGTGAAGACAGAGACAGGTAGGGCCAAAATGGAAGAGCAACAGATAGCTCTAAAAATAAATGAGACGTTGGTAATAAGTGTTGCAAATCTCTTAAACAAGTACCTTGTTTTTATTACTGGCAGACTGGGGTTATCGGGTACAGCAAACAGTGCAAAGGAATATCAGAGAACAGTCTTTACAAATAACTTAATTAAAATGGAAATGACACTCATGTCACCCAGAGAAGTTACATCCATCACAAAATCCTTAAAATCTAAGTATTCTAGTGGTTATGATAACATATCAATGAAGTTAATCAAAGATTGCTCATGCGAGTTGAGTTCTGCCTTAAGTTATTTGTATAATCAATCTCTTATCAGCAGAACATTTCCAGACTGGCTCAAAACTGCTGAAGATAAGCATCTTTAGAAGAAGGGGGATAAAGAGATACCATCAAACTATCTACCAATTTTACTCTTGCCAGCTTTTTCGAAAATATTCAGAAATATTGTGTTCAAGGATCTCCTTAATCATCTGACTGCAAATAATATATTGTCCAAGTCACAGTTTGGGTTTCTTAAGTGCTGTGATGTAGAGAAAGCTATTTACACACACAGTGAGAATGCATAGGGGCTACTGGCATTTTCTGTGACCTGTCAAAAGCCTTTGACTCTGTGAATCACAGCATTCTCTTAAGTAAGGTTAGAATATTATGGTGTCACTCTGGAAGTGCTGTGAAATGGTTTGATCCTTATCTGACTAACAGGAAACAAAGGGCATTGTTCTGAAATACCTGTGGGAGGGTCCATTTTGGGTCCATTGCTTTTTCTTGTGTATATTAATTGCCTCTCACCTGTTAAATTGCCAGATGCTAAGTTTGTTTCATTTGCACACGATACATACACTGCAGTAATTAGCAAGTCAAGTGCAGAGGTAGAAATGGCTACTAATGAAATTTTCACTGACATTAGTAAATAATTAAAGCTAATTCCCTGTCATTTAACTTTGAAAAGACCCACTATATGCGGTTCAGAACTCATAAGAGACTTCCTTCCAGCTTGTGTATAGCATATAAAGACATGCAGATCCAAGAGGGTGACAGTGTTAAATTTCTGGTATTACAGCTTGATAATCAATGCAGTTGGGAAGGGCATACTGCATAATTGCTGAAGCACCTAAACAAGTCTGTATTTTCAGCACAAATGGTGTCAGATGTCGGAGATACAAATATAAAAGGATTGCATATTTTGCGTACTTTCATTCTACACTGAAGTGCCAAAGAAACTGGTATAGGCATGCATATTCAAATAAATATGTGTAAACAGGCAGAATATGGTGCTGCAGTTGGCAACCCCTATAATAAGACAACAAGTGTCTGGCGTAGTTGTTAGATCAGTTACTGCTACTATAATGGCAGGTTATGAAGATTAAAGTGAGTTTGAATATGGTATTGTAGAGGGCGCATGAGTGATACCTCCGAGGTAGCGATGAAGTGGGGATTTTCCCTTACGACCATTTCACGAGTGCACCATATATCAGGAATCCAGTAAAACGTCAAATCTCGACATCGCTGTGGCCGAAAAAAGATCCTCCAAAAAGTGGACCAATGACAACTGAAGAGAATCTTTCAGCGTGACAGAAATGAAACTGTTCTGCAAATTTCTGCAGATTTCAATGTTGGGCCATCAACAAGTGTCAGCTTGCTAACCATTCAATGAAACATCATCAGTATGGGCTTTCAGAGCTGAAAGCACACTTGCTTACCCTTGATGACTGCACGATGCAAAGCTTTACACCTTGCCTGGGCCCGTCAACATTGACATTGGACTGCTGATGACTGGAAACATGTTGCCCACTCGGATGAGTCTCGTTCCAAATTGTATCAAACAGATGGACATGTATGGGTATGAAGACAACCTCATGAATCCTTGGACATTGCATGTGAGCAGGGGTCTGTTCAAGATGGTGACGGCTCTGTAATGGTGTGGGGT
Source organism: Schistocerca piceifrons (assembly GCF_021461385.2). Taxonomy (NCBI): domain Eukaryota; kingdom Metazoa; phylum Arthropoda; class Insecta; order Orthoptera; family Acrididae; genus Schistocerca; species Schistocerca piceifrons. Next base: position 175,112,692 of record NC_060149.1, on the reverse strand, counting down.
GTGTGCAGTTGGAGTGATGTGGGACCCCTGATACATCTAGATATGACTCTGACAGGTGACACGTACATAAGCATCCTGTCTGGTCACTTGCATCCATTCATGTCCAGTGTGCATTCTGACAGACTTGCAACAGGACATTGCGACACCCCACACATCCAGAATTGCTACAGAGTGGTTCCAGGAACACTCTTCTGAGTTTAAACACTTCTGCTGGCCAACAAACTCTCCAGACATGAACCCCCTGCGGGTTCGGAGGTAAGAATAGGCCCGCGGTATTCCTGCCTGTCATAAGAGGCGGCTAAAAGGAGTCTCAAACGTTTCGGCCCATATGTGATGGTCCCTTCTTGGGTTTGACCACCATATTTCAAAATTATTCTGAAGAACGAGCCAATTGGGGAAGGGCACCTTACTTGGTGCATTGTGTCCATCGTGCTTTGAGACCTTTAGCCATCTTATTCGTCATTGTATTGCAGTCCTGCTCGCTCTCCACCTCTTGAGAGAGGATACATTCCTGGGTGCGATTTCCGCGATGCACTCTGCAGTGTTGCTTTCTGCGCTGAAGACGACCCTGTACCACTTGGCACCTAATATTCAGCATGGTAGCCATTCCGTTGCGGTGGGACTACCATGTATCGTGTTGGTTGTAGCCCTCTGACAACACAGGGATTGCTCTACTGATGCCTGCGCCGTTAACTCCCCATGTATGCCAGGGAGTAGATGCCTATCTCCCTGGGGCATCAGGACTCCCAGCAGTGGCCATGCTGCCAGGTGGCCCTTGCTGTGGCTGGGTGGCACCTGTGGGGAGGGCCCTTGGTCGGAGTAGGTGGCATCAGGGTGGATGACACGCATTGAAGCGTGGCACATCTTCTCTTACTGGTGGCCAACCACCAGCAGTCTCTAAGCGTTCGAGGGCTCACTTTAATGCAAACATGTATGACCCCAAATCGTTCCCCTCCCCATGGGAGGAACGAAAGATTATGAATGACAGCGAGACGTATTCACCCCGCTATCTAGTCTGAACGAGAGCTGATGGGGAATCCTTTGTGTCTATGAAGCCTCAGTTCTTCGTAGAGCATTTAGAGGACAAGTTTGGGGAGATGGAGGTCGTGCCAAAATGCGGTCTGTGTCAGTCTTGATAAAAACAGCATCCTCTGCCCAGTCACGGGCATTACTCACTTGTAAGAAGCTGGGGGATGCTTCTGTTACTATTATACCCCATAAAGGCTTAAATATGGTCCAGGGCATTATCTTCCACAGGGACCTTCGTTTACAGTCCGATGACAAGCTGCGCACCAACTTAGAGTGACGAGGTGTCCATTTCGTCCGGCACATCCACCGGGGTCCGAGGGATAATCCGGTTGCCACCGGTGCCTTCATCTTAGCCTTCGAGGGTGACATGTTACCCGAGAAGGTGAAGGTGATGGTCTACTGCTGTGATGTCAAACCATATATCCCTCTCCCAATGCAGTGCTTCCAGTGTTGGAAGTTCGGCCATATGTTTTCCTGTTGTGCTTCCAGCCTCATATGTCGCGATTGTGGTCGTCCATCCCATCAATATATTCCTTGTGCCCCGCCTCCCATCTGTGTCAACTGCGGAGAGCACCATCCCCCTTTCTCGCTGGACTGTAAGATTCTACAGAAGGAACAGAAAATAATGGAATACAAGACCCTGGACCGACTGACCTACACTGAGGCTAAACAGAAGTTTGAATGGCTTCATCTCGTGCGCATGACGTCATCTTATGCTGCCACTGTCACTCCTGTTACAGCTCCATCTGTTGCACCACATACAGTCAGTTCTGAGAGCCGAAGGACCACACCTTCCCCTCTTGATGGTGGGGGGCACTTCCCTCCCTGTTGCTCCCGCACCACTTACCTTGGGAGCAGCAATGCCCCTCCCCAACCATCGGGGACACCAGTCCCCACTTCTAAGCCAGAGAAGCGTAAGTCTTCTTCGGCTTCTCTCATTAGGAAGGGATCCCTTGGGTCACTCCCTTCCCAGGTTCCTACCAGTGGCAAACCAGACACCCGCCAAGGGCTGAAGAAGCCCCAGGTAGCTGGTTGTAGGGTTTTGCGGTCCTCTTCAGTCCCGGAGACTGAATCAAAGAAGCCCTCCCAGTAAGGGCAACCAAAGAAACAGCGTGAGAAATCGATATCAGAGACCCTTAAGACCAAGGAAATTATGGTGGCACCCACTCCACTGCTACCTACAAGCTCTGCGTCTGAGGATGTGGTGGAAATTCTGGTGTCCACTGAGGACCTAGATCTCTCCGGTCCCTCAGACATGGCGGATGTCACTCCCATCGGTATTCAATCAGTGACAGCAGGTGACCCAGCGTTGTAACCTGCCTCCTCGGTCCCTTCACGCCTTTCCCGGCCATGGACAATGTCATCCTCCAGTGGAACTGCAGCGGTTTTTTCCACCATCTTGCTGAGCTCTGACAACTTCTCAGCCTTCACCCTTTCCTCTGCATTGATCTTCAGGAAACTTGGTTTCCGATGGTGCGAACCCCTGTTCTCTGTGGCTATCAGGGTTATTATAAGTACTGGGCAGCTTATGATAGGGTATCTGGTGGCATTTGCATCTACAACCTTCATTCTCTTTACAGCAAGTCTGTCCCTCTAGAAATGTCTTTAGAGGCTGTCGTTGTTCGGGTGTGTACGCCTCAGGCTGTTAGTGTCTGCAGTCTCTATCTTCCACTGGATGGTGATGTCTCGCAGCCTGTCCTGGCTGCGCTGATAGCCCAATTGCCACCACCTTTTCTGTTACTGGGCGACTTCAATGCCCATAACACTCTGTGGGGTGGATCAGTGGCAACAGGCCGAGGCAGCATCATTGAGAAAGTATTGGCACAGCTCGACCTTTCCCTTTCAAATACTGGTGCCTTCACAGATTCCAGTGTGGCGCATGGCACATTACTCAGCCATCGACCTTTTGATTTGCAGCCCTAGCCTATTACCATCTGTCCAATGGAGTGTGCATGACGACTTGTGTGATAGCGACCACTTTCCAATCTTTCTGTCACTGCCACAGCATCACTCTTCTGGGTGCTCCTGCAGATGGGCTATGAATAAGGCTGACTGGGACTTGTTCACCTCCATTGCCACTATTGAGCCTCTTTCCAATGACACCATTGATGCAGTGGTTCACTCGGTCACCCCTGGCATCATTACTGCCACAGAATCTGCCATTCCCTGTTCTTCTGGGTCCCCTCAGTGGAGGACTGTGGCTTGGTGGTCGCCCGAGATCACTGAGGCAATTAATGATCACAGGCGGGCACTCCAGCGTTACTAGCGGCATCCCGCATTGGCACACCTCATCGCCTTTAAACGGAACCGTGCGCGAGCCTGCCGCCTCATTCGCCAACACAAGCAGGAGTGCTGGGAAAGGTATGTCTACACCATTGGCCTCCATACCTCTCCATCACAGGTTTGGGCCAAGAGTAGGTGACTGTATGGCTATCGGACCCCCATCAGTGTACCTGCGCTTTCACTGAATGGGGCAGTCTGTACTGACTCCGACACAATTGCAAACTGCTTAGCGACAGTTGCAAACTGCTTAGCGGAGCATTTTGCTCAGAGTTCCGCTTCTGTGAATTACCCACTGGCCTTCCGCTCCCTGAAAGAGCGGTTGGAATGTCGGAGCCTATCATTTCACATGTGTCACCCTGAATCGTACAATGCTCTGTTCAGTAAGTGAGAATTCCAAAGTGCCCTAGCCACTTGCCATAATACGGGTCCCGGGCCACATCGCATCCACTGTCAGATGCTCAAACACCTCTCGGTGGACTGCCAGCGCCGCCTCCTAGAGCTTTTCAACTGTATCTGGGTTGAGGGTGAGTTCCCGTCGCAATGGCGGGAAAGCATTGTAATCCCCGTGTTGAAACCTGGCAAGAATGCACTGGACGTGGACAGCTACCGCCCATTAGCCTCACCAATGTTCTTTGCAAGTTGCTCGAATGCATGGTGAGCCGGAGGTTGATTTGGCTACTTGAGTCTTGGGGCCTTCTGGCTCCATCTCAGGGTGGGTTCCATAAGGGCCGCTCTGCCGCCGATAATCTGGTGTGCCTGGAGTCTGCCATCCATATGGCCTTTGCCTGCTGTCAGCATCTGGTCGCCATCTTTTTTGACATGTGGAAGGCATATGATATGACATGGCGACATCACATCCTCGCTACACTTCATGGTTGGGGTCTTCAGGGTCTGCTCCCGATTTTCATACAAAATTTTCTGTTGCTTTGTTCCTTCCGCATGCAAGTTGCGGCCTCCCATAGTTCCTCCCAAATTCAGGAGAATAGGGTACCGCAAGTATCTGTCTTAAGTGTCTGCGTCTTTTTAATTGCAATTAATGGGCTCGCTGCGGCGGTGGGAACGTCTGTCTCAGCTTTCTTGTATGCTGACGACTTCTGCCTATACTTTAGCTCCACTGGCATTGCAGCTGCTGAATGGCAGGTGCAGGGTGCTATCCGCAAGGCACAGTCTTGGGCTGTAGTGCATGGCTTCCAGTTTTCAGCTGCCAAGGCTTGCATTATGCATTTCTGCCGGTGTCGCACTGTTCACCCTGAGCCACGGCTTTAACTTAATGGTGAACCTCTTGCTGTGCTGGAAACGGATTGGTTTTTGATTCCTGGTTGACTTGGCTCCCTCATATTCGGCAGCTTAAACAGACGTGCTGGCGGCATCTTAACGCTCTTCGTTGCTTGAGTCACACCAGCTGGGGTGCTGATCGGTCTACCCTTCTATGGCTGTACCAGGCGTTAATTCAATCCCGTCTAGATTATGAGAGCCTGGCTTACGGTTTGGCATCACCTTCTGCATTGCAGTTGCTTGACCCATCCTTCACAGCGGGATCCGACTCGCCACTGGAGCTTGCCGGACAAGCCCTGTCAAAAGCACACTTGTGGAGGCAGGTGTCCCTCCATTGCAGTTCCGGCACCAACGATTACTGGCCGCTAATGCTACACATGTTTGTAGCTTGCCCAGGCATCCCAATTATCGTCTCCTGTTCCCTCAGTCAGTTGTCCATCTTCGGGAATGGCGGTCCCGGTCAGGGTGTACGATCGTGGTTCGTGTCAGAGCTTTCTCTCTGGGCTTGAGGTTTTCCCTGTTCCACCTCTTTTCCGGGCCCCTCTGCATATACCCCCGTCGTGTGTGCCCCGCCCATGCCTTCAGCTCGATTTGGCTCAGGGCCCGAAGGACTCAGTCCCTCCTGAGGCCCTCTGCCGCCGCTTTCTTTCAATCCTTGCCACGTTTCAAGGCTCTGACATTGTCTATACAGACGGTTCGATGGTTGCTGGTTGTGTTGGTTATGCTCTTACTCTAGGGGATCATTATGAATAACACTCTTTACCGCGTGGCTGCAGTGTTTTCACTGCCGAGCTGGCTGCCATCTCTCACACCCTAGAGTATATCCGCTCCTGCTCAGGTGAGTCTTTCGTTATCTGTAGTGACTCCCTGAGCGGTTTACAAGCTATTGACCAGTGTTTCACTCGTTATCATCTGGTGATGTCTATCCAGGAGACCCTCCATACTCTTGCCCATTGCGGCTGCTCTGTGGTCTTTGTGTGGACCCCAGGTCATGTTGGCATCCTGGGAAATGAACGTGTTGACACGTTGGGCGAGCAGGCTGTCGGTGCACCTGCCTTGGAGATTGGCCTATCGGAGAGTGACCTCAGGTCAGTTTTGTTGCAGAAGGTACTTTGCACCTGGCTCACCCTTCCTTCACCCAACAAACTTTGGGCCATTAAGGAGGCTACAGGTGTGTGGCACTCCTCCTTGCGGGTCTCTCGCAAGGACACTGTTGTCCTCTGCCGGCTGTGCATTGGCCACACCTGGATAAGACACAGCTATTTATTGTGCTGCAAGGAGCCACCTTAATGTCGCTGCGGGTCAGCTTTGATGGTGGTCCACATCTTGTTGGACTGCTCACTTTTAACTCCGCTCAGGCAAACATTTTGCGCTGCCTGATATGCTTCCTGCACTTTTATCAGATGACGTTGCGATGGAAGATTTAGTTTTGAGTTTTATTCATGCAGGGGGTTTTTATCGCTTGATCTAATGTTGGTACTTTTTTTGTGTTGAGTCTGGCCTTTGGCCTACGATTTTAAAGTGGGGTTTTTAGTGTGTTTCTTGGTGGTTGGCTTTTCATTTTTTGTTTCTATGGTCGGCCAACCACTGTCACACTAGATGTGATTTTAATTCATTTTTTCTGGTCTCTGTCTGTGTCTTTCTTGTCCTGTGTTGTGTCTTGTCATCTCCATTGTTTCTTCTTATTCTTTGTGGGTGTTTCAAGTCCGTGGAAAAAGCGAGCGATGGCCCTAGTAGTCTGGTCCCTTCAATCCCACAAACCAACCAGTCTCCAGACATGAACCTTATTTATCATCTCTGGGATGTGTTGCAAGGGGCTGTGCAGAAGAGATCTTCACCCCCTCGTACTCTTTCAGATTTATGAACAGCCCAGCAGGATTCATGGTGTCAATTCCCTCCAGCACTACTTCAGACATTAGTCCAGTCCATGATGTGTAATGTTGTGGCACTTCTGTGTGCTCGTGGCAGGCCTACATGATGTTAGGCAGGTGTACCAGTTTCTTTGGCTCTTTGGTGTGTTATGTCATATGGGATCGTATTCTGGGGTAACTTGTCAAACTGAGAAAATGCTTTTACTGTGCAATAGCATGCAATAAGACTCATGTCTGATGTAAATTCAAGAACATCATATAGAAACCTGTTTAAGGAAATGGTTATTCTAACCACTGCTGCTCAGTATATTTATTCCTTAATTGAATTGAAAGTCCACTGGACCTGACGGGATACCAATTCGATTCTACACAGAGTACGCGAAAGAACTTGCCCCCCTTCTAACAGCCGTGTACCGCAAGTCTCTAGAGGAACGGAGGGTTCCAAATGATTGGAAAAGAGCACAGATAGTCCCAGTCTTCAAGAAGGGTCATCGAGCAGATGCGCAAAACTATAGACCTATATCTCTTACGCCGATCTCTTGTAGAATTTTAGAACATGTTTTTTGCTCGCGTATCATGTCATTTCTGGAAACCCAGAATCTACTATGTAGGAATCAACATGGATTCCGGAAACAGCGATCGTGTGAGACCCAACTCGCCTTATTTGTTCATGAGACCCAGAAAATATTAGATACAGGCTCCCAGGTAGATGCTATTTTTCTTGACTTCCAGAAGGCGTTCGATACAGTTCCGCACTGTCGCCTGATAAACAAAGTAAGAGCCTACGGAATATCAGACCAGCTGTGTGGCTGGATTGAAGAGTTTTTAGCAAACAGAACACAGCATGTTGTTATCAATGGAGAGACGTCTACAGACGTTAAAGTAACCTCTGGCGTGCCACAGGGGAGTGTTATGGGACCATTGCTTTTCACAATATATATAAATGACTTAATAGATAGTGTCGGAAGTTCCATGCGGCTTTTCGCGGATGATGCTGTAGTATACAGAGAAGTTGCAGCATTAGAAAATTGTAGCGAAATGCAGGAAGATCTGCAGCGGATAGGCACTTGGTGCAGGGAGTGGCAACTGACCCTTAACATAGACAAATGTAATGTATTGCGAATACATAGAAAGAAGGATCCTTTATTGTATGATTATATGATAGCGGAACAAACACTGGTTGCAGTTACTTCTGTAAAATATGTGGGAGTATGCGTGCGGAACGATTTGAAGTGGAATGATCATATAAAATTAATTGTTGGTAAGGCGGGTACCAGGTTGAGATTCATTGGGAGAGTGCTTAGAAAATGTAGTCCATCTTCAAAGGAGGTGGCTTGCAAAACACTCGTTCAACCTATACTTGAGTATTGCTCATCAGTGTGGGATCCGTACCAGATCGGTCTGACGGAGGAGATAGAGAAGATCCAAAGAAGAGCGGCGTGTTTCGTCACAGGATTATTTGGTAACCGTGATAGCGTTACAGAGATGTTTAATAAACTCAAGTGGCAAACTCTGCAAGAGAGGCGCTCTGCATCGCGGTGTAGCTTGCTCGCCAGGTTTCGAGAGGGTGCGTTTCTGGATGAGTTATCGAATATATTGCTTCCCCCTACTTATACCTCCCAAGGAGATCACGAATGTAAAATTAGAGAGATTAGAGCGCGCATGGAGGCTTTCAGACAGTCGTTCTTCCTGCGAACCATACGGGACTGGAACAGGAAAGGGAGGTAATGACAGTGGCACGTAAAGTGCCCTCCGCCACACACCGTTGGGTGGCTTGCGGAGTATCAATGTAGATGTAGATGTAGATGTAGAAGTAAGATACCTCTATTTCCAAACAATAGCTCAACACATAGTATCAGTACTTGTAATAAGAACAGTCTACATAAAGACCTAAAATCACTTACTGTGTTCTAAAATGGGGGCCGATATTGAGGAACACACATTTTCAATAAATTACTAACAACCATTAAAACCTGGTTTCAGATAAAGCACAGTTTAAACAGAGTTTGAAAGACTTTTTGATAGGCAACTCCTTCTACTCTATAGATGAATATCTTAAGAGGGACTGTTATGCCAACATAACTAAAAACATCTGTTAGATTTCAGTTTTGACAGCATTTGGTTACAACACTCAAGATTAGGTATTTTGTGTATGATAAATTTATTAAAAGTGTGTAATTATGTTTCATTCTTACAGTGTATTACTTCTGTGAATATTAGCAGTTCAAGTGCACTGTAATGTGCTCACATATTTTGACAATCTTCTAACAAATGCTCAAGGAAGGGAGTACTATATTCAAATTTTCTATATTTTTTTATGTTGTACTTTCTGCATCCACAAGAATCATCTCATTTTTGAGTCTGTTAAAAAAAAAAAAAACTGAATCTTATCTAATCTCTAAAAAAGTGTGTGCATTATTAATACTGAAAAATAGTTCACTTTTAATTGTAACTGTATGTAGATCCCCACAGGGAAATTTTGAACTGTTTATGAGGAATCTGGATTCCTTACTGTGCTGTGTCAGACAGCAACAAGCAGTTAATCGTCTGTGGTGACTTCAGTGTAGATTTTCTAAAGGATTCTGAGGAGACAGTTGTGAAAACGTGGACACCGGCGGTGGAGAAGTAGGAGACAGCCGGGCAGATGGAGGACATGAGGGTGGTGGAGGCACACCGGGTGTTCAGCCAACCACATGAGGCCATAGCTAGTCGATGTGTCATGATGGCCTCCCCTCAGCCATGAAGATGATGGAGAGGCATCGGCCATGGGTAATCTTGATTACCACTGGCACCCATTTCAGCCGACGGCTAAACTCGTGAGCCCAAACAGTTATGCCAAGCCGGAAGGACTGTGATGCTAGTGCTGGCAGATGGCCGGGTGTCGGCAGAAGCAGATGTAACAGTGTCCACAGCTGACGACTGTGCAACAAGTCTGCCAGACTCCTATTGCCAACAGGGGTGAACTACAAGATCTAAGGAACCAGTCAAGAGCTATTTCTGGTGACACATCCTAAACATATTTTTTCATCTGAGTCTTAAATGTTCATACTTGTCGTTCTGTTTCCCCCTTCAATTGAAGGTGGAAAGGAGGAGCTGTGACATGGTGAACACCACTTTTTTGACCAAAATCTTCATATTCCTAGGATATGAACTGACGGCTGTTGTCAGTAAGTAATGTAAATGGAAGTCCTTCCCTTGCAAAAATTTTTGACAAAGTGGAAATTGTTGCCTCCACAGAACCAGACAGACAACACATGACATATGGAAACTTAGAATAACCTTCAGGTACAGGAAGCCAATAGACATTCAAAAACATTCCTGCAAAATCTACCTGAATTTGTTCATAAGGCTGCTGTGGATCCGACCATTATGACAAAGAAGCACAGGGAGCTGCCTGACGTGCGGCACACTGTCGGTAGAATGCAACAACTCACGCTATTTCCCTATCAATGCCTGGCCAAAAAAACATGTCTGCATGCTAACACTTTTGTACACGACATACCCCAGTGGTTCACATGTAATAAACGCATAACCTCATGCCAAATGGCGAACGGGACTACAACCCAAGGAGCGGTGCTCTCTGTAGCTAACAGCAGCACTCTGTGCCAAACAGAAAGATGATTTTGTAGTGCAAAAGTGCAAAATAATTTCTCAAAAGATGAGAACCATGGCTTGGACATTTATCTGGGCAGCTGTTTTGCACAAAAGAAACAACTTTATTTAAAACAGGATCCATGACTACTGCAGCTGCAATTTTAGTATTAGTAATAGAAAAGCCATCAACAACATTTTGTGCTTCCACATCTAAATGAAAATGAAGTAATTTCTCTTTATCAAACTCTAGATCTGGACCAACTAGCAAATACGATAAGGCATCAGCATTTACCTGTGCATCACAGGCCGAAAATGTACCTCATAATTGTACTGTGACAGGAAAAGAACCCACAGCTGTAAGAAATGTGCAGTTTTGTCTGGCAAGGATACTGAAAGGTTAAAAAAAAGACACACCAATGGTTTGTGGTCTGTGATCAAGCAAAATTTAGACCTTTATAGAAAAGCATAAAATTTTATTAGAGCATAGATAATTACCAAAACCTATTTCTCTATCTGAGAATAATACTGTTACACTGCATTTAAGGATTTTGAGGCATATGCAATAGGACGTTCAGAACCATTTGCATACTAATGAGCAAAGATGGTGCTGAGGCCAAACTAATGTGTGACTGTCACTAACACAAGTTGCTAGCCCAGCTGAAAGTGACCAAACAAGGGGCCAACAGCAATTTAGATTTCAAAAACTTGAATGCTCAGTCACAAGCTGAGGACCAGTTGAAGGGAACATTTTTGTATAATAATGAATGGAGTGGTTGTGCCACAGTGGCAGCATGTGATATGAATTTGTGATAGTATGCAATTTTGCCTAAAAATGCCTGTAATTCCTTGACAGATGTGGGGTGTGGCAACAGCATCAACATGCTGGAGCAGTGCTGTAATGCCAACACATGACACTCCAAACCCCAAGTAAATAATGGATGGTTGAAAAAACTGTGTCATGTTCAAATTTTGTTTTAACCTTACAGATTGTAAAAAAAAAATAAAAAAAAAAAAAAACAAAGTGCAAGAACGGTCTGCAGATGTTCCTCTGTAGAGGCACTAGGCTCTACTATATCATCTAAATAGTTGATGCAGCCTGGAACTGATGCAATAAGTTGCTCTGAAAAGTGCTGAAAAATAGCTGGTTTGCTTACCACACCAAAAAGCAAATGCTGCTGCTGATAAAGCCCAAATTGTGTATTGATAGCTAGGAGGTGTTTACACCCCTCGTTGAGTGGCAACTGCAAATATCTCTCTGCCAAGTTGATTTTTGAATAATAATGACCCCTGATAATTGTGTTTCAAGCTCATCAGTGTGTGGCAAAGGATAGGTATCAATGATTGACTGTGCATTAATAGATTTTTTTTTTTTTTTAAATCGCCCCAGACGTGTAATTTACCGACACGTTTTTTGACTAGAACCAGTGGTGCTGACAACCCACTGGAAGAAATCAGTTGAATAACATCAAGGCATTGAAGTTGATCTGATTCTGCCTTTGGTTGATCCCAAAAAGTTACCAGTACCTGTGTGCCTGGAAAAAACAGGGGCAGGCAGGCAGTTTCACTGTCATATGAGGCTGAAGTTCTGTTGCATGACCCAGTCCTGGAGAAAATGGGGAGGAAAATTTGACACAGAGTGTATCTAAGTGTTGATATGGAGTTTGATCAGAAGCCAAATGCACTTCTTCATCAATGGAGAATCCAAACAGTTTAAAAGTGTTCAAACCAGACAGATTTTCAGTGTAAGCATCACCCACAACTAGGAATGCTAATGAACGAACCACAGCCTTGTAAGTCACAGGTGCAGAAGACTGTTCAAGAATGGGAATCTGTTTGTTATAACCCATGAGCCTCTGTGACACTGGAGTCAGAGAGGGAGAACCGAAATCCACATAAGTCAACTAATTCACCAATGTTACTCCTGCACCCATGTCCACCTCTATTCTCAGTGATTTGTTAAATGCATGCACTTCAATGTATAACTTGCTTGAGAGACAGTCACTGCTGACACTCTGTTCACATCCACATTCATTTCATCCTCAGTCAGGTTTTGGAAAGGAGCTACATACGGAAGCAATGTGTCCTTCCGTAGGGCACCTATTATACATTGCCCAACACTTGAGGCATACAGTCTGTTTGTGTTGAATGAAGCAGTATGGACATGAAGGCAGCAGAGCATGAGGCTGTCACTGTTTTGATGTGGACAGTTGTTGTCGCGAATGTCGATTACCTATACAATGCTGAGACATCTGCTGGACTGCTGCAATAGCATCTCTGTCCCCTTGCAAACTGACTGAAAGCTGGGAGGGATGAGAGGAGCTATCTTCTGAAACTTCAGACTAGGCTTCTATCTACCTACAGCCCACGAAACTTCAAATGACTGAGTTATGTACAATACATCTGTAAGTGTACGATTTTCACACAGTAGAGTTCAGTCTCAAACTTCCCTATCAGGAGCAAAATCTATGATTTCATCATGAACCATCTGATCGGAATAAGAGTCCTTATGAACATTTGTCACAAAACTATGATGACGGCTAAGTCCATTTAGTTCTGCTCCCCTATATGACTGTTTTGGCAGCAGTAAAACTCCACATGAACAGTAACAAGATCTACATCTATGTGATTACTCTGCTATTCACAATAAAGTGCCTGGCAGGGGGTTCAATGAACCACCTTCATGCTGTCTCTCTACCGTTCCACTCTTGAACGGCACACGAGAAAAACGAGCACTTAAATTTTTCTGTGTGAGCCCTGATTTCTCTTATTTTATAGTGATGATCATTTCTCCTTATCTAAGTGGGTGCCAACAGAATTGTTTTCCCAATCGGAGGAGAAAACTCGTGATTAAAATTTCATGAGAAGTTCCCGTCGCAACGAAAAACGCCTTTGTTTTAATGATTGCCACTCCAATTGATGTATCATGTCTGTGACACTATCTCCCCTATTTTGCAATAATACAAAATGAGCTGCCCTTCTTTGTCCTTTTTCAATGTCATCCATCAGTCCCACCTGATGCGGATCCCACACTGCACAGCAATACTCCAGAATAGGGTATAAGCAGTCTGTTTAGTAGACCTGTTGCACCTTCTAAGTGTTCTGCCAATGCATCACAGTCTTTGGTTTGCTCTACCCACAATATTATCTATGTGATCGTTCCAATTTAGGTTATTTGTAATTGTCATCCCTAAGTATTTAGTTGAATTTACAGCCTTCAGATTTGTGTGGCTTATCACGTAATCGAAATTTAGCTGATTTCTTTTAGTACTCATGTGAATAACTTCACACTTTTCCTTATTCAGGGTCAATTGCCACTTTTTGCACCATACAGATGTCTTATCTAAATCATTTTGCAAGTCATTTTGATCATCTGATGACTTTCCAAGATGGTAAATGATAGCATCATCTGCAAACAATCTAAGACGGCTACTCAGATTGTGCCCTATGTCATTAATATAGATGAGGAACAATAGAGGGCCTATAACACCTCCTTGGGGAACGCTGGATATTACTTCTGTTTTACTCAATGACTTTCCATCTATTACTACAAACTGTGACCTTTCTGACAGGAAATCACGAATCGAGTCGCACAACTGAGGCGATACTCCGTAGGCATGCAGTTTGGTTAGAAGATGCTTGTGAGGAACGGCGTTGAAAGCCTTCCGGAAGTCTAAAAATATGGAATCAATTTGACATCCTCTGTCGATAGCACTTATTACTTCATGAGTATAAAGAGCTAGTTGTGTTTCACGAGAACAATATTTTCTGAAACCGTGCTGACTATGTGTCAATAAATCGTTTTCTTCGAGGTACTCCATAATGTTCGAACACAGTATATGTTCCAAAACCCTACTCCAAATTGACGTTAGTGATGTAGGCCTGTAATTCGGCAGATTACTTATACTTCCCTTTTTGGGTATTGGTGTGACTTGAGCAATTTTCCAGTCTTTAGGTATGGATCTTTCTGTGAGCGAGTGGTTATATATAATTGCTAAATATGGAGCTATTTTATCAGCATACTCTGAGAGGAACCTGACTGGTATACAATCTGGACCGGAGGCCTTGCCTTTATTAAGTGATTTAAGCTGCTTCGTTACACCGAGGATATCTCCTGTGTTTCTCATCTTGGCAGTGGTTGTTGATTTCTAATTCAGGAATATTTACTTCATCTTCTTTGGTAAAGGTGTTTCGGAAAACCATGTTTAATAACTCTGCTTTAGTGGCACTGTCATCTGTGACTTCACCATTGTTATCATACAGTGGAGGTATTGATTGCGTCTTACCACTGGTGTGCTTTATGTACAATCAGAATCTCTTTGGGTTTTCTGCCATATTTTGAGACAGAATTTCATTGTGGAAATTATTAAAAGCATCTCACATTGAAGTACATGCCATATTTCGAACTTCTGTAAAACTTTGCCAATCTTGGAGATTTTGCATTCTTTTAAATTTTGCATGCTTTTTTTGTTGCTTCTGTAACAACAATCTGACCTGTTTTGTGTACCATGGGGGGTCAGTACCATCACTTATTAATTTACGCTTCAAGTGGGCACATGAACTAATTGTTCAAAATAATTTTCTAAGAAAACATTCAGTACAATTTTGGATGACGTTTTATGACTGCCGTCGGCTTTAAACGTATAATTTTTCCAGCATATCGAGGGTAGATTAAATTCACCACCGACTATAATTGTATGAGTGGGGTACTTATTTGAAATGAGACTCAAGTTTTGTTTTAACTGTTCAGCAAGTATATCTTATGAGTCGGGACACCTTTTAAATTCGTCCTCTTTGATACCTGTTAGCACTTTCATGACATTGCATTTTACAGCTTCCACATCTGCAAAATGCTTCCCTCTCAAGTTTCTTTTCATCCTTGGGAATAGGAAGAAGTCCGAGGGTGCTAAATCCGGCAAATAGGGTGCATGGGTCAAGGTAGTCGTCTTTGTTGAGGCCAAAAACTGGCGAACGCTGAGAGCCGTGTGTGCAGGAGCATTGTTGTGACGCAGAAACCACACACCAGAATTCCACAAAGCCGGACATTTTCACGACAAACTTCTGCGAAGCCATTTCATAACCTCCAAATAGAATTGTTGGTTTACTGTCTGGTTTTCAGGGACAAATTCAGAGTGTATGATCCCTTTGATGTAAAAAAAACAGATCAACATCGTTTTCACATTCGATTTCACTTGTCGAGCTTTTATTTGGTCGAGGTGAGCCAGGTGACTTCCATTGTGATGACTGTTGTTTACTTTCTGGATTGTATCCATAGCACCATGACTCATCACCTGTAATGATTTTGTTGAAAAAATGTGGATCATCTTTGAACGTGTCCTTCATTTTGAGACAGGCTTGAACGCGATGACCCCTTTGATCTCCGGTTAGAAGCTTCGGCACGAATTTTGCTGCCACTCTTCGCATCCCGAAATCGATGGTCAAGATGCACTGAATTGAGCTCCAGGACAACCTGGACAAGTTCTCAAGTTGGTCAATTGTCCTGCATTGATCTTCACTGATGAGATCACGGTTTTTGTCAATGTTGTCTTCGCTTCTAGCAGTTGAAGGTCGACCAGAATGGGGCTGGTCTTCAACCACCATTTCTCCCTTTTTAAACCAAGAAAACCATTCATACACTTGCGTTTTACTAAGAGCTTGGTCTTTGTAGGCTGTCTGAATCATCGCAACAGTTTCTGCTGTGTTCTTGCCAAGCAAGAAACAAAACTTCACTGCCACACGTTGTTTGTAAGAACTAGCCATTTCCTCGTGTCACGTCTGCACTGTATGCAGACTCAAAGAACTGCCAAAGAAACCACACTTCTCACTGATGGGTGATGCCGCGTGGCAGAATGACTCAGCAGAGCTCCTACTACAACCCTCTGGTGGCGCAACCTGCTACTACAAGTACACGATGTGCAGCATTATGATTCTGGTTACTTTTGGGTCACCCCTCGTATATATAATATATAAAAAAAGAACCAGAGCTGGGAAATGCTGAGAAAATGTATGCTTCACAGAATATCAGTGTAGGCTTCGAAAAACAAAAGAGCATCAAAGTGTGTAGTGAGTGCCAGGAACTGAACTCAAGTATAAATAGCAGCACATGACCAACAATAGTTCACAATCCGGTTGGAGGCCAGGTGGCGAGTACACATAACAGCAAAACTTGTAGCAGATGAAGAAGATAGCTGAGCCATTCACTGAAATATTTTGCATCAAATGGAAAGAACAACTCAGCAGAATAGCCAGAAGCACACCATTATTATAGTGGATAAGCCTGGGGACAAATGTAGTCTAGAACATTTGGTTTGACCATTACATCTTCTTGATGAGGAGTAGGATATAAATCAGTAATTGACTGCAGATAGATAGTTGGCCAAAAAGTGCCCCAAGTGGGAAACACCAGTAGGTTTCTGAATGATAACTTTAGCTATAGATTCCAACATGAAGAGTGCTGGATGAGTTTGGCATAATGTAGGAGTTGTGTGATGTGGATGTTATAACCTATTGCTGGTGAGAAAATGCTTGCCAGTTGACATAAGGCTTGGAATGAGGTGGAGTTGGTGTGATATTAGCATACCTAATTGTGAAAACAAATGCAGCGATCATAAATATATTTGTGGATACAGGTTAATTCAGTACCAAAAACAAAGGTTAGTTAGTTATTCACATTTTGTTTGCTTCAATAATAAATTGTCTTTAAAATGTAATAGGCTGATTTGCACAGCTAATTAAAGTGCTGCCAGCAGTGGCAAATATCACAAAAATCATTGAATTTGTGATTTATGAGGGACACTGATATACATTTGCCAATTTGAAATTGAGTTGGCAGCTTTTAATATGTGATGTATTAAAAAAACATAAGTCAAGTAAGATTTTCTTAAACTTGCTGAGATGACACATTGTCAATTTACATCAGACTAATGCCTGTTGTTGTGAACATACAACAATATCTTCTACTTATGTGACTGGTTTTCATTTGAATTAACATTATACTTAATCTAAATTTAAACTGGTTAATAGAAGACAAAAATTATTCTGTGAGGAATGATCAGCCTTCAGGAAAGTAGCAAAGGGTAATTTGAAGCAGAGAAACTCATAGAGACATTCACTCTCTTATGAATGGCATCTGTGAGGCATATGAACAAGTAGTTGGACACCGTAATTCCCATGTAGCTGTTTCAAAACCTTATGTCTCCAGGTAGTATTGTATGTACAATGGCTGGCCACTTTTTTCTTTCAGGAGGTGAAATTCCGAGTCCCATTGAAGAACAATGGATGACAGAGATATTTGGCCATCTGAATGTAAATACAGAGTGTATCATAAAGAATCATCTGATTTAGCACATCTATACTTCTGAAACTGATAAACATATACAATGAATTTTGTTTTTTGATGAACAGGAAACTCAAAAGTTTTTTTTTTCATACCTTTTCATAAGTGTTCAATATGCCCTCCTTGAGATGCATGTCATATGTCTATGCGGTATTCAAATTGTTCCAACAATTGAGTTACAGCTTCCATAGCTGCTGTTATGTGATGTCTCAGTTCATTCATTGTTGTTGGTAACAGAGGCACATAAACGAAGTCTTTTATAAACCCCCACAAGAAATAATCACATACAGTCAGGTCCAGTGAACTTGAAGGCCAGTAATGTAAGGCTGAATCATTTGGTCCAGTGTGACTGATCCATCGTTCAGCAATCCTTTGATTTAAAAATTCCTGCACTTCCAGATGCCAGTGTCTCATCCTTTTGGGGCATGTTGAGCTGTTGAGCTGCACAGTGAACAGATTTCTGCAGACTCCTTGTGAAACTATGGTGGATGCGTTTGATGTCTGTGTCAGACACTCGGAAACGGCGTGGCAATTTGCCATTACACAAACAATCTGTTTCTCAGATTTATTCATGTCATCATCTAATGCTCTGTGCTGTAGGAGGATCCACACCATACCTAACACGAAAGTCATGCTGAACAGTTATTCTGACACGCAGTGTGCAGAATGTAGAACACAAAACGCTTTCTGTTGTCCCGATATCACTTTTACTAGAACTGAAGTGAGCGCACACAGCTCTACCTAGTGGGAACAATAAAACTCACAAGGTTGCTCTTTCCAAGAGTACATTGTTCATGCACATATCTCAAATAACATAATAGTTATGATTTTTTAAAAATTGGATGATTCTTTTTGATACACCATGTACTGGCCAGCCACTGCCTCCTTGTAATTCAACTGCTATCTCTGTTTAATGTTCTTTTATATATAGCCAAACTAAAAAATAAATATTTCAGTTCTGTTTCAAAATTGATGTTCTTGTGTATCAGCTTTATAATTAATCAGGAAGTCAGGTGCTTAGTTTGTAACCTCTGGGTGCCAATCATATTTAACACTTAAATAGTGGATGCCATCACATGCAGGGCAAAAGTTGCCGAATTTAAGAGTACAAGTGTGATTTTAATTACAAAATATAAATATAATTTTAATTTCAAGTTATAAATATGCGTACCCAGAAATGTTGAACATTGTTTTGCATATTAACTTTCTCAAATGCTTTTCCGTAACTGTCCTAGTCATTTTCTCTCAGTCATGTGCAGAACTATATGAATGTTTTTAAAGTGATACTGCATTTACAGAAAACCAACTGATAATGGTAGTCAACATTGTATTTATCATTATACATGAGGGGTTTAATTAAAATGCTTTTATTGCCAGCAAAGGGTGTCCAGCAAACCTAGGAATCTTGAAAACCTGAAAAAAGCTGGGAATTTACGAAATCAGGGAAAAAACTGTTAATTTTTTTAAGTGTATTTAATCTATATTGTTATCTTCATGGTGAATGGTAACAGCCAAACAGTTGCAGAATAAAGATTTGTTGAAATCCTTGACCACAGATTCGGTAAATCTAAATATACCATCATCAGAAGAAAAAAATACACCTGAACAGGAAGACACCTTCATTAGCAAAAAACTTAGCAACATATCTGAGATAGAAAAAAAAAAAAAAACACTTATAGCTTTAAGTAACCATGAAAATTACCAAAGTATTACAAGCGCAAAAACATTTAGTCACTTACTAAAACCACATCCTGCAGTGGAGTTGCATAAAACAATCATGCCAAAGGCATCATCTGTAGTTAAAAGTAAAATATCACCTCCATCTGTACAGCATAATTATTAAGAGACGGTCAATGCGAACATGGCATACTATCAGTACTTAGCCTGTGAACTAGTGTAAAGAGGGTGTGGGAGCACTAGGGCAGACAATTTCACTGAGAAAGGGCACTTGTGGTATGGATGAGACACTCGCACCCATTGAAACACTGGGATACATACTCATGCACATCAAAATTTTAAAGGTTGTGCTAATTTAAACCCTCTGTCTTAATAAATAAAATATATCAGAACCATTTAAAACACTTGCAAACAATAGTAAATCTGAACACCAATTTGCCTGTGTCCTAGTGTCAAGCAGGTGAAACTTGCACTAAGGAACATATCCCATGAGAGAGGGTACTTGTGTTATGCACGAGAATCTTGTGCAAATTAAAGGCTAGGATACGTACTAGTGAAAACAAACAAAATGTTGTAAATCAAAACTGTCTGTCATCATGAATAAAAAGCATAACAGAATCATTTAAACCACACAACACATTGAAAACCGTGAACAACAATCATCAAAATTACGTAAAATCCCAACAAGACAGGAAAGGAGCATCTTACCAGCATGAACAGACAAGAAAACTAGCCTCTAGTTAGCCAAGACTATATTATGTTAGAGCAAGAAGGGGGTTGAAACTATCCAAAAAATTTTTGTTTCTAAGCTGCACCTGTTCGTTAAGAATAAACCCATCTTTTCGAGACAGATGCTTGAAAATTTCTAATTCCTCAAACAGGTCCAGTTTGTAAACCTTACTCAGTTTGTGTATCAATTCTACGTCATCCAGTTTACACAGTGTATGTTGTAAGAGCAATAGATGGTCAGCAAACGTGGAATTGTACACATTTTCCCCATTTTTACCTAGCATGTGTTCGTTATATCTTACTTTAATGAGTCTACCTGTCTGTCCAACACAATAGTTGGGGCAGTCGTTACAAGTAATTTTGTAAACTCCAGATTTAATGCCAAGTTCTACCCGTGCCCCAATAGTACAATACAAACTGGACCTGTGTTTTTTCTTCTTTCTCAATTATGTTGCTAAGTTTTTTGCTCATGAAGGTGTCTTCCTATTCAGGTGTATTTTTGCTTCTGATGAAGGTATATTTAGATATAGTGAAACCATGGTCAAGGATTTCAATAAATCTTTATTCTGCAACTGTTTGGCTGTTACCATTTACTGTGAAGATTTTCAACAGTTGCTGCTTCAGCCATGTTTAAAATTTTGCTATATTCTTATATTGTCAGTTTAAACTGTATGAGATATTTCAAAAAATATTCGAATATTCAAAGGAAGTCAGCCATCAGCTTTTGTTGTTGAAGCATCAGCAGACTAGCAAGTAGCATATTTAGTGTTTCTTTTGTGTTCTCAGTTTAATTCTTAAATTTTTTCCATATTTTAGTGTGCTTGCAAAGTTTAATTCATTGCATAGTCTTGCATTTGAGAAGTACAGTAACATGTTTTACTCATGGTAACATGTACATTTACTCAGTCTGTAGTGCAGCAGTCATTTGTTTTTTTGGAGTTTGATGGCCAGTAACTGTTGAACCACAGCTCAGTCAGCTGCCACTCTCTATTAGTGAAGCACCAGGAGACTAGTGAGTCACATATTAAACTTTTTCCATTTGTTTTTAATTCTCAAGTTAGTACTGGTGGGATGAATAGGGAGTGTGTGTGCTGTCTGCAGACACACAAGGAGCCGGCTGCGATCTGCAAACAGCTGAAGACACTTAAAGCCAGCGTCACACATCAGCAGGCTGCTGTCTCAGGGTGTGGCAGCAGTGGAGAAACAGTCATGTCACATGGGACACATCAGGTGTCACTTGTTTCGCCCACGGGTGAGGCGCTTTCCAGCATACCCAATGCAGGGAATCTGCACTCGCTGCAGGATGTGTGGCTAGTTATAATGCAATCGTATAACTTGAGGCAGAGTGTCAATGTGAAGGCTGGTCGTCTGGCCTCACCCATTCATTCTGTGCATGGACAGGTGGCCACTCCTTGAGCATGGTCAGAGCAGCCGCATGGGAGGAGGTGTTTACTAGTTATCGGGAACTCCAATATTAGGCATGTTATGGAGCCTCTTAGAGAAATAGCATTGGATTCTGGAAAGAATTCCAATGTGCACTCGGTCTGTCTGATGTGGGGGGCTCATCCTAGATGTAGATGAGGCCCTGCCTGCGTCTATTGAGTATGCAGGTTATAGTAGTCTACAAGTTGTTGCTCATATTGGGACCTGTGGCAGCTGTCAATTGGGTTCTGAGGACATCCTCAGTTCCTTTGGGTGGCTGGTGAAGTGGTGAAGACTGCTGGCCTTGCTCGCGGGATGCAAGCAGAACTCAGAATTTGCAGCATCATACCCCGGGTCGAAAGGGGTCCTTTGGTTTGGAGCCAAGTGGGGGGCCTCAATCAGAGGCTCTGTCAGTTCTGTGACAATCATGGCTGCATATTTTGTAGGTTACAGAGTTGTAGGACTCTCCTTAATAAGTGAGGGGTGCACTGCACAAAGGAAGCAGCTGGCTTGCTAGTGGAATACTTGTGGAGAGCATCTGGGCATTTCTTAATATTAGGAGGTAGTTTTAGTTCCTCTAATAAATGCTCGCCAGTCAGTACACAGAGAATGAAACCAGATCACATACAAGGCAGAGACACTTCAATTTGTGAAAATTTTAACAGTAAATTTTGAAGTATTTGTAACAAAGTTTCTGAATTTACTGTTGTCCAAGAAATTTCTCACTCTCATCAGAACAGAGCTGGCTGAAACCTCAAGTAGAAAGTTCCAAAGGATTTAGCAAGTCATGGAATGTATATCAGAAAGACAGATTAGACACCATATGAGGGAAAGTGTTCATAGAAGTTGACAAAAATATTAAGGTCAATTTGAGTGTGACAGTGAAGTTACCTGGACATGTATAAAAGGTATAAGTGAAACCATGTTAACTGTTAGATGTTTTTACCAGCCACCTGATTCTGCTGTGACAGTTTTAGAGTCATTCAAGGAGAGTATATTCAGTAGTGTGGAACTACCCAGATCATGCCATATTAGTTGGAGGCAGCTGTAACCTACCGTGTATAGACTGGGATGTCTATGGATTCACAGCAGGTGGTATAGATGTCAGTCTTGGGAAGTACTTTCGAAGACATTATCTGAAAATTGCCTTGAAAACCTAAGTAGACAACCCCCACACAGTGGAAATATTTCAGACCTTGTAGCTACAAACAGGCCTGACCCTGTCTGTACTGCACTTCAGTATAAACATCAAGAAGGCCAGGAGAATGTTTATGCTTGAGAAAGCAGGTAAGCAGTTGTTAGCATCTCACTTAGGTACTGAATAGACATCATTTAATTCCAGTATGACAGATTTAGAGGGATTATGAGCAAAGTTTAAACTGATAGTAAATTGCACTCTGGAGACATATGTGCTAATTAAGTGGATGAAGGATGGAAAGGATGCTCCATGACCTAATAATCAAATTCATAAAGTGCTGAGGAAACAAAGATTGTTGCACTCTTGGTTTAAAAAAGAGCGCATGAGTGTTGACAGGCAAAAGTTAGTAGAAATTTATGTGTCCATAAGAAGATCAATGTATGTAGAATACAACAACTTCCACCATCATACCTTAGCAAAACACCTTGTCAAGAAACTGAGAATATTCTGGTCATGCCTAAAATCACTAAGTGGGTCAAATGATTCTGTCCAGTCAGTCATCAACTAGAGTACAGTAGCAACAGAAGACAGCAAAAGGAAAGCTGAAGTTTTAAATGTCACATTTAAGAAGTCATTCATGCGGGAGCATCCTACAAACCCACCATTGTTTGACTGGCATACAGAGCCCTGCATAGAGAACATAGAAATTGGCATCCATGGTGCAGAGAATCAACTGAAAGAGTTTAAAACAAATAAGTTGCCACATCCAGATGGAATCTCAATACAGTTTTACAAAGAGCACTCTGCAGCACTTGCCCCTTACTTAGCCTACATTTATCACAAATATCTCGCCCATTAAAAACTCCTAAGTGACTGGAAAAAGTGTAAGGGACTCCTGTATATAAGAAAGATAAAAGAACTGACCCACATAATTACAGACAAATGCCCTTAACATCATTAGCTGCAGAATTTTTAAACACATTCTGAGTTCAAATGTAATAAATATCCTTGAGGCAGAAAAGCTTCTGTCCACAAATCATCACAGATTTAGAAAGCATTGCTCATGTGAAACTCAGCTTGTCCTTTTCTCACATGATATCTTATAAACCATGGATGGAGTGCAATGGGCAGATCCCATATTCCTCGATTTTCAGAAAACATTTTACATGGTTCCCCATTGCAGGCTGCTGATGAAGGTACAAGCATATGGACTAGGATCCCAGATATGTGAGTGTCTTGAAGACTTCATAAGTGATAGAAACCAGTATGTTGTTCTCGATGGTGAGCGTTCTTCAGAAGCAAGGGTATTGTCAGTAATGTCTCAGGGAAGTGTGACAGGACTACTTTTATTCCATACACATGTAATAGTCCTGATGGAAAACTGTGAGCAGCAAATGAATCAGGAAAGGAAATGATTAGTACTGCTACAAGGGACTCTCCATCATGCACCACATTGAAGGTTGCAGTGTATGTATGTAGATGTATGTGTTATATTAATACTACCCATTGGTGATACAATGTGTACACAAAGATTTGTAACTGTTTTATACCCATCGAGCTGTCGCATGAGGCTGTGATCCGAGGAAGCTGACTAATGCCGCCACTTGAGAGGTGGGGAGAGAGGACAGAATTTATTATTTCCAAGTCAGCCACAAAGTACTGTTCAACTACTGTGGTAGAAATAAGACATGAAAATAATAAATTTTGTAAAAGTACTTCACTAAGATTTTCATGTTCAGTTTAGTAAAATATCTGAAATTAAATTAAACATCTTGTAATGCTTATTATAACAATGGTTAGATCAAATAAAATTGTTGTTGGTGTCAGTTGAAAACAGAACATCATAATTACAAAGGTTACCAACTTGTACTAAACAGATGTATGGCACCAAATGACTTCTTGACAGCACAGACTAACATAATGTTATGAATGAAGAAGCTAGAATGTTTGCTTGGTAATTTTGCTGAATGGAGTGGTAATAATCTTGGACATCACCAGATATCAGATACACTGAGTTGCATAGATGAACTGAAGTTATATGTAAAATACATAACTGTCTGCCTCTGAACGTTGTGTATGTAACACATATCTTCAGTCCATCTATGCAACTTGATGTATCTGATATCTGATGATGGGTTATTCCAAAATGCATAATATTAAAGTCATTCATTTACTAGTTTATAACATTTTACTAAGTGATGTATTCACTTATGCAGTACTGTTCTAATTATTTATTATAATGTCTCATTTTGCAGCATTAATATAGTTGTCTGTATTAGGTAATTATTCACCCCACTCAACCTGCCTGTTTTCATTTTCTTCCATTCACAGCACTACGTGACATTTACAACAATATTTCTCACTTCACCCTGTATCAACGGACTTTTAATTGGGGATGGGTCAGGAGTAGCTTCTTCAGTCATGGAAATTTAGCTGGTGCCATATACTGTTGGACTGTGTTGCTTGGCAGTAGTAATATATCCCTGACAATGTGCTTGGCAATAATTCCAAGCAGCATGAAGTACAGAGGCTAAGGGACAGAGAAAACCACTCTCATTCTAATGTGTTGTTGTATTCTAAGGACATAAATAAAAAAGAATATGTAGCTGCACAGACCATCAAATTAAAGAATGCATGCTTGGTAATTGCAGTTGGTAACACTGTATATACAACAACAAATGGAAAAAGAAGTAACAGAACAAAATTAAAGTGTGTCTTCAAACAAATTCATGACAGTAGTTCATTCAAATTAGTTTTTCTTTTCTTTTTTTTTTTTCTTTTGAGGGTGCTTAAATCTCAAAAATGTCAAAAGCACATGCAAGTGTGACCAGTGTCAAAAGTCATATGAGCTTTTATTTCCATGTGTTGCACTTGATCCCAAAAACATTGTGTTGGCATCGACCATCAGGATCAATTACGCTCAACATATCGACTGCAGCCACTATGAAATGTTTTAATCACTAGCTTAAAATTATAATCTTTGTTCATCTGTTGCCATTTGTCTCTTGAGTGGTGTGCATTGCAATAACACATTTTATATTTTCTCTGTATATAACAATGGGTATAAGGTGTGGAATTCTTCACCAAGGTGTCTGTAAATCATTCTACGCAACCCTGGCTACCCACGATTCCTGTACTGGTGACCCCAGATTACAGTTCATTCCCCATGTTCTTAAATGAACAATGGATACCAGTGATCAACAGGGGCTTTTTGGACCTTTCATTTGGCTTGACTGTGTCCTCCATGGACTCCACAGTGCAACACACAATTTAGACATATCAAAGCAGGAAGTGTGAGCAAAAATGAATTTTTCCACTTCCCTATGTATAGACTCGAAACTCTTGCACCGCAGGGCACCATTCACAACACATTACAATGGATCTGATCAACTCACCTCCTACAGAACATCAACTGGATCTGATGCACATAAATGATGACCCCATCCTCCCGCAGGACCCCAGTATTCACATGCAACCCCCCACCAAGACTTATGCTAGCAAGTCTGGTTCTCAGGTGAGAAATACATTTCTACCCATCTACATCTACATCTACATTGATACTCCGCAAGCCACGCAACGGTGTGTGGCGGAGGGCACTTTACGTGCCACTGTCATTACCTCCCTTTCCTGTTCCAGTCGCGTATGGTTCGCGGGAAGAACGACTGTCTGAAAGCCTCCGTGCGTGCTCTAATCTCTCTAATTTTACATTCGTGATCTCCTCGGGAGGTATAAGTAGGGGGAAGCAATATATTCGATACCTCATCCAGAAACGCACCCTCTCGAAACCTGGCGAGCAAGCTGCACCGCGATGCAGAGCGCCTCTCTTGCAGAGTCTGCCACCCATGGGTGGAGCTTGGCCAGCTGAGCCATGCCAAAACATTTATGGTCTCCCTACTGCGTGTGGATGATCAATATGGTTCCACATGCCGCTACCCTTATATGTAATCAATCAGTGCCCAGCAGACATCTTTCCTACAACACTTCGGCAGTGCCACATACACCTCTAAAACTGCCTCCATTCTTGGCAGACTAAACTCATACCTTGTACGTCATCACTGATTCATTGTTCACCACACACAATACATTTGATGGTACATTGAAGTACTCAACTTTACTGTGTCACTTAGGTGAATATACTGCAACAGTCAGTGACATCCTACTGTCTTCAATTAAATACAACAATTTAGAGGCGGCCAAATCATCTTTGCTTCTAAGACTGTGCAAGCCTCACAGTCATGGTGTGGCGCCTTTTATGGTCCATGGTAGATCCCTCATTAGTGCTCGACATTCCCTCATTAGTGCTCGACATTACGCTGTGGGCCACATGTTGAAGCCAGCTGCCACATGAAATCCAAGCTCTATTAATATGCAGTGAGGCACTCCCACTGGAATATAAATTACAGTTGACAGATTACATACATGGTTTGCATAATGGCTGGCCTCACTATCCGGCAGCCACTGGCATTACATACTGCGTGCAGCCATAGTGCACACAGAGGTGGCAGATGGCAACTGAATGACTCTGACCCATCCCGAGGCTCCCCAATATGTCAACTGGGAACAGTGATGGTTGTCTTGCCCCCCTCCTCTACCCCCCTCCTACCCAACAGGCCACAAGCAAATACTACTGGATATACCTGCTGACGCCTGATGCCAACACAGTGTGTCATCAACCCTGGCTATCTATGCCACACCCCACAAGACAGCTGATTACAACAAATAGCTAGACACCACCTGCACTACAGGATATAGACAACAGCCAACAGATTATGCAGTGGTGCTGATTTCATACCCAATTCACACGCAAGTGTTTCCAGCCCTGCCACCACCTAAACACCTGTCGTGACCTTCACTAGGCATCAGAAGCCACGGCATCACCCAAGTTCACCACACATCGTACCTACTGAACCAAACCAGTCTCAGCCACGCGGGAACAGGATCCAAAATCAGTACAATTATGAATACCAGCCCACCCCCTCATGCCCCTGCCTCCGCATGTACAATACAAACAGCAAACGGAACCGAATCACAACTTACGGAACTGTGAGTCACAACATTGACCTCGGCAGCAGCCAAAACTTAACATGGACATTGCTATACATCAGTGTGAATGAACCACTGAATGAGGCTGATTTTCTATGACAATTCTACTTATGCCTGTGTTTACGGGAAGGCGTGCAACTCTGCAGATAAGATGTCACCATCAAGGACACGATTGGATGACCAGCAACACAAGCTACATGACAACATGAGGACACATACCTTTCATCAGTATGCAGGCTACAACCATTACAATCTTCCACTGAGAATAAATTGATAACAACAGATCAACTGTACATCGACGCAGAGAAAGAATGTCTCGCACTACAAGAGGAAAATTCATTCCTTCAGGTATTACTGCATGAGTGTCAAAATCAGCTACCAGAGGTAAAACTGCAACTTAGGTCCCTTCAGGCCTCACCTATTGCCACCATGGAACAACTATCAACTCAGGACACACACCCAGTCGATGCATGGTATACAGTGGAGGATCCCGATACCAGAGAGCAGAAGTTGGCCACCAGCCCTGGTGACATGACAAACACCGCCACCTCGACAAATTACTGACTCAGAGATTACTTACCTTACTTGGACTCCATGGGCACTAAAGGCAACATGCACACCCACTACCACTGCAAGAAAGGAGTGGATACCATCCAATGTTGCATTTATCATCTCGAGTCTGTGAATGTCACCCCTCGCCATCGGCATAATACCTCACTTCGGCAAACACTATACATGAGCAGGTTACTGCCAGAGAAACAAGAGACAGTGCAATCAGTGTTTGAGCAACACACGACAACAACAGCCATGTTTCCCTTCCCTCCTCCCTCCTCCCCCCCCCCCCCCCCCCCAAGTACCTCCCAACATCCCTCCCCAATGGCATTATTGATGACACAGTATAGAGATTCGGAAAAACCGAGACACCCTCCCAATCGCAAAGCACACTGCCTCCTCCCTGGCAAATTTCAAACTGCCAAAGTCACAATAGATGAGTTGCTTAACATGGGCATTATCTGCCCTTCAAATAGCCCTTGGGCTTCACCAATACATGTGACCTGCAGAAAGTACATTCCAAATATGAAGGGATTACAGGTTACTCAACACTTGGACAATTGCTGACCGCTACCTAGTACCTAACATCCAGGACTTTGCCGACTAATTATCAAGCACAAAGATCTTCAGTATCATAGACTGCTGAAAGGCATACATACAAATACCAATGGTGAAACTTCCTGGCAGATTAAAACTGTGTGCCAGACTGAGACTCGAACATGGGACCTTTGCCTTTCGTGGGCAAGTGCACTTGCCCGTGAAAGTCAAAGGTCCCGCATTTGAGTCTCAGTTTTAATCTGCCAGGAAGTTTCATATCAGTGCACACTCCGCTGCAGAGTGAAAATCTCATTCTGGAAATACCAATGGTGACGGAAGACACTGCTAAAACTGTCATTATCACCCCCTTTGAGTTATTTGAATATCTTTTCATGTGATTCAGATTAAAAACATGCTTCAAATATGGCAGAGATTCATCAACTCATCTTATGCAAATTCCCATTCTGTTTTCCATGTCTGAATGATACACTGATATTTTCAGCTATTCCCAAAGGCATGAATACTGCATCTGACAGGTTTTCCATATCTTAGAGAATATAGGCATTATTATCAACACCAAAAAATGACACTTACTTCAGCAGAGCTTAAGATTCCTTGTGCATTCCATTTCATGAATAGGGATTGGGACAATGGAAGAGAGGATGGAATTCATGCAACTTATTCCCAGGCCCACTACCAACAAGGAGCTATGCAGATTCCTAGGGATGGTTGATTTCTACTGGTGCCACATCCCACAGGCAGCTGAAATCAAGACACCCCTCACCAACATCCTTTCTGGAAACAACACCGAAGACAACTGAACTGTTCCATTGTTGGAATAAATATCAAGCTTTAAAGGCAATCAGACAGTCACTACAGAAGGCTGTGACCGTGGACCATACCTCACCACAGGGCCACTTGTCAGTCACTGCCAACGATAGTGACACCGCCATCAGGGCTGCCATACAGCAAACCGTTAATTATAACCCTGAAAATTTTTATCATGCAAATTAAAGGGACCCCAAGGTTGTGGTCCACGTATGAGTGTGAACTGCTTATGCTCTATGAGGCAGTAAAGTATTTCAGGGAGGACTTCTCTATAAACACCGCCCCTGGTATATGCCATTCACAAACCTAGTCTGGATGTATCATCCTGCCACTTCCAGCACCTTGACCTTGTAGCACAGTTGTCAACAGTCATCCAACACATGATTGAGGGAAAATGTGGTGGTGGACTACATGTCCTGTAATCATGCCATCAGCCCATTAATCAACTATGAGGACCTAGCAAATGCACAAGAACAAGACGATCATTTATGTGAACCCTCAAATGACCCCAATATAAGCATACAGCTTGAACAAATAAGGTTACCCAACTCTCCACCAAACTATGATGTGACACATCACAGGGCAGGCCATGCCTATGGATCCCCATGCCATTTAGGAAATCAAGTTTTGACAGCTCTCACAACCTGTCACAGCCAGGAGTTTGCCCAACCATCAGACTCGTTACAGAATGTTTTGTTTTTCCAGGATTTAAATAAGACTATGGGAAACGGGTGAGGGCCTGTGCCCCATGCCAGCATAGGAAGACCAGATGCATTCCCCCACAAGGCACCTTCACTGTACCAAAAGGATGTTTCCAGCATGTTTACCTAGACCTAGTTGGCCCCTTACGTGAGTCCAAAGGTTACAAATACATTTTATCAGCCATCAACCGCACAACCCATTGAGTTGAAGCAATCCCTTTACATGACATAGCAGCCCAATCACTTTCATTAGCACCTGGATTTCCCATGCCGATTGTCATTAGTTAGTTAGTTGGTTGAATGTTCCATTGATCAACCGCACGGTACTGAAGCCATTATGATCTGGAACATGTCAAGTGTACAAGAAATGCACATATGAAACAAGATTTTTTAATATATGTATGTCTACTGACTTCTGTTGATGTGTTATGTTTATTGAAGGAACGGTACTTTTTGCAGCAGAAAATTGAATGTACTGTGTTTTTTCAAATTTTAGAGCAAGCCCATTTGTGAAAACCAATTAATAACTTTTCCAAAGACCTTATTTGTATCATTTTCAATTGGAGTTTCTTTTATTGGATTAATAATGATGCTTGTATCATCAGCAAACAGTGTCAGTTCAGCTTCTTGTTTCAGATAAGAAAATAGGTTGTTCACATATATCAAGAACAGAAGGGGACCCATGATTGAACCCTGTGAAACACCTAATGTAATTTCACCCCAGTTAGATGAAGTGGCAAAATTATTTAAATCACTTGACCCATATAAAGAAACTTTTTGTTTCCTGTTCTGTAGGTATGACTTAAATTACTCATATACTATTCCATTTATGCCATAGAATTGTAATTTCGCTAACGAAATGTCATGGTTCACACAATCAAATGCTTTGGACAAGCAACAGAAAATTCCTATTGGTGACATTTTACTATTTAAAGACTCTATTATGTGGACAGTGAAACTATATTGCTGTCTCAGTGGAATAGCATTTTTGAAATCCAAACTGTGATTTACTAAGTATCCCATTACTGCTGAGATGGCTAACCACTCTTGGGTGCATTATTTTCTCGAAGATTTTTGAAAATGCTGTAAGCTAGGATACTAGCTGAGAATTGTTGACATCTGTGGTGTCCCCCTTTTTGTAGAGAGGCCTGACAATGACATATTTTAACCTGTCTGGGAAAATACCTTGAGTTAGTGATGTATTATATATGAAGGGCTTATTTAAATAGTGGTACAAGTCCATTTTTGTTCATATTGAGATACAGAGTCCTAAAGTTAAATGAGCACTGAAAAATCTGCAGTTGAGATACCAGAAATATTCAAGCATATGGCTTCTTGCTAGAGATGAACCTTTCTTTCTGTTTGTTTAATTTCAGAAGCATTATAGACAGAAGAGTGGAGGTAATGGACTTGTACCACTATTGAAATAAGCCCTTTATATGTGACTCAGAACATCAGCTGTAATTGCTCCACATTGTTATAATATCTTATTTAAGATATCATCTACTCCAACAGAACATTTATTTTTCAAAGATTTAATAATTTTATTTATTTCACAAGACATAGTTAGGTGAAACTTAATCTGACAAAAGTTTTTCAAAACTGACTCTTCCATGTACTGCCTGGCTTTTTCTTTTGAACTATTCTCACCAATATTTGCTTCTACATTTAAGAAATGGTTGTTAAATACATGAGCTACTTGTGTACTGTTGGTTAGGATGGTCTCATTCTCTTTAATAGTAATACTGTATCTGTCACAGCTGACCAGGGCCAGCAGTATGAATCACTCCTCTTTTCTGAGCAATACAAACTATGCAGCATGCATGCAACGATTTCATACGATGGCCTACCATCTACAGAACAACAGGTTAGTGGAAAGATGGCATCAGACATCGAAGGCCAATTGAATGTTCTACAATACCCAATGGACAGACACTGTACCCTGGGTTCTGCTAGGCACCCGGGCAGCATACAAAGACAACCTGAAGTCATCATTTGTGGAGGTGTTATACGGCAAATACTTCATCCTCCCAGCAGAGTCTCTCTTACCTTCCCCACGAATGGTGCCTGCAGAACTACCTTTGTTGGTACCAAACTTCCAGTGCCTCATTAACAAAACTCTTACACCCCCACCTCATGCTCATGCATTATGACCAATCTTCATCCCCAAGAGGCTAAGCAATGTCTCCTATGTAATGCTACACAACACAGTCTGAGCTGCACTCCAGCAACTGTGTGCCACCCCATACAAAGTACTTTTATGGAGGGAACGAACATTCTCAATACTAGTGAAAGACAAACTCATAATAGTATCTGTCCACCAGCTCAAACATGCTTGGGTGCTAACAGCAGAGAAGGAGGAAGACCTTTCGATCCGTCTCATCTCAACCTCTCCCTCCCCCAACCCTTCTGATATTGATATTCATGCCAATATGACAGCTTTGACATCAGGACTGGAGTTGCATCTACACATCAGAAACATAACCAACAGCAACTCTGCCTGCTCCCACTATGGCATCATTTCTATGGGGCTATGTGCAGGAGTGAGCCATTGTCCCTACCCACTATGCAGTTTTCTGCATAGGAAGAGGGGGAAGGGGGTCACTGTGGAGGCATTGATCATCAGGATTAACTCTTCTCAACACATTGACTGCAGCAACTATGAACATGCTTTATCTGCACCAAAATCATGATCTTTGTTCATCAGTTCCTGCTTTTCTCTTGGGTAGTGTGCATCACAGTAACTCATTTTTTACCCACTCAGTGCATAACAGTGGCAATAAAGTGTGGAATTATTTGCCAAGGTGTTTGTGCATCATTCTTCTCAACCATGGCTACTCAGTATTCCCACAAACAGTACAAATGCTATTTGTACTTGGTGCAAGAAAGTGATCAACATTTCCAGCATGATGAAAAATGCTTCAGAAAGTCACAAAATGGTTCAAATGGCTCTGAGCACTATGGGACTTAACTTCTGAGGTCATCAGTCCCCTAGAACTTAGAACTACTTAAACCTAACTAACCTAAGGACACCACACACATCCATGCCCAAGGCAGGATTCGAACCTGCAATTGTAGCATCAGAAAGTCACACCAAGAGCATAAAGCACCGGAGTTTCAGTGCAATTTTGCAAAAGTTGCTGCCACTAGATGCATTCATGCAATGTTCCAAATCTCTAACAACAAATTATGACACAATCAATCATATACCACTACAAGGTATTTTTATGAGTAACTTTAAGGAGGGAAATGGG
Source organism: Schistocerca piceifrons (assembly GCF_021461385.2). Classification (NCBI taxonomy): domain Eukaryota; kingdom Metazoa; phylum Arthropoda; class Insecta; order Orthoptera; family Acrididae; genus Schistocerca; species Schistocerca piceifrons. The sequence goes on along the minus strand of NC_060149.1, from coordinate 175,079,426 downwards.
AATTTCTTCTCAATATTGAGAAAATTTTATTATAAACAATTTTTAGCCTGAAGTATAATTTATTAATTTGTAAATGTGTATTATTTACTAGCTGATACAGATCATTTATCATTCTTAATATGAATTCTAATATCAAACAAGGCAATATATTCAGAGCCATAGAATGTTCAAATGAAATGCTCTACAGTTCAGCCTTGTTTACTATGAGATGATGTTACATGAGCTGAATTTTTATGGTGTTCATGCACCATCAGGAGTCATTAGTCAATTCACAGCTCAGTGCGCTGTATAGCATTATTTCCAGGTAGTCAAATTATGCAACTAGATAATGCAACTGCAAAAATAAAAGCTTTGTTACAGAGGTGTGCCATACATGAGATGTAAAGTTACTGACCTCACTGATGAATGTGAAATTGTGAAATGATTGTACTCAAATTCACCAAGAAGAGACATCAGTGCTAGCGCAATGATATTCATTGAACTAACTGTTGCCTGTATACGTGTGCCATGTCAGTGCTCTTGGCTCTGTTGTAGTTCCCACATAGTGATTTGGGAAGATGGAAAAAATCTAGATTCGAGCAGTGATTAAGTACTTCGTAAAGAAAGGTACGAAAGCAAAGGACATTGATGCCAATTTCCAGAATACACTGGGGGACTCTGCTCCTTCATATTCAACTATTGCTAAGTAGGCAAATGAATTTAAATTTGGTTGGGAGAGCTTAGATTATGATCTGCGCAGTGGTCAGCCAGGATGTGTCACTATTCCAGAAATCATTGCAAAAGTGCACAATATGGTCATGGATGACCGCTGCTTGAAAGTGCGTGAAATTGCTCATGCTTGCCAGATGCATCTGAAATCATATATCACATTTTAACTGAAGAATTAGACATGAAAAAATATCTGAAAGATGGGTGCTGAGACTCATGATGCTGGATCAAAAACGCATGAGAATGGACATATCGGAACAATGTTTGGCCCATTTTAGGAGAAAAAAAACAAGATTTTTTGCTCCAGTTGAATCTTGGGTGCACTACTACACCCCAGAGACAAAACAATAGTCAAAGTAGTGGAAAAATGCCGATTCTTTGCCATCAAAGAAAGCAAAGACAATTCCTTTGGTGGGAAAGGACATGGCATCAGTGTTCTGGGATGCGAAGGGGATTCTGTTTGTAGATTATCTCCCCACTGGGCAAACAATTACTGAAGAATACTATTCTAACCTCTTGGACAAATTGCAACAAAAGATACGTGAAAAAAGGCCAAGGTTAGCAAGGAAAAAGTCATCTTCCATCAAGACAATGCACACCCATGCACATGTCCATTGCCATGACAAAGTTACACTAACTAAAGTATGAATTGTTGTCAAACCTACCTTATTCACCTGATATGGCTCCATCAGACTTCCATCTCTTCCCAAAACTGAACACACTGGACTCGCATTCAGGAGGACGACAGTTCAATCCCGAGTCCGGCCATTCTGATTTAGGTTTTCCGTGATTTCTCTAAATCTCTTCAGGCAAATGCCAGGATGGTTTCTTTGAAAAGGGCACAGCCGGTTTCCTTATCCATCCTTCTGTAATCCGATGAGACTGACTACCTCGCAGTTTGGTCTCCTCCCCGAAACAACCCAACCCAACCAAAACTGAAAATTTTTCTTGGTGGACAAAGATTCACTTTAAACAAAGAATTGATAGCCTGAGGTGACAACTATTTTGCAGGCCTGGAGGAAACTCATTTTTGAGATGGGATCAAGACACTGGATCAAGTGCATTAATCTACAAGGAGACTACATTGAAAAATAAAAAAGTTTCAGTGACGCAAGTACTTTTTTTCTTCCGTTCCAAGAACTTTTTGAACCACCCTCATAGCATGAATATGGTTTCTTGAGGACCCAGATGGATTTAGATGTACAATTCTGGGACCATGATAAATCATTAATAGAGACATGTTACTTTTATTCTATTTTTCTGGAAAAATCCTTTGATGGTCTACAACTGCTACAAATTTGTACCTACGTTTTGCACATGTTATTTTCAAAACATGCATATTCAAAGCTAACTGGAAAATTGTCATATTCGAGAGCGCTTTATTATTTATATCATGATTCACCTGCATGGAGATTACAGTACACTGAGATAACTGGATCTTCATCCTTTTCTCCATCATTTTAAGAAGAAAAAAGTTCAAAAATGCCAAAACATCTGAAAAAGCTGTGGAATTTCACAGAAACATTCAAACTTATGTTACTGATATAAAGAACCCAACCATTCCTCAGTCATTAAGTTTCAGAATTGTTTCTGAAGCTGCCAACAACAAATTGCTAGCTCCAAAACTGACATTCCTCAGTTCAACAGCATATTTTATGGAACCATTTTTACTGGATTTTTAGAGCAATATCTCAATGGCTCCATTTCTATATGATGAACTACATAATCTTATGAACATTTCAATGCAGCAGGTTGTGAAACTAGATGTCATAAAAAGCAAAAACGTAACTAACCTTTAATAAAAATTGACTTGAAGAATGTAATGAGCCTGACTGCAGCAATACATCTCAATCTGGATTTTGCTACAAGAAGTGCACTAGAAAAATTAAGACTGTATTTGAAGAAGAAATATTGTGCACTAGAAAAATTAAGAATGTATCTGAAGAAGAAATATTGTTGCTAAAGGAAGTCACATGAACATGGATTATTGTCATACTATAAAAGTTGCAAGAAAGATCACCCTTCAAATAGAACTTAATATGTACAATTTCCTGTTTTAATGCAGAAGTTACATTAAATTATGAAGTAGCTCAAAGAATATTGACAGTATGTCTTGAAGTTTTGGTATCAAATGGAAGAATGTCGTGTTCAAGGGCAAATCATGTTAAATTTAAATTTTTGGAGATTTGCACAGAAAAAAAGAACTGAAGGCAAGGTGAAATCTTACAAGAGATGTGAAGATAATCTCTATAAATTCTAGATTCATATGGTCAAAGCCATGCCAAAATTTCCAAGATTTTGTGTGAATTTTTGTAATAATCTTATATAGAAATGCTTCTATTTAGTGAAGCTTTTTATAATAATAATACTTTATTCGATATTGCATGAGTCACTGCATATGTACAAAAACAGGTTACAATTATTGATACATAACTCAATAATACATTCTTCTGAATATGTCATTGATTAATAAAATTATTAGATTAGAGATAAAATGTTTGCTTAAAACTATTAAAAATTTTTTTGAAAGCAGTTCTTATTTTGCATGTAATTATGATATTCTTCTAATGTGTAAATGGGATTTTGTAACAAGAATGTCTTTAGCTGAAATTTAAGCTTCATTTTGGGAAGGGTCGTAATTGTACTGGGAAGTGCATTGGCTAATTTTAAACGTGCATACTGTGGATCCTTTTCATAGAGTGCTGTTCTGTGGATGCTGATGTAAAATTTTTCTTTGTTTCTGGCATTGTGCTGATGCAAATCAGAACAAATGTTGGGTCACAGTCTTTTAACAAGCAATATAGCTTTTAGAATGTGCATGTTTACTACAGTTAACACACTAGGTTTTGGAAACAAGCTATGACATAATTCCTTATATTTTGCTCCAAAGATGGTTCTTATAACTCTTTTTTGAAGCAGCAATAGCTTATTTACATTTGATTTGGGTGTTGCTCCTCAAATTTCTGTTCCGTAATTCATATGAGAGGAAAATAAAGTATGATATGCAATCTTTAGGACAACATGGTCTTTGCAGAACTTGCTAATCATATTGACTGCAAATATATTCTTAGACAACTTATATGCTAGAATGTCAACATGCGTGACCCAAAGATTGCTTTGGATTGTTAACCTGGGTAATTTTATGCTGCCGGCCAGGGTGGCCGAGCAGTTCTAGGCGCTACAGTCTGGAACCGCGCGACCGTTACGGTCGCAGGTTCGAATCCTGCCTCGGGCATGGATGTGTGTGATGTCCTTAGGTTAGTTAGGTTTAAGTAGTTCTAAGTTCTAGGGGACTAATGACCTCAGAAGTTAAATCCCATAGTGCTCAGAGCCATTTGAACATTTTTTAAATTTTATGCTAAACACTTTTTTTACTAATTCATTGCTGATATATAGTTTAATTTCATCATTAAAACTATTGTTGTTGAACTTCATTAGACATGTTTTACTGGTGCTTACACTGAAGTGGCTTTCATTAAAGTACTGAACAATTTCATTTCTCACATTATTACAATGGGTCTCTAGTTCATTAAATGATTTATTTTTACACATGGTGGATGTATCATCCAGATACATAACTATTTTGGAATTTTGAGCATGATATTTTATGTCATTTACATAAATCGGAAACAAAAGAGGACTCAATATTGAGCCCTGAGGCACTCCATATTTTATATTAGTGATTTTTGATTTGTGAACACCACTTTCAGTTTTAAACAGTACAAACAGTTTTCAATTATGTTCATTATTTATTAGGTCATGAGCAGTACCTCAGTGTTCTGTAGCTTATCTAATAGGATGGTAGCAATCACACAGTTGAAAGCTTTCTCAATACCAAAGTAAATACTTGCAACATGTTGCTTGTTTTCAATGCTATTTATTACCTCTTCAGTTAACTGAGCAGCTGCTGTGCTAATTGATTTGTATTTTAAAAATAAATTTTGATTTTCAAACATCAGCTTGAGCTTGTTGAGAAATATTGTAATTCTATTGTATATGACTTTTTCAATTGTTTAGAAAAAGACAGGAAGTATCGAGACTGATGTGTAGTTTCCAATTTTGTATTTGTCACCATTTTAAAGACTGATTTTACCTGGGATATTTTTATTCTGTCTGGGAAGGTGCCTGATTCTATTATATTATTTACTGCTACGGACAGAGGTGCAGAGACTCTTTGTCTACACACTTCTAATACATTAATACTGAGGTCACCATGATCTGCCGAAACGATGTTCATTATTTCTTTGCAGTTTGTGGAGACTAGATATATGTTATGCTCAGATGGATTTCCTTCATAATTATACTGCAAGTTATTATATTTGTCATTGATAGCTTCACCTACTGAAGAAAAATATTCATTGAAATATTTGCAATTTCATGTGGTATTTTATGACCTTCCCACTATGGTCAATAGTAAAGTCCATACAGGATTTGTCTTGGCCTGTTCTACAACTGTTTATCACTTGTCATACACGAGTAGTAACATTGTGTGAAACTTGAAGCTTGTTTGCAACATAGTTGCTCCTGGTCCATATTAATAAATATTTATAGTATTCTTGATTTTGTTCACCATTGCTCTATGAAGTAATTTTAATTTTTCCCTTGCTTCAATGACATCATTATTTATCCAGATACTTTTGTATGTATTTTTGTTTGTTTAACTTTTGTGACTACAACTGGGCATGTGGCATCAAAACAGTAATAGAATCAGTAGCAAAGCTATCATAGGAAAAGCTATCATTCTCAAACCATGGTATGTGTGCTAACATGCAATTCAGTCTGTTGATATTATCATTATACATAATTCTTTTGCTTACATATGACTTCTGTTTAGTGACATAGGGCATCTCATTTACCTCCAACTGAAATTTGCACTGGATGGTGATCAGAGATGGCTAGTTTTAGAACAGATGTATTATAGGAAAAATAGATCATGTTTGTTGTTATGTTATCACTGTACCTTCGCTCATGACATACTTATTTCAGAGATCACATGTCCATATAGTTCACAAGCCTACTTATAGAGGCCACCTGGAGTGCCCCCCAGGCATGCTCTGGTGCGCCGCCAGAGAAAGAGTTTTATTTGAGCAATTGCAAATGTATGCTTGACCTATTTTGTAAACTGTATCACAGTAGTCCAGGCAATGTGTTCAGTGCTACACATAACGTGTACTTCATTGTACTGCTCTATAAAGTACTATTTTCTATAAATAGTGTTTGTTCTTGCAGTAGCAAAATTGGCAACAAGCGAGCGTTACCTTTTCTCTGTGTGTTAGTGTCAGTGCTCAGTCACATGACAAACATCTTGATGGAAGAAATACTCCAATGTGTCATTACCCAGCAGCAAGCTTTTGCGGAACAACAGCAGGCTGTCACCACTGCTCTCAACCAACTGGCATCTGTGTGTTTGCGACAGGTCACTCTCCTGTCAATGCAACCATTGCTGTTTCCAGCATATGATGAATTGGCTGAAGGCTGGGATTGCTATGAGACATAGTTATGCCAACATTTCCAAGTTTTTCACATAAGTGATGCAAACTGGTGTAGGGCTTTCCTGACTTTCGCCATGCATTTATCAGTTGTTGTGATAACTTGTGTCTTTGCAGACCCAGTCAACGTATCATTTGGTCAAATCTGCAAGCCATTGTTGTAAATATGTCACTGGTACCCATCATGAGTCCTACACTGATCACATGGTTCATGATGTTTTTATTTGTTTGTTCCTGGACAGGGAAGTCCACAAAAAACATATCAATGTGAGAATCCGATGCGTATGGGTGTGGTAAATATAGTACAGTCCTTTAAAGTGTCACGGGCTGCAGGTGATCAGATTGCTGCATGGGGAGAGGTATTAGAGGTTGCTCAGTCAACCCCTGTTAAGCACACTGAAAGTGTTCAGGATGATGGGGAAGCCATTGCAGCAATACAACCTTTGACTCAGCATCACATGGGGCAGTGTTGGTTACAGCCACAGCATCAACAGGCCACATCACAACAGTGGCCACATGCCCCCCTTATGTCTTGCCCATACTGCTTTGTCCAACATGAGCATGCTGCATGCCCTAAGTGTTGGGTTGTTTGCAACAAGTGTCAAAAGAAAGGCCACATTACATCAATGTGTAACTCCTCTCCAAACGTGGCGGACACAGTAGTATGTGTGGACATAAGCTGCATCTCTACAATGACTGTCACCCCAAACAAACTGCTTATTGACTTGTATGTGTTTAATAAACTGCTAAAAATGCAAGTGGAGTCAGGAGCTACAGTGTCTTTAGTAAACACATAAATGTATGTGGACTTGGGCTTCCCTCTCTTCACACTGATTTCACAGAAGTTGGTTAGCTACAATAAACAGAAGATTCTGATCCTAGGTCAGTTCTCCAGTCGTGTCTCTGAAAAATCTATTGTTTGCCCTCTCACCTTCCTTGTTATGGATCATTCCCATACCGCAGACCAGTTTGGGTTGGATGTGTTTAATGCTTTCGATTTCTCCATTGCCAGTGAGGTAAATTTAATGTCAGATCAAGTTCCACATCAGCAACTGGAGTTCCTCTGCTCTAAGTTTTCGTCTCTGTTTTCCCTTGGGCTTGGTTGTGCTCATGGTTTTCAGGCCCACATTACCATGAAAGACTCTGTCCTCTCTCATTTTTTTTCGGGTACAGCAGGTGAGTGTCATATTATGCAGCTTTGTTAAGGCCAAATTAGACTGTTTGACATCACTCAGTGTCATTCAACCTATCTGTTCCAGTGAATGGGCTACACCACTGGTCATCATTAAGTAGCTGATGGGTAAGCTTTCCCTCTGTGGCAATTTCAGCATCATGATTAATGCACAGTCCATGATAGATACATACCCTCCACCCAACCCTGAACAGTTGCTCACAAAATTATCAGGCGGCCACTACTTTTCCAAGAGTGATTTGTTGGAAGCATACCTCCAGCTCCTCTTGGATGAGCCCACTAGGTGCCTTCTCATTGCCAATAAGCCTTTCAGCCTACACCAATATCAAAGCTTGCCTCTTGGCATCACTGGCACGCCCACAATTTTTCAGCCTTTTGTGCCTTGCAGCATCAACTACCTCAATGATATTGTAGCTTTGGGTTCTTCCACTGAGGACCACATTAGCAATCTCTGATCATTGGTTTCTGGTTTGCAATCTGCAGGTCTCAAGTGCAGTCTTGCCAACTCTCAGTTTTTTCAGTTGTCCGTTGAGTACCTAGTTTTTGAGGTTTCTTGCACAGGGGTCAAACCATTCCATCACCATGTTGGCACAATTACAGCTTTTCCGTGGCCAAACTCCATTACAGAATTGTAGACATTTCTAGGTAAAGTTGCATACATCCATAGGTTTTAGCTTGACGCATCCACTGTAGCTCAACCCCTGCATGTACTTCTGCATAAAAATGAGCTTTTTTTCTGGTCCCCAGCTCACGACTAAGCGTTCCTTTTGCTTAAGTCTAAGCTTATAAGCTTCAATCTGCCAGTTGTCTGGCCACTTTTCAATCGGGTCAGCATATCATGTTCACTACAGATTCCTCACAGCATGATCTTGGTGTGGTGTTGATGCGCAAATATATGAAAGGTTCTGAATGTCCAATTGGTTACGCTTCTAAGACTTTAATCCCCACTCAGCAGCAGTATTCTCAGATTGAAATGGAGGCTTTAGCGGCTGTGTTCTGCCTCCAGAAATTTCACGTCTTCTTGTATGGTTTTAAGTTCCCTTTAATCATGGATCACAAGCCATTGGTTGCTCTTTTTAACCCTTTAGCTTTCGTGCCAGACAAGGCAGTGCATCATTTGCAGTGGTGGGCTCTCTTCCTCTCCAATTATCTTTATCAGATCCATTACCTGCTGATGGTGCAACAAGCCAATGCTGATGCCTTATCTCACCTTCCGATTGGGATGGACCCGGCATTTGATCAGAATGAGTTGCTTTGTTTCTATATAGATGCTGAGAACCAGAATGTGGTTAATGGTTTTCCCTTCATTAGTGCCATGATAGCATCTGCCATCACCATGGATCCTGTACTTAGTTGGGTCCTCTGTTTAGTGCAGCACAGTTAGCAAGAAAACCCCCCAGCACATATCTTGGATCTCTTGCATAATTACTTCTCCCCTCAGCACTGCCTTTCTGTGTTTGATGGGGTTCTTTTGTTAACTAGAGAGGATGCTGCTCTCTGGGTTGTGATTTCTGCTTCCTTACACCATAATGTACTGTGGCTTCTGCATGTCAGTCATTGGGGGACTTCTTGCACCAAAGCCAGGCATAGATGGGGACGTTACATGGCTTATTGCCGCTTACACTCACTTCGTTCAGCAACAGGTGGCCTTGTGGGCATCTTTCTCCCCCTAGTCAATGCCACAGCAGCTGTGGAAGCATCTACATATCGATTTTGATGGACCCATCCTAAATCAATATTGGCTCATTTTAGTGGACACTTAGTCCAAGTTTCCCTATATAGCGTGTTGTCCATCGACGTCCGCAGCTGCCACTATTTCAGCCCTGTCTAAGGCTTTTGCAATTGAGAGCTTCAGTATACTGTGGTTACAGATAATGGCCCCTAGTTTGTTGCATTGTTTTGTCAGACTAGTGGTGTTTGCCATCTCACAGCTACCCCATTTCATCCTCAATCTAATGGTGAGGCTGAATGCACAGTACGGAATTTTAAAATTCAGATGCAGAAATATGTATCTGGCTGGTCCCCTGAAGTTGCTTTAGACCACTTTTTTAAGTCTGTACCAATTCACTCCAGTGGGGAACAAGAGCCTGGTGGAGATGCTGATGGTCGTGAACCGTGAACCCTCTTTCACCTGCAGTGTCTGACACTGCATCGCTGGCTCAAAAATGATTCTGGCTAGGTTCATCTGCCTGGGATCATGGTTTCAGCTGCTGGCCCAATGGGGTACCTCCTGTCATTGAGCATCATTGACGCTGGTGCCTGTGTGTAGTTGGCACTTCTGATGGGCAGATGTCATGTCACTTCGAACAGCTATGGCGGCGCACACCGAGCTCTGTTCTGGAGAGCCCACCAGCTCCCCCACCCCCACGGCCACCAATGCCTGTTCCTGTGTTGCAGATGACAGGTTTGTGCCACAATGGGGTTGCTACCTCCACCCCCACTGCTCAATTGCTGTCGCCAGTGCAGCCTCCACTGCACCTGTTGCCACAGACGCCACTGCACCTTATGCTGCAGCTGCCACCACCTCCATTGCTGGGTTGTGCACCCATCGCCTCCGATCCCCCTGCTGACACTTCCAGTACTGACCACTGACCTTGATGAAGATGTTGCTATGGAGGCACCATCTCCGGTCCTGCCCTATGGCCTCTCACAAGAGAGAGGACGACACGCTAGCCAGCCCCATCACTAGTGCATCTACTTGCCTGTGACTGCATACCACATGCTGCAGCAGCCACCATCATCATGCAATGAAATGGATATCAGCACCATCATTGGTTTTTTTCTGTGACTCATATTCTCAGTGCCTTTGAGATCAGTGCTTTTTCAGTACCATACATTTTTTCTATACCATGTATTTCTCTGTACCTAGTGTTTTTATGTATGTATGTGGCTTTCCCTCACTCTAGAAAGGAGGAGTCATATATCTTCACTCATGATGTGCATGATTTCTGAGATCTTGTGTCCATACAGTTCTCAGGCCTGCTTGTGGTGTCACCTGGATTGGACCCCTGGCATGCTCTGGTGAGCCACCAAAGGAAGAGTATTATTTAAGTGATTAGAAATGAGTGCTCAACCCATTCTGTAACCTGTATTACTGTTGTCCAGTCATTTTGTTCAGAGCTACACACAACCTGTACTTCATTGTATTTTACATGTTGCTCTATAAAGTACTATGTTCCATAAACTGCATTTGTTCTTGCTATAGCATTATCCAGGCATGCTTTGCTGTTGCCCGTTCCTCTTGTTGATTCATGAATAAGTGGTGTCAGACTGAATTCGCGTCATTGGTTAATAACTTCATATTTATATGCCCTGTTATTATAATATTTACATTGTGATTTAACCCAAAAAATGTACTGGCTATATACACGCACCAAAAAAGTTTTGCATCACCCCAGTTCCCAGAACTCCTGAAGACAGACATTGACTGTGGATATTGTATCACAAACACAGTCCCTTTGACTGTTCAGATGTCACTAAACCTTCCCAAAGATGTAAACAGCCATGCATAAGCAGTGCCTATTAGACAGAGATGTTCCAACAGCTTGATCAGTTCCAGGAAAGAGGTACATGGCTCGCATTGTCTGTAGATCAACCACAGTTCGATCGTGTCCACATTGTTACTTAGTGCCAGGTGGGGCTCTCAACAAGGGAAGTGTCCAGGCATCTTGGAGTGAACCAAAGTGATGTTGTTTGGACATGGAGGAGATACAGAGAGACAGGAACTGTTGATGACATGCCTTGCTCAGGCCGCCCAAGGGCTGCCACTGCAGTGGATGACCACTACTTATGGATTATGGCTCAAAGGAACCCTGACAGCAACGCCACCATGATTACTAATGCTTTTTGTGCAGCCACAGGATGTTGTGTTATGACTCAAACTGTGCACAAAAGGCTGCATGATGCACAACTTCATTCCCGACGTCCATGGCGAGGTCCATCTTTGCAACCACAACACCATGCTGTGGGGTACAGATGGGCCCAAAAACATACTGAATGGACGGCTCTGGATTGGCATCATGTTCTCTTCACAGATGAGTGTCCATATGCCTTCAACCAGACAATCGTCAGAGTCATGTTTGGAGTCAACCTGGTCAGGCTGAATGCCTTAGACACACTGTCCAGTGAGTGCAGGAAGGTGGAAGTGCACTGATGTTTTGGGGTGACATTATGTGGGGCCAATGTACACCTCTGGTGGTCATGGAAGGCGCCGTAATTGCTGTACGATGCGTGACTACCATCCTCCGACCGACAGTGCAACCATATTGGCAGCATATTGGCAAGGGATTCGTCTTCATGGATGACAATTTGTGCCCCCATTCTGCACATCTTGTGAATGACTTCCTTCAGGATAATGACATCACTTGACTAGAGTGGCCAGCATGTTCTCCAGACATGAACCCTATTGAACATGCCTGGGAGAGATTGAAAAGGGCTGTTTATGGATGATGTGACCCACCAACTGCTCTGAGGGATGTACACCGAATTGCCATTGAGGAGTGGGACAATCTGGACCAACAGTGCCTTGATGAACTTGTGGATAGTATGCCATGACAAATACAGGCATGCATCAATGCAAGAGGATGTGCTATGGGGTATTAGAGGTACTGGTGTGTACAGCAATCTGGATCACCACCTCTGAAGGTCTCACTGTATGGTGGTACAACTGAAAATGATGTTTATGCTGATCTCTATTCCAATTTTCTGTACAGTTCCCAGAACTGTTGCAACTGGAGTGATGCAAAACTTTGTTTGATGTGTGTATATCAGAGTCAGATAGATTTTTGAGAAAGGTATCCATACATGCCCCAGGTGGCTTGTACATACCAATAACTGTTGTATTTTCTCTGTCCCATTTTAGATTTGTCACTGCAAATTCTGTGACTCCTTCTAAGCACAATGCACTTATGTCAATAACACTGAAATTACTTTTTTTTGCAGTGAAGTTTGCTACACCACCCCTAGTCATGTTTTTCCTACTAAAGGCAGAATAAAATTTAATGGAGACTGGTTGACTAATGCTAATTAGGTCTTCATTGTACCAGTGTTCATTTATGAGCTAGTTCTTTTTATTGTGCTTTCCTTCCAGCTTTAGGAATTTCTATTAAATCACAATTTTCTCCATGCTATCTTAACATTTGAAATGTGTTTTCAAGCCAACATAAGTTTCTGATTTGTTGTCTTAATACCATGATTGAGACTTTCATTCCTTTTGTTTCTATTTTTTGTGCAATGTCTTGGTGTTTGGTTAAATAATTGCCTCTTTTGCCTATGCCTGTTTAAATATTCATTTGCCAAGATGCCAAATTCTTTCATCATTTACTCTGGTATACCTGTCTATCATGATTACTCTGCAATTCACACTTAGTGTTTGGCCAAGGGTTCATAGAACCACTATCAGACCATTTCTCAATTATTTCACTCTCAAATAGCACATGGAAAAAAATGGACACAGAAATCTTTCTGTGCAAGCTCTGATTTCTCTGGATTGATTGTGATAGTCATTTCTTGCTATGCAGGTGGCAGTCAACAAAATATTTTGGTATTTGGAGGAGAAAGTTGGTGATTGTAATTTTATTAAAAGATCTTGCTGTGATGAACATCTTTGCTTTAATGATTGCCACCCCAAATCATTTATCATATCCATGAAACTCTCGCCCCTATTTTGTTATAACACAAAATAAGCTGCCCTTCTTTGAACTTTTTCAGAGTCCTGCATCAATCCTATCTGGTAAGAGTCTCATAATGTTTAGCAGTAGTCCAGAAGAGGATGAACAAGTGTAGTGTAGGCAGTGTCTGTAGTAAATTTGTTGCAGCTTCTAAGTGTTGTATCAATGAAACACAGTCTTTGGTTTGCCTTCCATATTCTTAAATAAAGCTTTCAATCTACATTTCTAACACTCAGGCTAGTGAGTCTTTCCGTCTAGGTAAAAAACTAGAAAGAAATGAGACTTCTAGAAACAGGCAGGCAACAAGAGAATATAAATGAAATAATTATCTACCTAGGTACTATATCATTGCTCTTTGTACCTGCTATGGCATGCCTGAGAGTTTCAAACACAGACAGTCAACTGGTGCACAGAGCTATAGTATAGTACAATTTCATGTTTGGTCTTACCCTTACTATCCTTACTAATCGAAGAAAAAGAAGCAGTTACTCTGGGGCTAGCAAGGATTAGAGGGAGGGGGGAGGGGTGAAATCAAGTCTGGGGTATGTAAAAATTGTGAAATATGAATGATGGTATGAGTTATTGAAGGCTTTGTAACACAAGAAATGTGTTGCACTAGCTGAGATTCAATATTAGTGTGACAGCATTTTGTATGATATGATGAAGAGGGTTCTGGGACAAGCTCAGCTTCTGGATGGGTTGCATGTGGTAGATAGCAGGTGGTCCTCAGATATGATGGTTAACTGCTAATAAGGGAAGACCTGAATAAGTAGTCATGGACTGAAGCAGCAGGATGAGGTGTGGGAGCATAGCTTATGGCAGAGCTACACTCAGTAAACACCACATATACTCATTGCTGACCCTGTGTCAAAGTGAGGAAGCACCATTGTAAGTGATGCCCCCTACTGTCTTGTGAGCATGAATTAGCCCATAGATTAAGGGAAACAAGACCCTAACAGAAAATCAAAGGGTAGAAAGACTTCTATATGTGTGGAGAAACCATTCTTTCAATGGGAGAAAACCCAGCTGACAAATCCCGATCCTCCAGGTTGGGTGTTGGTGACAGGATACCAACCCATCCTGGAAAAACAATTATTGATAAAAACATCACACAAGGGACTTGGGCAAGACTGATTCCTACAAAACTACCTGAACAAGAATGTAGTATTCAAAATGAAATATGACTAGCAACCTGGACCATCAAAAGTCTATACCAGGCTGGAGCAGCAACGTGTTGTAAGGAAAGCATATACGTATGGAGTATCAACAAACCCCAGAAAATTTCTTGTAATAATATGTACCAAGAAATGCAAAATCACATGTGTAAATTTTCATGCCCAGAATGAAGAGAGTGATGATATCAAAACAGATATTTATGAGGAACTAGAGACAGTCTTGAACAATATATCAAATGAACACTACAAGATTATAATCAGAGATCTTAATGCAAAAGTAGTGAATGATAATAACATTAGATTGGCTAATTTCACCACTGCAAATGGAATGCTCATAGGTAGTACTGATTTCAATAGGGAAAGAATCTGTAAAGGAACCTGGGTATCTCTGGATGAGAAGATAGTGAACCAAACTGAGATGTATAGGTAAAGACAAGAATTAAGAAGTGGATATAAAATGTCAAGACTGCAAGAGGTGCTGACTGTGGATCAGACCTCTTCCTTGTCAGAGTAGTGATGAAGCCAATATGGAGAGCCATAAAGTGCCAAGGAATGCAAAAAAATCACTCAATATGATCAGGAAAGTCTAAACAAACATAATATAAGAGGAACTTCAAGATCAAACAGCCCAATCATTTTAAAGTATTGGAGAATGAAGAGGACAAAATACTACGATAGATCAGAATTTGTATGTAATTGTTGATGCAATTAAAGAAACAGCCCTAGAAATAATTCCAGAGTGAACTAAGGGAAAATGAGTGTGGTTTGATGAGGAATGTGAGGAAGATATCCAAGAGAAAAAGCAGGCCAAATTACTATTTATACAAAGTAATATGCAATAAAAAAGAAAATCAAAGTTTGAAGAAATACAATGGTGAATACAGGCCACACTAAGGAAAGCAAAAGCAAAATACATTAAAAGAAATTGTAGATGATCAGCATGTAGCCATATTTAAGAGGGTTATTCAGCAAGTCAGGTCTAACTTCTTATAAAAATAGACCATCACAGATTTAAAAAAAAAAAAACTGTTTTTGTTTAATTCCTTACATGTTTCTCTGTTTTTCTTCATAGTTTTCATGTTTGTTTAAACATTTGTCATAACATTCTACAAGCTTTTGTATCCCTAAGTCATAGACATCTGCTACCTTTGAGGATAACCATTTTTTAAGTGGTGCTTTCACTTCATCTATTGTGCAATGCTCGCTGCAGAGAAACTCTTTCAGGTAACAGAACAAGTGAAAATTGCTCAGTGCCAAGTTTGGGCTGTAAGGTGTTGAACAATCTGTTCCAATCCAAAATATCTGATTAGATTTTGGGTGTGAATAGCAGAATGGAGCCTAGCATTGTCACGCAGCAACAAAACTCAAGATGACAGAAGTCCACATTGCTTGTTCTGTACTGGACATCAAAGTTTAGTCAGGATAGCACAGTAAGCGGCTATGTTTATTGTTTTCCCTTGCTACATAAACTCTACTAACAAGACTCCATGTCTGTCCCCCCCCCCCCCCCCCCAAAAAAAAAAAAAAAAAAAAAAAAAAAAAAAAACGGCTGACAGATCCTTCAATGTTTTTTGAGATTGTCTGCTTGGCCTAGGCCAGTGACATCATGTGATGCCATTCCGTTGACTGTCCTTAAGACTCTGGGGTCATGTAAGAAACACAAGTCTCATCCCTTGTGACAATGTTCTCTAAAAATTAACCACCTTCCTTATGATTAAAAAATACTCAAGAGCACCTGTCATTCTTTCCATTTTTTTGTTTCTCAATAAGTAGCCTGGGAACCCAATGTGTGCAAAATTTGCGAAATTGCAACTTTTCAGAGGCAGTTTTGTGCAAAGTAGCTCTTCTCACATTCATAAATTCCAATGCTAAAGTTGAAATTGTGATTCACCAGCCTTCTTGAATCTTTTCTTCCACAGATTTCACCAATATCTGAGATCCCTGTTGGTTGGCCTTCGTGATTCATCGTTGACATTTTCCCATCCATCCTTAAAAGCTCTCACCCACTTATGCACTTTGCTGTTACTCATCACATTTTCACCATACACCTCACTTATTTGTTTGTGAATTTTCACTGCTGCAAAACTGCTGTCAAAAACTGAATCACTGACCATATTTCCCAGTCAGCAGGCTAACCAGTTGTTTTAAACATTTTGAATTGACACTGTGAACAGCACACTGCAACAATACCGATGCAAGTGGTGTCATTTGATTAATAAGACATGCCAAGAGGTGGTGTACATGTTAATTTCAGTGTTTGCATGATATTTAATTATCTATGGCAATTCACACCTTATTTTCCAAATATCCCCCGTACATATCAATGTGTAATGTGAATGTAAACTAACCCATACCACATTATTGCAATTAATTGTACAAATTATCAACAGAATGTGAAACTAACTTATGGAGGAAACTCAGCAAGAGTTTTTTAGAAACAGATGCATAGAACTATATAGGAAAGTGAAGAGATTTCAAGGAGGATCAAGCCACCAACACTAATGCTTAAAAGATGCCAATGGAAGGGTGCTAATGGAAGATAAAAATATTGAGAGAAGATGGATAGAATACTTCAGGTCCTACTAAATTGTGAAGAACCAAGTGAATTATAAGGTTTTTTGTTCTAGTAACAGTGGATCCAAAAAATCCCCCATCCACCATTGAGGAGGTAAGAAAACAGATTAAAAATCTTAAGAATGGTAAGAGTCCAGAAGATGGAATTTCAACTAAACTGCTCAAATCTGGTGACAAAGCTCTCTGTTCCAAAATCCACTAGTTAACTGAGTTAATCTGGATAAAGCAGGCAATACCAGAGGAATGAAAGGTGTCTGTGATAGGCCCCATACACAAAAGGAAAGATAAATCAGTGTGCAACAACTATAGGGGCATAGTGCTACTCAACATCTGTTACAAGATCTTCTCCAAACATCTGCTAGAATGAATCAAACCCCTTGGCAACAAAAATAACTGGAGAGTACCAAGGAGGATTCCAAACAGAACAATCAACCACTGACCAGATTTTTTGTCTTAAAACAGATATGTGAGAAAATTTACAAATAAGGCCAACAAATACATCTCTTTCTTCATGGACTTCAAGAAGGCTTATGATAGTATCCATAGACAAGGTCTGATTAAAACCATGGCAGATTTTAGCATACCAAGGAAACTGATGAAACTAGTAAATATATACCCAAATGATACAAAAGCTAAGGTTAGTGTAGGCAATAAAAGAGGGGAGATGGGATTAAGAGAAGGAGATAGATTATCATCAGTTCTCTTCAGTATGGCACTCAAAAAGGCAATGCAGGAGCTTAACAGAAAGAACTGTTGGGTTATTCAAACCAACAATGAAAATGGAAATGAGCGTTTGGCGTCATTGGCCGAGAGGCCCCTCGCGGGGCAGGTCCGGCCGCCATATCGCAGGTCTTATTACATTCGGCGCCACATTGGGCGACCTGCACGCCGGAACCAACAATGAAAAGAAGTATTCATACCCTGGAATCAGTGGCATCAAGGCTTGGGCTACAAGTTAGTACTCTAAATACTGAGTAGTTGGCCATTGGAAGAAAACTCCATAACTTCCAAGATCTAACAGTGAAGTGTACCAGGTATAAACGAGTGAAAGAATTTAAATATCTTGGTTCAAGTTTGCACTGGAGTGAAATCAATTAAAGGAGAGATTAAGGCAAGGTTGCTGGTGGGAAGCAGAGGCCATTACTCACTAAACCCACTATTAAAATGTAGAAATACACCACAACAAGTAAAACTATGATTGTATAGAACATCAATAATGCCAGCAGTACTATATGGTTGTGAGACCTGGAGAACATGAAAACAAGGCCTTAACTGACTCCTTACATTTGAGAGAAAGGTTCTCAGGAAAATATATGGACCAGTCTGGGACCTAACTACTGGAGAATGGAGAAGATGTTGCAATACAGAACTGGAAAAAGTATACAAGGACCCTAACATCATTGGAGTGATGAGAACCAAAAGACTCTCATGGGCTGGACACATAGTAAGAATGGAAGGAACGAGATGGCCCAATGTTGCAATGGACTGGATCCCATCAGGCAACAGACCAGTGGGAAGACTTAGGAAGGGATGGATGGATGGGTAGGTGAATAGTGTGAATCAAGATTTTCTGCAGTTGGAGTCTTGGAGTACTGCCAATGAAAGCAGATGGAGAGACCTACCTGTGTCATCACACAGACCTCTGGGCCTGATTGTGTAAAGTGAGGTAAGAAAGATGAAGTGGGTGGTCTAGTACACTAGTCTCTATTGTTACACTGTCTCTCCTGTACAGAACACCCAGACCTTCCACTGATATTTTATTTGTCATTAACTGTATGAATAAAATATAGTTCAATTTTCTTTAGAGAAGCAGCTTCTGCTTGAAGAGACAGAACATGAGATATGTTAGGTATCTTAACTATGTTTTTGGGGTAGTTTGCACAACCCACCCACATTCATTCTAGTTAAAATTTATAAAATTATGTGTTGAACTTGTAATAAATAAAGAAACTACCATAAAAACATAGGCAGATAAAAATGGAATGACTGCAGAAAACAATATCTGGAACATTATGGCAAATATATTTCTTAATTAAATGATTTCAAGTTCAGTAGAAATGTTTTATGCCCCTAATTAGATAAATTGCTCATGCTATTCAGCTCAAGTTTCCACCTAATAATAATTATCTTATTATGTACAATTAGTGTTTCATAAATGATACAAAATTATGTGGAGAATACAGGTGTTCTGAATATTAGCTATTTAAGATATCATGATGTTGAATGAACTGGTTAAGAAACTGTGTCAGTTATACTCTGTGCTTGGGGGCAGCCAGAGATTAAACAATAACAGTTAGATGTTTTGCCAATTGTTTATCTCTAAGCCACTTTAAAACACATATTTTTGTTAAAATTAATTTAAATTTCAAGGGAATGTTTAACAGTAGTGTGATTTGAGGATATCATGGGAACTTTATAATCATATATCATGTATCAGTCTCATTGAGAGCATTGAAATTTTCCTATGAGAATGCAGCATGTATAAAAACATGTGTTAGAAACTTTAAGAATTTATTCGTGACATCAAAACATTACAAAAGTTCATATGAACATGGGTCTGAAAATCCTTTGCTAGGAATGTATGAAAAAGAACGCTGAAAATCTTCTGTAGCTGTGACTGCTGGTTGTGTAAATTACCTCAAATGTGCATGTTTATTCATTTTATTGTTTACATTTGGTTATGTAATTGCTTTGTTTTGGTTGATTGTTGTTTGTTCTGTTTTAGGGTAACATCCATCACAACAATGTATTCAGTGTCTGAAATGATAAATATGCACTACACATATGGCCGAGCAGGTGAGAATATGGATGCAGCACATTAACTTTATGCTAATGTTACCCAGGGAGGCAGATAGTGTGAGCAAGAACATCTTTACAATACCACCAATGCTTGCAAGAGATGGTTCAGGTAAGAAGAAAGTTGTGGATGGTGGAAGGTCATGAAATGTACTGTGCATGAAGTTCCATCAACTAGTACAAGGAGAACTGCAAGAATGGAAAGCATTTATCATCTTATGATCTTGAACATTCTGCATGAAAATCTTTTGTAGCTGTATCATTTTCAGCAGTGCAAGGATTAATTGAGGCAGACTTTTAACAAAGAATTTCTCAATCTATGTTAGGGCAATGCATTATGTTTCTGCAATTTTTAGCATGTACCTGATTCTTAGCATGTACCTGATTCACTGATGAGCTGGTTTTTCATTTAAAAATATCTACAGACATGAACCATGGACCTTGCCGTTGGTGGGGAGGCTTGCATGCCTCAGCGATACAGATAGCCGTACTGTAGGTACAACCACAACGGAGGGGTATCTGTTGAGAGGCCAGACAAACGTGTGGTTCCTGAAGAGGGGCAGCAGCCTTTTCAGTAGTTGCAAGGGCAACAGTCTTGATGATTGACTGATCTGGCCTTGTAACAATAACCAAAACGGCCTTGCTGTGCTGGTACTGCGAACGGCTGAAAGCAAGGGGAAACTACGGCCGTAATTTTTCCCAAGGGCATGCAGCTTTACTGTATGATTAACTGATGATGGTGTCCTCTTGGGCAAAATATTCCAGAGGTAAAATAGTCCCCCATTCGGATCTCCGGGCGGGGACTACTCAAGAGGATGTCGTTATCAGGAGAAAGAAAACTGGCGTTCTACGGATTGGAGCGTGGAATGTCAGATCCCTTAATCGGGCAGGTAGGCTAGAAAATTTAAAAAGGGAAATGGATAGGTTAAAGTTAGATATAGTGGGAATTAGTGAAGTTCGGTGGCAGGAGGAACAAGACTTCTGGTCAGGTGATTACAGGGTTATAAACACAAAATCAAATAGGGGTAATGCAGGAGTAGGTTTAATAATGAATAGGAAAATAGGAATGCGGGTAAGCTACTACAAACAGCATAGTGAACGCATTATTGTGGCATAGATAGATACAAAGCCCACACCTACTACAGTAGTACAAGTTTATATGCCAACTAGCTCTGCAGATGATGAAGAAATTGAAGAAATGTATGATGAAATAAAAGAAATTATTCAGATAGTGAAGGAAGACGAAAATTTAATAGTCATGGGTGACTGGAATTCGAGTGTAGGCAAAGGGAGAGAAGGAAACGTAGTAGGTGAATACGGATTGGGGCTAAGAAATGGAAGAGGAAGCCGCCTCGTAGAATTTTGCACAGAGCACAACTTAATCATAGCTAACACTTGGTTTAAGAATCATGAAAGAAGGTTGTATACATGGCAGAACCCTGGAGATACTAAAAGGTATCAGATAGATTATATAATGGTAAGACAGAGATTTAGGAACCAGGTGATCCAAGATGGCCGCCGAGTAAGTGACGCCAGAAACCATTTCCAGAAAGTTAAGTGATTTAGACAGGAATATAATTTAGTTTAACGCCGATAACAAATTAAATACGTGCATTAGTGTATCGTTTAGTCTTGCCGTAAAAGGTTTGACTTTTCTTTGCGTATTTTTTCAGAAAACACGAAAAGATCGTAACTTCGCGAAGTCGCGCTTAGGCTTAAATTTTGTAAACGTGTTTGTTTTTTGTTTCACGGTAATTTAACTAGTTTCTCGGTAACAAATAAGTAAACTACCGTAAATAGCGTATAACTTCATTGTTTTAATACAGATTTCAGAAAAAACAGCGTAACTTTATATCAGAAACTTGCCTATATACATTTGTTTATAGGCCTAATTCTCGTAACGTTTTTGGAGAATCAAAGTTAAAGTATCTCGTTTAATTGTCCTTTTTTTCATTCCATCGAGTGAAATATATAATAAATAGCGTATAACTTCGTTGTTTTAATACAGATCTCAGAAAAACAGCGGAATTTTAAATCAGAAACTTGCTTATATACATTTGTGAATAGGCTTAATTCTTGTAACGTCTTTTTTTATTTTCGGTAATTTAATTGATTTATTCTAGCAAAAGTATTATTTTGGCCATGAGTGAGAAGTGCCTGACTTGCCGTAGAATTGTTAGTTCCGGGGTTTGGTGTGATGGATGCAGTAGTTTTTTTCACTGGGGGGACTGCAGTGGCGTGGGTGTTGGGAAAGTGGATCAGGCTCATCAGTGGTTATGTAGGATTTGCAGCAGAGATAGGAAGATAGTGGAACAGGAGGGGAAAATTGCTGCCCTTCAGGCTGAGCTAGATCAGGCTAGGGAAGGTCTGGACAGGTTAAGGAGGGAGAAGGGCAAAGAGAGGTGGGAAGTGGCAACAGGTAGCAGAAGGAACAGGCCTAGAACTAAGTCTGACAGTCTTGTGGTAAATGTCAAAAATAAGTTTGACCTGTTGCTTCAGTTAGAAACTGATGAGCCTCAAGCAGAGGTAGGTGTAGACAGGACACAACAAACTTTCAATAGGAAATTGAAAAAGAATGTAGGAAAGTCATCGAAAAGGAAGAAAATTTTGTTGTTAGGCAGTTCTCATGCCAGAGGCGTAGGCCAACTTCTGCAGGAGGAATTAGGACCAGAATACCAGGTCACAAATTTTTTCAAACCAAGTGCTAGTCTGGATCAGGTGACAGAGGATTTAGGTTCACTCTGTAAAGGATTTACCAGGGAAGACACCGTGGTTATTGTGGGAGGGCCAGGGAACAGCATCGACAGAGATCCTGGGTACAGTATAGAGTGTGACCTGGTAAAGATTGCGTCGGCATCGAGACACACCAATGTTGAATTTGTATCTGTCCTGAGACGCCATGACTGGCCTCATTTGAACTCTTCTGTTGGGAGAGTTAATTTGGAGTTGGAACGGCTGCTTGGGTTGGGTGCGGGGGCTCATATTGGTGTGGTTCCTGTTGATTATCTCAGTAGGTGGGACTATACCAGGCACGGCCTACATCTCAACAGGAAAGGGAAGGGGAAACTGGCTGGAGTAATAGCAGGAAATTTAAGGGGGGGAGGCACTGCCATGAATGGTAAAATACCAGTGGTTACAGGTGTTGGAGCAGCACCTTTTTTAGGATAGGTAAGACAGAAAGATGTCAAGTTCTACGAGAGGTCAGGATTGAAACAAATCTTCAGTTTAGGAAAGAAATTAAACAGCACAATTCTAGCACATTGGATAACCAATCACAGCTATCAATTATAAATTTTCACCAATCACCAGAAATTTTATCTCCACCAAGTAGTATCTCAGTCCTAGGTAATTGCATTGATGAATTAAAGTCACCCAACCCAGTTGACATAATCTGCCTCTCTGAACACCATGTGACCACTGGTATAGGAACTAGGCCTAAGCACAATGAGAAACTCAGACAGGAGAGTACTGCAAATGTTAGAATAAGGAAAGGTTCTCATAAAAGAATAGTTAAAAATAATGTAAGTATATTTCATCAAAATATTGGGAGTTTAAAGAATAAAGTAGATGAGCTTCTGGTTTGTTTAGAAGATTTAGAAGCTGAGAATGAAATAGATATACTATGCCTGTCTGAGCATCACATTGTTACTGATATGGATAAGGTACATGTAAGTAGTTATAAGCTCTCTGCACATGTAATGAGAGAAAATATGGAGAAAGGAGGAGTTGCCATATATGTCAAAAGTTATCATTGTGCAAAAAGTATAGAAACAAAAAAGTTTTGTGTAGAGAAACATATAGAAGCATGTGCCTGTGAGCTTAAATTAAATAAAGGCACATTTATAATTGTTACTGTATATAGGTCCCCATCAGGATATTTTCATTTATTTCTGAAAAATTTGAACTCCTTGTTGTGCTATCTGTCAGACAGGGGGAAGCAAATTGTTATTTGTGGGGACTTCAATGTAGATTCTCTGAAAGAGGGTAATAGGAAAAATGACCTTGAAGTATTACTCGGTTCTTTCAATTTGACACCCGCTATTGATTTTCCTACTCGGGTGGTAAAGGATAGCAGCTCACTGATAGATAACTTCTTTATAGACCAAGATAAGTTTAACCAGATAAATGCTCAGCCTGTTGAGAATGGTCTTTCTGATCATGGTGCACAGCTAGTTACAATATATGACATAGCTCCATTCAGCAATACTAAACAGTCCTCCAAAGTAGTACGTTCAGTCAACGATTTAACAATTGCAAATTTCAGGGAAAGCCTACAGCAGTTAGACTGGGATGAGGTGTACCGTGAACCTGATGCCAATTTAAAATATAATTTATTTCATGACATTTTTGTAAATGCATTTGAAAACTGCTTCCCCAAGAAAATAGTTAAATATACTCGTAAGAAACCTTGTAACAAACCATGGCTTACTAAGGGTATAAAAATATCTTGTAACCGGAAAAGGGAAATGTATCTGACAGCAAGAAAGAGTAGTGACCCAGAAACTATCAAAAATTATAAAAACTACTGTGTTATATTAAGAAAAGTTATTAAAAAATCCAGGAGTATGTGTATCATCTCTGAAATCAGCAACTCTGATAATAAAATTAAAACAATTTGGAATATTATTAAAAGAGAAACAGGTCAACCAAGAGCAGAGGAAGACAGTATTACCATCAAATTGAATGAAAACTTTACGAACAAAAAGTCAGAAGTTGAAAATATTTTTAATAATCATTTTCTAAATGTTGTGGATATAGTAGGATCCATGTGTTCATTAGAAGATGCTAGGCTGTTAATGGAAGAGGCCATACCTATGCAATTTGATACAATTGAAATCTCACCCACTTCTCCCTCTGAAATTAGGAAAATAATAAACTTGCTTAAAAGCAAAAACTCACATGGAATTGATGGCATTTCCAGCAAAATACTAAAAGCTTGTTCTCAACAGATAAGTAAGATTCTCAGCCACCTGTGTAATAACTCTCTGGAACAGGGCATTTTCCCTGATAGACTGAAATATGCTATTGTTATACCTTTGCATAAAAAGGGGGATAGATCTGATGTCAACAATTACCGTCCAATCTCCCTTCTAACAGCTTTATCCAAAATTTTTGAGAAAGTAATGTATTCAAGAGTAGCTTCACATATCTGTAAAAATGAAGTACTAACAAAATGTCAGTTTGGTTTCCAGAAAGGTTTTTCAACAGAAAATGCCATATATGCTTTCACCAGTCAAATTTTGAATGATCTGAATAACCGAACACCACCCATTGGGATTTTTTGTGATCTCTCAAAGGCTTTTGATTGTGTAAATCATGAAATTCTGCTAGACAAGCTCAAGTATTGTGGCATGAGTGGGACAGTGCACAAATGGTTTAATTCGTACCTAACTGGAAGAGTGCAGAAAGTTGAAATAAGTAGTTCTCGTAACATGCAAAGATCAGCACATTCCTCAAACTGGGGAACTATCAAGAATGGGGTTCCACAAGGGTCAGTCTTGGGTCCTTTGTTGTTCTTATTATATATTAATGACTTGCCATTCTATATTCATGAAGAGGCAAAGTTAGTTCTCTTTGCTGATGATACAAGTATAGTAATCACACCTGAGAAACAAGAATTAACTGATGAAATTGTCAATACTGTCTTTCAGAAAATTACTAAGTGGTTCCTTGTAAACGGACTCTCATTGAATTTTGATAGGACACAGTACATACAGTTCTGTACAGTGAATGGTATGATGCCATTAATAAATATAGACCTTAATCAGAAGCATATAGCTAAGGTAGAATATTCCAAATTTTTAGGTATGTCCATTGATGAGAGATTAAATTGGAAGAAACACATTGATGATCTGCTGAAACGTTTGAGTTCAGCTACTTATGCAATAAGGGTCATTGCAAATTTTGGTGATAAACATCTTAGTAAATTAGCTTACTATGCCTATTTTCACTCATTGCTTTCATATGGCATCATATTTTGGGGTAATTCATCACTGAGGAATAAAGTATTTATTACACAAAAGCGTGTAATCAGAATAATAGCTGGAGTCCACCCAAGATCATCCTGCAGACATTTATTTAAGTATCTAGGGATATTCACAGTAGCTTCTCAGTATATATACTCTCTTATGAAATTTGTTATTAACAACGAAACCCAATTCAAAAGTAATAGCAGTGTGCATAACTACAATACTAGGAGAAAGGACGATCTTCACTATTCAAGATTAAATCTAACTTTGGCACAGAAAGGGGTGAATTATACTGGCACTAAAGTCTTTGGTCACTTACCAAATAGTATCAAAAGTCTGACAGATAACCAACAAGTATTTAAGAAGAAATTAAAAGAATTTCTGAATGACAACTCCTTCTACTCCATAGAGGAATTTTTAGATATAAATTAAGAAAAAAAAGAAAAAAAAAAACAAAACAAAAATATTAAAAAAATAAAAATAAAAATAAAAAATAAAGAAAAACAAAAAACAAAAAAATAAAGTTGTTATATTAACTTAAGTATGTTGTTAAATTAACCTAATTATGTCATGTATTGGAAAATTCGACTCGTTCCACATCATTACGAAATATCGTATTCATGATCCATGGAACTAGTATTAATCTAATCTAGGTTTTAAATTGTAAGACATTTCCAGGGGCAGATGTGGACTCTGACCACAATCTATTGGTTATGACCTGTAGATTAAAACCGAAGAAACTGCAAAAAGGTGGGAATTTAAGGAGATGGGACCTGGATAAACTGAAAGAACCAGTGGTTGTACAGAGTTTCAGGGAGAGCATAAGGGAACAATTGACAGGAATGGGGGAAAGAAATACAGTAGAAGAAGAATGGGTAGCTTTGAGGGATGAAGTAGTGAAGGCAGCAGAGGATCTAGTAGGTAAAAAGATGAGGGCTAGTAGAAATCCTTGGGTAACAGAAGAAATATTGAATTTAATTGATGAAAGGAGAAAATATAAAAATGCAGTAAATGAAGCAGGCAAAAAGGAATACAAACGTCTCAAAAATGAGATCGACAGGAAGTGCAAAATGGCTAAGCAGGGATGGCTAGAGCACAAATGGAAGGATGTAGAGGCTTATCTCACTAGGGGTAAGATAGATACTGCCTACAGGAAAATTAAAGAGACCTTTGGAGATAAGAGAACCACTTGTATGAACATCAAGAGCTCAGATGGAAACTCAGTTCTAAGCAAAGAAGGGAAAGCAGAAAGGTGGAAGGAGTATATAGAGGGTCTATACAAGGGCGATGTACTTGAGGACAATATTATGGAAATGGAAGAGGATGTAGATGAAGATGAAATGGGAGATACGATACTGCGTGAAGAGTTTGACTGAGCACTGAAAGACCTGAGTCGAAACAAGGCCCCCGGAGTAGACAACATTCCATTGGAACTACTGATGGCCTTGGGAGAGCCAGTCCTGACTAAACTCTACCATCTGGTGAGCAAGATGTCTGAAACAGGTGAAATACCCTCAGACTTCAAGAAGAATATAATAATTCCAATCCCAAAGAAAGCAGGTGTTGACAGATGTGAAAATTACCGAACAATCAGTTTAATAAACCACAGCTGCAAAATACTAACACGAATTCTTTACAGATGAATGGAAAAACTAGTAGAAGCCAACCTCGGGGAAGATTGGTTTGGATTCCGTAGAAATACTGGAACATGTGAGGCAATACTGACCTTACGACTTACCTTAGATGAAAGATTAAGGAAAGGCAAACCTACGTTTCTAGCATTTGTAGACTTAGAAAAAGCTTTTGACAATGTTGACTGGAATAGTATCTTTCAAATTCTAAAGGTGGCTGGGGTAAAATACAGGGAGCGAAAGGCTATTTACAATTTGTACAGAAACCAGATGGCAGTTATAAGAGTCGAGGGACATGAAAGGGAAGCAGTGGTTGGGAAGGGAGTAAGACAGGGTTGTAGCCTCTCCCCGATGTTATTCAATCTGTATATTGAGCAAGCAGTAAAGGAAACAAAAGAAAAATTCGGAGTAGGTATCCATGGAGAAAAAATAAAAACTTTGAGGTTCGCCGATGACATTGTAATTCTGTCAGAGACAGCAAAGGACTTGGAAGAGCAGTTGAATGGAATGGACAGTGTCTTGAAAGGAGGATATAAGATGAACATCAACAAAAGCAAAACGAGGCTAATGGAATGTAGTCGAATTAAGTCGGGTGATGCTGAGGGAATTAGATTAGGAAATGAGACACTTAAAGTAGTAAAGGAGTTTTGCTATTTGGGGAGCAAAATAACTGATGATGGTCGAAGTAGAGAGGATATAAAATGTAGACTGGCAATGGCAAGGAAAGCGTTTCTGAAGAAGAGAAATTTGTTAACATCGAGTATAGATTTAAGTGTCAGGAAGTCATTTCTGAAAGTATTTGTATGGAGTGTAGCCATGTATGGAAGTGAAACATGGACGATAAATAGTTTGGACAAGAAGAGAATAGAAGCTTTCGAAATGTGGTGCTACAGAAGAATGCTGAAGATTAGATTGGTAGATCACATACCTAATGAGGAAGTATTGAATAGGATTGGGGAGAAGAGACGTTTGTGGCACAACTTGACCAGAAGAGGGATCGGTTGGTAGAACATGTTCTGAGACATCAAGGGATCACCAATTTAGTATTGGAGGGCAGCGTGGAGGGTAAAAATTGTAGAGGTAGACCAAGAGATGAATACACTAAGCAGATTCAGAAGGATGTAGGTTGCAGTAGGTACTGGGAGATGAAGCAGCTTGCACAGGATAGAGTAGCATGGAGAGCTGCATCAAACCAGTCTCAGGACTGAAGACCACAACAACAACATGAGTTCCTTCATTTGCTTGATGATCTACTTCTTGACATCATCCAGTGAATGTAGTTTATACAGGATGGTGCTTCACCTCACTGTACAAAGATAGTTCATCAGTGTCTTGATAACCAGCTTCCAAACAGGTGGTTTGGATGAGAGAGATCCATTGCATGGCCTGCCCAATCATCAGATTTTAATCCAATGGATTTTTTCCTCAAAACTGTTGGTGTATTCATCTGTGGCACTAACTGTTCATGTTCTGAGGGAGCGTATTCAAAATGGATTTGACAAGATACAGAACACACCAGGAGTTTTCCCCAGTGTAGTGCAAAGAATGGAATGCAAGGAAGCAGGAGGTGATCACTTCAAGAAAATCTTGTAAATGTAACTGTGTTATTTTCATGCCATGAATAATGACTCCTTTCATACATGTAAACGTATCATTTTTGGGCCAGGAATAATAAAGCCCATCGTACCTTCCCAATGAAGGATTTTTGAACCCATGTTCATATAAACTTTTTTTATGTTTTTATCTCTATAATAAATCTTTAAAGTTTCTGACCCATGTTTATGCTCCCTCTCTACTGTATTAATTTTTTGTGTTATTGACCTATGAGGATTCTCTGCAAATGGAGAATGTTATTCACAACAGGATTACAAAATACAAGTTCCATTGAAAATTGTCGTTCTCCTTCATATTTCCTGTGAAATCTGCCTAAAAATAAAATAAAAATGTGAAAGAGAGAAGGGTGGTGAGAGATGTAGAAAGCTAGTAGATCATATATGCTCATAAATAAAGATTTACTTTCAGAATATAATATTTCTAATATTACAGACAATTGCTGCAAATAATATTTTCTTTGATGAAACTCAGTGCAAGAAAATAACTGTATACCCAGTATAGTGCCTTACAATATAGATACTCCTCAGAAAAAATCACTCTAGAACAAACATTTTTAAGGTTAATTTACAAGGTATGACATGGAATGAAGTTGATAATGAATGAAGTGCTGATGTAAATTTAATCTCTTCCATGATAAATTCATATCATTATTTGAAAATAGCTGTACTCATCAGAAAGGACATTTAACAGCCACGTAAAAATCTGTGGCTCACTAGAAGGCTTAAATTATCATGTGAAAGGAAAGGGTAATGTATCTGTTGACAAGAACAAGTAAAGATCTTGCAGTAGTTCCACACCACAAATACCACAAAAATTACCAAGAAAAGTTTTCAAAAAAATAAAGGAAGGTGCACATTATGTCAGGAACCAGTATCCCAAAATATAATTCCAACAACAGACTTAGGACTATATAGAATGCAGTGAAATGAAAGACACGCCAACAGGCCGCAAAACAATATGACATCCCTATTACATGTAGTTAAAATACAGGGACAACCAGCTCAACCCCCTGTGGGTCCAGGGGTTAGAATAGGCCCAAGGTATTCCTGCCTGTCATAAGAGGTGACTAGAAGGAGTCCACACATTTTGGTCTTTATGTGATGGTCCCCTGTACGGTTTGACCTCCATTTTTCAAAATTTTCCCGAAGAGCGAGCCAAATGGGGAAGGGCGCCTTACATGGTGCATCGTATCCATAATGTGCTGAGACCTATCATGTCCTTTGTCGATGTGGATCTGCACTTCTGCTCATTCTCTAAGTGTTGGGTGAGGTCACCATTCTGAGTGCATATTTTTCCATGAATTGTACAGTATCGTTTTCTATGCTGACGATGATAATGGACTTGTTTGCTTGGTTGCACCTGGTATCCAGCATGGTAACCAGTCCATTGTGGTGGTGCTGCTGTGTACCCTGTTGGTTGCAGCTCCCTGACCACACAGGGGTCACTCTGCTGATGCCTCTTGTTTTTGTCCCTTCTACCTGTTTCTTGCTTCTCTCTGTGGTTTTATTTTCCTGTTTTATCCATAGCAGTGTTGGTTATCCTTCTGTCGTTCTTCTGGTTCTTCCATTCTCCTGTTATTGTGCTGTACGCCTCCTTTCTTTTCTTCTTTCCCTTGTGTAGTTATTTTACTGGGAACAAGGGACCAATGACCTGACAGTTTAGTCCCCCCCCCCCCCCCCCCCTTTTCCTCTTCCTTTAAACCAACCAACTAACCAACCAACCAGCTCAAGGGTCAAGTCAAAGCAGTATATTGAAAAAGTAACTCTCATAAAATTCAATCATCTGGATGTCTCACTCACTTCTCGTTCTGAAATTAAATGATATATTTTGTCAAAAATAAAAGTTCATGTGGATTTGAGGGCTTTCCCAGCTGAGTACGAAAGATTTGTTGCCCTATAATAAGTGCTGTCTTTCTGAAATGTAATTTATTACCAACTCAGGATATTTTTCCAGAGAGATTAAAATATGCCATTGTTAAACCCCTCTATGAGAAAGGTGATAGGAGAGATGTCAATAACTACTGACCCGTTTCACTACTGACATCATTTGTGCAAATTACAATATTTGAAATAAATTTGGTTTATATGAACTGATCATACAGCCAACCAACTAATAATGTCATAATTAACCAAAAGGATGCTTAAAGGTTTACTTGATAAGTCAACAAATGTAAGCAGTAGAAACTGTACTGACAGGAGAAATCACTTATGGGGTTAAAAGCATTATTGAGTGGTTTTCTGTGAATGGTATCAGTCTCAGTTTCAAAAAGACCCAACATATTCAGTTCTGCACATCTAGAGGTATTACACCAATGTTAAGTGTAAAATGTGGTGAGAAAATAATAACTGGAAAAAAATCAAAATGTTTATGTGTCAGTATTGTTGAGAATTTAAACTGGGAAAAAAAGATTTTGGAACTCCTAAAACAAACTTCATTTCCAGCCACATTTGCATTCTGAATCAATGCAAATCTTGTGGAGAGACAAGTCAGTAAGTTGACTCATTTTCATTCAATAATGTCATGTAATAATATTTTAGGGTAACTCATGTTTAATAAAGAAAGTTTCCATTGCTGAAAAATGTGCTGTACAGATAATATGTGGTGCTCACACATGATCATCTTGTAGACAACTGTATAAGGAGTTAGGCATTTTGACTACAGCTGCACAGTATATTTATTTTCTCACAAAGTTTTGCTGTAAATGATCTACTATAGTTCTAAAGGAACAGTTATGTACATAATTACAATACCAGAAGAGAAATGACATTCATTACTTCATATTTAGGTTGTCTTTAGCACAAAAACTGCTGCACAGTACTGTCACCAAAACTTTTGGTCATTTACAAAACTATATAAGATGTCGAACATACAGCAAAGCTAAATTTGAAAATGAACTGAACAAGTTTTTCATTGACTTTTATTTTTACACATTTATAGATAATAAATAATATTCTAGTGTTAACAGACAGTACAGTTTTGCTGTTATGAATTGCTAGTGTCTAGCAATTTTTGAGGATCTATTTTTTACTAATTTCTGCTACATGTACTTCTTACTCTCATATACTCTCTTATACCTAGAAAGGTACTGGTCACTGATTCATAATAATTAAAATAATGACAATAACATTGCTTATTGTTCTACAGTGAAATAATGAGAACTTCTGTATATGCAGAGGAAGGCAAGAGACCAAGCAATACATTTGTCATAGCATACACAAAGACTGCATATTGCCTGTCCTATTGTAAATATGTGAAACTGATAGTAGCTATCAGTTTACTATTTTGATAAGTTCCTTCCTTTAAGAATTGATGTGAAGCAATATTTTGTCTAACAACAGGATATCCAAGATGGAATAACAACATGAATTAAGAAAGACCATTGCTCACCACATAAAGGAAGCATTGCACAGTAGCCAAGAACATTTGAAAGAAAACTAAGTACTCTCTCTCTCTCTCTCTCTCTCTTTCTCTTTCTCTCTCTCTCTCTCTCTCTCTCTCTCTCTCTCTCTCTCTCTCTCTCTCTCTCTCTCTCTCTCACACACACACACACACACACACACACACACACGGCCACTGTTGTCTCTGGGCACTGAGACCAGACTGAAGTGAATAGCGATCTTGGCTTGATTGGGTAGGGGTACGGAAGAGGTTTGGGGTGGGACATGGGAGGAATAGCAGGACAGGGGTGGGGAAAGATGGTGTCATGCTGCCCATGGGACTGTACAGGGATACAGTGGAGACAGTATCTTAGACTGTTATGTACAGCATTTGAAAGGCTTTGCTGTGACTAGGGAAAGGGGGGGGGGGAGGGGGAAGAAGAAGCAGATCTTATATGATACCCAAACATTAACAATAACATCTATGAAGCTTTATGTGTTATACAGAGCATTGGTAACCCATACAGTAATTAAAATGATCATTTAAAACAAAAATTCCTCCTAGATCTTTCCAATTATCCTCATTAACACCGGATGATACAACTTATGATGTAATACTTTAATTTAACATAATTTGTTTATTAATTGCATCAATAAATAATTTTGTGGGATTTGAAATCTCCACTAACCTTATTGTATACCTGTAACACTGACAAAAACTAACACTATTTACAACTACAAAATATACAACTTATCCAAAGTGAGCAAATGAGTCCTAGCTCATAAAAATGATTTAATCAGCAAAAAAAGCCTTGTTATTGGTTTGTGGCCGATTTAGGTCTTGCTTGGTGTATCATACAAAGCTAGACTAAGTTTAATACACATTCACTGAATTTGTGCAATTGAGGACAATGTAACAATTGAAAAGTCAAATAATGGTTACCTGGTTATTTTATCTTTTTTAGTTGTTTTATTTTAAGGATTTGTGACTTTTGTTTGTCTTGCCTGTTTCCTAGAATACATAAAATAAAATGCTGTTTTCACGGAAATACTTTTCAATATCTGATAGCGTAACACCATGTGTTTCTGGCAGGAAAATCCATACATGTACAGCAGCCATTATACAGACCACTGCAAAAAACCATTGCAACACATGTGCTCCTCCAAAGAAATTCAGCATGTCAAAATAATACTGTATGGTAACGAACATGACTATATGAGCAAATGACATAAGTATGCCATGTGCAAGACCTCTTATTTGTGTTGAAAAAGTTCCGCTGTCATAGTCCATGGAATTCCAAGTAGTCCTATCATACTTGCACACACATATCCCAAAATACATGCCACAGGGATCCATGTCCCACCACCTCCTGCAAGGATAAGTAAGGATCAGTCATGTAACAAATACCAAGATCTACATGAATTTTTTTTCTCACCTGCACACTATAGCATGATGAAAATCTCATTAATTACAGATTTATCAATAATCCCCTGCTTTCTGTTTTGTCCAATTTATGTACATATAGAAATAATTTCTACCTTCATATACTGCTTTATTTAATGCTGCTTCAGATATTGGGAATATAATATACTTACATCAGTTGAAGTCCAGATTATTTGAACTCTGATACTATCTAAATAATACACTCTAAGAAAGAGAGAAAACACGCACACACACACACACACACACACACACACACACACACACACACACACACACACAATGCACCATGAAGAAATTATCCAAATGGCACAGAAATCAATAGATGTTATGTGCATGTACAGACAAACAAGTGGTTACAATTTCAGAAAAATTACATGATTTATTCAAGAGAAAGAGCTTCACAAATTAAGCTAGTCAATAACATATTGATTCACCTCTGGCCCCTATGCTAGTAGTTTTTCAGCTTGTCATTGATTGATAGAGGTGTTGGATGTTCTCCTGAGGGATATCATGCCAAATATTGTCCAATTGGCACATTAGATCATCAAAATAGCGAGATTGTTGGAGGGTCCTGCCCATAATGCTCCAAATGTTCTGAGTTGGGAAGAGTTCTGGTGACCTTGCTGACTGAGGTTGGGTTTGGTAAGCATGAAGACAAGTAGTAGAAACTCTTGCCATGTGCAGGCAAGTGTTATCATGCTGAAATGTAAGCACACAATGACTTGCCATGAAGGGCAACAAAATGGTGCATAAAAGATCATTGACATTCCACTGTGTTATAAGTGTACCATGGATGAGAACAAATGGCATCCTGCTATGAAAAGAAATGTCACCTCGGACCTTCACTGCTGGTTGTCGGGCCATGTGGTGAGTGACAGTCAAGTTGGTAACCCACCACTGGGGCATCTCCAGAGGTGACATTTCCTTTTCATAGCAGGATGCCACTCTTGATTCTCATCCATGGTACATCTATAACACAGTGGCCACATGTCCAACCATGACTCACTTTCTATGCACATTTTGTTGCCCTTCATGGCAAGACCATCCTGTGTGCTTACATTTCAGCATGATAAATTGCCTGCCACATGGCACAAGAGTTTCTAAACTTGTCTTAGTGTTTGTGAAATCTACCTTGGCCAGCAAGGAGACTGGATCTATCCCCATAAAATTGTAGAAGGAGACCAAGGCTTGACGTAATTGAGAAATGGCTCTACAGTTAAACTGTATTTATCATCTGTAACCTCTCTGGGGGGACACCACCCTTGATGAAGCACTGTCCGTGCGGGTGGAGAGTCTTGCATATCTGCGGGAAGCTGAGGGTTATGCCGGAAAGTAGAGGACCTACTGCTTGGAAAGGCCTCAGCCAATGGATCAGACTAAGAGTGTCCCACAACGTCCCCTCTCTTCCCTATCCACTCCTAGTCCTACCCTAATCACTGACCCAACCCAAGGTGTGATGCGATCCGTGCTGAGGGGTGTGTGGCACATGGAAATATGTGTCGCAAACGGAGCCTCAGGCATACTGGGCGGACCTCTCCCTGAGTAATTAGCCTTACACCATGTGGGGGTATTCGTGGTGTGGGACCTTCTAGATCCCCAAAATCTCATGGGACCAACATGGACACAACTACAGAAAAAAGAAAAAGAAACTGAGGGGCAAATTGAGACCTCAGATACCCAAACATCGGGGACTGAACGGATGGAAGGCACTTCCAATACTGAATCAGGGTTTAGACCTGAGCCAGAAGTGGGAACTGTAACTAAGAAGATAGACCAGATTAAGATCAAAGGCTTGTCTGGGGCCCAAAGGAGGAAGCTACTCAGGGAACAGAGGGCAAAGGAAGGAAAAGAATGGCTTCCTAAACACAAATGGAGGGAAGTAAAGGGACTAGAACCAAAGACCCCCAGGAAAAAACCATCTCAGGTTGAAGGGGACACGCAGACCCCCACAATGTCAAAGACAGGTAGTAAGCAGATAAGGGAAGAATCAAAGATTCCCTCCTCCCTGGATAAGCGAGTCCAGAAAAAACCGAGGCAAGAAATAGGGAAACAGACCAATCGTACTGCAGTCTCGGTTTTTAGGATGGCAGTTATCCAGGAAGGTTATCCACTGGTGGCCATTACCTCGGAGCAGGAGAGAACTAGTACAGATGGCCCTCTTTGAAAAGATTGGGGGGACGCTGGCCCAGGTCCCAACTTCAGGAGGGTCCTATCTAGACTGTGGTGCACTCATTTTTGTCTGTGAGGGGGTGCACCAGTAGAATGACTCAAGGACAAGGTGCCCATGATATCCCCGTGGGAAGATGCGAAGCTGCTCATCAAGACGGCAGCAGAGCTTCTTAAGACCGCAAAGATATTATTATGGATACCTCAAGATCCTTAAGGAAGTCTCTCCCAAGACTCTGTTTGGGAAAATAGGGGACCAGAACCCAAAAGTCCTGACAGAAGACTGGAGAGTGATTAACCAGACGGTTGCCCCTGGAAGGACGAACCCTGGTGGTGGAGGTTGGTGAGAAGTCCTCTGAAGGCGAATGTGGGAGCAGGACCAGAAACTGTTTTTAGAGTTCTCGCAGGTCACTGTCAGGGTTGCCCAAAGACCTTAAAGATGGCAGTAAGATGGAGGCCTGGAGGTGCTGCAGATTAATCTGCAGCACAGTAAATGGGCCTTTGCTGCCTGAGCTGCTGCCTGGGGAGACATGAAGTGGACGTGGCTCTGATACGAGAACCCTATTTATACAAAGGGGGTGTATCGG
The DNA here is from genome assembly GCF_021461385.2 of Schistocerca piceifrons. Lineage (NCBI taxonomy): Eukaryota > Metazoa > Arthropoda > Insecta > Orthoptera > Acrididae > Schistocerca > Schistocerca piceifrons. Next base: position 175,043,035 of record NC_060149.1, on the reverse strand, counting down.
GCCTCGGAGGCACTGGAGGGTAAGCTGATTTATGCTAGAAATCTAAGGAACTCCCAGAACATGCATCTATGTTAGAAACGGCATTTCTTTCATGCCAATGATGGATTTCTGCTCTAGGGACTTAGTGGCCATCAAATGCAGCAGTGTGAGGAAGGTATCACAAGGGAAATTGTTTTGCCTCAGCATACCTTCCTTATGAAGACAGTTCTCTCCCTCCCTTGGAGGTGAGGGAGACTGGTAGAGGACTTGCCATCGGCAAGGTGACCAACTGCTGGTGGGGTGCGATGCCAATACCCACAACCTAGTGTGGGGCAGCAAGGACACCAACAGTAGAGGTGAGTACCATCTTGAATTCCTCTTAGCTAACAAATGAGAGGTCCTGAATAGAGGCAATGAACCTACATTCAGGAATAGCAGAAGGGAAGAAGTAATTGACATAACATTTGGTTCCATGACAATGGGTAGCTATGTCAAACAATGGCATGTGGTGTTGGAGCCATCCCCATCGGACCACATGTACATTAAATTCAAGGTTGAAATGGGAATCAGACAGGCCATGACTTATAGAAAACCCAGGAAAACAGACTGGGAGACATATAGGAGGGACCTTGACTTAGGCTTATCGGAAATTAAAACCACGATAAGGAAGCCAGTAGAATTTGAGGAAGTAGCAGAGGCTGTTACCTCTGCCATAGTGACTTCATATCAGGACAACTGCACAATCACCAGGAAGTGCACAAATAGGAGTGTTCCTTGGTGGAATAACAAATTGGAAACACAAAGAAAACAGGTAAGGAGACTGTTTAATATTGCGAGACGCAAAGGACAATGGGCTAAATATCGTGAGGCGTTTGTCAGTTACAACCTTGCAATAAGACAAGCAAAGGAGGCATCCTGGAACGCATTCTGTGAGGAAGTGGAAGGCATGGCTGCACAAGCCAGACTTTACAAGATTCTCACTAGAGTACCAACTAATCCAGGAGGTACGTTGAGGAAGGAGGATGGGGAATATACAATGACAGCACATGAGACGCTGGAATTGCTCCTCCAAACTCACTTTCCTCAATATGCTCTGCCGGATAACACAGACCAGTATGTGACCCCAGAGAGACAACGGTTCTCAAATACTCGAAGAGAGGACTGGGAAGTGGCCAAGGAGTGTGTGAACTTCAACAAAATCCAGTGGGCGGTGGGAAAATTCCAGCCATTCAAGTTACCTGGCCCGGATGGAATTTTTCCAGCCCTCCTGCAACAGGCAGGAGGAAAGCTTATAAGAATCCTATGCAGGCTATTTAGGGTTAGCTTAGCAGTAGGAATCATTCCCAATGTTTGGAGGGCAGAGAAGGTTGTCTTCATTCCAAAACCAGGGAGAACTGATCATATCAAGGCCAAGGATATGAGACCAGTCAGTCTGTCCTCCTTCATTCTCAAATCACTGGAAAAACTAGTTAATGTATACGTTGGGGAGAGGAGGCTATGTAGTGTCCCTCTACACCTGAACCAACACCCATACCAACCAGGTAAATCATGTGAAACAGCTCTCCACCAACTCGTTGGGAAGGTGGAAAAAAGCACTTCACTTCCAAGAAATAGCCCTCTGCATCTTCCTGGATATTGAGGGGGCCTTTAGTAACACAACTTTCGATTCCATGGGAAGTGCAGCAGAGGTGCATGATCTTGGGACCACTATGTGTAGGTGGACCAGAGCCATGCTTAGTGGAAGAAAGGTAGAGGCTACCATGATGAATGAAAAGATGGTAATTACGACCACTAGAGGCTGCCCACAAGGAGGAGTTTTGTCTCCTCTATTGTGGAATCTAGTGGTGAATGAACTCATTGAGGGACTAAATCCCAGACAATGCTTCTGCCAAGGATACACAGATGACCTTGTCATAGTAATACTTGGCAAATTCACTGACACAGTTAGGAATATGGCACAAGGAGGATTGGACATTGTGCAAAAACGGTGCATTAAACAGGAACTGAGAGTTAATCCTAAGAAGACTGTCATGGTGCCATTTATGAAGACATATTCAGCATGCAAGTTGGAATCTAAAGCTCTTTGATGAAACTCTACCTGTGAAGGGGACAGTGAAATATCTAGGCGTACCTTGGATGAGAAGATAACTTGGACCCCTCATATTAGGAGTATCTGCTCCAAGGCAAAAAGCACTTTAGTGAGTACTAGGAGGGCTTGTGGCAAAAACTGGAGCCTAACCCCCGGGGGTATGCACTGGATATGCACCACAGTGGTTAGACCTAGGATTTCCTATGGGGCCGTAGTGTGGTGGAAGAAGGTAGAACAGCGTGTTGCTGCTAAAGAGCTTGCTAAGGTGCAGAGATTGGCCTGCTTAGCCATAACAGGTGGAATTAGCAGCACACCAACCACTGGAATGGAAGCCATGCTGGACATGCCTCCACTTCACCTTTGGGTTAAGATGGAGGCAGCAGCTGGGGCATACAGACTTAAAACTGGCCAAAACTGGATCTCATTTGGATATCCAGAATCACACACTAACATAGTGAGTGAGGTAAATATAGGTATGGCTGGGGAAATGCCCGCTGACTATATAATAACCCCTAACTACTTTGACATGCCTTACAACATAGTAATTGGAAGTAGTGAGCAATGGAAGAAAACCGTATGGGGGATATTGTGTGGTTCACTGATGGGTCGAAAACAGATCAAGGCATTGAGGCAGGGTTGTATGGGGTTCAGCCAAGACTGGAGAGCAACATCTCTCTAGGGAAACTGGCCTCTGTATTCCAAGCTGAAATTACTGCAATCAGGGCATGTGTGGAGGAGAATATGAGTAGGTGCTACAATGATCGTAGCATCTACATCTATTCAGACAGCCAGGCAGCCCTGAAATCATTGGCAGCTCCTGCAACAAGATCTAAGGTTGTTGCAGATTGCCACAGGGCTCTGGTGGAGCAAGGGGGAAGCAATAGGGTGTATCTAGTGTGGGTCCCTGGCCACTCAGAGATCTGTGGCAATGAACAAGCCGATAGATTGGCTAGGATGGGGCAACAACTCCATTTATTGGATCGGAACCTGTCTTGACAATCATCAAGGCTATGATCAGATTAAAACTACGGAACTGGCTGAGGAAACAGCATGTAGGATATTGGACCAAGGTCCATAAACAAAAACATGGTAAGGTAATGATGCCCAAGCCATGTTTTAAAAGAAGCTCTGTAATCCTGGGATTGAACAGGAAAGAGATCAAACTCATGACTGGATTGATGACCAGCCATGGGAACTTCCAAAAACACCTACACACTATGTGTATAATGGAAGAGGACCTTAAATGTAGGATCTGTGATGAGGGTGAAGAAACTGCATCACACCTAATCTTTGAATGCATGGCATTGGAGAGTAAAAGATACAGAATCTTTGGGACAACTAGACCTGAAGAAATTGTGTCTCTACAAAAAACTGGTAGAGGGACTCCTTGCACTATTTAAGGGCACAGGTTGGCTTTACTAGATATACAGGTAGCGATACCGCACAATAAACCTAGTTTCGGTGCGGGCAGTGGCGGGGTAGACCTAAGCTGTTTTAGCTCTCCTGTTAAAATCAAATCAAATCAAATCAATCATCTGTAAAGACACACATTTTTGCAACAACTTAACAAATATCTTCCTGAATGTAGCAACTACAGATGTGATCAGAAGAATTACAAAATAACACTGTGAGATAGTAGTTCAGATCCCCATATTGCCATTCAGTTTTAGGTTTTCCATGATTTCCTTAAATCTCTCAAAGTTAAAGCCAGGATGGTTTCTTCAATAGGGCCAGTATTCTTCTCCAATATGACCTTGTGCTCCACCTATAATGACCTCATCATCAATGGCACATTAAGCTTTAATCTTCCTTCCACTTTGTACAAAATTATAAATATACTACTCACTTTTTATCATTAACTTTCTTTAACTATCATAAAAAATGTACATTTCGTGTGACTAGGGCCTCCCATCAGGTAGAACACTTGCCGGGTGCAAGTCTTTTGATTTGATGCCACTTCAGCGACTTGTGCAGTGATAACTATCATTGTATACAAGCAATAAGAATTATACCTATGCTCATTGTCTATCTATCTGTGTGTTTTTTGTAGTATTGTACTAGCTTAATGTTAGCTGATTAGTCTTTGCAGTTGTGTTTTCTAAAGAAATTGGTACAAAATTCTCTTATTGTGACATAAGCATGCATGCTTTTTATATACCTGAATTCATTGACAATAATGATTACATAAAATGTTCACAGGTACAGAAATACTCTAATGTAAATTTGATCATATCAACTAATTATACCTATACACTTACTGTTAGCTAAGGAATATAGAATTTTCTGTGGAGATATTGCAAACAACAAGATTTCACATACTGACGAGATTCACCTAGCCAGTTTAACTTCAGGATTTTATTTAAAGATACAAAATAGTGATTTAGGGTACCTTATAGTGCAAGCTATTTTATCTTTAAGCAAGCAGTCAGATGCCATATAGAAAGTATAAAACTAGAAACAAAATACCTATTTGATATGCAATACTACTCCAGTGATTGACAAATGTCTGCAGAGGGCATGACTCAACAAAATTCAGTAGTCAACATATTCAGCAAACATAAATAAATCAAATGAAAACAAACTCTCACCATTTTTTATATGCATCGTCGACAGTCCTGAAGCTGTCATACAAGCTGCCATACTAAGGCTACTAGTTATAACTAGTTTCCGTCGACCAAAATGTTTCATCAAAATTGTGCTTACTATACTCATTCCAAATCTCATTAGTCCCAAAAATACTGTTGCAAGATTAGGATCAAGTTCAGTTCCAACCTCCTGTCATAAAAAGAAAAAAAATAGTAATTATGTTTTTCAGCTATGGTATCAAATGGCTTTAGTTTATGCAAAATAGACTGTAACTTTCTTTCATTTAAGAATAGGCACTGACATCTGATGACTCAGCAGTAAACATAGTAATAATTCACAAATTATTTTGTCTGTCAGAAACAATAATGAAGGTGAATTTCCAGTGTAAGTTGTTAGGCTGTAATCTTGGGTGGATCATGAAGTGTAAGCAGGTCACAAATATGGTATGCAGAAAGGTCAGGAACAAAAATTTAACAAAACTGTTGCCAGTGCCAGTGCTGCCAGACCTCTTCTACTGTAAAATACTTCAGGGACCATTGTGAGGCACAGTGGTAGAAAATTGTGTGTTTCAGAGCCTTGGCTTCACTACCTCGACTGTGAGTAAGATACTCACCTCTTCACCTTTTTTTTTATTTTTTTTTATTTTTTTAACAAAAAACTCAAGGTGTGCTGATGAGGTGAATGGCTGTTGAGGTAAAATAGTCTCTAGTGAGCAACCTCTGGGGCAACTGCCACTCCGCAGTTGTGAAAGGCTCATTCAGGCATGCGGGGCTCTGTGTGGCTTGACATGCCTTTTGGAGTGGCAACCCCACTATAATGACAGTCTGTATATGGGTACGGTTGGTTCTCCGCAAAACTGGAAAAGTACCATACCAGTACTGACTCAACTTTGCCTGGATAAAGAGTACTGGATAGGAATTAAGGAATGTGGAGGATGATGTTCAAGACTTATTTGGATTCACTGTGTGGAAAAGGTATTCACACAAGTACAAGCAGACACTCAATATTTTTTTATGCTCTCCTATCTTGAGGTAAGACAGTTATGGTTAGAAACATGAAGGTTTGAGTTTAAGGTCTTATCAACACTGAGGTCTTTAGAACCTAGAGTATACAAAGACATGCAAAGAAGTCTACTGTGGCTGCATTATAGGAACCATAATCACATTCATCTTAAGCAGTTTAGGGAAACAGTGATGAGTTAATACCAATTCATTCCAAATATGAGTACAAAATCGTAACCACTTTGCCACCTCACTTAATCTGATTGACCAAAATGTTTTGTATTATTGAAACACTATTCCAGAACCTGGAACTCAGTACCAGTTGCAGTATAAGAACAACAAAGATTTTCAGTATTTCATGTTATTATTGATTCAATTTAAAAATTTAAAATGCTGTTATAGACTACCCATTGTAGAAACATTATAAGACCAATTAATGAATCAATGATAAACAAGTTGATAAGTAAACTGAATTTAATAAAATGGGATAAAATAATAATCACTACAGGTGCCAATGAATATACCAACAAATTTTTAGAACTTTTAACTGAAAATTTTGAAGCTTGTTGTCCTAAATGTTGCAAGAAAATATCAAAGCAAAATTGTTACACCAAATGACAAAATCTAGAAAGCTGGTACACCTCACATCCCAGTAGAATAAGAATCATAATATTATTCTATCATGGTAGGTCCAAGTACAATAATGCAGACAAGGAAATCTATTTGAAAATGAAAAAGATTTACAGGTCTGAAATTTAGACATCTAAGTGCAAAGCAAATGACACATTTATACTGAACTCAGTGAATAAATGCAAAGCTGCATGAGAAATTATTAAAACAGAAATAAACTGTGACGAAAAAGTATGAAAGACACCAGTTCCACCTGTCAGTCCTCAATCAGATAACTGCATAATGGAGGATGGGAGTAAGGCAGAGGCACTGCTGGCAGAAATGAGCAGTAAGCAGAAATTTTATATGAGGGTAATTATCCAGAATGTTTAAAAATATCTGTAGTTACACAAGTAGATAAGAAAGGAGATATAGCATTTCCAGATAACTATCGACCAATATCACTTATACCCATAATATCAAAACTAATAAAATACTACTTGCATAAACAGATGAGTTAATATTTTGAACATAATGATGTACTTACCTCCTCATAGTATGATTTCAGATCCAGCCTTTCTACATTCAAAGCAGTTGAGAGTGTGGTAGCAAAAATATACAACTGCTTTGAAATAAAGATATTATCTGTGCAACACTGTTGGACCTCAGGAAAACTTTTGATATGGTGTCCCACAATATTCTGATGAAAAAGATCTACCCCTATGGCGTGAGAGAGAATGTTCTATGCCTAATGCAGTCTTACTTGGACAATAGAAAAGAGTTGAGGTAAATGATCAAATCTCAGAATGTCCTCAGTTGTAAAAGGTGTACCTCAAGGATCTGTTGTTGGACCTTTCCTTTTCATTATTTACATAAATGATTAACCTGCAGTTGTACCATGTGATGCAGTGCCAAATGCTGATGACACGACACTCATCACATGTGATACCAACTTTGAAAATGTGCAACACAGCATGACAGTGGCAATACACTACTTGGTTTGAGGGAAATGTACCACAGAAGAATGATAGTAAAACTGAAGCTATTGTATTCAATCTGAACGCTCCCAGTCATGATAACAAAACAGTAAAATTATTAGGATTTCATTTAGATCAAAAGCTCAGCTGGGATACCCACACGGGGAAGATATGTGGCAAATTGGCATATGTCATCTATCTGCTTTACAAGCTGAGGAGCAGTGTGAGTAAGGAACTTTCGTTATATGTATATTTTGCATTCTTCCATTCCCACCTGAAGTATGGAATACTATCATGGGGCAATTCTGTAGACTCAAAATTGGTGTTCAAATGGTAATAAAAAGCCATAAGGTGCATAGCAGGAGTCACCCCATATGAGTTGAGTCGAGATTATTTTAAGAAACTGAATATAATGACAGTGCCTGGGCTGTATATTTACAACTGCCTTGCCTTCGTTAAAGAGAATCTGAGTAAATTTGACTTAAGGAAGACAGTTCATGACCATAACATAAGAAGTGGATGTACAATTAATATGCCATATGCTAGGCTTGCAAAGACAGATAACACATACAAGTATCTTGGTCCTGTCTACTTCAACAAATTGCCTGAAAATACCTACACAGTGCCAGTAAATAAATTTAAAACTAGTCTTTCGAGGTGGATGAAAAGTAAAGTAATTTACTCTGCTCAAGAGTTCCTTGAGTATGTGATAAATGACCCACCTTCCTTGTGAGAATGAACAATAAATTAAATGCAAACTATACATATGCCACAGTGTGCAACTATTTTATTACTGTTTCATGTATTTATTGTTAATTATCTGTTTGATTATTTATTTGTCATTCACTAGACTATGTAGTTCATTTATCTTGTAACTAATCTCTTTGTAAACTTCTTGTTGTTACTGACATTTGCATAAATGCATACTGTATCCAACTTAAGTTATTATATTGTAGTTAATGGCATTTGTCATGTCAAAGTTTATATTATTATTATTATTATTATTATTATTGTGTTAACACTGATGGCACCAATTGCACGTTAATATGCTCAAAGATGGAATAAAACATTTGTATTTGTAAAATAAGACAAGTATTACAGTTTGAAACAGTGTGTTTGGGTTGATGCAGGGCATGCAGATACACAGACTTCATTCATCCAGCATTTGGGAATGAGAGCACTTAGCAACTTCTAACAAAGATTACACATAATTTCACACACACACACACACACACACACACACACACACAAAAACAAATGTGAAACAGAAAAGTTAATCACTTAGAACTTTTTCTGGCTTATATGTGTAAAGGCAAATATTCAACAAATTAACTTATATGTGAAGTAATCAGACATTTGAAGCTATTTTGTATATGGGAGTTCAATACTTTAAAGAATCAGTGGTTTACCGGTATTCAACTAACTGATTAAAATTCTGGTCTCTGCAAAGTAAAATAATTGCCTAGCACTGTGTAATTAATATAATCCTTACTTGTAACATGCATGAATATATATCCTTGGAAAAATCACCGAGATACTGGCTATTCAGGAAAGTAAATGCTCATACCTATATAATCATCACCTATTGTTATTCAGTGTGAAGTGATAATTGCAAATATGCATCTGATGAGTCTAACAGGAAGAAGGAAATAACTGGAGCAATAAAGGAATTAGAGCTTCTTGCCAGAAAAAATTATTACTTTGTGAAATGTGTAAGTGTCGAAAGAAACCCAGTTGTTATATGTTACTGGTATCTGTGTGCCACATATGTACAGTTCAGTGTCCTTTATGATATTGGACATCTTAAAACCAGGGTTATACTGTACAGTAGCTATTTACATTTTCACATTCTGTTTTAGAGGTTAGGGTTGATGTGTATGGTCACAGCAGTTCAGAGGAAGGCTGCTAGATTTGTTACAGTAGGTTCTAATAACATGCAAAAGTTATGGAGATGCTTTGGTAACTCAAATGAGAATCCCTGGATGGAAGGCAACATTCTTTTCGGGGGACACTGTTGAGAAAATTTTGGGAATCGGCATTTGAAGCTGATTAGTTTAGATTAGATTAGATTTACTATCAATCCATTTGATCCATAGTGAGGAGGTCCTCCAGGATGTAGAGAATGTCAGAAAAACAACAATACATGACAAATATTTACAACTAAAACAAATAAGCTAATGTTCCATTCCACAGGTCCCACGTGGAATGATCATCATTTTTTAATGAACACTATATGGAAGAGTCACTTTACAAATACTAATGCACTGAATTTAAAATAAGAAAGTTTTTTATTTATTTATAAGGTAATAAATGTGTAATACAACTACAATAATACTTATTTACAATGAACACATTACTGCACTAAAATGGTGTGGAAGTTAGATTGTACTTACACACACACACACACACACACACACACACACACACACACACACACACACATATATATATATATATATATATATATATTTACAATGAACACATTACTGCACTGAAATTGTGCAGAAGTTATATTGTACTTATATATAAAAATCAGTTGGTTTTACTGAAAAATTCATCAATGGAGTAGAAGGAGTTGGCTACCAATAAATCCTTTAGGCTTCTCTTATACTGAATTTCATTGGTTGTTAAGCTTTTTATAGCTACTGGCAAGTTATTGAAAATGTGTGTTCCTGAATAATGCACACCTTTTTGTACAAGACTAAGTAACTTTAAATCCTTGTGAAGATTGTTCTTATTTCTAGTAATGATTCCATGAATTGAGCTGTTAGTTTGAAAAAGTGATATATTTTTAATGACAAATTTCATTAAGGAATAAATATATTGGGAAGCAGTAGTTAGTATCTAAGGTTCCCTAAACAGGCTTCTGCAGGATGTTCTTGAGTTCACACCACATATAACTCTTACTGCATGTTTTTGTGCCCGGAAAACTTTAGCTTGGCTTGATGAATTACCCCCAAAAATAATCCCATATGACATTATGGAATGAAAGTAAGCATAGTATGCCAGCTTTTTCATTTTTATATCCCCTATGTCTGACACAATTCGCATTGCAAATAGAGATCTGTTGAGACACTTTAGCAGTTCTGTTGTGTGCTCCTCCCAGATGAATTTATTATCAAGCTGTAATCCCAAGAATTTAACACTGTCCACTTCTTGTATCTGTTTGTCATCGTATGTTAGGCATATACTCATGGGACACCCCTTACAAGTTCTGAACTGCATGTAGTGTGTTTTTTCAAAGTTTAGTGACAAAGAATTTGCTAGGAACCAGTGATTAATGTCCACAAATATTTTATTAGCTGATCTTTCTAAGACCACACTTGATTTGCTATTTATTGCAATGTTTGTATCATTGGCAAACAAAATGGACTTGGCATCTGGTAATGTTACTGATGAAAGGTCATTGATATACACAAGAAAAAGTAAGGGCCCTAAAATGGACTCTTGTGGGGCCCCACATGTAATTAGTTCCCAGTTGGATGATGCCTGATAGCTTGATACAGGTCTCTTTCCTAATAACACCCTGTGTTTCCTGCCAGAGATGTAAGATTTGAACCATTTTGCAGCATTTCCTATTACACTATAATATTATAATTTATTTAAAAGGATATTGTGATTTACACAGTCAAATGCCTTTCACAGATCAAAAAATATACCAGTAGCATGCAATTTGTTGTCTAATGAATTAAGCACATTTTCACTGTAAGTGTAGATAGCCTTCTCAATATCAGAACCCTTTAGAAATCCGAACTGTGACTTTGACGGTATATTATTCGAGATAAGATGGTTATAAAGCCGATTGTACATTACTTTTTCTAAAATTTTTGAGGATGCTGGCAACAGTGAAATTGGATGGAAATTTGATGCTATTTCTTTATCTCCCTGCTGCCATTGGATAAGCAGCTGCCAGCAGCAAGTCGTATACTCCTAGCTTACTTATTTGTTACATAGTTTAATTCTTAATTTCTTTGCGTGTTTTTGGGTACTTGCATTGTTTAATTCACAAATTTCGGCCGTATTATAGTATTTGAGAGTTGTAGCATTGCGCTTTAGTACCTGATCGGTGTAAATTCGCGTAGTCGTCTGTCTTCTGTTTTTGTTTTGAACGGCCAGTGTCGGTTGGTCACAGCCAGTGTGCTCCCTGCCACCATTGGATAAGCAGCTGCCACCAGCAAGTTGTATACTCCTAGCTTACTTATTTGTTACATAGTTTAATTCTTAATTTCTTTGCGTGTTTTTGGGTACTTGCATTGTTTAATTCATAAATTTCTGGAGTATTATAGTATTTGAGATTTGTAGCATCGCGCTTCAGTAACTGAATAGCGTAAAATAGCGTAGTCTCCTTCTGCTGCCGAGCAGTGTGTCAGCAGTACGCAAGTAGCAGCATTACTGCATTTACTAGGCAACCTTGTATTTTAATAACCATTTAAATTTTGTGTCAAATTGTTTGTGCTCTGTAGATTAGCTCAGATGTTCTTTGCACAACAGTTTTTAGCATGGATAGGGACTGTGACTGCTGTGTTCGGATGTGGGCTGAGTTGGCATCCCTTCGCTCCCAGCTTCAGGCAGTGTTGGCTTCGGTCACGCAGCTTGAAGCTGTTGCAATGATGACCATTGGCAACAGCTTCAAGCTGCATGACCGAAGCCAACACTGCCTGAAGCTGGGAGCAAAGGGATGCCAACTCAGCCCGCATTGCACTGTGGGGGTCCGGATGGGGGTTTGTCGGGGACGGCAAGCTCGTCCCACGCATCCCCCGATCGGACTACAGCTGTGGCTGCCCGGGATACTGCTCACATTGAGGCTGACCCCTCACCCGCGGTAGAGTGGGAGGTCGTCTCAAGGTGTGGCAGGGGGCAAAAGACATTCCGGAGGGCTGAACGGAAGGCCTCTCCAGTTTGTCTGACGAACCGGTTTCAGGCTCTGTCTCCGGCTGATACTGATCTTCGGCCAGATGTGGCTGCTTGTCTTGTTCCAGAGATTGCCCCCCAGTCTGCAAGATCCGGGCGGTCACAGAGGGTGGGCTTACTGGTAGTTGGGAGCTCCAACGTCAGGCACATAATGGGGCCCCTTAGGGATATGGCAGCAAGAGAGGGGAAGAAAACCGATGTGCACTCCATGTGCATACCAGGGGGGAGTCATTCCTGATGTGGAAAGGGTCCTTCCGGATGCCATGAAGGGTACAGGGTGCACCCATCTGCAGGTGGTTGCTCATGTCAGCACCAATGATGTGTGTTGCTATGGATTGGAGGAAATCCTCTCTGTCTTCCAGCGGCTATCTGATTTGGTGAAGACTGCCAGTCTCGCTAGCGGGATGATAGCAGAGCTCACCATCTGCAGCATTGTCGACAGGACTGACTGCGGACCTTTGGTGGAGGGTCTGAATCAGAGGCTGAGACGGTTCTGCGACCATGTGGGCTGCAGATTACTCGACTTGCGCCATAGGGTGGTGGGGTTTCGGGTTCCGCTGGATAGGTCAGGAGTCCACTACACACAGCAGGTGGCTACACGGGTAGCAGGGGTTGTGTGGCATGGACTGGGCAGTTTTTTAGGTTAGATGGCCTCGGGCAAGTACAGAAAGGGCAACAGCTTCAAAGGGTGCGGGGCAAAGTCAGGACATGCGGGGACCAAGCAGCAATCAGTATTGTAATTGTAAACTGTCGAAGCTGCATCGGTAAAGTACCGGAACTTCAAGCGCTGATAGAAAGCACCGAAGCTGAAATCGTTATAGGTACGGAAAGCTGGCTTAAGCCAGAGATAAATTCTGCCGAAATTTTTACAGAGGCACAGACGGTGTTTAGAAAGGATAGATTGCATGCAATTGGTGGTGGCATGTTTGTCGCTGTTAGTAGTAGTTTATCCTGTAGTGAAATAGAAGTGGATAGTTCCTGTGAATTATTATGGGTGGAGGTTACACTCAACAACCGATCTAGGTTAATAATTGGCTCCTTTTACCGACCTCCCGACTCAGCAGCATTAGTGGCAGAACAACTAAGAGAAAATCTGGAACACATTTCACATAAATTTTCTCAGCATGTGATAGTCTTAGGTGGAGATTTCAATTTACCAGATATAGACTGGGACACTCAGATGTTTAGGATGGATGGTAGGGACAGAGCATCGAGTGACATTATACTGAGTGCATTATCCGAAAATTACCTCGAGCAATTAAACAGAGAACCGACTCGTGGAGATAACATCTTGGACCTACTGATAACAAACAGACCCGAACGTTTTGACTCTGTAAGTGCAGAACAGGGAATCATTGATCATAAGGCCATTGCAGCATCCCTGAATATGGAAGTAAATAGGAATATAAAAAAAGGGAGGAAGATTTATCTGTTTAGCAAGAGTAATAGAAGGCAGATTTCAGACTACCTAACAGATCAAAACGAAAATTTCTGTTCCGACACTGACAATGTTGAGTGTTTATGGAAAAAGTTCAAGGGAATCGTAAAATGCGTTTTAGACAGATACGTGCCGAGTAAAACTGTGAGGGATGGGAAAAACCCACCGTGGTTCAACAACAAAGTTAGGAAACTACTGCAAAAGTAAAGAGAGCTTCACTGCAAGTTTAAATGCAGCCAAAACCTCTCAGGCAAACAGAAGCTAAACATTGTCAAAGTTAGCGTAAGGAAGGCTATACGTGAAGCATTCAGTGAATTAAAAAGTAAAATTCTATGTTCCGACTTGACAGAAAATCCTAGGAAGTTCTGGTCTTACGTTAAATCAGTAAGTGGCTTGCAACAGCATATCCAGACACTCCGGGATGATGATGGCATTGAAACAGAGGATGACATGCGTAAAGCTGAAATACTAAACACCTTTTTCCAAAGCTGTTTCACAGAGGAAGACCACACTGCAGTTCCTTCTCTAAATCCTTGCACAAACGAAAAAATGGCTGACATCGAAATAAGTGTCCAAGGAATAGAAAAGCAACTGGAATCACTCAACAGAGGAAAGTCCACTGGACCTGACGGGATACCCATTCAATTCTACACAGAGTACGTGAAAGAGCTTGCCCCCCTTCTAAAAGCCGTGTACTGCAAGTCTCTAGAGGAACAGAAGGTTCCAAATGATTGGAAAAGAGCACAGGTAGTCCCAGTTTTCAAGAAGGGTCGTCAAGCAGAAGCGCAAAACTATAGACCTATATCTCTGATGTCGATCTGTTGTAGAATTTTAGAACATGTTTTTTGCTCGCGTATCATGTTGTTTCTGGAAACCCAGAATCTACTCTGTAGGAATCAACATGGATTCCGGAAACAGCGATCGTGTGAGACCCAACTTGCTTTATTTGTTCATGACACCCAGAAAATATTAGATACAGGCTCCCAGGTAGATGCTATTTTCCTTGACTTCCGGAAGGCGTTCGATACAGTTCCGCACTGTCGCCTGATAAACAAAGTAAGAGCCTACGGAATATCAGACCAGCTGTGTGGCTGGGTTGAAGAGTTTTTAGCAAACAGAAAAAAGCATGTTGTTCTCAATGGAGAGACGTCTACAGACGTTAAGGTAACCTCTAGCGTGCCACAGGGGAGTGTTATGGGACCATTGCTTTTCACAATATATATAAATGACCAAGTAGATAGTGTCAGAAGTTCCATGCGGCTTTTTGCAGATGATGCTGTAGTATACAGAGAAGTTGCAGCATTAGAAAATTGCAGCGAAATGCAGGAAGATCTGCAGCGGATAGGCACTTGGTGCAGGGAGTGGCAACTGACCCTTAACATAGACAAATGTAATGTATTGCGAATACATAGAAAGAAGGATCCCTTATTGTATGATTATGTGATAGCGGAACAAACACTGGTAGCAGTTACTTCTGTAAAATATCTGGGAGTATGCATGCAGAATGATTTGAAGTGGAATGATCTTATAAAATTAATTGTTGGTAAGGCGGGCACCAGGTTGAGATTCATTGGGAGAGTCCTTAGAAAATGTAGTCCACCAACAAAGGAGGTGGCTTACAAAACACTTGTTTCACCTATACTTGAGTATTGCTTATCAGTGTGGGATTCATACCAGGTCGGGTTGACAGAGGAGATAGAGAAGATACAAAGAAGAGCAGCGCGTTTCGTCACGGGGTTATTTGGTAAGCATGATAGCATTATGGAGATGTTTAGCAAACTCAAGTGGCAGACTCTGCAAGAAAGGCACTCTGCATCGCGGTGTAGCTTGCTGTCCAGGTTTCGAGAGGGTGCATTTCTGGATGAGGTATCGAATATATTGCTTCCCCCTACTTATACCTCCCAGGGAGATCATGAATGTAAAATTAGAGAGATTCGAGCATGCACGGAGGCTTTCTGGCAGTCGTTCTTCCCGTGAACCACATGCGACTGGAACTGGAAAGGGAGGTAATGACAGTGGCACGTGAAGTGCCCTCCGCCACACACCGTTGGGTGGCTTGCGGAGTATAAATGTAGATGTAGATGTCGATGTAGATGTAGAAACAGTGGCTTAACTTCAGCATATTTCAACCATTCAGGAAATATTCCACTGATAAACAACTGGTTACACAGATAGCTTAACATGTTACTTAGCTCAGAATCACTTTATTTAATTAACTTTGTTGATATTTCATCATAACCACTAGATGTTTTTGATTTTAAAGATTTTATGATGGACATTATTTTTGCTGGGGTAGTGAGGGTCAAATTCATATTATGGAAGTTACTTGAAATGTCTGGTCTGAGGTATTCCATAGCAGCATCTACCGAACCTGACAACCCCATCTTTTCAGTAACAGTTATAAAATGTTTGCTAAAAAGTTCTGCAACACTATACACATCTGTCACCAATGTATCATTTACTCTTAATGTTATTTGTTCCTCTTCATGTCTGGCTCTACTGGTCTCCTCCTTCACTGTATCCCATATTGTCTTTATTTTGTTATCTGATATGACTATCTTTTCCTTGTAATATTTTTGCTTTGATGTCCATAATACAGTCTTTAATATTTTGCAATATTTCTTGTAATGTGCTATAGCATCAGCATCGGAACTGTTTTGGATTGACATATACAGTTTTCTTTTTGTTTTACAAGATACCCCTATTCCTTGAGTAATACATGGCTTCTTTGTAGACTTTGCTCTAACCTTGGTAAGAATTGAGAGAAAACAGTGTTCAAATAAGGTAAGCACTTTATTAGCAAAAGTGTTATATTTTTCATTCATGCCATGAGCAGTGTAAACATCAGTCCAGTGAATGTCTCTGAGGAGTGTCCTAAAATAATCAATTTTTGGTTTATTGATTATCCTGTTGAGCTTAGGTTTAACAGATTTTATATCCTGTTCAGTATTAACATTTAACAGAAGGAACTGCACGTCATGGTCTGAGAGGCCACTGACTATTGGTTTTGTAATATAATTTTGTTCATTGGACTTTTCTTTAAAGATATTATCAATGGCTGTTTGTGAGCAATTGACGACCCTAGTGGGGAACTTTACAGTGAGAATTAAGTTGAATGATAGTGTTACTAACTCAGATAAGTTCTTATTGGGAGAGTCTTTAAGGAAATCTACATTGAAATCACCAGCAACCACTATTTCTTTGTTTTTGGTTGTTAAATGGACCAGTACAGCTTCAAGGTGGTTTACGAACAGATTAAAGTTACCTGCATGTGCTCGATATACACTTAATATTATGAAGGATTTTTTGTGAAATTCTACTTCTGTTGCACATGCTTCCATATGCTGTTCTAGGCAAAATTTGTGAATGTCTATGTTCTTAAATTTGTGACAGTTCCTGATGAATGTGGCAACTCCTCCTTTCTCCATTTCTGATCTACAAAAGTGAGATGCTAACATAAACCCCGTAACAGTTACAAGTTCTATACCAGTGGACACATGATGGGTTTGAAGGCTCTAATTCATCTGTGCAGATAGTTAATTCATTAATTTTATTTCTCAGTCCTTGAATATTTTGATGCAATAAAGATAGCTGACATTTCACATTGACCGAGTTAAAATTGGGTAGAGTTAAAATATCTGCTGCCCATTGAAAATTCGTAACCAATAGCTGCTTATGCTGATGTTATAAGCTAGAATTATGTTTTTTGGTTTCTTCCTCAAACTGAAGGTTTGTCTCAGTTCTAACCTCTCTTAAAATTAGGTTTCTTTCTGTCCTCCCTACCCTGAAAAAGGGTCTTTTCTGAACCCTGTAACAACTGGTATTTTAACACTCATTACAGTGCCTCCCCCCTTTAACTTTCCTGCTATTTTCCCAGCCAATTTACCCTTCCCCTTCCTGTTGAGGTGAAGGCCATGTCTAGTATAATCCCACCTATTGAGAGAATCAACAGGAACCACACCACTTTGTGACCCTGCACCTGACATAAGCAGCCGTTCCAGCTCCAAATTAACTCTCTTGACAGAAGAGTTCAAATAAGGTCGGTCATGGCGCCCAAGAACAGATACAAACTCAACACTAGTATGCTTCAATGCTGATGCAATGTTTGCCAGGTCACACACTATACTGTACCCAGGATCTCTGTCATACTGTTACCTGCCCCACACACTGTAACCATGGTGTCTTCCTTAGTGAAATCTTTGCAAAGTGATGCTAAATCCTCTGTCACCTGCTCCAGACTAGCACTAGGTTTAAAAAAATTGGTGACATGGTATTCTGATCCTAGCTGAGTGCAGCATGATCCTACTGCCACCAATATACGTTTTTTGTAAGGATCACAGAGATAATATATGTCAAATTGGGGCTCATATGGAGTCACATAGATAGTCATTTTTCCCTCACTCTATCTGTGAGTGGAACAGGACTGAGACTAGTAGTGATACAGGGTACAGGGTGCAGGATACTCTCTGACAGGCACTCTACTATGGTTTGTGGAGTACATATGTAAATGTAGATACATAACATGTATGACTTCCACATTAAATTACGATTTGTGAATTAAAATGTACATTACTATTAGATAATACCAAAATGTTCACTTACTGAATAGATGGAGGTTTACATGTCATTACTTGCCTCTCACTTTTTTAAATATCGTTTTGCTATTTCTTATGTTGGTAATAAACATGTAGTGTTTGTAGGACTGTTCTTTTCTCCAGCTATTCTAGTAAAGGAATGATTGAAGGTTTTTCTGTTTGGCTAACAATTTTCTTATTGTTATGTTTCAGGACAATGTATTCACCTATTTCCTTTCCAATGAGGTCCCCATAGTTCTTACTTTCTTTGTTGCAGTATAGATATTGTTATAATTATACATTCTTTTATCTCTTCAGATATTGTTTCTCAATATAACTTGCTTTAACGTGCATTCAATATTCTTTTTTTCTGGTATGGAGCTCTAATTTCCTTAGGGATCCAGTTGTTTGCAGTCCTCTTACTACCATTTACTTTGGGTAAAGGTGTAAATGTTTCAAAATGCAGTACTAGAGAATTTAAAAATAAGATGAATTTATTATCTACATTAATAGTCTGATAGATGTCTAACAATGACTTCATAATTCATTACATTGATTAATGTCATCCTTGTTGAGGAATCTTCATTTCACTTTTAGTATAATATTTTGGGGATTGCTTCTTTAATATCCATTCTGACACCAACGGAACCTGTGATCACAGAATCCTGGACTTCATACATTTGCTGACACAACATACTTATCCTTGTTAATCATGAGCATATAGATATTTCAGATTTTGTACATATACCATGTCGTCGAAGTTCCTTATTTTCGAACTATTATGCAACCATATTTCATATGAACACATTAATAATTATTAACAATAATGAATAAATGTTTACTAAAATGAGAGACACTGAGGATGACACATAAATGTCAAAAGATGTAGGGGTAAAGAATAGAAAAAAGGAATACATTATGTCTTGTGAAAATGGAGTTTTTCAGAACCTAAATGTCATTTGTGAACATGGGGAAAAAGAATCAGTAAGAGATTCTAACCCTAGAAAGATGACTGTATCACAGTTATGATTGAAACTGTGACAATGGTGCTCTTAGCCTTCATTGCTAGCCCATTTTGGATGATGAATTTCCTTCACCACTGGCATATGAACTCGACACTCTGTGATTTGTATGTGAATGTTGCAGTAAACATTATGGTTACTATACCTTAGAGACTTTAGCTACAATGGCAGGTCATGTGACTTGTACAAGGCACTCTACTTTTTTTTAAAAAAGAAAGCAACAAAAGAAGGAAATAATTCAGTATTGGATACATAACTTGCAGTAAATGATAAAGTTGAAGACCCTTAGTTTATCAAAACAGTAAATACAGAGAAGTGAAGTCAGCCACCACTAGACAGGCAAAAGGATCTGTAGTTCACAAAGCAAAATAAAAAACGAATATGTGAAAAAATTGAACTTCGCTATCATATGTTCATTTAGTATTCCTTCTTTTGCCCATTTGGCATTACCTCTTATGTCAAAATCTATCTCTGCTGCACTTTAAAGGTAATTGAGTAATTAATATCTTTTTGATAATACTATAATATTTTTAGACTTAAGGCTATCATATAAATGTTGTGTATTGTCCACAAAAATGTAAAATGCCTTACCTCGAAAAAATTTATTGCATAAAATAAAGTCATGTAAATTCCAGAAAACTGCTGAAAGATGAAAAGCACTGACATAATTGCTATTGGCTTATATGCTGTGGGTTTCAGAAATACTTTCAATCCCTGAAAGAAATTTGGAGCTGTTAGTGCTCTCATATCCTGTGATCTGACCATAGCTGCTAGTTGTTTCTTGTGGCTTGTTTTCTGCAACATAAATGGTATTTTGCTGATGTAATTTGAGTTCAGTGTCTGCAGTAACTACTTTTTACATTACGCTGTAATTGCAACAACAAATAACTATGTTTCAAACAGCACTTCTCATGACAGAGAAAAAGTAATATCAAAATAAATTAACAAACAGCCACTAAATTTGAGTTTAAGAGCTAGAGTTTTCATCTTCTGGACAGGGAGTGTGACAACAATTTGGAAAGATGGGAGAAATGAAGGAAGTGGTCTCATGAAACTGAACTTGAAGAGATTTGGAAGCGCAACACAAACAGAAGGGCAGGGAGTGGGGAGTGTGGTTTTTAATAGGATAATAACCACCACTAGACAGAGAAAGCGTACACACTAGGAAGAGAGTAGCTTCTGAACAAGACATGTAGGTAGTAATCTAATTTATAGATAAACAGTTGTGTGCAATGAAGTCTTCAGTAGCAGAAATTCTCACAGTAAAAGCAATCATGTTAATTCTCTGTGACACATGCACACAAACATTCTTCTATGTAACTAGTATATACGATTTACTTATTTCTCTGTGGAGTGCTACACATGTATGCTTGTTAGATCTACTGACAGGTCTTACATGATACTTCAGTGAGACATACTGATGGAATGCTGGATCTCTTTCCTGGCATGACTGCTCATTGTCTGTATCTAGGGCTTGTTGTAATTCTGTTTGTTTTGCTGGAACTTGTTGAAAGATTGGTCCCTGTTCCAAAATATATGACTTGGTTGAACCCAGGTGTTTCTTTAGCAATGTACAAGACCTTATGTCCTCAGTTAAAATATCCTAACCCTCAGTAATATTAACAGACTAATTTTTTCTGACGTAGAATTTCATGCTAACATTAATCCAATCTTCTAGCCACAGTAGTAGATGACTGCTCTGTCTCTAAACTGATGTTCAATTATCTTACCACACATCTTATTCCCATACCCCAGAACTGAAGTCAAGCTTGTGCCTCTCTCCTAAATACTCAACAGTATTCAACACTTTCCTCCACCCTGGGAAAAAGCTGAGTGAGGTGGTGCAGTGGTTAGTATTGTATGTTTGCCAAATAACTACATTATAGTGGATGCCATTGATGGTGTTAGCATGCTGGTGCTCAAAACATTGCTCCAACACACTCAGAGAAGCTTCCAGAAATACATTGAGCTAAATTTCTGATCTACCCAGCCCAATAAAGTTATTGACACTGTGATCAGTAGGCAGTTTCCTGTTAATATGAAATTTTCAATCCTACACTACTAACAGTCTAATTGTAATGACCACATGTATGTTTTTCATATTCCTGTAGTTCTTATTTGGATGGCTATCCTCTGGCATTCAGTGATTTTGGTTTCTGTTATATATTGTGATTTGGCTCACAAACTGCTCATAGAATTGGCTTAAGTGGGCAAATGGTACTTGATTTTGACTGGCTCATGACTACTTTAAACAGATATATTTGTCATAAACTTGGTGTTCTACCTGCAGAACACATGATTATGACTTTAATACATGGGTATTGTATGCAATACCAATGTGGTAGTAAGGCTACCCTCCTGAAGTTTCATGCAATTAGTTTCAGAATGGTAAAATTCAGTGGAATTATAAAAGCAAAATGGGTAGAAAGTTCAGGAAGTTATGGCAAAAACAAAAGTTAATGTATCAGCAACAGCAACAAAGTCACCAGCAGCAGCCCAGTGATCAGCAGATAGAGCGGCAGTCAGAGATGCCACCACAGCAGCTGAAACATCAACTACACTGCCAATATACCTGCTGCAATACTTGAGGCAGCAGAATATATAAAAAACAACTCCTTCTGCTCCTCTTGCACCTTATAATGAGACTAATGAGATTTACCTCAGTTGCTCTCTGCTGTACTGTCAGGCAAGTAAGATCATAATTTTACACTGCCTGGCAAAAAAGTGAGGCATTCAGAAGCAGAGGAAGAAATGAAATGAAACTTCTCAGGCTCAGAGGGCATGAGATGTTATTTCAATGATTACACAATCAAGTCAAATTAAAAAAGAACTTATTAATTTGAGCCCCACTTATCAGTATGATATTGCACCCTGTTTGGACTGGAAGCATGCATTGATTCTGTTGGGAGGGGCACATTAAAGCTAGTGTATCCTTTCCTGAGGCAATCTGGCTCACAATTGTTGTTACTGGTCTTTGATATCCTGTATACTGTCACTGGGATGGGATTATGTCAAAGCTTGTCCCACACATGTTCTATCACGAATGGATCTGCGGTCTTGGTGGGTGTTCGTGTATATCAACATCATGCAGACAGGCCATAAGACACATGCCATTCCACCACTCTGGTTGAAAAATGACACCACGATACTGTTGCATGAGAGGTAACACATGAAGATACAGGCAAGTTACACTGACATCTGACCATGTCTTCTAGATACTTCACTTTTATTTCCAGCCAGTGTATTTGTGAAAGTACATTGTCGCTTTCTTCAGGAAGCTACTTGCACAAAGCAATTCAGAACTGGAAACCACTCTCAGAACCAAGTAGCTTACCATTTGGTTTGGAACATTGTCTTGGTGATGCTGTCAAAATTACTCAATCTTTTGACCTAACATCAGTGGTGCAAAGAGCATTGATTAACAATATAGCTGTGTCCCAGTATACAGCAATCAGTGTTGTGCATATTGGTCATCTGGTGATGACAGTTACTTTATTTGGAACCAAATAACAGCACCAGTAGCCTTGTTCTTTTTGGTAACCACTTTCTGTTTCAGCCACAAATTCATTTTCAAGTTATGGGTCTAGCATTGTTTGAGCCCCAGAAAGCAGTACCATATGATATAATTGAATGCACTAGAGGAGGAGGAGGAGGAGGAGATTAGTATTTAACATCCCCTCAACATCACGGCCATTAGAGACAGAGAACAAAGTCAAATTAGGTAAGGACAGAGAAGGAAAGTGGCCATGCCCTTTCAAAGGAACCGTCCCACCATTCGCCTTAAGTAATTTAGCGAAATAACAGAAAACCTAAATCAGGGTGGCTGGACGTGGGTTTGAACTGTCATCCTCTCCATCGCAAGCCCAGTGTGCTAACCACTGCGCTACACCACTCAGTTAATGTACTAGAGCAAAATAAACTGATCCACAGGTAACTAAGTCACAACTTTGATGTATTACTCTTAGTGCATACCTAAAGCTGCACATTCTTTTAAGTAGCTTATCTCTGTGCATATTTTACTATACAGAGGTGTCTATCCATAGTTCAAGAAACTTTATTTTATTTATGTACTCAATTACTTCATTATGATAAGATATGGGCTTTGTATGAATTCCATTGTTTCATGAGGGGCTAAGGATAATGAGCACTGTTTTGCTCTTGTTTATCAGTAATTTATTGTTATACAGGCAGTACAGGAGTCTTTCACTGCTCTCAGTTATGTCAGTTCTCTCCATTGAGGCATTCTGGAAAGCAGGTTTGTATCATAAGCAAATTAGATAGGAATTGTGGATGATAACTTTTTGTGTAGGTCATTGATGTACATCAGGAAGAGGAGAGACCGAAGGGTGGAGCCCTGTGGGATAGCAAAGGTTACTAATGGTTCCTTTGCATGAACTTTCCTTCCTTGTTGGCTTGGAGAGTACAACCCGTTACTTTCTGTTGGAGAGATGAGCGGAGCCACTCATTTGGCTAGCAAACTGATCATTGACTTGGTTCGCTCACAACTCTTGGTAAATGGTATTTGGTGTTGAATGTTTCATAGCTGTGCCAAACTGATATATTTATCACAAACTCAGTGTTTGTGTTAATAAAACAGGCTTGTGACTTGGTATCACATCTGATACTTAAGTTAGTACACTGAGCTGACATGTGTAATGGGTAAGCCAGATTTAGCTTCTCCATGGTTTCCCTAAAATTATT
Organism: Schistocerca piceifrons; assembly: GCF_021461385.2. Classification (NCBI taxonomy): domain Eukaryota; kingdom Metazoa; phylum Arthropoda; class Insecta; order Orthoptera; family Acrididae; genus Schistocerca; species Schistocerca piceifrons. Next base: position 175,019,148 of record NC_060149.1, on the reverse strand, counting down.
TATGTGAATACTTGGGTGGTTCCTTTTAAAAGACACACCTGATTTTCTTCCCCTTCTTATACTTGAATCTAGATGCTCCACTGCTCTAGAATGTTTGTCTTAACTGCCTCAGCCATCCGGACATGCTTCCTGTCTGACTCAATTCCCAAGTGCTGCTCACTACTGATGTGACCCCATTCATTTTCCCCATTGCTCACAGCCTCACTGTATTCCCACAATGGAATGAACAATGCTAAGCATCCACATTGATATTAGTCCTATGCCCATCGAGATATACCTATACGATTACATGTGCAGTGAGTGACCATTCTTTTGGAAAGACATCACTCAAATATGGTAGAACCTCACTTATCTGACCTCAGATGGTCTGACTCCTGCTTAGTCTGACCATTACATTCCTGGTGTTTGTTAGGACTTGTCAATAACTCATCACCCACAATATTGATCAGAAGGCAGTCTAACAGCAATAGGCATGGGAGTTAGCTGAGTTTTAGTATGAAATAACTTGTTTCTAACTTGGTCAGGGAGTTTATTGTGCTCGTTTATAAATTAGTGACAATGTTCTTCTGAGTATATTAGATAGTGTAAAACTACATCATGGCATCATCTAAACTTAAGCATATGATGATTTAGTGGAGAAATTAAAAGTGTTTGAAATGTTAGGTAAGGTGAGTCTCTTCAAAACATTGCAAGTGAGGCAGGGGTTAGACTGTTAAAGACTTGAGAAAAAATACAATAACTCTAGATAGTCATACAATAATGATCAATGATGTGAAAGAACTCAGAATATGTAAGACTTTGAAGAAGTCTAAAAGTAAAATTCTGGACAATGCTTTGTGGGTGTGGTTTGAGCAGGAAAGGAGAAAAGGAACTTCATTGGCCAGACCACCCATAAAAGATAAGTCATGGATTTTGTATGAAAACTTACATGAAAGTGAAAAGTTTACAGTGAGTGAAGGCTGGTTACATTGGTGGAAAAAATGATGTGGCATTCAAAATATAATTATTTTAGGTGAGAAGTAGTCTGCTGGTGAAACAGCTGCCAATAAATTTATTCTGAAATTTTAAAACTTAGTTAAAGAGCTTAATGTGACCCCTGATCAGGTAAAACAACATTGATGAATCTGGTTTGAACTACAAAATGCCCCCTACAAGAATTCTTGCTACACAAAGTCAGTCTGTAACAGGTACAAAACTTGCCAAAGATAGAATTACTATTGTTCTCTGTAGTACAGCCAATGGCAATTACAAGATGCCATTGTTTGTGATCACACAGGGGAAAAAAACAACATTTATATCAATCTTCGTAGCAGATTAAAACCGTGTGCTGGACTGAGACTCGAACTCGGGACCTTTGCCTTTTGTGGGCAAGTGCTCTACCTCATCTCATTCTGGAAACATTTATATCAGATCACTGCCTGTATATTATCATAACCAAAAGTCAACATGAATGGAATCCAGCCTCTTTAAGGAATGGTTTTATGACCAATTAGTCGCAGCAGTTACAAAATACCTAAATGGAAAAGAACTCCCTAAACGTGCCATGCTGATACTCAACAATGCAACATTTCAACCATCTGAAGATGAACTTCAAAAGGTGAAATAAAAGTTTTATTTCTTCCTGTCAGTGTAATATGTCTAATCCAACTCATGGATCAGGGGGTCAGTGAATGGCTGAAGAGGTGATATTGCCGAAAACAAATTTATCAGTGTTAGAGAGGACACAAGGAGGCAGCATCATTGTTTCAAGTGATGAAATCAATAAATACGAAAGATGTGATCTATACAGTTGCCAAAGTTTAGGAACAAATGCTGGCATCAATGCATGAAAAATCTTGGTGTGTTGTGGCCAAAAATGAGTGAAATTAAAGATGAAACATCAAAAGAAATGAGTGAAGAAAATAAAGCTGAAGCAGACCATACAACAAGTGATGAATTCAAGATGTGGACATTAACGATTTTGCATGATTTTCAAACTTTACAACTGAATGTTGAGCCCAGTGAAATAAGTGAGTAGATCAATACAACTGGCACTGACAGCATTATGGAAAAAGAATTAACTGATGATCAAATCATTGATGCTGTGAGTCAAAGAAGCAATGAGCAGGAGAAAGATGATTATGGTGATGAAGGCAATGAACCTATGGCTCGAATGTCACATACAGATGGTGAAACTGCATTTTATATAGCCTTTCAATACAACAAACAAAGCTCTATGTCTACCCCAGAAGACATTTTGTGGACAAGTAATGGTGGAACATAGTGGCAAAATCAGGGTGGTTGATTGCTAAAGAAAAAGTTCGTTACACATTTTTTTATTCACGCACAGTAGCAAAATTTTACTGTGCCATACAGATTTATTTTAGAATATGGACACTAACTTATGTTAAACTTTTGTATAAGACTTTTTAGTGTGTTAACAGTTTATTGTCATTTTGTCACTGTTTTAACGTGAAACTATATTTGAGACAGTATTTCCAGTTGAAAATTAAAGTTTTCCTGTGCTGTATTGTGATGTTACGGGCCAATAAAAATGTTCCTCTGATAATCGAAACTTTTTTGAATTCTGACCATGCTCTTAGTCCCCTAGGGGTCACATTAATGAAGTTCTACTTGGCTTGTTGACATTTGTTTCACTGTGGATGCAGTAGTATCGTCCAAACTCCTAACACAATCAATAATTTGTAAGTAGGGGTTTAAAGGATGGGGTACACTGCACTGCAGCATATGATAAGTTGAGAATTTGGGTCTGATGGAAAGCATGTCTCAGTGACTGAGGCAGTTAATAAAGCCAGTCTACAGAAGCGGAGCATCCAGGCTGAGTCTTGGTCTGGCACAAATTTTCAAATTTCAACACTGTTTTACCACAATGCTCTGTGTGGCTGGAAGTCACATGTTTCCCACCATCCTGTACTTTTACTTCTCCATTCCCTATTTCATACAATATATGCACTATCTTTGTTTTTGGAGGTGGTGTCTGTTCTGTTGGGCATGTCTGACACAACAGATACTACTCAAATATACATGTTTTTGTATGAGCACAATGGCACCTTGACATTTGATTCATTGTGGATACAGTAATATTGTCTGAGCTCCTATGGGATTTAATAATTTGCACATAGTGGGTTAATGGACAAGAGACACTGCACTGCAGCATGTGATAAGTTGAAAATTTTGTTCAGATGGAAACTGTGATCAATGGACTGTGAGCAACAGAGAAAATGAATGAAACATCAGTTGTGAGCAGCACTGAGGAATTTGAGTTAGTTGGGAAGCATGTCTGGATGACCAAGGCAGTTAAGGCAACCATTCTAGATAAGTGGAACATCTGTGTTTGAGTCCTAATCTGGCACAAATTTTCAATTTTTATCATTGCATTACCACAGTGACTTGTGCAGCTGGAAGTCACAAGTTTCCCACCCATTCTTTTCCTTTACTTCCCCATACTCTGTTTCATATAATAAACAGTGATATTGAGAACACAGTATCTGCAGATTAATATAGACAGTCTTAAATGGATCTCTCAGACTACTCTCTAAATTGAAATTGTCTGATGTCATGCATATAATGAAGATAAAAAGTCAGAAATGTCTATTTTGCACACATACAATCACTGCAGAGGTGAAGTAGCATATCCTGTGGAAATTCTCCTGATTATCACAACCTATAAGCAACAAGAATCAACACCAGTATAAGAATTATGAATTGTCCAAGCAACAGAAAACCCTGAAAAACAGAGCTTAACACTGTTTAGCTTCCTTCTATCTATTGGTTATCAGCTATTTTGTATATCAAAGAAAAATCTCAAGATTGGAATAAATTATATTTTTGCATTTTTAAAAAAGTATTTTTTTACATAATTAACAAAGTTATACATTATTTCTGCATATGATTAAATATACAGGAAGCAAATGTTAGAAAAGTGTGTGTGTGTGTGTGTGTGTGTGTGTGTGTTTGTGTGTGTGTGTGTGTGTGTGGGTGGGTGGGTGGGTGGGTGGGTGGGTGTGGGTGTTTGTGTCTAAAATATTGTACATTCTAGATATGTCAAATAAATGCCACAAGTTTTAAATAATTGATTTCACTGATACAATTTATAAAGGTTTACATAAAACATCTTTTATTAGGAATCTGTATCTAATGCACTCAATGTGTCACACATGTTTTATAAGATTCACTCTTTTTTGTATACAAGGCAAACTATTGTTTATTAATAACCATTTTTCATTAACTGATTTATTTTTGTGTGCACTATTATTCTGTAAGCCTTACAAATTTAGTGCACTATGAATATGTGTGTCTCATATTGTCCACAGTTTTTAATTGAAAACTGTCATTCATATTGCTTTGTTTACAGAAAGTGTGGGTGAGTTACCACTCGAAGTTATGGAGGCCTTTGTCAGCTGTCATCTGCATGTTTTTTGGATTGTTGCTAAATAAGTTGTGATTTTATTCACACAATGGGTTTTGATTAAGTAACATATCATTCTCAAGTGTGCTGGTAGCTATGCTTAGGATAGTGCAGTCATATAAAAAACTGCACAAAATTGGACAACTCACACTGCTGTCAGCTGGAGTCACACTCCACTCACTTGAGAATGGGTCATTATTGAACCAAAACTGGCTGTATGAACAATATTACTACTTCACTGACAACTGGAACGTTTTATTCTGAGAAACAAAACATCATTCAATGAGGATGAATATAAGGACAGCAAATAAATAAATAATGTGAACGGATAGAGTAATAGCACTCTTAAGCACAGCAACTCTTAGAATACTTACATTGTTTCCTCCTAACCATTTCAGTGCTTTTTCTGCCTCATCAATTCTTCCTTTTGTAACAAGCCACACTGGGCTCTCAGGTATCCAGATAGCCATCACTATTATTGGCACAAATGTGTAGATTAAATTGAGCCAGGCACAGAGGCGCCAATCTAATATTGCACCTTCTCCATAAATAATTAGCATCCCTATTAACGGTAAACAAACTCTATAGCGTTATCTGCATACATAAATCAAGCGTATATTTATCTCTGGATGATCAACAAACAAGAGATGAAAACACAGCTTTGCAATCATGATGACAATATACCACATGTTAACTTTGACTTCTGCCTAACTGAGGTCAGATTTAGTGTTTATTTATATTTGAATAATTCTTTTCAAATTATAATCAAGTAATCATAATAAGGTAACAACAAGTTATGTAGTGATTTAGTTGCAAACAGAAAATTAATGAAAAACACACTTTCTCTTACTGTAAAGATCAAAATTGAGATTACATATATAGTTCACTTCACAGGCCCATGATTAATAGATCCTCAGGGATGTGGAACATGTCATAGGGACCCAGTTTAAAATACAGATTTTACACAAGAGTGAATATGCTTAAATTTAAGGTCCATTTTACACATACTTCATGGAAAAGTACTAAAATATGGAAAGGGCTAAAAAATTTAAACTAATTTTCATTTACAGTGCAATAGTTTTCATACACATGTAAATATACAGTACAAGTCATAAATGATGACTATAATTTTTTACACATACAGATAACAAAAGAAAGAAAACATGTTAATCATTTAATGTGACATTGAATAACTTTGTGATTTAGGTATGATGAATGGCTGTTGATGCATAAATAATGCCTCAAGTTCTGATCTTCAGGTGTCAGCTCATGGGATGAAGTTTTGAAGTTTGAACAGTAAATGAAAAACATATGGCTTCGAGAAGAATGCTACATACACTCACTATTTTGATCAGTGTTTCACTGTTCACTCTAAATGATTTGTGTCACCCCAGCAGTTATTAATAAATATCGTGGAGGAATACCTCCATGACAACTTTCACATCTGTGATGTATACCTGTATGCATCTCAGCTATTGGCTTTCTTGTGGAAGAGCAGAAGAACTAAACAAATATCTCTAGAAAAATTTTCTTACAGATACCTCCTATCAGCAAAAGTATTTTATACAACTGATATCCCTGGGGAGTACAGTGCGTTTGTGGCATGGGATGACCATCCCTAAACAATGCAGATCATGACTAGAATTTGTTTCAAAATGTTGTCAAGAATCCAAGAATAAAAATAAGGTATATCAGCATTTATTTAGGTATCTCACAAAGTTTCATTGTGCGAGCAGAGAACAGGAACCTTGATGTGCAGCAGATGCAGGTGTTGCAGCTGAGACACTGCCAATGAACAATGGAGTTTTACAACTTCATTATAAGACATTAGAGGCTAGAGTAACTATTTTGAAGAACCCTCATTTCCACCAATGAAATGCATGTCATGAAGGAAACTGTAATGAATTCTCAGGAAACACAAATGTGGTTAAATGTAAACCCACTCAGTATGTGTGTCTGAGCAGACCAATGAAAACATGGTGTCTGTATGTGATGTGGAGTATTGATTATCATCATGTTGGGCCATATGTGCTGCCACAGCAGCCACAGGAGAATATATTTATGAATCCTGGGTACTTATACATCTAAATCTACATCTACATACATACTCTGCACACCATCATATGGTGTGTGGTGGAAGGTGTAACATGACAAGACTGGAGTGGAAGCCTCAGGTTGCCATTAAGAGTTATTTGTTAAATAATAAATAAATAAGCAAATAAATAAATAAATGAGGAAAGGTTCCACTGCTAAGGTAAAGCAGATAAGTATAAACAATAACAGACAGTCCATAACAAATATTGTGGAAAGACAAGAGTGGTGAGTGAGCATAACCATTAATTTAGGCTGCTGAAGAATGCCAGGGATAGTTCCCTTTCAGGAAATGCATCCAGCATGGAATTACTACAGTAAACTATTCATTGTGCGGTGCATATGAATGTAGGCTGGCCAAAAGATAGTAGGTTTTGCTGAAGTTGGCATGAACACCCAATAAACATGGTAGGCTGCCAATGTAAATAGAACACATACACACCATTGGCAGTTATGTAAATGATTGGAGTTACAATACTCTCCAACAGGTAGAATGACCACCAGAGTGCATTAGTGTTGTTGGTGCTTAGTGTTGTTACCAGGCCTTGTAGGCTATATAAGGGGCGTGAACTATGTCAGATGTTGAGTGATAACTGTGAAGGGCATGGAGATGCTGCTTGCTTGTGTGAGACAGTGTTATCAGCACGTGACATGTGGGTCTCCATTTGACAGTGTGGTCAAATTGTGCAATATCCAGATCTGTGGAGCATTTGGATGTGACCCTATCCTGATGCTGGACTGTGTGGGAATGTGAGGGCAGGCATACTCATCGTCAAGGTTTTGGTCGACCATGTCTGATCACAGCATGGAATGATCACCATATTGTACTCAAAGCACACCATAAAATCTTCAGATTTACATGTGCATCAGAGAACAAGTAACAGACTCCCTGCAACATTCTGTGTCATCTCACAACACTGGTCGGAGACTAGCAGCAGATGGTCTAGAGAATTAGCATCCCATTTGTAGGCTGCCATTAACACTGAAACACATGACTGCATTTGAAATGGCACTGTGACCAATTAGCTTGGACTGTTGATGAATGGTGTCACATTGTATTTAGTAATTCTCCACTGCCCTGGATGACCATCATCAGAAATTTTGGCAGAGGTCCCATTCTTCTAGTATTTTGGAAAGGCACTGTGGTGTCACTCCTGGCATCGTGTGAAACACAGTAAGGTTTTCACACCACATGCTATCATTCTACTCCTTTCAAAGAACTTTTCTTTCCTCTTTCATCTGACTGTATTTGTACACATAACACATATGTAGTGTGCACTCAAAATTGCTGAATTTTTATTTATATAATATTTATTTATCTACATCTACATCGATACTCTGAACATCACATTTAAGTGCCTGGTAGAAGGTTCATCTAAAGACCTTCACAATTCTCTATTATTCCAATCTCGTATAATGCGCAGAAAGAACGAACACCTATATCTTTCTGTAGGAGCTCTGATTTTCCTTATTTTATCTTGGTGATCATTTATCCCTATGTAGGTCAATGTCAACAAAATATTTTTGCATTGGGAGGAGAAAGTTGGTGATTGGAATTTTGTGAGATAATTCTGTCTCAATGAAAAATGCCTTCCTTTTAATGATGTCGAGCTCAAATCCTGTATCATTTCAGTGATACTCTCTCCCATATTTCACGATAATACAAAATGTGCTGCCCTTCTTTGAACTTTTTCGATGTACTCCATCAGTCCTATCTGGTAAAGATCCCACACCGTACAGCAGTATTCTACAAGAGGACAGGCAAGCGTAGTGTAGACAGTCTCCTTAGTAGATCTGTTACATTTTCAAAGTGTCCTGACAATAAAATGCAGTCTTTGGTTAGCCTTCCCCACAACATTTTCTGTGTGTTCCTTCCAATTTAAGTTGTTCATAATTGTAATTCCTAGGCATTTAGTTGAATTTATGGCCTTTAGATTTGACTGGTTTATTGTGTAACCAAATTTTAATGAATTTCTTCAACCATTCATGTGGATGATCTCACACTTTTTCATTCTTTAGGGTCAACTCCCAATTGTTGCACCATTTAGATATCTTTGCTAAATCATTTTGCAATTTGTTTTTTTATCTTCTGATGACTTTATTACTCAATAAACAACAGCGTTACCTGCAAACAACCATAGACAACTGCTCAGATTGTCTCCCAAATTGTTTATACGGATAAGGAACAGCAAAGGGCCTATAACACGACCTTGGGGAACGCCAGAAATCACTTCTGTTTTACACGATGACTTTCCGTCAGTTGCTATGAACTGTGACCTCTCTGACAGGAAGTCACAAATCCAATCACATAACTGAGACAATATTCCATAAGCATGCAATTTCACTACAAGTCACTCATGTGGTACAGTGTCAAAAGCCTTCTGGAAATCCAGAAATATGGAATAGATTTGAAATCCCTTGTCAATAGCGCTCAACACTTCATGCGAATAAAGAGCTAGTTGTGTTTCACAAGAGTGATGTTTTCTAAACCCATGTTGACTGTGAGTTAATAGATTGTTTTCTTTGAGGTCATTCATAATGTTCAGACACAGTATATGTTCCAGACTCTTGCTGCATATCAACGTTAATGATACGGACCTGTAATTAAGTGGATTACTCATACTACCTTTCTTGAATATCAGCCTGACCTGTGCAACTTTCCAGTCTTTGGGTAATGATTTTTCATCGAGCAAACGGTTGTGTATGATTGTGAAGTATGGAGGTAATGCATTAGCATACTCTGAAAGGAACCTAATTGGTGTACAGTCTGGACCAGAAAACTTGCTTTTATTGAGTGATTTAAGTTGCTTCACTACTCCAAGGATATTTACTTCTACGTTACTCACATTGGCAGCTTTTCTTGATTCGAATTCTGGAATATTTGTGTTGTCTTCTTTTGTGAAGGCATTTTGGAAGGCTGTGTTTAGATTTACTCATGCAATTAAAGTTGACACTCGGCGCATTGGCTGATGGGAGCAACTGTAAATGGGAAATGCCCTTATGGTCGCTCCAATCAGCCACCGCGCCAAGTGTCAACTTTTATTTGTGCATGTAATAACTCTTCTCTGGCAGCACTGTCTTTGATAGTTCCTCCATTGCAATCACACAGAGAAGACATTGATTGTTCCTTGCCACTAACATACTTCACGTACGACCAGAATCTCATTGGATTTTCTGCAAAATTTTGTCATTGTGGAAACTGTTACAAGCATCTCACATTGAAGTCTGATCTTCTGTAAGAGATCGCCAATCTTGGGGATTTTGTATCTGTTTAAATTTGGCATTTTTGTTTCATTGTTTCTGCAACAGTGTTCTTACCTGTTTTGTTTATCAAGGTGGACCAGCTCAGTTGTTTGTTAATTTATTTGATACAAATCTCTCAATTGCTGCTGATACTACTTCTTTGAATTCAAACCACATCTGGTCTACACTTATATTATTAATGTGGAAGTAGTGTAGATTGTCTCTCAGGAAGGCGTCAAGTGAATTATTATCTGTTTTTTTGAATAGGTATATTTTTTGATTATTTCTCGAGGATTTGTTGGTTGCAATATTCAGTCTTGCTATGACCACCTTGTGTTCACTAATCCCTGTATCCATTTTGATGCTTGTTATTAACTCAGGATTATTTGTTGCTAAGAGGTCAAGCGTGTTTTTGCAACCGTTTACTATTCACATGGGCTCACGAACTAACTGCTCAAAGGAATTTTCAGAGAATGCGTTTAGCACAATCTTGGATGATGTTTTATGCGTACCTCTAGAATTAAACATGTATTTTTGCCAACATATTGAGGGTAAATTAAAGTCACCACCAACTATAATTGCGTGAGTCGGATACGTGTTTGAAATCAAACTGAAGTTTCCTTTGAACCTTTCAGCAACTGTATCATCTGAATTGGGAGGTCGGTAAAAGGATCCAATTATTATTTTATTCCAGTTACCAAGAATGACCTCTGCCCACACTAACTCACAGGAACCATCTACTCCACTTTCGTGATAAGATAAACTATTTCTAACAGCATCAAACAAACCACCACCAACCGTGTTTAGCCTATCATTTCGTAACACCATTAGGTTCTTCACAAAAATTTTGCTGAGCTTATCTCTGGCTTTAACCAGCTTTCAGTGCCTATAATGATTTGAGCATCAGTGCTTTCTATTAGTGCTTGGAGCTCTGGTACTTTCCCACCACAGCTACGACTATTTACAACTGTTATGTCTTAATATTCAAATCCTGACTGCAATATCATTGTTAGTTTTCTGTGAAACCTTGCTAATTAAGTAAATTAGTAATCAAAGTTGTTACAACAGTGTGCCATATGGAAATCAGTCTAAGCTACTCAGTAGTTTTGAGCGAACTGACACCAACCATTTCATTCTTCCCAGTAAACTCTTTATGAGTAAAGGAAGACCACTCACTGAAAAAACCAGGAGCATTGTGTCATTGATACAATCTCTTACACAACATCCTAGTCCATCCATATGCCACTCCCACTCCCAACCCCTTGCTGCAGGGATCATATCCCCATGGAAGACATAGGTACAAGCCATGCCCAATCCGTCCACCCAGCACTTCCTACTCAAGTCCTGTCACAAGCTTATCCTACCCCATCAGAGGCAGGGCCACCTATGAAAGCACCCATGTCATATACCAACTCTGCTGTAATCACTGAACCTTTTTATGTTGGTATGATAACCAACCAGCTGTCCACCAGAATGAATGGTCACCGTGAAACTGTGGCCAAGAACAAAGTTGATCACCCAGTGGCACAACATGCAGCTGAGTATAAAATGATCATTTTTGATTGCTGCTTCAAAAATTGTGCCATATGGATCCCTCACCCTACCACCAGCTTTACTGAGCCATGGAGGTGGGAGTTATCCTTGCAACACATATTTCGCTCCTGCAACCGCCCTGGTCTCAGTCTCCAGTAACCCACAGCCCTGACACCCTCCACCCAACAGTTTCCTCTTCCTCTATTCTATCATCCCATCCCACATCATGTTCCTATGTCACTTCAGCATGTGCCATTCCCCACTGGCTCTGACTCCTGTGCATCACATGCCTAGATTGTGCGTCTGCCACCCCTCCCTCCCGCATTTGTAGCCAGTAAACCAGATGCCTTCCTCTGTGCTGCTAAGTACCCACACCCCATCCACTCTCCCTGCCTCCCACCTCTCTGTCCCTCTCAGTAATCTGTTTCACTTTTCCAAAAACTAATTAACTTGAAAGATATTTATAATTAAAATTTAGCCAGTCAAAACTACTTTTGCCTTTTGAGCCATTATGTTAGTTGGATGCCATGGTTTTTTTGTTGCTTAACATTTTTTGAAGCTGAAAACACTCTTCATTATTCAATTAAGCCATTAATTAAGAATTTACATAAATGAACAAAAATTCAAACATAGAAACCTTACATATAAATAGGTAATACAATCCAGAGGCATACAGTACGCTAGTCAAATAGTACTGTGAACTTTTATGCTTTTCTAACTAGCTATCTTTTAGTTAAACCAAACCATTGTTAGGACAAACAGATCATCTGTTTTGTTAAACTATCACCATGCAGTTTTATAAACTATAATGTAATCATGAAGATTATAAAATATTGTTATGCCAATTTTTATTTACCAGCCCCACTCCAAAAATCCACAGTCCAGATTTGGAGTCATTACAATAAAATCTTTTAACAATCTGTGTTGCAATTTGGCAGTTGCTTTGTGAGAGTCTACATCCAATAATCACATGAGTAAGATCTATGTAACAAGCCCATGTAAGACAGTCAACAAGTTAACAGCTCCATGTTACTGTTATTGAAAATCAACCACTTGTCAAATATACTAACACCCTCCATCCTCCAACATAATTTGCAAACAGACTTCCCATATCATATCCTCACCTACCCCTAATCTTCCAATCTCCCATATCCTCACCTACCCCTAATCCTCCAATCTCACCCAAGAATCAGCCACAAAGGAGTGCACCACTCATAACACAGTATTCCCCAGGACTGGAACAACTGAATGGTATTTTTCACCATGGCTTTGATTAGCTATCTCCAACCCCTGGAATGAGGAATTCCCCACCCAAAATGCTTCCCACCCCTCTTATAGCAGTGTTCCACTGGCCATCCAACCTACAGAATATCCTAAGCTACCCCTATGACACTCCCACTCATAACCCATTGCCACAGGGATCATATCCTTTTGGAAGTACCCAAGTGCAAGACCTGCCCAATCCACCCACCCAGCACTTCCTTCTCCAGTCTTGTCACAGGTTTATTCCACTCCATCACAGGCATTGCCACCTGTGGAAGCAGCCATGTCATACACCAGCTCTGCTGTAATCACTGCACAGCTTTTTATGTTGGTATGACAACCACCCAGATGTCCACCTGAATGAATAACCACTGCCAAACTGTGGCCAAGAACATAGTTGACCATCCTGTTGACACAAAATGCTTGATTTCAATGCTGTTTCACAACCTGTGCCATCTGGATCCTTCCCTCACCACCAGCTTTTCTGAACTATGTGATTAAGAGTTATCCTTGCAACACATCTTTCACTCCCATAACACCATATAGGTCCTTCCCTCCACCACCAGCTCTCTGAACTATGCAGATGGGAGTTATCCTTGCAACACATCCTTTGTTCCTGTAACCTTCCTGGCCTCAGTCTCCATTCACCTACTGTTCCCACATCCTCCATCCAACAGTTTCCCCTTCCTCTGGCCTATCACCCCTCCCAACTCCTGTCTCCATATTGCCTTAACTGTGCACTGGTTCCCCTGACTCTGACACAAGTGCCCACATGTCTATCCCATGCAACCCCCACCAATCTCTTCTGCATTCCTGACCAACAAACTGGTTGCTTTCCGCTGAGCTCCTAGCTACCCACTCTAACCCATCTTTGTCCCTCCTGCCCCTCTCCCACCTCAACCTCCAACTCATCCTAGTCCACCTGCCAAACTACGGTCATGGCATTGTGTGCCCTGTTGGCACTTTGTAGAGGCACAGGTGCACATGTGTGTGTGTGTGTGTGTGTGTGTGTGTGTGTGTGTGTGTGTGTGTGTGTGTGAGGGCGTGTGGGTGCACATGTGGGTGCATATACAAGCTGGTCAGAAACACTTTGAAAAGCTTGTAAGGGTGTCGCAGGGGAGGTTGTGCTGATAAATAATTGTTAAGAAAAAATATCGGTATATTCTGCCATTCCTATGTTATTTAGCCTTAAAGTTAGCCAATCAGGTCATTGCATGCACAAATTGAGCAGCTTCATTTGGTTTCCTCAAACAATATAAAAAAGGAAATAAATAATGTAAAGGTTTTCAAAAGGAAACTAAAATTATTTCTCATCAAACAAACTTTCTATAAAATGAATGAATACTTAGAGTTATGATGTACAAGAATGGGGGAAACTGCCTAAGAAAAGCACTCCCTTAAAGATAAAGTGTGATGCTGTTACTTGTAGTTTAACTGAAATTGTGGCGATAAAATGTAAATTTATCTGTTTCATTATGAGAAAATGTGAACTCCCATGTATCCCACTCTATAGAGCATTTGCTTAAACCTCTTCTTAAGGAATGCTGTTAAAACTTGTATTCATTCAAACCACGGCCATGAAGAAAATTTACTTCCTTATATATGTCAGTAGCATAAAAATATGCACTGTCACTTATTCTACTATTTTAAACAATCACTTAAACTGTTTTTGGCATAATGCAGCCTTTAATACGGCATGCAAGTAATTGTTCTTGTAAAATAAACCAATGTCTGTGCAATGTGATGTATAATGTTAATGTACTACTGTAATTGTGTCAATTGAATTGTCCTATATTACTTGTACACTGGCTGTATAATATGTAATCAACAGGACCAAATAAATAAATAAATAAAAATAAAACTGAACAAATGTAGCTTTTGCTCATCTAGCTTAAATTTATCACTTCCAAAAAAGGCACATTTTAACTGGTAGTGAGCATTTCAACAAGTGGAAACTCATGAAGCCACAGATGTCTGTGCATTACCACATTTTAGCACATGCAAGTGCTCAAATTTGCACATGCAATGACATGATTGGCTAATGTCAATGCTAAATAAATGGCAAAACATATAGAATTTTTTTGTTATTTTTTTGTTAACAGTTATTACTCATCATTACATCCCCAGCACCACCCTCTTTTTTTTCTTTCTTTGTGTGTCCCTGTTGGGAACTCAATGCTTCTGCTTTTAAATGAGTGGGCTCGTTTAGTCCGAAAGTGAGTCAGATAGATTGTTATTCAACACATGAAGAATGCTTTGAGCAGAAAGACCTGTCTTCTGCACGGACTGAAGCCTGACTGAAATGAGTAGCCAACTTCACTGGGGTGGATAGTGGAGACCTTCAGCATACTGGGCAAGAGAGTTCTCATCAATGCAAATATGCCATCCATTGGTGGCCAGGCTGTATGAAAGGGATTTTTTGGTGTGGAAGTGATGACAGTTGTCAAAAAGTAGGTACTGTTTTGTTCTTCAGTGTTGACCATTGTTATGACACTCTTACAAAGTTGGATGAACCAAAGAGATAGAGAAGAACTGAAGAAGAGCTTTACACTTCATCATGAGTTTGTTTAGCAAGTGTAAAAGACCATCAGAAATGCCCAGTAAACTTGAATGGGTACTAAAACATTGATATTTCATTCAATCATTAACATGCTGTTGACATGTGTCATCATCTCTTTATCATAACAACAAAATTTTAATTGCACCATATGCATACAAATGATTATTATTGTAGATATAATTTCTTCAGTCTTGAACATCAAGATGTAGTTGTTTTGACTTAAAGTTAATTATTTCAGGAGATATGATGAATTGAAGATATCATAAATTTGTTGGTGTGCAAAAGTATGTGTGTCAAAATTAAAGCTTAAAAAAAACAACAGTTCAGTAGTCAGTTTTGTGGGTTCAGTAGTCCTGATAGTCAGAGAAAGGAATTAGTTTATCTTAAAATTTGATAGCTCAAAAGCTTATAGTCAATTAAGATTTGATTTAAAAGCACTGATCATTTTTGTATCAGGCAATATTTCTAAAATCTGTTTTGATTATATTGCAGCCAGAATTTTCTGAATGCAGTGATA
The DNA here is from genome assembly GCF_021461385.2 of Schistocerca piceifrons. Taxonomy (NCBI): domain Eukaryota; kingdom Metazoa; phylum Arthropoda; class Insecta; order Orthoptera; family Acrididae; genus Schistocerca; species Schistocerca piceifrons. The sequence continues at coordinate 175,003,533 of NC_060149.1, read as the reverse complement.
TTCCTGTGTCTTGTATTTTAAAGGAAAAATTACAACTTTACATTTTTGTTAAATAGATTATAAATGACAGTTCTATTGGAAGCCAGAGAAACTTAACTACAAATTAATTTAAGAGATGAAAAAGTAGTGTCTTGTGTTTTTGCAAAATAAAAAGTTACATCATTTCATACATGAAGTCATTAGTCATAAAAATATGGTCTGGTTAACTCTATAATGCTCAGTCTTTAGTATTGTTATTCTAGTTCCCATGTTCTTGTTCTTGTTGTGGTCTTCAGTCCTGAGACTGGTTTGATGCAGCTCTCCATGCTATTCTATCCTGTGCAAGCTTCTTTCTTCATCTCCCAGTACCTACTGCAACCTACATCCTTCTGTATCTGTTTAGTGTATTCATCTCTTGGTCTCCCTCTACGATTTTTACCCTCCATGCTGCCCTCCAATACTAAATTGGTGATCCCTTGATGCCTCAGAACATGCCCTACCAATCGATCCCGTCTTCTAGTCAAGTTGTGCCACAAACTTCTCTTCTCCCCAATCCTATTCAATACCTCCTCATTAGTTATATGATCTACCTATCTAATCTTCAGCATTCTTCTGTAGCAACACATTTCGAAAGCTTCTATTCTCTTCTTGTCCAAACAAGTTGTCGTCAATGTTTCTCTTCCATACGTGGCTACACTCCATACAAATACTTTCAGAAACGACTTCCTGACATTTAAATCTGTACTCGATGTTAACAAATTTCTCTTCTTCGGAAACACTTTCCTTGCCATTGCCAGTCTACATTTTATATCCTCTCTTATCAAAAAACATGAAGCTGTGAATTGTCATCAAAAGGTGAAGCAGACAAGACAATTGGACAGTTTATTCACAACAATGTAGACTATGCCACTCACAATCATGAAATACTCTTTGAAAAGTGTAGATGCATGGTATGTGTGGATACTATGGAAGTAACTGGCTGTGTTAATATAAAGACAATCGCAGCAGAGTGTAGATAATTGAACAATTATCACAATGTGTGTATGTAAGCAGGCACTGCACAGTTATCATTGTGTGTGTATTCCAAGACTTTGTAAATCATATCTGTATCATCACAGAGATATTTGTTTTGTGGCATTAAATTGCCCAGTAATAGTGATTTCATGTGTCAGTGTTTTCAGTTAACACTATTACAATCCCACATTCTGATGCACCACTACTGTTAATATTTTAGACTGTCAGTTCACAGCAATAACACATGGGGAAGGTGGACACGGTAAGAAACTGGGTGCAGCCAGATATGTTTCAGTACCACTATTGGAAGAGCCTCACTCCCAAGATCCTGAGACCACAAATTCCAATATAAATCAAGAAATGTATTAGACAATATTACTTTCTCCCACCTACATCTTCCCTAATTACCATGCATGCAAAGTTAATGAAATTTAGTTATGTACAGAGTAGTACCAAACTTTTCCCTTCCTGAACATTATCTAAGCTTAGGGTAGTTTCAGGAGAAGTTATTCTGATGCACTATCCAGAAGCTGCTTCTGGTTACTACAGAAGAATACCATACAGTGTAAAAACTTACCTTTCCAATCGTTTTATGTGAGACAAATTTGACTGAGTTGCTGTTGTTATTATCATGATTAATATATGACATTCTGACATTTATACTTGTAACAGTGAATCTCTGGAACATTTATCTTAGCTCTACTGATTAATTGATGTAAAGATATACCCAGTGATGCAAGAGATGGTCCTGATGCTGTAAGTGCTCCTCTGATTTCTGGTCTTCCGATTTCAGTTGTGTACACAACAGCTGGACTCGTTCCCATACCTGTAATTTGTAACTGTTGAGTGATGAAAAACATCATTCTAATGAAGTGCAGCATCTATCTAAAACAGCTACTTACAGTATTAATGATTACAGTGCTTAAGTAATGTCACTGACTGTAATGTACTGTTTTGTATTTTCACTTAAGGTTACCATAGATCAGTGTCACTCCTTACAATGAGAAGCTAACATTTAAAAATCTTTGACTCCTTAACACCTTTCCATTTATACTTCCCACCTGCTTTTAAGTTTGTAACATTCTCTACATCACTGTCAGTATGTATGCAAACAGGTATATGTTGTGAAAAGGGGTAAAATGTCTGTACAAGTGTGAAAATTTACTTAACTAGGAACCTCACAGGATATGACACTATCAGCAATTAAAACTTCAGAATCTATAAATTTTCTGTATGATTATAACCAGACAATAAGACTCTGTTTCTTTAACATTAAAAGGGTTTCAAAACACACCAAAAATACAAAATACTTGAATTCTAGATAGCAGTGATCGCTGAATCACTTAAAAAGATAGCTGTATTTCAAAATTTTGATTCATTTTATATGTCTGCAATGCAGAAAACTGTAATTACAGAATTACTGAAATTTCACTAATGGTTGAAATTAAAATTGTATGAATAGATATATGGAAAGTTTTGGCATTCATGCACAAATTCTGAAGGTGGAATAGTACAGTACAACTGTTTTGTTTTTAACCATTACTTTGTCCTCACATTTGTTATTACAACTGATCTATGAAATGGTTTAATCATTATTGACTTTCTCATTTTCAAGGGGTTGAGTAAAAGAACTGAATGTTTAAACACAAATGTTCTTAATGTCAACTCCAGAATAAGACTAGAACATATTCCATCACCATTCACATTTAACTTTTTCATGGTTATTTAAAGGTTTACTCACTAAAAAAGAAGTAACATAAAATATTTATATTTTATTAATTACTGCACTTAATGACATAACATGATTCTTTCAAGTAAAAATCACTTTTTGCGCAATAAACATCATAATCAGATCCACTGAGAGGAGAAAACGGATTATGTTATGCTGTTTAAAGCTATTTTAAATGAAAACAAGCATGGCAATTTGGGACACTGGATATAGGCCTGTATTTGACAAGTTTATGAAGGAAGATGTAAATTTCAAGGCAGTAAAAATGTCTGCCAGAATTGCTGTTCATTCATTTGTTTGATAAAAAGTGTCTGAATATTTTACAGAAGTATGTTATAATAGTGTTGTGTAAAGTCAGTGACCAAACATCTCACAACTCCTTTTCAGGGTCTCTCACTCATGTGACAACACACAATATTTTGACATTCTAATGATATGTGTGTGTGAGAGAGAGCAGGGATAAGGGGAGGGGGTCAGGTGACAGGTGAAAGGAATATACAGTTTGAAATTAACTACTTTACTCCGTAAGAGTAAGTCTTCAGTTAACCAACTGAACTGATAACTGTTTGATCTCAGCTCTTCAATGTATCTTTGTTAGCTATTTGCATTAAGTATCTCTTATTTGCTCTTCCTTGCAACTTCTGTCTTTATAAATAGTTGTTGCAGCTCATGAAAACCGTGGAATAATAAGTTTCTCTGGTATGAACTGTGACTAGAAGGCCCACTTAAAGGTGCTTACTCTTGGCAGGCATGGGCAAAGCATTCAATATCTCTGTATAATCCTGGTCAATATATACAACCCATTTGCTGCTCTATACCCCAGAGATTGCAAGGTAATCAAGTTAATATGCAGATTCAGAGCCTTGGAGGAATAATGCCATAATTCTTGAAATACTCTTGTGTTAAAGCAGCAGTACCCTTTGGGATACCACAAGTTGATGGTGCAGTGAGTAATAACTGCAAGGGACCAAATCAGTCTATGTTGCTAAGCCATACTTGTTGGACAATATATGCCACATACTAAAGAATGAGATCCTGGGCTATGAACTTGGTTATCGTCACCTGAAATTACTAAACCATTTCCACCACTTTCTTATTTAGCTAGAAACATACTACTTCATGATAGTCAAAGAGTGTTTCTGTGGCACAGCAATTAGCATTGCCAACTACTGTCATTGATGTCCCAGATTTGTTTCCTTGTAGCAGTCTCATACTTTTCTGTGCTGGAAATCTCTGGAACGTGGTTTACTCAGGCACATGAGGTCAAATGAGGAGCTGCTTAATAATACTTTTCAACCACATAGACTGTTTTTAGTGCTTATTTATCAATTTGTGACTAATACAGTTTCATCGCTCTTAAAATCATTGTTGTACATGAACCCTAATTTTCTTTTATGCTAGGCTGGGAACAGAGCCATACCAAGGTGATCCTGCACCCCTGGCTGAATTACCAAAGCTACACAGTGTTTTGACCCACTAAAGAGCCAAATTCATCCTTGAGCTCATGAGGTACTGAGGAGGACAGAAAAATTCATAACATGGCTGCGGAAAGCAAGAAATTTGACTTCAGATGAATAAGCCCAACCAAATATGGGCATAAACAGTTACAATTATTCCTTCAAAAGAGCTTCCAAAACTTGGAAAGACATGACAGCTGATACTGTTGTTACAAGATTCCAAATGCACTAAAAGCATGAAAAGGAAAAATACTCCTTGCGTTAATAATGGCTACTTCTAAAATGCTAAATGACATGTAACCTTCCTACATAGTAACTCTGTTTTTAAGTTCCCCTTACAGGAATGTGCTAGCTATTATTTGACAATCATTGCATAGAAGCAAATTCTCGTGATCCCTGGCACACTAAACATGTTCAAATTTGCCAAAAAGTGGACACACCTGTGTTCACTGGTAAGTTAATCAACAAAACTTTAATTTGACAAATGATCAACAATTCAAGTCATATCTCCAACACTAGATTCCAAGCTGCTGATATTGAATTTTCATTGGCTACGGAGCCTTTTTGGGTTGCTGTTTAGCACCCACATTTTATGTGGGTGATTCAGTGACAATACACACATTCAGAAGGTTTATTATGGCAGTTAATCCAGTCTTAAGGCTTATCAACAATTGGAGCAATTGGCAACCATGTGAAGCTGAATTAGAACTAGGTGTTGCTGGGGAAGGTTGACATGATTCAATACCATAGTTTATTGTCTTTGTGTCTCGCCATGTCACTGTGGGATGAATTTGTAGAGTCTAGTAGAATGTTCTTGGACTGTACTGAAAGCTGCAGTCTGCATATTGTTCTGAAAATTTTGTTCTGCAGTGATAGAAACTTCCAGTGTTGAAGCTGTTGCCAGACTTTGCTAGAGGGATGTGTCCAGAAACTGCAGTACAGACTGCTTGTGTCTGTTGACCTGGGTTGTAAGGAATAACAATGTTATGGATCAGTGAATTTGTATTGCACTGTTGGCAATGAGAGTAAGTGCAAACAAAATGGCTGTGGTGACCAATCCGTCTATAACCAGCAATCTAGGTCTCATAAGTTTGCATCGGCAACTTCCTCCAATTCTAACTTGGCTGTTGTTACGTGGCTCTTCCACATGAACTGTTTATTACCAAGTCATAAATCTCAGAGAAAGACAAATGATTAGTATTTGCCTGTGACTTTAATTTCTGTAGAAGCACAACATATCAGGAGAAGAAGATACCAAAGAAGCAGCCTTTCCATATAGTGAGGCTACATGAAAGTTTGAAAATGATGCTGCAAAAGGCAAAGGTAAAGATAGCTCCCATTCCTGTGACACTTCATTAAAGGATGCCATGGTTGGTGGAGAAACATTTGATGCTGCTGATTTTCTTATTAATGAGAACTGTATCTGTTCTTAATGGTGTAGTTGCTGTTCGCTTGACAGTTGCTGTGACTGCGCCAACTGGCTGTGCACTTACCACCAGTTTTCTTGTTGTATTTGTAGCTGCTGTTAATACTGCTGCTCTTGTGGTTTTAATTGTCGCTGTCCTTGATTGACTCTCTCTTGCTGCACAAACTTCAAAATGTCCATGTCCTTAATGCACTGCATCAGTTCATAATGTTTTAGGTCCTTTTTTTCTGTGTCAAGACAAGTTTAGTATCCTCACCGGATGCAAGCACAATATCTTCTGGTGATGTAAGCTAGGAGGAAAGTGTGTGCACTTTCCTCATCCAGTTATGCTGATGTTTCCAAAGCTTTCTGCTAGCTGACATTACTTTCACACACAGTTACTTTATTTTGATTTTTCTCCCAATTTGCTATTGTGACTTTGTATACTGTTGATGATTCTAGGCTGCCACATTTAGATTACTCTTGTTTTTCTCATCGACCACTTGGTCTTTTTGGTCAACCGCCATTTCATCAGAAAATGACTCGTGGTTCTCCCACACCTTGGTAGAGTGTTACTACAGTGGTGACGAGGCTGACTCTTGTCGTAATGATACTGGTAGATCAAAAGTTTTTGGAGTATAGGCAACATCAAATGACGCAGCAAGAACAGCTGGAGGACCAGTTGTGGCTGCAGCAACTACTGCAGCAGGAGCAGCTCAACCAAAAGGCAGAGCTGGTTTGCAACGTGAGCATGCAGCCACTGAGATGAGCACCTGTGGGGTGGCCTTCACCGAAACCCCCACCGTTCTCTGTGTTTGATGACTGTATACAGGGTGTTACAAAAAGGTACGGCCAAACTTTCAGGAAACATTCCTCACACACAAATAAAGAAAATATGTTATGTGGACATGTGTCCGGAAACAATTTCCATGTTAGAGCTCATTTTAGTTTCGTCAGTATGTACTGTACTTCCTCGATTCACTGCCAGTTGGCCCAATTGAAGGAAGGTAATGTTGACTTCGGTGCTTGTGTTGACGTGCGACTCATTGCTCTACAGTACTAGCATCAAGCACATCAGTCTGTAGCATCAACAGGTTGGTGTTCATCACGAACGTGGTTTTGCAGTCAGTGTAATGTTTACAAATGCGGAGTTGGCAGATGCCAATTTGATGTATGGATTAGCACGGGTCAATAGCCGTGGCGCGGTACGTTTGTATCGAGACAGATTTCCAGAACGAAGGTGTCCCGACAGGAAGACGTTCGAAGCAATTGATCGGCGTCTTAGGGAGCACGGAACATTCCAGCCTATGACTCGCGACTGGGGAAGCCCTAGAACGACGAGGACACCTGCAATGGACGAGGCAATTCTTCGTGCAGTTGACGATAACCCTAATGTCAGCGTCAGAGAAGTTGCTGCTGCACAAGGTAACGTTGACCACGTCACTGTATGGAGAGTGCTACGGGAGAACCAGTTGTTTCCGTACCATGTACAGCGTGTGCAGGCACTATCAGCAGCTGATTGGCCTCCACGAGTACACTTCTGCAAATGGTTCATCCAACAATGTGTCAATCCTCATTTCAGTGCAAATGTTCTCTTTACGGATGAGGCTTCACTCCAACGTGATCAAATTGTAAATTTTCACATCCAACATGTGTGGGCTGACGAGAATCCGCATGCAATTATGCAATCACGTCATCAACATAGATTTTCTGTGAACGTTTGGGCAGGCATTGTTGGTGATGTCTTGATTGGGCCCCATGTTCTTCCACCTACGCTCAATGGAGCACGCTATCATGATTTCATACGGAATACTCTACCTGTGCTGCTAGAACATGTGCCTTTACAAGTACGACACAACATGTGGTTCATGCACGATGGAGTTCCTGCACATTTCAGTCGAAGTGTTCGTACGCTTCTCAACAACAGATTCGGTGACCGATGGATTGATAGAGGTGGACCAATTCCATGGCCTCCACGTTCCTCCTGACCACAACCCTCTTGACTTTCATTTATGGGGGAATTTGAAAGCTCTTGTCTACGCAACCCCGGTACCAAATGTAGAGACTCTTCGTGTTCGTATTGTGGACGGCTGTGATACAATACGCCATTCTCCAGGGCTGCATCAGCGCATCAGGGATTCCATGCGACGGAAGGTGGATGCATGTATCCTCGCTAACGGAGGACATTTTGAACATTTCCTGTAACAAAGTGTTTGAGGTCACGCTGGTACGTTCTGTTGCTGTGTGTTTCCATTCCATGATTAATGTGATTTGAAGAGAAGTAATAAAATGAGCTCTAACATGGAAAGTAAGCGTTTCCGGACACATGTCCACATAACATATTTTCTTTCTTTGTGTGTGAGGAATGTTTCCTGGAAGTTTGGCCGTACCTTTTTTTAACAAATGGTTCAAATGGCTCTGAGCACTATGGGACTTAACAGCTGTGGTCATCAGTCCCCTAGAACTTAGAACTACTTAAACCTAACTAACCTAAGGACAACACACACATCCATGCCCGAGGCAGGATTCGAACCTGCGACCGTAGCAGTCGCGCGGTTCCGGACTGCGCGCCTAGAACCGCGAGACCACCGCGGCCGGCTTTTTTAAAATATTTTTTTAATTTTTTTTAACACCCTGTAGAGAGGTGGCAAAGCTGCCTCCATAGATTTATGTTGTGCTGCAAGATCAGAAACATATCGGATCCCAGAGTCCAAAGCAATTTGTTTTTTTTTGCAGCAGGAATAGTTTGTAGGAGATCGCGCAAAAGCTGTGTCCGTGCACTGGCCCTGAAGCATTAGAAATTAACGAACTGTGCCCTTTGCTGAGTGAGCATTTCTGGCAGCAAATGCATGTTGTGGCAGCGAGATACCAGTTTAAGCCATGCAGGAAGCACAGGGACCAATTTTATGGATCCTGGATAGCAGACTTGCAAGGTCTTCCCCAGAAATGCAAGTCTGAATGTACTAATTGCAGTATCTCATATTCTAATTTGTTGCGTAGAGACGTAGTTGTAAGATTAGCTATGGGCAACTGAGTTCAGACTAGAGCTTTGGAATCATCCTCAAATTTGTCCCTCAGATGACAATCAAGGTGCAACTACTGAGTCAGAAAACTTTTCTTGCTCCCAAATAGATTTCAGTGGACTTAGTAAACAGATGCAGCCTAGACAGATGTCCAGAAATAGCTAATGTTCCTTAGACAATAAGAGAAATTCCCCCAGCTAGTCGGACATTTCACCTGGAAAGATGTATACATAAACAGTTTGTCTCAAACCTTTTGGGTCAAACTAAAACAGGTGTTTGAGACAGGGAACCAATGGTTGGAAATGTGTATTTATTGTGTTACAGACATACACAATGTACACCACATAACAACATCATAGCTCACAGTAACTGTTCAAAGTGAAGACCAGCAGTGTCAGTGCACGAATGGCAATGGCGCATGAAGCTCTGCTGTACTCTCTCAAAGATACCTGGTGTCTGTTGTACCAGGACACAGGCAACTTGGACCCTAGCAAGCTGGTCTTTATCCATTTCTATGGGGGGTTTCATACCCCAACATCTTGATGTAACCCCAGAGGAAAAAGTCCAGAATTATGAGAATTGGTGATCACACTGGCCATGGGACAGGGCCTCCCATTCCAATCCAACAATGAGGATTGTGTTGTGCAGGTGCTCATGGACAATAACATCGGAGTGGGCTGGTGCACCATCATGTTGAAACAACATCCTTTCACAGAAAACAAGGGGTACAGTCTCCAAGAACTGTGGTGGTACATCTCAGTGGAATACTACGTAACATGGCCCAGTGAAATTTGGAGGCAGCAAATTATGTGGGCTTTGACAATGCTCGCCCATATGTTGACAGAGAATTGTTACTGGTGGCCACCAATATGGGTGGCACGAGGATTGTCCTCACTCCAGACATGGCTGTGGTAGCTGTTGGAAACACCACCACTGGTGAATGAGACCTCATCTGAGAACAATACAAACTGTATGAAATTTGGCACTAAAACACTGTTGTGGATAATCCATCGACAGACGTGAACATGGGCAAGTCCATTATAGGGATGTTTTTGTCGTATAACCACTCCCCCACAGGCCGTGCATTATCAACATGTGCTCGATCGTGTTGAAAGATCAAATCGCCATCCCTGAATTTCTCTTCAACACTGGGAAGGAAGAAGGTGCTTAAAACATCAATGTAGACCTGTGCTGTCATAGAGCCACGCAAAACAGCAAGGAGTGCCTTCCATGAAAAACACGACCATACCATAACACCACCGCTTTCGAATTTTACTGTTGGCACTACACACGCTGGCAGACGACGTTCACTGCGAATTCGCCATACCCACACCCTGCCATCGGATCGCCACATTTGAGTACCGTAATTCGTCACTTCACACAACGTTTCTCCACTGTTCAATCGTCCAGTGTTTATGCTCCTTACACCAAGCGAGGCGATGTTTGGCATTTACCAGCGTGATGTGTGGCTTATGAGCAGCCGTTCGGCCACGAAATCCAAGTTTTCTCATCTTCCGCCTAACTGTCATAGTACTTGCAGTGGATCCTGATGCAGTTTGAAATTCCTGCCTGATGGTCTGGATAGACATCTGCCTATTACACATTACGAGCCTCTTCAACTGTCGGCGGTTCTGTCAGTCAACAGACGAGGTTGGCCTGTACGCTTTTGTGCTGTACGCGTCCCTTCACGTTTCCACTTCACTATCACAGCGGAAACAGTGGACCAATGGATATTCAGGAGTGTAGAAATATCGCGTACACCCAATCACCTGACCACGTTCGAAGTCCGTGAGTTCCGGGGAGCGCCCCATTCTGCTCTCTCACGATGTCTAATGACTACTGAGGCCGCTGATATGAAGTAACTGGAAATTGGTGGCAGCACAATGCACCTAATATGAAAAACGTATGGTTTTGGGGGTGTCCGGATACTTGTGATCACATGGTGTGTATGTATATGTATAACTGTATGCTCATTCAGAAATCAAGTATGATAACTCATACGTAACGTTATATGTTAGCCTATCTGTTTCTGTTATTTACATGTTAAGACAAAGTACTTGTGCACTGAACAATAATTAGTAAAAATTTGACTCGTTCTAAATCCAGAGATATATTCTCATATGGATCTATAGAACTCGAAATAAATAAATAAAGTAAAGGTGCTGAACGAGGACTCGAATCTGTAACCTTGTCTTTTGTCAGTCTATTTTTGGGTGTTTAAAATCTGCTCAAACTACTATGGCGTGTATCGTGATCGTATGTGCTACAAAAATGATGTTGTTTCTAGTCTGCTGACCCATAGAAGACTAATAACAACTACTTTTTATACGTTTATTGGGTATTCTCAGCCAAATTATTTCCCATGCAGTGTGAATTTCTACTTTAGTTGACTTAGTTTTCTGTCGTCTTGCACTAGTACGCTACCTATCATCTGATATGATCTGTCTTTTCGGTAAATACTCACGTTTACCCTCTAGATATCACTATTATCAATTTATGGTTTTCGGACGCTCAGTTAAATAAATTGGTGATGCACTCCTGAGTCCTTCAATGAGACCCCACAGGTTTCATCCCTATGGTCCAAGACAAGGAGTCAAAACAAGGATTTCCATAGAATCACCAATGTAGTTGCCTCAGGACTTGCACTCGGTACAAACCTAAAGATCGAGTCAGACTATGAGCTTCGTCGAAGCGCCAAGAGCATGGCCAGTTGGTTTAACCTTGTTTGACAATCGTCAAGATGAACCACTTACAACTTCAGAACCGAGCGGCTCAGTTTGTGGCTAGTTACCATCCTGTGCCTTGAATTACTGTTTGGATAGCCTCTTCAGTATGTTAAATGAGTCCCCAGCGTATGCAGTCAATGTAAACGGTATTTCTTCGTATCCATTGTCACCATTGCACTAAGGGAACTACAGTCCCCGTCAGCACTGGATTTAATATGACATGGGATGTTAAAGGCTTCCCAACGAAACAAATGCGTCACATTGGCTCAGATTCAGTGCACAAGGTATCTAATTCCGTCACTCACAATTTCGTGTTACTCCAAATTTCGCAGCATTCGAGCATACTTGAGGAATGCACTTAGCTAAATCGTAAAAACTGTTTGTGACAAGCTGAGCTGAAAATTATACCAGGATAGTGGATTTTTAATTACGCTATAAAAGGGTACCATATTTTTGAGAATAGATAATTTTCCACATAAGCTCAAGACAGTCAGAGATGTTGCAAGCATCTGTATTACAGAAAAAATTAATGTTTGTATTCACTTAATGTTTACGCCAGAGCATATATGATATTGAGACACATGTACTTATGAAAGTCATAATTCCTAAAGACTCTAGCAGGATTCTCAGTAATAATAATGAAAAAACACTTACCTCCTGATATTCCAGTCAGTATACGTCCAATAAATATAGGTAGGAAACTTTGTCCAACAGCAACTAATATCCATCCAGCTGCACATGGGATAGCAGCCATTTTTATCGCGTTGAGTCGTCCATATGCTTCCATGAGGATACCTCCAAGTAATGCTCCAATCGGTACGACAAGAACTAAGACGCTTGCTAAAAATGTTAAATAATATTTAGTGCACAAACCAGAATAAATATCAATAAGCGCAAGTAATGTTTATGTGTAAAGGAAATCTTTCATATATAACTGCTTGCGAGTAAATAATTCTCATATAGATACTAATAAGAAGATAATTAAGCATAATAAAGCTACATCTCTTTTTAGAACATCGTGAATCAATAAAAGGCCTAGAAATGGCATATTCCGTGACACTGGTAATAACTGATAAATATTCTGGTAATAAACCCATCTAGACATAAAAAGAAATGGTATTATAAGTATATGGTTGTCTGAACTCGAATCCAGTACTCCTCTGTTCACAGAAAAAACCTCACCACAGAATAAATCCAGCATTCGTTTCGATCCAAACATTATTGTACAGATTACCATATGATGGAGAACTCTCGAGGGTGTACAATGAGTAGAAACTGAAAGTACATATACTGAATTGCTTTGTAATGTATAGTATTGGCTATTAAAATTGCAGCACCATTAAAACGGGATGCAACAAAAGTCAAATTGGCATTAAATGTGCCACATTTTTCGGCAGGCAAATTATTAGCATTTCAGCACAACCACACAGATTAGGCAGGAGCAACATCATCTAAATTTTGTATATAAGGAACTATAAAACAGCACATTCCGAATTCAGAAACCAGATTTGAACCTCGGTTTTTTTGTGAGAAGTTCTCATGTACTCGTACTAAGGAGTGTGGAGAAATTGTACCCTGTCTCATTCTGTGATGCCACTGCTCGCATTGATCGGTATCCCGTGACTGACTTGGGAATATGGTCTCGGTGCGTTCAAGAGGGCCATGCTGAACGCCATGCAGGATCTTAAAGACCCCAAGCGACTAGTGCCTGAGAGGATACATACAAAGATTCAGGAAACGTGCTTGTTTGCAGCAAGACAAGTATCCATGTGGACAGTACAATAACGTCTGCGGCACCACGGACTATTACCATGGCGACCATTGCTATGGCTTCCCTTGATGAAGCAACGGAGAGAGGCCTGCCGACAGTAGTGTGCCCATCGACAACGCTTAACACTGGAGTAGCACCACATTGTCTTTTCACGTGAGTCACGATTCTGCATCGTGACAGACTTATCTATGTATGGCGGCTCCTAGGAGAATTAACGTTGCCACACTGAATTTTTCATCATCATACTGTTTGAGCACCTGGCATGATGGTATGGGGATGGCACTGAGTACACAGAACGATCACCCTGGTCTGCATAGGCAGTAATTTTGACAGTAGGTGTTACATTGATGACATGTTAAGACCGGTGGCTGTATCCTATCTTGGAGGACTCTGCAAAGTTATCTTTCAACAAGATAACGCAAGATCGCATGTTACCTGTGCTGTCCTGACCTACCTCTATATAGAGCGTGTTCGGCCGTAAGTATGTTAGCACCTACTCCAAATGTCTTACCCACTGAAAACATTTGGGCATGGATTGCGGAGAGACTAATAATACTCCACGACTCACAAACCACTACGATTGATGAGATGAAGTGGCATGTAGTGACATAACCATATCTCACATCTAAGACCAGTAGACTTGATGTCCAGAAGGGGGTGGCAGATCTGTATATTAAATTTCGCATCCTGTATACCCTGAATCACAGATGTGTTCTTCCTATTATATGCACACAATAAGTACAATTTCGTTATTTGTTGTCCTTTCCGGTGTTGCAATTTTAACAGCCAGTAATGTACAGGGTGGTTATACGTGTAAATAAACTTTCGCTTCTTGAGCCAGGGTAGACTGAAAACCATTTACCTTATGGGTATACAACTTTGTAGTAATGTGCGCTGCGCTGCAGGATTTGCGTTGTTAGTAGTGTTATGCGATGAATTGCTAAACAGTTTTTATGTAATGCCTTGCCGGTACTAGAACGGCGACGTAGGGTTGAAGCACATTTGCAGACAGTTCACATGGATTTGGACAAGACGAACAGTGCTTTATTCGTAAATTTCTTATCAAAACAACAACAATAGTGCTGCTACACATCGCGATTATCGACCCATTAAAGAAATACTGATAGGTCCTTTTTCCGCACCGAGGTTGAACAAGATGATTCGGAAGTTTGAACTAACTTGCGCTTTTGGAATTCTTCTTGGGAAACACAGACGCCCAGTTGCTGGACAAATAGTTGAAGAAGTTACTGTTGCTATGAGTGAGAATTCTAGAAGCAGTGTGCCATATTTAAGTAGCGCTCGAGCTGAGTCCCGACAGCTGGATAACCCACGGTCCACCGTTCTAAAAGTACTGCAAACAGTTGTGAAATGGTATCTTTAGTGCATTTTGAGGCTGTCTTAAATGCAGGTGGTCGTCATATTGAGCAACATTTGTAAACTAGAATATAAACGTGGTAGACAGTTAACAAATGTTAACCTCTTATGTCGAAATGAGAATGTGTTTGATTCAATGGTTCATTCGCGATTTCTCTTCTTCGTGTCCTTATAAATGTTTCTACAAACGTTTCGTTGCCCCACAATCACTCGTTTTACCAGGGGCCCGTCTCTAGTACCGAATGTTTAATTATAACTGTCCTTTACATTAGATAAACTTTTATATTCTTTAAAGTGAAAGTTAGGGAACACCAATAAGGGAATGGATCAATTACATGTAACTTAAAGTTAATTACAGGTCCAATACAACTAATCCTTTCAAATTCAGAAGCAATTGTAGTGGACCTATAATTACTATCGAACGGCCTTGCCGCAGTGGTTACACTGGTTCCCATCGGGTCATCAAATTTACGCAATGTCGGGCTTCGCTAGCACTTGAATGGGTGACCGTCTGGGCCTACCGAGAGCTGTTGGCAATTGGTGTGCACTCTGTCCTTGTGACGCCAATTGAGGAGCTACACTATGTGATCAAAAGCATCCGGACACCTGGCTGAAAATGACTTACAAGTTCGTGGTACCCTCCATCGATAATGCTGGAATTCATTATCGTGTTTGCCCACCCTTAGCCTGGATGACAGCTTCCAATCTCGCAGGTATACGTTCAATCAGGTGCTGGAAGGTTTCTTGGGGATGGGCAGCCCATTCATCACGGAGTGCTGCACTGAGGAGAGGTATCGATGTCGATCGGTGAGGCCTGAGACGAAGTCGGCGTTCCAAAACTTCCCAAAGGTGTTCTATAGGATTCAGCTCAGAACTCTGTGCAGGCCAGACCATTACAGGCACGTTATTGTCGATCCACAGGCCGTGCATTATGAACAAGTGCTCGAAGATGCAATCGTCATCTCCGAATTGCTCTTCAACAGTGGGAAGCAAGAAGGTGCTTCAAACATCAATGTAGGCCTGTGCTGTGATAGTGCCACGCAAAACAACAAGGGGTGCAAGCCCCTCCAAGAAAAACAAGATCACACCATAACACAAGCGCCTCCGAATTTTACTGATGGCACCATACACGCTGGCAGATGACTTTCACCGGGCATTCGCCATACCCACACCATGCCATCGGCTTGCCACATTGTGTACCGTGATTTGTCACCCCACACAACGTTTTTCCACTGTTTAGTCGTCCAATGTTTGCCCTCCTTTGGCACTTACTGTCGTGATGTATGGTTCAAAATGGTTCAAATGGCTCTGAGCACTATCGGACTTAACATCTGTGGTCATCAGTCCCCTAGAACTTAGAACTACTTAAACCTAACTAACCTAAGGACATCTCACCCATCCATGCCCGAGGCAGGATTCGAACCTGCGACCGTAGCAGTCGCGCGGCTCCAGACTGAGCGCCTAGAACCACGAGACCACCGCGGCCGGCTCGCGATGTATGGCTTATGAGCAGCCCTCGACCATGAAATCCAAGTTTTCTCATCTCCCGCTTAACTTTCATAGTACTTGCAGTGGATCCTGATGCAGTTTTGAATTCCTGTGTGATGGTCTGGATAGATGTCTGCTTAATTCACATTACGACCCACTTCAACTGTCGGCGGTCTCTGTCAGTCAACAGACGCGATCGGCCTGTACGCTTTTGTGCTGTACATGTCCCTTCACGTTTCCACTTCACTATCGCATTGGAAACAGTAGACTAAGGGATGTTTAAGAGTGTGGAAATCTCGCGTACAGACGTATGACAAGTGACACCTAATCACCTGACCACGTTCGAAGTCCATGAGTTCCGGGGAGCGCCCCATTCTGCTCTTTCACTATGTCTAATGACTACTGAGGTCGCTGATGTGGTGTACCTGACAGTAGGTGGCAGCACAATGCACCTAATATGAAAAACGTATGTTTTGGGGGTGTCCAGATACTTTTGATCTCATAGTGTATTTGATTGCTAAGTAGTGGCTCCAGTCTCGAAAACTGACAACAGCCAGGAGAGCGGTGTGCTGACCACATGCCGCTCCATATCTGCATCCAGTGACGCCTATTGGCTGAGGATGACACATCGGTCGGTCGGTACCCTTGAGCCTTCCGAGGTCTGTTCGGATGGAGTTAAGTTTTAGTTCTATAGTTACTAACACTTCATGTTATTTCCAACTTGTCCTTTCCGTTTTTGTTATTTTGTCCTTCACAGTCATTCAGAAGGGTCATCCTGCACCTCCGAAAATGAAAAAAAGAAGTTTCGTCACATATGTATTGTCGGCCGGGGTGGCCGAGCGGTTCTAAGCGCTACAGTCTGGAACCGCGCGACCCCTACGGTCGCAGGTTCGAATCCTGCATCGGGCATGGATGTGTGTCATGTCCTTAGGTTAGTTAGGTTTAAGTAGTTCTAAGTTCTAGGGGACTGATGACCTCAGAAGTTAAGTCCCATAGTGCTCAGAGCCACATATGTATTAATCTCTTTACAAAATCTGTAATACAGAATTCAAACGCGTAAAGCTTAGTGTTTGTGTATTTCATAGCACTATGTGGAATATGGGCATGTGCTTTCTACATGTAATGAACTACACCACGCAGTGAACGTTTGTAATTTACACAATCAGGTTTATTTACTGACTCCACTGAGAGACAGTAATAGTTATAGTGATGGAAATTGATTTCGAATACTGAAAGCGATCTGAACAGCAACCGCTATATCAGGGAGATCTCAGAGTCTGAGATACTGCAGCTCCTTCAGACGGCTCCACATATCGCGTATCAGCAATACAACGATGGGCCACCAAAGAGGACGAATGTGCAAGTCTTCTTTGGTTACCAATGCTTCCTTGGCTTGCATATTCACCTGACACGTCGCAAAGACTCACTGAGTGATCAAAATCTTCTGCAATCCCAATCATTTGTCATGCACCTAGTCTATGGAGTAAAACTCACTTCAGTCACCTGTCTCTTCTGTGTCACAGTCATCGATAGCCTTTGTAACATACGGTGTGATAACACATACTGAGGCTGAAATACAGTATCGTAAGTGGTGACAAACTGTCGTACACATCCTATCTGTTCTACCCATTTTAGTAACCCGTCGTTTTTCACTAAAGAAATTCTTAACATAATATTGAATTTTCTATTTAACCTGTTGGTGTTTCTGCAGATCTGTTTATCATTGCAGGACTACGCAGTGTGCACAGTTTTCAAGAGACGAACTAACACAGGATTTTGTGTGGTCTGTTAACGCTGGATTTTATGTTTTTGCTCGAAAACATCGCATTTCTTCGAAGTCGATGGGCTCTGCTGTGTGGGATTTTGATGCTCTCCTGTAAGATTTTGTGGACACATGAAGTTCGTGCTACTTCAGAGATTTTGTTTTTAGGCCCAATGGGGTAGGTGATGTGACAGTTTCATTGCCAAGTACCGAAAAAAATCATTAGAATTATACGAAACGTCAAAGAAGCGTCCCGGCACTCGCCTTAAGAGATTTAGGGGAAACATTGAAAACTTAATCCTGTATAGCTGAATAGGGCTTTGAACCGCAGTCGTTCAGAATACGAGTGAAATTAAGCGAAACAACGCATTAAAATTATTACGTCTGTACTGCAATAGTGTTTGATCGCAAAGAATGGCAGTATAAGGGGCAAAGAAGGCTAAAGGGTTTAATCTAACATGTCTTCACAGACATCAGGTATACGGCCTCCAGACTACCAGGTCACAAGTTGTCAAACAGTGAACATGTTGCTGTTGTTGTACTGCAGTAGAAATGCCGGAACATCCAATCCGTATTTTCGAATCTCCTGTGTGAGATACGAAAAAGTATACTATTGATATAAGGAGTCCAAACAGGTATATTTAAATCTAGCATCAACCGCATTATTTGAGATGTAGATTCTCAGATAGCGACAATAAAGATAATTTTGCACAAGCTTTTCGACAGATACGAAAGCTTTTCTAAAGTGGGGTTCAGATGTTTCCCTGATGAATAATTTATTTTTAACTAAGGTATAGACCACAGGGAAGTAAACTACATTTAAAATATGAATAAAGGACATGAAGAAACAATAACATTATGCTTCAGAGAAAAGTTTGTTTAGATGCAGTTCAATACTGTGATCTCGCAAGTACGTTTCATTCTACATGTGGTAAACAGTCTATATTAGGGCTGACAGATCATGTGTGTGCATAAACTGATGACGGAAAAGTTCATGCATTGATGTAGAGGAAAGGACGCACCAACATGATGCTAATGTTTATCTGCAAAGATACACGGGTTCAGAATGTAATCCTTGCAGTACTACCCTGAAGCAGAAGGTAGAGAACAGAAATGAGTGTATGTCAAAAACGTAACTGAGAGCGAGTTCGGCCGCCGTTGGGATGGTAATGATGTTAGTGGAAATACTGTAAGAAGTGAAATGAAATTGCTGTGTCTACAGGGATTCCATGCAGATCCGTATGGGGGGACTACTTTACCTCCAGAATATTTTACCCAAGAGGATGGTATCATCTTTAAAACATACAACAGAGCTGCAGGTCCTCGCTAAACAGAACGACTGTCATTATTTTCAGCCATAATGGCTATGTTTGTGCACCGTGACTGTGTGGGATAATTATTTATTTCAAGTTTCTGCTACCAGACACTTATTATTTTATGCTTAATCTAACATAATGCAACGTGTTTCGAACATGTTCTGTTCATCTTCAGGCGTTTATACATACGTACATATAGAGAAATGTTACTTAAAAATAAACAGTCTTAAACTAAATTAATCTAGAACTCTCTGCCCATTATTTTTTACTGTAGCTGCTGGTGTGGCATTTGGGGGAAAGGAGGGGGGCAGTGTATGGCTAGAAATCGAAATCAGTGATGTCTTCTGCTGGTTTTCTTCCTTGTGGTTGACTATGTATATCACTGCCTGTATAGGATGCAGATAGATTTGCATCAGTTTTGTGTTACGAAAATAGTGTGAAAAGCTTTTATATGACAGTTGATCACTTACAATTTCATCATCTTGCTGCTTCATTTGCATCGCTGGTGTAATGGCGGAGCTGTTGATTGATATTACACTATTGCACATTATATTTTTTGTTACTGACTGCCAATTTTTATATTATGCTTCAAACCCTTATTTAGTAGTGTCATTTCTGGCTGACTGAATTCATTGTTAGTTTAATTTACAGCTCTTGGCATCAATGACAAAAAATATAATGTGCAATAATGTAATGTCAATCAACAGCTCCGCCATTCTACCAGTGATGCAAGTGAAGCAGCAAGATGATGAAATTGTAAGTGAACAACTGTCATATAAAAGCCTTTCACACTATTTTCGTAACACATAACTGATGCAAATCTATCTGCATCCTATATAGGCAGTGATATACACTCCTGGAAATGGAAAAAGGAACACATTGACACCGGTGTGTCAGACCCACCATACTTGCTCCGGACACTGCGAGAGGGCTGTACAAGCAATGATCACACGCACGGCACAGCGGACACGCCAGGAACCGCGGAGTTGGCCGTCGAATGGCGCTAGCTGCGCAGCATTTGTGCACCGCCGCCGTCAGTGTCAGCCAGTTTGCCGTGGCATACGGAGCTCCATCGCAGTCTTTAACACTGGTAGCATGCCGCGACAGCGTGGACGTGAACCGTATGTGCAGTTGGCGGACTTTGAGCGAGGGCGTATAGTGGGCATGCGGGAGGCCGGGTGGACGTACCGCCGAATTGCTCAACACGTGGGGCGTGAGGTCTCCACAGTACATCGATGTTGTCGCCAGTGGTCGGCGGAAGGTGCACGTGCCCGTCGACCTGGGACCGGACCGCAGCGACGCACGGATGCACGCCAAGACCGTAGGATCCTACGCAGTGCCGTAGGGGACCGCACCGCCACTTCCCAGCAATTTAGGGACACTGTTGCTCCCGGGGTATCGGCGAGGACCATTCGCAACCGTGTCCATGAAGCTGGGCTACGGTCCCGCACACCGTTAGGCCGTCTTCCGCTCACGCCCCAACATCGTGCAGCCCGCCTCCAGTGGTGTCGCGACAGGCGCGAATGGAGGGTCGAATGGAGACGTGTCGTCTTCAGCGATGAGAGTCGCTTCTGCCTTGGTGCCAATGATGGTCGTATGCGTGTTTGGCGCCGTGCAGGTGAGCGCCACAATCAGGACTCCATACGACCGAGGCACACAGGGCCAACACCCGGCATCATGGTGTGGGGAGCGATCTCCTACACTGGCCGTACACCACTGGTGATCGTCGAGGGGACACTGAATAGTGCACGGTACATCCAAACCGTCATCGAACCCATCGTTCTACCATTCCTAGACCGGCAAGGGAACTTGCTGTTCCAACAGGACAATGCACGTCCGCATGTATCCCGTGCCACCCAACGTGCTCTACAAGGTGTAAGTCAACTACCCTGGCTAGCAAGATCTCCGGATCTGTCCCCCATTGAGCATGTTTGGGACTGGATGAAGCGTCGTCTCACGCGGTCTGCACGTCCAGCACGAACGCTGGTCCAACTGAGGCGCCAGGTGGGAATGGCATGGCAAGCCGTTCCACAGGACTACATCCAGCATCTCTACGATCGTCTCCATGGGAGAATAGCAGCCTGCATTGCTGCGAAAGGTGGATATACACTGTACTAGTGCCGACATTGTGCATGCTCTGTTGCCTGTGTCTATGTGCCTGTGGTTCTGTCAGTGTGATCATGTGATGTATCTGACCCCAGGAATGTGTCAATAAAGTTTCCCCTTCCTGGGACAATGAATTCACGGTGTTCTTATTTCAATTTCCAGGAGTGTACATAATCAACCACAAGGAAGAAAACCAGCAAAATACATCACTGATTTCGATTTATAGCCATACACTGCCCCCCTCCTTCACCTCAGATGCCACACCAGCAGCTACAGTAAAAAGCAATGGACAAAGAGTTCTAGATTAATCTAGTTTAAGACTGTTTATTTTTAAGTAACATTTCTCTATATGTATGTATGTACGTATAAACGCATGTAGATGAACAGAACATGTTCGAAACGCGTTGTATTATGTTAGATTAAACATAAAATAAAGAGGGCATCTGTGCTAGGGTCTGTTTCTGTTTATAGGCGATAAATTAACAAACCTATTAAGAAAAAGTTTATCATTTAATTTCTTCTGTCAAATGGGAAACAAACTTCAAGATCTGAAGAGAAGCTGTGAAGAACTACCTCTAAACTGGAGAACGAACTGAAGTAGTAAAATGTAACATTGGTATCCAAGAAATCCGTGGATATGTTCATTTACATGTTTCAATTCACAGGGAATCGAAAAATTTGCCAATGAACTATTTAATAACAGTACGTATATCGCACGTCGAGGCTTCCACGACCATCACATTCAACATTTGCGGTTCTCCAGACCTTCTTTCACAATGAGCACAATCGCAACAGATGAAATACGCTACCTGGTCAAAAGTATCCACCTGTTAGTGGATTTTAATATGTGTCCACTCTTCGCCTTTATGACGACTTGAACTGTGCTGGAAATAGTTTCAGTAAGGTGTCTGAATGTCTATGGAGGAATAGCAGCTGAGTCCTCAAGATCCGAAACCAGAGACGGTAGTGATGTTGGACGTTGGTTCTGCAGCGAAGTTGACATGTTAACTCATCCTAAACGTTTTCCATTGGGTTCAGCTCGGGACTCAGGACAGGCCAATCCATTTCAGGAATGTGGTTGTCCACAAACCATTGCCTCACATATGCTGCTTTATGAACGGGTGCATTATTATGTTGGTACAATCAATCTTCTTCTACTGTACACAGCTCACAACGGTGTAAAATGGGTTAATATCCTTCTGCAGTTAGCATTTTCTTAAGAGCAATAAAGGGGTCACATCCTAACCACGAAAAATACCCCCATACGATAACACCAGGTCCTTACTTCACTGTTGCCACTACACAAGATGGGCAGCAAGGTATCCCAGGCATTCGCCTAATCCATTCGCTTCCATCGGACTGTCACAGGGTATAGCGTGATTCATCACTCCAAATCACTTGCTTCCAGTCGTCCACTGTCCAGTGGCGTCGCTTTTTACACCATCACAACTGTCGCTTAATATTAACTACAAAAATTTGTGACTCATTAGGAGGTGCTCGGCCAATGTAATCCACTCCTTGAATAGATATGAGGTAATTTCCAAGAGTGATTACCTATTGATGTCGCGGGGTCCAAACGATACACATCGAACGTGCGACTGTAAATCGATCATGCGACTCTGGTGGCGGTCATTATGATCAATTATTTGTGATCGTCACTTTTATCTGTTTTCATCGTTCCCTTAGTGGCTCTAAGTTACATACCTCCGCGAATTAATGGCAAAAAGGGAATTGTTCTCGTAGCGTACACATCACATGGCCTTTCACATGACGACAACACCTACGACGAGCAAGGTAAGTCATCTCCTTTATAATTACAAGTATTTTTGTAACGGACTTCTTTTGTCATTGCTGCTGTGACCACCGTAAACATACCCATAACGCCCGCCACCAGAGTTGCGTGATCGATTTACGATCGCAGTTCGATACGTATCGTTTGGACCCCGCGACTTCGATAGGCAATCATTCTTGGAAATTACCAGATCTGACGTGAAGTTCTCCGCTGGTCTGTTACTATTGTTTCAGGCACTCCAAACTTCAGTATCCATTCAGAGGCGCTTGTGTCACTGTTGTTGACTGCTGGTTTGGCATCGCTCCCATTTCTACGTATATTGAAAAATGATCTATGATTGTCAGTACGTACTTATTCCCTGCAGGTGTTTAATTGATTGGATCTAAAACATCAGTCCCTAGAAAGTCAAATGGTGCTAATGCTTCAGGTAACCTCTACAGTGGTACTCTTGTTCGATACAAATCCGCACTCTGCGCGCACTGTATGCAATTCCACACAAACTGTTTTACGATCGCCTGCTTATTCCTACACCTATATCTTTCTGTTACTCTCCTGTTGGTAGCTCTGCAACTTCCGTGACCCGCTAGTATGTGATCATGAGCTTCTTGTAGCATTCTATTCCATAGCTTCGCTGGTACCTCTACCCACCTTCCTAACTTGGTTACTCTGCGTAGCAACCGATCCTGTATACAAAATTGTGACTACTTAAAATAATGTTTACATTCATCATCCGCTCTATGTGTATTTGCCATTGCTTTTGCTCATTGCCCCCCAGTGTGTAATACTGCTACTTTTCTATTTAAGGCATCTGCATTCCCGTGCTTCTTCCCAGTTTTATGTGTGACTTCGAAATCAAACTCACTTAGTCTTACTGCCCATCGCGTCAACGTACTAGATCGATTCTTTAACCCCAACAACCATTTTAATGCCGCATCATCTGTTATTAATCTAAACTTTTTACCGTACAGGTAACATTTGAAATATGTGATTCCATAAATAAAGCTTGAAATCTCTTTCTCCATTTTGGAATAATTTCTTCTGCAGAATTTAGTTGTCTTGATACGTAAGGTAGCGGATGTTTTACGCCTTCTTCCTCTTGTGTCAACACACAGCCAAGTGCATGGTTTGATGCATCACATGATAAAACAAATTCAGTACTAAAATCCGGAAATATCAATATCGGACTCGATGTTAAAACTTCTTTTAGCTCCTCAAAAGCACGCCGGCACTCTTCTGACCATACACATTTAGTACCCTTTTTGAACTACTGTGTCAACGGTCTAACAGTGTCTGCAAATCCTTTTGCGAACCGGCGGTAATAGTTTGCGACTCCTAGGAATGGTTGCAATACCTTTACAGATTCTGGTACAGGAAATTCACGTAAAGCTCTACTTAATCTTGTGTCTGTCTTAACATCATTTTTACTTCTGATATGAAATAGGTATGCTCCATCACAAAATTAGATTTTTCTGTACGCACTGGTAACTTCGCTGCTTTTAACCTTAGAAATATTTCCCTTAATCACTACATATGCTATTCCACATCACTCCCATAGACGATTATGTAACAGAGATACACTAAACATTACCGTGGTTTTAAACTTCTCAGTACTCTGTCGAACAATCTCTGAAATGTTGCATGCGCATTATTTAATCCGAATGGCATTTTTCTGAATTGGTAGTGTCCCAGGGTGCCGAAAACGTTGTTTTGTGTCGATCCCGCTCACAACTTCTACCTGGTGACTACCACTCTTCAAATCCATTGCTGGAAAATATTTGCATTGCCCTAAACGAGCCAAGGTTTCTGTGACGTTTGGCAAAGGGTAGGTGTCCGTTATGGTTTTGGCATTTAGGTGTCTGTAATCAAAGCAAATCCGATAATGTCGTGTTTCATCCCTTGATTTTTTTTAGCATGACGACTATTTCTGCCCCCATGCATTATTACTTTCTTCAATTACTCCATTTTTTAGCTGTTGATCGAAAAATTCCTCCAAAATTGAGTGCAAGTACCTAGGTATTTTGTATCGTTTGCAGTAGACTGGTGATTCATTTCCCGCTGGTATGCGATGCTTTGTAATATGCGTAGCTCGTAATGGCCTTTTTGGAAAGAATAAATCTTTAAATTCCAAAAGTAATTTTTCCAACCGTTTCCTACTGCTTCCCTCTAGGTGCTTCACTTTGCGTTGTAATGCAGTTTCAATGGCGTCCAGCAAATGTCCGTGGCTGAAACCTCTCGTGTCCTACTCTTCTTCCTCCAGGATATTCATATTAGCGACTAACAACACCTTTGCGCTAAAATTATCTATAAAACTAGGTATCTTCTTTTCACTCTTTATTTCTTCTATGCATACAATACCTCTTGTAAGTAAACAATCCAGATGATCTAATGCTTCATTCTCTTCTAACAGTTCCTACGCACACAAAATTCCTACCAGCAAGCTAGACTCAACACTGATCCAAAGCGAATCGTGCAAATCAAGTCTTAGTATTTGACCATTCGTGGTTTAATCGGTTCGTCTTTCACAACAGACTCCTAGACTCCTCTCACGACATTGCTACACTGGCAATGGCTTCACCTAACTGCAACATTTTTCAATCACGTTCCACCGTGTGTTGCCGAAGATCGATTGTGGCAAGATGCTGATATAAGAAATTCAATTCCAGAACCATATAGCCCCTCAATCACATGTGGCACATTCTGTGCACATTGTTTAAGTTGAACCATATCCAGGCAAAAGTCCACGTCCATCGACCCCAACGGTGTGACGTCTTTATCCGCCACTATACGCAATCTGTACCATGGTAGGTCCCATTGCTTACGTTTCACCAGATCATATTGTCGACCGACACATGCGACCCTGTGTCCAATAGTATCTTACAAACCTTTCTTCCTACTATTGCTCCTATTGCACAATCCAAATCTGCATAAGATTTCGTAGCATCCAACCTTACTGCGGATGACCATAGGTGAACCTGAGGTTCCCATTGCCGTTTAACACCATTCTTCCCCGGTTCTCTGCCTCCAAAATTATTATTTCCTCTAACTTTTTTGACATGACCCTGGGGCTGGCGACAATGCCTTCTTACATGTCCTGTTCTTCCACACCTGAAAACATTTTGTACTGGCAGCAAACACTCTCCATTTACCCTGCATTCTAATCTAGAAATCTATCTCCTCAATCTTTATAGCTAACCGTATTGCGTGTCAGATCCCCTGTCCGTACACGTCTTGACACTTCCGCATGCAATCCTCTTAAAAAAGCATTGAGCGCCATCTGCTCATCTTCTTGCAAAATAATTTCATTGACTTTAGCCTCATGTCCTAATTCATAGGTACATCCATTAATTTTCGGCGCTACAGTCTGGAACCGCGCGACCGCTACGGTCGCAGGTTCGAATTCTGCCTCGGACATGGATGTGTGTGATGTCCTTAGGTTAGTTAGGTTTAAGTAGATCTAAGTTCTAGGGGACTGATGACCTCAGAAGTTAAGTCCCATAGTGCTCAGAGCCATTTGAGCCATTAATTTTCCTTATTCTATACGTAAATTGTTCCACAGTTTCCGTATTTCTCTCATTGTTCCCCACATGGTGGCAAGTGAGGAAAGTCTTCAATCCTTCTGCTAGCGTATTTCAGCGTTGGCTGTTGCTATACCATGCCCAGCTGGCTCTGCTTCGCAACACCTGTTGGACATGTTTTGTTTTGAAATGCATAACACTCTTGCCTGCCTGCGGCTGGCTCTGTTACAACTCACTTCCTCTCTGGTGTACTTTTTGACCGAATATGGTCGATACGCTTTAGCTGAGATGCATAGGCTACACTCCGTATCTGTTGTTAAGGTGTACTCACATCTGTCTTATCCTCAGACGTCCACACCCATCCACAGCCCAGCATGCACTCTCAAATAAGAATGTCCAACCTAAGTGAAGCACATTGGTGGGTGCAGCGGCGTCAGTGGTTCCAAGCGACATCAGAAACGCTAGTTACCACAAATGTAGCTCCAGTCACCGTATTGCCACAGCTGCGTGGAGGAATAGCCTGATGCCTTCCGATGATTGGTACGCTACTTACGGTTAGTCTTTTCCCTTTTACTTTTCTTTTTGGCAGTACCTCTGCATACCCATACAGCCCCATCTACCTTTCATTAAGAACAACGATATGATCACGCGAAAGGAAGTTATAAACGTCGGCCGCTGTGACCGAGCAGTTCTAAGCGCTTTAGTTCCGAACCACGCGACTGCTACGGTCGCAGGTTCGAATGCTGCCTCGGGCATGGATGCGTGTGATGTCCTTAGGTTAGTTAGGTTTAAGTAGATCTAAGTTCTAGGGGACTGGTGACCTCAGATGTTAAGTCACATAGTGCTCAACGCCATTTTGAACCAAAGTTATAAACGAAACAACTGGAATTGAACTGAATGGCTATAATGAGGCAGCTCTGACAAGATATCTCAAAATCAGCTTCTTTGCCTGACTGTCAGCTCTGAGAATACATATATTGAGGAGTTTTACACGAAATGCGAAAACAGCGTTAGCAAGAACTGATTGTAGCAGTTGTTTCTATTGTGGGGTGTATTATATACAGCTTCACATGAGTCTTAGTCTGAGAAATGGACGACAGGGGATAAATGGATTTACTTTGCGAACAAACAATTCAATTAACTTTTTTGGAAAGCATTGTTAGTAGTGAAGGTATCACAATACGACAACAGTACAACGACGTGTAGGACGACGATGTTATAAGGAGAGATATAACGCATGTACAACATGCAGATGACACAAACGTAAGGGCTGTGATGTTTGTGAGTGTAAAACAACGTTAGCGTTTGAAGCAAACTTGCTTCACCTTTATGTAGGATGATGAAACTGAAAAAGCTTAAACAATAAGGATCATAGCAGCTGCACAGTACGAAGATAAAAACACTGTTTCTAATAAAGTAAAACGTGTGTGGTCACATTAACTAGAAAATATGTTTTTGAACGTGACGTGTGTGAACAGCGATGCAAATGTAAGCGCATGTAAACAGCAAGGAAAACACAATAATACTCTGTTTCTGATCGATGTGGTGAAATTACGTAATTGTGGTTTAGTTTTCATATGAGAGGAGTGTTGAATGGTTTTTCAAATATTTGGTTAGATTCGAACCAGCGATCTAAGGACATTATTTTGTACAGTTCGACTGTCTATCGTTCTAACAACTGAAATACTGCACAGTTAACGTACAGCTGCGTAAGACGACAATTTTTACGAGCAGTTTAATTTCGTTGAATGACGCTGTCCTTCGTTGTAACATTGGGAGAGCATATATCGGAGGTAAATTAATGCTAACTTCACTGTGCAACACATTTTTAATTAAGTCAGTGAACTTGTGCGTCGACGTGGTGGCAATTTGCCGGTACAGTGCAACCACATTTTACGCATCTTCTCATTCTCTGGAACACTCATAAATAACTTTTCAGGAGTTTTTATGGATGTAATTGTACAGTATGGTGCTACACACCATTTGTAACCTATTTTCCGAAACGTAAATTCCAAAACAAGACATCACTCTGAATTAGCGTTTTGACGGTAGGAGAGCGAGCTAGACAGTGACGTTACAGGTATCACATGATTCGAACGGAGCGTTGTAGCGGGCTTTCTAATTATCTGAATTTTATTTCCGTTTTCATAGAAGAATACTGAAATTCAAGTGGATGGAAAGCATGTTAGGAGCATAAATGACATAATTAATGATTTAAGACAATTTCCAGCACACAGTCAAATAACCTATTCTAAACACTACATTTTTATGGTGAGTTCAGTTTTTTAGTTAATACAGTATTGGCCACATCTTTGTATCTGATGAGTATAATGGTAATGTATCAGCTATGGGAAGGTCGGCTGTTCGAATTGAGGCGAAACTTCACTTTCTTAATTATTCTCCTTGTTAAATAATATTTTCTAAAGAATTATAAAGTGGTTGTTAGAAAACAGACTCTCCCTAAATGTAGAAAAAAAGCACTATATTCAGTTCTGTACAATAAACAGAGTCATACCAACAGTTGATGTAGCACATGAGCAAGAGTCAGTAAGTAGGGCACAATGCTCAAAATTTTTGGGTGTACATATCGATGAAAACCTGAACTGGAAAAAGCATGTTAGTGAGCGTTCAGACAGTTAAGTTCAGTTACCTTTGCTCTTCGTATAACATTGCTAAACGTGTAAAGAAACGAATCGGCTTCCTGAAATATTTTGCGCGTTTCCACCCAGTAATGTATTATGGAACAATTTTCTGGGGTAACTCATCGCTTAGAAAGAAAGTACTGATTGCACAAAAGCGAGCAGTAACAATAACATGCGGTGTTCATCCAAAGACGTCATGTAGGTGTTTCTTCAAGGAGCTGGATATTTTTACTGCGACATCACAATACATATTCGCCTATTACGTTCGTCATAAGTAATCCATCACAATCTGAGAAGAACAATGATATCCATAATTACAATACTAGAGGGAAAAATTACCTTTATTACCTATCATTAAAGCTCAGAGATGAGTTCAACAGGGGACAACAAAAATGCGACATTTTGTAATGATGTGGAACGTGTCACTTTAACATAAGTTTTCTTTACACAAAATAATTAATTAATTTTTTTACAGTTACTACTTCATATCTAAGAATTAATCTATTGATCTATAGATCAATTGATCTATGGTACATGTAACTAACTAACCAACGTTGGACACACAAACTGCAGCACAACTGAAGCAAATTCCTTACATTACGCTAGAACTACATTGGAAAGAGGTCAAGAATGTTAGATGTATGCTTCTTGCTCAAAATATGATTTTTATATCCCTTTTCATGTGTTTCTCACTCAAGATGACTACTGTGGGGTAATGAAAAGGGAATATAATAAACAGAGGATCGCAAAGAAATCATAATGTGTAAATAAACAATTCAACGGAAAGCTGTTGATATGTTATTACCTGTCCATGCTGATTGTGTACTCGAAAGTTTGAGATCGCTTCCTTCCTTCATCACACTTGCAATAAATATCGCAGAGAAACCCAGTGACACTCCACATACAACGTGGAAGCCTGTAACAGCAGCGGTGGCCAGAATCTGCAACATTTGAGGAATTATCTTTCTAACTGCTCGATACTTGACACTTGTCTCGAAAGTGGCACATCTGCCAGCAACGACAGTTTACAATAATTTACTACTGTTCATCTTGTAGTGTATATAAGACGAAGGCATAAACAGACACTGTGTGGAGCACTGGATAGTTAATGACAGACTTAAATAATTTAAGTAAATTACAAGGGGTGTTTAAAGAGAAGCAAACATTTTCCATTAGCTTAGTTAGTTCTTTCTGATAGCTTTGTCTTGAGGGACCGTGGATTTACAGCCTTCGCACCTTCCAAGCTTTAGCCGTTACAGTCAGTGCAGGAACGAAGCTGTCGCTGTTCGCAAACCACTAAAAAAAACCTGAAATTGTAAACCTGCAGAAGGCCATGGGTGTTGGAGTCACAGAGGCACGATGAAGTCACTAAAAGTTTTCTCAGAATACTGCATTGTTCTGCCAGAATCTACTGGTTTGACTGGTTTGGTCTCTCATAGATTTCAGTGCGACCGACTAGTAACAGTGCGACTCCGACATGCCCTATGTTGTCTCTGACCGTAAGACGTGTCACATTGTCTATGGTATACTTAAACTGATAGGAAATTCTTCTAATTTTGTGTTAGCTGTAGTGTTATTTGTCAAGAACAATTTGCTAAAGCAATTTACACGATGATGGACTTATTTTTACTATCCAGCTTTGGAAGGCAGTACACACTAGTTACATTATTAATTACAAATTATGCACTTAAGTGCAACAAACTGCAATCAAATAAACTAATGCACTTTTGACACTTGCACTCAATAAAACTGAAGGATTTGGTGGACCAGCTGGGTAAATACAATTATGATACATCATAACGCCTTCTATTTCCACATGAATTATTCATTTTGGACGATGGATAAACTGATGGTAGCTAGCTATTACAAAATGGCTTACTCCTAAGTATTTCAACTAACATCCTTCCACAAGAAACATGATTCAGAAATAATAATATTCCCCTTTTATTAATAATAATGTTAGACCGCTTTGCTGGGTGCTACTTATAATGTATATTACACTGCGTGGCGGACTGTTCCTGCACAATATTACCGGGCGATGACTGGTGTGTTATTATTGTTGTGGGCAGCCGTGGAACGGCATTCACACTACATGCATTTGACGGCAGATGGCAGCATTGTCTTACAGATTACAGCCAGGCTGGACTGGACCAAGCTTGTGACATCAGTGACTGACTGATCATCACTGCCCATGCTCGCCACCAAGGTCTTGAATGATCTGCCAGCAAAATTTGAAGGATCTTACTTGAGGCATAATCACAAAGTATCTCACAGTAGGAATGTATCCAAATATGTATCCTCTAGCGTTCTACAAAAGGTCACTTAGCGTGTGTTCTTTCTTTTGATTGATCTGAATCTTATTAGATGGATAATTTATCAACAACTGTCGTTGCGCTGAAGGAACGTCCTCTCTTTTTCCTTGCTGTAAAACACGCAATTACTAAAAAATGTTCTGTCTAAAAACATTTCAGGATAACATGCAGTTTTATGTAAACTGAAGGTGGAAGGGAGGAAAAGGAAAGGAAAGGGAAGGAACTATTTATGTTAGCTGCGTCGGGATTGTATGCAGAATCAGCGGCGTCGAGTGAAAATGTGTGCTGGACTGGGATTCAAACCCAGGACCCCCTGCTTAGTAGCCAATTCCGTTAAGCATTGTGCCATCCGAAAACAGCATTCATCGCAACTACGCGGACTATTTGGGAACGCCTCCCGGCCGACCCACATTCCCACCTTGCGCCTAGCACCACCTATCCACAGTTTGCGCCATGTCTTCCATGCTCGTTACTTTGAGATTCCCACAGGCGGGCGAACGAAACTGTCCATCGGCAGTGACGGTGGTGGATTCATTGTCGATCGAGGCGAATCACTTATACACTGAAGAATCAAAGAAACTGGTACACCTGACTAATTTCGTGTAGGGCCCCCGTGAGCACGCAGAAGTGCCGCATAATAGCGTGGCATGGACTCGACTAATGTATGAAGTAGTGCTGGAGGGAACTGACACCATGAATCTTTCCAGGGCTGTCCATAAATC
The DNA here is from genome assembly GCF_021461385.2 of Schistocerca piceifrons. Taxonomy (NCBI): domain Eukaryota; kingdom Metazoa; phylum Arthropoda; class Insecta; order Orthoptera; family Acrididae; genus Schistocerca; species Schistocerca piceifrons. The sequence continues at coordinate 174,971,400 of NC_060149.1, read as the reverse complement.
CGTAGGAGTACGAGGGGGTGGAGATCTCTTCTTGACAACACGCTGCAAGGCATCCCAGATATGCTCAATAATGTTCATGTCTGGGGAGTTTGGTGGCCAGCGGAAGTGTTTAAACTCAAAAGAGTGTTCATGGAGCCACTCTGTAGCACTTCTGGACGTGTGGGGTTTCGCATTGTCCTACTGGAATTGCCCAAGTCCGCTGGAACACACAATGGACATGAACGGATGCAGGTGATCAAACAGGATGCTTACGTACGTGTCACCTGTCAGAGTCGTGTCTAGACGTATCAGGGGCCCCATATCACTCCAACTGCACACGCCCCACACCATTACAGAGCCCCCACCAGCTTGAACAGTCCCCTGCTGACATACAGGGTCCATGGATTCATGAGGTTGTCTCCACACCCGTACACATCCATCCGCTCGATAGAATTTGAAACGAGACTCGTCCGACCAGGCAACATGTTTCCAGTCATCAACAGTTCTATGACGGCGTTGACGGGCCCAAGAGAGGTGTAAAGCTTTGTGTCGTGCAGTCATCAAGGGTACACGAGTGGGCCTTCGGGTCGGAAAGCCCATATCGATGATGTTTTGTTGAATGGTTCGCACGCTAACACTTGTTGATGGCCCAGCACTGAAATCTGCAACAATTTGCGCAAGGGTTGCACTTCTGTCACGTTGAACGATTCTCTTCAGTCGTCGTTGGTCCTGTTCTTGCAGGATCTATTTCCGGCCGCAGCGATGTCGCAGATTTGGTTTTTTACCGGATTCCTGATATTCACGGTTCACTCGTGAAATGGTCGTACGGGAAAATCCCCACTTCATCGCTACCTCAGAGATGCTGTGCACCATCGCTCGTGCGCCGACTATAACACCACGTTCAAACTCACTTAAATCTTGATAACGTGCCATTGTAGCAGCAGTAACCGATCTAACAACTGCGCTAGACATTTCTTGTCTTATATAGGCGATGGCGACCGCAGTGCCGTATTCGGCTTGTTTACATATCTCTGTATTTGAATGCGGATGCCGATACCAGTTTCTTTGGGGCTCCAATGTATGAATGCGTCGTGTCTGTTCTTTCGGACATGTGTGGGTGGTGGCGCTAGGTAGGACTGTGGGTCGTCCTGGAGGTGTGGTGAGATAGTTGGCGAATTGCGATAATCACTCTGTCTGGATGGCGCAGTGGTTAACCCCGCTGCCAAGTAAGCAGAAATTCTTGCTTTGAATCCCGGTCCTGCACACATTTTCACTCGTCATCGCTGATTCTGCATAAAGCCATGATGCAGCTGACGTCAATAGTTCCTTCCCCTCTCCTTTCCTTCCTCCCTCTTTCACCTTCAGTTTACGTTATTTTTATCACAGCTACGGATTCCGCATGGTGTCTGTTCTTTCGGACATGTCAGAAAGAAAGGATACCAAGCATTCATATAATGGTTTGCTGATACCATTCCGAAGATCAGCAGACTGGATGTCCTGTTTATGGCCCATGGAGAGAGCTCCGACTAGGCCAGTGTGCAGTATCTCTGAGCCGCAGATCAACATGAAGCTTAATCTCTCCTCTAACTATAATAGCGGTAGAGGGGGCTCGCCTAGACTAGTGCGTCTTTGTTTGGCGATATTCTTTCTTTCATTTTTCCTGGGCCTTTCTTTTAGCAGACATCACACTATTTACTGTTTACTTCAGCAGTTTTTCCTTAAACTCCGTTTACCTTGAGAAGCGTTGGAGTTGTCAGGAAATTAAAGAAGATTCTATGAAACATTAGTAAAATACAGGGAATGAGGTGTGACGAAATTTAATGTAAAGAAACTAGTACAGTGATTTGCCTTCAAGGGAACGATTTAAGAGGAAAATGTTAATATTTTGTAAATTATTATATGTGCGAATCTTTGAAGGACTTGAGTTCTGCTGGAGAATTTCCTGATGAATCGACTGCAGTGAGGCAAGTCACGCTGGTCAGAATACCTACGATGAAAGAATTTTGTCACAGGATTTGGTCTCTAAATGCATGGATGTGCCATTTCACGCCAGATTCTCAGCTTTTGTACTGAATTAAATGATAAACGTCTCCGCACTGTTTTACTGAATAAGAAAGGAAGAGACTGTGGACGGAATTTAATCTTTAGTATGTTACTTTAATGCTGTCGGTGCTTTGTTTCATAGAAAGGAATAAGCTGTGTGTCTGCATCTAATTATTGCTGTTAAGACACAATATCTCGCGAAAAATACCGAGAGAACGTTTAGGATTTGGCGGCGGGACTTTGCCATTTGTTCTGATTACTGTAACAATGATTTAGTGTAAAATTACGTGAAAAGTCTTAGCGATTTAAACGTATGTGCTGAGTCACAGTGACAGTGAAACCAACAGTCAAATGGAATCTAAATCATTACTCTGTGTACAAATTCTTCTTTCATCTCCAACATTCTGCTTTCGTTAGCCACGGTACCAGCACTGAGAAGAATGTCATTGACATTAATGGAACTGGTCATGAAAAGTTATTTAAATAGATAAAATTTGTTTCGATTTCTCTGTTACGTTGGGGTTGAATGAACTCAATGGCATACCGTTTCCAGTAGCAGCACACGTTGGAAACACTGTCGGTTTCAAATTAAGTTCGGGACTAATGACTGCTTTACTTTACTGAAACGTATGCCGATGCTGATATTATTATCGACTTATATCATTGTAATGTTGTCCGCCCCAGTAGCTGAGTGGTCAGCGTGACGGATTGCCGTCCTCTGGGCCCGGGTTCGATTCCCGGCTGGGTCGGAGATTTTCTTCGCTCAGGGACTGGGTGTTGTGTTGTGTTCATCATCATTTCAACCCCATCCGGCGTGCAGGTCGCCCAATGTGGCGCCGAATGTAATAAGACCTGCGATATGGCGGCCGGACCTGCCCCGCGAGGGGCCTCCCGGCCAATGACGCCAAACGCTCATTTCCATTTTCCATTGTAATGTTCACAAAATTGCGGTGAAAAGAAGATAGTGGTAATTACTCGTAACTGTCTAGCGTTGCTGTTTCCTAAACGTAAAAAAATGCATTTGTTTCTGAATGAATGATTCACGGGTGAAGTAACATACGTAGGATTGCAATCTAAGCTACGAAGTGCTGTGCTCACATGAGTTCGTTGGAAGGTGCTGGGGTTGGACAACATAATATCAACACTATGCGAGAAGCAACTCATTGACGCAATTCGTTTCACACCTTACATGTAATGTTCTGGTGATTTCCTTTGTTTTACTCTTGCACCACGAAATCTCTACAAAGAGACTGTAAAACGCAGACTCAGCCGGGCTTGTGAGTGCTCTGGTCAGTAGACCAGCGCTCACATTTTTTTACAACTATCATCTAGCAAACGCAAAAGTTATGTTTAAAATTATGTCTGCAAATATTCTGGACCATATGTTGTCGATGTGGAGCTTAACCGTGACATCCTAAAATACGAGGGCCGTTTTTTTTTTCAACCTCCAATAGGCTAAAAATAAAATCAAGTTCATAGAAAACAATTATTTTATTACCAAAAGTTTTGTACACTTACGGTTACTTTTCATCATAATCATCGAAAAGATTGACACATTCATCGTACCTGTGCACAAGCTTTGCAATACCCTCTCCAAAAAATGTTGCCGCCAATGTTTTTAAATGAGCATTGACGTTGTTTTGAAGATCTTCGTTGGTTTGAAAGTGCTGCCCTTCGAGCCACGTCTTCACTTCAGGGAAAAGGTGAAAGTCGCTGGGTGCCAGATCAGGACTGTACTGCGGATGATCGAAAATGTCCCATTGAAATTGTTCAATGACCTGTTGGGTTGTGCCAGCAGTGTGTGGATGAGCGTTGTCATGGATCAATACAATTCCTGACGTCAGCATTCCTCATTCTCCGACGAATTTCAGCTGCACTATTCCCTTCTGCTCGCAGAAACCGAATTACACTTCGTAATTCGCACCTGGTGGGAGCAACAATGACGGCAGCCATGTTTACATGGCTGTAGTGCAACGCAGACTGATGCCTTGAGGTCGGCAATGGCGGAGTGTGTAGTGCGAGATTTGCGCAGTAGCCTACAGCGCATGTCCACTTTCTACCGGTGGCGTAGCTTCTATACTAAGCGATCGGAGGTAGAAAAAAAAAAAAAAACGGCTATCGTACAGATTACTAACGATCGTAGACTGTTGGTGCACGTCTTACTGATGCATCCGTCACTTTGGATAGTAGCCTGACACAAACTAGGCAGATCACTGCCGCAAATCACACAAGATATGGAAACCGAGACGGAAGGTAAATCTATGGCCAAAAACACAGTGGAGAGCGAAAGTTACGATTACAATTAAAGTTACCTGAAAATTAGTGTAACGGAACAGAGCTAGAATTGTCACAAAAAACAACACACGCAATCAGAGTTCCAGATCCAAAGTCCAGCTCTAAAAAGCGAGTATCAGCACTTTTTGCGAATCAGCACACTGAGGCTTCAGCAAGATACGACCTGGTGATCCAGCCACAGGGCTGGGTATTTATCTGCTTTAGCAGACCGGCGGCCATTCCCAAGTGAATTCTTTGTTGTGATCCTCTGGTATCATGGCTGTCAATTGCGGAACCAGCTGCTGCACAGATGCTTTGCCCCGACTTTCTGAATCTGTTTCGATATCGCTGCCTTTATCATACCATAGGTGCTGCAATAGCCAGGGTTAAAAGATCCAGGATCGGTGACCACAGTTCATTGTGCATAGTGATTTCTGCATAGTAGACTACAGTGGGGGCCGAGGTTATACCCATGGGTCGCCGATGGGAGGGGGGAGGGGGGTGAGGAACTGAGGTTGCTGGTGCATGGAAATCTGGGAGGCAATGGTCTGGACATGGCTCAGCCAGAATCACCAGCAACGACTCTTGAACCTTGAGTCCACTTTAGTGACTGCCCGTATGTCAGACCATTGAATAAATAATGCAGATACTAGTACAAGCGTGGCTATGAGGTCTGAGCAGGCAGGGTCAGTTGCATAATATTGTAAATGGTATGGCGCATACAGCTGTATAGAAAAGTGATCGAATAATACATACTGAAGAAGCACGTCAGGACTTCCTCAGAAGTCGCTGCCATCATCATCCAGTTCATTTGGATCTTAAATGTTCTGACCACCTGATCTGCTTCTAAGTTAGATGCAGGGTGGAAAGAAATGGTGCTCACTTGTGCTGTGCAGTTCCTTTGGCAAAAAGAAAGGAACTTGGCCTATGAGAACTACGACCTATTGTCAGATACGATGGCATGTGGCGCTACCTCTGTAGCTAAGATTGTCTCTAGTGGCAGAGTGTATCTGCAGACGTCGTTGATGAGAGCTGGGCAACATACAGGAAATTAGAGAGAGCGTGAGAGGTGGCAGGGCACTCTCACTTTTGATATGATGTCATGGTGCTCAATGTTCTTAGGGAAGATGATCTTTATTATTTGATATGATCTGACTTCATTCATATGATGAAATGATTGGCAGTAGTTAATGCTCTTGCTTGTGTGCTTAGTGAAGACATAGCGGTAAACTGTACCTACGTTCAGAGGAACAGAGTTAATTGAGTGCAGTAAAAGCATACGGCATCTGAGGGCGGAGGAGAGCGTTTTTTCTGTGGAACCCGGGTGATAACGTTTGTGGACAACCAAGTTCCTCGGTCTCATTGTGCAGACACACTGGGTGGCGCCGGTCGGTCGGCGACCACGTCCAGGTAGGCTGATTAGCGCCAAGGAGTCGCTGCAGCTATGAGCAGAGCTTTGTACAAACTGATGACTGGCAATAAATCAGAGGATGGGCCCTTGTTAGGTAGGATGCCGCTGAGACGGCTGTGAGTTTCTGCGAATTTCCGTGGGACAGGGTAGTGGCGTCAAGGCATCCAGACTCTGCTACAAAACATATTTGTGGAGGCACGGGGCTTTTAGCAAGTTCATGGCCGTTCTTTGGAAAGTTCGAAGTGGACGCATGGACGCAACAGGAGAGATAACGATCTTTTTATGGAGGGCTGTGGTTTCATCCAGGTCATGCTTTTAGCAAAGGCATGGTGTAAATGCGTGGGAAAGAGGCCGCGAAGCTGAATCTTTTCTCCTTTTCTTCCAATTAATTGTTGAACTAGTTGGTTGGTCAAATCAGTGTGTGCAGAGCAGGGGAGCAGTCTCCCAGCTTCGAATGCTGCGCACCAGCTCATGATTGGCTTGTGCTAAAGTGGGAGTAACCTAAGCACGTAAATGTGCTATACTACTGAGGTGGGGAGGAAAGCTGTAGAGAAAGAGGACACTCTTGTACTGGCACTTCGCTAGTAAAGAACGGCAGGTCTTTACCTAAACGGTGCGACTTGTGTGCTTTTCTACTGTGACACTTAGAGCCTGTGCCAGTCACCATCTGAACCGTCAGAGGTACTGCTTCTTGCATCACGCACACAACAAGTGATGCATTGGTGTACTTATTTGTTTTGAGTCGGCCGTCTAAACATTTGACATATTCCGTCACGCATAGTCGTGTCACGGTTTGGCAGACCAGCAAATGGGTCCACCTGCACACTGGAATCCACCTGAGTTTCAGAGGCTTATAGTGAAGTATCTGCGTTCTGAATCAGCTGAATGCGAGACCGCGTACTTGCACGTTTCTGGGTGCGCGATGTTATAACAGATTGCCGCCGTCCATGGCTGCAGTCGATGAGCGCATCGTGATGTGTCACCCTGATCCGCAGAAGGGTAAAGTATTCGATGCTACGGCGTTAGGGTTCCAGTATATGCTTATCAGAATCCTGTTCTTTGGAAGAATATTTTTCCTTATGGAATAGTAGAGCATAGATGCTTGATAGTAGCGTAGTTTTTGGGCCATACCACAGATTCACATTTATGAAGCCAGACAAACCGATTAGTTCTGGTTAGTGTGGTGTGTTGATGCCCAGCTGATCACTTTGTTAGCCATAGACCCCATATTATAGAAAATGTTTGACAAATAAAAATGTTTGTGTGGGGTTTCTCTAGCCATTTTTTGTCATGTGATGTTAAGAAAGAATAAAACGATTGTTATTTAGACCACAACTCCTCCCAGCGTTCTCAGTAACATTACCTTTGCCATTTTTATTAAAGTCTTGATTGCAATTGAAAGAGTACAAGCTTGCAAGCGTCTACCTGAAGTAACGTTATTGCCCCCTTGAAATGGTTTGCAAAGTCTATGTGCATGTTGTCTCATGGTTGTAGCGAACAAACATCACGTTCCTCTGACTGGTTTTGTGCACATGTTTGACAGGCCTGGATGACATGTTCCATGTAGACATCAATGCCCGGTCGATATACATGATGCAATGCCAATGCCTTCATCCTTGACATCCCCCAGTGTGCCTCGTGTAGTGATTTGAGGATGAGGCCGGACTGTACTCAGGATTAGAAGCTGGCACTCAGACTATTCTGTGACTAGCAGAAATACCCCATAGTTAACTGAGTCTGTAGCCCATCGCAAAATAGGTCCGTAGGGGAGGGTCCATAACTTTGGGCAGGTGCTTTGGGCAATTGAAACATGTGTATCATACTACATCTACATGTACATCTACATCCAGACTCCGCAAGCCACCTGACGGTGTGTGGCGGAGGGTACTTTGAGTACCTCTATCGGTTCCCCCTTCTATTCCAGTCTCATATTGTTAGTGGAAAGAAAGATTGTCGGTATGCCACTGTGTGGGCTCTAATCTCTCTGATTTTATCCTCATGGTCTCTTCGCGAGATATGACTACTTACTGAACACTGGGTCCTGATTAGTGAGACTAGGTACCTCATGGTGCATAATGGGGAATTTTTTCAGCGAGTTCCCAATGTTTTATTAACATGGAAACAAATTATTTTTTAGATTCGAAAGGACGCAGGTCAGTAGTGAATCGTGTAATAGTAATTTCTAAAAAAACAGCAGATACCTCTGTAATTGTTAGGCTGTCTTATCTGGTAGGTTTGATCGGGAGCGCAGGGGGGACAAAGACCGAAATTAGTGGCTTGTAGACAGAACCAGGTGGAATGTTGTACCGTATAAGAAAACCTGGATTTTTTAATACTGTAAATAATAACGACTGACCCCATTTTGCATCTGGCTAAAATTCAACTGTGCCTCTATATAGTGTTTTAGAAGCATATGCAGTCGGTCACTCCATGCTGTCAATGGTTTTATGTGAGAGAACAGAAACAGTCGCTAATTTCGAGGCATCTGTCACCAGGACTAAATGTTTTCGTGACGTGAATGTGGTCAGGTGGGAAGCAGACTTAAAATTCTTTTTTTGTTTAATGAAAGCTGCCTGAAAAGTGGCGGACTACTAATATCAATCTCAGTTCTTTCGAAACTAGTCGAAGGGGTGTGATACACGTGCAGCATTTGGTATAAATATGTCACAGTAATTTATCTTGTTCGAGTACGATCAGAGATCCTCCAAATCCTTCGCCGCCGGGAGATTATCAATCACTTCTACATGGGCTGACGTGGGCCTCGGACCATCTTCTCTCAGTATGTCGCCGGTGTTCTGAACGCTTGATTGAAAAGAATTACATTTACTTAATTCGAATTTGAGCTAAATAACTCTAAGTGTATTAAATAACTGTTTTAAATTGTAGAGGTGTTGCTCCTGGATGGACCCAGTGACTGTAACACCATTTAAAAAGTTTGCAGCATGTAATATTTCCTGTTCAAGATGTTCTAAGTATTTTTGAAATATTATGAGAGTCCTCACAGCGTCAAAATGTATTCAGTTATATTTGCATATCCTAAAAGACATGTCGATTAGCATAAAACGCTCAGATTCTGCGTTTAAAAGTAATTAAGGGTAAGCATCAACTAATCAATCTGAGCACAGAAATGATCCGCTTACTTCAGCCAGATAGACATCTACATTAGACTGAGCACTGATAGATGTTTAAAAATCGCCACAGCTTCGAAACTTTATTGATCTACAGACACATGAAAACGTAACGCTGACCTTTACTTGAGCTTTTAAAGCGATATGCTGATTAATGTGTGTTACAAAACGATGTGTATTTGCATCCAAAGGCAGTGAGCCGATACACCGTTATGTTTCAGCGTTAACTAGGGATACGCAAGCTCCGGTATCACCTGAAAATTCACTTCCGTGTTGCTTATGACCAGTGAAATAATCAATTTTGGTATTTTATGATGGCACCAGTGTGATGCTCAGCTCAAATCAGTACCGACGAAGTAAGTCAGAATCGTCGAAGGCAACAGAACACACGAGCAGAGATCAAAAGCAAAAATCCAGCTCCAGAAATCGTGTAAATAGCAGTATTATGAGTTGGAAAATTGTTCAAATGGCTCTGAGCACTATGGGACTCAACATCTTAGGTCATAAGTCCCCTAGAACTTAGAACTACTTAAACCTAACTAACCCAGTGACTGTAACACCATTTAAAAAGTTTGCAGCATGTAATATTTCCTGTTCAAGATGTTCTAAGTATTTTTGAAATATTATGAGAGTCCTCACAGCGTCAAAATGTATTCAGTTATATTTGCATATCCTAAAAGACATGTCGATTAGCATAAAACGCTCAGATTCTGCGTTTAAAAGTAATTAAGGGTAAGCATCAACTAATCATACACACACCCATGCCCGAGGCAGGATTCGAACCTGCGACCGTAGTAGTCCCGCGGTTCCGGACTGCAGCGCCAGAACCGCTAGACCACCGCGGCCGGCTATGAGTTGGAAAATTGAGGCTTCAGCTTCAAGATATGAATTACTGATCCATCTTTTTTTCTCTTCATTGTCATTTCATTTCCTGGGCTAACGTTAGTAAAATGTACAAGCATTGTTCCTAAAAAAATTAAAGATATAAAACACGTACATGTTTTAAAAATTATTAAAGCGGGTGGTTGTGCGTTGAAGATTTTAAGTAAAAATGTCTCTAAAGTAAAGTCCATTGACGACAGTCTATAAAAATGGTGCTTTTCACATTACTCGAATTATAGGAAGGCGTGGTAGGTGACTAGGATTCTTGGGGTGCAGGTAGGGGGTTGGGAAGGAGTACTTTGGAAAGGATGTCGAATAAAGAGTTGGGAAGGATGGCTCCAAAAGAAGCATTTGGAAAGGGAGCAAGGAAAGTGAGGGGGCAGGAGCAGAAAGAGTGCTGAAGTGGAGATAAGTGTTGTGTGAAAACTGAAAGGGAAGTAGATCTCTGGGCGGATTTCTTGTTCAGGTAGGTGTGGTGGTTAAAGTTTTGTTGGGATAGGATATGCAGAGTGTGGAGGTGTAAACTTCGGGGGATGTGTTCTACAAGTGAGGCAGGGTACAAGAGTTAAAAGTGCGGAGTATGGCGGAAAGATGTAATCACGTGCTCAGGTGTCCGGTAGTTCCAGTCCATTCATGGATTTTTTCTTGGATGGTTAGTAGGTGTGCACCCATTTTCGTTTACGGTTGAGATTTGTCAAGGGTACTTCAGTGTGTGAGTGAATTAGATAGTACAATTGTAAATAGTGAGGTAGAAGTCATGGAGACAGTAGACATATTCATTTCTTGGGTCTTGGATGGGATGATTTCGAGGAGCGTTCGGAGGTAAACTGGTTGAAGGAATCGTTGGGATTTCTGGACCGTGGTGTTTAGGCGTATCAGAAATGTAATTAATAAATTAGTGTTATTTATGGTTACTTAGGATTGGGAAGTGATCAGGAAGAGTACAATAAGATTTGCATAGTTTGCTGGAAGTGAATATGCCAGAAGTTTGAAAAGGAAACTGGAAGGCCAAACATGGGTCAAGAAGATGGCAGATTTGCTGTTATTGAATTGGTGGGATGAAAGATGGGTTGCATACAAGAGTTAGTCGTCCTGGAGAAGAAGTTAGAATGGAATTCACACTGGTTGGTAGGCAGTGGTAGATGCTGGTTTAGGTGTTTCTGTATGCATTGGGAGAGAATGGATTCCAACAACTTGCTGAACACTGTGGAGTGACTGATAGTTCTTTAGGAGGAGATGTCACTGTCGTGTTTAGTGGGTTTAAAGAAAATTAGTACATTGAAAGTTTTTCACAGCTCAGGATAGCAGCCTGTGTAAAGGTTCGCACTGTACACGTTGGCGGGATTTCTGGGAAGGAGTGAGGGCAGTTGTTGAGATGCCTATGCGTAGTACATTCGTGACCGACAGCGGTGTTTCGCTTTTCGTGTGGTATTTATAAGATGTCTTTGTGGTTGGTGTGTTAAGATATGTCTGATGCTGGGTAATAGGATCAAGGGGTCGGGAAGAGGCGTCGGTTCGTTCACGGACTAACTGATCGCCGACAGCGCAGTCAAACTATATCTGATTTTTTTCGTGTATTTACGTCCGCTACATTTTATGAGCATATGTCCAGAATCAACTGTCAATCTTCGCACCAGGCACCAGATCACTTGCATGACTCTTTGCATTTCAAAACTAGTTGCCAACGATGTCACTTCCCAGTGCAAAACTGTCATATACGAATATCCCAATAGAGCAACTGAAATTATCCGCCACGCCATTGGTAAAGGATGTAACAAAACAGTACCGACAAACTTCGAGAGTTTGTAATGTGTTTTGAGGAGCAAATTGAGTACAGGAACCCATGTCCGGGCCGGCCGGTGTGGCCGAGCGGTTCTAGGCGCTACAGTCTGGAACCGCGCGACTGCTACGGTCGCAGGTTCGAATCCTGCCTCGGGCATGGTTGTGTGTGATGTCCTTAGGTTAGTTAGGTTTAAGTAGTTCTAAGTTCTTGGGGACTGATGACCTCAGATGTTAAGTCCCATAGTGCTCAGAGCCATTTGAACCCATGTCCGGAAACATCAAGCAACGCTGCATAAAGCGTCGAAATTATAGATGCTAGTATCGGTAACTAACTTCCTCGACAGCCAGCGTGAGTTTGTACTTGGACAGACCGTAAGGGAGCTTGTTGCAGTAGGACTTACAATATTCAATTCGAAGAGCTTTTTGTAACACAAAGACGAACAAGTGTATCCCATTTTCTAAATCAAATCTCACTGATAAATCACTTTTACAAGCAAATACTACTGTCATTGTAAGTACGTATGGCATCAGAATTATAATTATGCACGACATTGGATTTGGAAATTCGTTCACGATTAAAAATAAAAAAGATCTCATGGGCACACTACCATTCTTATATAGCACAGTGCGTGTAACACCAATTAATGATGTTTTATTTGCATAAATGCATAACATAAATGACAACGTTTCATGTGATGTTGTTAATATATGTAAAAATGAGAATAATTACAATGTAAGAGAAATAATTTTGAAGTGAACTTCCGACTTTGCAGCCAATTTCTGGAGCCAAGTACGTTACAAAGCTGTACGGAAGTAAACAGAAAAGTGTTTCTGATATTGTATTTATCTCAAATGATACCGACTAAACCAAGATCAAGGTGGAATACAGATACACACCAGAGTGTTAATGCTCCATTTTTATGTTTCTGGGTGACGGGGAATCTAAGCGACAACACTAATATCCTGCAGTGATTTCATATTTGATGTTGGAAAGAAATTGTAGGAGAGCATCTTTTTACATTTTACAAGTTATTCAACCGCATAATTTACAGTTTAAAAAGTATTTAAAACAAACATTAGTAATGAAGTTTTCCTATCCAAGTGAATATTCTCCGGAACAACGTTGTATATTACTTTTTGGCCATGTTCAGTTATACACATAGTGCACCCACAATGTTGTACATCATTTCTGGAATATCAAATCTATTGCTACTATCATAACGTGACTACGACATCTATGCGCTGCTGCACAAACTCTGGAAAATACGCATCCATGGAACAACGTTGTAAGTCGTACCAAGATGGTCGGCGTCAGTTGCATCAGTACTTCTCCTCGTGCCTTGAATGTAACAAACAAAGTAAGGAAACGAAAAATGAAGCCAGATAAATTGTCAAATAATGTGAGAAAGAAGTTGCGGAATGCTGGAAAACCACAATTAACTGAAAATAGTGATAACATATATGGGAAATCACCTTTAGATAAGGGAAGCGTAACAACATGTTTATCACTTATAGGTGTGAGTGTTTATACCAGTACTGAAAGCTGGGTGTTGAGTATTTTCATGTTCAAAATAATGCTTTGACCTCCACATATTGTTTACTGTAAACATGTTACATCTTCCGAGGTTGACATGCATATGGAGGTAAATATACGTTATGCAAGAAGAGTCATAGGTTATCTTTACAACCAGAGTGCTAAAAAGCTCATGACAGCGTATATCTAGAACCAGACAAACAATTAGCCTAAAGTAATACGTAAGTATGTATGTATCAGTGTAGTATGTATTTACGATATATTTGTGATTGTTATTATTTAAGAATCGTGATTGTAATCCTATAGCCTGTTTCAAAGAAGGCTACGCTAAACACACCATTAAACAAAAGATGACCTTATATGATGAGTCATGGTTTGATTACAATGGACAATTGCAGTTACTTTAAAAGTGTATACACGTTAATGAACCAACAAAACATCGAGACGACAATAGAGATACATCGTCGCGAAGAAAATGCGCTTCCAGGTATTTCATTACACTTGACAACGAAGAAACATGAATGTGCATGAAAACTCTCTGTGACTTTCTCTGTGACACCACGGAAGCTGCAAGTTTTACAAGATAAAATGAAAACTGGTGCCCAGATTCCCAACGATTTACGTGGAGAACATGCCAATTGAACGACCATATGCTATCTCAGTTAACGTAAAGACTTCAGATAAGGAACAATTTGAGAGTTTCCCGAAACAAATCAGATATTACAGTCGTGAACAAACAGACTCTAAACACCTATCGCCAGAACTGAGCTTATGTAAAATGTATATGCTGTTTAAGGAAAAATACCCGGACGTTAATGCAAGTAAATACCCATCTGAAGATGTCTTCAGACCTGAGTACAATCTCAAATTCGTCGTCCTGGTGCAGACACTAGTATATACTGTGAAGAGCTGTATACGTCGACATGTTATTTGGTCTCAGAACTGTGTCAGCCAAAATAATAACTGTAAATTGTTATCAGTGTGCACACACCTAGTACATACAGTATTTTTTTCAGATTGATGAAAAATTTCTTTCCTCAGGACATCACTTTTTGCCCTGCGACAGAGATTTCGCTCTTATAGACAGGAAGAGAAAGAAAATGGATGTAATGATTCCATCTGAGTGGAAATATGCTATAGTAGGTGCTTGTGACAAAAGGTTTTTTGTCACAAGGAGATAGCCAAGCAGACTTTGCCGATTTTTTACAGATAGAGGTAGACATCAAGTGAGATTATGAACTAAAAATTACCAAAGTCATGTGGCTAAGATTTATGTCTGATGACTCAGACGCAATTTTTGCGAGGGAAAGTCACAATGTTGACATCGTTACTCTCTTCTCAAGAAGAAAAGAGTACAACTACAGTAGTTCCCATCATGACACAAAGTATTGATTCAGCTTTCACTAGAAAATGATTTATTCTCTTTTTATTCTCTATGTTTCATTACTGAAAGCTATGCTATAGAGAATGTTACAGGTCATTGCCTTAGCGTACTTTATTAAAAAATTTGTCTCTAAGACTGACTACATTTTAAAGACAGTGTGATGAAAACTTTTGTTACTGCTGATTGTGTTGATTTTTGACATAAACTAATACTTCTGTTTCTCAATGTATTTCATTGCTGCCTTACTAAAACTATAGTATCAAGAAAATATTAGTGAAAATACTAATAAATGATATGCAACATTTTATATCATTGTGTGATATACATCGTTATTCCAGGGAAAGTAAGCGTTTTTCCTTATAGTAGAATAAATGTGTGCCAGTGTATGAAACCAGCTCTTCAAAAATGCGTAATTAATGTATCTGATTATTTTTATATAAATACGAGCATCGTTGAACATGTTTTTCTTCAATACTGAAAGGTCATATACAACATTGGACTGGGGGACCATTCATAGTGTTCTTTTGGTAGTAAATTATTTCTAAAAACTAATCTAGTTTTCCGAGAAAGTTACACAGATGACAAGAAAGAGAACACTATAGTAAGGTCTGACTGCGGGTTCTGGTCGAAAAATAGCTGACGTCAGCATCAGCTTTTCTGGAATTGCAATGTGTTTTCTGGAATTCCATCCTCCCTCGTCCTTCCCTCTCCCACTTAGCCAATGCATTACTGCGGGACACCGGAGCACAGCCAGTGGCGAGCAAGCTCAGCCCCCCCCCCTCGCCCCCAGAACCCTCGAGCAATTTTAATTTTTATGTTTCGATTGCGTGAGAGCCATCACTCTTCACTGTCTGTATGTACGTCGAGGTCTCGTGCTCAACTGAAGAGATGCTTGCATTGAGGAAAGAAGACTTTAACAAGAACTTGGTGTAAATATCCTTCAGAGAAATGTATTCACAGCTTTTTACATCAAGAATGGGAAGCCGTGATAATGGAGGAGCCTATGAGAGTTTAGCCAGCAATCAAAAGAAGTACTATTCAACAAATAATGGCAACGCAACACTACAGGAAGACACACACACACACACACACACACACACACACACACACACACACTTGCTGTTTATAATGCAGCTTGAGAATGCCAACAGTAATAACTAGTTGAACTTGCAAAAATTCTAAGTACATGGGAGACTGTGTAGCAATTTATCCTTGTTGCTTATCTGTAACTGTCAGCCTTCGGCGGTGGTATAATACAGTTTTTATAGCCGTATCACATTAATGCAGGATGTGTCCACCTTCATACATACGAATACTATAATAATAATAACAATAATAACGAGAACTATACAATGCTAGAAGCCAAGTACATATAGTGCATCAGTTTATATCATGGGTTTAGAATTGTGACGATGCAATGTATCCCAATAATAAGAACAATTTTATAAGATAAATGAACGAGCTACACACACAGTCATTGTTGTTGCAGTCTATCTATGTATGTTAATGAAATTAAGATATGAAACAAACAACCATGTAGCCTGAAATACACAACTGTCTATATATGGCGCATTAATTGCAATTGGCAATATTCTTTGGTCACAATAGTATGCCATTAACGTGTGTGGTGGAACTTTCGTAAAATTCGTTGCTTTGAATGGACAGGTCAAAACGCAGGCGTTAAAATTGCTTGTAAATTGGTAAATCGGCATGATATTCATAGAACAGACCAAAAATGGAAGATGTCTGTAATAATTAGCTGCCTGGCAAGATAATAAATAAGTTCAAACATCCTCTTTTGAGCTCTTGCATTTATACTCTGTAGTGAAGGAATCGGATTATTTCGCAAATTAACGACGTCATAGGATATTCTACAAAATGGCTGCATTTAACACGTTTAGTGTCACTGACTAAACTGTCTCCATGATTTCTAAACTATAAAGTGCTCCAACAAAATACATATCAGAAAACAAATTTAACACTCCCAGACGCAAGACAGCCGCCATGTGAGTACTGAGTATGTAGTCGGAAAAAATATACCCAATTAATATTTTTTCTTCTTCTGGCTATGTTGTGTGGGAGTTGGGGGCAGTTAACAGCCACTGATCTAGGATTAGTGAGCACCTAGCCACAATGGAAGCATCTCTTCGATCAAGCACGAAGGACAGCGAAGAATGATGACGCTCAAGCAGTCGGATTATAAAAATTAAAATTGCTCGAGACGTGGGGACTGAGCTTTCAAGCTATTGACTGAAACGTCAGTGCTCCATGACCCAGCAGCGATTGGGAGGTGACATGATGAGGTCACGCAACTACAATGGCCAAAGGGGAGGAGGGAGGGAGCGAGGGGAATGGGTACCAGGAGAGGCATTACTATTCCAGGAAATATGACGCTGATGACAGCTATTTTGGTACCAGAACTCACAGTAATAACCTACTCACTATTCCATGAGGATTTGGGCTTACAGCTTCATTACACCAACTTTAGGTATGTTAAGATATTTGAATGGTTGTCAGCCAAAATGTCCTGTCAAGATATCGACGCAGTTTGGCTGCAGCCCCAAAGCCTCATGGAACACTTACCATGCCAGGAAAACTTCAAGAATCGCTATAATAACAATGTATGATTGAAAAGAAAACTTGAAGAAACTGTGTGGCAATGTTTTAGGAACTGTTTCATACACCTATTTTTCTGTCGTTTTTTGAAGGATGGGCAACATGACATCTGGTATACTTACAATAGCTGAAACATAACTTATGTACCAAGGTAATTCAGCTCTCAGAAGGTTTAGTGAACAAAATATACATCCTCGATAATATTTAAAAAAACCAACGATTACCTGAGGTATTGCCGATGTCTTGTCTATCTCACTTGTTGTCGAGGAATAAACATTATTTAGAGTTTTGAGTTCTTGATGTTCGTTTTCAAGGGTTTCATCCTCCAGCCTGACCAAATCAGGAACATATTGACGTGGATCATGTAGACTGAGGCTGTGAAAGAGAAATAAATGGATTTCATATCTTGTGAAAAATTATCTTTAAATCCAGACAGTGGTAATTTACATCAGACAAACAAATAGAAACTAATAAGTCTACCATAGAAAATATGAACAGCAATAGACGTCTAATTAGTCCTCTCACATTTCTTTTCAAAATTACCAATATTATCTGCTGCAAAACCTAGTAGTGTTCACTAATGATCTCCATCTCTCTCTCCCTCTCTCTCTCTGTCTGTTCCCTTATCTTCAGTAAAAAGGGGGAACACATCACGAGTGGAGTTATGGCCTAAGCAAATTATATTCTCGCAGTATTTGCCATTTTTGTTGTTTTAAGTTTACAAAATACAGAAAGTTTATCACATTTTGCAATGGAGTGTACTCATTTTGATAACATTATGTTCATCATTGACAGCATTAATGTATATAGCACTATTTTCTTTGCCTTTGGACGAAACATAACAGTTAGCGATGCTGACTTAATAAAAAATTTTGCTAATTTTAAACTAAAACTGTTAAACGTATATTATGAAGATAAAATGATGTCATCACACATTTCATGTAAAATGCACTGGACATAAGAAAAAGTCCAAATTATAGGCTTCAGTATCCAAAGACTTGCCATCTAACGTTTACAAAGAATTAATGCTTGTTGAATTGTACCATAAGACATCCTGAGGATTATTCCCACACCATGACGAATTCTACTATAAGATATCGTGAGGACTATTCCAATGGCCTTTTGTGCACATGTTAGATTCAGTTTGTTTTATGTGGTTATAAATTGGTAACTTTTATTCAAAACAACGTATTTAGCTTATTTCCACATAGCATAACGAAATATGTATGTAGCATGCCTGCTGGAGATCGAAACAACAAACTGTGATTTATCAAAAGAAATTAAACGAATCTGGCACTTTTCTCTTCGGCTGTTATTTATTTCAACTTTTCTTCTCTTCACAGCTAGCTTCAGCTTTTGAAACCATTATCCAGAATTTTTCTAGAAAGGGGTGCCATAGGTATAAAAATGGCAGTGTATTCACATTATGTGCTTGCAGTAGTTTTGGTTTATAGATTTAACTGATCTTGATGTCTTCACGGTTAGCTGCAGTACATACGACAGGAAATACACTACTTCTTGTAATTTCACCATCCCACTTCTAACGAAGTTTTGCGTATATGACTGACTGAATATGGATTTCTTTGCCAAAAATTTCATTAAAGTACAATTTTTTTTCTGCAAGATGTTAAGGCGTGAGCACGTGAAATCATTCTTATGACACACATTTTTTGCGATGGAAACGTTTTAACAAAAGGTAATTTGCCTCTGAATTTTAGCCCTTCAGATGTAAATGAATAAAGAAACAGAATATATTAACTAATTAAACAATTATACTAATAATAATAATAATACTTTATACAATGTCAAATGATTAATTCTGTATGCACAAAAACATAAAAGGGCATAACTCTTGGTACACAACGCAATAATACGTTCTTCTGAATATGTCAGTGATTTGCATTCTATGAGATTACACATAAATGATCTACATCTATTTAGATATTTTTCAAAACACTTCTTATTCTGTGTGTAACTATGATATTCTTCTAATTGTAGAAGGGATTTTCTAGAAGGAATCCTTAAGATGAAACTTAAGTTTCACTGTAGCAAGAGTAACTATACCGGGAGAATTAGAGTCAAACTTACCGAAACTAACAGTTAGGAAGCCTTAGAATGTGTCTCTTATAGTTCAAAGTCTGATAAAAAAATTACAAGTCTTGCCTCGCTTATAAGCCCCCCCCCCCTCTCTATAACACAATTAAAACTGAAATTGTACTCGTTTCGCTATGACCTATGGTTTACAGAAACTACTAGATACATTATTTGCTGAAAATAAGTTAATACTTCCTTTAGAAAGATTATTCATCACTTCTTTTATTGCTGTACACATATTAGGACTGACTACAACACTAATGTCATCTGCAGGCAGTACTTGTTGTCGGTGGTTTGTAGAAGTTACAAGATCAAACCAAGTCAAACACTACTAATGATTTATCTGTGGCAGCAATGTCGGTCTGAATTTCCATAGTTTGAATTACTAACTATAATTTTCTGGATTTCTTTTCACTAAACGTGCATGAAGTGTTAGTTTAATAAACCATTAATTTATAAAAATTTAGGTTTTCTAGGAAGATACTGTGACTGACACCATCAAACTTCTTGGATAGGTCACAAAAGATACCACCTGGTTCCAGTTTGTTACTTTTTGCTCGTATTACTTGGTACATAAAAGTTTAGAAGTTCTTCAGAATTACAAATTGTTATTTTTATTAAGGATATCACTTCTTTCAACTTACAGAACACTACTTTCTTAAAACCTTTGGAAAAACTAAATAAGTCATAAATGACTAACATCTCTCCTGTGACTTTTCTCGCAAAGGGCTTCAGCAAAGGAATATTTTAATCTCTATTGAAAAATACGTTATGATTGTAATTTATTAAATGTTTCAGTTGAGATATTATTCTTTATGAGGATTCTATTGGAAGTATCATGAGCAGCATATGAGATTTAATTTTTATAGAATTTATAATGTTTGTAATTTCTAAAGCGGATAGTGGACTAGATTTATTACTGGCACAAGTGTTTGGAAATTGCCTATTAAACACAATGCTATTCTTTTTCAGTTGGCCTGTTAATGGACTTTCCTTTGTTACGTTTCAGAAATATTTATTAAAAATAATTGACAGAGCGAATTAACGTTTATTATCTTTTCATCCAGCTTAACGGGAATTTTTGGTCTTTATAGTTCTTGTAACCGTATATTCTCTGTTATGTAAATTATTAATCCCCAAATAATGACGTTCTAAAAGTTTTCCTTAAAATTGGTTGTAGTTGTAAGTACAACTAGCTATTCCATACCAGTTCTTAAAAAAAAGAAAGAAAGAAATAGAACCACGGCTAGAAGAGAAGTGGAAATGGAGTTCAACTTGGTACATATAATGACAAGAATTAGGCATTATAATATCAAGGAAAATTAGCTGTTCAGTCAGATAACTTTGTACCATTGATCACGTTGATGACTATAATGATGAAATGTTTGACTTGACGCGTGACAGCCAGGTCTTCAGCGCACGCATATTATTGTTCAGAGACGAGAGTGGTCAAAGGAAACAAAAACAGACATTTTTAAGAAGAATTAAACAAATGGTTCAAATGGCTCTGAACACTATGGGACTTAACATCTGAGGTCGTCAATCCCCTTGACTTAGAACTTCTTAAATCTATCTAAACTAAGGACATCACACACATCCATGCCCGAGGCAGGATTCGAACCTACGACCGTAGCAGCAGCGCGTTTCCGGACCGAAGCGCCCAGAACCGTTCGGCCACAGCGGCTTGCAAGAATTAAACGATCCCCAATCCCTGTTTTCCCACTGCATTAAAGCACACACACACAATAAAATTTATCCAATCGTCACTTTTTAAAACTTTCGATGATAAGAGAAATAACACAGTAAAATAATGAAAAATATTACAGGAGATGTATTGCTCGCTATTCACTAGACTAAAGAAGGATGAGCCAGGCTCTCTGCAACACACTAAAACCTCCAACCTAAAAGTTTAGACTGGAGTCTGGACAAATTAAAAAAACTTTAAAACGCATGTCACACTCGTCTTGTTGTTTACTAAAGTAGAAATCAGATCGCTACCGAAATTTGCTGCTGGCCTCACGTCAGAATATAGGATGTGCTCGATTACAATATGACGTACCGAAATGTGTATGTGAGGCACTGGAGCAAAAAGCCATATGTAAAGCGGCTACCCATTTATCCTATGCGTACTGATAGTTGGTTTCATGGTATGCAGCTTGTTATCCATTGCCATCAATCACTCTTTCTTCCATTGACACGCGGTCAAAAGCGAGTTTACTGCTTCTGAGGGAATGGAAATTTGGTCGCCCCTACAGTCTTTCTTGTCTGATACTTCAACTTACTCGTTTCACTGGAGTCCGGACCGACACGGTACCAATCAGAAAAGCACCTCCTTTCCATGCTGCCGTAGCAAGATAGAAGTGTCCCGTATATAATGTAGAATATTTTCTGCTAAGTGCATTTGTTGAAGTGCCTGAATGCTACTAAAGAAATCGGAGCAGATAAGAAGCATTGCTGCTTGGTCTCGCTTCATCTGTTTTGTTCATTTGAATAATATCTACCAGGACTTTCTCATGCGCTTCTAACTTACTCGACGATGAGCCAAAACATAATGACCACCTACTTAATAGCATGATGGTCCACTTTGGTAGGTTTTTAGAGGCATGCAGCATCAGAAATCTCCACACTAGTCATACAATTTCAGTAAGTTATGGGCTGATGGTTGCGTTTACTACAATGCTCCCCAAACCATTGTGGTATGGTTTTGGCCTTGTGATACAGGGCTGACCGGAGTGGCCGAGCGGTTCTAGGCGCTACAGTCTGGAACCGCGCCACCGCTACGGTCGCAGGTTCGAATCCTGCCTCGGGCATGGATGTGTGTGATATCCTTAGGTTAGGTAGGTTTAAGTAGTTCTAAGTTCTAGGGGACTGATGACCTCAGAAGTTAAGTCCCATAGTGCTCAGAGCATTTGTACCATTTTTTTGAAGGACAAGCTTAGTGTGGGCAGTCTCTGTAGCAGACCTGTTGCATCTTCTAAGTTTCTGCCAACAAAACGCAGTCTTTGGTTTGCCTTCTCCACAATATTATACATGTAATCGATCCACTTTAAGTTGTTTGTAATTGCAATTCCTAGGTATTTAGTTGAACTGACAGCCTTTAGATTTGCGTGATTTATCATATCGTCGGCGATGTAGTATAACAGATTGCCGTGGAGACCTTCATGTTGTCCTGCTGATAATCGGTCAAAACGCGGTGCAACTGAAGTGTTCTGAAATTCCACCTCAACTAGTCCCATACAAAGAGTGACATTTATTGAACTATATGAAAAAAACGTAAATTACTTACGAACTACGGTGTGCGCACAAGGTTATGACGTGTTCAATATGCACTGCCATCATTAGTGATGATGTGGTGCAGACGAATAGCGAAATTGTGCATGACCAGCTGAAGAGTCGGAAGAACGATGCTGTCTATGACCTCCTGAATGGCTGTTTTCAGCTCAGCAGTGGTTTTGGGCTTATTGCTGTACACCTTGTCTTTAATATAGCCCCACAAAAATGAGTCGCATGTGTTCAGATCCGGAGAATATGGCGGCTAATCGAGGCCCGTACCTGTGACCTATGGGTACCCCAGAGCCCGATTGCGGTCCACAAAGTGCTTCTCCAGGATATCAAACACTCTCCTACTTCGATGGGATCGAGCTCCGTCTTTCATGAACCACACATCTTGTCGTAATCAGGGTGACTTTGGATAATGGAGATCAAATCATGTTCGAAAACCTTCATGTTTCATTCGGTAGTCACTTTGCCACCAAGGAATATCTCTCCGATTATTCTGTGATTGGACATTGCACACCACACAGTCACCCGTTGAGGGTGAAGAGACTTCTCGATCGCGAAATGCGGGTTCTCAGTCCCCCAAATGCGCCATTTTCGCTTATTGACGAACGTATTCGACAACAGTTTGTTCCATTGTCTCCCAGTTGATTCCCACCTGTTGTGCAGCTCGTCTGGTCGATTTCCTGGGGCTGGTTTGAAACACAGCGCGTGTCTTCTCGATGTTCTCAGGCATTTTCACCCTTTTTGGACGACCGATATTACCAACACTGTCATCACGAACATTACCCGTTATCTCAAACTTGCGAATCAAATCCTATATTGTGAGCACACTTGGACCTGTTGTCGCCAGTTTGAACTCGATCGCAAATTTCCTTTGAGCCGCAGTTGGGCTGTTATTGCTCGCATAGTAGGCCTTCACAAGCACTATACGCTAAGGCACGCTGTACCGTAACATTTTCAAGTGCAAATGGCCGACAACAACAAGGCGCGCGCGTGCACATATTAATTCCCATCATGATCCGCGGCCAACTGTGCAGTTTGAACGTCATCTCGGAAACCGTTCAGAAGTTATACCGATTTTATTTCATATAATTCAATAATTATCGCACTTTAGGTTCTATGACGGGGAATGCTAACGCGCAGGACCAAAGAAATGTTTCAATATAACGCAAACAGTTCTGGAAAACAAGCGTTGTTTATGAACGCGGACATTATTTTGTTGAATGATTACTTTTTTGAGCCATGTCACGAAGAGAACCACATGTCGTCCCAAACTGTTACGAACATGTCGCTCTCTCATTATGTTTCCACTTACCACAAGAGGAGTCTAGAAATACTAGATCTCTTTGCATTCCTTTAGAGGTTTAGTGCTAGCTGTGTAATG
The DNA here is from genome assembly GCF_021461385.2 of Schistocerca piceifrons. Lineage (NCBI taxonomy): Eukaryota > Metazoa > Arthropoda > Insecta > Orthoptera > Acrididae > Schistocerca > Schistocerca piceifrons. Next base: position 174,947,610 of record NC_060149.1, on the reverse strand, counting down.
CTCAATAACTTAGGTTGAGCTTTCGCACTCACCTACGTCCTCGGGCACAGTAGATCTGCAAGCAGAGGCAAAATCTTGATCCGTCGCTAAAGATAATCCGCACAGTGATCAGTCGTACTGTGCGACTGGTCCCGGCGGAGGTTCGAGTCCTCCTTCGGGCGTGGGTGTGTGTGTGTGTTTGCCCTTAGGATAATTTAGGTTAAGTAGTGTCTAAGCTTAGGGAATGATGACCTTAGCAGTTAAGTCCCATCAGATTTCACACACATTTGAACATTTTTTTGATCAGTCGTACATGCCACTGCTGGCAACGGGACTCCTGCGAACGACATCGGTGTCGGTGTGTCAAGGTCAGACAACGTAAAGGCGTGTAGACACTTGCGAGCAACAGGTTCGCGAGCAGCTCATGAGTCTTTGTGGGAAGAAGTGATGTGGAGATGCTCACCTGGGAACTGTGTAAGCCACATTGTTCACAATCGCGACAGTGCCGGCCTCATTGAGTTTGAGCGCCCCTTCATCTTCGCAAGCAACGAATACATTTGCTAGCAACGTGCTCGAGAGCAGCTAATGAGCCACCCAGCTTGTGAGTGTGTACGCATCTTAAGTCACGAGTGGATAATGCAGCCGCTACTTGCTGTTTTGCGGTATAGAATGACACTTATGTACAGGGTGACCAGGACTAAACTGACAGAGTTCCAGAGGTTGTTCAGGGATACATTATGAGTATGTTGGTTCAAGGGACCCACTCGTTAAAGAGTCGTGACTAAAGTCACAAGGGAATTAACGATATTAGCTGCCAGTGGAGATTGATTTATATCAATGGGGCAAGTTGAAAATTTGTGCCGGACTGGATTCGAACCCGGGTCTCCTGCTTGCTAAACAGAAGCACTGACCACTACGCCATATGGACACAGTGGTTACTACAACAGCATGAACTAACTAAGCATGCCTCCCGTTAGACCCAAATTATCAACTTACACCACACTCTAATGAAGTAGTGCCACTGCTCATTATCCTCATTACTCGCGGCATCTCGTCGACTCCCGTAAGATTTCGAGCTTAATACGCACCTGCACTGAAGGGATCAATGACCATCATCGCCTTGACTATACCGGGTGGTCATAATTAAACTTTCCCTGTTTAACACGGAAACTAATTACCGTACGAGTACCAAACTTGATAGCATTAATTTTCAGAGTATGGGGTGCATGATTTCCTTGCGTCACAGCGCCACCGTCCAGTTCCAACTATGGCCACCAGGTGCCGTGGTCAGTCATCGTGACACGCGTCAACATGAGCTTGGACACAAGGAGCAGGACATTACTGATGAAGCTCTATTATAAAAACAACAGTAAAGCTGCAGCTGCACTTCGAGAATATTGCCGCCTGAAAGGATTACAGAAGGGTCCTTTTTCTCCATCTCCTGTGAGGAGCATGATGAAGTTCGAATCAACTGGAGAACTGGGCGTCGCTCTGTAAAAAAACCGACGACCGGTTGCACCACAGGTGGTTGATGAAATAGCTGTTGCTATGGCAGACAACGCTGCGCGCAATTCCCGATCGTCAGGCAGTGGGCGTGCTGTGTCACGACAGTTGAAAGTCCAGTGGTCCCCTGTACTGAATGTGCTTGGAACCATTCTCAAATGGTATCCGTACAAGATCCATATCGTACAGCAGCTTGCACCACGGGACGCACAACGACGTGTTGACTTTGCTCTTCACTTTCTCGCAAGGATTGAAGTTGATGAGGGCTGGCCCTGGACCATTCTATGGACAGACGAAGTTCATTTTTGTCTGACGGATGAGGTGAACACACAGAACTGCCGAGTGTGGAAAGCTACACCTCCAATCACTGTGCATGAAGTTCCTCTGTATGGTGAACGTGTCAATGTGTGGTGTGGCTTCACGGCTACGTTCATCATTGGCCCATTCTTTTTGGAACAGGTTGGCACTCAAGGACAAAAGACGTGCAGTGTGAGTGGTCAGCTTTACTGCGATATGCTTTGCCAGCAGGTCATACCCGCCCTACTGTGGAGAGACGCACTGAACTCAACAGTTTTCATGCAAGATGGGGCCCCACCTACTTCACCGAAACACATTTGGTAACGATCGAATTATCAGCCGATCGTTTCCAACTGCTTGACCGGCACGATCACCTGATCTCACTCATTGTGATTTCTGGTTGAGGGGCTACCTGAAGGACAGAGTTTACCAGGGGAACATTCACACATTCTGATCTGAAACACAGCATATCAAGAGAGGTAACCAGCATACCTATGGACATGCTTCGTTCTGCTGTACACAATGCAATCCTGTGCTTTCAGACACTTCGGGACGCTGATGGGCGCCATATTGAGACCCTATCAGTAATGGTACCGATATGTAATGAGTGGTGTACCGCAGCAACACATTAAAAGTGTTTCAATTGAATTGATTCTACATTATTTCTCTTCGACATGTCCTTGACATTAACGCTACCAAGTTTGGTACTCGTACGGTAATTAGTTTCCGTGTTATAACGTGTTAAATAGAGAAAGTTTAATTATAACCAGGCTGTATATACGTGGTGCCTGTTCTTTCGGAAATATCCGAAAGAACAGACACCACATCTGTATTATAGAGTTATTGCATTTCATTTGGTTTCTTGCTCCATCTAACTTCGCATCTGTATTGCACTGAAAATGGTGCGCAACACTACAATTGTCGACGGTATGAGCTGTGCGTCTTGTTTATAAACAAATTTGTTCGATTCACTTAGGGTACTTGCTGTTGGCAACGTAATGAGCACCTTACTCGGCACACTCAAGCTTGTACTCAGTTCTACTCGGTTCTGTGTTAGTTGTAAGGTAAAGGCGATACACAATAGTGTGGATAGCTTCACTGAAGAAGGCATGATCGATATGAACCTCGTGTATGGGTTCACTAAATGGAATAAAAGAGCGACGCAACGACGCTATGCTGGGCGGTTCCCGCAGCGATGGCAACCCTGTCACAACAGGATGCAAAACTGTCACAACACTTTTGCATCTGTACAATGGCATGTACAAGAACCTGGATCCTTCTGAATTGTGGTGGTTGCGTATTTAAGTTTTTCACTGTTGTGAAGATATTTTTACAGAAACAAGGTTAATTTGAGTACCAAACCGAGTAAATCACAGTTATATTATTAATCTGTAACGAACCGCAGAAGACTGTGGGTTCCTTACACCAAGACACTCAGAAGTTGTCCCTAAACAGCCTCTGAAAGTTTGTCTATCGAGTTCTAGTTCATCCTGTGGCAGCGTTTCGTACTTGGCGAACGACCAGATGGTCCTCTGTGGTTGACGAGAAACTTTCCGGAGTGAATGTCAGCTAGAAAAGGTGAGATGCTGAATAACAAAATACGGCAACGTTTTCTCTCCTACGCTTCTCTGTCCACTGTCCCCCATTGTTGCACAGTTCCTTCATCACTGCCCAAGTGGTGGAAAGTTCGACGTAATTTTCATCCCGCTCACGTAGCCTGATAATCCGCTTCTTGTAAGCTTATGAGCTGTTCATATTGCATTAAAATGTTTCGCCTAGACGTACTGGTTTATCATTGACCTTTTCCTTACACAAACACCAATAATACTGTGCATAGCATTGCTCTAGAGTCTTTCCAAATTACCAAGGATCTGTTGCTGATATTTAGCTCGGCTCGCAGCTATGGTAGCTTAGTTACGGATTTGTTTATTTATTTATTGCTTATTTAGCCTGACCAAATTAGCGACTTAAGGCCCTCTCTTACATCTGACCAGGGGCAACAATTACAAAAGATATTACAAAAGATCCCAGTAATAATAATAATAATAATAATAATAATAATAATAGTAGTAAAAATGATAATAATAGTGATAACTGACACCAATAATAATAATTATAAAAATAGTATATTAAATCGCACTCATGCCATTGGTTGACCTACATACCGCCTTTCGCTTCTTATGGATGGGAGCTTTATTTTGGCAACCACAGTTTGAAGATCTCTTTATCGGTTACAACAAGTTTTTGCCCTAATTTTTAATGTTTTTGTAGTGTGTGAAGAAGGCTACTTGTAAATGATGACACGAGTTTATCACGATATGTATGAAATACACTGCCGTAAAGAAACTGTGAAGACATCAAATAAGAGTTTTCCAGGTCACTTAAAACATTGTTTTAGAAACAGTTCATGTGGTGTACATTTGTAGTTCAGTATTTCAAGAGGTTCTGTAACACACATCTTAGTACACGGCGTAACCTCCATTGGTGGCAGGACGTATCACTCAACCTTTGATAACCTGTCCCTGTTGAAGGCGGCTGTACAACCGTCTTTCCTGATCCTGCATCAGTTCTAGGTTTATACGCAAACATCGAGAAGGTCCACGATACTACTTGGAGGTGTTTTATCCTCGAGCAGCTTCATGAATGGGGTTTTTGTGGATGTCTCTCCATTTTTATTTGGTCCTCTGATCGCCTTCAGCAGGAGAACGTCGTCCCTGAAGGCAGTGTTTTAAGTGTGACTCTCTTTGCCATAGCTATTAATAGCATTACGTCCTGTCCAGTGTTCTTTGTTTGTGGATGACTTCTCTGTGTTTTGCTCTTCTTCAAGCCTTGCAACGACAAAACGTCAGTTACAACTAACTCTTCGACGTTTGGATGAATAGGAGCAGACGAGTGGCTTTAAGTTTTCAACCAAGAAGTCATAGTACGTTCTTTTTAACCGTTCTAGTTCCTTTTTAAACTTTCCTGAGTTGAGGATGAGGGATACTGTTCTTAATTTTCAAGACATGGTGAGGTTTCTGGGCCTTATATTTGACTGTAAACTCACATGGTTGCTACATATTAAGAACCTGAAAAAACGGTCCCTTAAGGCTCTAAGTATTTGAAAATGTCTTAGCCACAGTAAGTGGGGAGCAGACACGATTTGTCTTTTACAGAGCCTTTGTGCGGTCTCGGCTAGGTTATGAGTGCAGGTGTATGGGTCTGCGAGACCCTATTATTTGAAGATGCTGGACGTGGTGCACCATGAAGGGATTCGGTTGGCTACTGGGGCGTACAGAACAACCCCCATACCAAGCCTCTGTGCAGAGGCTGGTGAACCGCCACTTCACATCAGGCGACGGATAGTTACGGTGCGCCAGGGATATAAGACACTGTGAATACCATACCATTCTTCGGTCTCCAATTGAAAGGTTTTTTCGTAACCGGCAACGAGCAAAGGATTGCCTTTTAGAGATGGGTGTGGTCGGTCTTAATATTTTACATCGAGGTTGGAGCAGATTTCCACCTTGGCTTCTCAAGAGCCCCATATTAGACTTGACCAATTTTAAGAAAGTTAGTACAGATTTTACATTTCAGTCTCTGTTTTTTCCACATTCTAGGTATGCATTACAGTTTCAGAGTAGTGTGCACTGATGACTCCAAACAAGGGAATTACCTTGGCTACGCTGTAGCGTTCTCCGACCATATCACTCGGATTCGCCTCTTTGATTATACCGCTTTCTCGGCGGAGCTCCGCACGACCCTGAAGGCAGGGAGCAGATGCGACGTATTCAGGGCAAACGGTTTCTCATCTGCTCCCATTTCCTTAGTGCCTTACAATCGTTACAGTACCTGTACACAGCTGAGAAGTTGGCCCAGCTGATATATGACCAACTATACCTGCTCCAACGGCAGGGAAAGCAGGTGTTTTCTGCTGGGTGCCAGGACATGTGGGTTCAAAAATTGTTCAAATGGCTCTGAGTACTATGGGACTTAACTGCTGAGGTCATCAGTCCCCTAGAACTTAGAACTACTTAAACGTAACTAACCTAAGGACATCACACACATCCATGCCCGAGGCAGGATTCGAACCTGCGACCGTAGTGGTCGCGCGGTTCCAGACTGTAGCGCCTAGAACCGCTCGGCCACCCCGGCCGGCGGACATGTGGGGATACGGGGAAATTAACAGGCCGGTCAGAGCGCCAAGGAGGCCTTCAGAGGACAGGCTGTGGCACGGTGTCCTATGCCCCTGCTGGCTGTCGTTTCTGCACTACATACGAAGTTCATGCAGTTGTGGAATGAGGAATGGCTGACAGTATCGGACAATAAGCTGCGGTTGGTATAGTCAACTATCCGGCCGTGGCGTTCCTCCTGCCGGTTGCTTGGGTGGATGAAGTGGCCCTCACACGTCTATGAATTGGGAACTGCCCTCTTACGCATGGCTTTTTATATGTAGAGAGGATACCCCGTCTTGTGACGCTTGCGGCGTGTAAATCTCTGAACGCCATATTTTGACAGAGTGCATTTTATACCCTGATTCAAGGGCAGAAGCAAGTATCTCTGGGGATCTGCCCCCCCATTTTAGCCGATGATGAGATAAGTGTGACCAAAGTTTTAAAGTTTTATGATGTGTCTGGACTCTGGCCTAAGCTTTTAGGCTGGAGGTTTTAGTGTGTTAAAGAGTGGCTAGCTCATCCTTTTTTATTCTTGCAGTCAGACAGCCGTATCCATCTGCTATATTGTTTTAACTCCTTAACACCATATTCTTACTATTTAGCTAATGTTTTAATATTCACACGATACTTTGTTCCGTGTTTCGGTGTGGGTACACACGTACTTTTCCACATTTCGTTTCTTTTAGTTTCCGTGCTATTTGTACTCCCGCTTAGTGTATTTTATCGGCACTCGTCTCAAACTCTTTTCGAGCGGACGTTAAAGACCTCGCTGTCGTGCGCCCGTACCAACATATGCATCCATCCCATCCACTGATGGTAATGCAGTGGCTCATACTGATGATGAATACGGTGTTGAGAAATGTTATCCCACATCCTTTCAAACTGTTGGCGGGAATGGAAAACGGGTTAGTGGCGTGCGTGTTCGTAGTCCCAGTGGTAGTAACTGGTTCATAACAGTTCGCACTGACACTTCTGGGTCGCATTTGCTCTTATCTGTGCCATAAAAACTGTGCAATCTGCTACTGACGACACTGAAAATGACGATCTATGTGCTGCGTGAATATCCAGGACGTCGCCTAAGAGTATAGGAATGTTTGGATGTCAAGTGATGTTACCACTGCAGCACAACTAACATGGCACGTCCAACTTCTATGGCTATTCTCTGAAAGGACTCTCCCGCTAATCGCAAGATGTAAGGCCGCATGATTTTGCCCCCATACAGGAATAGCATGAATCAGTATCAACCACTTATTGTTTCCGTCATTTAAACCGGGCGTGATTTTGAGTCACCTCCTAGACATTTTGCCAATCTCATATTTAGATTAAGGAATAGGCGTTAACGTTCTATGTCTATGCTTGTTTACTTTGCTCATGTTTATTTGAGAGTTGTTTTTATAGTAAACAAATTATGAGGACCCAGTTGTTCTACTCTTCCTAGGACTAGATTGCAAGTACCGATCCTGATCAAGTTAGAGTGGTTCAAATGGTTCAAATGGCTCTGAGCACTATGGGACTCAACTGCTGAGGTCATTAGTGCCCTAGAACTTAGAACTAGTTAAACCTAACTAACCTAAGGACATCACAAACATCCATGCCCGAGGCAGGATTCGAACCTGCGACCGTAGCGGTCTTGCGGTTCCAGACTGCAGCGCCTTTAACAGCACGGCCACTTCGGCCGGCTCAAGTTAGAGTGGAATATCGTCATACAACTTGGGGAATTAACCCACACGTTACTCCCGGTTGCAGGTTGTCAGTGGCAGGACTAATTTAATTCACTTTTAGGCGTGATACACCGCTGCGAATACGGCATTGGCCGCAACCGCACGCAAGTTCACGCAATTAGAGGGGCAGTGTTGGAAAGGCCGCAGTATGACCCTTCTCAAGCTCATTCAGTTGGTTGTAGGAAGCACTAGTACATCGCCGTGGCCTGATGCCTACTTGCTACACATAGTTGCACCACGCTTATTAGTATCCGCCAGTGATTCGGATTCCTTATCCAGCTCGAGTGTCGATATGGGGAAAGGTGAAAATGCTTGGGCTTCGTACCACGGTCACAGCTTGCTCCCGTGGAGGGCGCCGCCGCAGCTGCTGGGCCCATCCACCGGCGCGAGACTGCCTGTAAATACTGCTGCCCGCACTTGTCCAGCAGTTGCTCCTAGCCTCTGAAGCCTTTGTTATGCGCTATTAACAGGAGAGTGAATGACTATGCCAATGTTTGCGGTTGCCGATTCGGATTGTTTCCTGGACCGTTAGCGTATGGTTACGAGAACTTTCGCTATGCTCTGACCTTTGCTTCTGGCTGGTCGTTCACTTGCGAACTCTGCCATCATCAACCACAGAAACCGCCTGTTGGTTACACTGGTTTCTGCATCACCATCATTGTGATTTATCAGAAACTGTGTTCTACCTAGGATAGAAACGACTGAGATTTCCTTTCCAGTCCTCACTATCTGTGTTATAACTTCTTCCTTCTCTCCCTCTTCCGCCCATTCTGTCTTGCCCATTCTTGCTAGCCTTCATACTTTATATTTACCTGCCTTTAGCTTGTCACTATTGTTGCACTTCCCATGGGCGAATGTAAACTGTTCCTTTTTTTCTTTCTGTAGTACAATAATTACTAAATAATTTATAATGCTGTGTATTAGATGTAAGTTATAACGAGTTTATTATAATAAATGAAAAGCAAAATATATAGCATGCCTGGTTAGAGGTAAGAGAGGGGCTGATGCCCATAATCATCAAATAAAAATAAATATTATGGCAACAGGCGCTAGGTTTGATGGTATGTAGACAGCTTGAATCCTGCCAGTGAAATAAACTTTTACCACGTACATTTGGCCATTAAGAGGAGAAGAGAGAGTGACGTATACACGTCCAGTCACATTAATGTGACCATTGCCTGTGTTTGACGTCAACGTGCAATAATCACTCATAGACGGCATGTGACAGCACTAGCGGTGGAGGGTATATAAGTCGTGTCGGGGCGACGCGGGAAACAGTGCAGTCATTGCTTAACTTCCCATAGTCGTGGTTTCCTGTAATGTAGAATTTTTTAAAGGAAATCATATTTGCTGTTGATTGCAGAAATTTCCAGCCACTGTGGCCGAACGGTTCTAGGCGCTTCAGTCCGGAACCGCGCTGCTGCTACGGTCGCAGGTTCGAATCCTGCCTCGGGCATGGATGTGTGTGATGTCCTTAGGTTAGTTAGGTTTAAGTAGTTCTAAGTCTAGCGGACTGGTGACCTCAGATGTTCAGTCCCATAGTGCTTAGAGCCATTTCAACCATTTTTTTTGCACAAATTACACTACTGGCCATTAAAATTGCTACACCAAGACGAAATGCAGATGATAAACGGATATTCATTGGACAAATATATTATACTAGAACTGACATGATAAATCAGTACCCAGAACAACCACCTCTGGCCGTAATAACGGCCTTCAGACAACTGGGCATTGAGTCAAACAGAGCTTGGATGGCGTGTACAGGTACAGCTGCCCATGCAGCTTCAACACGATACCACAGTTCATCAAGAGTAGTGACTGGCGTATTGTGACGAGCCAGTTGCTCGGCCACCATTGACCAGACGTTTTCAGTTGGAGAAAGATCTGGAGAATGCGCTGGCCAGGGCAACAGTCGTACATTTTCTGTATCCAGAAAGGCCCGTACAGGATCTGCAACATGCGGTCGTGCATTATCGTGCTGAAATGTAGGGTTTCGCAGGGATCGAATGAAGGGTAGAGCCACGGGTTGTAACACATCTGAAATGTAACGTCCGCTGTTCAAAGTGCCGTCAATGCGAAGAAGAGGTGACCGAGACGTGTAACCAATGGCACCCCATACAATCACGCCAGGTGATACGCCAGTATGGCGATGACAAATACTCGCTTCCAATGTGTGTTCACCGCGATGTCACCAAGAACCTGGATTCATCCGAAAAAATGAGGTTTGCCATTCGTGCACCCAGGTTCGGCGTTGAGTACACCATCGCAGGCGCTCCTGTCTGTGATGCAGCGCCAAGAGTAACTGCAGCCATGGTCTCCGAGTTGATAGTTCATGCTCCTGCAAACGTCGTCGAACTGTTCGTGCAGATGGTTATTGTCTTGCAAACGTCCCCATCTGCTGACTCAGGGATCGAGACGTGGCTGCACGATCCGTTACAGCCATGCGGATAAGATGCCTGTCATCTCGACTGCTAGTGATACGATGCCGTTGGGATCCAGCACGGCGTTCCGTATTACTCTCCTGAACCCACCGAGTCCATATTTTCCTAACAGTCATTGGATATCGACCTACGCGAGCAGCAATGTCTCGATACGATTAACCGCAATCGCGATAGGCTACAATCCGACCTTTATCAAAGTCAGAAACGTGATGGTACGCATTTCTCCTCCTTACACGAGGCATCACAACAACGTTTCACCAGGCAACGCCGGTCAACTGCTGTTTGTGTATGAGAAATCGGTTGGAAACTTTCCTCATGTCAGCACGTTGTAGGTGTCGCCACCGGCGCCAACCTTGTGTGAATGCTCTGAAAAGTTAACCATTTGCATATCACAGCATCTTCTTCCTGTCGGTTAAATTTAGCGTCTGTAGCACGTCATCTTCGTGGTGTCGCAATTTTAATGGCCAGTAGTGATTTTACAATTACAATTTCAGTCTTTGGGCCATTTTCAAGTGGTACCACTTGAAAAGTGGCCGTAATTACAGTTGTGAACTAAATAATTTCTACATGCAAAGGCTAAAATGACGTCCTTTAAAAATGTGCAGTCCTTGTCATAAAGCGGTTCAAATGGTTCAAATGGCTCTGAGCGCTATGGGACTTAGCTTCTAAGGTCATCAGTCCCCTAGAACTTAGAACTACTTAAACCTGACTAACCTAAGGACATCACAAACATCCACGCCGAGGCAGGATTCGAACCTGCGACCGTAGCGGTCGCACGGTTCCAGACTGTAGCGCCTAGAACCGCTCGGCCACCCCGGCCGGCTCATAAAGCGGAAACGGAGCGATTTATCTGACGTCCAAAAGGGCATGATCATTGGCTTCTGGGGCAAGGGTGGAACATTTCCGAAATGACTAGGTTTATAAACTGTTCGTGTGCCACCGTATTTAAAGTAGACTATACAAGGCAAAATTGAGCTATCCAAAACCTTCGCCGATGCAACTGTGCTGCACTACAGGCCGTGGATGACAGAGGCGAACGACGGCTTCAGAGGTGTGTATGGACGAATAAACGTGCAACTTCTGAGCAAATGACCGACCAGATGAATCAAGTGGCTACCAATAGTGTCTCCTTAACGATAGTTCAGCGAATGTTGCTGCGTTTAAGCCCTCACAGCTGGAGCCTGGTTCTTGCACTCATGCTGACTGCTGTTCGTGGGCGACGAGGGGCGGAATTTACACGCCAGTACACTGAGTCGCGACAGTGGCCTTTTCAGATGAATCACGTTTTATGCTCCATCGGACGGATGGCCTTTGGCATAGGAGTGAAACGTCTGAAATCTAACACTCAGGTCGGAGGAGGGAGTTTTATGGTCTGGGTAATGTTTTCGTGGAATTTCTGGGTGATCTCGTCATTCTGGAAGGCACAATGGATCAATACAAGTATACATCTATCGTCGGGGACCATGTCCAACCCTAATTGCAGTTTGTTTTTCCCCCGGACGATGGCATTCACTATCAGTACAAGGCAACGTTTCACACGGCTCTCAGTGTAACTGCGTGGTTCGCAGAGCACCAGGATAAATTTACCGTACAGCTCTGGCCACCAAGCTCCCCGGATTTAAACATAACCGAGAATCTGTGCGATGACCTCCATCTGGCTCTTCGCTCCACGTCTCCTCAAGCGAGAAACTTACCGCAGGGCACTGGAGCCAGCATTGCTCCACATTCATGTCGATACCTTCCAGAATCTCATCGACTCTCTTCCTGTACGTCTCGCTGTGGTCCACGCTGGAAAAGATTGTTATTCAGGGTTTTTGACTAGATAGTGTAGTTCCTGAGCATCGAAATATACATCAGTGTCTTGGAGCAAATCTCAAACATCACCACAGTGTCGTGTAGAGTGATTCATGTGTCATTACTTAGGCTCGGTGGGTTACTGATAATCAAAAGGAGTAGTCTATGTTTTGCCACTGTCCTCTCTTACGTTTATTTAATATTAATCCATAACAATACGAATGCAACTTTGTACTGTACGAGCACTAGTTAAAGTCATCGACACGACCTGGAACCACATTTGACACCTAATGACAGATTTAAGAAATGCTACGGCAGACCACCTTGACGTTTATCTCGCTCAGGACAGCAACGAGCGATTCTTGTATTGTTCCCAACGATCGATGCTTGGGCATTAAACTGGCTTTTTCCCGTTTGTCAGTGACACTGACCTCCACGAAACATTGCCTGCGCCGTCTCGTATTATACACTCCTGGAAATGGAAAAAAGAACACATTGACACCGGTGTGTCAGACCCACCATACTTGCTCCGGACACTGCGAGAGGGCTGTACAAGCAATGATCACACGCACGGCACAGCGGACACACCAGGAACCGCGGTGTTGGCCGTCGAATGGCGCTAGCTGCACAGCATTTGTGCACCGCCGCCGTCAGTGTCAGCCAGTTTGCCGCGGCATACGGAGCTCCATCGCAGTCTTTAACACTGGTAGCATGCCGCGACAGCGTGGACGTGAACCGTATGTGCAGTTGACGGACTTTGAGCGAGGGCGTATAGTGGGCATGCGGGAGGCCGGGTGGACGTACCGCCGAATTGCTCAACACGTGGGGCGTGAGGTCTCCACAGTACATCGATGTTGTCGCCAGTGGTCGGCGGAAGGTGCTCGTGCCCGTCGACCTGGGACCGGACCGCAGCGACGCACGGATGCACGCCAAGACCGTAGGATCCTACGCAGTGCCGTAGGGGACCGCACCGCCACTTCCCAGCAAATTAGGGACACTGTTGCTCCTGGGGTATCGGCGAGGACCATTCGCAACCGTCTCCATGAAGCTGGGCTACGGTCCCGCACACCGTTAGGCCGTCTTCCGCTCACGCCCCAACATCGTGCAGCCCGCCTCCAGTGGTGTCGCGACAGGCGTGAATGGAGGGACGAATGGAGACGTGTCGTCTTCAGCGATGAGAGTCGCTTCTGCCTTGGTGCCAATGATGGCCGTATGCGTGTTTGGCGCCGTGCAGGTGAGCGCCACAATCAGGACTGCATACGACCGAGGCACACAGGGCCAACACCTGGCATCATGGTGTGGGGAGCGATCTCCTACACTGGCCGTACACCACTGGTGATCGTCGAGGGGACACTGAATAGTGCACGGTACATCCAAACCGTCATCGAACCCATCGTTCTACCATTCCTAGACCGGCAAGGGAACTTGCTGTTCCAACAGGACAATGCACGTCCGCATGTATCCCGTGCCACCCAACGTGCTCTAGAAGGTGTAAGTCAACTACCCTGGCCAGCAAGATCTCCGGATCTGTCCCCCATTGAGCATGTTTGGGACTGGGTGAAGCGTCGTCTCACGCGGTCTGCACGTCCAGCACGAACGCTGGTCCAACTGAGGCGCCAGGTGGAAATGGCATGGTAAGCTGTTCCACAGGACTACATCCAGCATCTCTACGATCGTCTCCATGGGAGAATAGCAGCCTGCATTGCTGCGAAAGGTGGATATACACTGTACTAGTGCCGACATTGTGCATGCTCTGTTGCCTGTGTCTATGTGCCTGTGGTTCTGTCAGTGTGATCATGTGATGTATCTGACCCCAGGAATGTGTCAATAAAGTTTCCCCTTCCTGGGACAATGAATTCACGGTGTTCTTATTTCAATTTCCAGGAGTGTATTTTCTATTTTGACCAACTGCTAACCATGGGCAGAGAGTATGTTTACTACAAAGTAAACATTTGTTTCATTATTATGAAGTTCGTCGAAGAAAACATTATTACTCGGGTCTCAACTGTCCAGCAGAATGTTTGCTCCAAAATTTACTATTAAAACATAACTGTATGTCGCAAATAATATTATTAAATGACCAGCCCGTAGAGACGCGAGCGTCAGTGCGTTAGTGCAGATCCCACATTCAACTAGGAGAATACCGGGCTTGCGCCGACGTCCCGTCTCAGTTACACGATTCAGAAAGATTTCGAAAACGTTCTCACACTTCCATATGGGATAATACTAGACGCAGACAGATGGAGAACACAAATTCTGTTAAGGGTGAGGAGGGGGAGGATGTATTTCCACCAACTGAGGTATCAAAACATGGTATTCAAAATTTTTCAGAACTGGTAGACACAGAAAGAAAATATTTTTTTAAAGATTATAGCTTCTCATCTACGGAGATACTGAAGCAACTGTGGTTTCGTTAAGTGGGACTATGTATCTTTTTAACCCTTAAATCATCAGTGTTTCTCTCAAGCAACACTCACACGCAATTACAACTGTACTACCGTTAAGAGTGATAATGCATTTTAACTGGCAGCGTTGCTCTTAGTCATCAAAGGACTGTGCACAGTGGGCAGCTACTATCTATGTAGCGCGGTGTTTCATTACCAGATGACCCACATACGGCGGGTTGCACGAGAACTGTGAACTGGCCGTAAATCTGCCTACCAGTTCTGTTTGTCTTGTAGCAAACACGATCTAAACGCTCTGGTAACGACCCTGAGAATTTTGTAATTGATAATTGCCAAATTACTATTCCTTTTCTTATGAATGAACATGACTTGTACAATTATTTGAATAACCGTGGTGCAAAGGCTTTTGCTTCTCCAACTGAATGTTTATAACTAATCCCCTTAAATTCTTTTGGCTGGCGTTCCTAATCGTTTTATACGAGATAATCAGAAAGTGTCTGAAAAGCTTGTAAGGGGGGTGCAGGGTAGGTTGTGCTGAGAAATAAACGTTAAGAAAAAAAACTAATACTTTGCGCAGTTTCCGAGTTAATTAGCATTGAAGTTAGCCAATCAGGCTGTCGCGCGCGCAAATTCAAGCGACCCGCCAGATAGAATTAGTGTTATGCAGAGAAGTACTAGACAGTGTACTGCTTGATATTTTATTTTTGTATATAAGATTATTTCGCTTTTATTGCCTCCATCGGTTCTGTTTAACATAATATATAATTTATAAAAATGTTCTACGTTGGATGTTGTACTTACGTTCTGACTTTGTAGACGGTCATATGTCAACTTTGAGTAAAGTATTACAGCTGTCCGTAGTTGTTGAATGTAATGTTTTTTCAGTAACGTATTAAAGTTGTTCGATGATTTGATGTTCTACACATATTACAATACGTTTTTGGTATTTTGGCAGTCGTAGAAATTCAAGGATGTCAGTTACTTGTTTACTCAAGGATATTTATGTTGTTGCGGATCGTATGTCTATGGACCTTTTATTGATGTGTTTGTAATCTCTGGTGTTTCGATAATCCGTTAGACCTATGCAAAACCTCAATTTTTTTCTGTTAAACTGTGTGTGTTAGAAATCGGTTTGTTTGTTTGGTATATTGTAGAGGTAATCTTTAGTGTGTATGTATATTTCAAATTCCTCCAAGATTTTATTTGACCATATGAGATTTCGTGCAGGATTTTTAGTGCGTTTTCAATGTTGTCACCTTTACGTTTTTCATTTTTGATATGTGTAAAGAAGGTGGACTGGGGTTACGTTTTTCGGGTGTGGCGTTTCTCGAACGTAGTTATGTGCTAATATTATTTGTTGTTGTGAAGCCTAATTTCTCGTTTGTATTTTTTAGTAGGGCATTCACTTTATGGAATAGTTTTCCCAAATAGTTTGTTAGTATGTAGATGGTCTACTTTTTTAATTTTTTCCGTCTGTAGTAGTAGGTTTATTGCAGATTTCAAAAGTGTGTTTGTAGCTGTGGTTGGTTATTCTGAGATCCAGAAAGTTTATCGATTTGTTTTTATCAAGGTCTATAGTGAATTTCATTTTAGGATGAAAGTTATCCTGGCGTATTGTTTGTATGTTGTGATTATTTCCTTGTATGAGCAGCAATGTGTCTCCGACATAGCGATAGTAGGATATTATGCTTTTTAGAAAGGGCAGCTGTGACCTGAAGAATTCTGTTTCGAGTTGATTGAGGAATATATTTGCTACGGTGTCAGGTTTATTACTCTCCATAGCCACACCACCTGGATGTGAGTAATTTTTGTCGTTAAACTGGCAGAACACTGATCAGCCAAAACATCATGGTGACTGCCCACTGCAAGATTGGATGCCTCCTGGTGGCATTGTTGGCACGTGACGCAATAAGAAAAGCATGTAAGCCGAACAGAGATGAATGGAGGATTACCCTAGCGAAGAGATGTGCTAAAATTGGAGAAATCCATTGATATATTCGACTTTGACAAAGGGCAGATTATTATTATGCAGAACCTGTGAACGAGTATCTCGAAAACGGCGAAGCTGATTGAATGTTCACGTGCTACGGTTGTGAGCATCTACAGAAAGTGGTAGAAAGGCAGTGAAACTACCAAGATGCGCTACAGGTTGGACGTCCACGGCTCTTCACAGAACATGGGGGTTGGAGGTTCAAATCAAATTGTTCAAATGGCTCTGAGCACTATGGGACTTAACATCTATGGTCATCAGTCCTCTAGAACTTAGAACTACTTAAACCTAACTAACCTAAGGACATCACACAACACCCAGTCATCACGAGGCAGAGAAGGGGTTGGAGGCTTGTCTGCGCTGTAAAGTAAGATAGGGGGCGATCTTTGGCACCTCTTGTAAAAGAGTATGATGCTGATTGACGCACATGTGTTTCAGAGCACACCATTCAGCTCACATTGTTGAATAAGGGGCTCTGCAGCTGACGCCCCATGCGTGTTCACATGTTGGCCCAACGACATCGCCAGTTACGATTGTAGAAGGCCGCAGTGGCCGCGCGGTTGTAGGCGCTGCAGTCCGGAACCGCGGGACTGCTACGGTCGCAGGTTCGAATCCTGCCTCGGGCATGGATGGACTCGTGGTTGGACAGTGTAACACTGGAGACGTGTCGGATCGTCGGTTGAATCACGTTCTTGCTTCACCAGGTCGACGGTCGTCACCATAAACGCCGTCATACAGGGGAACGGTTGCTCGAAAGGTGCACCCGCTACGGACGCAGGCTGGTGAGAGCAGTATTATGCTATGACTGACATTCTTCTGCGCTTGCATGGGACCAGTGATAGTAATCGAAGAGAGCAGGTTAGCTGCGGAACGTCTGCATCTCTTCATGCCTGATGTCTTCCCTGATGACGATGTCATATTTCAGCAGTATAATTGTCCGCGTCTCGAAGCCAGAATCGTGCTACAGTGGTTCGAAGAGCATGATAGTGAAATCACGTTAATGTCTTGGTCACACAATTCGACTGATGTGAATACAGTGGCCGCGCGGTTGTAGGCGCTGCAGTCCGGAACCGCGGGACTGCTACGGTCGCAGGTTCGAATCCTGCCTCGGGCATGGATGTTTGTGATGTCCTTAGGTTAGCTAGGTTTAAGTAGTTCTAAGTTCTAGGGGAATGAGTGCCACCTCTTCGACGATGTAGCGGCTCAACTACGCCAGCAACTACCCAACCATGACACGTATCACCTGCTCAGGCATGAGGACCATTTCTCAATCTTGAACAAGTTAGCAAATGAGATTCACTCAAAGTGATAAGGGAATGTCTGAGGAACAATGACTAGGATCTCATTACACCCAATCTGACTCCACGCACCTGTCCTGTTTCCGCCGAAGCCTGGACTTGGCCAGCCGCCTCACGGCTGGAATCCGCCACGTCTGGGATTAGGGAGAGGGTGCGCCCAATTACCGATAAGACACTCACCGATTTCGACACTAGGTTAAGTTAGGTTAGATGTAGGATAAGCCAGGATAACAACATTAGTATAGTGCTGCAGCGATCAACAACTCTGGTCAGGGGCACGTTCTCCGGGATTAGCTCGGTGAACAGGGCCAACAACATAGGTTTATACAACGCTGGCACGTCTGTAACGCTGCAGGTAGAAGTAGATTAGCATAAGTAGAATAAAATAACATAGGAAGACATAACGGTAGTGCCCATAGTGAGAGCAAAAGAAAACTAACATAGAGTAAGCTGTAGCACTAACACCTGAATTGTATCAACTAGGACCCACTAATTGCATAAGGTGGTGGGTTGTTATGTATCATATATATATTTGAAGTTCTAGGGGACTGATGACCTAAGATGTTAAGTCCCATAGTGCTCAGAGCCATTTGAACCATTTTTGAATACAGTGGTTTCCATCTGGGTCGCTCTTGAGGGCTATCACCGCGCACACATACCAGCGGTCAGCTATTTAGGGGAATTAAATGAATTATGCGTAGACGTTTGGTGCCACATAGCTCCACAAATCTACCAACGAACTGTAGAATCGATGTTACGCATTATCGGTGATATACTGCGTTAAAAAGCTGGCCCAACAAACTATTAAGCAGGTGGTCAAAATGTTTTGTCCCATCAGTGTAGTTTCGGATAGGGTTAGTTTGAGAAGTATAATTGCATGTATGCTTTATTTGGTGTTTTTTTATGAGTTATGAGATTATTTTCTATAGTATCTATTGTTTCCTGCATAGGTATATTAGTACAGAGATTTGTTATGTCGAGTGAAATGAGTTTGATGTTGTGTGGGATTTGTATGGTCTTTATTGTATTTGCAAGTAGTCTGGAATTTTTTTATGATGTAGCTGTTCCCATATGTAAAATATTTCATTAGCAGTTTGTTGAGTGTTTAATTAATTTGGTAAGATGGGATGTTAATACTGCTGCAGTTGGACATTAAGGAGCCAAAGGTTTATATATCTTTAACTGCCGAAAGTGCTGCGGTTCTTGTATTCATTACCATATTTGTTGTTTTGTATTCCGATAATATTATGTTGGAATTTTTTATTTGTTTTCTGTTTTGTGCTCCAAATTTATTTATTGGATTGGTGCGTAGTTTATTAATGTTCTTAGTTGCAAAGATTTTTTCTCTTTCTTTAAGTTATCATTCTGGTTAATGATAATTGTACTGCAGTAAAACTTGCTCAAATCGGCACTTGCATAATTCGGAAATTATCCCGAACCGTACTAGTATTTCAGTCCTGACACATTCAGTGCACTTTTATATGCTGATTTTTTGTGTAATGCAGAACGTGCCTAACGCGGAAACGGGAAGCAAATCTTAGAACATACTTAATAATTCATTGTATAATGTGGAAAAGAGCCTATAGAGTACTACTGTATTACATTTCATTAGTTATTCACGACTCTTCAAGGACGTTACTTTTTACACCTCTGTTAAGCAGCGCAAAACCAAGAAAAGAGGTCTAGCGCAGTGCGGCGCTGCTGGTGTGGACCTAAAACGGCGCCGCTCTGTGCAACAAAGAATAAGTTACGCTCCCTGTCGCTACAGTACATCAAAGGAAACGGTTCGTTTGTCAGCGCTCTGTTTGTCGGCTTCCTCATTTTCCTCATTATTGACACACGCCGGCGCATACGGGAACATTGTGGCACATCTACCAACCCTCTGCTGCAATATGCGCAATGAAGGAGGTGGGTATTGTTCCGTTAAACAATGGTTTTACCCGACAAGGTCACTATTTTCTGCCAGTTTCAGTCGACCAGTAGCACTTTAAGAGATACAGTAACATGATATCGAACAAACGGATTGTGTCGTTACTACTTAACGAAAAGATTAATGTAATCGAGGCGAATGAGAAAGACAAATTCTGTATGCGTGAAATTATGTTGCGTTTCAAATGGCGGGTAGATGAAAAGAAAGGCGAAGAAGACCGGATATGAAGAAATTAAGGAGATAGTGTGGGAATGATTCTTAAGTGCGCGGGCAAAAATCTTACCTTTATCTGGACCCATGTTGCAGAGCGAGGCTTTGAAAGTCGTTTTTTGAGCTTGGAATTACGGAGCTTAAGGCAGCCACAGAATGGCTGGACAGTTTCAAAGCTAGGCACAACATCGTGTGGAATGAAGTGTGTGGGGAAGCTAAGGATGTGCGGGAAAGTGTAGCAACGGAATGGAAGACAATACTGTCCAACTTAATTGTGTATTATGACCCGAAAGAAGAGTTCAATGCAGATGACAAGGGACTGTTTTGTCGCGCGCTGCCTTCAAAATCGCTAGCAGTTCGAGGAGAAAAGTGCACAGGCGGAAAAATGTCTAAGGAAAGACTCACTGTACTGTTGTGTGGAAACATAATAGGTGAAATGGAGAATCCACTGGTGATTGGAATGGCGGCAAAACTGAGTTGTTCAAAAACATAGACGACAGTAAGCTACCAGTCACATGGCGAAGCAATAAAAAGGCGTGGATGGTGAGTGGTCTTATGGAAGAATGGCTGGGCTCTTTCAGTGCCAAAATGAAAAAAAGGAAATCGCCAAGTTCTCTTTTTCCTAGACAATGCAACCTGCTAGCCGGAAGTAACGTTATAAAACGTGAAATTGGCTTGGTTCCCTCCAGGTTCAACCAGCCTCACACAATCCATGGACCAGCGGATTATTTACATATTAAAGTGTCATTATAGGCGATTTCTGATGCGTTTGCTCTTGCACGGTCAGTTTCTGTCCTGGATGCAGTAAATTGGTTTGGTTGGCAGTAAAGGAAATAAAACCCGAAACTGTCACCGAGTGCTTCATCAAAGCGGAGTTGGGGAGTCAAGAACAAGACGCTTCGGTGGCCATCGAAGTTCAAGAAAATGAAGCAGCAATTGCTGAATTAATGAAAATGCGAAACATTTCATGTAGTGCAGATGATTACATTCGAAGTGACGACCATGTTAACTCACTCCGTTTCTCTCCTTGATATGTGACGAAAAAAGTGAAATGTAAAGCAAATAAACATGAGAATAATATGTATCTACAAACAACAATAAATAAATTTATAGTTCAAATAAAAATATAGAAATGCCGTGTTATTTATCAGTTAGTGTAATTGTCCAGTGTTCAGTTATCCAATATACAGTGAATGAATATCTATTGTGCTGGAGTGAAGGTACGTAAATACAGTATGTGCATAATTAAAAATTTTTACTGTAAATTTGTGCATGATACCTGACAAATTTTACGTAGCCCAGTGAGTTTTGTGTAATCCGGAAACGTCTAATTTAGAAAATTATTTTAGTCCCAGGCGATTCTGTTTTGCGCAAGTTTTACTGTATTACCCTTAACGGATTTAACTGCTACAGCGTTGTTATCTGTCAATTTTTTGTTTATTTTTGTAAGAGTATTATATTCTGATGTGGGATTTTTTTTATTTCTTGTTCTATGGCGTTATCGAAGTTAACGGTGAGTCCATTTTGTTGTTTAGTTGATAATTTTTCATATCTATAGCTATTTTTGTCGCAGCAATGAAGTGTTTTATCGATTTGTTATGTATTTTCTGGATAAGATTGTAGTGAAGTCCTTTGTTTAGTTGGTTTTCTTCATCTTTTGTAAAACATATATTTGTAAGGTCTTTAATGCGTGGTTAGAACTGGAATGTTGTTGTAATTTCTTATGTGGGTTGGAGTGATTGGTGTTATGCAGACAATAGATATTATAGAACATAATCTCATACTCATAAAAACCTACCAAATGAAGGCATACATGAATTTATGCAACTCTTCAAACTAAGGTAACAGCTTGGAGTGCGGCGCGCTGAGCCCAATCCCTCCATACCGCATCCGAATAACGCCATTGGCAGAGGATTACACGGAGGTCGGTTGGTCCCAATTGGCTCTACTGTGGCCAGAAAGGCGGTGCAAAGTAGCAGTACAAAAAGTAGGAGCAACATCTAACAAGAAAATGTATAAAAGAGCTGGTTCCATGTAAGATATCGAAGTGAAACTCTCTTTCTGATCGCCGAAAGCGTTAAGATTCACAGAAAACAACGTTTGCGAAGATTCCAGATTTGAGCATAATTCAAAACACGCACACTGGTTAGCGGTAGCGACTCCTGATTCACATAGCGGAAGGGGCCCTGGTTAATATTTGTGAGATAAGTCACTCGCACTCCGACCCCTCTGTAATAAAAACCGGCCGGCCGGTGTGGCCGTGCGGTTCTAGGCGCTTCGGTCTGGAACCGCGTGACCGCTACGGTCGCAGGTTCGAATCCTGCCTCGGGCATGGATGTGTGTGATGTCCTTAGGTTAGTTAGGTTTAAGTAGTTCTAAGTTCTAGGGGACTGATGACCACAGATTTTAAGTCCCATAGTGCTCAGAGCCATTTGAACCATTTTTTGTAATAAAGACCCTTGTTTTTGCACTCATGGAGGGCGGTATGTGAGTATCCGGGAGATTAAGATGTGATCGGAATTAATCGTTTCCTCTTTCAAAGCGGCCAAAACGCTAGTGCGCTTGCTCGTGAGCGTTCTTTGCAAGTTCCAGCAGTTGCCTGCTATGGAATATTCTGTTATTACAGAGGCTAATGAAATAAAGAAAGACATATGAGATAGACATTTTGCCACAAGCTTATTCATGCCTAGCGCAGCTCATCCATCCTATAGAGTCTTGTACATTACTGTTGTAACCTTATAGAAAACCTATACAGTAATAAAGAAGCACGGAATTGTTCGGGTCAAAAACATTATGAATGCATTTTCAATTTGCGCAGCAAGCACATCAGAGAACTCCATTTTTAAAGCAAAAGTGGATAGGTGTCTCACATTTAGGTGGTTTCTGTTCAATGCAACTACTCTTCCACCGTGCCTATTTAAAAAGGCTGATGAATTAGGGGCAAGAAATCTGATTCTGAATGATGGACAGAATTTTAGAATATTATTTCTTAAATGCAAGTTAATATCACAGTTATGTAAATAACTACGTCTGAAAAAGATTCAAGAAATTTTTCCACGACCCAAATGTATATACGTCTAATGGTTGAATCATACCTATCATACTGGCAGGAATCGTTAAAATATTCACCGGTTTTCCATCTTTAAAATTGGCGTTAAATGTTTTTTTCTTCTTTTCGCCCGGTCCATGAAACTAAACACAACACATATTTTTCATTCGTATTAGGTATAATTTGGTATCGATAGCTACGATGCCACGGCGTAGGTGCAAGTCCGTAGGTTGGCACTACGACACCTGCACCGACGACAGCGCCCTCTAGCCGGCGCTGTTCAGCTCTACAAGCGCCGCTGCAGATTCTACCCATTTGATCAAGAGCAGATGGCCAGGACACTTCGTTTCAGCAAGAGACTTTGCTCTACTTACGACGGGTCTAAGGCTTCACACTTACGTACAAAGTTATGTGTGCGTCTGTATTTAGTCATGCACCAGTAAACCACTTTTACTTGCTTGCAGTTCCGACGTTTTTTACCTTTTGCTGCTCCTACTCACTTCCTACATTCGGCCTACCCTTCAGTTTACAGGAGCAGACCCACGCGCCGCCTTCCAGGCGGGAAAAAAATATATAAAGCTTAAACCATATCCTCCGATGTTAATTTGCCAGATGCACAAGCAAACACAAGGATATTTGCATTGTATAAATCTTACTCAACTTTTGCTCCGAATTTGCCATCTTTTTCTTTCAAAACTATCAACAAGAACGACATTAAATTTCCGCATGCAGGTATAATGTGCTGTATGGTTAACTACGTGTTAAGACATTCGGGATTTTTCTAGAATTTCAACTTTTGATGTTCCTCTGAAGGATGATGTTCATCGTACATTTATTTCCAAATAGAAATCTGACTAGTCAGAATTGTTCACTTTTGCAGTCAATACAACTTTCGTTTAAACAGCTTCCACAAATTCGTAAGCGTTTCCCTTCAATTCTTCTTTATTCCCTGTTTGCGCTGGAGTGATAAATTTATTGATTTTCCTTGAAACAATCCAGGGCTTTACTTTAAAATTATGAATCCATTTTGAGGAAACCTTGAACAAATATTGTGGTAAATTACGATCACCCCCAGGTTTGTAAAGCTCACCTCTCTATCTCCAGATCATGTATCGGTACTGATTTGTCTACGACAGTTTGAAATTCGTCTAATACATACTTGGAAATACCTAATAACTTTTCATTTCTCGTCCAACCTGCAGCAATCTGTGCTTCCCATTTATACAGATGTTTTCTCATTGTGACCTTTTTGTATTTGCAGTTTCAAATTGGTTTTTACCAGAGAGCCAAAATGTAACTGCTTTTTTCTTTATATGCAACCTCTACGTTACGTTTTGCTTATTTATCATCTTTCTTAATAACCTTCTTCATACTGTTCTTCAGTTAGAATAGGACTTGAAATTGCACTTACGTCTTCAAACCTTAAAGTAGTGTGTCTTTCCATATTGCATTATCAATAGCATCTTTAGTCAAATCTTCTAACTGTAATGCGAAAGTGATCATGATTGTGGCTGATCAAATTTGGTACGTGGCAAATGCAAAATATCATTTGATTTCTCGACGTTTTCCCAAGAAATGAGCAAAGAAAAACAGTAAACTGCGCGTCCAACTCTCGGCGTGTCGGCATCACAATCAGCGATGTGGACTAGGTGTTCCGGCGTGTTGCGTTTCCCTCACACCATTTGTCCCTATTCCGCTGCCCGTGCTCTTAGGTAAGGTTGGTCAGCCTAGGAAAAGAGAGGGGGAATCGTTTCTTCCTTCCCGTTCCTGTCATTAAATTACAATTGTCTGATGTGCTTGATGCGCAAATTCAAAGTGCATTCAGCATGTTTTGGATCCGAACAATTCTGTGCTTCCTCAGTATTGTACAGATTTTTAGGAATGTTACAACAATAATGTTTGAACAGTTTCAAACATAACGCAATTAAATTTGAAAAGGTTACAACTTGAAAACAAAAAAATGCCACACCAATTAGAAAACGAAAACACAAATATAACACAAGATATTTTACATTTCATAAAATTAAATATGTAGAATATACATTTAGAGTATATTAATCAGGGAAAGATTTATTAAACAACCCAGTGTGACAACTGGCATTAAAGTAGAAACACATCGGGGCGTGTACAGCGATATAGAGATGTTTGCATCTTATTTCTGACAAAAAAGTCTTCGGAATACCACTTCATCATATACGATTGAATTTGGTATTACCGATGCTGTACGTTTTGATATTGGTCAGGTGTCGAAATGAGAAACAAAATAATGGAGAACGAGAGGATTTCGAAAAAAAAAAGATTTTTTTTTGGACAAAAATGGGTGCCGCATTGTAGTAGATATTAAAAACCACAGAACTTTTATCTGAGGTTTTTTAAACATGTGTTAACGTTTCAACGGTATTCATTCAGAAATAGTACACTCAATATTTCCAAGGGTATTTTACCCCCTTAACGACCGTATAAATAAATATATGTCTCTTATTTTGCTCTACACTACAGCATATTCAAAGCCGATCAAAATCGAAGTGTATCGCTTGGATAGGTTTACTTGTGAGCAAAATGCCTTTCAGAAGTCAAGAAAGGCGGCGTCTACCTGACTGTCTTGATCAATGGTTCCCAGGATGTCATGTGAGAAAAGCGCAAGCATGCTGGAGCTCATTCGGTTTGAGATAGCTCATTACATTTGAGCTCAGAATATGCTCGAAGAGTCTACAACAAAAGGCTCTCAAGGTTACTCGACGATAGTTTTGTGGATCGCTTCTGCTGCGCCGGCCGCGGTGGTCTCGCGGTTCTAGGCGCGCAGTCCGGAACCGCGCGACTGCTACGGTGGCAGGTTCGAATCCTGCCTCGGGCATGGATGTGTGTGATGTCCTTAGGTTAGTTAGGTTTAAGTAGTTCTAAGCTCTAGGGGACTGATGACCACAGCTGTTAAGTCCCATAGTGCTCAGAGCCATTTGCTTCTGCTGCCATTCTTGTAGACAGGTGTGACCTGTGGTTTCTTCCAAATACTTGGCACGGTTCTTGGTTCGAGAGATCTACGTAAAATTGTGGTTAAAAGAGGAGCTAAGTCAGCCGCAAATTCGGTATAGAACGTGATAGGGATTACTTCAGACCCTGGAGATTTGTTCAGTTTCAACGATTTCAGCTGTTTCTAAACACCACTGGCATTAATATATTTAGGATTCATCTTTGCAGTGGTGCGAGAATTAAACTGAGGCAGTATCCCTGGATCTTCGTTTGTAAAACAACATTTTTAAACGAAGTGAAACATTTCTGCTTTTGCTTTGCTAGCCTCAGTTTCGGTCACTGTCTCATCCATGCTTGTTTAGACACTATCTTTGGAGCCACTAAGAGCCTTTACATATGACAAGGCGTTCTTTGGGTTTTTTGAGAGATCCTTCATAAAATTCTGTTACGGTAGCCGTTAAAGGCCGCATTGCTCTCTTGACAGCCAAACACATTTTATTCAGCGTCCCCCTGTCTCTAGACCTATGCTTTGTTTTACTCCGATAACTGTTCTAAACTAGGTTCTGAGCACTATGGGACTTAACTTCTGAGGTCATCAGTCCCCTAGAACTTAGAACTACTTAAACCTAACTAACCTAAGGACATCACACACATCCATGCCCGAGGCAGGATTCGAACCTGCTACCGTAGCGGTCGTGCGGTTCCAGACTGTAGCGCCTAGAACCGCTCGCCCACAACGGCCGGCTATCGCACATAGGTTCAATTTCTTTCTCGATGGATTTGTGTTTCTTGTCTACTACGACGAATACACCACCTCCATTTACCATTAGCCTATCCTTTTCCCCAAAAATCTCACTGCTATCAATTTCAAGTTTAGCCAACTTTGCGTACCTAGTATTGCTTGAGCTCCGCTGCTTTTCAGGAGCGTTTCATACTGTGGCACATTGCTGGGATTGCTTTGGTAGTTAATTATTAAGATTTTGATACTCTGACCTTTAGAGAGTATTTCTTTGGATCTTATACTGGCATTTCAGAGTCCCCTACAATTATCGCATCTGAAATTGATGGAGAGTCGCCTAATCGAAAAAACCCTTGTGCGCTCACGAACTCATTCATCTACCTGGACAGCAGCCCCTTATGCGTAGGGCACGCCTGACCCATTTAGGGAAGTATTACAGTATTCATCCCTGTGGTGTAAATTCAGAAAGTCGCAGCGTAGCTTGTCACAGGACCTTCGAAGTATATGGTTCGATGCTTCCACTCGACTCAGAACCAGAGGACCACTATCAGTTCTGAGGAATATGCTAGAAATTGTAAGCTTCGTTGGAAACTTCATGAGCAAGACAGGACTTCTCAACCTTCTCTACCAGCCGCAAGAGTGAACCTAGTATGACCTCATAACCCAGACCGCAGACATCATTTGTTCCAATGTGCGCATTAATCTGCAGTTGGTTGCACCCTGCTCCCTAGGTGGCTGCCAGTCTTCAACATATTGAATGAGGCCCCCAAGCGTACGCACTGAGTGCATCTGGTGTTACTTCAGATCCGTCGTGTCATTTCCTTAATGGATGCCCCCGTACTCTTTAGCGTTTTACCCCTCTTGACACAGGACACAGTAGCTTTCCTAACAGGTAAAGTGAGTCTCAGTGGCTCAGTTTCGGTTTCAGCGGAAGACAGCAATCTCTAACTTGTTCGTGGGGGGGGGGGGGGGGGGGGTTGTAGGGGGGTACAGTATCCTGAGTTCTTCCTGATCCCTGTCTCCCTGTACACGGTGCCTAGCTCTACCACTGACACGCCACTCACGGTCATGTGGACTGGTAGTGACAAATCTCATATTTCCTGTAGACGGGACATGGTCCACTTGGGAGGACAGTACTTCTGGTACCTTTGGTATCCCCGGTACATGACACTCAAGAACTCTCCCAAAACACCCATGCTCAGCAGCTTCCAATTCTCTAACAGTTGTCAGAGCGATTTCCAGCTGCTTACAGACGTCAACTAACTTATTCCGTGTTCCAGAACAGCATTCACTGTGTCTGTTGCAGTGTTTTACAGAACAGTAAACAACCAACTTTAAAATATGACTGCTGGTTCTCTTCTAATTGAGGGATCGTTTAAGCTAAAATCATTACTAATTCCTTTTAAGAACTGAATCAGTTAATATATAAAACAAGATTTACACTGACAGAAAGAAAATCACAACACCAAGAAGGAGTAGTGCGATATAAATGAAAATAGGTAGGCGTGTTTTTACTTCTGAAAGATAATGCTTATTCAGATTTCGCGCTATTGTCATAAGAGTGGCGCTAGTACTGCCACTGCGAGGACGCAAATCAGGTTTGCTTTAAATATACGCTGTAACATTTGTGAGTGGTAGTTACCTTTGAGAGTGGACGTTGTGAGTCGTATGTAACAGGGCTACGAGAAACGGGATATTCCTTCTTCGACACTACAGAAAGACTTGTCAAAAATGTAGCCACTGTACTTGACTGCTGACAGCGGAGATTACGAGAGTGTACGGTCGTAAGAAGACCGGGTTCCGGAGGGCCACTCACCGGCCGATGTGACCGAGCGGTTCTAGGCGCTTCAGTCTGGAACCGCGAGACCGCTACGGTCGTAGGTTCGAATCCTGCCTCGGGCATGGGTGTGTGTGACGTCCTTAGGTTAGTTAGGTTTAAGTAGCTCTAAGTCTAGGGGACTGATGACCTCAGCTGTCAAGTCCCATAGTACTCACAAGGGAACCTCCCCATCGCACCCCCCTCAGATTTTGTTATAAGTTGGCACAGTGGATAGGCCTTGAAAAACTGAAAACAGATCAATTGAGAAAACAGGAAGAAGTTGTGTGGAACTGTGAAAAATGAGCAAAATATACAAACTGAGTAGTTCATGGCAACATAGGCAACGTCAAGGACACTGGGAACGCAGGAGCGCAGTGGTCTCGTGGTAACGTGAGCAGCTGCGGAACGCAAGGTCCTTGGTTCGAATCATCCACCGAGTGAAAAGTTTAATTTTTTATTTTCAGTTTATGTGACAAACTCTTATGTTTTCATCACTTTTTTGGGAGTGATTATCACATCCACATGAAAACCTAAATCGGGCAAGGTAGAAGAATCTTTTTACCCCTTCGCCAAGTGTACAAGTTAGGTGGGTCGACAACATATTCCTGTCATGTGACGCACATGCCGTCACCAGTGTCGTATAGAATATATCAGATGTGTTTTCCTGTGGAGGAATCGGTTGACCTATGACCTTGCGATCAAATGTTTTCGGTTCCCATTGGAGAGGCACGTCCTTTCGTCTACTTATCGCACGGTTTTGCGATGCAGTCGCAAAACACAGACACTAAACTTATTACAGTGAACAAAGACATCAATGAACGAACGGACAAATAATAACTATGCAAAAATAAAGAAAATAAAATTTTCACTCGAGGGAAGACTTGAACCAAGGATCCCTCGTTCAGCAGCTGCTCACGCTACCACGGGACCTCGACGCTCCTGAGCTCACTTTCTCCATGATGTTGCCTATGATTCCCGTGGGCTACTCAGTTTGTATATTTTGCTTATTTTTTCAAAATTCCACACAATTTCTTCCTGTTTTCTCAATTGATCTGTGTTCAGTTTATCAAGGCCTATCCACTGTGCCAACTTATAACTAAATCTGAGAGGGGTGCGATGGGGAGGTTCCCTTGTCAGAGTCATCAGAACCGGAGGGCCACGCGATACTACTGAGACGGAAGGTTATCGTGTTCGGCGTATGACTCTGGTGCATCGTACTGCATCTGCAGCAGCAGTTTGAGCAGCAGTTGGCGCCACAGTGACTCAACCAACTGTTACAAATTTGTTACTTCAAGGACACCTCCGAGACAGAAACCCTTTATCGTGCATTCCACTCACCTCAAACCACCGCTATGTGCGACTTCAGTGGGGCCTAGTAAGAGCGCATTGGAGGGCAAGGTGGAGATCTGTTTTATTTTCTGATGAAAGCTGGCTCTGCCTCTGTGCCAGTGATGGCCGTGTGTTGGTTAGGAGGAGGCCAGTTGAGGACCTGCAACCAACCTGTCTGTATGTCAGGCAAACTGGACCTAAACCTGGAGTTTTGGTCTGGGGTGCGATTTCATATGACAGCAGGAGCACTCTCGTGATTATCCCACACACCCTGACTGCAAATCTCTACGTCAGTCGGATGATTCGACTTGTTGTGCTGCCATTCATGAACAGCATTCCACAAGCTGTTTTTCAACAGGCTAACGCTCGCCCCATACCGCTGTTGTAACCCAGTATGCTATACGGAGTGTCGAAAGGGTGCCCTAGCCTGCTCGATCAGCAGATCTATCTTCATCATCGGACGACAACTCCAGTGTCTTCCACATATAGAATTAACCGTTCCTGTATTCCATCCCACAAACTGACATTCGTCAACTGTACAACAAAATACATGCAAGTCTGCATGTTTCGATTCAGCATTCTGGCGGTTACACCGGTTATTAATGTACCAGAATTTCACATTTGCGATGGCTTATCTCGTACTTCTATGATCTTGCTATGTTAATCATCTAAATATGTTACATAGACATATGTGTTCCCGAAATTTCATTATTCTACATTAATAACTTTTCTGGTGCTGCAATTTTTTCCTTTAGTGTATATTATAGTAACAGAAAAATCTGGGATGAAAGTCACTAATTTCCTGACACTTCACTTGAGGTTATAATCGCTAACAGTCTCGTAAATAGCATTCATCTGCGATAACTGCAGACAATATACACTCCTGCTGAAAGAGAAAACTAAATATCACGCGATATGTTAATATAATATGCGCTAAAGTATCTTGCTCAACACTCGTAACCTAGGAAAATTCTCAAAAAATATACTTTTTGTTGCGCCGCAGAACAATTTCGGTGTACACACCTCAATTTTTTATACTACTACGCGGCGAGCTCAGAGCCAAGGAGGCCAGCTCTGGGCCGGTGTGCTGATCGGAATGTCAACACGGCGTACCGTCGATGTAGCGGAAGACACACCAGTCGTGCATTGCCACACAAGCTGCGAGCGAGGGAAGGAAAAGCACAAACGCCGCAATGCTACATGACTGGTTAGCTTGCATTACAGAAACTTACGGAGCACCAAACTTTGAAGCATCTGACTTGTATCCACCAATACAGCACTTCAAAAGATATTACCTGATTATTTGTTCAGTAGCATGGCAGTGTATGCTAAAATTACGCATTCCAACAACACAAATACCCATTCAAACAGAAAACTCCTGAAGAACTGGAGGTGGTGTTCCGTATGCATATACTGACTTTCACTTTGACATTTCCCAGAGTACTTATGTATTGGGATGCAACCCTGATCGTAACTGTATTTTGGGAAAACATGTCGAGTGACAGATTTTTTGAGTTACGACCAAATTTAAATTCGCTAAACTATTTGGAGAAGCCACCTGAAAATAATGATGAATTTTACAAAGTGTAGAAAAATTTAAACAGCCATTCGAATACGCTGCAGTGAACTTCATATAGAAGAAAATGTTTGTGTGGATGAAGGAATTATTCCATTCACTGGGAAGTTTTCTGCAAAACAGTACGTCAAGAGCAAACCAAGCCCATGGGAAATCAAAGTCTTCAGGCTGCTTGGAAAGAGTAGAATTGTGCATGTTTTTCTTTTGTATCAAGATGCTAGAACTGAACTAAATATTCCATGCTACAAAAAATATGGATTAGGTGCTGCTGTTGTTTTAGGATTTTCTGTTCCACTTTTAAAACGGAAACGTCATAAACTATACTTTGACAACTTCTTTGCTTCTTATCATCTGTTTCAAGTACTGAAATCTCAAGGTATCAATGCAGCAGGTACTAACCGACAAAACAGATTTAGAGAGAACTTGCCATTTTCAGATGATAAAACAATAATGAAACGGACCAGAGATTTCTATGTAGAAATCACTAGTGTTGTTGTCATTACAATGTGTAATGGGTGGACATTACACCAGTTGTGTTGCGTTCAAACTTTGTTGATTAAAGCTCAGTTAATGATGTTGAGCGTTACGATAAAAAAGGCCGCAAATATGTGAAAGGAGAAGGACCTGAAATAGTGAAAAGATATAATCACGAATTGAGTGATGTAGATCTGTTTGATCAATTTATAAGCTACTACGGAGTTTTTGTCATGTCTCTAAAATGGCATTTGGGGATGATTTTTCATGCTACTGACTTTGCCATCGTGCGAAGTTGGTTGGAATATAGAAGAAATGCAGAAAACTTGTCTATGTCTAAGAAAAAACAACTGGACCTGAACCTTCTTTCCTTTCGTACCAGGGTAGCAGATGGACTGATACTGTGTCAGAAAAAAGTTCCTGAAAGAAAGTACGTCCTTCTGATGAAGGATGTGCTTCAAAATAGAGCAGGATGCAGAGAACATCATCCTCATACAGGAAAACTGACGTTTAACATCGTGGTGATAACATGAGGCCTGCAGTGAGCACCAAGGCGAACTGAGCTGAAACGGCGCCGGCCGAAATTCAGCTTTGAAAGGATCAATAGGTCAGGGGGCTACTACACGCAGGTGGCGGCTACACGAGTGGACTGGGCGGTTTTTTTCTTTTTTCTTAGGTCAGAGGGTCTTAGTAAACTGCAGAAAGGTTATCAATCTAAAAGGGTGAAGGGCAAACACAGGAGGGTAGACCTAGCAACAGAGCAACAGTCGGTATTGTACTTGTTAACTGCCACTGCTGTGTTGGCAAAGAACCAGAGCTCCAAGCGTCAATAGAAAGCACAGAATCTCAAATAGTCACAGGTACTGAAAGCTGGCTAAAGCAGGAGATACGTTCAGCCGAAATTTTTACAATGGACCTAACGATGTTCAGAAAGGATAGATCAAATACGGTTGGTGGTGGGGTGTTTATTGATGTTAGAATGTCACACCAATAGTCTAGAAACGAAATAAGATTAATACGCTGAATTACAAAACTTTGTCACCGTCGATTTGCAGTATAAATTTGGAACACATTCTGTAATCGGACATTAAGATTTATTGACAAATAGTCAGCACGGATACAGAAAATATCGTTATTGTGAAACACAACGAGCTCTTTAGCTATTTGTTCACATGAAGTAACAAGCGGTATTGACAGGGGATCTCAAACTGATTCCATTTCCAAGAGGTTTTTGACATCGTTCCTCTCAAGCGACTTTAACCAAATTGCGTCCCGAAGTATCGTCTCAGTTGTGCGACTAGATTCGTTTTTTTTTTTGTCAGAAAGGTCACAGTTCCAAGCAATTGACGGATAGCTATCGAGTCAAACGGAAGTAATATCTGGCGATCCCCAAGAAAGTGTTATAGGCCCTATTCTGCTCCTAATATACAGGGTGTTACAAAAAGGTACGGCCAAAGTTCCAGGAAACATTCCTCACACACAAATAAAGAAAAGATGTTATGTGGACATGTGTCCGGAAACGCTTAATTTCCATGCTAGAGCTCATTTTAGTTTCGTCAATATGTACTGTACTTCCTCGATTCACCGCCAGTTGGTCCAATTGAAGGAAGGTAATGTTGACTTCGGTGCTTGTGTTGACATGCGACTCATTTCTCTACAGTACTAGCATCAAGCAAATCAGTACGTAGCATCAACAGGTTAGTGTTCATCACGAACGTGGTTTTGCAGTCAGTGCAATGTTTACAAATGCGGAGTTGGCAGATGCCCATTTGATGTGTGGATTAGCACGGGGCAATAGCCGTATCACGGTACGTTTGTATCGAGACAGATTTCCAGAGCGAAGGTGTCCCGACAGGAAGACGTTCGAAGCAATTGATCGGCGTCTTAAGGAGGGCAGGACATTCCAGCCTATGACTCGCGACTGGGGAAGACCTAGAACGACGAGGACACCTACAATAGACGAGGCAATTCTTCGTGCAGTTGACGATAACCCTAATGTCAGCGTCAGAGAAGTTGCTGCTGTACAAGGTAACGTTGACCACGTCACTGTAGGGAGAGTGCTGCGGGAGAACCAGTTGTTTCCGTACCATGTACAGCGTGTGCAGGCACTATCAGCAGCTGATTGGCCTCCACGGGTACACTTCTGCGAATGGTTCATCCAACAATATGTCAATCCTCATTTCAGTGCAAATGTTCTCTTTACGGATGAGGCTTCATTCCAACGTGATCAAATTGTAAATTTTCACATCCAACATGTGAGGGCTGGCGTGAATACGCACGCAAATGTGCAATCACGTCACCAACACAAATTTTCTGTGAACGTTGGGGCAGGCATTGTTGGCTATGTCTTGATTGGGCCCCATGTTCTTCCACCGACGGTCAATGGAGCACGCTATCATGATTTCATACGGAATACTCTACCTGTGCTGCTAGAACATGTGCCTTTACAAGTACGACACAACATGTGGTTCATGCACGATGGAGTTCCTGCACATTTCAGTCGAAGTGTTCGTAAGCTTCTCAACTACAGATTCGGTAACCGATGGATTGGTAGAGGCGGACCAAATCCATGGCCTCCACGCTCTCCTGACCTCAACCCTATTCACTTTCATTTATGGGGGCATTTGAAAGCTCTTGTGTACGCAACCCCGGTACCAAATGTAGACTCTTCGTGCTCGTATTGTGGACGACTGTGATACAATACGCCATTCTCCAAGGCTGCATCAGGGATTCCATGCGACGGAGGGTGGATGCATGTATCCTCGCTAACGGAGGACATTTTGAACATTTCCTGTAACAAAGTGTTGGAAGTCACGCTGGTACGTTATGTTGCTGTGTGTTTCCATTCCATGATTAATGTGATATGAAGAGAAGTAATAAAATGAGCTCTAACATGGAAAGTAAGCGTTTCCGGACACATGTCCACATAACATATTTTCTTTCTTTGTGTGTGAGGAATGTTTCCTGAAAGTTTGTCCGTACCTTTTTGTAACACCCTGTATATAAACGATTCAGGAGACAGTCTGAGCGGCCCTCTTATTGTTTACAGATGATGGTGTTCTGTACCGTCTCGTAAAGGCATCAGATGATCAAAACGAAGTGTGAAGTCATCCATTTGAATAGTGAAAGGAACCCGCAAAATTTCGGTTACACGGCAAACCATACAAATCTGAAGGCTGTGAATTCAAGTAAATACTTAGGTATTACAGCTACGAATAACTTCAGTTGGAACGATCACATAGATAATGTTATGGGAAAAGCTAACCAAAACCTGCGATTTATTCGCAGAACACGTAGAAGAAGGAACAGGTCTATTAAAGAGACTGCCTACACTAAGTTTGTCCGTCCTCTTCTGGAGTATTGCTGCGCAACGTGGGATCCGCATCAGATAGAATCGACGGAGGTCACAGAAAAGTTCAGAGAAGGACAGTTCGTTTTGTATTATCGTGAATTAAGGGTGAGAGTATCACGGATATGATACACGAGTTGGGGGTGACAATCAATAAAACAAAGGCGTTCTTCGATGTGGCAGGATTTTTCCACGAAATTTCAGACACCAACTATCTCCTTCGATTACGAAAATAGACTACTGGGAAAAATTGGTACACCCTTTTAGAGGTTTCCAGTTCAGTCAATATTTATAGTTGCAGCAGTGCATATGGAGTACATGAAATGATTACGTTTACAGATCAGTAGCACAAGCAATTTCGAGGTAGCGGTTTTGGACCCATGCTGGAACACCTGTATTAGTGTCGCGAATAAAACAGTGACCCATATAAACACAAGTTTTCTTTAATTTGCGTCTATGGTCACAAACAAATGCATATATATGTCAGTAATACTTTTCATTATAATCTATTTATTGTTTTTAAGCTGTAGACAATCTGCGAGTGCCGGCCGTTGTGCCCGAGCGGTTCTAGGCGCTACAGTCCGGAACCGGGCTGCTGCTACGGTCGCAGGTTCGAATCCTGCCTCGGGCATGGATGTGTGTGATGTCCTTAGGTTAGTTAGGTTTAAGTAGTTCTAAGTCTGATGACCTCAGATGTTAAGTCCCATAGTGCTCAGAGCCATTTGAACCAATCTGCGAGTGTATTTATGTTTTTTCCCATTTTTTGCTGCAGATCTGATGATTGTCATTATAGACCGAAACCGTTAATCTGTCACCAAAAAGTTTGTGACCATAGACGTAAATTAAAGGAAACCCGTATTAGTACATGCATAGCCTCCAAAAGCGCAATGTAGGCGCTGACTCTGGCATCCAGTCGATCGTACAGATAGCGGATACTGTCGTGGGATGTGTTTTGCCACGCCTGCTCGATATGTGCACGAAGTTCTGCAAGAGTTATTGGTTGACAAGTCACTTCTCGTCCCATCATATCTCACACGTATTCGATTGGAGACAAGTATGGAGATCGTGCTGGCCAGGGAAGTTGTTGCACATGCACGTTGAGTTTCAAGGACAGTGTGTGGGCGAGCATTATCCTGTTGGAACAACACATCACCTTCAGGTTGCGAAAACGGAAAAGGAACGGATCTAACAAGGTTCTGCACGTACCGAGCGCTGGTTAGCGTCCCCTCCAGAAACATCAAAGATGAACGAGAATTGCAGATTACCTCATCCAAGACCACAAGGCCTGGGGTGGGGCCGTGTGTCTTGGACGAATGCAGTCTACAAGGCCAGATCGGTGTCGTACGCACAAACGACTGTCACTTGTGTACAGGCAGAATCTGCTTTGATCGTTAAGACCACGGCGCGCCATTCCACCTTCCAAGTGATCCTCTGACGGCACCAGTCGAGCCGTGCACGTCGATGCTGTGGTGTGAGTGGAGGACGCGCTAAAGGTGTGCGTGCCCGTAGTCCCACTGGTAAGAACCGGTTGGCAACAGTTCAAGTTGACACGTATGGGCTCACATGCCTCTTACCTGTGCTGTGGTGGCTGTACGAACTGCCATTGCTGACTTTAAAATACGAAGATCCTCGCGGCCGTCTGTGCTGCGTGGAGGTCCAGAACCTCGTCTACAGTTGTGAGAATGCTCACGTGATTACCGATACCAGCATCGTTGCTCAGCTGACACACCACGTCCAATTTGTGTGGCAATTTTCCGAAAGGACCACCCCCCACTCGGAAGGCCACAATTTGATCCCTTTCAATCTCGCTCAGCTGGCTGTAGGAAGCACGTATGGTTGCCAGCTTGCTTCACACGTATATACCACATTGACCCTTCTGGCTGTGAGCATTCCCTATTAAAGGGTAGACCCAAACGGCGACCTGGTAGATCTGCCACTACGCTATCCATTGGCGGACGACGTTGAAACCGTTTTCGGTACATCTATCATTCCTCAGATGGCAGCTGCCGTCAACGGATCAAAATCGACGTCGTCTTTCTAGATGTACAATTTTTTCCGGCAGTGTATTTTGTTGGCACTCATTTACATATGATCCATGTAATAAAATTAGTGAAATCAGAGCTCGCACAGAAAGATCTGTGTTTGTTTGTCCTGCGTGCTGTTCGAGAGTGGAACGGTAGAGCAATAGCTTGAAGCTGGTTCGATGAACCCTCTGCCACAAACTTAATTATGAATTGCAGAGTAGTAATGTAGATGTAGATGTGGATGTCCATGCTGACGGTAAGCTGTTTGTTGTCCAAATTTCAATGATGATTTCTGTTAGACACAGAATAATGTTGTCACTAGAGTGTTTCCATAATTAAACCGTATTATCTTCTCCTGATGCTTTGCTATTTTTAACCAGTTTAATAATTTCTCTGATTTCTTCTATTGTTGGTGACTTTGAATTTGGTTGTATTTGGATTACGTTATCAAAATTAAATTTTTATTTTGGTGGATCGCAGTTATGTATTTCTTATTCTGTTCTCAGTGTTATTATATGCAGCCTTCTGTGTTTTTGGATCTGTAAACTGTAAACTCGGTTGTTTGTACTTCCGTAAACTATTTTTGAGTGTTTCATTCAAGCTCTTTTGTTGTTCTGCTTAAGGTGCGATTCAACTGACGTTAGTTGATCTTTCATACATTGTACTCTGATGTTTTTGAGACCTTTACATGCAAGTTTCCTGGTTTCTATACAATTTTCCCTGTTATTCTCATTTTTATTTGAGTCTCCGATATTCCAAGAAAGTGTCTCTTTATGACTGATTCATCACACTTGTCATTCCACCAGGTATTTTTCCATTTGTTTTTGAGAAGAATAGTGTCTTCTGCAGTATGAATACTTCCTTCTTGGAGTTGTTCCCTGCATTTAGGTATTCGTTTGTCCAAAAGCATTTTAAAATAATTTTCTTTAGATCACGTCTGTATGTTAAACTTTGTGAATTGGTATTGGTTCTTTTTTATAAATATTGGTCTAACTTTGAACTTAATGATAGATAGGTAGTGGTCTGAATCTAAACCAGCAATTTTAGCAACTTTTACATTGAGTGCTTCCACTGAGGAGTGTCTACTCATATCAACGTGATCTAGTTGATTTTCAT
Source organism: Schistocerca piceifrons (assembly GCF_021461385.2). Classification (NCBI taxonomy): domain Eukaryota; kingdom Metazoa; phylum Arthropoda; class Insecta; order Orthoptera; family Acrididae; genus Schistocerca; species Schistocerca piceifrons. Next base: position 174,909,443 of record NC_060149.1, on the reverse strand, counting down.
CACAATTCGGATTTGGTGATACCCATGTAGGTTTTTTTCCAGGAAGTCTTTTTGAAAAATGTAGATTTTGGTACTGTGTTATACTGTGTGCACAGACTTAAAGAGTCTTTCTCCGTTTGCGTTGCTTCTTTTACGTGCAGAGAATTTTCCTACTATGTTCTGTGTTAACGTTCTTTGCCAGTTTGTGCGTTAAAGTCTTCAAGTAGTATTACGGGTTTTTCGATGATCTAGGGTGTTTGACACAATTTGACAATTTTTTTTGTTTGCTCTTTCTGAGTATTCCTGAATTGTTCGTGCATACTTGTTTAAAATAGTGTAAATTTTATTTTATGATTTAAATGTTAGCCTGGAATGTCTTCCATTATCTGATTTAAATTCCATTATTGTTTACATTTAAACAACTTCCAAATTGAGGTAGATTCTTTATAGCTGTTTTTCCTTATTTTCCCTTAAATATCCTGAATGCTTCTGAAACGATGGGATGTGAATCAGTCAGTCTTGTTTCTTACAGTGCTATTATCATTGTGTTCTTTTTCTTTGCATAATTTATTAAAATTTTAGTTTTCGTTTTTTGATGTGTGTATTTACAGTAAAAGAAGCAATGTAATTTATGTTTATGTTTCTGACTTTACGTGTTTGTTGTTTAAGGCAGCTTTCAAGATGGTCCGACTCATCCTTTGTACAGTGCTGTAGGCCCTCAGAATCCGAATTCCACTTTTTATTTCCTTGGATATGGGAGACTGGTTACTCCCTGGGATAAAATCTCTTACAAAGTGCATATACATAGTTGACGGATTTTTAAGTTAGATGAACAAGTCCCCTAAAGATACTTCTCGACGTTTATAGCTGCGAAGAAAGTATTTCCAGCCGCACCTCTGGTGAACAGACGCTGACCACTCTGCCGCTTGTTGCTAGTTAGATGGAATGCGGATTTTTTCTTGAGTTGCTTCTTCTACTAGTTCCGCCGCTCTAAGATCCATTCTTTCCACTTCCATTTGTTAATACATTTGATTACTTTACGACTGCCAGATTTTCATTTTGTTGCCGGCCGGGGTGGCCAAGCGGTTCTAGGCGCTACAGTCTGGAACTGCGCGACCGCTACGGTCGCAGGTTCGAATCCTGCCTCGGGCATGGATATGTGTGATGTCCTGAGGTTAGTTACGTTTAAGTAGTTCTAAGTTCTAAGGGACTGATGACCTCAGAAGTTAAGTCCCATAGTGCTCAGAGCCCATTTTTCATTTTGTTACCCTCCCCTGACAGTAATCTCGGAGGATAAGGCATAGTATGTCGCGAATCCGTACGTCTCACAAGCGCGCAAACATTGCAGCGCACCACAGATTGTCGAAGGCGCCTAAATTGTCAGTCATTATTACTACAGAATATTTGCCGGCAGAATTATTAACTAAGTGGTGTGCTTGTTTGATGGTGTCATCAATAGAAAGCCCCTTCCTAAAAATAAACTGACACCGATTAAAACCCAGAAGTTCCTTGATTTACTGTAATCGTTCACATGGGAGGCGCTCTTGAGCCTTGGTCAGCACATTGATCAGCCAAGTAGGACTTAATAATTCAAGATTACTCATGAAGTTATCCAACACTCTGGAAGCCTTCCCAGTCTTAAACAATCGTTCAATAAGAAACATAAAGAAACGTGGTATTACTTTGTGTATTGACTTACATTGAAATCTATGAAGTTCCATAACACCTAGGTGAACTATTTCTGTCGCAGAGGGAGCAAAATTAAGCGTTTAGACTTCTTCAGAGCTGTCCCCACTATCAATGGCTGGAATACTTTTCACAGCATGAGAGGTACAGGGCTGAAATTCTAATACTCCTAATGCAAAACGCACATGGACAGAATCTATGTAAATCTCTGCACAATGTTCTACACTGATAGAGAGGAAGTTGATTCTTAGTCATTCAACCCCCCCTCCCCCCCCCCCCCCAGGGTGTTCACAGCTCTTTTGTGGGTGCGTGTGTGACACTCACAGAGCCGCGAGCTGTTGCAGCCTTTCTTCTCTCCTGAGCTGCATTCTCTTCCCCATATCCACTCCTTCCCAACCTAGCTCCTCCCCTCCCATGCCCCTTCCCCTGAAACCCTAAGGCGGAACAGAAAAAGCCGAAAAAAGGGAGAATTCAAAAGTGAGGCACTAGACCCAAAATGAATAGCACAAGCAAGGGAACAGCTGGTCATCTAAAGGGAAACACCATAGGAGAAATAGAGGGGGAGGGTGGTAGAAGGGGGAGGAGCTAGGTTGGGTGGAGTGAGTATGGGGAAGGAAATACAGCTCAGGAGAGAAGGAAGGCTGCAATAGCTCGGGGCTCTCAACCTATTCCAATCATTGATAGTGGGGACAATGGAATCGACATTCTCAAATACATATTGAGAGTATGCTACACTTGGGGCAGACTCTTCAGTGTAGCAGAGAGTTGACAGCTACAGCTGTTGAGCTTTCTTGCATAATAGTTCACTTAATGACTGCAAATAACTAATGCTTTAATAAATTGAAAATACCTCCACTACATAAACAAGGGTTTAGTGAAGTTATTATGTCTGTTTACATAACAGAACTGGATAAGAAATGCAGATGAGATAAAGCCTCTCTGTAAAATAAAAAGCGAGCAGTAGTTGTGATGGGTGAAGCAGCCTATTCCAGAATAACGCTACAGCAGCCTTGTAGGATGACTAAGGTATCTGTCCCTCCTACCTGGAACAGGCAAGTCAACAACTCCACACACCAAAGAAGGGCCTAGTGTTTTAAACCCAAGGAAAGAAAACCGCAAGGTCCACCAAAGGTCAACAAAGGAACAAGGAAGAAGAAAAGGGGAGAAAGGAAGGAAGGCGAGCCAAGTGCCCCTTCCAGGGTGCAACCAGAGGCCCGCAAAGGCAGAAAATGCAATTGGTGACATGCCCCCCCCCCCCCAACACTTACCAGAGGCACACCATCCAACAATACCCAGAGAAGACTAACACCAGGGATAGTGACTGAGAAAGCTTTAAGAGTCCATCGCAGAGCGGCTAGGTTAGGACAGTCCAGCAAAATTTGGACCACCGTCATACAGGCACCACAATGACATTGAGGTGGATCCTTGTGACAGAGGAGAAGACTATGAATCAGCCAAGTATGGCTGATGTGGAGCCAACAAAGGATGATGGAATCCTCCTTGTGAGAGGCCCACATGGAACTTGACGGCATAATACCGATCGAAGGTACGATTCCGGAATATCGATCTCAAGAGGTGGCTTGCCAGTAGCCAGTTTGGCCAGTCTGTCAGCGAGCCTACTCCCCAGGAGCCCAATGTGACATGCAGTCCAGACAAAGACCACCGAGTGTCCACATTGTTTGAGGGCAAAAGGAAATCCTGGATGGTGAGGATAACACTGGTCAAGAGCTGGTAAACTGCTCAGAGAGACGCTACAGATGAGGAACGAATCACCAGTGCAGGAAACGATACACTCAAGACCACAAGAGATGGCTACCAACACAAAGCCAGTATTGTCGGCAGCCATTGAGTAATCAGTTGCCAGTCACAGCCCACAATGGTGTAATGGGTCCACCATCTGTAACATACAAGGTGATGCTGATCCACATGTAGGACCCCCACAACGTACATGGGACTGGACCAATGCTGTATAGAGCTGTATCAGAGTAGACCGATCCACACTCCAACTGGTGTTGCTGAGGGATCAAAATGCACTGAGGTGCGACCAACATGACCGCTTTAGTTGACAAGGATGGGGAATCCATGTCAATTGGCATCAAAAACCAGTCCCGAAAACGATGAGAGACAACCACATTGAAGGACTGGCCATCAAGGTATAGATATGGAGAGGGATGGACTCTAAAGCGACGACAGAAATGCATAATGCAGGTCTTGGCAGTCTAAAAATGGAAACCATGAGTGAGAGCCCAAGATTTTACTCTGCGATCAGCAACATTCATCATGGATGAACAGAAATATATGCAAAAATCTTCAGTATACAAAGAGGAGGGTCACTGTAGGCGCTGCAGCCGCCACCAGACAGTTGATAGCCACTAATGGCAGGTGCTATGGGAGGCGCCAACCTTTACCTGCAAAGTGCGACATAAAAGAAAATTCCCGACAAAAGTCAGAAGTGGGCCTCAGTGGCACCCTTCATGTAAGGTGGCGAGGATGTAATGGCGCCTCCTCGTATCATAAGCACATACAGATCGAAGAAGACTGCATCAAGGTGTAGATGTTGGGCAAAAGCCGTTCAGATAGCAGACTCCAGGTGGACTAAATTACTTGCAGTAGAGTGGCCTCGGTGACAACCACCCTTGGTGGAAGCCAAAAGGTCCTGGGATTCAAGGAGCCAATACAGCCTTTGACGTTCAAGTAACTTGCAGAGAACATTGATTAAACTGATCGGCTGATAGCTGTCTATCTGAAGAGGCAGTTTACCCAATTTAAAAACTGGAATAAAGACACTTTCTCGCCACTGGGAAGGGAATTTCCTATAGTGGACCGATGCTGAGGCCTGAGCGAAATTCTGAGCAAAATGCTCAGCGATAGAGCCCATGTTTGAGAGGATAGCCCTATTCAGGAAAATTCCCAGGGCACCCGTAGGAGGACAGGTGCCAAAAATGCGCCTGATCGTTGCCCATATCTGTGAAGAGGGAGTATGCAGTCCTATGGTACCGACATATCGCTCGCAACAGATCCATTTATGGCGTTACGAAGATAACGGGCCCAGGCCTGAAGCCATGTAAAGGCTAGGAGGTTATCAAGAGATGGATGCCATTTGTAGTATTGGAGGGCAGTGAGTAGTCTTTAATAGGCACAGCAGTTTTGGTGCTCCACTGCCTGTCTTCTGGTTGGGAGAACCTGAGGAAAAAGGAATCGCTGAAGTAGCTGCTGAATGGATGGATCAGTCAAACTTCACACAGACTCATAAGTGCTGTTGTGTGTCAGAGCACTTGGGATGGTAGCCAAGGAAAAAGCAACCTAGTCTGTGTTAGTAAAGGTCCAATTGGAAGGGCATCTAGTGACTGATTCTGAAGAAAATGTAAGGTGTTCGAAAAATGGTCACTGTCACTCAAGTCGTCCTCATCTTCCCAATAAATAGAGGAGACAAATCCAGGGCTTCAAATGAAAAGATCAATGGCTTAGAAAGTGACATGTGCCACACTAAAGTGCGTGAGGGGCTCCGGTGTTGAGGAGGCAGAGAACAAACCCCGCCAGCAGGTCCTCAACAATCCTGTTCCGGTCAGTAGTCGCAGTACCACACCACAGAGCGTTACGGGCGTTAAAATCTCCAAGAAGAAGGAAGGGGGGAGGGAGCTGTCGAAGGAGGGCAAGCAGAGCAGGAAGTGTAGGAGGCCAGTCTGGAGGGAGATAAAGATTGCATATCGTTACCGCAGAGTCTAAATGAAACAGAACAGACACCACTTCAAGTGCAGTATGAAGAGGAACCCAGGAACTAACGGTGTCTGTGTGGTGTCACCACCAGACACCACACTTGCTAGGTGGTAGCCTTTAAATCGGCCGCGGTCCGTTAGTATACGTCGGACCCGCGTGTCGCCACTAACAGTGTTTGCAGACCGAGCGCCGCCACACGGCAGGTCTAGAGAGACTTCCTAGCACTCGCCCCAGTTGTACAGCCGACTTTGCTAGCGATGGTCTGATGACCTCGATGTTGAGCGCCCATAAACACCAACCTAGCGATGGTTCACTGACAAAATACGCTCTCATTTGCCGAGACGATAGTTAGCATAACCTTCAGCTACGACCTAGCAAGGTAAAACATGTACCGTCAAGAGCGATGTTCACCATTTATGGATTAAAGTTAAGCATTCCACAGCTACGTCCTTTTTTGCTAGTCTCACTTCCTTGTCCTGTTCCAGACCTCACGCCAGCCTGCGTGAGCTAAAACGCGTGCCTTTCGGCTTCCTCTCATAGTGGGTTGGCTATCTTGCCAATCCACAACAGTCTGTGCATACAGAGGCTCATAAATTGCTGACCCAGTTCCAGCAGAAGGCTTGGAAACTACACAGAGTCAGCGAATGAGTATCCATCAAACGAGAATCCATCAATACAACACAAGCTACAGAGTAGAGACAAAGAAGGGACTGCTATTCTGGAAGGTGACGATGGTAACTATTACAGTTCCATTTGTAATGGTTCTTTATTTACGTGACCATTACGGCACTCCAACCCCATTTCTCGATACCAGTAATATCGTACTACTTTTCTGCGAAGTAACAGACATATTTTTGTGACAATATTCACATTTGGTTTTATTAATGTATAGGTACTCCGATGTATCGATATATTACAGTGATATGGTTCTTGTGTGTATTCATTTGTGTGAGACTGTCATAATATTTGACTTAATTGTAACCGTTTTGGCGCGAATGCGCACAGAGCAGTCTTTTGTTTCACTTTGCAGAAGTTAACTTGTTATTTCGCTTTGTAAAAGAACAGTCAAGTCTTGTGTTTGGTTAAAGTGGAAATTAAATATATGAAGATTGATACAAAACTGTTTTCTTCATGATGTGACAATTAAGAAGAAGTATATGTGAATTTACAAGAAGTTTAATAAAAATGTGGATCGTGAACACCAAGTCAAAAATTATTTCTACCATACCATTGTTCTGATCTGGGATTGTTTGATCATTAAGAATTTCCTGAAAAACGCGTTTGTTAGGTCTTCAAATATTGCTAAAATACAGATCTGGACCTTCTAGCAATCAAAGTGGAATCACCCTAGAATCAACAAGATGAGCCATAACAACTTCGACGAAATCTACGTGGGAATCCATTCAAGAGAAGTGCCAAAATTTATGACTTTTTTACAGTGACTTCATTATTTCCATTCTGACGATTCCATCCACAGTCAATAACTTTTTCGTTGCCCGATAAAGTGAACATATGCTGCGTGAGCAACATTATTAATCTGATTTCTAACCTACTTTGCAAGTGGTGGTATTGTTAGACATTGCAGTAGAGTAGCACAAGAGGCCGGATGGACATCGAATTGGCCAGAATCAGCGATTGTGACCAGTCACTATCTGTCACCTGTAAGGACCAAATTAAATCCATGAAGCTAAGATCGGACCCTGATTGAGAGGGAGAGGGCGACACCCCTGGGATGCCGGGGGGCCTTTTCCTGAGACTTATGCATCTTATTCTTCTCCTTTGGAGGGCGAGAGAAGGTGTGGTCGCGAAGAGAACAAGTCATGGCAATATCAGGATCCGAAAGAGAACGAGTGACCTTGAGGACCACAGATTGTAGGTCCCATTTCTGAATCGAAGTAACAGGTTTCGTGTCCTGGATACACTGGAGAGGGCGGTTCCTAGACGGAGGGAGCCCCATCCTTAGTGGGTAACAGAGAAGATGGTTTCTTCTCTGACCAAGGAAAAGGAACAGTTCCATGAAGGGAGGGAAAGGGACCCGCCAGGGAGGAGGAAATGCAAGGGGGACACGATGAATGTAAGGAGGTTGAAGAAGGAGGATGAAAGGACGCAACAGAAGCAAAGGCAGACGTTAAAGATACTGGATGGAGATAGTCGAAATTCTACCAGGCCTCAGGATAGATTGTTGAGAGGTTTGAATTCCAGAACCTTCCTTTCCTTTTTATAGGCCAGAAAATTCGGTGAGTGAGGAGAATGTGGGCTGAATAGCTCATACACTTGGGCAATGGGGTGCAAGGACTTCCCATGTGCAGACGACAGCCGCAGTCGCCACGAACAAGATTCACCTTACATCGCGGAGACATGTGACCAAAACGGAGATACCGAAAACTGCGCATGAGAGGTGGGATGTAGGGATTCACGTCACAATGGTAAATCACAACTCTGAGTTCTTCCGGAAGGGTATCCCCCTCAAAAGCCAGGATGAAAGCTCTGGTATCAACGCAATTGTTCTTACGACCTCTCTGGGCTCGCCAGGCGAAATGAACACCTCGCCGTTCCAAATTGTTCCTGAGTTCGTCATAAAACTGAAGAAGGAGTCCCCTGTGCAAAATAATGCCCTGGGTCTTACTGAAGGACGGGTAAGGCGTAATGCTTACCAGGATCTCCCCTAAGCACTCGCAAGCACAAAGGGAAGCCGATTGACTCGCAGAAGAGGTTTTAATCAGTAGGAAATCAGATTGCATCTTACTCAGTGAGTCAGCTTCACCAAACTTCCATTCGATATGTATTACAAAAAAGAGCGGTTTGATATGGTGAAATTCTCCGTGTCTGCCCTGAAACAAACCAAGTAATGGGGAAAATATTTCGCCCCAAGCCAGCGGGCTTGGTACTCCTTCCAGGATTACGGAGGGGAACTATGGCGGGGAAACAAGTGGGGCAAGAGGAGGGGGGGGGGGGCGGGCGAGAAACCTACCTCGGAGATGACAGGGAGGGAGTTCTTCCCCAGGTGGCTCACACTAGTAGTGTGTAAATCTAGGGACCGATGACCTCAGCAGTTTGGTTCCTTAGGAATTCACACACATTTGAACATTTTTAACCATGGGCGCCGGCCGGAGTGGCCGTGCGGTTCTAGGCGCTACAGTCTGGAACCAAGCGACCGCTACGGTAGCAGTTTCGAATCCTGCCTCGGGACTGGATGTATGTGATGTCCTTAGGTTAGTTAGGTTTAATTAGTTCTAAGTTCTAGGTGACTGATGGCCTCAGAAGTTAAGTCGTATAGTGCTCAGAGCCATTTGAACCATTTTGTGTCTGTGCACTGCACTGCCAGTGATTCACAAGACATGCTGCAGAAGAGTATAAAGTTGTGAAAAACCCTCTAGTTGCTTCTTGTGACGTAGTAGGGAAGTGTGTGACCAGAATCTGGCGACCTATCCCCTCATGTGACCACCCCCTCATCCTATTACATTCATATAACACAATTTATGCCTTAATACGCATTTGATGTGGTACACACATTTAAGAACTGTTCTTAACTCGCTTCATTTAGAATTAAACATTAATTTTACACCAATGAAACAACGTTTTTAATAATTTGCGATTTTTCATCCACAGCAACGCTGAAACTAAAGGGTCCAGAGAAAAAACGAATAAGACCTTTTTTGTAGGAAAATTTAATGTAGTTTAATTTCGTACCGGGAAATATTTTCGCTGGAAGCCACGGTTTTAGAGTTATTCGAGAAATACATAAAAAGTTGACCTTAAACATAAGCCTCAACTCCCACCCCCGCTCCCAAAGCCCATACTACATCAGTCAGGATTTCTAGTATATTGTTCGTGGCTCTCCCACGTATTTTGCGACTACACGACTCTTCCTCCTAATCTTCATTCGTTGACTGGACTATCTAGCAAAGTGCTTTGGACTTTGTGTTTACGTTTAATGACGACTTTCGCTACTGAGACCGAGTTCGTTTCGCAACGCTGTTCACTTCATGAATCCGATTCGTCGCAAATGAGATGCTGCATGTTACTGCAGCTGTGTTTCATCGACTAAGTTACCACAATACGCTATTTTGGTATCAGAGCATGAGGTCTCAACCATCACCTACTGGTGACTGCAACATTGCAAGAACGGGTCACAGTGCAGCAAATCACTTGCCAATGTAATGCTATTGAATACTAGATGGTTTGCCACCATTTATTTTATTTTACTCTATTTATTTATTGGTCTATCACGTTCCACAGGCCCATGAGAGCCAAAAGTTTTTGTTGTTGGAATGAGTCACCACATATTTCCCAGAATGATGCTCAGGAAATTTATAAACAAGGGAATTAAATAATTAACAAAATACTTCAAAATTATAAGAGAACGCACAAATAAATAACACGTAACAGAGGAACTGTACACAATAGGAGTTTGCCACAAGGAAACTTTTCGTCCTCGATCTGGATAGTTGGGGTTTATCACTAAGTTTTTTTCACTTCTCCTGGATGCCTACTGAAGACGAAACCTGCAGAATAGAGCACACCTTTCAGTACAGTGGATAAGGAAGTGTTATCCAAGTGCACGTCGCACATCAGTTATCTACAGTGTTCACTGTGTTACGGCTGCTTTTACACTGAGGTGGAAAGAGTCATGGGATGCCTTCTAATATCGTGTCGGGCTTCCTTTTGCCCGGTGTAGTGCAGCAGCTCGATGTGGAATAAACTCAACAAATCGTTGGAGGTCCCGTGTAGAAATATTGAGCCATGCTGGCTCTATAGTTCATAACTACGAACGTGTTGCCGGTGCAGGATTTTGTGCACGATTAGGGCCCATATATATGGGGTGATCTGCGTGGCCATATCATTCACTCAAATTATCCAGAATGTTCTTCAAACCAATCACGAACAACAGTGGCGCAGTGGTGTTGTGCATTCCATCGTTGTTTGCGAACATAAAGTCGGTGAATGGCTTCAAATGGCTTCAAATGGCCTCCCAGTAGCCGAACATAAACATTTCTCGTAAAGGATCGGTTCAGTTGGACCACAGGACCCAATCCATTCCATGTAAACACAGCCCACACCCTTATGGAGGCACCACCAGCTTGCACAATGACTTGTTGACAACTTGGCTTCATGCGGTCTACGCCACACTCGAACCCAACCATCATTGTGGACTCTTCTGAGCAGGCCACGATTTTCCAGTGGTCTGGTGTCTAGCCGATATGGTCACGAGCCCAGGAGAGGCGCTGCTGCGATGTCTTGCCGTTTGCAAAGGTACTCGAGTCGGTCGTTAGCCATAGCCCATTAAACATATTCAGCCTGTAGTCAACAGAACTGAAAGGAAACGTTCGTCGCGCGGCCCACATTGTTTTCTGAAACTACCAAATTGAACGCAGGTGGCATGCAATTGACTCCTCTCATGAAACGCAAGACGCCCTGCTCTCTATTATTAAGTGAAGGCGTCAGCCACTTGCGTTACCCGTGGTGAGAGGAATGTCCGAAATTTGGCATTCTCGGCATACTCTTGACACCGTAGATCTCGGAATACTGTATTCCCTAATGATTTCCCAAATGGAATGTCGCATGTGCCCAGCTCCAGCAACCATTCCGTGTTCCAGTTCTGTTGAACACAGGCTCTGAGCACTATGGTTCAAATGGCTCTGAGCACTATGGGACTTAACTGCTGAGGCCATAAGTCCCCTAGAACTTAGAACTACTTAAACCTAACTAACCTAAGGGCATCACACACATCCATGCCCGAGGCAGGATTCGAACCTGCGACTGTAGCGGTCGCGCGGCTCCAGACTGTAGCGCCTAGAACCGCTCGGCCACTCGGCCGGTGTTAAATCCAGTCGTGCGTCCATAATCACGTCGGAGACCTTTTCACATTAATCACCTGAGTCCGAATGACGGCTTCGTCAATGCACTGCCATTTTATATACATTGTGTAAGCGATACTACCGCCATCTGTATATGTGAATATCGGTATCCCCTGACTTTCGGCACCTCAGTCCATATGTGACAATACAGCCAACAACAAATTCCATGATGTAATGTACAGGAATGGCAGAGCTAGAATTAAAGACACCTTTACAAACAGCTTACACGGAGTTTGTGAACTAACACCACAATTCAGTCTGACCACCGTTCTCTGGGCTACGAGACTGAGCGAGGTGACTCAGTGGTTAGCAGCAATGGAATCGCATTCTGAAGGAGTACTGTTCAAAACAGAGTGCGAAACTTCTCATTTAGATTATTCGTGATGTCCCTAAATCGCTCCAGGCGAATACTGATGTGGTTCCTTTGAAACGGGATAGCCGATTTCCTTCCACATACTTGAAACATTCCGATCTTGTGCTCCGTCTCTAATGATCACACTGTCGACGGGACGCTAAACCCTAAACTTTCTTTCTTGCTTTTGGGCCAAGACTATTTTTGGCGAGTGCACAGAGTTGGCCCAAAATATATCACAGTACGATATAACAGAATGAAAGTAAGTCAAGCGAAGAAGTCTGTTTCATACAGCGGAGATCATTCTTATACTAAAGATAGCAGCATTCAGTTTTGCGCAAGGGATTGAATATGATACTTACAAGAAAGCCCGCCATTCGCTCTCTCTCCCAACAATTTAAAATTGTCTTCTTCACAGACTATATTGCCACTTTGGGACAACAAAACTTCTCTTTTACACGGGTTTCATGTCAGGAGTTAAACACCTATCATACACTGAGGTGACGTAAGTCATGAGGTAACGATATGCACATATAGAGATGGCGGCAGTATCGCATACACAAGATACACTGAAGCGCCAAAGAAACTGGTATAGGCATGCGTATTCAAATACAGAAATATGTAAACAGGCAATATACGCAGCTGCAGTCGGCAACGCTGATATAAGACAACAAGTGTCTGGCGCACTTTTTAGATCGGTTACTGCTGCTACAATGGAAGGTTATCAAGATTTAAGTGAGCTTGAACGTCGTGTTATAGTCGGCACACGAGCGGTGGGACACAGCATCTCGGAGGTAGCGATAAAGTGGGAATTTTCCCGTACGACCATTTCAAGAGTGTACCGTGAATATCAGGAATCCGGTAGACCATTAAATTTCAGACATCGCTGCGGCCGGAAAAAGATCCTGCACGAAGAAGCACAACACTTCCGCAAATTGCTGTAGATTTCAATGCTGGACCGTCAACAATGCGAACCACTCAACGAGACATTATCGATATAGGCTTTCGGAGCCGAAGGCCCACTCGTGTACCCTTGATGACTGCACGACACAAAGCTTTACGCCTCGCCTGGGCCCGTCAACATTGACATTGGACTGATGATGATTGAAAATGAGTTGCCTATTCGGACGAGTCTCGTTTCAAATTGTTTCGAGCGGATGGATGTGTACGGGTATCGAGACAACATCATGAATCCATGGATCCTGCATGTCAGCAAGAGACTGTTCAAGCTGGTGGAGGCTCTGTAATGGTTTGGGGCGTGTGCAGATGGTGTGATATGGGACCCCTGATAGGTTTACTCTGACAGGTGACACGTACTTAAGCATCCTGTCTGATCACCTGCATCCATTCATGTCCATTGTATATTCCGACGGATTTGGGCAGTTCTAGCACGACAATGCGACACCCCACACGTCCAGAATTGCTACAGAGTGGCTCCAGGAACACTCTTCTGAGTTTAAACACTTCCGCTGCCCACCAAACACCCCAGACATGAACATTATTGAGCATATGTGGGATGCCTTGCAACGTGCTGTTGAGAAGAGATCTCCAGCCTCTCGTACTCTTACGGATTTATGGACATCCCTGTTGGAGTCATGGTGTTAATTCCCTCCACCCCTGCTTCAGACAATAGTCGGGTCCATACACGTCGTGTTGCTGCACTTCTGCGTGGTAATGGGGGCCCTACACGATATTAGGCAGGTGTACCATTTTTTAGGCTCTACCGTGCATTCGCGGGGTTGTCATTTGTACTCAGCTGATTCATGTGAAAAGGTTTGCGACGTGACTGTGGCCGCACGGCAAGAATTAAAAGACTTTGAACGTGGAAAGGTTGTTCGACCTGGGCGCACGGGACACTCCATTTCGGAAATCGTTAGGAAATTCAATATTCCGAAATTCAGAGTGTCAATAGTATGACGAGAATACCAAATTTCGGGCATCACCTCTCACCACGGACAACGCAGTAGCTGACAGTTATCACTTAACGACCGAGATTAGCGGCGTTTGCTTAGAGTTGTCAGTGCTAACAGAGAAGCAACACTGCATGAAATAACTGGAGAAAACAATGTGGGACGTACGACGAACGTACCCGTTAGAACGGTACGACGAAATTTGGCGTTAATGGGCTACGGCAGCAGACGACTGATGCGAGTGCCTTTTCGAAGAGCACGAAATCGCCTGCAGTGCCTCTCCTGGTCTCGTGGGCGTATGGATTGGATAGTATACGATTGAAAAACCGTGGCCTGGTCAGAAGAGTCCCGATTTCACGTGGTAGGAGCTGATGGTAGCGTTCGAGCGAGGCCATGGACCCAAATTGTCCGCAAGTCATTGTGCAAGCTGGTGGTGGCTCCGTAATCGTGTAGGCTGTGTTTACATGGGATAGATTGAGTCCTCTGGTCCAACTGAACCGACCATTGACTAGAAATGTTTATGTTCGGCTTCTTGGAGACCGTTCATGGACTTCATGTTCGCTAACAACAGTGGAATTTTTACGGATGACAACTCACCACGTAAGTGGGGCACTATTGCTCATGATTGGTTTGAAGAGCACTCTGGACGATTTGAGATTTGGCCAAGCATATCACCCAATATGAATCTCATCGAACACATACGGGTCATAATCGAGAGTTCAGTTTGTGCGCAGAGTCCTGCACCGGCAACACTTTCGCAATAGAGGCAGCATGGTCAGTGTTTCTTCAAGGGACTTCACACGACTTGTTGAGTCCATACCACGTCGAGTTTCTGCACTACGCCAGGCTAATGGAGACCCAACGCGATATTAGGAGGAATCCCATACCTTTTGTCACCGCAGCGCAAATAGCATGTCCGAGCACTGCTAGCAACGGTATAAAGCTCGGAGTTCAACTCTGTCGATGACTGCACTGGTATACATGCGGTCGTCACTTTGAAGAGTTTATATGCGTTTAAATTGTTGCTGCAAAGCGTATGTTATTCATGTTAATAACAAACAGAAGATTTATTTCTATCAATACTTTATTTCAAAATACGCAGTTTAGGCATTCTTTATTATCCTTATAATTCTGACGCTGAAGGTCTGTGGCACCTTGTATTCATAAGTAGACCGATATTATCAAGTGTAGATCAAGGCTGTCATATAAATTGATGGTTCGTCACAATGAGCTTTAATTGCGGGGAAATGGGAAAAATATCGGATTTTATCTTCAAAACATCACAGAATTGCGAAACCATTGATAAAGACGAATGTGAAGCACAGGCCTTCACTGGGCATACAAACTGAATATTTTTTTATTACAGAGTGATTCACAGCTGTAACACGCCACGCCATTCCTTCAATGAATAAGATAAGGAAGCACATGGCAGATCGCAGATCAAAATGTCGGATAGCTGCTGCTCAAATATGTATATGTGTCAGACTTTCGGGTTTGCAGTCCGTCAATGCTACTGCCGAGAGAAATGGCAGAGAATTGCGGCAAAACAGGAGCCACCGGACAGGATTATTTCAATTTTCCCTGCATACCTTGAGTAATTGAGCACATTAATGACATTGCTTCGTCTGTAAAATGACAGCTGCTTCTCTGTCTGGAGTTAGTTTTTCCGCATTAGATGACTTCACTGTTAAAATATCGGCATTTATCGATTCTGTGGGATCAGTTGGATTAACAACAGTTGGGGAGCTTAAACAAAGAATAATAGTATGTAAGTTTGCTCTTCCGTGTTATGTTGCACAGCCTCAAATGGTAAGCGTCACACAATAAAGGCCGATTGCTCCAGGGAAACTCCTTTCCATATTTCAAGTATCATTTTTCACAGAGCAATTTAAGACTGTCTGAGATATCAACATAGCACTCACACAGGACTCATGAAGGCAGTTCATTGCATTAATGTAGATATAAACTATCATTTGTGTGGGTTATCGTCCATTACGTAAGATAGGGCGTGTGGCAGTAAGAACAGGAACAGTATTCTGTACACAGTAACTCGCAGAACCTGAATCAGATATAGATGATCTTGCAAATACTGAAATGTACGATTTTGATAACTGAAGATCTTACTGCTCTATCCGCTGGATAGCGGAATTTCCTACGTGTGTATTATCAGAAAAGCTCTCGTCAATTTTACAGCTGTATTTCAGCTGCAATAATAATGGTAATGGTAATGACTTGGAACGTGAGAATTGTCTTCAGAAACTATCTCCTACATAAGCTTTCCGTTCCTGTATATGCCCCCCTGCCGCTGCAACGCTATATTTTAAAAGAGTACGTATGTCGCAATATCGGACTTTGAGCAACAGTACAGTTCCAAGGTAAAACTTTCTTTCATAAGTACCCATATTTCGACGGCCTGATGATAATTACGAACCCATTACAAAACGTTCACAATTAGAGGCAGCCATCAGAGCCATTTCTCTGCGCAGAAATGCGTTCTACCACTGCATTTGTCATGAACTAACTGTTATGAAGTTTGAAGTTGCTACAAGAACAGAGACAGTTTGAAAACTACTCCAAACAGTCCGATAAGCTGCCCTAATCTTATGTAGACCGTAGGTTTCGAATACATCCGGAAAATACGCAAACACAAGATAGTATCTTCGGTAGCCAGCATGTTACTGATATTATCTAAAACGATCTGCAACAGTCAACCGATTCGTTTTCGAGTGCGACAGATAATCAATCACTCAGCGATATCTTACGTCGCATAGAACGATGAATTTCGAAACGTTTCGTATACCTGCAATCGTAAAAGTAATCTTATAATTAAAAAGGAGTCGATTTACCTAGTATCTCGGATCTGTTAACTTTTATTCTATAAGGAATATGATACTAAGCGGAACTCTAGGAGCCGAAGAGTGGTTACTGGAGTTGGAAGAAGAGTTAAGTCAAGGTCAAATAGAATATGCTAGAGATATCAGAAGTGCGGAGAAAAAACGAAAACCACATTGAATTAAATTTAAATTTCAGTTTTTCTTGGAATCAAATTTCAACAAAAGTCATTAATTTAAGCACCAGATGGCAGCAATTAAGGTATTTTCCGGAATCCGCCGCTCTATATAAGAGAATGACTTGTTGATCTCGCAGTTCAAAAATGAGAATAGTACTCCTCATATTTGATGTTTTACGGAGGCCGCCTGTTCAAGACGAGGATATGTAGAACCCAGCTAACAATCGATTTGCATTGGAAGTCTATGTTTACCTAGATATTAGCCAGAATATCATCACAAAAGCGGTTAGTTTCTCTAAGTCTATGAAATTTCTGTTGAATAAGTAGACATTGAAAACGCTTTTGGTGAAGCTTCAAAAGAAAAAAATCAGTGTAGCAGATAACCTCAGACCAAGAAAATTTTGGGTGGAAAGAGAAACTGATGCAAGTTTTGCGTAAGCAGCTACAATGGAAACATCTCCCGAGATCGCTCCAAGCAAAATTGAAAAACAATAAAAGGAATGTCAGGGCCGCAATTTACTTTTTAGATCAACTGTTGTGGCGCGTTTCGGCAAGCTGCCATCGATAGGTTCTACCATAAAAGAGGATAGAAAGGAAATCAAAATAATAAAACTGTTAAAATAATATTACGTTTACTAAGGAAGATATCAGGCTTCATGATAGCACGTAAGAAGACATGACCCAATACAAACATCGAAGAGAGAAAAATTATTCATACAAATCGATGTGGTACCTTGTATTGATTATTCCTCTGTTGCATGCGCTTATTGTGCGTTGGTTTCTTATATGGTATCATGAAATCTGATTCCCCTCTTCGGTCAGTGATTTAATTTCACTTAAAAGAAAAAATTTAAAACCCACCCTATCACGATTCCCTATTTTACTTATTGTATTGAACTGTTAGAATGTTTGTCAAGTCTTCGTTTTCTGGATTTATGCAAATGAACCAAATGTGAAAGGAAGTGTTTCAATACATTAAAAAATGGAGCTGCAGGCAGACTTAACACAACATACATCTCAAGAAATCGGTAAAAAAGGTATCTACGAAATGTGGCCCTTCCATTTTTCCTGCCGTACTGGTTATTACTGCCGGATGAACCTTCAAAAGCAACCAACTTACAAGTCAAGAGACGGCTAAAATAGAATATCTCATATCTAATAAAACCGTGAAATATGGTCAGATGTTGAAAATGTGCCACTTACAGTTTCTCGAAAAGGAAATCGGTATTCCTTAGCTCCACTGTGATAGACCCGTTAGTAAAACCGAGACTCTTACTGCATAGATCTATAGCACAAAAATAGTACAAAAGAATTTTACTTCAAATATCTGTGTGATGAAACATCTCCAGAAATCTACGTAAAAATAAACCAGTGAAAGTAAATTCACTGATGATAAAGACACAACACTAATAAGAAAGAGAAATGCACGCCTGAGTTGACGTCCTAATAGCGGTAGAGCAAATATGTATTTATGGCGTGATTCGCGAAGGATAGCACTCAGTACAAAAAATAGTAATAGCACTAAAACACCGTGATAGAACAGACATCATCATGAACCCACGGATCTTGCATGTCAGCAGGAGACTGTTCAAGGTGGTGGAGGCTCTGTAATGAAGTGGGGCCTGGGCAGGTGGAGTGATATGGGAGCCCTGATACGTCTAGATATGACTCTGACACGTCACACGTACGTAAGCATCCTGTCTGATCATCTGCATCCATTCATGTCCATTGTGTATTCCGATAGATTTGGGCAATTTCAGCAGGACAATGCGACACCCCACACGTCCAGAATTGCTACAGAGTGGCTTCAGGAACACTCTTCTGAGTTTGAGCACTTCCGCTGGCCACCAAACACCCCAGACATGAACATTATTGAGCATATCTGGAGTGCCTTGCAACGAGCTGTTCAGAAGAGATGTCCACCACCTCACCACTGTTCAGAAGAGATGTCCACCACCTCACCACTCTCACGGATTTATGGACAGCCCTGCAGGATTCATTGTGTCAATCCCATCCAGCACTACCTCAGACATTGGTCGAGTCCATGCCTCGCCCTGTTGCGGCACTTATGCTTGTTCGCGGGGGTCCTACACGATATTAGGCAGGTGTACCAGTTTCTTTGGCTCTTCAGTGTAGGGCCACTTTGTTGTCCGTTTGTCTGTCTGTTTGTCCATCCGACTGTTCAAAACCCTTTTTTCTCAGGAACGGGTAGATGTATCAAGTTTAAATTTATGTCAGACATTAAGGTCTCCCGTTCCTTGGCGATGTAAAAAAGCGAAACTTCTCAGTCAGTGCAATCAAAAGATACGGTCATTTATGTCACATATTTTGACACTCGCAAACTCGTTGACTGCGTTGTCGTGGTGAGAAGTAATGCCCGAAATTTGGTATTCTCGTCACACTCTTGACACTGTTGATATTGGAATATTGAATCCCCTACGATTTCCGAAATGGAATGTTCCATGCGTCTAGCTCCAGCAACTACTCCATGTTCCAATTCTGTTAATTTCTGTTGTGCGGCCATAATCACGTAGCAAACCCTCTCACATGAATCACCTGAGTATAAATGACAGCTCCGTCAATGCACTGGTCTTTTATACTTTGTGTACGCGATACTACCGTCATCTGTATATCAGTATATCGCCATCCCGTCACTTTTGTCATATCAGTTTATAAAATTTTAAGTGAAAGTCGATATACTAGTGCACTATAAGTACGATAATACAGCCAGATTCTCAGCCTGTAGCAAAGTGCTCGTCCATTGACACCGGGTTGATATATTTTTGTGAAAAATGTTGTAGCGTAAAGATACAGGTAAAGGTCGAAGTGGCTTAGTAACAGCCAATGAAAAATAATTCCTCTGTAATGCTAACAGTCCTGGTTCTTTTGTATGGATGCAGTGTAATCTAAGATGTATTAGAAAACAGGGATGTGACCCAGATTTTTTAAGAGTACAGTTATTTATATTTTTTTAATCAGTGAGGCAGGATGCATAGATTTTCAAAGTAAAACTGCAGAAAATTTTTCCTACGGTATTAATGGAGAGTAGGAGTCTAGCCTGGATGGATCTGTAAACAACAGGATAGTGGAAATGCCAAACGTTGTAAGTGCCAAATCTCTCTTCTTTTGTATATAACTTATTTTTATCCAAAAAAATTGAGATATTATTCTGATACCACAGAATCGTGCTGCTCACGTCATCACTGGAAACAATGAGACAAATTGTAAAATGAATAATTTACTAAGAACGATCTAGGAGCCATACCAGGAAACTGACTGGTTCTAAGTGCTAGTCAGGAAATTTTTGTTTCTAGTGTCATTAATAGTGAGGCACTACGTTTTATTTGTGATAATAGAAGTACAGGAATACAGTAGTATTGTTTTAACTGGTAGAACTGTAATCAACAAAAAACTATTTCTCACATGTTTTAAATGTTTTACAAGACAAGAAGGAAACTAAATTAAAGAAAAAAAATCTTTCAGTATTGACTTCTGTGTCTTACACAACTCCATTCTTGGGCTCACCAAACAAACTGCATTAACTAAATGGAGGAGACTTTGACACGTGGCACTTGGAATTCCAGAGAGAAGCGCTTCTTGGCACGAAGTCTACACGCCATCTAGTAATGAATATTTTAAACACTTTGTCGATTATTTGGCACTAGGAACAGGTCTATGGACATAGAACAGAGTACTGGAGCCAATAGTACTGAAAACGCGTTTTGTGAAAAAATAGCGCTTACAACAGTTGACATTTAGACTTTTCAATTGTGATAGGATACACAAATAATTTAGGTGAATAATTATGCATGTACTAAAATAAGATTTTTAAACATCTATTTCTGATGCAAGTAACAGACTGAGAGGCGTCGTGAAAGTACATGAAATAAGATAATTTTTTAACTATTTTTCTTGTGGCGGTATTTAGAGACTGAGTGCCGTCAGAACATACTCTCAGTAATTCATAGGGATAAATAAAATTTCACGGAATGTTTGCAGTATAAAGACGCAGGTGATTTTCACGTACGACCATTTCATGAGTGTACCGTGAATATCAGGAATGCGGTAAAACGTCAATTCTCCGACATCGATGCGGGCGGAAAAAGATCCTGCAAGAACGGGACCAACGACGACTGAAGAGAATCGTTCAACGTGACAGAAGTGCAACTCTTCCGCAAATTGCTGCAGATTTCAATGCTTGGACATGAAATAGCGTCAGCGTGTGAACCATTCAACGAAACACATCGATATGGGCTTTCGGAGCCGAAGGCCCTCTCGTGTAACCTGGGCCCGCCAACACCGACATTGCCGGCCGGAGTGGCCGAGCGGTTAAAGGCGCTACAGTCTGGAGCCGCACGACCGCTACGGTCGCAGGTTCGACTCCTGCCTCGGGCATGGATGTATGTGATGTCCTTAGGTTAGTTAGGTTTAAGTAGTTCTAAGTTCTAGGGGACTTATGACCACAGCAGTTGAGTCCCATAATGCTCAGAGCAATTTTTGAACACCGACATTAGACTGTTGACTGGAAACATGTTGCTTGGTCGGACGAGTCTCGTTTCAAATTGTATAGAGCGGATGGACGTGTACGGGTATGGAGACAACATCATGAATCCATGGACCCTGCACGTGAGCAGGGGAGTGTTCAAGCTGGTGGAGGCTCTGTAATGGTGTGGGGCATGTGCAGGTGGTGTGATATGGGACCCCTGATACGTTTAGATACGACTCTGACAGGTTACACGTACGTAAGCATCCTGTCTGGTCACCTGCATCCATTCATTGTGTATTCCGATGGACTTGGGCAGTTCCAGCAGGACAATGCGACACCTCACACGTCCAGAATTGCTACAGAGTGGCTCCAGGAACACTCTTCTTAGTTTAAACACTTCCGCTGGCCACTAACACTAAACACCCCAGACATGAACATTATTGAGCCTCTCTGGGCCGGCCGTTGTGGCCGAACGGTTCTAGGCGCTTCGGTCTGGAATCGCGCGACCACTATGGTCGCAGGTTCGAATCCTGCCTCGGGCATGGGTGTGTGTGATGTTCTTAGTTAGGTTTAAGTAGTTCTAAGTTATAGGGGACTGATGACCTCAGATGTTAAGTCCCACAGTGCTCATAGCCATTTGAACCAGTATATCTGGAATGCCTTGCAAGGAGCTGTTCAGAAGAGATGTCCACCACCTCGTACTCTCACGGATTTATGGACAGTCCTGCAGGATTCATGGTGTCAATCCCCTCCAGAACTACTTCAGACATTAGTCGAGTCCATGCCGCGTCGTGTAGCGGCACTTCTGCGTGTTTGCGGGCGTCCTACACGATATTAGGCAGGTGTGCCAGATTCTTTGGCTCTTCAGTGTAGCAATACTTCGTCGTCCGTCTGTCTGTCTGTCTGCCCATCCGACTGTTCAAAACCATTTTTCTCAGGAACGGGTAGAGGTATCAAGTTTAAATTTATGTCACACATTAAGGTCTAAGGTTCCTTGGCGATGTAAAAAAGCGAAGCTTCTCAGTCAGTGCAATCAAAAGATACGGTCATTAATGCCACATATTTTGACACTTGCAAACTCACTCATTAAAACCTGCACGGTACGTTGCCTTAACGTAGAATCGTGAAATTTGGCAAGAAGAATGGTTTCACAGTACAAATAAAGAAAAAATTCAGAAAATTGTTAATTTGGAATTATATACTACAAAAAAATATTTGTCATTTTTGATCCGACTTCAGTTTTGAATTTAAAACATTCTCGAAAGTCTTTCAATCCCTGGGGCTGATATCCTGCCATATCAGTGTCGATAAGAGGCAAAAATCGTAGTGATCCTTGATGCCAGGAGTGGATAAACTGTGTATCCACATAACTAAGTTTATACAGAAACCTCTGTGGGCGAATCTGGGCAATTTTTTATTCTAAGTTGGAACGGTTTGACATCCCAGTAATTGTTTCGGTGTAAACGTTGTAATTCCACTGTTGCTAATGCAGTACTGCCAGGCCGTCGTTTGATACAATTTAGAGCAACATATTATCTTATCGAATCGGTGGAGGAAAATGAAGCTACGAGACTGACTTACATCAGCGTGACGTTGTAGTATGACGTCTCGTCGACATCGAGGACATTAAACAAAGCGCTCGAGTAGACAATATGGAACAATAAATTCTTCAAATGGCTGGATTGTGGTAATCTACTCATTTAAACACCAGACCGCAAGACAGCATTATTGATGAGAGTAACTATGTTCTGCCTGTGAGTAGCGTAAAAACAGCTTTCATTGGAATAAATTCAGCAGAAGCAAGTCTCACATATTAATTAATAATAATAAACTGCAGTTACGAGAATGATAAGAAATGATAAAATTGGGAAATATTTGCTAATTAATGTAGGCAGTGCCACGAGTTTAAAATTGTACAAATCTGATAATTTATTCAGAAATAAAGTAATAAATAGTAAACAGCACTTGATATTGCATGAAACATAGCATGGAGTAGTAGAGGCTCCAATAATTTAACAATTCATTGTTGGTTCCAAACCTACAAGCCCCACTTGTAGCTGAATTTTATTAAATATAAGACAGAATCTCCGATGCCCCAGAACAGAAGTCTTACAAAAGTTTTATATCACATGAGCATATTACCAGGTACTGTATCCTTCTATAGCACAACATCAAAGTAACACTTTGCCACCGTATCCTCCAATGGCCCATACAGAAGCCCTTCACGCTTCTCCCTTGTGCCTAAGGGCGCCCAACTTTCCAACATTCTCCAGGGACCTACGCTCGCACCAATGAGGACTGGAGACACCCGCGCCAAAAGCACGACTTTCCTCGCATTGTCATAAAATGCAGAAAATGGATCACCATTTTCATACTAAAAGCTCTACAAACGAGACATATATTTTAAATGAAAGCTTACTTGCTAACGTTTCCAACGATACTAAACACAATATTCTTCAAATCAACGCTTTAACTTAAATACATATGAATCTACTGCACATGAGCTTATAATGAAACAACAGTTAAGTTAGGATGAATGAAATTATGAACATAAAAACGCCGTACTGGTTAATTGTGTTGTGTGAATGGTGAGTACCGCTCTGGTTCAACACTTTTGCATAACAAAATACTTGAAACCAATCATTATGCTGGAAATGGAGAATGTATTGTAATTTTGCTTATTGCAATAACAGCTACAATGCTATGGTATTATGCAACACCTGGCTGATCGTGCTTGACTACATCGTATAATATTTAATATTTGAAATGTTTGTTGTAATGTTACTAGTTTTGCTGTAATTTCTAACGTCAACGTTTTTACTGATAAAAATGCGGTTGACATTTCATTATATGAATCGCACTGCGGTATTTATTTTGATATGCTTTATTTGCTCTACCATTTTTTCATGGTTCATTATGGATCATAAACGTATTTAAGAATGTCCGTGTTTTAGAAGTCTTAAATGCTTTCCAGTGTCCAAATTCACTTACTTCAGAACAGGCGAGCTGCCGGCATCTCTTTCGCAGCTGTTATGGTAAAACTCACTAAGTACATGTATTAGTTCTCCCTTTGTCACCTTTACAGTGGAATTCCTAGCCACCAGTCTGGGCCCAGAGCTCCTCCATCCAGAACACCACTTAAATCTAATATTGAAATATTGTCATCAACCTGTGATTTATCCAGTGTACACGTCAAGTTATACTACCTCATACGAACATAGAGCTCAATATGTTGTTCCCAATGGGGGTGGGGGGGGGGGGTGGTATGTTAATAAGCTGAGAGATAACTTCAGTAGCTCTATAAGGTTGTTCGCGATGAAACAGTCGTATACAGGGAAAGTACATCGCTAGGAGACATCGAGCAAGCTGGTGCAGTGATTTGAAGTAGGACTTGCATTCTGAAAGACAACAGTTCAAATCCCTGTCCAGACATATACAGGGTGAGTCACCTAACGTTACCGCTGGATGTATTTCATAAACCACATCAAATACTGACGAACCGATTCCACAGACCGAACGTGAGGAGAGGGGCTAGTGTAATTGTTTAATACAAACCTTACAAAAATTCACGGAAGTACGTTTTTTAACACAAACTTACGTTTTTTTAAATGGAACCACGTTAGTTTTGTTAGCACATCTGAACATATAAACAAATACGTAATCAGTGCCGTTTGTTGCATTGTAAAATGTTAATTACATCCGGAGATATTGTAACCTAAAGTTGACGCTTGAAACCTCCGACGTTCAGTTGCGTGTTGTAACAAACACGGGCCACGGTCGGCGAGCAGTGTCATACGCATACTGCATAGTCACCGCTTTCACCCGTTTCATGTGTCGCTACATCAGCAATTACATGGTGATGACTTTAATCATCGAGTGCAATTCTGTCAATGGGCATTAACAAAGAATGCGTTGCAGTTCTACCTGTTTACCGATGAAGCGGGTTTCACAAACCACGGGGCAGTGAATCTACGGAACATGCATTACTGGTCCGTGGACAATCCTCGCTGGCTCAGACAGGTAGAGCGACAGCGACCGTGGACTGTAAATGTATGGTGCGGAATCATTGGCGACCACCTCATTGGTCCTCACTTCATTGCAGGGGCCCAAACAGCTGCAACACACATCGCGTTTCTACAGAATGATCTGCCGACGTTGCTCGAAAATGTCCCACTGCAAACACGTCGACGTATGTGGTATCAGCATGATGGTGCACCTGCACATTCCGCGATTAACACTAGGCTGACCCTTGACAGGATGTTCGACGGGCGTTTCATAGGACGTGGAGGACGCATAAATTGGCCAGCCCGTTCTCCTGATCTTACACCTCTGGACTTCTTTCTGTGGGGTACGTTAAAGGAGAATGTGTACCGTGATGTGCCTACAACCCCAGAGGATATGAAACAACGTATTGTGGCAGCCTGCGACGACCTTACACCAGATCCACTGCGGCGTGTACGACATTCATTACGCCAGAGATTGCAATTTTGTGCAGCAAATGATGGCCACCACATTGAACATCTATTGGCCTGACATGTCGGGACACACTCTATTCCACTCCGTAAATGAAAACGGAAACCACGTGTGTACGTGTACCTCACCCCTCATGGTAATGTACATGTGCGTCAGTGAAAAAGACCAATAAAAAGGTGTTAGCATGTGGACGTAATGGGCTGTTCCAGTCTCTTCTGTACCTAAGGTCCATCACCGTTCCCTTTGGATCCCTAAGTAATTCGGTGCTCTCCGATACACACGATCGAACAACGGAGGAGTGGTACTCAAGCGTCAACTTTAGGTTACAATATCTCCAGATGTAATTAACATTTTACAATGCAACAAACGGCACTGATTACGTATTTGTTTATATGTTCAGATGTGCTAACAAAATTAACGTGGTTCCATTTTAAAAAAACGTAGGTTTGTGTTAAAAAACATACTTCGGTGCATTTTTTATGGTTTGTATTAACCAATTACACTAGCCCCTCTCCTCACGTTCGGTCTGTGGAATCGATCCGTCAGTATTTGATGTGGTTTACGAAATATATCCAGCGGTAATGTTAGGTGACTCACCCTGTAGAATCCATGCTTTACCTACATCGTTTCAGGTGAATACCCGAATGGTTCCTTTAAAAGGGCACGGCCGATTTTATGCCCTATTGTTGTGGCCTGCAGTCCGAAAACTGGTTTGATGCAGCACTTCACACTAATCTCTCATAACAGCTGCAGCCTACACCCATTTGAACCTGTTTACTGTGCTGGATCCTCGCCCTTCACCTATAATTTTTATCCCCGATGCTTCTTTCCATTACCACATTGTCACTTCGTTAATGCATGTGGACATTTACTGTCAACAGGTTTTCTTTTAGTCAGGTTGTGTCATAAACTTCTTTTCTTATCAGTTCGATTCATTACCACTTCATTAGTTATCCAATTTACCCGTTTAATCTTCTGCATTCTCATGCAGCAACGCAGATCAGAAGCTTCTATTCATTTCTTGACTGAAATGTTTGTCACCCACGTTCCACTTCCGCATAAGGCTACACGCCACACACATTCCTTCAAAAAAGATTTCCTAACATTTATTTCTTGTTCAATATTAATAAAGTTATCTTTTTTCAGAAAGGCTTTTCTTGCTATTGCCAGACCTAATTTTATATCTTCTTTATATCGGCCGTCATTACTTATTTTGCTGCCCAAATAGCAAAATTTATCCATTACTTTTAGGGTCTCCTTTCCCTCAGCATCGCCTGATTTAATTGGAATACATGCCATTATCCTTCTTTTTCTTTGTGCGGATGTTCATCCTAAGACTTCTTTTCAACACAGTACCTATTCCGTTCAACTGCTCTTCTTAATCCTTTGTCGTCTCTGACATAATTACAATGTCATCATAAACCTGAAAGTTTCTATTTTTTCTCCCTGAACTTTAATTCGCTTTCCATTTCCTACAGAGGTTGCCCAAATACATACTGAATAACATCGGGCGTAGGCTACAGCCCTGTTTTAATCAATTGTCAACGACTGTTTTCATCGTTCCTTATCCTTCCCCAGTTCGAGGTTGCATTTCTTCTCTAACGATCTCGTCGTCGATGGTAGGTTAAACAGCACTCTTCCTTTTGATAGGGTGCAAAGAGACTTCCGGATGATCAGTACTTGGTCCGAAGATGGTTAGCTGCGTCTCAACATAAAAAAAGTACTGCAATGACTGTAAACAGAGGGAAAGACTGGACCGAGCGTGTAAAGGCAGTTGTAGGGAAGGAGAATTCGGTATGTTGTGATAATTCTAGGAAAGTGTAGCTCACCTATAAAGAAGTCCGAGTATAGAGCACTTGTACGACTTATTCTCGAATACTGCCCTAGTTTTTGGTATCCTCACCAAACTGGACTGAAAGTATGCATCGAAGCAATTCTGAGGCGTGCTGCTAAATTTGCTACCAGTAAGATCTTCCAAGTCTCGAGAACTACAGAATTGGTATGCAAACTGAGATTGTAATCCCTGGAGAGAAGAAGACGTTCTTATCACGAAACACTACTGAAAAAATTTTGAAAACCGGCATTTGTGACACACTGCAGAGCGATCCTACCGCGACCAACATTTATCTCTCGAAAAGACCGCGAAGACAGGATAAGGCAAACCAGGGCTCTTGCGGAAGCATTTAGAGAGTTGTTTTTCCCTCGATCCATTTGTGAGTGGAACGGGAAAGGGAAGGACTAATGGTGGTACAAGGGGTCGCTGGCCTTGCAATGTATGGTGGCTTGCGGAGTAACTATGTAGATGCAGATATCACTCGGCAGTCGGTAACCACCGTTAAGTATCATTATGTACCTCTCACCAGCAATTTCAACTAGAACGACAACATACATCCAGCTGTGAGAAACGGAGACGTTAGCCTCAGATATACTGGAAGAATAATGAGGAAGTGTGATTCATTCACGGGAAAGTTCCCTTACAAAACCCTTATTCGACAAATTCTGGAGTACTGTTCGAAGGCCTGGGATTCTTACCATGTTACATTAAACAAAGAGTTAGAGAAGACTGAAAGAAGAGCTGGACACTTCGTCCACAGGTTCGTTAAGTCTTCGTGAGAATGTCGCAGTTACGCTCCACAAATTTCAGCAGGAGGTGCTACAATCAAGGCGTTGTACATCGCTCAGAGCCCTACCAAATTCCCAAAGCTCGCAACCCTAAACGAGTTATGAAACCTGTTACGTCCTCTAATATGCAGCTCGTGTAATGATCACGACCAGAAAATTACGGAAATTCGGGCGTATACAGGGTGCTGTCGGCAGTCTTAGTTTCACAAGACTTTATCTTCTACATGACTGAAAATAGAAACTTGGAGTAAATTGTAAGTGACGCATAGGACAACAAACTTTTTATTTTCAAAAGAACCATACGACTTAGCAACGTCATATCTTTTGGAGGCATGCATATACAACCATGGAGTATTGTTTACTATTACGTGTACGATAAAAGTTCTCATCCGTCCGCCTCGGTAGCTGTGCGACCAACTCAGCGAACTGCTAAGAGAAAGGGCTCGGGTTCCATATCAGGTAGTGTTGGAGATTATCACCGTTCGGAAGTTGGGTGTCGTCCCCACATTAGTATCTTCATAACTGACATTCCACTACTGACATGGCTGTATGAGCACTTCCAGAATTGCAATAAACTGAAAATAAATTTTCATGTGCCTTTCACAAATGTTCAACATGCCCTCTACATCAAGCACGACAAATATCCGGACGATTGTCACGTCCGCCGGCCGCGGTGGCCGTGCGGTTCTGGCGCTGCAGTCCGGAACCGCGGGACTGCTACGGTCGCAGGTTCGAATCCTGCCTCGGGCATGGGTGTGTGTGATGTCCTTAGGTTAGTTAGGTTTAAGTAGTTCTAAGTTCTAAGGGACTCATGACCTAAGATGTTGAGTCCCATAGTGCTCAGAGCCATTTGAACCATTTTTTTGATTGTCATGTCCGTTCCATATATTTGCGAGCATATCTGGAGTTAAAATGAGAATTAATTGAAACCCTCAGCTGATGAAAGGTGTTGTTGATATACCTCGATGGAGACAGCTGAAAATGTGTGCCCGACCGGGGCTCGAACCCGGGATCTCCTGCTTACATGGCAGACGCTCTATCCATCTTTTTTTTGTGCGTTTTGTTCGGTATTGTTGGTTGCGTTTGGTCTGGGCGGACGTCACAATATATCTGTTCAAGTTGATAATTGATTCCTTTACTCAGTTTTTTATTACAGAGGATGAGCAGCCCTCTGACCGAATACGCTGAGCTACCGTCCCGGCTCCATCTGAGCCACGGAGGACACAGATGAATAGCACGACTGCAGGGGCGTATCCCTTGCTCTGTCATATATATCTGGAGTTAATGCATTCACCACTGTGGCTATACGACGACGCAGAGCACCTGAAGTTGTTGGAAAGTTGTGGTAAGCTCCTATGGGACCAATCTGCTGAGGTCTTCGGTCCCTAGGCCTACACACTACTTAATCTAATTTAAACTAACTTATGGTAAAGATAACACACATACCCATGCCCGATGGAGGACTCAAACCTCCGACGGGGGAGGCCGCGCGAACCGTGTTAAGATACCCTTGACCGCCCGGCTTCCCCCGCGCGGCGAAGTTGTTGGAAGGGGAGACACACAGAGCGAGTCTATGCATAGAAAACACATACCGTGCTATCGTGCGACCTTGGAAGCCCATGGCGCAATGCAAGATTGCTACACGACTCACCGCTGATCCATTGCTGAGACAACTCAGTTAGGAATCCTCCTACAAGCAGGAGCCATCCGCGAAGATAAATCTTTAGTTTAATACATAAAATAAAATTTCCCTGAGTTTGAATTTTCATTCATGTACAAGCTTTTAACAAACAAAAATTCTGCCATCTACGGCGTCGTTCGGAGTGAGACGGTGTAATATTTCTGGCTTTACAACGATCATATTCAGGAACAAGAAGCTTTTCTTAGAGCAGTTGAGAATGCAGCAGTTGCAAGATGACGTGATGTGGTGTGAGGTACCGATGACAGATGGTTTGCTAGCTACGGGTATTGTGAGAAAAACGACCTAGATTGTGATCCTTCTCCGCGATTGGCTACTGTATTCGGAAGCTCGCTCCAAATTGACAATCTTCTTAATATTAGACTGAAACGTCCCCTTTGAACAATTATACATGACTGTGCTTAAACTGACACACAATATTTTGTTAGCACAACGCAATCTGACTTTCAAAATTCCCTACAAAAGAATGGCCCTGACTAACATTAAACTATACCTTTCACAAATCACTTACCTCACAAAAATCTTCGCTGCTCAAGCTACTGCAATACAGCGAGCGCCACTACTGCCAGCTAAATAAAAGATTCAAACTATGGAAGGCACTAACTACTGATAGGGATAGTTAGCAAATGAAAGATATTAATAGAGAACAAACAATGTATTTACCTTGATATCATCATATATAAATATAGCAGTTCATGACAAATTTCAAAACTCCGCCATCTCTCTCTCCACATCCACCACTGCTGGCGGCTCACCTCCAACTGCGCAACGCTACGCGCTGTTCACAGCCAGCTGCCGCTGCCCAACACTACAATGGCGAGTATTACAACAATGCAAAGCAGACACAGACTGCCCACAGCACAGCCAGTGATTTTCATACAGAGGTGGCGTTACCAATAAAAAAACCTAAACAGCCTACTTACAAGACAAACTAAACAGCGTATTTACTTGCATTTCATAATTACAGCAACTCTCAATAGCGTGCAATCATTCCATTATTTCAAAAGTAGTAATAACCAGCAGAATAATGAACAACTGCAAAACGAAAAGGCAGACAGACGAAGCACTTCGTTGATCTTCGGATCGAACCTAACTTGGATGGCGGGCGAAGTGGTTTAGGTGTAAAATCAGAGCTGGTTCGGCAGTGTCTGAGAAGAAACTTGTTGTCTGCCGCGGTCGGTGTTAGTTAAGACTTTATTAGCAATGTATGGTTATTTGGAAATGTAGCTGAGAACAGTATGATACTAATTAAAGAAATATGTAACTCATTAATTTGTTGAAGAATAGAAACAATTTGTGACTCTAAAAAGGAATGTAATTGTGCAGTTTCTCGTGTTCTGCCAATAAAAAGCTAGTGGCATCCCGTATAAAGCAACTTATTGGAATTTAATCATTTCTAGAATAACAGTTCCTCCCAAAAGGTTTCTTACAGCCTCAAGATTACGGATTCACGACCGACGTGCTGTTTTTTGCGCAGGGGACAACAACTGTAGAAGACTGCAGGTTGGTGAACATTTGTTAGAACTTATGCAGTCCACTCAGGACGGTGGAAACAGACAGGCACCTCGCGTGTACTGCAATCGAAGAACAGATGAGATCATTGACAGGTCATCTGTGGTAACACAGAGGAGGTACGTAGACTAGAAATATTTTTGAGGGAAGGGGTTGATCATACACAAATATAAATAACCCTCTCTCTCTATTTCTCTCTCTCGCCACTCTCCCTTTTTCAACTTGCCGTAACGGTACGTCCCGAAAATACCTGCGAAAAACTTTAAGAACAGACGCGACCTTATGCGTGCGTCCTATCATAACACTGGCAGCCGAGCGGGCATGTATCACGGCCAGGTTTGGGTGGTTTGACAGTTGTGAACCATTCTAGGCGGACGAGCTTTGGGGCCTTGTCAGTAGGTTGCAGCACCGTTAATGGGCGATGGTTGGTGGAGCTCTCAAAGTATGAGAAATCCTAACTGCAGGTCAGCTATCCTGACGCAATTGGGAAATTCAAGCCGTTTGAGGGAACTGCAAAGGGTAGCTGCCATGGCCGAAATAAGGGAAACTCTAAATAAAACCAAAACAATGTTTTGAAATAAAACCACGGATTGGTAAGCCCTACGAACACTGCTTTTCTTGTTTTATTTATTTTTTTATTTGTGGTGACGCACATGCAGGCTCACGAGTCAGTCGTTTGTGAGGCTCACGAGTCAGTCTTTCGTGGAAGCAACAGTTAATGATTTCCCCATTATTCATTTACTTTTACATTAAGCAAGCAGCAAGAAATACAGAATAGTAAAACAAACATTTTCCCGAAATATTACCCCTTCCACGTCTGAAGATGCAGTACAGAGCGGCATTGTGCCAGCACACCGCTCTCACAAGGAGCTGCTGTGTCAGCACATTCGACACTTCACCGTAAGAGATGATGCTCTGCAATGGGGAAGTGCTTGACTCCCCTGCCATTCCCCTCTCAGCATGGAGTGGAGTCACTGTGTTCTCGGCTCACTCATTGATTTGGCTTTAGCCAGCCACTCACTGCTCCCAAATCCGTGCACAGCGGCTCCCAAAGTGACTCTGGAGTAACCCTGCTCTTTGCATTCTTGGCCCACTCACTAATTCAGGTCACTTTCACTAATTCAGCTCGAAGCTCGACTTGAGTCATTGACTCATCACTCTCCATTAACCTTCATCTCGCTGTGGATATTGTTCATTCTAACATTAATGGTATGTATTTACATCAATAAAGTTTACATATATATCAGTGAAGTTCTAAATTATAGAATACACTGCATGTCCATTTGTTCTCATTTGAAGTTTTTTCAGTTTTCAAATAGTGCATCTTTGTAGCAAGTATTTTAATTTCTCCATACAATTTATTTTTCAAAGCTGCAGGATATAAGGCAACCTTATAGCCTCTGCACAGAGGGTTTCAAGTGATATATCGTGTCATTTTACCAAAATGGATATAAAAAGGAAATGTCTTTAGCACCAGCAATAGCTTCTTGCTCTCCTGGCTCCTCATCAGACCTGAAGACACATCTAAAGTTCAAGTATCTAACAGTATCTCTGGAACGGTGCTGGTCAGGAACATCAAGACAGCAGTGAGCCAATGATTCTTTTGCAGAAATTCGAGAAATTGTTTTTGTGAATCACCCTCGCCGATGTCTCCTTCCACTTCACACAAAAGTCTTAATCCAGGAACTCAATCTGATTCCAGCCTGTCATTGTTATTTAGTTCCCAACCACAAGGGCCAGTAGCTTCTATAAATTTTTAAAATGATGTCATATTTTTTTTAGCTGTTACTGGTTTATTTCACTACTGCAGTTTCTGCATTTGTGCCATTTTCAAACATCTACAAACCATAATATAAAATACTGAAAATAACATAAATAAGGTCGACAGTACGTACAACCAATTTTCGAAGTTTGTTAACGTTCTTATATTGACATGAATTGATGTTATGTCACAGAAAAATGAAATTATTACTTTTGATGGTAATACAGTCATTGGTTGTTATTATGACATTAGTAGATTTGTCATTGATTTCCAACAACAGGTGGAAAACCATGAATAACATTAGTTTGTATGCTATCCCGGCACATTTTGTAGATGATAGGATTAAATTGAAGTTATGCATTCTAGAGGTTGTTATGACCAAATACAGTTTCATGTTTAAAGTCACTGTGACAAAAATGGACAATGCTTCAGACATGAAGTCAGCTGCCATACTTTTGAACTTCCCATATATCCTATATTTGTATCACATTGTGAAACACACACAATATAAAGGTCAATAAAGAAAACTGTTGGCGAAGTCAAGAGTGTAGTTATAGTTTTCAATAGGAGCCCCTGTGCCTTAACAAAAGTTGCTGAAATGCAAGGAAATTAAAAGAAACACCAGTTACCACCAAAATACTCCTATAAGGGGTGGAACTGTTCAGTTTGAAAGGTGTTCTACATCTACATCTACATGGATACTTTGCAAATCCCATTTAAGTGCCTGGCAGAGGGTTCTTCGAACCACCTTCTCAAATCTCTGTTATTCCAATTTCTTATAGCGCGTCCAAAGAACGAACACCTTATCTTTCCGAACGAGCTCTGATTTCCCTTATTTTATCGAGGTCATCGTTTCTCCCTATGCAGGTCGGTGTCAACAAAATATTTTTACATTCGGAGGAGAAAGTTGGTGATTGGAATTTCGTGAAAGGATTCTGCCGCAACGAAAAACGCCTTGATTTAATGATGTCCAGCCCAAATCCTGCATCATTTCAGTGACACTCTGTCCCATACTTCGGGATAATACAAGACGTACTGCCCTTCTTTGAACTTTTTCGATGTACTCCGTCAGTCCTATCTGGTAAGGATTCCACACCGCGCGGCAGTATTCTAAAAGAGGAATGACAAGTGTAGTGTAGGCAGCCTCCTTAGTAGATCTGTTACATATTCTAAGTGTCCTTGGTTAGCCTTCCCCACAACATTTTCTATTTGTTTCTTCCAATTTAAGTTGTTTGTAATTGTAATTCCTAGATGTTTAGTTGAATTTACAGCCTTTAGATTTGACTGATTTATCGTGCAACCGAAGTTTAACGAACTCCTTTTAGCACCCATGTGGATGACCTCACACTTTTCGTTATTTGGGAACAACTGCCATTTTTCGCACCATTCAGGTATCTTTTCTAAATCGTTTTGCAATTTGTTTTTATCTTCTGATGACTTTATTAGTCGATAAACGACAGCGTCATCTGCAAACAACCTAAGACGGCTGCTCAGATTGTCTCCCAAATCGTTTATATAGATAAGGAACAGCAAAGGGCCTATAACACTACCTTGGGGAACGCCAGAAATCACTTCTGTTTTACTCGATGACTTTCCGTCAATTGCTACGAACTGTAACTTCTCTGACAGGAAATCACAAATCTAGTTACATAACTGAGACGATATTCCATAAGCACGCAATTTCACTACAAGCCGCTTGTGTGGTACAGTGTCAAAAGCCTTCCGGAAATCCAGAAATACGGAATCGATCTGAAATCCCTTGTCAATAGCACTCAACACTTCATGTGAACAAAGAGCTTGCTGTGTTTCACAAGAACGATGTTTTCTAAACCCATGTTGACTGAGTCTCAATAGACCGTTTTATTCGAGGTAATTCAAAATGTTAGAACACAATATATGTTCCAAAATCCTGCTGCCTATCGTCGTTAATGATATGGGCCTGTAATTAAGTGGATTATTCCTACTACCTTTCTTGATTACTGGTGTGACTTGTGCAACTTTCCAGGTTCGAATCCTGCCTCGGGCATGGATGTGTGTGATGTCCTTAGGTTAGTTAGGTTTAAGTAGTTCTGAGTTCTAGGGGACTGATGACCTCAGATGTTAAGTCCTATAGTGCTCAGAGCCATTTGAACCATTTGAATATTCCTCCAAAATCGGTGGGATCTTGTGCAGTTCCCATATATTTTCGCCTAATGTTATGTAACGAATGTTACGTACCTCTTTGTGATTGTAACGATGTCGCTAAGTAGTAGCCTCGATTGAAGATCTGCTCTACTTATTCAACATACACTGATGAAACTGTAGCGTCTGTTTCTTTTACTCGCTTCTTTGCGCTGACAAAATGTTTTCGTACTTCATTTGCTGCTTCATCTGGAACACAAACATGTCTGTCTTCCCCTAAAACTGTGTTATTCTTTTTGGATACTCGTCCTTTGTATTTATTGTTTTAAAGTTTACACAACGTCCGTAAGTCAATTCTTGTTTGTTTGTATAGTCCACCATATACTAATGCAGGTTGTGAATCAGTGAAGGATTCCCTTTGGCGGTCTCGGAGAACTCCATTACCTCGGCATTAAAACACGCAACACTACTTGCCAGTCAGAGGCCAACTGCGCTACTGAACTCTCGGAGAACGCCGTGTACACAACGAACTGGTGCGGGAACAGGGAAGTTCCCGAGAATAAGTCGCAGGTCGTGGCTGGCAGGCCTGTATACCTTCCTTCTGGAACACCTGTCCACTGTCTACAGTGTCCTGGGCTCCGTAAAAATGTCAACACATTCCCTCTCATTACAAGTGTCACTCCGTGCAACTCTCACAAATTCGTATATCGGTGAGCACATTGGGCCTTTGGAAGAAATAGAGGAAGACGCCAGGCAGACAGACCACCGGCTGAAGAGTAACCCAAACTAACGGTAGACGAGCGAAATGCGACAAACAGGGTGCGAACGAGACAACAGACCAGGACAATGACAACCAATCTAGACGACAACGAGGCGCTACGCCAAGCCTTCGCCCCAACCATGACAACGTGGCCAGGAGCAGCGGAGAGACAAACCCAAGACGCGACCAAAGAGGGTAACCGGGTGACAAGCTAAGCAGTCTTAGTACAGCGAAGACGGATTCGACAATATCAAGCGTGAGTACTCAACTGACCAACAGTGCACTGGGCATACAACTATGCCGGGTGATTGGAAATTCCCATTACAAACTTCTTGAGCTTGTAGAGGGGAGTGAGTACGTAATACACTGAAGAGCCAAAGAAACTGGTACACCTGCCTAATATCGTGTAGCACCCCCGCGAGCACGTAGAATTCCGCAACAAAAGATGACTCTGAGCACTCTGGGACTTAACGTCTGAGGTCATCAGTCCCCTAGAACTTAGAACTACTTAAACCTAACCAACCTAAGGACATCACACACATCCATGCCCGAGGCAGGATTCGAACTTGCGACCGTAGAGGTCGCGCGGTTCCAGACTGAAGCGCCTAGAACCGCTCGGCCACACCGGCCGGCAAATCCGCAACACGTCGTGGCATGAACTCGACTAATGTCTGAAGTTGTGACGGAGGGAACTGACACCATGGATCCTTTAGGGCTGTCCATAAATCCGTAAGAGTGTGAGGGTGTGGAGATCTGTTCTGAACAAAACGTTGCAAGGCATCCCAGATATGCTCAATAATGTTCATGTCTGGGGAGTCTGGTGGCCCGAGGAACTGTTTAAACTCAGAAGCGTGTTCCTGGAGTCTCTCTGTAGCAATTCTGGACGTGTGGGGTGTCGCATTGTTCTGCTGGAATTGCACACGTCCGTTTGAATGTACAATAGACATGAAAGGGTGCAGATGATCAGACAGGATGCTTACCTTCGTGACACCTGTCAGAGTCGTATCTAGACGTTTCAGGGATCCCGTATCACTCCGACTGAACCCGTCCCGCACCATTACAGAGTCTCACCACCTTGAACAGTCCTCTGCTGGCATGCAGGATCTATGGATTCATGAGGTTGTCTCGATACCCGTACACGTACATCCGCTTGATAGAATTTGAAACGAGACTCGTCCGACCTGGCAACATGTTTCCAGTCATCAACAGTCCAATGTAGATTTGACTGGCCCAGGCGAGGCGTAAAGCTTAGTGTCGTGCAGTCATCAAGGGTACACGAGTGGGCCTCCGACTCCGAAAGCCCATATCAATGATGTTTCGTTGAATGATTCGCACGCTGACGCTTGTTGATGGCCTAGCATTGAAATCTGCAGCAATTTGCGGAAGGGTTGCACTTCTGTTACGTTGAACGATTCTCTTCAGTCGTCTTTGGTTCCGTTCTTGCAGGATCTTTTTCCAGCCACAGCGATGTCGGAGATTTGATGTTTTACCGGATTCCTGATATTCACGGTACAGTCGTGAAATGGTCGTACGGGAAAATCCCTATATTATCGCTCCCTCGGAGATGCTGTGTCCCATCGTGCGCCGACTATAACACTGCTTTCAAACGCACTTAAATCTTGATAACCTGCCATTGTAGCAGCAGTAACCGATCTAACAACTGCGCCAGACACTAGTTGTCTTACACAGGCGTTGCCGACCGCAGCGCCGTGTTCTGCCTGTTTACATCTCTCTGTATCTGAATACACGTGCCTATACCAGATTCTGTGGAGCTTTAGTGTATTTTGAATAGGAAACCATATCCGGAAACGTACAGTTTCCATTCTACAACGGTTTCACTTCAGATGTGTAACGCGTCCACGTCTGCTGAGGGAAAGAGAAAGTATCAGAGTGGCTGCTCTTTATACAATACGGTAGACACGGTGAAGTGTACTGCGTCAGACGGTCCCCTGATGTCACTTAACGTCTACCTTGTTACGAGACCTATTCAATGCCTCTGCGTCTCCGATACAGTAAACATGGTTCGGTACCCGTTTTCGGAATACACAGACATGATCCTTGAGTATGGCGAAGCTCGAGGTAGCGGAGGAGCTACTCTCGGATGTATCAAAAACGTTTTCCGCACCGTATCACGCAATCGCACGAATTTTTTGCCTAAGATACGCAGCAACTCCGAGAAACATGTACCTTCGCTGTGAGGAGGCAGGACTGTGGTGCTCCACAGTAACGCCGCATCCCCGAATTTGAAGATGACGTACTGCATCAGGTTGAAGAGAACTCGCCAACGACTATTCTTACAATTGCGCGTGCAATGGGTGTTAGTTACAATATCGTTTGGGACGTTCTGCATGAGCAACAACTACATCCGTATCACTTACAAAAGCTACACGCTAAGGGTCCAGCTGATTTTCCAAAACTGTTTGCCTACTGCACGTGTTCCTGCACCGCTGCATCGACACAATCCTGTTTCCACGTCGAGTTCAGATGAATTAAATTTCACTAGGGACTGTGTTCTGAATTCGCGGAAAAACCGTGTCTGGCCAAACGAAGACCCTCACATTACGCATGTTCTGGGATTTCAGCACTGGTTTGGTATTAATGTGTGGCCAGGTATTCTGTACAGCCATGTGATTGGGACATATCTCATTTCGTTCAAGCTAACAGACTTGATCTTCCTACAAAACGTATTGAACCCGTTCTTGGAAGCTGTGTCACCGAATGTCTGTCAGGAAGTGTGGTTTCAGTACGAAGGTGCACCGCGTCACTTCTCACTTGTGGTTTGGAGACATTTCAACTGACGATATGGTGAAAGGTGGTTAGGCCGAGGTGGCTCAACCTAGAAGCCGCCACGATCGTCAGATTTACTCCTGCGGACTACTAACTTGTGGGGTCGCATGCAAAGTTTGATTTACGAGACCCCTGCAGAGACAGAGAAAGATATACTGGCACTATAATATGAAGAGACACCAGGTGGGATGGAGAATGTGTACCAGAATTTGCTTCTCAGATACAATGTCTGTACCAATGCTGGTGGTCACCACATCGAGCAGCTGTTGTCATGCATCAGTACTGTTCTGTACGTAAAGTATGCTGGGTTCTTATTTGTTTGAGAATAATGTAAACACGTATTGTTTAAGTCTTAGTACAAAAAATTGTGCTTCAGTGATAAATGGACGTTTCTTTATGTTTCCTTTTGAATTGCTACCTAATAACGTACTGCGTCACGTCTAATTCAATTTCTGAAGCAGACTTGGATGAGTTAAACATCTGAATTGAAACCGTCGTAGAACGGAAACTGTACGTTTTCGGACATGGGTTCCTGCTCAAAATATTATGTACTTATTCCGCTCTACACGTTCTAGAAGTTTGTAAAGGCAATTTCCGAACTGCCTGTATACTGCCCGCGTGGGATGTTATTGGCTATCGTACTCACGTGGCGATATGGTGGCGCTCTCGCCGTGCACCATTGCGCCGCGAGGCCAGAGTGCCCCGCGACGGCCATATAAGTTCATATCCTCCGGTGGGCATTCAGCCTCTGTGCCGTCCGATAGCAGAAATAGTTAAGGTGTTAACTTAATCTAAGAAGTTCACATGAGAAACGCCTGTGAAGTACATAACAATAGGTTAATATATGGTAAGTCTATATCGAATGTTTGTAAGAAATGTCTTGCAGAATGATTGAGGAAAAGCAACACGTTGATGTGAAAGATATCGGTGATTCAATAATGCAGTCTACCCTCCACGTATCACCGAATAACCTGGGCCGCTCGGTTTGAGGCGCCATGTCACTGATTGCGTGGCCCCTCGCGCCAGAGGTTCGAGTCCTCCCTCGGGCATGGGTGTGTGTGTTGGTGGTTCTGAGCAGTATGGGACTCAACATCTGAGGTCATCAGTCCCCTAGAACTTAGAACTACTGAAACCTAACTAACCTAAGGACATCTCACCCATCCATGCCCGAGGCAGGATTCGAACCTGCGACCGTAGCGGTCACGCGGTTCCAAACTGAAGCGTCTAGAACCGCACGGCCACACCAGCCGGCGGTGCGTGTGTTGTTCTTAGCATAAGTTTACATTAGTTTAAGTAGTGGGTAAGTCTAGGGATCGATGACCTCAGCAGTTTGGTCCTTTAAGAATTCACACACATTTGAACATTTTGAACAACCTGAACCCAAACGAGCTATCAGAAATCGATGAGATGCTTTTTGGGGTTACTTGCTTTGCTGAGAGAAGAACGTTACTTAATACTGAAAAGGAAAATACTTCCTAATGTTCTGCAAAAGCACTCCGTCTTCAGGCCACAAGTGGCCCATTGGGACCATCCGACCGCCGTGTCATCCTCAGTGAAGATGCGGATAGGAGGGGCGTGTGGTCAGCACACCGCTCTCCCGGTCGTTATCATGGTGTTCTTTGACCGGAGCCGTTGCTATTTGGTCGACTAGCTCCTCAATTGGCATCACGAGGCTGAGTGCACCCAGAAAAATGGCAACAGTGCATGGCGGCTCGGATGGTTTTACCCATCCAAATGCCGGCCACGCCCGACAGCGCTTAGTTTCGGTGATCTGCCGGGAACCGGGATATCCACTGTGGCAAGGCCGTTGCCGATGTTCTGCAAAATTATATTTATTAGGTCACGAACAGGCTTTCAGCTTCTCAGGCTATCTTCAGGTAACACTTGTCACATGAAGATGGCCTGAGAAGCCGAAAGCCGGTTCGTGACCCAATTAATATAATTTTGCAGAACATTAGAAGTGTTTTCCTTTTGAATACTATTATTATGTTCTGCCAAGTACCGACGGAAAATACAGTTAATTTTAAAAAGTCACTTGGTCTAGTATCCAAAATTTATGAAGTAGAAACATTACAAGCAGATTTCGAGGAATAAGTTACAACACACAACCACAGACGATGTAAGTGAATAAATGTGTAATGCGTCAGATGATCTGTGTCACATCTCACCTTTTTTGTTTAAGACGATTTTTACAGACTGCGTCCAACTGTTTTTAACGTCAGCCTTGCTTTAATCACCATGTGCTAAGCAACCTGTGGATTTTCTTAATTCTTCATTCAATTACTAAAAACAGGATTATAATAGCTTGTCTGATATCTCTGCATATTCGAAGAAAAACTGAAAATATGTTATTAAGAGACAGATATAGAAAAGACATGACTGCCTGTGGTTAATACAGCAGTCAGCAGCATTTTCCGTTGTCACGTTTTCTGAAGGGTGCAGTTTCAGGTCTGCTTACACATGTGGCCAGTTTCCATTCATTATAACAGGTTGAAGAGCTTGTAAGTAGGCTGTTTATGTTTTCTGTATGTAAGTAGGCTGTTTATGTTTTCTCTATGTAAGTAGGCTGTTTATGTTTTCTTATTGGCAACGTTACGTAGCGCTCAATATGAAAATCACTGGCTGTGCTGTGTGCAGTCTGTGGCTAGTTTGCATTGTTGTCTGCCATTGTAGTGTTGGGCAGCGGCAGCTGGCTGTGAACAGCGCGTAACGTTGCGCAGTTGGAGGTGAGCCGCCAGCAGTGGTGGATGTGGGGAGAGAGATGGCGGAGGTTTGCAGTTTGTCATGAACTGATATATATATATTATGATTTGTGATGATATTAAGGTAAATACATTGTTTGCTCTCTATTAATATCTTTCATTTGCTAACTACCCCTATCAGTAGTTAGTGCCTTCAGTAGTTTGAATCTTTTATTTAGCTGGCAGTAGTGGCGCTCGCTGTATTGCAGTAGCTTGAGCAGCGAAGATTTTTGTGAGGTAAGTGATTTGTGAAAGGTATAGTTTAATGTTTGTCAGGGCCATTCTTTAGTAGGGAGTTTTGAAAGTCAGATTGCGTTGCGCTAAAAATATTGTGTGTCAGTTTAAGGACAGTCATGTATAATTGTTCAAAGGGGACGTTTCATATGTCGACCCTTAGCCTAGGATACCTCACTGGAATCTTCTGATTTTTTCTTGTAGTTTGTGTATTTAGTGTAGCTTTTGTTTATTGCTAGCGCGTAATTGTAGAGAGAATCTCCTTTGTAGTTGTAGCCTTTCATTGTTGTACAGTAAAACAGTTGTGGCATGCATATAGATTTGCACCAAGTATTTCGCAGCTGTAATTAACAAGATATTATTTTCAGTGTTATGTTAATGTGTTCTCTTATTTTTGCTCTTCAAATTGTGTTTTTCTGTGTTGTCGTGTGAAATACTGTGACAATAATGGCGTGTGAAAAACGTAATACTAGGCTCCAAAGTAAACTGAGAAATGACAGTGAAAATGAGAGCAGTGTGTTAGCGCCACCGAGTTATGAATTAACTGATGTTCAAAGTAGTAATTTGGTAATTGTGCATAGGGAAATGGAGCGGGCTGCAAACAATGGTGTAGACATTGAAACAGGTAGTGAACAGGGAAGCATTATCGATCGATCGGTCGGCAACAGCTCGCCTCAGGAATCCGAAATGACAGGACACAATTTCGCAAATACTGTAGATTCAGGTTTTGGGTCATCACCGTTTTCTCAAATAAGTCAAGACACATTTTCTGCTTGTCAAAATGTGAATGTTGTCGGTGCAAATGCACTGCCGAAAAGCGTAGAGAAACAGATTCCAGACACTAATACATTATTATTGCAATTAATGCAACAAATGGGACAAAAGCTTGAAAAGTTAGACACAATGGAACAACACCAGAGACAAACACAGCAACAGTTAGACACAGTGGAACAAAATCTCAAAAAGTTAGACACAGTGGAACAAAATCTCAAAAAGTTAGACACTACACTTGAACAAACACGTGAAGATTTAACCACTGAGTTACATAACATCGAATCGAAATGTCAAAAAGTCTGTAATGACGTAAAAACACAAATTTGTGAGCATTTTCAACCTATTTTTTCGCGGCATGAAAATGCATTACAGAATCACGAAGCAGCCATAAAAGAGCTGCAAACCATTGTTCATGAAAATCTTGAGACCTTGTGGGCTAAATTTGACTCAGTTGCATCTACCGATTCGGTTACGCAACTTGCAAAAGCTCAGGAAAACTTAAAGGACAAAGTAGATACTCTGAAACTTGGTTCAGAAAAACACGCTGAGGAAATAAGTACACTATCAGAGAAAGTAGCCGAACTTTCGGATCAATTCACTAACTTATCTACAAAGGTAGATGATGATCTGAATGACACAAGACCCGTAGCCTTCACTGACACAGAAGAGTATGAACAAATAAGAAAATTCAAACAAAATCAGAATCAAATTAATACACAACACCAAAGAGAAATCCGGGAAGTACAAGATCAGCTGACACAGGTAATACAAGAATTACGTATTTCAGAGGACACTCGCGCTCCAACACGGGAAGAGGGACTTAGAAACACGGAAAAGCTGCAAAATAATAACACAGGGCATTTCGGAAGTTATGAAAGAAATTGGCAATGTGCACCGAATTTTGAGATGGAACGGCCGACACGACCTAACAATGACCGATATGCGACTCGCCGACATGATGATTTTGACTATAAGCTGTTCA
Source organism: Schistocerca piceifrons (assembly GCF_021461385.2). Classification (NCBI taxonomy): domain Eukaryota; kingdom Metazoa; phylum Arthropoda; class Insecta; order Orthoptera; family Acrididae; genus Schistocerca; species Schistocerca piceifrons. The sequence continues at coordinate 174,865,978 of NC_060149.1, read as the reverse complement.
TTACTACACGTAAATTCAAAACATTTAAGAATTCTGGCAACGACATTCATCCACAAGCATGGCTCCATCAATTCTCTCATTGTTTTCCTCCCAACTGGTCGTTGGAACACAGATTAGAATTTATGTGTGGCTACTTAGAGAATGAACCAGCTGTAAGAATGCGATCGGTCATTCACGATTGCCACAGTGAAGGAGAATTTTACCATGCCTTCCTCTCAGCATATTGGTCTCAAGCCACACAAGACCGCGTAAAACATGGCATCATAATGATGAAACATTTCGAACAATCTGAATTCTCCAGTCTTGTGAGATATTTTGAAGACATGTTGCACAAGAATCAGTACCTGACAAACCCATACAGCCCCTCAGAACTCATCCGCATTTGCTTAATCAAATTGCCTGAACATTTACGACATATTATTTTAGCAGGACGTTGCAAAGATGACATTGAAGCATTTCAGGGTCTGTTACAAGAATTGGAAATTGACACTGACAATCGGGGAACGCGGAAACAGGAGCACAACAATTACAGGTCACATCTGTCACAATTCCACGATGAAAGAAATAATAACTGGACACGACAAGGCTATTCTCACAACACATATCGTGACCAAAACAGACACCACCCGTATGACAACCGTTGGCAGAGTAATAATAGTTACAGAGAAAGATCGCATTTCCGTAGTAATGACTATCACAGAGACAATCAGAGAAACAGACAATATGGGAACCAAAACAAGTATTATCAAGGGAGGCAGAATAACTTCAGACGCAACAGTTCGGCGCAGAGTTACGATTCAGGGAGAAATTCTCCACCACATGACCGACAAGCAAGAAACTATGTAAACTACCGACAAAACGACAGACCTGAATTGCATCAGAACTGGCGGGATTCAAACAGAGCAGGGCCCTCTCGTCACGGTGAATTTGTAGAAGTTAGGTCTCCAAATCCCAATAACGACGCGCGCCAACAAAGAGACAATAGGCAATGACTCATACCGCAGGCAGCCACAAAACGCACGTATGAAACTAACGACGCAGCTGCCGTAGCTAGTAATTACGTAAAAATGGAAGACATTAGGGACATTTTACTCCAAGAACACGACGTAAAACATAACAACATTGCATATCCTGTGATTCACATTACAGTAAATGACGTAAAATTTACGGCAGTACTTGACTCTGGCAGTCCCATTTCAGTAATCAGTGAAACAGCCTTTAGCAAATGCAACAAATCGAACGATTGCCCCACACTTCCGTTACGTAAGATTAAATTACAAGGTGCAATCTTTGGAAAAAGTGTAGATGTACGCCAACAAACCAATTTAGAATTCTTTTGTCAAAGCCACAGCTTCTCTATGAACTTTCTCATTGTTCCATTATTGTCGACGGAAATTATATTGGGAGTAGACTTTTTGAATGAATACAAAGCAATCTTAAACTTTCACGATGCTGAAATAAGTTTAGAAAAAGAAGGTAAGTCAATAGCTTTGAAATTTGAAGATTGGCTCTCAAACCATGACGAGGAAATTAATCGGCTTTACCTTCTGTTAGACAACAGTTCGGACTTTTCTACGGAACTAGACACTAACAATCACTCTGCAAGTACTGACAGGGATGATATCGACGGCGCATTTGACACTAATAAGTTAATTCAGAATAAAATTCAAACAATTGAGAATTGTAATGACAATGATAGGCAAGACCTTTTTGAGATTTTACAAGCACATTCCACAGTTTTTACTCACAAAACAGGAACAATCAAGGGATTTCAATACCAATTTCGTGTTCGTGAGCATACTAAATTTTGTGTTAGACCATATGTAATTCCAGCACATTATAGGGACCGTGTTAGAACAGAAATACAATCTATGCTTGACGAGGGCATTATTGAGCCTGCAGTAAGCTCATACAACAATCCATTACATGTTGTTGAAAAGAAAAATGGATCGATCAGACTTGTCTTAGATTCGAGACAAATCAATACTATCATTATTCCTGAAACAGACAGGCCGCAGACGATAGAAGAACTTCTTCAAAATTTTAATGGTGTAAAAGTGTTGTCTTCCATTGATCTCAGATCCAGCTTTTATCAGATCGAACTTCATCCAGAATGTAGAAAATACACAGCTTTCCTTTGTTTCGGCGTTTGTTATCAGTTTCGGAAACTTCCTTTTGGTTTGAACATTTCTTCGGCAGCATTCATTCGTGGGTTAAATTCCATATTACCTGAGTTCTTAAAACGTCACATCACCTTGTATGTGGACGATATTCTGATAGCAGAAGCTTCATGGGAACAACATAATCGCATCATCAACAGTTTGTTACGTATTTTTGCAGAATCTGGAATTACAGTTAACTTGGAAAAGTCTGAATTCGGTAGGACAAAGGTGAAGTTTTTGGGACATATTATTTCTTCTGAAGGCATTCAGCCGGATCCTGAAAAGTTAGAAGCAATCAGAGCCATTCCAGTGCCATCCACAAAAAGACAAGTCCGCAGTTTTCTAGGTCTCGTAAATTTTTACCGTCGTTTTCTGAATATGCAAATTCTAGCTACACCAAAACTTTGTTCTCTCACTGGAAAAAATACTATTTGGAACTGGGACGAACAAGCACAGTTGGAATTCAATTCTTTGAAAGAAGCGTTACTTCACGCGCCAATCTTAGCTCATCCAGATCTGTCACAAGATTTCTGCCTTAGCACGGATTCTTCTAAAGTCGGTCTTGGTGCCCATTTATTTCAAGAAGCCATAGAAAATGACACTACCATTCAGAAAACCATTGCTTTTGCTAGCCGAGTGCTAACAAAATCTGAAAAAAATTATTCCGTTACTGAATTAGAAGCTTTAGCTATCGTTTGGGCATTTAACAAATTCCGTTTCTTTCTTTCTGGTAAGCACGTAAAAGTATACAGTGATCATCGTGCATTACAATTTCTTATGTCTTCAAAATTAAATCATGACAGGTTAAAACGTTGGGCATTGTTTCTGCAAGAATTCCGCTTCACAATAGTCTACATTCCCGGCAAGGAGAACATTGTTGCGGACGCACTGTCACGCGCACCGGCTGGGCTTGAGAAAAGTACCACAGAAGGCAACCTCGAGAAAAATTTCAGTATTCTTTACATTCAGAAAGTCGCCTTTGAAAACTTCATCACCACATCTTTAAAGGACATTGCTCATGAACAAGATAAAGATCCGATTTGGAAAGACATCAAGAGCAAATGGCATGAAAGGACACACACACAGATTCGGCATTATTATCTGGTTAGAAACAACATACTGTTCAAACGCTGCACTGTTGATGACAAGCTATGGGTACTTTGCATTCCTGACGATTTTGTTAATAAGCTCATTTGGTACATTCATTTCAGCTACGCACATTTTGGTCCACGAAAATGTTATCATATTCTTCGAACGACTTGTTATTTTAACAATATGGAAAAGCGAATTCGAAGAGTCTTGTCTATTTGTAAACTTTGTCAAAAGGCGAAACCATCTACTGTCTCACATCGTGCTCCGTTGTTTCCTATCATTCCTTCTAAATTAAAAGAATTTGCTGCTGTTGATCTCTTGGGACCGCTTGTCAGAACATCTAATGGATTTTCGTACGTTCTAGTCGCTGTTGAACTTACTTCAAAATTTGTTTCTTTCACACCGTTACGTAAAGCCACTGGACGGTCTGTATCCAACGCCTTTGTTAAAAATTTCTTACGTGAAGTTGGACACGTTAGTAAAGTCATTTCAGATAACGGACCGCAATTCAGATCTGCTGTTTGGTCACGCATGCTTCGCAACCATAAAATCAAACCTGTTTTTATTTCATTGTACTCACCACATTGTAACCCGTCTGAACGGATTATGAAAGAAATCAATAAGCTTTGTAGACTTTATTGTCACAGAAAGCATCAGCATTGGGACAGATATTTACACTTATTTCAAAACGTGCTGAATGAAATGCCTCACGACTCCACTGCTTTACCACCTACTCTTGTACTGAAGAATGAAGAACCACCGAACAGAATCAGAGAGCTTGTACCTTTCCCGAATACACGTAAACTTCGACACAAAGACATAATTGATTTGGCTCTTAAAAATATAAAATCTGCAGCAGACAAAAGGAGAAAACTACACGGTAAAGCAAATGCAAAGAAGTTGTATATTGGTCAGAAAGTTCTCATTAAAGCTCATTCATTGCCACATAAGAAGAAACACTTGAGTCACAAATTCTTTCTAGTTTACAATGGACCTTACAGAATCCGACGTATACCACATGATAATTGCGTTGAAGTTGAAACTCTGCGTACTAGGAAGAGTAAAGGTTTACACCACATTTCTCATGTAAAACCATTTATTGACAGATAATCTGCCTTTTAACTTTGTCTTTGCCATAAAACGTTTCACTTCACGTTACTAGTATGCTTTAGAAACTGTTACCATGCAACAATGTTTGAAGTTCAATATCCAGCCAAGAACCAAGAGAAATTATTTAAACAGAAATTACGAATGCATTGTTATTGCGAACAGACGACACAGTGTAATTGTGTGTGTACATTCTTGCTTGTTAGTTGTACGATTAGAACATTTACCAGTACTGCTAATGAGATTTTAATGCAACATTTTGGTTTACTTGAAAATACATTCCGGATTTAAAGTACTTTCTGAGAGATACCAGATGACACAGAGGTTAGTTTATGTGACAGCTACACGATTTTTATCACGACGCTACTAATGAGTGACAATTTACAATGTTGCTTTTGCAGTGTATCTGTTTTATATCTGCACAGTTTTCTGAATTCTTCTAGGAAGAAAAACATGTTTTAGTAGTAACTTTTGTGGTATAGCAACAATGAGACAGCCTTTTTCGTGGCATAACAATACGTTACTGTACAGTACTTTCCTCATCACGGCAATAAGCGTAATAACTAAGATATCTATACGTAAAGCATTTCACTTTTGTGTATCATGAGGTAAGTACATTGACTTTAGCAGAACTTTGCTTACAGAGGACGATAACTACGACAGTTCCACAGAATTATCTTACAGCAAGACGCGCATTTAGCGCTACAGGACACGCATTTGAGTGATTAATCTTATACTTAAAACACTTATTTTTAAAGATTTTTTTTAATTACAAAGAAAGTTTTCCGTGATACATTTCATTCCATTGCTGTAATTTGTAACACCTGGGAGTATAATTACGTTTATCCTCAGGGGGGTACACGCTTACTTTGTGTACCATGTGTTTGGCAAGCACAAGGAGCCCTAGCTAATATGGTATTTGCTTATACAACTTTACACATCGGTACCATATTTCTCTAACACACAAATTACACAGCTATCTGATCATTTAACTGAGAGATAAACATGTTTTTTACTACATCAGTGACAGATGTTTACGCAATTACACCGTTGGATAACTTCACACTTATGAAACTGTATTTTGTCTGTACTTTGTAAACTGTTCATATTTTTTCGGAATCATTGTGATACTATGAGGGCTTTGAATGATGTATTTGGTATGAGATCATGATTTTTAAAGTACGTTTGAGGCAGCTGACACTTTTGACATGAGCAGAGAATTTTTTTAGGCTTAGAAATTATTGGAGGAAGTTACGACGATTTTGAGATTTGACTGAGGTGTTATGATGTTATTATTACGACGACGATGTGTATTATGTTGTTGAGGAATGTTTATTATGCTACGTATTTCTCATGATGAAATATTGAAGAAGTGTCGACGAATATGTATATGTATAATGAGGTAAGGAATAATGAGTAGTGTTTAGGGACTCTGATTTATGAAAAGGATGTTGGAAACCAAGAAACGTACTTTAAGAGTTATGAAATGTGTGACTGTATCACAATGCTGACCAATATTTTTTTTTGGACACTTATATTTATAGGATTTTGTTTCTACAGATTTGCAACGCTAATTCTTGACCCGTGAAATATTTTTATGTGCGACTGTCTCTGTAGCGGAAACTGCTGTCGTAAATATTTCCGTAAGAAAGTTAACGGACCACCTACACATAATGCGTCGTGGGCACCCAGCTGTGTCAGACGCCTGGAGAAAAAGCCATTAGCGCGTGCCTTTCAGAGCACAGGAAAACACCTGGAGAACAAGCCATTAGGGTGTGCCTTTCATCGCTAATGCGACACCCTCGTTACTTGAAAACATATGATTACTCGCACTTTGTGCTAATTGCTGAAATGCTTATGAATTGATGGGAAATATTCGTACATCTGCACACCTGATTATGACAAGTGTCTTTCTATGAGAGTTGAGAGCTACTGACTTACGAAATGCCACATGACTATTGAATGATGTTTTTATGCTTTGGTTTGCGTAATTGCTTATTTCACTTGATATCTGGTTTCCAGCTGTGTTGCAGCATTGCTTTTATAAAATAAAATGCATTTGCTAATGTGAACACTTTCTGTCAACAGATCTATTAAATAATTATTTTATGATCCACATTCTTTAAAAAAGGAGCACTTGGAAAGGAAAGAACAATAAGAAGGAACTAGTAACTGCATACATAATATTCTTTTCAAGTACATGGTAATATTTCTTTTACAATAAGTTGTTGTGGTGCACCACTTTAATTACATAGACATTAAGATGTGAATATACATTTCCCTTATCTGCATTGTTGTTTTTACTGTAATATTTTTTCTTCTTGAGCTATGTCATGTTTAGATATAAGCTGCTGTTTGCCAGGCATAGTGCTACGGAACTTTAATTTGTGTTACTCTGCTAAGCCAATTTTACTACTCATTGATTTTTCATGTTGCTGCACATTGGCTCATATTAGTTGTAATTTTGCATTTTATCTGTTAATTTAGATTTACGGTAGCTTGCTTTGCAATTTTCCAATTTTTTGGTAATTGCTGTTTATATTAATTGTTATGTGATGCTGCATTGCCTCGTCCCTTAGTTTAGCATCTGAGCTCAGTAGATTTAAGTTAGCTTAAGAGGGGGTAGACTCTAAGAGAATGAGTTGCGATGAATTGGAAGAAATGCATTGAGAAAACAGGTTTAGCTAGGATTTTCTTGGAAATAAATGTTGAGGTAAGAAATGTGTGAACATATAAATACAGAAAGCATGCTTAGATAGAATTTTTTTGGTGGAAACAAAGGATGAAATAAGAGGAAAGATATATGAAGTTTTGGGTTGGACTGCAGTACCAAATGTTACACTGAAAACGAACCCTGTCCTTTCCTATTGGTGTTATCCCACTATGTGTTTGTGTACCCTTGAGTATTTGTTTTCTTCCTGTCTCTGTGTACTGTTTCATAGAATTTTTTTCTCTTCTAATACTAAGCTATATTCACTATGAGGAGGAATACTGTTATCCTCAAATATAAGTTGCATTAATAATATGTTATTTTCTTTGTAAAGTTGTTTACAATTCTGTTCTGTTTCAATGTTCATGTGTGAAATTAATGTTTCGAAAACTATTCTCATTATTTTATGTATGTACTCATGTCATAATTCCACTGATGTATATGTTTATTTCTATTCTTTTGTAAAGCCTGTACTACAAATGTTATCTGTATTATTATGTTTTTAATGATGTATTTTGTACCTTTGTAATTGTATTCTTATGTTATAAAATTGTAATTGTCACCAGTTCATGACATTATTAACTTGTTAGTTACATTTCACTGCACACGTTTCTGTTGGTCATAGTATGTGGACAATATATGAGAAGTAGGGACTGTTAGTGTTTGCACGTGTGTTGGTAATTCAGCAAGGGACTGGATAACAGCATTGCTGGTTCTAAGGACAATTAAAAGAAAAACTTTCTGAGTGCACAAGTGGTGGTTTATGGACTTGCTATATTCTCTGCAAGAATCTTCGATGGTGATTGTGCACCTGCACAGTCGCAACGGATGGCTGCTGGCCGTCTCTACCAGGACTACAGTGGGTCTGCACCTCTGGTGGCCCACCAATACCATTATCTCTACAAGGACTACAGTGGGTCTGCATCTATGATGACCTACCAACGCCATTATTTCTACAAGGACTGCAGTGGGTCTGCACCTCTGGTGGCCCACCAATACCACAATCTCTACCAGGACTCCAGTGGGTCTGCTCTGTGATGACCTACCTAACAATATTCTTCAAAACGTCGAATGAACTCTGCTGTGGGTTTGCTCTGTTGTGGCCCATTACCTGTCAGCATGTCAAGAGTCAGCACTGTCTTTCCGTTGGAAGGACAACACTACTTCTTCAAGACTGCATGGAAATCCACTACTTCTGTGTGCATTGTCTTTTACTGCTCAGACTTTGAGAAAAGAAACGGCAGTTTCACTGTGATGAATGATCAAGCCTGTCTTTATAGACTGTGAGAAAATTTTAGCTTTTGACCAACATTGTATCAATAAGTGTGTGCATTTTATATCTTTGTTACTGTAATTGTGAAAAATTTTTGTCAAATCTGTATTGGCCAGTGCCCAACACCATTTGTAAAAATTTTTTGTGGGGAGCATGGGGGCTATGTAAGTAGGCTGTTTATGTTTTCTGTATGTAAGTAGGCTGTTTATGTTTTCTCTATGTAAGTAGGCTGTTTATGTTTTCTTATTGGCAACGTTACGTAGCGCTCAATATAAAAATCACTGGCTGTGCTGTGTGCAGTCTGTGGCTAGTTTGCATTGTTGTCTGCCATTGTAGTGTTGGGCAGCGGCAGCTGGCTGTGAACAGCGCGTAACGTTGCGCAGTTGGAGGTGAGCCGCCAGCAGTGGTGGATGTGGGGAGAGAGATGGCGGAGGTTTGCAGTTTGTCATGAACTGATATATATATATTATGATTTGTGATGATATTAAGGTAAATACATTGTTTGCTCTCTATTAATATCTTTCATTTGCTAACTACCCCTATCAGTAGTTAGTGCCTTCAGTAGTTTGAATCTTTTATTTAGCTGGCAGTAGTGGCGCTCGCTGTATTGCAGTAGCTTGAGCAGCGAAGATTTTTGTGAGGTAAGTGATTTGTGAAAGGTATAGTTTAATGTTTGTCAGGGCCATTCTTTAGTAGGGAGTTTTGAAAGTCAGATTGCGTTGCGCTAAAAATATTGTGTGTCAGTTTAAGGACAGTCATGTATAATTGTTCAAAGGGGACGTTTCAAGCTGTCACAGTACACTGAGGTGAAAAAGAAAGTCATGAGATAGCGATATTACAGATCTACATCTACATCTATATCATACTCCACAAGCAACCTAATGGTGTGTGGCGGAGGATACTTTCGATACCACTATCTGATCCCTCCAACCCTGTTCACTCGCGGATAGTGCGTGGGAAGAATGATTGTCGGTAAGCCTCTGTATTTGCTCTAATTTCTCAAATTTTCTCCTCGTGGTCAATACGCGAACTATATGTGGGGGGAAGTAATATGTTGTCCGACTCCTCCTGAGAAGTGTTATCCAGAAATTTCAATAGTAAATCTCTCCGTGATGCACAACGCCTCTCTTGTAACGTCTGCCAGTGGAGTTTGTCTAGTATCTCGGTAACGCCAGCTAAACGATCCCGTGGCGAAACGCATTGCTCTTCGTTGGATCTCCTCTATCAGTCCTACCTTATATGGATCCCAGATAGATGAACAATACTCAGGAATCGGGCGAACAAGCGCCTTATAAGCCACAGATGGCGGTAGTATCACTTACTCAATGTATATAAGAAGGCAGTGCATTGACGAAGGTGTTATTTGTACTCAGGTGATTCATGTGAAAAGGTCTCCGACGTGATTATGGACGCACAACTGGAATTAACAGAACTGGAACACGGAATAGTAGCTCGAGCTAGGCACATGTGACATTCCATTTTGGAAATCGTTAAGGAATTCAATATTCCGAGATCTGCAATGTGAAGAGTGTGCCGATAATGCTAAAGTTCGGTTGTTAGCTCTCACCACGGACAACGCAGTGGCCGACAGCCATCACCTAAAGACCGGGAGCAGCGACTTTTGCGTAGTTGAGGACAGTACGGCGAAATTTGGCGTTAATGGGCTATGGCAGTAGACGAACGACGCGAGTGTCTTTGCTAACAGCTCGACATCGTCTGTAGCGCCTCTCCTGGGCTTGGGACCATATCGGTTGAACGCTAGATTATATGCAATTAACACATCTTGAAATGTAGTAACTGATGCCTTTTTTATGCACGAGAAACGTTTCTGAGAAAACCCTTCATCTTTAAGTGGTATATTATGATCACTTCACTTATGTGCCCCTCTGCCATCCAACCTAGATGCAAATTCTGAAGAAACAAACTAATGGATTTGTTTATAAACAATTTTTCTGCTACCGGTCCCACGTTTCGGGAAATGATTCCCAATTTCAAGGGCGTTACCTGTGAATCATTTACCAAGCGAATCGTGTAAAACATAAATAAAAGAAAATCGTGACTGGTAGCAGAAAATTATTCATAAAAAAATTCATTATTTTCACAGTCCGCCCGGGTTCCCGGGTTCGATTCCCGGCGGGGTCAGGGATTTTCTCTGCCTCGTGATGACTGGGTGTTGTGTGCTGTCCTTAGGTTAGTTAGGTTTAAGTAGTTCTAAGTTCTAGGGGACTGATGACCGTAGATGTTAAGTCCCATAGTGGTCAGAGCCATTTGAACCATTTTTTCACAGTCGCAGGCTTTCACAAACCATTTCTAATGAACCGGATCAGAAACAAACTAATTGAACCTATTTATTTATACAGAGAAGTTTACGAAGTACTGGGAGAGACTAGTTGTACGAAACATCTGGTAGGTAGCGTTATTTGAGCGTCTGCAATGGCAGGAGAACTGCGTATACAAAACTTACAGGTTTTCTTACATAAGAAGGCACAAATGTTTATATACAAATCAAGCTGTTCTTGTATACCACCAGGAGCTGGAATTTTGTCCCCTAGATGCAATATTAACAAGAAAGACTAACTCAACACTGACTGATCACTAAAAAGAATTTATGGCGAATAGGCTGATAACTGAATGACATTGCTCGTTAAAAATAATTGCATCAGATTAGATACATGTCTCTAAGTATCTCGTCGTGTCCAACACAGTAACCAGAGGAAGATTTGTCTGTTACAGACAACCTAAAGTAGAGAGTGTGAAGACTCGCGTCATCGTGCAATATTATCATCATCGTCATTATCAGCACGATCAGTTTTCTGATTTCTGATCGGGATCTTGTTCATTTTTTTCTATTGATCTCCTTCTCCTTCGCGTAATGTATTTACATAGATTAACGGGATGGCTCAGGATCTGAGTTATCGACCATTCTTGCCTTCTCTTCCCCTCCCCGTATCCTGCTAAAAAAACCTATTAAAAAAATTTCCTCGACGCTTCATCTGTACATGCCGAAACCAGTTTCTTTTACTCCGCTTAAATGCATGCAGCAAATGCCTTTCTTTTCTCACTCCTCGCAGCACATATTCGTTTGTCACTCAATGTACCCATTCTCCGTCAGGTCTACATTTCAGTATTAGTTGTAAGTAGGCTGTTTATGTTTTCTCTATGTAAGTAGGCTGTTTATGTTTTCTCTATGTAAGTAGGCTGTTTATGTTTTCTCTATGTAAGTAGGCTGTTTAGGTTTTTTATTGGTAACGCCACCTCTGTATGACAATCACTGGCTGTGCTGTGGGCAGTCTGTGTCTGCTTTGCATTGTTGTAATACTCGCCATTGTAGTGTTAGGCAGCTGGCTGTGAACAGCGCGTAGCGTTGCGCAGTTGGAGGTGAGCCGCCAGCAGTGGTGGATGTGGGGAGAGAGATGGCGGAGGTTTGCAATTTGTCATGAACTGATATATATATTATGACTTGTGATGATATCAAGGTAAATACATTGTTCGTTCTCTATTAATATCTTTCATTTGCTAACTATCCCTATCAGTAGTTAGTGCCTTCCATAGTTTGAATCTTTTATTTAGCTGGCAGTAGTGGCGCTTGCTGTATTGCAGTAGCTTGAGCAGCGAAGATTTTTGTGAGGTAAGTGATTTGTGAAAGGTATAGTTAAATGTTAGTCAGGGCCATTGTTTTGTAGGGAATTTCGAAAGTCAGATTGCGTTGCCCTAAAAATATTGTATGTCAGGTTAAGGTCAGTCGTGTATAAATTGTTCAAAGGGTACGTTTCATATGTCGACCATTAGCCTAGGATACCTCACTGGAATCTTCTGATTTTTCTTGTAGTTTGTGTATTTAGTGTAGCTTTTGTTTATTGCTAGCGCGTAATTGTAGAGAGAATCTCCTTTGTAGTTGTAGCCTTTCATTGTTGTACAGTAAAACAGTTGTGGCATGCATATAGATTTGCACCAAGTATTTCGCAGCTGTAATTAACTAGATATTATTTTCAGTGTTATGTTAATGTGTTCTCTTATTTTTGCTCTTCAAATTGTGTTTTTCTGTGTTGTCGTGTGAAATACTGTGACAATAATGGCGTGTGAAAAACGTAATACTAGGCTCCAAAGTAAACTGAGAAATGACAGTGAAAATGAGAGCAGTGTGTTAGCGCCACCGAGTAATGAATTAACTGATGTTCAAAGTAGTAATTTGGTAATTGTGCATAGGGAAATGGAGCGGGCGGCAAACAATGGCGTGGACAGTGAAACAATTAGTGAAGAGGGAAGCATTATCGATCGATCGGTCGGCAACAGCTCGCCTCAGGAATCCGAAATGACAGGACACAATTTCGCAAATACTGTAGATTCAGGTTTTGGGTCATCACCGTTTTCTCAAATAAGTCAAGACACATTTTCTGCTTGTCAAAATGTGAATGTTGTCGGTGCAAATGCACTGCCGAAAAGCGTAGAGAAACAGATTCCAGACACTAATACATTATTATTGCAATTAATGCAACAAATGGAACAAAATCAGAGACAAACACAGCAACAGTTAGACACAGTGGAACAAAATCTCAAAAAGTTAGACACAATGGAACAAAATCTTCAGAAGTTAGACACCACACTTGAACAAACACGTGAAGATTTAACTAGTGAGTTACATAACATTGAATCGAAATGTCAAAAAGTCTGTAATGACGTAAAATCACAAATTTGTGAGCATTTCCAACCTATTTTTTCGCGGCATGAAAATGCATTACAGAAAACATAAACAGCCTACTTACATAGAGAAAACATAAACAGCCTACTTACATAGAGAAAACATAAACAGCCTACTTACATAGTCAACGGCTTTCCGGCTTCCATTCTCATGTTCAAAGTTACGACGAGGTACAGTAGAACGCTCCAGACAAAATACTCCAATTTTTTCTTAATCCCATTCCCAAAACGTTGCAGAAAATCCTCATCTTCCTAGGGAATGCCAATTTTGCCTTTGTTACTCTCGATTTAATGTCTGCACTGCGCCTCTAATTGCTTTCGATTCTATTTCATACGTAATCTCACCGGACAGTATACTAGTCACCCCGTTAAGAGAACACACTGTTTTCTTCGAAACGCGAGGATTGACCGCGCGGTTTGATGCGCCATGTCACGGATTGCGCGGCCCCTCCCGCCAGAGTTTCGAGTCCTCCCTCGGGCTTGGGTGTGTGCGTTGTTCTTAGCATAAGTTAGTTTAAGTAGTGTGTAAGTCTAGGGACCGATGACCTCAAGAGTTTGGTCCCTTAGGAATTCACACACATTTAATTTTTCTAATGAAGTTGACTGATTTATTGTTGATTTGATTTGTTGACGCAGCAGTCGCAGGCATGTAACATGGCATAAGGGAAGTGGTAGTAAAAACATAGTAAAGAACAGTGGCTGGACAACAATGTCATTCCTTGGTTTCATACCTGGCAGGAATTGCTGATTTCGGTGAATGCTGATCAATCTCAACGAGTTTCTGAGACAACACTGCGAAGGGTACTGGATGCAATGGACTTTTGGAATCAGGTACCAAGCAAAAGGTCATTCCTAGCAGCCCGTCTTCAGTGGGCCAAACAAGACAGAAATTGTACAGTCGCTGACTGGAGACATTTACTGTGTTCCGATGAGGGGCCTCTTTTTAAATTATGCCTCTTTTTAAATTATGTAAGGCGTGCACCGTCGCCGCAGTAAGGCGTGTGGGCTCTGTAGTTCCAGCCAGAGGTGATTTGAAAATTAAATAAACTCAGCAAGACCAAGAGTTCGGCTTGCTGAGGTTATGTTTGAAACTGCTATCTCAGTATTTACAGCCTCTGATGATGTCTACAGCATTAGGAGACGAAACGTTAACCACAGAAATATGCCTTGTATTACAGGCTAATGACCATGAAACAAAGTTCACAAAGGAAGCATATTCCTTATTACATCACACGTGTTCTCTCATTGTTTCGGGTCTAAGTGTTACACAACGTGCAGCGAGTTTTGAGTTAATATGGTCTGACTTCTTGGAATCGTGGAGAGAGACAGCCAAATGGACAGCCTCTCGGTACCTGAAGATGTGAAGAGTTCCGTTACTGATGACTATGTTATCGCGAAAAGAATCTCAAGTACATATGGTCAAATGGGACAAACACTGTGCGCAGTAGCACATATCGGCAGAAAATCCACATCATTTGATCGAATCATGTCCATATCAGAGTCGTTTGTTTAGAAAGAGACGTTCCACAGCTATCATATCTGCAAGAGATATCAATAAATCGGTAATTTCTAGGGATTAGACTTAAAGCCCATATGTGTGCTGAAACGATAAGAATCGTATGGATGGTATGACTCTTTATACAATACTATCTCTAGTGGGTCCTAATCCTAGTAGACATAAGACTTATGCCTCATATAAAGGAGCAATATGAGGTAACGCACTAGTGTGATATAAGGGCGAATTGCAGAAACCGATCGATAGTACATTACTTTCTCAAACTGGATTTTGTCTGCTCTTATCAAGCAGGAGGAAAAAAACTGCTGCAGTGACAATACAAAGTTTTATTACAACCGGAAAACTGTCTGATCAGGTTGAAACTAAAATAATTTGTTTTAAATAACAGTTATACGATATATTATTTGCAATAAATGAAACGAAACAAGCCATCCTCATTACGTGTAGCCTGCAGCCGTCATTCGGAAGTATTTATTATGTTTCCTCTTATTCGTTAACGGAGAGTGGGGACGTGAGAATTTTTTGATTTTCTCTCCCCCCTTCTCTCTGTATCTCCCCAAAGAGACGTAAAGCGGTAATCGCGTTAAATTTTTTGTGCTATATTAGGTGGAGAGAGAAAAACGTTTTTAGAGACATTCATTTTGGTGTAAACACACTGAAACCACTCCACAAGGTATATAAATACTAAGAGAATTTGAGAGATTGAGAGAATAAGTACAAAAGTAGACTAACATAATGTTTCTTTAGTAACAATGTGAACGTCTTACGAAAATGGCATATGCAGTACCTGCCAAAGAATGTACGACCAATATATAAAACAACTCGTTGCTTCAAATGCGCAGAAATGATAGTAACGTAACAGAAACTGATAAGATTACCGCATTAGTTTATGATTGCAATATATCCAGTGACTTTAATATAAACAGTGCCACAGAGAGAAGATTCTTTGCTCGTACACTAGGCGTCCGTGCGCGAATAAGCGTAATTCGTGTTTATGTTATTTTTATTTACGCGTCAAATTCCGTAGGCCCAAATCGAGGAGCAAAACTCCAAGGTCATGAAACGTGTCAGTACATGAAATTACAACATAAAAGTAATAACAGACAAAAATAAAATGTTTATGAACCCAAAGAAAGTCAATCCATAAGTTTAAGTAAATACAATCAACAATACAACAAGAATCAGCTTCGTTTTTCAAGGAATTCCTCGACAGAATAGAAGGAGTGTCTCATGAGGAAACTCTTCAGTTTCGATTTGAAATCGCGTGGATTACTGCTAAGATTTTTGAATTCTAGTGGTAGCTTATTGAAAATGGATTCAGCAGTATACTGCACACGTTTCCGCACAAGAGTTAAGGAAGTCCGATCCAAATGCAGGTTTGATTTCTGCCGAGTATTAACTGAGTGAAAGCTACTTATTCTTGGGAATAAGCTAAAATTTTTAACAAGAAATGATATTAAGGAATATATATCTTGAGAGACTAGTGTCAAAATACCCAGACTCGTGAACAGGGGTCGACAAGAGATTCGTGAACTTACACCACTTATTACCCGAACCGCCTGTTTCTGAGCCAAAAATATTCTTTTAGAAGAGTTACACAAAATATAATACGATACGACATCAGCGACTGAAAAAAAAGCAAAGTAGAATAATTTTCGTCGATACGATCACTCACTTCAGATACCGATCTATTAGTAAAAACTGCAGCATTAAGTCTTTGGACAAGATCCTGAAAGTCGGCTTTCCACGACAGTTTACTATCTATCTGAACACCTAGAAATTTGAACCGTTCAGTTTCATTAACCATGACATAATAAAGTTCCTTCCGTCATGATTGGTGGAATTCAATCTTTTTATGTTCTACACACAATTTAGTTGTGTATAAGACATAAAACAGTAGAATGTTACCAATTATTATTGTTTAAATATAACAACCGCTACCTCACATACTTAAAATGGGTAATATTCCTGCCTCGGGCATGGATGTGTGTGATGTCCTTAGGTTAGTTAGGTTTAAGTAGTTCTAAGTTCTAGGTGACTGATGACCTCAGAAGTTAAGTCCCATAGTGCTCAGAGCCATTTTTTTGGGGGTAATATTAATTAACATTCATTCATTCGTTTCCCGTCATATCAGTCCCACCAGATTTTAAAAGCGAATGCTCTACGAAAAAACAAATACACACCGGTTTGCGAATTTTGAAATATATGGGAGCACGTTTTCGGGAGGAAAGTGCCGGTTAAACACTTTGCAGCCCATTGACAGCTGGTAATTAAAAAAAAAGCTCAAACAGAAGACGAAGAGGACCGTTGTTCCCAAACGATTGCACAGTATACGTTTAACATTTCTGTTCTCCGTATTATTGGGAAACATCATTCGCAGTTATGTGCGTTCTCTGTTAACTTTATTTACGCACAACCAGTAGTTAAAGAAAAGCGAATACTTTAAATAGACATAAGAAACCCAATGTTACTGAAACACTATTTTCTCATGTTTATTTCAGTATATTAATAAAAAATGATTGCCTTTCTAGTTTAAACAACAAGGCCTGATACGAAAAGCTAGCCAGTTACGCATATAATCTACTGAACAGTCTGCTGAAACCAGATTAATCTGTTCCAGTGCGGCGAGTCAGAAAGAGGAAGATACATATTGTTTCTGAAACTTAAAGACACGTTTGAAATTAAAGCCAAGCTAGCCATAGGCTTAGTAAGAGCATATTCACGTTACGTTTAACGAAGGATGTAGCTTTACCGTGAATTAGAAGAATCGTGTGAGACGCATGAATGTAGTGTCACGTGAGAGACATAGTAGCGTGAACCTCCGTGAATGTTTTAGTGTGAAGTCTCAAATGGTTCAAATGGCTCTGACCACTATGGGACTTAACATCTGAGGTCATCAGTCCGCTAGAACTTATAACTACTTAAACCTAACTAACCTAAGGACATCACAAACATCCATGCCCGAGGCAGGATTCGAACCTGCGACCGGACTGAAGCGCCTAGAACCGCTTCGCCACCGCGGCCAGCAGTGTGAAGTCTGGTTGGCGGCGGGACGGAGGACATGCTGAGATATCGGTCGCAACTTCGATGAAGGAGCCATGCTGTCGTTCGTCAGAAGTTACTGATAGAAAATATGAAGAAATAATAGGATCGCCATAACGCATTTAAACTTAGATCTTCATAAGTAAATCCACTGTCTTACGAAGGCATCGCGTAACAGCCGCCGTCCTGACCTAATTAGCAAATACTCGGCTGATACATAATGTCAACTCGTGCGTTGGAAATTATTACGAAATGACACAGAAAAATGTACTCTTTATATAAAGTGAATTTATAGGTTCGAGGTTTTGTTAGTGAACTAATGTAATTTTAATGAGTTTGTCTAGGTTTCCCAACACGCTAAGGTCTCGCTGTTGCTCCACGGCTCAGAAAGCTGCTGTCTCTTAACAATGCCGTGCAACAGTAAACGTCTACATGGTATGTTTCTCAGCAGCGGTATGCACAGAGAAGACAGGCAGAAATGTACAGACCTGCTAACGTCCATGGCGAGCTGCGAGCCGTCCTCTGTCCGGTGTTTGCCTGCACTGCCAGCGGCGAAAGATAAGTCCGCCGACACGTGACCTTGTGCTGCTGCTCCTACTCTGATATATCGATGAAGGATCGCAATTTCATCACGATGATGATATCTCGAGTGGCGAACTTGGTGCGTTACCAAGAAATGCTGAGCTGGCACTCGTCTCAAGTACTGATATACTCATTCTTTGCAGGTTCTCTCACTAATTACGCCCACTATTCTCGTGCAACAGAATCTAGCGACAATTTTCGGGTCTGATTCGAAGACGTTGGAACACTAACTAAGGTTTAACTGCGGGAGTCAATTTTTAATAAAACATCAGATAGTGCTGACGGGACGCGAACTCTTATCTGAGTCTCTAGCCGGCAAATCAGTGTAAACTGAGTGGCAGAGGAGATGTTATACTGCAACACGCATTCGGGTTTATTGCAGTATTCAAAATTTCAGCTAAAGCAAGTTTTGAGAACGGACCACAGAGTTTCGTTTTACTGTTCTCTATTTTCTTCTCCGTGTCATAGAAATATTTTTTCCTATTGACAGGCTTAACACATGTCCAAAACTTAGGAAAAAGCGAACTGTAGACGATCAAGACACAAAAGATTATTTTCGAAGCGCAATGTAGTTAAACAAGTTAATTCAATTCGTGAATCCTCTGAACAATTACTAGTAGTAACTTCCCCATTTAGACCCTAGACACATGTATAAATTTGAACATGAGACTACAGATTAGAAGAGAACACTGTTTTGTAGAAACTGGTAGGCGTATAATGCTATCAGAGTGTCCTAAACGTGGCGATTTGGACTCTCCATATCAAGACGATATAGACAAGATTCAGTTATAAACATAGGAGCTTTGCAAACTTTTCAGAAGGTTTACACACGTCGTGGTGAACAGTTAAACTTTAGCAACGTGTACAAAGACCTACTCAAGGCTCACGGACGGATACTTTTCGACTGCACACTTCTTGACTAATGTATTAAGTTTTCAATAAATGCTCAAGAATAATAAAGTTTCTCAAGTTAAACGGAATTATAAGAACCCTAGTGATGCCATAACTATGTGAAGAGACAGAAGAAACAGGTAATTATATGCGCCCAGCAGCATTATATGTTCAAAATGGTTCAAATGGTGGTGGTGGTGGTGGTTGTTGGGATGTTTAAGGGGGACTAAACAGCGAAGGTCATCAGTCCCCCGGTTCAAATGGCTCTGAGCACTATGGGACTTAACTTCTGAGGTCATCAGTCCCCTAGAACTTAGAACTACTTAAACCTAACTAACCTAAGGACATCACACACATCCATGCCCGAGGCAGGATTCGAACCTGCGACCGTAGCGGTCGCGCGATTCCAGATTGCAGCGTCTAGAACCGCTCGGCCACCCCGGCTGGCAGCATTATATGTGGCGGCAGTAGAAGTACCCTTCGCAGCAAACCGTAGGGTGGCTTCCTGGGATAGATGCAGATGTAGAAAATGTCTCCCATTTTCTGTGGGAATTACAGAGTTTGTAGGTAAAAGTAAACATTGCTATTTCAGCAATACCCAGGCTCTCAAGGCACTCCTCTGCAACTAATGACTTGTTAAGCACAAAATGCCACATTTTCATCTTGAATTTTAACTACTAGAGAATGAGAACGTAAGTTGGGACCTTCAGTCCACGTCTAAAACTTAACCACTCTTCAGTTGCCACGCCAGAGAAAGGAGTATCAGAGTACCAATCGATTTTATAACTTGTTTACTCATAGTAAGTACTGAAGCAATGTTATGCAACATTTCGTATGGTCAAGCACAAAACAGGACTGAGTGGGACGACGTGTAATGGTGACGCGGCAACTTTTAGAACAAACTTGCGGAGAAATTCTTCCGCCGAGACGAAAGCATGGCACCAAAAGACTGAACACGAGGAAAAGAGACAGTACAGAGGCAGGCAATAAATAGTGAATGGCTTAAAATTTTATTTTAAAGAGTGTTTCTCCAGGGTGATAATTATTGAACTACATGAAAAAAAACGTAAATTAGTTACAGACTTACTTTATACAATACAATATGTAAACGTCACTTCAGATTTAGGTTATGACGTGTTCGACATGCCTGCCATCATTGGCGATGATATGGCGCAGACGAATAGCGAAATTCTGTATGACCCACTGAAGTGTCGGAACAACGATGCTGTCTATGACCTCCTGAATGGCTGTTCTCAGATCAGCAGTGGTTTTGGGATAATTGCTGTACACCTTGTCTTTAATACAGCCCCATAAAAAGGAGTCGCATGTGTTCAGAGCCGGAGAATATGGCGGCCAATCGAGGCCCATACCAGTGGCCTCTGGGTATCCCAGAGCCAGAATGCGGTCCCCGAAGTGCTTCTTCACGATATCAAACACTCTCCTGCTTCGATGGAGTAGAGCTCCGTGTTGCCTGAACCACATCATGTTTGAGTAATGGGGATGAAATAATCTTTCAAAATCTTCACGTACTCTTCGGTAGCCTAGTCACCGTGCCATCAAGGAATATCGGACCGATTATTCCGTGACTGGACATTGCACACCACACAGTCACCCGTTCAGGGTGAAGAGACATCTCGATCGCGAAATGCGGATTCTCAGTTCCCAATATGCGCCAGTTTGGCTTATTGACGAACCCATCCAAATGAAAGAACCAAACCATGCATGCGCATACTAATTCCCATCATGCCCTGCAGCCAACGTACAGTTTCAACGTCCTCACGGAAACCGTTCAGAAGTTATGAAGCTTTTGTTTCCTCTAGTTCAATAATTGTCACGCTGTATCTGACACATGGCTACAAATGATCTATCGCTTCTTCCACGGAAGAGGCAGATGAATAATTAAAAGGCGACAGAGTAAGACGTACGAGAAAATTTCGCCAGAGGACAAGACGAGCTTAGAGGCCCGGCATTCTTGCTGGGTAGTGGCCGTATAGCGCCTCTGGCCGTCCGTTCGCGCTATGTTTGATACGACGCGGCTACGCTAATAAATCGAGTTAACCGTAAAAGATAGCAAACAGTCAGCTGGCTTTTATCGTTAGTGGGTCTCAGTGTTCTTGATTTGCAATTGGAAGAGTGTTCAAGTAATCCGGCAGTTCAGAACTGCATACAAGTCCCGCGTGAGAGGACCAAAAAAAGAATCGTGTATATTGTATCAAAGTAAGCTCATGTTAGCAAGAGTGATCACGTTCGATGACACTACGAACAGTGTGATATGTTCCATGACTTTAGTGACGCTGCTTAGGAGTGTGTTAGAAATCGGGAACGACTCCATAGTCACTGCTGATTGCGACGACTTTCTTGTTCTGGTGCCGGGCATAACGTACAGATATATAAAAGACCATTATAAATAACTCGTGACAACAGCGTCCAAGTAATGTTAGAGGCATAACATAATCAACTCCTTCCTGCCCAGTGAAATGAATGTAAATGTGTTATGTTAAAAGGAAGCGCTCCTCGACGGTATCCCCGTGTTAACGATGGGATAGGGAGGTGAAACGGGGTGTCAGTCAGCTGATCTTCAAAGCAACACTGCAGCTCAAGGCCAGTGCTCGCATTTGAATCTAGAATCGTCGCTGTTCTCCACTGTTTAGGCACTAGCAGGTTTGTTCCCTTGATACATTACAGCCTATGGATTCAAAACTGTACTGTTTAGTAACCTCATCTACGCTATATACACAAGGAAATATTACGCAGCTGGTTTCTCATTTAGAAATAGCACTTAAGGGCTCGAAACTCTCTGATTTTATCTTCATGGTCTTTTCGCGAAATCTCCTCAAGAGAAAGCAATGTACACTGAAGCGCCAAAGAAACTGGTATAGGCATGCGTATTCAAATACAAAAAATGGCTCAAATGGCTCTGAGCACTATGGAACTTAACTTCTGAGGTCAACAGTCCCCTAGAACTTAGAACTACTTTAACCTAACTAACCTAAGGATATCACACACATCCATGCCCGAGGCAGGATTCGAACCTGCGACCGTAGCGGTCGGTTCCAGACTGTAGCGCCTAGAACCGCTCGGCCACTCCGGCCGGCCATTCAAATACAGAGATTGCTACAATAGCAGGTTATAAAGGTTTAAGTGACTTTGAACGTGATGATATAGTCGGCGCACGAGTGATGAGGCACAGCATCTCCGAGGTAGCGATGAAGTGGTGAAGTGGTGAAATTACCATTTCACGAGTGTACCTTGAATATCAGGAATCCGGTAAAACATCAGATCTCCGAAATCGCTGCGGGTGGAAAAAAAGTCCTGCAAGAACGGGACCAACGACGACAAATTTCTGCAGATTTCGGTGCTGGGCCATCAACAAGTGTCAGCGTGCGAACCATTCAACGAAACATCATCGACACGTGCTTTCGGAGCCGAAGGCCCACACGTGTACTCTTGATGACTGCACGACACTAAGCTTTACGCCTCGCCTGAGCACGTCAACATTGGACTGTTTACGACTGTAAATAAGTTGCCTGGTAGGACGAGTCTCGTTTAAAATTGTATCGAGCGGATGGACGTGTGCGGGTATCGAGACAACCTCATGAATCCATGGACCCTACATGCAGCTGGTGGAGGCTTTGTTATGGTGTGGGGCGTGTGCAGTTGGAGTGATATGGGACCCCTGATAAGTCTAGATACGACTATGATAGGTGACACGTATGTAAGCATCCTGTGTGATCACCTACATCCTTTCATGTCCGCTGTGCATTCCGACGGACTTCTGCAATTCCAGCAGAACAATGCGACACCCCACACGTCCAGAATTTCTACAGAATGGCTCTAGGGACACTCTTCTGAGCTTAATCACTTACGCTGGACACCAAACTTCCCAGACATGAACATTATTGAGCATATCTGGTATGCCGTGCAACGTGCTGTTCATAAGAAATATCCACCCCTTCTAACTATTACGGACTTATGGTGAGCCCTGCAGGATTCATAGTGTCAATTCCCTCTAGCACTACTTCAGACATTAGTTGAGTCCATTCCACGTCACTTTGCGGCCTTCTGCGTACTCGGTTGGGGTGGGGGGGGGGGCGGCTATACGATATTTGGCAGGTGTACCAGTTTCTTTGGCTCTTCAGTGTATTTGAGGATTCATCTAGGAACGTACTCTTTTTGACATAAAACCTTACCGAATGCCGGCCGCCGTGGAGTCAAAGTCCGCGGCGATCGCGACATGGGACAAATAAACTGGCCACGCTGATAATACTCTTAAGTGGGACTATCAGCGCAATCTGGCTACAGTGTAGGCTGCAGCAGCTCCTGGAGGAAGTCTTGTCTTCTGCTCGAGGCGTTACGCTACGTGTACCGCCATCGTCTAGCGATAAACAGCGCGTCGTTCATATGGTTCAAATGGCTCTGAGCACTATGGGACTTAACATCTTTGGTCATCAGTCCCCTAGAACTTAGAACTACTTAAACCTAACTAACCTAAGGACACCACAGAACACCCAGTCATCACGAGGCAGAGAAAATCCCTGACCCCGCCGGGAATCGAACCCGGGAACCCGGGCCTGGGAAGCGAGAACTCTACCGCACGACCACGGGCTGCGGACAAACAGCGCGTCGTATGAATGCAATGTCTCGCAGTCGATGGCGCTCGTTTCCTAAGTTTCTATAGCGCCTTTCGCTTGAATACTGAAGTCCTTAGTGTAATGTACCGCAGATACAATGCATTTCACTTTCTGATACACTGGTAATAACATTTCTGTCCAATAACATTTTTGCGAAAGACTTCTTGCCAGACTGTCTGCCACTGAATGCCGGCTACGTCAGATCTGTCTTGTGCCCACTTGCTCGCATTCGGCAGTGGCTGCCGCGGCGCATCTGCGCTTCCTCAAACTTTGTCCAAAGCGTCAGCTACTGCTCATCGCTTTCGAGAACATGAAATGCTCTACTGTTACCGAGTGAGACTCCACAAAATAATTCTACTATTTGCATTTCACACTTCATAGCAACGGAGACAAACGACTCGTTTCTATATCTTGTGTATTGTATTACATTAATAAGTAAGACATGAGTATTGTAAATAGGCTGTTTAGGTTTTTATGTTGGTAACGCCACGTAGTGCTCTGTACGAAAATCGCTGACTGCGCTGTGTGCAGTCTGTGGCTGATTGGACTCATTGTTGGAGTATTTGCTTGTGTAGTGTTGGGCAGATGTATGTGAACAGCGCGTAGCGTTGGGCAGTTGGAGGTGAGCCGCCAGCAGTGGTGAATGTGGGGAGAGAGATGCCAGAGTTTTGAGAGCGGACGATCTGGACGAGTGTCCGTCAGAAAAAGGAAATTTGTTAGACTGGATGTCATAAATTGATACATATATTATGACTTTTGAACACTATTAAGGTAAATACATTGTTTGTTCTCTATCAAAATCTTTCATTTGCTAACTATGCCTATCAGTAGTTAGTGCCTTCAGTAGTTAGAATCTTTTATTTAGTTGGCAGTATTGGCGCTCGCTGTATTGCAGTAGTTCGACTAACGAAGATTTTTGTGAGGTAAGTGATTCATGAAAGGAATAGGTTATTGTTAATCAGGCTCATTCTTTTGTAGGGATTATTGAAATTCAGATTGCGTTGCGCTAAAAAATATTGTGCGTCAGTTTAGTGATGATCAGAATAAGTAAAGAGAGAACTGTCTGAGTACGTTCAGTTTTGCTCAGCTGTTTGAAAACCAAATAACGTAGAAGTTTTACAGCACAGTCATTCTTAGTTTTTGAAGGGGAAGTTTCAGTATTTCTCAGAATTACCTTTATATAGATATGAAGGTAGTATCTGTTGCCGAAAGAACAGATACTATTGATGTCCATGAGGCTTCTTTAGAATGAAATGATAATTAAATCGACACCCTAGTTGCAAACATGCGTTGATGTACATCATTGGGGACATGTTGAAAATGTGTGCTCCGACCAGAACTCGAACCCGGGATCTCCTGCTTAGATGGCAGACGCTCTATCCATCTGAGCCACCGAAGGCACAGAGGATGGTGCGCCTGCAGGGACTTATCCCATGCACGATCCCGGTGAAACCCACATTCCCAACATGTCCACACCACTACATTCGTAGCGTGCCTAATAGATGTTTGCCCATCACACTCATTACTCGTGGCAGATTAATCTACCAAGTCCCGTACGAGTTGGGGCATAGAGTGTGCGTTCGCATAAGAAGGTCAATGGCCGGGTAGCCACATTTTAAATATATATATGAAGGTAGTATCTGTTCCTGAAAGAACAGATATCTTTGATGACCGTGCAGCTTCTCTAGATTGAAACGATAATTAAAGTCCCTGCAGTCTAGCTCCAAATACCATTCCGCGTTCAAAATCTGTTAATTCACGTCTTGCGGCCATACTCACGCCGGAAACCTTTTAACATGGATCATCTCAGTCCAAATGACAGCTCCACCAATGCACTGCCCTTTTACAGCTTGTGAACACGATACTGCCACCATCTGTATATGTGCATATTACTATCCCACGACTTTGGTCACGTCCGTGTATCACGTTTCTTTCCCTTTTAGAAGCGATTCTTCATGCAATTATGCGTCAGCAATAGCAACACAGGCACACTGCACATTTTGAAGTCCGTGTATGAATACATGGAGAACTTAAAGCTGATCGAAAGAGATACGTAAGGTGTTCCAATAGATTTTAACCCACAAAATTGCCCATTTTTGAAACTGCCCAGTGCGGAAGGAAGTTGCTAACGTTGGTGAGCCGGCCGGGGGGGCCCGTGCGGTTCTAGGCGCTTCAGTCTGGAACCGTGCGACCGCTATGGTCGCAGGTTCGAATCCTCCCTTCGGCATGGATGTGTGTGATGTCCTTAGGTTAGTTAGGTTTAAATAGTTCTAAGTTCTAGGGGACTGATGATCTCAGAAGTTAAGTCCCATAGTGCTCAGAGCCACTTGAACCATATGGCTGACGGTCGAGTCGAAGTTCTTCAGAGATGGTTGTGTAATTAATATGCTTGGTATTCACAGAGCAGACATCTATGTCCATTAACACAGTTAACTGAGTTGAGCTTGTTAGAAGACTTAATGCGTAAAGGTTTTCTTCAGATCTTGTTAAGGAATTTCTTCTAGCAATTTACTGCTGCATTCAGTACAACGGAAAATAATAATCTATGGTGTACTGGTGCGCGCCGCTATTAAAAGTGAGAACCTACGCCGTCCTTGCATCATAAGACAGATCTGGGACAACAGACCTAACGAGACGCTGCTGTGAGCAGGTCTCTCTCATCGCAACATTGGTTACTTAGCCTCATAACGCAATGTTAAAGACAAGAACAGTTGTTACTTACGTGAAACACCGCATTACTGGTGTCCAAAAATTAAGTCCTGTGTCTCAGTGTCTCATCTTACATGAGGATTATGTAATATAAGTCACTGAAATTGAAAGGGAGTTCCACGTGAATTTAGAGGAACGATTCTGGAACACATGCAAAAGTAAGTGCACTGTCGTAAGATTGCCAATTATTTGCAACGATGCTGCCTGTTCTTAGCTGCGCCAGGGACAGTTATATAGCGAAATGTCTGTCGTGCTCGTCTTATACGGGCGCTCAGAGGGTTGGCACTACCGCCTTTGGTTTTTATGCAGCGTTGTCTGCTGATACTTGCTGACATTGCGTATTCTGTGTAGCAAAATATCCAACATTCCATTCTTACGGATTAACTGATCATGTGCATCGGTATCAAATAGGAATAGGAAAACTCTTGCGAGTGAACGAATAACAATAATAAAAGTAACAATAACAAACAAATAATGAAAGAAGATTAGAGCGTTACATAAGAAAGCTGATAAATAAAAATTAAAGTAAATAAAAATAGACTGATGTTCAGTTGGCGCAATGCAAATGTCTTCGTAGCATTTTGTTACTGAATGTCGTTCCCGCTATTTCCAGATAAAAAAAGAAAAAAACTGAAGTGGTGCACATCGATAGTCTCAGCGAGATCAGCAACTAACCCTGTCTTAGATCACGAGATGAGTACGGCGCCACGGAGCAAACATGACACTGATTCGTTAAGCTCTCTACCATTGCTCTTGTTGTATTTAATGCAAACAGTTCACAACATGAACCACAAAACCAATTGAAGTTTAAGTGTGGTTACTTTCCTAGGGACGAAGAATTAAATTTACGATATCGACCTCATTTGTATGAAAGCAAAGTATTACGAAAATTTAGCAGGATAGCTCAGCACCAGTTTCAAATGTGAGTGAATGATCACGAGGTGCCAAACATTGTCAGAAATTTTGCCAAGTCTCAACTGCTCTAGCAATATGGAGAACATTATGGACACCACGCAACGTCCTCACCGCTGTCCACAACGTGCTCCAGTCAACCTTTTGTCGATCTGCACTACCAAATGCGGATCTAACGGATAGCTTCAAACCGATAGTAGGTTACACCATTGCGAAATACAAATGAGTTACACACTTATCCCGTTCGGCTTGCGACGAAAATTTATTTTTTAAAAAAAGTATACAAAATGACGTAGTCCAAAATGTTAATAAACAGTAAGATACCGAGCACTGTTGATCTCAAATGGACCGTATCTGCGTCCAGTCTAGTGCTATACCCAACTATAACATCAGGAATACCACCAAAATCTGAAGGTGTTACGGATACTACACTAATACATCAATGCCACAGGGTACTAAATAAAATTGTGGATTCGCAATGAAAAATTGAACGTATGCCTACTTAAGTAAAAACAACACAGGCAAATATGAAGTTGTGCACTTTCATCCGTTTTCACCCCTGGATCTACTATGTTGTTGCTGTGGTCTTCAGTCCGATGACTGGTTTGATGCAGCTCTCCAAGCTTCTCTATCCTGTGCAAGCCTATTCATCTCCAAATAACTACTGAAAGCTACACCCTTCTGAATATGCCTACTGCATTCATCTCTTCGTCTCCCTCTATGACTGTTACCACGCAAATTTCCCTCCAATACTAGACTGGTCATCCCCTGTTGTCTCAGAATGTGTCCTCTCAATCGATCACTTCTTTTAGTCAAGTTGTACCACAAATTTCCGTTCTCCCAAATTCTGTTCCACCCCTCTTCATTAGGTATGCGATCTACCCATCTAATCTTCAGCATTCTTCTGTAGCACCACATTTCAAAAGCTTCTATTCACTTCTTGTCTAAACTGTTTATCGTTCATATTTCACTTCCATACAAATACTTCCAGAAAATACCTCCTAACATTTAAATGAATATTGGTTGTTAACAAATTTCTTTTCTTCAGGAGCGCTTTTCTTGCCGTTGCGAGTCTACATTTTATATCCTCTCTACTTCTGCCATTTTGCTGCCCAAATAGCTTAACTCATCTGCTACTTTAAGTGTCTCGTTTCCTAATCTAACTCCCTCAGCATCACCTGATTTAATCCGACTACATTCCGTTATTCCTCTTTCAAGACATCATCCATTCTGTTCGGCTGCTCTTCCAAGTCTTTTGCTGTCTCTGACAGAATTACAATGTGATCGGCAAACTTAAAATTTTCATTTGTTCTCCCTGGTCTCTAATTCCTACTTCAAATTGTTCTTGGTTTCCTTCACTGCTTTCTCAGTGTACGAATTGACTAACACTAGAAATAGGCTACAATCCTATCTGACTCCCTGCTCAACCACTGTTTCCCTTTCATGCCCCTCGTCTCCTATAACTGCCATCTTGTTTCTGTCCAAGTCGTAAACAGCCTTTCGATCTCTATATTTTACCCCTCCTATCTTTAGAATCTCAAGGACTGTATTCCAGTCAACATCGTCAAAAGTTTTTCTCTAAGTCTACAAATGCTATAAACGTAGGTTTGTCTTTCCTTAACCTATCTTATAAGCGAAATCGTAGGCCAGTATTGCCTCGCGTGTTCCTACCGCCGGCCGGAGTTGTCGAGCGGTTCTAGGCGCTTCAGCCTGGAACCGCACGACCGCTACGGTCGCAGGTTCGAATCCTGCCTCGGGCATGGATGTGTGTGATGTCCTTAAGTTAGTTAGGTTTAAGTAGTCCTAAGTTCTAGGGGACTGATGTCGTCATAAGTTAAGTCCCATAGTGCTCAGAGCCACTTGTTCCTACCATTTCTCTGGAATCCAAACTGATCTTCAAAAAAATGGTTCAAATGGCTCTGAGCACTATGGGACTTAACTGCTGAGGTCATCAGTCCCATAGAACTTATAACTGCTTAAACCTAACTAACCTAAGGACATCACACACATCCATGCCCGAGGCAGGATTCGAACCTGCGACCGTAGCGGTCGCGCGGTTCCAGACTGTAGCGCCTAGAACCGCTCGGCACTGCGGCCGGCCCAAACTGATCTTCCCCAATGGCGGCTTCTACAAGATTTTTCATTCTTCCGTAAAGAATAAGTGTTAGATTCTTTTCAGACATGGCTTATTAAACTGTTGGTTCGGTAATATTCACACCTTCCATCACTTCTTTCTTTGGAATATGAATTATCATATTCTTCTTAAAGTCTGAGAATATTTCACCTGTCTCATACATCTTACACGCCAGATGCAAGAGTTTTGTCATGGCTGGCTCTCCCAGGGCTATCATTAGTTATGTATATCTACATCTACAAGGATACTCTGCAAATCACATTTAAGTGCCTGGCAGGGGGTTCATCGAACCACCTTCACAATTCTCTATTATTCCAATCTCGTATAGCGCGCGGGAAGAATGAACACCTATATCTTTCTGTACGAGCTCTGATTTCCCTTATTTTATCTTGGTGATCGTTCCTCCCTATGTAAGTCGGTGTCAACAAAATATTTTCGCATTCGGAGGAGAAAGTTGGTGATTGGAATTTCGTGAGAAAATTCCCGTCGCAACGAAATACGCCTTTCCTTTAATGATGCCCATTCCAAATCCTGTATCATTTCTGTGAGACTCTCTCCCATATTTCGATATTTCACGATAATACAAAACGTGCTGCCTTTCTTTTAACTTTTTCTATGTACTCCGACAGTCCTATCTGGTAAAGATCCCACACCGCGCAGCAGTATTCTAAAAGAGGACGGACAAGCGTCGTGTAGGCAGTCTCCTTAGTACGTCTGTTACATTTTCTAAGTGTCTTTAGTTAACCTTCCTCACAACATTTTCTATGTGTTTCTTCCAATTTAAGTTGTTCGTAATTGTAATTCCTAGGTATTTAGTTGAGTTTACGGCCTTTATATTTGACTGATTTCTCGTGTAACTGAAGTTTAACGAGTGCCTTTTAGCACTCATGTGGATGACCTCACACTTTTCGTTATTTAAGGTCAACTGCCACTTTTCGCACCGTTCCGATATTTCTTCTAAATCGTTTTGCTGAATCGTAATATTGTCTACTCCCAGGGACTGGTTTCGACATAGGTCTGACAGTGCTCCGTCAATTTCTTATCGGAGTATCATGTCTCCCATCTCATCTTCATCTGCGTCCCCTTCCCTTTTTATAATATTGCCTACAAGTATATCTCCCTCGTACAGACCCTCTATGTACTCCCTCCACCTGTCATCTTACTCTTCTTTGCTGAGGACTAGTTTTCCATCTTGAGGTCTTGATATTCAATCAGCTAATCTCTTTTCTCCAAAGGCCTCTTTAATTTTCCTGTACGGGGATATCTATCTTTCCAAAAATGATATATGCTTCTACATCCTTATATCTGTCCTCTAGTCATTCCTGCTTACCCATTTTGCGCTTCTTGTCGATCTCATTCTTTAGACGTTTGTATTCCCTTTCGTCTGCTTCATTTGCTGCATTTCATATTCTCTCCTTTCATCAGTTAAATTCGGTATCTCCTGTATTATCCAAGGATTTCGACTAGGCCTTGTCTTTTTACTTATTTTTATATTTTCTCCTTCCATCAATTAAATTCAGTGTCTCCCGTGTTATTCAAGGATTTCTATTAGGCTTTGTCTTTTTACTTATTTGATCCTCCTGTCGTCGAACTTCACTAACTTCTACTGTATATAGCTTTAATCTATTTGTTTCCCTTTTTAAATTTTCTAACCTACCTGACCAATCAAAGTATCTAAAGCTTCATGCTCCAGTCCGTACATCTCCTGATGACGACATCCTCCTGAGTAGTACCGTACTGGAGGTCCGAATGGAGGACTACTTTACCTCAGGAATATTTTACCCAAGAGGATCCCATCATCATTTATTCCTACAGTAGAGCTGCATGCCCTTGGGAAAAATTACTGCTGTAGTTTCCCCTTGGTTTCAGCCGTTCGCAGTACCAACAGAGCAAGGCCGTTTTGGTTGATGTTACAAGGCCAGATCAGTCAATCATCTAGACAACTGCCCCTGCAACTACCAAAAAGGCTGATACCCTTTTCAGGAAGCACATGCTTGTCTGGCCTCTCAACAGATAACAGTCCGTTGTGGTTGCACCTACTGTTCGGCTATCTCAGACACTCAAGCCTCCCCACAAAAGACAAGCTCCATGGTTCATGGTGAGGGGGGAGAGAGAAATCTACCATAGGTAATGAATACTAAAACGCTTGTTCACTACTTCCGTGATTGATCCCATCCTATCTGATACCTAGATGAAGAACAAAATATAAAAATATAAACAGACACGACTCATATAGAAAATATGTGCCATGAAGGCTATCGGTATCATTCAGTGCAGAACACTCTTCGTCCGACCACTTGCGGCCATTTGCCTAATGCGACAAGCGAAAAGAGGAAGAGCTAGGCTAGAGGATGCTACTTTGATAGTGTGCGGCAAATGGGAAATGGACTGAGGGGCTAGGCGTACTTGCGTAGTCCGTGCGGTTGCGTCTAGCCATTGTACCAAGGTGGCGTTGATGGTTAACGCTTGTGACTAGTAAACAGGAGAGACGGGTTCGTCTCCTGTCCTTAGTACAGATTTTCATTGGTCGCAGATGAATTCTTTCGCTGCTCCAATACGGCAGAGATCGGAATTTCTCCTTTCCAATAATACATTTTCGTGTCACTGACAGTTGATTCGAATCTATTCAGAGACTTTCTCGTGCTTTCTTCGGTGGTGATGTAATTTGGTTTTCGCGAAGCAGATGGCGATGGTACTTCTGCGAGCTTGCCAGAAGACATATGACACAGCTGGTTAGAATTAACCACTTACTTGTGACAGGTAGGAGCTCTATTAAAGTAGAAGCAAAAGGAAGTGATAAGACACAGCTTTTGAAAAAAAAAAAAAGGGAACAGATTTCGAAAGCAGGCAGCGTTTTAGATGGGGAGCACTTTACAACTATACGGACAAGGCAGTGCTGCAGTGAACACTCTCTCGTTGCCATAATCGTAACTTAGTTAGAGAGCTCGCAACGTGAAAGATGAGACAAGGGGTAGCTTACACTTAAAACGACCTGTTTGGAATCAAAAAGTTTACTTTACTAACTTAATGTGATATCTTCAGTGGGAATTGTTCAGAATATTTCATTCCGATAACAAGAAAAAGGCAAGCAGATTTAGCATGATCAATCAGTCCTGCACACGCAAATCACAGTGATGACAACAGAGTTGCCAAACAATGCCTACCGCGTTGCAGTGTCTTGGCTACTCTAGTGGCAAGAAGAGTGCATTTTCCTAGCTGGAGCACTATGGGACTTAACATCTGAGGTCATCAGTCCCCTACAACTTAGAACTACTTAAACCTAACTGACCTCGGGACATCACACACATCCATGCCCATTGCAGGATTCGAACCTGCGACGATAGCGGTGCCGCGGTTCCAGGCTGAAGCGCCTAGAACCGCTCGGCCACACCGGCCGGCGGCGCAAGACACTGTGCTCTATAAATTTAAGATATTCTTTACTTTAGAAACACTTTATGGGCAACTAGAGACTTAAAACGATTTGATGGTATACAACAGCGAAGGGATTTGTGAATTAAGATCTGACACCCAGACGAATTAACGCATTCCGAAATCAACGAGGCAGGCAACAGTGAGCGACGCTCGGAATACGTAAGGTACGTCATCAAGAGATGGAGTGAAATTAATATTAGTCAGAAATTGAATGGGACGTAACGTAGCAATATTAAACCTCGATAATAGTTCCCATATGAATATTCCGATATTTTTGTACTAACAACGCCTTTAGAACCAACTGTACCAATTTCACGCACTTCATCAATACTGCCCACGCTCAAGATGGTAAACATGATGCTGTTATCATTATTTTATTTCTTTTGGTCAGACGTGTATTGCAAATTAAAAAGGTTGTTCACCAGACGTTGTTAGCATTTACTGGCAAAGATTCCTGAGTGACCATGCTGTAAATACTACGTGTAGTTGACAGTCATCAAATTTTGTATAGAGATTAACGGAAGGGTAATATACTGTACTCGAATTAAGTCAAGTGATATAGAAGGAGCTTTGCTGTGTAGGCACCAAAATACCCGATGGTGGGAGAATTAAAACGGATATAAAATGTATACTGGCAAAATAAGGACCAGGTTTTTTCAGAAGATAAACATGAGAACATCAAAGATAAATTTTTAATGTTAGGAAGGCTTTGCTAATACTATTTTTCAGCCTTCCCGCTATTATTTAATAGTGTACGTTGTTGTCAGTATCCGTAAACATAATCCCTTGCTGATCTGGCATTTTACATTACTTTTAGACAGAAGGCTACATTACGTATCTGAAATCTACAGGGTGCAATGTCTGACGGTAGTCTGGACAGCTGTAATGTCTGTTAACACAGCATAACATGCGAGGATATGAAGCGCTTCCAACACATTTTCTATTGAAGTGAAGCCGAAAAACTATCTGAACATTGTCAGATTGCTATAGATAATATGGGAGACTAAATTTATTTATCACTTATGTTTATCTGTTGTCTACATGAAACTAATGAAAAGACACTATTTAGTATGCACTATACGAATACACTACTGGCCATTAAAATTGCTACACCACGAAGGTGACGTGCTACAGACGCGAAATTTAATCGACAGGAAGAAGATGCTGTGCTATGCAAATGATTACCTTTTCAGAGCAATCACACAAGGTTGGCGCCGGTGGCGACACCTACAGCGTGCTGACATGAGGAAAGTTTCCAACCGATTTCTCATTCACAAACAGCAGTTGACCGGCGTTGCCTGGTAAAACGTTGTTGTGATGCCTCGTGTAAGGAGGAGAAATGCGTACCATCACGTTTCCGACTTTGATAAAGGTCGGATTGTAGCCTATCGCGATTGCGGTTTATCGTATCGCGACATTGCTGCTCGCGTTGGTCGAGATCCAATGAGTGTTAGCAGAATATGGAATCGGTGGGTTCAGGAAGGTAATTCGGAAGTCCGTGCTGGTCCCCAACGGCCTCGTATCACTAGCAGTCGAGATGACAGGCATCTTATCCGCATGGCTGTAACGGATCGTGCACCCACGTCTCGATTCCTGAGTCAACAGATGGGGACGTTTCCAAGACAACAACCATCTGCACGAACAGTTCGACGACGTTTGCAGCAGCATGGACTATCAGCTCGGAGACCATGGCTGTGGTTACCCTTGACGCTGCATCACAGATAGGAGCGCCTGCGATGGTGTACTCAACGACGAACGTGGGTGTACGAATGGCAAAACGTCATTTTTTCGGATGAATCCAGGTTCTGTTTACAGCATCATGATGGTCTCATCCGTGTTTGGCGACATCGCGGTCAGCGCACATTGGAAGCGTGTATTCGTCATCGCCATACTGGCGTATCACCCAGCGTGATGGTATGGGGTGTCATTGGTTACACGTCTCGGTCACCTCTTCTTCGCATTGACGACACTTGAACACTGGACGTTACATTTCAAATGTGTTACGACCCGTGGCTCTACCCTTCATTCGATCCCTGCGAAACCCTACATTTCAGCAGGATAATGCACGACCGCATGTTGCACGTCCTGTACGGGCCTTTCTGGATGCAGAAAATGTTCGACTGCTGCCCTGGCCAGCACATTCTCCAGATCTCCCACCAACTGAAAACGTCTGGTCAACGGTGGCCGAGCAACTGGCTCGTCACAATACTCCAGTCACTACTCTTGATGAACTGTGGTATCGTGTTGAAGCTGCATGGGCAGCTGTACCTGTGCACGCCATCCAAGCTCTGTTTGACTCAATGCCCAGGCGTATCAAGGCCGTTATTACGGCCAGAGGTGCTTGTTCTGGGTACTGATTTCTCAGGATCTATGAACCCAAATTGCGTGAAAATGTAATCACATGTCAGTTGTAGTATAATATATTTGTCCAATGAATACCCGTTCATCATCAGCATTTCTTCTTGGTGTAGCAATTTGAATGGCCAGTAGTGTATAAATGAATTAAACTTACCATGATAGTTTTACGAAAAATTATCTTTTTTTTAATCAAACGAAGTATTCTAAATTGTCATGAATTGACAGAAAAATACGCAATTTCGTCTACGAAACGGTCTATCTCTACATTCAGTGTGTGTTCATACTGCGGTAGCGATAGAAGACTACCACAAAATTATGCAAACGTAGCTCCAGGGGTGGATATACACTCCTGGAAATGGAAAAAAGAACACATTGACACCGGTGTGTCAGCCCCACCATACTAGCTCCGGACACTGCGAGAGGGCTGTACAAGCAATGATCACACGCACGGCACAGCGGACACACCAGGAACCGCGGTGTTGGCCGTCGAATGGCGCTAGCTGCGCAGCATTTGTGCACCGCCGCCGTCAGTGTCAGCCAGTTTGCCGTGGCATACGGAGCTCCATCGCAGTCTTTAACACTGGTAGCATGTCGCGACAGCGTGGACGTGAACCGTATGTGCAGTTGACGGACTTTGAGCGAGAGCGTATAGTGGGCATGCGGGAGGCCGGGTGGACGTACCGCCGAATTGCTCAACACGTGGGGCGTGAGGTCTCCACAGTACATCGATGTTGTCGCCAGTGGTCGGCGGAAGGTGCACGTGCCCGTCGACCTGGGACCGGACCGCAGCGACGCACGGATGCACGCCAAGACCGTAGGATCCTACGCAGTGCCGTAGGGGACCGCACCGCCACTTCCCAGCAAATTAGGGACACTGTTGCTCCTGGGGTATCGGCGAGGACCATTCGCAACCGTCTCCATGAAGCTGGGCTACGGTCTCGCACACCGTTAGGCCGTCTTCCGCTCACGCCCCAACATCGTGCAGCCCGCCTCCAGTGGTGTCGCGACAGGCGTGAATGGGGGGACGAATGGAGACGTGTCGTCTTCAGCGATGAGAGTCGCTACTGCCTTGGTGCCAATGATGGTCGTATGCGTGTTTGGCGCCGTGCAGGTGAGCGCCACAATCAGGACTGCATACGACCGAGGCACACAGGGCCAACACCCGGCATCATGGTGTGGGGAGCGATCTCCTACACTGGCCGTACACCACTGGTGATCGTCGAGGGGACACTGAATAGTGCACGGTACATCCAAACCGTCATCGAACCCATCGTTCTACCATTCCTAGACCGGCAAGGGAACTTGCTGTTCCAACAGGACAATGCACGTCCGCATGTATCCCGTGCCACCCAACGTGCTCTAGAAGGTGTAAGTCAACTACCCTGGCCAGCAAGATCTCCGGATCTGTCCCCCATTGAGCATGTTTGGGACTGGATGAAGCGTCGTCTCACGCGGTCTGCACGTCCAGCACGAACGCTGGTCCAACTAAGGCACCAGGTGGAAATGGCATGGCAAGCCGTTCCACAGGACTACATCCAGCATCTCTACGATCGTCTCCATGGGAGAATAGCAGCCTGCATTGCTGCGAAAGGTGGATATACACTGTACTAGTGCCGACATTGTGCATGCTCTGTTGCCTGTGTCTATGTGCCTGTGGTTCTGTCAGTGTGATCATGTGATGTATCTGACCCCAGGAATGTGTCAATAAAGTTTCCCCTTCCTGGGACAATGAATTCACGGTGTTCTTATTTCAATTTCCAGGAGTGTATAACAATAACCAGCTAACAAATCATTCAGTGCCACAATTTCGTCAATACAATTGGTAGAAGCTGAAAAAGCAGGCTCAAACGAGTGTACATTCCAAAAGTTTTCATCTTTAGATGTACAGGATATAGAATCAAGGTAACGACAGAACTTATGGGAGAGTTGTTGTCTTAGGATTTCTTTACTGAATGTCGTCTGCCTACTAGTGGCTCTTTCACAGAAGAGGTAAGAATCTTGCCTCCAGCAAGATGAGAACCCAAAACTATCGCACTCTTCCGCCTGAAAGGGAAACAGTATACCACTAAGGTAGTATACAACCCCGTCTAACTGCGCTCACCTCTTGTCCCAATCATGGCCAAGACAGAGAATTCGCAAGGAAAGTTTCGAAATAAGCTACAGTTTCTATTGGAACAACCTTCCTGCGCTCAAAACCATAATTTTTGCTACCTTTGTCATTCCTTAAGTGAGAATAGTTCAGGATTTTTAATCTAAATGGAAAGAAAACATTGAGTGCATTTACCAGTATAATTCTGAACTAAACTAGGAAGTAAATCGACTATCACATAGTTGCCAAATGTATGCTATTTCTGTAACAATGATTTGGGTCTAAAGCGTAGTTAAGAATAATAAGCAGATGAATGTAGTGCAAATCGAACATCGTAAATAAAGAGCAGCGAAAATTTCTGTAGTTGTAGGTATTTTTGTTTTTCCACCTTAAGCGAACTGCAAACTAAAAAATTCATTCACTGGAAGCGATTCGCTTTGATATTATCACTAGACTTCAACATAACGCTGTTAGTGGATGTTCATATTTAGTAGTCATATTTCAGATGATGCGAATAACATATTGACTCAAGAAGCGTGCAAAGGAGTTTTTCGCAATGGCTGAAAAATAGACCTGAAAAACTAGGAAGATTATTAAGCTTCATTGAAGTGCAATTTCGATTCGAGAGGATGGTATAAAAGGAGA
Organism: Schistocerca piceifrons; assembly: GCF_021461385.2. Lineage (NCBI taxonomy): Eukaryota > Metazoa > Arthropoda > Insecta > Orthoptera > Acrididae > Schistocerca > Schistocerca piceifrons. The sequence goes on along the minus strand of NC_060149.1, from coordinate 174,827,995 downwards.
AGAAGTTGTAATGATATGTAAAACAAGGAACAAAAGGTGCCGACAGTAATGCGCCAGAAATATTGTGTTGTTGTTGTGGTCTGCAATCCTGAGACTGGTTTGATGCAGCTCTCCATGCTACTCTATCCTGTGCAATAGAGATGGGCAAACTGAAACACGTAACTGTTTCGAAACAAATGAAACAGTACAATGTAATGTTTCGATACGCTGTTTCGAAACAGTGAAACAGTCTGTGTTTTGTAATCTAATAAACCTACACATTTTATCATCTTGAATGTCTACAAGTATGTCCATATAAACACAAATGAGGTGCGAGAGCGCTAATCATATCGCAGAAAGCATGAAACTATCACTTAGGCGTCTTGGCAGTTTCATATTTCCTGCAGCAAATGCGCTGCTTTCGTGTCGTGTGACTTCCATACTTTTCAATTGGCTGAGGACAGCCATAGCTGAAGACAAGAACTACCACAAACGGAACTGGAAGTGGGAGCAAACTGCAGAAACAACGGATATGCTACTGGGATTCGCATATTCTGTTAGTATGGGTAATATACCTATCCTGCTAATTTCCATTCACACAAAGGAAATCATTGTGGATAATAGGCGCAGTGACTATAGACTCACAAATAACGCCAAATAATTCGAATAAATAACAAAGTATAACAGAAAAAATTTTTGTCTTTCAAGGGTTTTCGAACCGTTACTATAAATTCACCATGCTTCCCAGCCTTTCCTGTTCACCATTACACTATCAGTGATACATCAAACAGGTTGCTTGCAATTATGCCTACATCAAATTTATGTATATGTTAATAACTGTCACTCTACGCCTTTTTTTTTTAATTACCGGCCGCGATCCGTGCGGTTCTAGGCGCTCTAGTTCGGAACCGCGCTGCTGCTACGGTCGCAGGTTCGAATCCTGCCTCGGGCATGGATGTGTGTGATGTCCTTAGGTTTAAGTAGTTCTAAGTCTAGGGGACTGATGACCTCAGATGTTGAGTCCCATAGTGCTCAGAGCCATTTGAACCATTTGAACCTTTTTTTTATTCAAAATGTTGTAGGCTTATTTGCGTTTCTTAATGTGATTACTGTACATGAACAGAGAAGCGTAAGTTATAAAAAGTGTAATTTAACTGAATGATTTTACATATTTATTATTTTGAATGTGAATAGTATGCGTTGTTTTATTGTTTGGTTAGTGTTTATAAAGCAGATGTTACACCATTTCGTAATAGGACAGTTAGCTAGAAACGAAGCTTTATTTTCGGATATCTTCAGCTTCACGCTATTGCTTGTCAAAAAGATTTCGACACTCTTGAAAGTGTTTCATGAAGTGTTATGTTGTGTTTCAGTACCTGTGTCAAGCCCGAATCTCGTCCGAAACAGAGCGGAATGAAACATCACTGTTTCGATACAAGCAAAGGTGGACTGAAACAGCCTTATTTTGAAACAACGATACAGTTTCTGTGTCTGGCTCGAGATCGAATCTGGTCCGGTTATCCGAGACAGGGGCAGAATGAAACACCACTGTTTCGAAACAGTGAACCACAGCCGTTCCGAAACACTGAAGCAGTTCCACGTATCGATACACTGTATCGAAACATAGAAACAGTGGCCAAGTCTACTGTGCAAGCTTCTTCATCTCCCAGTACTTACTGCAACCTACATCCTTCTGAATCTGCTTGGTGTATTCATCTCTTGGCCTCCCTCTAGGATTTTTACCCTCCACGCTGCCCTCCAATACTAAATTGGTGATCCCTTGATGTCTCAGAACATGTCCTACCGACCGATCCCTTCTTCTAGTCAAGTTGTGGCACAAACTCCACTTCTCCCCAATCCCCAGATATATTATTCTTAAGAATAACTGCCACTCATTCCATAAAAACCGAAGAGTCGAAAAGTATCTTCTTCTCGTAATGATTACAATGTAACTGTTGAGGATGCTTCGGCAATGACAGTGAAAAGCGCCTGGTGAATGAATTTTCCATTTTTCAGACAATTTTAGACAGAGAGCAATCAAAGGAACAATAATACGTAAGTGAGCGAGGGACAAAATTTCTGTGTAGTATGTCGCAGTTGGCGCATTATGGATATAGTTTATTTTTCGATTGTATCGAAGCTGGCGACCCCTCTAGGCTATCACAACATTCATGTGAGAATTACCGAAATTGGGTTCCTGTAATCATGTCCTAGTTCATGAACCACGGGCAACGTATGAGTGGCCAAGTAAGTGGTCCCGGCAGTCGAGATACCAGTTACTTTGGAATAAGGCTGGGCATCTCGGACATATTCTGAGTCATGGTCACCTTTGTGCTCATACGGCAAAGACTACCAAATCCACCGGTTAGTCCCTCATCCGTTAGGGGTAAAACCCAATGGGACTCGGGGCAAGTAAGGCTAGCAACCTGCTTCCCTGGTACTTTAAATATGATGCTGGCAACAATCAGAGCAAAATGCCTCGGACCTTTGGAGGTGACGGAGTCCCACCTCTAACTGACAAACCAGGGACTCCTAAGATACGACTTGGCAAACAAATGGTAATGAGATGGGGAGCTATTAATATCAATGGGGGCTACTCTTGGAAGAAGGTAGAGCTGGCAGAGGCTGCAAGTAAGATGGGGCAGGACGTTTTAGCCGTTAGTGACATTCGGGTAAGGGGTGAGAAAGAAGAAGAAGTGGGAGAATACAAGGTCTACTTGTCAGGAGTCAAAGCAGGAATAGCACAATGGGGTGTAGGGCTTTACATCAGGAAAGAAATGGAACCCAGCGTAGTTGCAATATGGTATGTAAACGAACGACTGATGTGGATAGATTTGACAGTGTCTAGCAAGAAAATTAGGATTGTGTCAGTATATTCGCATTGTGAAGGGACTGATCAAGATAAGATGGATAGTTTTTATGAGGCACTCAGTGATGTAGTTGTTAGAGTAAAGGACAAGGACAGTGTTCTGCTCATGGGTGATTTTAACGCCAGGATTGGAAATCGAACAGAAGGGTACGAAAAGGTTATGGGTAAATTTGGAGAGGATATGGAGGCCAACAGGAACGGGCAGCAACTCTTGGATTTCTGTGCCAGTATGGGCTTAGTAATCACAAACTCCTTTTTTAAACATAAGAACATTCACCGGTATACTTGGGAAAGCAGGGGAACCAGATCTGTCATTGACTATATAATAACAGATCAGGAATTCAGGAAGGCTGTGAGGGACACACGTGTATTCAGGGGATTCTTTGATGACACTGATCATTATTTAATCTGCAGTGAAATTGGGATTGCGAGGCCGAAAGTGCAGGAGGTCAGGTCCATATGTAGGAGGATAAGAGTGGAGAAACTTCAGGATAAGGAAATCAGGCACAAGTACATAACAGCGATCTCAGAAAGGTACCAGTTAGTTGAATGTAGTCAATTACAGTCATTGGAAAAGGAATGGACAAGGTACAGGGACACAGTACTAGAAGTGGCTAAAGAATGTCTTGGAACAGTAGTGTATAAGTAGGAGGAAGCAAACAGCTTGGTGGAATGACACAGTCAAGGCAGCCTGTAAAAGGAAAAAGAAGGCGTATAAAAAATGGCTACATACTAGAACTCAGGTAGACAGAGAAAGTTATGTTGAAGAAAGAAACAAAGCCAAACAGATAATTGCAGCATCGAAGAAGAAATCTTGGGAAGACTTTGGAAACAGGTTGGAAACATTGGGTCAAGCTGCTGGAAAACCATTCTGGAGTGTAATTAGCAGTCTTCGAAAGGGAGGTAAGAAGGAAATGACAAGTATTTTGGACAGGTCAGGAAAACTGCTGGTGAATCCTGTGGATGCCTTGGGCAGATGGAGGGAATATTTTGAAGAGTTGCTCAATGTAGGTGAAAATACGATCAGTAATGTTTCAGATTTCGAGGTAGAATGGGATAGGAATGATGATGGAAATAGGATCACGTTTGAGGAAGTGGAGAAAATGGTCAATAGATTGCAGTGCAATAAAGCAGCTGGGGTGTATGAAATTAAGTCGGAACTCATCAAGTACAGTGGAATGTCAGGTCTTAAATGGCTACACAGGATAATTGAAATGGCCTGGGAGTCGGGACAGGTTCCATCAGACTGGACAAAAGCAGTAATCACACCAATCTTTAAACATGGAAACAGAAAAGATTGTAACAACTACAGAGGTATCTCTTTAATCAGCGTTGTGGGTAAAATCTTCTCAGTTATTGTTGAAAGGAAAGTGCGAGTATTAGTTGAGGAGCAATTGGATGAAAATCAGTGTGGGTTTAGGCCTCTTAGAGGTTGTCAGGACCAGATCTTTAGCTTACGACAAATAATGGAGAAGTGTTATGAGTGGAACAGGGAATTGTATCTATGCTTTATAGATCTAGAAAAGGCATATGACCGGGTTCCTAGGAGGAAGTTATTGTCTGTTCTACGAGATTATGGAATAGGAGGCAAACTTTTGCAAACAATTAAAGGTCTTTATATGGATTGTCAGGCAGCAGTTAGAGTTGACGGTAAACTGAGTTCATGGTTCAGAGTAGTTTCAGGGGTAAGACAAGGCTGCAACCTGTCTCCACTGTTGTTCATATTATTTATGGATCATATGTTGAAAACAATAGACTGGCTGGGTGAGATTAAGATATGTGAACACAAAATAAGCAGTCTTGCATATGCGGATGACTTAGTTGTGATGGCAGATTCGATTGAAAGTTTGCAGAGTAATATTTCAGAGCTAGATCAGAAATGTAAGGACTATGGTATGAAGATTAGCATCTCCAAAACGAAAGTAATGTCAGTGGGAAAGAAATATAAACGGATTGAGTGCCAAATAGGAGGAACAAAGTTAGAACAGGTGGACGGTTTCAAGTACTTAGGATGCATATTCTCACAGGATGGCAACATAGTGAAAGAACTGGAAGTGAGGTGTAGCAAGGCTAATGCAGTGAGCGCTCAGCTACGATCTACTCTCTTCTGCAAGAAGGAAGTCAGTACCAAGACTAAGTTATCTGTGCACCGTTCAATCTTTCGACCAACTTCGTTGTATGGGAGCAAAAGCTGGGTGGATTCAGGTTACCTTATCAATAAGGTTGAGGTTACGGATATGAAAGTAGCTAGGATGATTGCAAGTACTAGTAGATGGGAACAATGGCAGGAAGGTGTCCAGAATGAGAAAATCAAAGAAAAACTGGGAATGAACTCTATAGATGTAGCAGTCAGGGCGAACAGGCTTAGATGGTGGGGTCATGTTACACGCATGGGAGAAGCAAGGTTACCCAAGAGACTAATGGGTTCAGCAGTAGAGGGTAGGAGGAGTCGGGGCAGACCAAGGAGAAGGTACCTGGATTCGGTTAAGAATGATTTTGAAGTAATAGGTTTAACATCAGAAGAGGCACCAATGTTAGCACTGAATAGGGGATCATGGAGGAATTTTATAAGGGGGGCTATGCTCCAGACTGAACGCTGAAAGGCATAATCAGTCTTAAATGATGATGATGATGATGATGATGATGATGAGATAGACTGCTATGTTAAATATTACGACACTTGCGGAAGGATCTGACTCAGTGGAATACGTTAAGTGTAATTTGATTTTATCTTGGAGAACTTTGGAAAGGCATAATAACGCTTCCAAGATACTCACTGCGCACATAGCCTTGTCTACTGGAACAATTACTCATCGGCTCTTGCTTAACTAAAATGTTGAGAGCCACATAAATAGGCATGAAGACAAGACACCTCATTCTATACATTACTGTAGAATAACTTGAAAAATTTAAGCATCTGTAAGGCACTACATTGATTGAGAGCGTAAAGTTAATGATGGCATGAATTATACATTTCGAAATGAGACCTAAATCATGCTAACAACACAGATTTGAATTTTTGTGCTCCATGTTCAAACCCAATCCCATGATCTTATTTCTCCCCTTTGTTGTCACGGAAGGATGTGAGATGAATGACATCAGTATTTTTGTGACATAAAGAGATACAATGGAATTATTTACAAAATAAATAAGCATTCTAAATATTATAAAAATTATGTTGTTTCATCGCAAATCTTACATAACCTTAAGTAACTAACAGAAATTGAAAATGAGAAACACAAATTCTAGCATATCAATTTTTCCTTTGGTTTTTAGTTTTATACTTGAAGAGAACCAGTGTATTCCCGAGGGTGGTATCTGTCATAAAAATGTTCAAAGCATAAAAAATCGAAGCATCACCGGCAACGTACGAAGGCACATTACGGCACAGTCACACTATTTAATTTATTATCTTGAGGAAAAGCAACGTCGTTAACGTTCTAAATACCTCGCAATCTGGTGATAATCTAGCCGCATACCAAGAATATGGAAGCATTGTCTCGAAAGATGAAGCCCGAAATTGAGTACTGGCCTAGAGGTACATTTTATTAATTTTATCGCTTCTACTTGTGATTTCTGTTTGTTGTGCAATGAGAATAGTGCAGTATTGTAGTGGGCGAATATAATTCTTCACCTGTCAATATGGTTAATAGAACGGCATAAACTTTGGAGGAATTACGAGGGGCGTGCAATAAGTAACGCAACATATATTTTTCTCTGCAAATTTCGGATCAACAAATGCGAATTTGTTGTGGGACATCGTGGAATATTCCCGCTTCAGTCCCTATAGTTTCATGAACTTCCGAGAGATGGCGATTCTATATGTATCTTTCAGAATGGCGTCTGTAATGAAGGTGAGTTCTAAGCAGACAGCTGTCATTGAGTTCCCTTTGGCGGAAAACCAGAGCATTGCAGATAATCATAGGCACTTGCAGAATGTCTACGGAGAGTTGACACTGAACAACAGCATGGTGAGTCGTAGGGTGAGGCATCTGCAATCATGCCAACAAGGTCGCGCAAACCTATCCCATGTCCCACGTGCGGGCCGGCCGCACACAACTGTGACTCCTCAATGTTGGAACATGAGGATACTGTGATTCGAGGTGATCGACAGATGGTTGCTCAACTGGATGTCTTTGTTGGTAGTGCTGACACACTCGTCCACCAGTTGGGGTACTCAAAGGTGTATGCCCGCTGGGTTCTTCATCGCCTAACAGAAGACCATAAAGAGCAACGAAGGACCATCTGTGCGCAATGTCTTGCGCTTTAAGAGGCTGGTCGTGTTAAGCCCCAAGGTTGGCGATCTTTTACAGAAGCTCGAAATTTAGTGTGGACTTCAGCGTGAGATGCTTATAACAGTTTCCACAACGAAACTGTCTCGAAACCCTGCAGAAAATGTAAAGAGATTCTGGTCGTATGTGAAGTATGTTAGCGGCAAGAAGCAATCAGTGCCTTCTCTGCGCGATAGCAATTGAGATAGCATCGAAGACAGTGCTGCCAAAGTAGAGTTACTAAACACAGCCTTCAGAAATGCCTTTACAAAAGAAGACGAAGTAAATGTTCCAGAATTCGAATCAAGAAAAACTGCTAACATGAGTAACGTAGAAGTAAATATCCTCGGAGTAGTGAAGCAACTTAAATCACTTAATAAAAGCAAGTCTTCTGGTCCAGACTCTATACCAATTAGGTTCCTTTCGGAGTATGCTGATACTTTAGCTCTATACTTAACAATCATATACAACCGTTCGCTCGACGAAAGATCCGTACCGACAGACTGGGAAGTTTCACAGGTCACACCAATATTCAAGAAAGGTAGTAGGAGTAATCCACTACATTACAGGCCCATATTTTAACGTCGATATGCAGCAGGATTTTGGAACATATATTGTGTTCGAACATTATGAATTACCTCGAAGAAAACGATCTATTGACACACAGTCAACATGGGTTTAGAAAACATCGTTCCTATGAAACACAACTAGCTCTTTATTCACATGAAGTGTTGAGTGCTATTGACAAGCGATTTCAGATCGATTCCATATATCTGGATTTCCGGAAGGCTTTTGACACTGTACCACACAAGCGGCTCGTAGTGAAATTACGTACTTATGGAATATTGTCTCGGTGTAGGGAAGCAGCCTACTCACGCCTTATAAAATTCACATCAGTCTTTGCCGGCCGGTGTGGCCAAGCGGTTAAAGGCGCTACAGTCTGGAACCGCGTGACCGCTACGGTCGCAGGTTCGAATGCTGCCTCGGGCATGGATGTGTGTGATGTCCTTAGGTTAGTTAGGTTTAAGTAGTTCTAAGTTCTAGGGGACTGATGACCTTAGAAGTTAAGTCCCATAGTGCTCAGAGCCATTTGAACCACATCAGTCTTTCCATTGTGTGCCAGCCAGTCCGCTGTAAACAGCTCTGACGTCATAAATGTTGTGCAATACTTTAAAAATCAAGAAAATAACCTGAAACGTTTTTAGCATGTCAAGAGTCATACTAAATCAATATGTGTTGAATATCAGTTCAATAACTTTAACCATTTTCGAATATTGGATGTTTTTCTGTAAAAATCATTGGTGCAACAGAAAAGAGCTAGAAACTTAAAAATTTCTATTTAGATTCCATTTGCATAATAATTTAGTATAAACAGTATTCTGGATCTCACAAATTACAATTTTAGTTGAAATTCATGATTTTCTGGTTTTTATCTTAAAAATTAAGGAAGCAAGATAGATTAAGTAAGCGAATAAATAAAGCTAGGATGTTTAAATTGAAGTAGAAGGGAGATCCGCTATAATCATAAATATGTGAGAAGTTTCAACTGAATAACTATAAAACTATAGCGATAGCGAATCTCCAAAGGGCAAGTTCAGAGCTCGTCTACTGCGTGTAGTGTAATTAAATTAATTATCTCTCCCAAAATATTTGACTTAGCCACGTCAGACTTTTATTATGATTACTTACCTGTGTGCTGATTGCACATTTAAGTTGAGAGCTTCACCAGCCATCAGCAAAGGAAGCAATGATTTATTCGATAACTCAAAGTGGTGCATTACTAGCCCAGCGGCTAGTCGGGAGAGCAGATTTGATCAGGCATTCCATTAGCCGTCCGCACCGCGGCTTTATATGTAAGGAAGCTGCTTGAAAGGAAGGAAGGCCCCAGTTCTCTTCAGACGCTGATTAACACACCACCTGTGTCAGGAGTCGCGTCGCGTCGGTATCGTTGATATAAACAGCCTCGGATGCAGTAATATGTTACTCGGAATACCCGTAACCATGAAATCGTTTTCGAGTGAAGTGTTAATTTTGGGATGACGTTAATGATCTATCTTTAGTTTGCGTATGTCGTATTTTCACGTGCCGCCGCAGGACAGACATTCTACCATTATTAGCGTGGCGTTTGATGAACATTATCATCAAATTATGGCGAGCATTCACTTAAACATTCAATTTGAACAGTTATAGTTGCATCAGCACATTAGACTCTGAACTCCTCTGGTAGTTGGATTGTGTGGATTCTTTTTGGTCTGTGACTTTCAGAATATAGTGAACATTTTAGAGAGAATGGTTTTTGATTATGAATCCCAGTCAATCTCCTAATTCCTCAGAGCCATAAGCTGTAGCTATAAATGTATTTCTCAGATGAAGTGGGCACTAGGAATTCTAATTACAGGCTTCACGTTTTGCTAATCACTTTCTGGTTGCCAATATTGTAGTTAGAGAGCCAGTGTTGAGAACGACAAACAACAGCATTAAATAAATACAAAACACTTATTCTATTATTCCACCCGCCGCCCCACGTCAGTTATGTGACTGATTTGTGATTTCCTGTCAGAGGGGTCAAAGTTCTTTGTAAGTGACGGAAAGTCATCGAGTAAAACAGAAGATCAGTTAGCCCTTGGTTCAGCTATTGACGGAGAACAAGACACTTTCTCAGCTTTTTACTTCTTCTGTTACTGATCTCTAAGCTTCCAGATCGAAAATCAATGAGCAAATCTTAACTTGTCCATCATAAGTTTACTCGCAACCTCAATTTAACATCACTTAGGCCTAAAGGCAAAAACTTAAGAAACTGCAGCACTGAACTCTTGTAGTTTTTTGTTAATACGCAATTTGATTTATTTTTGTGTAGCACTGACTAATTTGTTTGCTGGATTTCTTTTTGGGTCTACTCTGACTGCCAGATTTACGCATTTTCGTGATAGTTCTGAAATACCTTTTGGGTATGACATAGGATTTGATGCAGACCCTGGTCATATAGAGATTAAAAATGCAGATTATCTTAGTAATGCATGGAGTTGTGGGTATGCTCATATACTTCTTCTTTCACTAAAACAGACTGTCATCGCAAAGTTAACGTGATAAGTCATAATACATTTGTGTATTTTAATAGCATTTTTCGTTGATTTATTTCGTATAACAGAAAAACTTGAGACGGAAATTTACCAATAATAATAGTCTTTCATATTTTATACAACACTCTCACAACAATTGTGTACCTCCTCGATTCCATGCCTGTACGAATCTACTAGTTTGAGGACAAATATGTCGGTCATCCAAGTTGAACCTCATTTTCATCCAGAAAGATATTTTCTTGATGGACATATGAGAATGAGTGAAAAAGGTATAGATTTTAGAGTGCAAGATCAGGAGAAGATGTTTGGCGACGGATGACATCCAAAACAAGCTGCTGGACAGCCATTTTTGTCAAATAAGCAGTGCAAAACTCAATGGTATCTTTTTGGTGCCGGCCGGGGTGGCCGAGCGGTTCTAGGCGCTACAGTCTGGAACCGCGCGACCGCTACGGTCGCAGGTTCGACTCCTGCCTCGGGCATGGCTGTATGTGATGTCCTTAGGTTAGTTAGGTTTAAGTAGTTCTAAGTTCTAGGGGACTGATGACCTCAGAAGTTAAGTCCCATAGTGCTCAGAGTCATCTTTTTGGTTGTTTTTCTTACCAAACTCTGTCTCGGATGCTCCAGCAAATATCAGAGGCTAAAACAGTTTGTACTACACAACAGGCTTTTTGTGACACCGGAGGCAAAATAATACCTCTGGCGATAGCACACTACCCTTTGCTTGAGGAGATGTTTTGAAATAGGGCTCACACATTAATATATTCCTGTGTAGTTGAGATAAGGGCACCACATCTCATTAACTATAACGATCATGGACAGGAATGTTCGGTGAGGGATTGATGGTGGTTAAGAAAACCTGTAGATCTGGCCATCCATTTCACTTCTATTGCTTTGAATTAAATCATGTAGTGCACCTGCATCCAGTTTTCGAATCTTTGTCATGGGATGCAAATTTCTCACGAAGTTTAAATGGTCACAGTCACCACATTTGGAGTTATCAGATATCGTAACGTAGACCATAGTGGTAGCCACGAAGACGATTTTCATTAAATGCATGGCGAATAATCCGCGTCAAAACTATCCAACCTGAAGCGAGAAAATCATTTTCTGAGGTGATTTCTTCGATGGAACTCGCCTCATGCATGGCACAAACGTTTCGTACTGCCTCCAATCTTTCACGTGAGCTGTACGTCATAGGCAAACAGCGCGAAACATCGCGATCGCCTGGGTGGCGCATCTGCTGCATCCGGAAGAAAAACCTGTACATTAATTGTTCTGTTGTGAACAGACAGCCGAGACTCTTTCGCAGAAACATTTTTTGAAGTTGTGCTATTACTGGCAGGCTAGAAAGTGAAGTAAATTAGACTCATGTTCAGAAAAAAAACAGAGCACCTTGAACGACTAGAGATAGGAATTTCATATTCACAGGAGATGTACATTAGAATGTTCTGCAGAAATGATTAGCATTTGAACCATGCCGGCCCCTAGGTTTAAGACCAACATCGATATCGCGGCGCAACACCACATACAGGTAAAGTGTGCCTGCGGCTCTCGGTGTCACTATAAACCGAAGGTAAAGGATCAGTGTGGCTTGAGCAGACGTTCAAGATGCCTTGCAGATGAATGCGTGAACCACACCGTCAAATCAGTGAGTTTTAAAGAGAGTGGATTTTTGGCATGAGAGAATGTGATGCATCCATCCGGGAAATTGTTGCTCGTGTGGGCCGAAGTGTTTCGGCAGTGCAACGCGTGTGTGCAGAATGGTTCACGGAAGGCCATAGAACACGACGAGATTGGTCAGGTCGCACCACCGAGACCGCCCCCCGTGAAGATCGACACCTCATCCGAATAGCATTGCAGGACAGATTTCCGTCCTCCTCGGCTCTGGCGTAACATTGTAATACATCGTACACTATCAGGAGTTACGTGAGCGCCGTCCACTTATCTGCCTACCTTTGACGGACGTGCAGAAACATGCTAGACGGCAATAATGTATTGAATGACATCACTGGGGACAGGAATGTCATCAGAGAGTGTTTTCGGACGGATCCAGGTTCTCTTAGGTTGAAAATGATGGCCGCATTTTGGTTCGCTGCGGACAGAGGGAGCGGCATCGCAGAGATTGCATTTGCACAACTCAAGGCCTTATGGTGGGGGTGCTATTGGGTACAACCGGAAATCAGAAGTTGGGGCGTGTCCAGCGTGACCTACGTGAATGACATCCTGCAGCCCGTAGCCGTGCCCTTTCTGCACAACACCCCAGACGCCATTTTTCAGCAAGATAATGCACGACCAAATGTTGCTGCACGAACACGTGTCTGCTTGGTGTCACAGGATGTCAGCCTATCGCCCTGGCCCGCCAGATCACCAGACTTATCACCAATCGAAAATTTGTGGGATATGGTGAAATGGCGAATGCAGCACTGTGGCCCAATGCCAACCACCACAGATGAACTTTCGAACCAGGTGAATGCAGCATAGATGGCTACACCATAGGGCGCCATTCGCACCTTATACGCCTCGATGCCATCACGCATGGAACAAGTTATCAGGGCCCATGGAGGACCCTGTGCCTACTAGTCAACAGGACACATGCTAAACCCAGGTAACTGAAATGCTAATCATTTCTGCAGAAAATACTATTGTACATGTCCTGTGAATATGAACGTCCTATCTATATTTGATCAAGGTGATTTTTCTGAACATAAATTTGTATTGGAACTTCCTTCTGAGAGATACTTTTAGCACACACACGAAATGCGATTTACAAAAATTGATGAACCAGGTTTCTGCTGTGTACTTTGTAAGTAGGCTGTTTAGGTTTTTTCATTGGTAACGCCACCTCTGTATGAAAATCACTGGCTGTGCTGTGGGCAGTCTGTGTCTGCTTTGCATTGTTGTAATACTCGCCATTGTAGTGTTGGGCAGCGGCAGCTGGCTGTGAACAGCGCGTAGCGTTGCGCAGTTGGAGGTGAGCCGCCAGCAGTGGTGAATGTGGGGAGAGAGATGGCGGAGATTTGTAATTTGTCATGAACTGATATATATATTAAGACTTGTGATGATATTAAGGTAAATACATTGTTTGTTCTCTATTAATATCTTTCATTTGCTAACTATCCCTATCAGTAGTTAGTGCCTTCCATAGTTTGAATCTTTTATTTAGCTGGCAGTAGTGGCGCTCGCTGTATTGCAGTAGCTTGAGCAGCGAAGATTTTTGTGAGGTAAGTGATTTGTGAGAGGTATAGTTTAATGTTAGTCAGGGCCATTCTTTTGCAGGGATCTCTGATAGTCAGATTGCGTTGCGCTAAAAATATTGTGTGTCAGTTTAAGCACAGCCATATATAAATAGTACAAAAGGGGACGTTTCATATGTCGACCCTTAGCCTAGGATACCTCACTGGAATCTTCTGATTTTTTTCTTGTAGTTTGTGCAATTAGTGTAGATTTTGTTTATTGCTAGCGCGTAATTATAGAGAGAATTTCCTTTGTAGTTGCAGTCTTTCATTGTGGTACAGTAAAACAGTTGTAGCATGCATGCAGTTTTACACCAAGTATTTCTCAGCAGCGCGTGCAATTAACTAGATATTTTTTCAGTGTTATGTTAATGTGTTCTCTTATTTTTGCTCTTCAAATTGTGCTTTTCTGTGTTGTCGTGTGAAATATTGTGACAATAATGGCGTGTGAAAAACGTAATACTAGGCTCCAAAGTAAACTGAGAAATGACAGTGAAGATGAAAGCTGTGTGTTAGCGCCGCAGAGTAATGAATTAACAGACATTCAAAGTAGTAATTTGGTAACTGTGCATAGGGAAATGGAGCGGGCGGCAAACAATGGCGTGGACAGTGAAACAATTAGTGAAGAGGGACGCATTATCGAACGATCGGTCGGCAACAGCTCGCCTCAGGAATCCGAAATGACAGGAAACAATCTCGCAAATATTGTAGATTCAGGTTTTGGTTCCTCACCGTTTTCTCAAATAAGTCAAGACACATTTTCTGCTTGTCAAAATGTGAATGTTGCCGGTGCAAATTCACTGCCGAAAAGCACTGAGGAACATGTTCCAGACACCAGTGCATTGTTATTACAATTAATACAGCAAATGGGACAAACACAGCAAAAGCTTCAAAAGTTAGACACAACGGAACAAAATCTTCGAAAGTTAGACACAGTGGAACAAAATCTCAAAAAGTTAGACACAGTGGAACAAAATCTCAAAAAGTTAGACACAGTGGAACAAAATCTTAAAAAGTTAGACTCATTGGAACAAACTCTTGAACAAACACGTGAAGACTTAACTACTGAGTTACATAACATTGAATCGAAATGTCAAAAAGTCTGTAATGACGTAAAAACACAAATTTGTGAGCATTTTCAACCTATTTTTTCGCGGCATGAAAATGCATTACAGAATCACGAAGCAGCCATAAAAGAACTGCAAATTATTGTTCATGAAAATCATGAGACCTTGCAAGCTAAATTTGACTCAGTTGCATCTACCGATTCGGTTACGCAACTTGCAAAAACTCAGGATAACTTAAAGGACACAGTAGATTCGATTTCAACACAAATGGACACTCTGAAACTTGGTTGAGAAAAACACACTGAGGAAATGTGTTCATTATCAGAGAAAGTAGTTCAACTTTCGGATCAGCTAAATAATTTATCTACGAAGGTAGATGATAATCTGAATGACGCAAAACCGGTAGTCTTTAATGACACAGAACAGAGCGAACAAATTAGGAAACTGAAACAAAATCTGAATCAAATTGATACGCAACACCAAAGAGAAATCCGGGAAGTACAAGATCAGCTGACACAGGTAATACAAGAATTACGTATTTCAGAAGACACTCGCGCTCCAACACGGGAAGAGGAACTTAGAAATACGCAAAAGCCACAAAATAATAACACAGGGCATTTCGGTAATTATGAAAGAAATTGGCAAGGTACACCGAATTTTGAGATGGAACCGCCGACACGACGTAACTATGACCGAGATGCTACTCGCAGACACGATGATTTTGACTATAAGCTGTTCATTACTACACGTAAATTCAAAACGTTTAAGAATTCTGCCAACGACATTCATCCACAAGCGTGGCTCCATCAATTCTCTCATTGTTTCCCTCCCAACTGGTCATTGGAGCACAGGTTAGAATTTATGTGTGGCTACTTAGAGAATGAACCAGGTGTAAGAATGCGATCGGTCATTCACGATTGTCACAGTGAAGGAGATTTTTATCATGCCTTCCTCTCAGCGTATTGGTCTCAAGCTACACAAGACCGTGTAAAACATAGCATCATGATGATGAAACACTTTGAACAATCTGAATTTTCCAGTCTTGTCAAATATTTTGAAGACATGTTGCATAAGAATCAATATCTATCAAACCCATACAGCCCCTCAGAACTCATCCGCATTTGCTTAATCAAACTGCCCGAACATTTGAGACATATTATTTTAGCAGGACGTTGCAAAGACGACATTGAAGCTTTTCAGGGACTGTTACAAGAACTGGAAATTGACACAGACCGTCGCGGGATGCGAAAACAGGAAAACAATCACTACAGGTCGCATCCGTCACAATTCCGGTTCGACAGAAACAATAACTGGACACGAAAAGGCTATTCTTACAACGCAAATCGTGACCAAAACAGACACCACCCATATGACAACCGCTGGCAGAGTAATAATAGTTACAGAGAAAGATCGCATTTCCGTAGTAATGACTGTCACAGAGACAATCAGAGAAACAGACAATATGGGAACCAAAACAATTATTATCAATGGAGGCAGAATAACTTCAGACGCAACAGTTTGGCGCACAGTTACGATTCAGGGAGAAATTCTCCACCATGTGACCGACAAGAAAGAAACTATGGAATCTACCGACATGACGACAGACGATATGATCGTAACGACAGACCTGAATTGCATCAGAACTGGCGAGCTTCAAACAGGGCAGGGCCCTCTCGTCAAGGTGAATTTTTAGAAGTTCGGTCTCCTAATCCGAATAACGACGCGCGCCAACAAAGAAACAGACAATGACCCGCACAGCAGGCAGCCGCGTGCGCCCGCTCGCTCCGAGAAAAATAACATAAGATGCTAGCCTTGAGAAAAATTTTAGCATTCTTTACCGATGTATACAACATGATAATTGCTTTGAAGTTGAAACTCTGTGCACTAGGAAGAGTAAAAGATTGTACCACATTTCACATGTAAAACCATTTATTGAAAGATAATCTGCTTTTTAACTTAGTCTTTGTCATAAAATTTTTCGCTTCACATTACTAATATGCTTTGTCAGACTTAGAATCTGTTAACATACAACAATGTTTGAAGTTAAATATCCAATCAAGAACCAAGAGAACTTATTTAAACAGAAATGACGAATGCATTGTTATAGCAAACAGACGTCACAGTGTTATTGTGTGTGTACATTCTTGCTTGTTTGTTGCACGATTACGTAACGACTATAAAGCTCACATACTTAGAACATTTACCAGTACTGCTAATGAGATTTTAATGCAACATTTTGGTTTATTTGAAAATACATTCTGAATTTAAAGTGCTTTCTGAGAGATACCAGATGACACAGAGGTTAGTTTATGTGACAGCTACACGATTTTTATCACGACGCTACTAATGAGTGACAATTTACAATGTTGCTTTTGCGGTGTTTCTGTTTTATATCTGCACAGTGTTTCTGTATTATTCTGGAAAGTAAAACATGTTTTAGTAGTAACTTTTATGGTATAGCTACAAGGAGACAGCCTTTTCTGTAGCACAACAATACGTTACAGCACAGTACTTTCTTCATCACGGCAATAAGCGTAATAAGTATGATATCTATACGCAAAGCATTTCACTTTGTTTATCATGAGGTCAGTACATTGACTTCTGCAGAACTTAGCTTTCGGAGGACGATAACTACGACACTTCCACAGAGATTATGTTGCAACAAGACGCACATTTAGCGCTACAGGACACGTATTTGAGTGATCAATTTTGTACTAAAAAGATTTATTTTCAAAGATATTTGAAACACAATGATACAAAGTTTTTCCGTGATACATTTCATTCCATTGCAATAATCTGTAGCACCTGAGGGTATAATTACATTAATCCTCAGGGGGGTATACGCCTACTTTGTGTACCATGTGTGTGGCAACCACAAGGAACCCTAGCTAATATGGTATTTGCTTATACAACTTTACACATCGGTACCATATTTCTCTAACACACAAATTACACAGCTATCTGATCATGTAACTGAGAGATAAGCATGTTTTTTACTACGTCAGTGACACATGTTTACGTAATTACACCGTTGTGTAACTCCACACTTACGAAATTGTATTTCGTCTGTACTGTGTGAACTCTTCATAGTTTTTCGGACCCATTGTGATACTATGAGAGCTTTGAATGATATATTTGGTATGAGATCATGATTTTTAAAGTACGTTTGAGGCAGATGACACTTTTGACATGAGCAGAGAATTTTTTTAGGTTTTGAAATTATTGGAGGAAGCTACGACGATTTTGAGATTTGACCGAGGTGTTATGATGTTATTTTTACGACGACGATGTGTATGATGCTGCTGAGGTATGTTTACGATTAATAGGCTGAGGCTATATGAGTTATTTGATTATGCTTCATATTTATAATGACGAAATATTGACGAGTGTCGATGGATACGTATATGTGTAATAAGGTAAGGAGTAATGAATAGTGGGTAGGGACTCTTGACTTGTGAAAAAGGATGTTGGAAACCAAGAATCGTACTTTAAGAGTTATGACATGTGTGAATCATGTGTGAATGTATCACAATGCCACTGAACATTTTTTGGACACTGTTATATTCATAGGATTTTGTTTCTACAGATTTGCAACGCTAATTCTTGACCTGTGAAATATTTTTATGTGAAGCTGTCACTGTAGCGGTAAATATTTCCGTAAGAAAGTTAAGTGACCACCTGCACGTAATGCGTCGCGGGCACCCAGCTGTGTCAGACGCCTGGAGAAAAAGCCATTATTGCGAGCCCTTTTCAGCGGCACAGGTAGAAAAAAAAAGGGGACGTGGGACGTGTCAAACACCTGGAGAACAAGCCATTAGGGTGTGCCTTTCATCGCTAATGCGACACCCTCGTTACTTGAAAACATATGATTACTCGCACTTTGTGCTAATTACTGAGATGCTTATGAATTGATGGGAAATATTCGTACATCTGCACACCTGATTACGACAAGCGTCTTTCTATGAGAGTTGAGAGAATTTCTACTAACTTATGAAATGTCACATGACTATTGAATGATATTTTTATGCTTTGGTTTGCGTAACTGCTTATTTCATTTGATACCTGTTTTTCAGCTGTGTTGCAGCATTGCTTTTATAAAATGAAATGCATTTGCTAATGTGAACACTTTCTGTCAACAGATCTATTAAATAATTATTTTATGATCCACATTCTTTAAAAAAAAAGGAGCACTTGGAAAGGAAAGAACAATAAGAAGGAACTAATAACAGTAACACATAATTTTCTTTTCAAGTACTTGGTAATTTCTTTTGTAGAATAAATTGTGATGCATCACTCTAATGTTAAGATGTGACATAGGTATTAGACATGGCCATTTTAGTGTAATATTTTTTCTGCTTGCGCTATGTCATGTTTAGGTATAAGTTGCTGCTGTTTGCCAGGCATAGTGTTATTGAATTTGACTTTTGCTCATTTATGCTGCTAGCTTTGCCAATTTGCATTTTTTGCATTGCTGTTTATAATAATTGTTTTACGTGCTGCTGCATTGCCTCGTCCCTTAGTTTAGCATCTGAGCTCAGTAGATTTAAGTTAGCTTAAGAGGGGGTAGACTATATGAGAAACTGACTATGGAGAATAGGTAAAGAATGCATTGCGAAGTTATATAAAAAGGATTTGGGCCCCAAATGAGTATTGTACAATCAGAAATAATTATTTTGAAAGAAATATGAACAGAATACAGAAAGCATGCTTGGATAAGATTTTTTTGGGGGAAGCAAAGGTTGAAATAAGACGAAAGATCTATAGAATGAAGTTTTGGGTTGGACTGCAGTACCAAATGTTACACTGAAAACGAACCCTGTCCTTTCCTATTGGTGTTATCCCACTATGTGTTTGTGTACCCTTGTGTAGTTGTTTTCTTCCTGTCTCTGTGTAGTTTCATAGAATTTTTCCCTCTTTTAATATTAAGCTACATTCACTATGATGAGGAATACTGTTATCATCAAATATAATTGGCATTAATAATATGTTATTTACTTTGTAAAGATGCTTAGACTTTATTTATTCTGTTTTGTTTTAATGCTCATGTGTGAAGTTGACGTTTCAAAAGTGATTCTGATCTTTTATTTTTGTACTCATGTCATAATTCCTGTAACACTGATGTCTATGTTAGTTCGATTCTTTTGTAAAGCCTGTACTACAAATGTTATCTGTATTGTTATGTTCTTTAATGATGTATTTTGTACCTTTGTTATTGTATTCTTATGTTATAAAATTGTAATTGTCGCCAGTTCATGATATTATTAACTTGTTAGTTACATTTCACTGCACACGTTTCTGTTGGCCATAGTATATGGACAATATGTGAGAAGTAGGGACTGATAGTGTTTGCACGTGTGTTAATGATTCAGCAAGGGACTGGATAACAGCATTGCTGGTTCTAAGGACAATTTCAAAAACTTTGTGAGTGCACAAGTGGTGGTTTATGGACTTGCTATATTATCCGCAAGACTCTTTAACGGTGATTGTGCACCTGCACAGTCACAACAGATGGCTGCTGGCTATCTCTCCAAGGACTACAGTGGGTCTGCATCTTTGATGACCCACCAGTACCATTATCTCTACAAGGACTACAGTGGGTCTGCATCTATGATGACCCACCATGCCATCTCTACAAGGACTGCAGTGGGGTCTGCACCTCTGGTGGCCCACCAATACCGTAATCTCTACAAGGACTACAGTGGGTCTGCTCTGTGATGACCTACCTACCAATATTCATCAAAACTTCGACTGACTCTGCAGTGGGTTTGCTCTGTTATGGCCCATTACCTGTCAGCATGTCGAGAGTCAGCACTGACTTTCCGTTGGAAGGACAACACTACTTCTTCAAGACTGCATGGAAATCCACTACTTCCGTGTGCATTTTCTTCTACTGCTCAGACTTTGAGAAAAACACTATTTTACTGTGATGAACAATGTGGACTGTCTTTATGGACTGTGAGAAATTTTTAGCTTTTGACCAACGTTGTATCAATAAGTGTGTGCATTTGATTTCTTTGTTATTGTAATTATGAAAAATTTTTTTCAATTCTGTATTGGCCACTGCCCAATCCTATTTGTAAAAATTTTTGTGGGGAGCATGGGGGCTATGTAAGTAGGCTGTTTAGGTTTTTTCATTGGTAACGCCACCTCTGTATGAAAATCACTGGCTGTGCTGTGGGCAGTCTGTGTCTGCTTTGCATTGTTGTAATACTCGCCATTGTAGTGTTGGGCAGCGGCAGCTGGCTGTGAACAGCGCGTAGCGTTGCGCAGTTGGAGGTGAGCCGCCAGCAGTGGTGAATGTGGGGAGAGAGATGGCGGAGATTTGTAATTTGTCATGAACTGATATATATATTAAGACTTGTGATGATATTAAGGTAAATACATTGTTTGTTCTCTATTAATATCTTTCATTTGCTAACTATCCCTATCAGTAGTTAGTGCCTTCCATAGTTTGAATCTTTTATTTAGCTGGCAGTAGTGGCGCTCGCTGTATTGCAGTAGCTTGAGCAGCGAAGATTTTTGTGAGGTAAGTGATTTGTGAGAGGTATAGTTTAATGTTAGTCAGGGCCATTCTTTTGCAGGGATCTTTGATAGTCAGATTGCGTTGCGCTAAAAATATTGTGTGTCAGTTTAAGCACAGTCTTGCATAAATAGTACAAAAGGGGACGTTTCAACTTTTCATTTTCTCTGCGCAACATTTACAACTACATCACGAACTCGTACAGCACCAGAGTACCACAAGTAGAAAGCAACATTTCCTGTGGGAATTTCTCCATCCTACAGAGCTGCCATTTCTTGCGTTTGTCCGTTACGTGCTTTTATTTCAGTGACTAAAAATCCAAGTCGAAACTATGTATCGGGTAGCCTAGCCAGCTGCTGAATAACGTGGCCGTACAAGGAAATAAATGTATTGAATAGGCTGTAATCCCCCTCTAGGGACTCAGAATTCTCATCCAAGGTAGTGTATCCTCCGTTATGACGAAACCGAAGGACAGCCAAGTGCGGAGTTCGATGATGCGCTGGAACGATTCTTCCTTAGTATGCACAAGATCTGGGTTCGATTTACGCTTCAGGCAACCGTCTCCAGCAGGCACCAACAGTCGCCCTTTATCTCTGGTAACGCCAATTGAACAACGCAGGGGTGCATCGCACGTCCAAATCCACGGTTCCGTCGTTTCGGTTTTCACTAACATAAGAATCCAAATTACTCAAGCTCTCCACCAAAGTAGCCTGTCTGGGATCTAATCTTCATCGGGCACAAAAATTTGCGTCATGACATTTCAAACTGTATCACATCCACACCAAATTACTGGCGAAATGATTCACAGTCAGATATAGAACATTTCATCACGCTATTTCAGGTTCGTACACCCAGCTCCTAGTTACTGGTGAAAGAAAATTTGATAGCTAACGTAGCCAACAACAGCGATATGTGCAGGGTTCGACTTACGGTTAGAACAGAACTTATCGTCAAGTTATTTTTATTTCAAACATGCGCACATCTCGCTCGTGTGAAATAAACCGATACATAACGTCTACTCGTGGCTAGAAAGCAACAACAATTCGATATCTAACATTTGATTGTGCTTAATTAACAATCCAATTAGATGCTGGAGTCGAAATGCCGTCCAACACAAAGTTACACGTGACGTGATATCAAGTTTAAACAGGCTCACAAATTGTTGATTGTGAAAGAAACCATATTTTAGATCTTACATGATCAGGTGACACGGACAATAATTACTGGATACGAGTCCCAAGTCCTGGTTCAACAAAAAAATTTCTTCGTGTAATTTCAAGTAGACACTTATTAATTGATACTGATCAAAAATAAGACATTTCGCATCTCTTTCTACGCAGCCAGCAATGACGTTCAGTGCTTTGTTCAAGCCTCGACTAGGCACGACAATGTTGCTCACTTTCTATTGGATATGAGTGCTGTCATTGAATCGTATCCAGAACAAAGTAGTCCTGCATACCATTTAAAATTCAAACAAGTGCACAGCTACCTAGATAACACGGGCGATGTATAACTTTCGAACTGTACATAGATCCACGTGTCGTCATGAGTACGATTAAATTACATCTACATCTACATCTACATGGATACTCTGTAACCGGCCGGAGTAGCCGTGCGGTTCTAGGCGCTACAGTCTGGAGCCCAGCGACCGCTACGGTCGCAGGTTCGAATCCTGCCTCGGCCATGGATGTGTGTGATGTCCTTAGGTTAGTTAGGTATAATTAGTTCTAAGTTCTAGGCGACTGATGACCTCAGAAGTTAAGTCGCATAGTGCTCAGAGCCATTTGATACTCTGTAAATCACATATAAGGGCCTGGCAGAGGGTTGATGGAACCACGTTCACAATAATTCTCTATTTTTCCAATCTCGTACAGCGCGCGGGAAAAACGAACAGCTATACCTTTCCGTGCGAGATCTGATTTGCCTTATTTTGTTATGATGATCGTTTCTCCCTATGTAGGTCGGCGTCAACAAGATATTTTCGCATTCCGAGAAGAAAGTTGGTGAGTGAAATTTCGTGAAAAGATTCTGCCCCAACGAAAAACGCCTTGTTTAAATGATGTACACCCCAAATCTGGTATCATCTCAGTGACATTCTCTCCCCTATTTCGCGATATTACAAGACGTGTTGCTCTTATTTGATCTTTCTCGATGTACTCTGTCAATCCTACCTGGTAAGGATCCCACACCGCGCAGCAGTATTCTAAAAGACGACGGACAAGCGTAGTGTAGGCAGTTTCTCTAGTAGATCAGTTACATTTTCCAAGTGTCCTGTCAATAAAGCCCAGTCTTTGGTTAGCCTTGGGCACAACATTTTCTATGTTTTACTTCCAATTTAAGTCGTTCGTAATTGTAATTCCTAGGTATTTAATTGAATTTACGGCCTTTAAATTTGACTGATGCATCGTGTGATCGAAGTTTAATGGATTCCTTTTAGCACTTATGAGGATGACCTCACACTTTTCGTTATTTAGGGTCAGTTGCCAATTTTTGCTTCATACAGATATCTTTTCTAAATCATTTTGCATTTTGTTTTGATCTGCTGATGACTCTACTAAACGATAAACGACAGCATCATCTGCAAACAAACTAAGACGGCTGCTCAGATTGTCTCCTAAATCGTTTATATGGATAAGAAACAGCAGAGGGCCTAAACACTACTTGAAATTACTAGTTTGGTGAAATAAAAAAAATGGGTGTTGGAGGTTTACCAGCATGCCTTCGGCTTGGAAAGTTACGTATAAATGAATAACGTCTAACCACATGACATAGTCGTGATAGTGCATGCGGAATTCCATCACGTTCAGAATCCAACAGACCGAAATCTGCTTTATAATACCTTTTAACCTCTATTCCCAACCCCAAACTGTCATCTCTGTTTCCTGTTTCACAACGAACACACTCAATCTCTGTATATAGTAGGTGGACAACATCAGCAGGGATCGCCAAAGCGCAAAGCTCGCCACCAGATAACAACCCAGAAATGAATACCTGACAGTCGTGTCAGTCAACGTTTTATTGCTATAGTCATGGACCATTTACATTTGTTCTAGGGAATCACATGTAAAAATTCTGTTCTAATCATACAAGATGCACAAGTTAAATACTAGGCTGCTCACTTAACCCAGCTAAAGCACTGACTGACTGTCAAGAGTCGCTAGTTGCATCTTCTACTAAACCTTTGCGTTAAAACTAACTCAGCCACGATCGATAGTTAAGAGGAGGACTCAACGGTGAACCAGCAAAGTACTGGTTGTACCACAGCTCACCAGCGTAGCACATAACTCGAATCTGACGTATTCTCTGCATATCTGCACTTCTCGAGATCCCAGCAACAAGTGTCCTTTCGAACCTTCGTCTCCAGACGTGTTCGCACAACTGGTGGTTGCACTAACCAATCAGGGGCCGGCACCTCCCCCCACCTTACTTCAGCTTTCAGTATTATTTTTATATCAACTGTATGTTAAATAAGAATAAAAAATTTCCCAAGATGACGTGCTGCAACATTGTCCCTCTTTTCCTATTTGTAATGAAGCCAACTACCATTTTTATAGTAAAAAGAACATCCTCAATTCAAGTGTCGGCCTGTGGTTTTTCCATTCCGCATTGGACGGTTAACACCCTATTTTCGGCGGTAAGTGAAAACGCGCTGTAGCCAGCTGTTACTGCCGTCTCTACAGGTGAGTGGCGCCGTGTTGGAGAAGGCACTTATTTATTTATTTAGTATCCAAGCCATCGCACAAACAGTATTGGGATCATACTAGAAATTTAAAAAAATATGTACAAAATAAAATTGCGTACCACATTTACCAGTAAATTTGCGATTTCTTTGCTTGTAAATGGTGAATAATAATTTTTTTCCTAGTAATAACCACATATAGACTAAATAGTAGTGTAGATAGTAAAGTAGTATAGTACAAACTGGAACATACCAAGATGGAAATTTCTCATAGGATTTATCACGCAACTGCATTGAACATATTTAAGAGTAGTTCATAAAATCATTTTCTTGACCTGCAAAATTTTCATTTACTGAGTAACAACATATCCATACAGATTACATGCATATTTATTTATTTATGTATTTACAGGTCTAGTTCCGTAGGACCAAATCGAGGAGCAAATCTGAAGGTCATGGAACGTGTCAGTACATGAAATTATAACATAAAAGTACTAGCAAATAAAATAAAATGTTTATGAACCCAAAAAAAGTCAAGCCATAAGTTTAAGTAAACGCAATCAACAATTTAACATAAGAATCAGCTTAATTTTTCAAGGAACTCCTCAACAGAATAGAAGGAGTGCCCCATGAGAAAAGTCTTCAGTTTCGATTTGAAAACGCATGGATTACTGCTACGATTTTTCAATTCTTGTGGTAGCTTAAAATGGATGCAGCAGTATACTGCACACCTTTCTACAAAGAGTTAAGGAAGTGCGATCCAATTGCAGATTGCATTTCTGCCGAGTATTAACTGTGTGAAAGCTGATGATTCTTAGGAATAAGCTAATATTGTTATCAAGAAACGGCAGTAAAGAATATATATATTGAGAGGCCAATTTCAGAATACCCAGACTAGTGAGGAGGTGTCGACAAGAGGTTCGTGAACTTACACCACTTATTACCCGAACTGCTCATTTCTGAGCCAAAAATATCCTTTGAGAATGGGAAGAGGTACCCCAAAACTATAATACCGTATGACATAAGCGAATGAAAATAAGAAAAGTAGACTAATTTTCGTGTCGAACGATCACTTATTTCAGATACCGTTCGAATAGTAAAAATGGCAGCATTAAGTTTCTGAACAAGATCCTGAATATGGGCTTTCCATGACAGTTTAATATCTATCTGAAAACCTAGAAATTTGAACTGTTCAGTTTCACTAATAATATACCTATTTTGTGAAATTAAAAGTTGGGTTGGAGCCAGTGTTGCACACAACATCCTTTACTATCAAGCTAGTGTCATCAGCAAACAGAAATGTTTTAGACTTAACTGTAATACGAGAGAGCATATCATTTATATAAATAATGAACAGGAGTGGCCTCAACACTGATCCCTTGGCCACTCCCCATTTGACCGTACCCCATTCAGACCCCACACCACAGTCAGCTTCAACACTATGAATAATGACCTTTTACTGTCTGTTGTTGAAGTAAGAGGTGAATCAATTGTGATTCCAACTTCTGAAGCAATATTTTGTGATCAACAAAATCAAACTCCTTAGTTAAATCAAAAAATATGTCTACCGTTCGAAACCTTTTGCTTAACCCATCCAGTACCTCACAGAGAAAAGAGAATATAACATTTTTAGTTGTTAAACCACTTCTAAAGCCAAACTGTACCTTTGATAGCAAAATTATGTGATATGTAATGATCAAACATCCTTACATACATAACCTTTTCAATAACTTTAGCAAACATTGATGGCATAGAAATAGCTCCAAAATTGTCTACATTATCTCTTTCCCCATTTTTATAAAGCAACTTTGCTACTGAGTATTTTAATCGTTCAGGAAACTGACCATTCTTAAAGAAAAGATTATAAGCATGACTACGTACAGTGCTAACACGTGCAGTACAGCACTTTAATATTCTGCTAGGTACTCCATCTTATCCATGAGAGCCCTTAGTCTTCAATGATTTAATTATTGACTCAGTCTCCCCCTTGTCATTGTCACAGAGAAGTATTTCAGCCATCAGTCTCGGAAAGGCATTTTCCAAGAGTGTTACATGATTCCCTGTAGAAACTAAATTTTTATTTAGTTCACTAACAATGCTCAGAAAGTGATTCTTAAATACGGTACATATATCTCACTTATCAGTAACAGAAATATTTTTTCTATGAACTGACTTTATTTCATCGACCTTGTGCTGCTGACCAGACACTTTCTTCACAACTGACCACATGGTTTTAATTTTATCCTGTGAATTAGCTATTCTATTTGCGAACCACATACTCTTTACCTTCCAAATACGAGGGCTATCCACAAAGTACATTACGTTTTGGAATTGAAAATAAATAAAGTATTGGAAATTTTTTTTATTATATACAGATGAAAGCCACACTTAAATACTACTTTTCTACATAGTTGCCATTTAAATTAAGGCACTTATCGTAGCGATGGACGAGCTTGAAAATTCCTTCGTCGTAAAAATCGGTCGCCTGCGTCTTTAACCACGTGGTTACCTCTTCTTGAAGCTGTGCGTCGTCATCAAAATGCTGCAAAGCCAACCAGTTCTTCATTGCTGGGAATAAGTGGAAGTCGCTCGGTGCCAGGTCGGGACTGTACGGCGGATGAGGAAACAACTCCCACTTAAAAGATTCGAGAACTTCACGAGTGGCATTTGCCGTGTGGGCCCGGGCGTTGTCGTGAATCAGCAAGATCTTTGAGCCCAACTTTCCCCTGCGCTTGTTTTGTATTGCTCTTCTGAGGTTGTGCAGAGATTGGCAATACCTTTGAGAGTTTATTGTACTGCCTCTTTCCAGGAAATCCACAAAAATCACACCTTTTCTGTCCCAAAAGACAGTCATTGCGTGGTTGAAGGCGCAGGCGGCCGAATTTTACGACGAAGGAATTTCCAAGCTCGTCCATCGCTACGATAAGTGCCTTAATTTAAATGGCAACTATGTAAAAAAGTAGTATTTAAGTTGTAAGTAGGTTGTTTAGGTTCTTGTATTGGTAACGCCACGTAGCGCTCTGTATGAAAATCACTGGCTGTGCTGTCGACAATAGCCGAGGATACCTCACTGGAATCTTCTGTTTTTTTCTTGTAGTTTGTGTAATTAGTGTAGATTTTGTTTATTGCTAGCGTGTAATTGTAGAGAGAATCTCCTTTGTAGTTGCAGTCTTTCATTGTTGTACGGTAAAACAGGTGTGGCACGCATGTAAATTTGCACCAAGTATTTCGCAGCTGCGCTTGCAATTAACTAGATATTATTTTCAGTGCTATGTTAATGTGTTCTCTTATTTTTGCTCATCAAATTGTGTTTTTCTGTGTTGTCGTGTGAAATATTGTGACAATAATGGCGTGTGAAAAACGTAATACTAGGCTCCAAAGTAAACTGAGAAATGACAGTGAAGACGAAAGCAGTGTGTTAGCGCCACCATGTAATGAATTAACTAATGTTCAAAGTAGTAATTTGGTAATTGTGCATAGGGAAATGGAGCGGGCTGCAAATAATGGTGTAGGCAGTGAAACAATTAGTGAACAGGGAAGTATTATCGATCGATCGGTCGGCAACAGCTCGCCTCAGGATTCCGAAATGACAGGACACAATCTTGCAAATACTGTAGATTCAGGTTTTGCGTCCTCACCGTTTTCTCAAATAAATCAAGACACATTTTCTGCTTTTCAAAATGCGAATATTGCCGGTTCAAATGCACTGCCGAATAGCAATGAGGAACATGTTTCAGACACCAGTGCATTGTTATTACAGTTAATGCAACAAATGGGACAAAGGCTACAAAAGTTAGACACAACGCTTGAACAAAATCAGAGACAAACACAGCAAAAGCTTCAAAAGTTAGACACCACACTTGAACAAACATGTGAGGATTTAACTACTGAGTTACATAACATTGAATCGAAATGTCAAAAAGTCTATAATGACGTGAAAACACAAATTTGTGAGCATTTCCAACCTGTTTTTTCGCGTCATGAAAATGCATTACAGAATCACGAAGCAGCCATAAAAGAACTGCAAACTATTGTTCATGAAAATCACGACACCTTGCAAACTAAAATTGACTCAGTTGCATCTAACGATTCGGTTACGCAACTTGCAAAAACTCAGGAAAACTTAAAGGACACAGTAGATACGATTTCAACACAAATGGACACTCTGAAACTTGGTTCAGAAAAACACACTGAGGAAATAAGTACACTATCGAATAAAGTAGCAGAACTTTCAGGTCAGTTCACTAACTTATCTACAAAGGTAGATGATGATCTGAATGATACAAGACCTGTAGCCTTCACGGACACTGAAGAGTATGAACAAATTAGAAAATTCTGACAAAATCAAAATCAAATCAATACACAGTACAAAAGAGAAATCCGGGAAGTACAAGATCAGTTGGCACAAGTAATACAAGAATTACATATTTCAGAGGACACTCGCGCTCCAGTACGGGAGAAGGACATAGAAATACGGAACAACCACAAAATAATAACACAGGACACTCGGGAAATTATGAAAGAAATTGGAAAGGCGCATTGGATTTTGAGATGGAACCGCCGAAACGAAGTAACAATGAGCGATGTGCGACTCGCCGACACGATGATTTTGACTATAAGCTGTTCATTACTACACGTAAATTCAAAACATTTAAGAATTCTGACAACGACATTCATCCACAAGAATGGCTTCATCAATTCTCTCATTGTTTTCCTCCCAACTGGTCATTGGAGCACAGGTTAGGATTTATGTGTGGCTACGTAGAGAATGAACCAGCTGTAAGAATGCGATCGGTCATTCACGATTGCCACAGTGAAGGAGAATTTTACCATGCCTTCCTCTCAGCATATTGGTCTCAAGCCACACAAGACCGAGTAAAACATACCATCATAATGATGAAACATTTCGAACAATCTGAATTTTCCAGTCTTGTGAAATATTTTGAAGACATGTTGCACAAGAATCAGTACCTGTCAAACACATACAGCCCCTCAGAACTCATCCGCATTTGCTTAATCAAATTACCTGAACATTTACGACATATTATTTTGGCAGGACGTTGCAAAGATGACATTGAAGCTTTTCAGGGACTGTTACAAGAATTGGAAATTGACACTGACAATCGCGGAACGCGAAAACAGGAACACAAGAATTACAGGTCACATCCGTCACAATTCCGCGATGAAAGAAATAATAACTGGACACGACAAGGCTATTCTTACAACGCAAATCGTGAACAAAACAGACACCACCCATATGACAACCACTGGCAGAGTAATAGTTACGAAGAAAGATTGCATTTCCGTAGTAATGAATATGACAGAGATAACCATAGAAACAGACAATATGGGAACGAAAATAATTATTATCAAGGGAGACAGAATAACTTCAGACGCAACGGTCCACCACGCAGTTACGATTCTGGGAGAAATTCTCCACCACATGACCGACAAACAAGAAAATATGTAAACTACCGACAAAACGACAGACCTGAATTCCATCAGAACTGGCGAGCTACAAACAGGGCAGGGCCTTCTCGACAAGGTGAATTTGCAGAAGTTAGGTCTCCTAATCCTAATAACGACGCACGCCAACAAAGAGACAGACAATGACTCACACCGCAGGCAGCCGCGTGCGCCGGCTGGGTCAGAGAAAAGTAACATAGACGCTAACCTCGAGAAAAATTCCAGTATTCTTTACCGACGTATACCGCATGATAATTGCATTCAAGTTCAAACTCTGAGTACTATGAAGAGTAAAGGATTGCACCGCACTTCACATGTAAAACCACTTATTGAGAGATAATCTGCTTTTTAACCTAGTCTTTGCCATAAAATTTTTCACTTCACGCTACTAGTACAATTTGTCACACTGTGAAACTGTGAACGTGCAACAATGTTTGAAGTTAAATATCCAGTCAAGAACCAAGAGAACTTATTTAAACAGAAATTACGAATGCATTGTTATTATGAACAGACGACACAGTGTTATTGTGTGTGTACATTCTTGCTTGTTAGTTGCACGATTACGTAACGTCTATAAGGCTCACATACTTAGAACATTTACCAGTACTGCTAATGAGATTTTAATGCAACATTTTGGTTTACCTGAAAATACATTCTGGATTTAAAGTACTTTATGTGAGATACCAGATGAGACAGTGGTTAGTTTATGTGACAGCTACACGATTTTATCACGACGCTACTAATGAGTGACAATTTACAATGTTGCTTTTGCAGTGTTTATGTTTTATATCTGTACAGTTTTTCTGAATTATTCTGGAAAGTAAAACATGTTTTAGTAGTAACTTTTGTGGTATAGCTACAATGAGACTGCCTTTTCCGTAGCACAACAATACGTTACAGCATAGTACTTTCTTCATCACGGCAATAAGCGTAATAACTAAGATATCTATACGCAAAGCATTTACTTTCGTTTATGATGAGGTAAGTACGTTGACTTCAGCAGAACTTTGCTTACAGTGGACGATAACTACGACACTTCCACCGAATTATCTTACAGCAAGACACACATTTAGCGCTACAGGACACGCATTCGAGTGATTAATTTTGTACTTAAAACATTCATTTTTAAAGATTTTTGAATTACAATGATACAAAGGTTTTCCGTGATACATTTCGTTCCATTGCTGTAATCTGTAACACCTGAGCGTATAATTACATTAATCCTCAGGGGGGCACACGCTTACTTTGTGTACCATGTGTTTGGCAAGCACAAGGGCCCTAGCTAATATGGTATTTGCTTATACAACTTTGCACATCGGTACCATATTTCTCTAACACATAAATTACACAGCTATCTGATCATTTAACTGAGAGAGACAAACATTTTTTTTGCTACATCAGTGACATGTTTACGCAATTACACAGTTGGATAACTTCACACTTATGAAACTGTATCTTGTCTGTACTTTGTGAACTGTTCATATTTTTTCGGAACCATTGTGATACTATGAGAGCTTTGATTGATGTATTTGGTGTGGGATCATGATTTTAAAGTACGTTTGAGGTAGATGACACTATTGAAATGAGCAGAGAATTTTTTTTAGGTTTTGAAATTATTGGAGGAAGCTACGACGATTTTGAGAACTGACTGAGATGTTATGATATTGTTACGACGACGATGTGTATTACGCTGTTGCGGTATGTTTATGATCAATAAGCTGATGCTATATGAGGAATTTGATTATGCTACGTATTTATTATGATGAAATATTGAAGAAGTGTCGACGAATATGTATATGTGTAACAAGGTAAGGTATAATGAGTAGTGGTTAGGGACTCTGGTTGTGAAAAAGGATGTTGGAAACCGTGAATCGTACTTTAAGAGTTATGAAATGTGTGTATAGGCGTGAATGTATCACAATGCCGACGAAAATTTTTTGGACGCTGTTATATTTACAGGATTTTGTTTCTACACATTTGTAACGCAAATTCTCGACCTGTGAAATTTTTATATGAGACTGTCACTGTAGCGGAAATATTTCGTTAAGAAAGGTAAGTGACCTTGACGTAATGCGTTTTGGGCGCCCAGCTGAGAGGTAGTCGTCTGACAAAAGAAAGCCATTAGGTGGAGAAAAAAAAGAAGAGGCCATTATCCTCGGTATTGACATTTCTTTGTCGAAAGCATCGCAAATACGACACGCTCAAACTTGAAAACATATGATTACACTGTGGAGCTCTTAATTTATAATATTTACTGAAATGCCTAATAAAATGACGAGAAATATTTTTATGTCTATACACATGATTATGACTACTGTCTTTCTAGTTGAGAGATTTTTTTTACTACCTTATGAAATGCCATATGGCTAATGAATGATGTTTCATGCCTTCCTTTGTACATATTTGCTCATTTTCTTTAATATCTAGTTTCTAGCTGCACTGCAGCATTGGTTACTATAAAATTTAATAGATGTACTAATATCACTATTTTCTGTCCACAGACCCAGTAAAGAATACGTTTATGATATGCTTTCTTAGAAAAGAGAACACAAATAGACATTTCCCTTCACAGGAATTGCATAAATAATTTTTTTAATGACTTGGTAACTTTCTTGCAGAGTAAGTTTTTGTGATGCATCACTCTAGTGTTAAGATGTGACATAGGTATTAAAGATGGCCATTTTTACTGTAATATTTTTTCTGCTTGAGCTATGTCATGTCTAGATATAAGTTATTGCATTTGCTGCTGCTGTTTGCCAGGCATAGCGCTACTAAGTTTCACTTTCTATTACTCTATTAAGCTAGTTTTACTACTGATTTTTTTTTTGTTGCTGCACATTGGCTCATATTAGTTGTAATGTTGCATTGCTTGGTAATTTAGATTTACTGCAGCTTGTTTTGCCAATTTGAATTTTTTGTCATTGCTGTTTGTACTAATTGTGTTGTGCTGCTGCATTGTGTCGTCCCTTAGTTTAGCATCTGAGCTCAGCAGATTTAAGTTAGCTTAAGATGGGGTAGGCCATATAAGAGAACAGGTTGTGATGAATTGGAAGAAATGCATTGAGAAGCTATAAGAAAATGGTCTGGCCAAAAAAGTATTTTGAAAGAGGATATGAACCAAAAAAGTAGGGTTTAGGGACAACAGGTTTAGGTAGGATTTTCTTGGAAATAAATGATGAGGTAAGATAATGGAAAATAAATAATGAGGTAAGAAATATGTGAACATATAAATACAGAAAGCATGCTTGGATAGGATTTTTTTGGTGGAAACAAATGTTGAAATAAGATGAAAGATCTATCGAATGAAGTTTTGGGTTGGACTGCAGTACCAAATGTTACACTGAAAACAAACCCTGCACTTTCCTCTTGTGTTATTCTGTTATGTGTTTGTGTACCCTTGTTTATTTGTGTTTTTCCTGTCTTTATGTGTTTAGCTGATGAGAGTTATGTTGTAGAATTTTTCTAATACTATGTTATTTACTTTGTAAAGATGTTTAGACATTATTTATGTGTTCTGTTTTGTTGCTCATGTGTGAAGTTGATGTTTCAAAAGTTATTCTGATCTTTTATGTATTTATTTATGTCATAATTCCTGTAACACTGATGTATATGTTTATTTCTATTCTTTTGTAAACCCTGTGTTACCACAAATGTTATCTGTACTGTTATGTTCTTTAATGATGTATTTTGTACCTTTGTAATTGTATTCTTATATTGTAAATTTATAATTGTATAGACACCAGTTCTTCAAATTAAGTATCATTTCACTGCACACGTTTCTGTTGGTCATAATATATGCACAGTATGTGAGAAGTTGGGACTGTTAGCGCATGCACATGTGTTGCTAATTCAGCAAGGGACTGGATAACAGCATTGCTGGTTCTAAGGACATTCCAAAAAAAATTTGTGTGAGTGCACAAGTGGTGGTTTATGGACTTGCTATATTCTCTGCAAGACTCTTTGATGGTGATTGTGCACCTGCACAGTCGCAACAGATGGTTGCTGGCCGTCTCTACAAGGACTACAGTGGGTCTGCATCTTTGATGGCCCACCAATACCATTATTTCAACAAGGACCACAGTGGGTCTGCACCTCAGACGGCCCACCAATACCATAATCTCTACCAGGACTGCAGTGGGTCTGCTCTGTGATGACCTACCTACCAATATTCTTCAAAACTTCGACTGACTTTGCTGTGGGTTTGCTCTGTTGTGGCCCATTACCCGTCTGCATGTCAAGAGTCAGCACTGTCCTTCCATTGGAAGGACAACACTACTTCTTCAAGACTGCATGGAAATCCACTACTTCTGTGTGCATTTTCTTTTACTGCTCAGACTTTGAGTAAAACACTGCAATTTTACTGTGATGAACGATCAGGACTATCTTTATGGACTGTGAGAAAATTTTAGCTTTTGACCAACATTGTATCAATAAGTGTGTGCATTTGAATTCTTTGTTATTGTAATTGTGAAAAAAATTTTAACATATATGTATTGGCCAGTGCCCAAAACAATTTGTAAATTTTTTTGTGGGGAGCATGGGGGCTTTGTAAGTAGGTTGTTTAGGTTCTTATATTGGTAATGCCACGTAGCGCTCTGTATGAAAATCACTGGCTGTGCTGTGTGCAGTCTGTGGTTAGTTTGCATTGTTGTCTGCCATTGTAGTGTTGGGCAGCTGGATGTTAACAACACGTAGCGTTGCGCAGTTGGAGGTGAGCCGCCAGCAGTGGTGGATGTGGGGAGAGAGATGGCGGAGTTTTGAAATTTGTAAGACTGGATGTCATGAACTGCTATATATTATGACCTTTGAACACTATTAAGGTAAATACATTGTTTGTTCTCTATCAAAATCTTTCATTTGCTAACTATGCCTATCAGTAGTTAGTGCCTTCAGTAGTTTGAATCTTTTATTTAGCAGGCAGTAGTGGCGCTCGCTGTATTGCAGTAGTTCGAGTAACCAAGATTTTTGTGAGGTAAGTGATTTGTGAAAGGTATAGGTTAATGTTAGTCAGGGCCATTCTTTTGTAGGGAATTCTGAAAGTCAGATTGCGTTGCGCTAAAAAAATATTGTGTGTCAGTTTAAACACAGTCATGTATAATTTTTCTAAGGGGACGTTTCAAAGTGTGGCTTTCATCTGTATATAACAAAAAAAATTTCCAATACTTTATTTATTTTTAATTCCAAAATGTAATGTACTTTGTGGATAGTCCTCGTAATATTCTTAAGCACCTTACAATACTGTTTGTAATGGGCTACTGTAGCTTGATTGTGACTACTACTAACATTTTGATAACCCTGCGTTCGGTCGGGGCGGCGGTGGGGTGAGTGGACTGCTGCAGCCTGTTGTGGGGTTGTGTACCACTGCGGGCTACGGCGGGGATGAAGCCTCTCCGTCGTTTCTAGGTCTCCAGTTCCATACAATACAATACAACATTTTGATATAATTCCTTCTTTGTTCTACATGATATCCTTATCCCAATAGTCAGCCACCCAGGAAAGCAATTCTCAAAGAACATGAGAAATATCTTAAGGAAAGCATTGTATTTGTCATCTACATTATCAGCGCTATAAACATCCTGCCCCTCTTATTCCTTAACGATATTTAAAAGACTTTAGACCTTGCCATTGGTGGGGAGGCTTGCATGCCTCAGTGATACAGATAGCCGTACCACAGGTGCAACCACAACGGAGGGGTATCTTTTGAGAAGCCAGACAAACGTGAGGTTCCTGAAGAGGGGCAGCACCCTTTTCAGTAGTTGCAGGAGCAACAGTCTGGATGATTGACTGATCTGGCCTTGTAACACTAACCAATACGGCCTTGCTGTGCTGGTACTGCGAACGGCTGAAAGCAAGGAGGAAACTACAGCCGTAATTTTTCGCGAGGGCATGCAGCTTTACTCTATGGTTAAATGATGATGGCGTCCTCTTGGGTAAAATATTCCGGAGGTAAAATTGTCCCCCATTCGGATCTCCAGGCTGGGACTACTCAAGAGGATGTCGTTATCAGGAGAAAGGAAACTGGTGTTCTGTGGATCGGAGTGTGGAATGTCAGATCCGTTAACCGGGAAGGTAGGTTAGAAAATTTAAAAAGGGAAATGGATAGGTTAAAGTTAGATATAGTGGGAATTAGCGAAGTTCGGTGGCAGGAGGAACAAGACTTTTGGTGAGGTGAATACAGGGCTATAAATACAAAATCAAATAGGGGTAATGCAGGAGAAGGTTTAATAATGAATAAAAAAATAGGAGTGCGGGTAAGCTACTACAAACAACGTAGTGAACGTATTGTTGTGGCCAAGATAGACACGAAGCCCACGCCTAGACAGTAATACAAGTTTACATGCCAACTAGCTCTGCAGATGACGAAGAAATTGAAGAAAATAATGTATGATGAGATAAAATAAATTATTCATGTAGTGAAGGGAGACGAAAATTTAATAGTCATAGGTGACTGGAATTCGATAGTAGGAAAAGGAAGAGAAGGAAATGTAGTAGGTGAATATGGATTGGGGGTAAGAAATGAGAGAGGAAGCCGCCTGGTAGAATTTTGCACAGAGCATAACTTAATCATAGCTAACACTTGGTTCAAGAATCCTAAAAGAAGGTTGTATACATGGAAGAATCCTGGAGATACTGACAGGTTTCAGATAGATTATGTAATGGTAAGACAGAGATTTAGGAACCAGGTTTTAAATTGTAAGACATTTCCAGGGGCAGATGTGGACCCTGACCACAATCTATTGGTTATGAACTGTAGATTAAAACTGAAGAAACTGCAAAAGGTGGGAATTTAAGGAGATGGGACCTGGATAAACTGACTAGACCAGAGGTTGTAGAGAGTTTCAGGGAGAGCATAAGGGAACAATTGACAAGAATAGGGAAAAGAAATGTAGTAGAAGAAGAATGGGTAGCTTTGAGGGATGAAGTAGTGAAGGCAGCAGACGATCAAGTAGGTAAAAAGACGACGGCTAGTAGAAATCCTTGGGTGACAGAAGAAATATTGAATTTAATTGATGAAATGAGAAAATATAAAAATGCAGTAAATGAAACAGGCAAAAAGGAATACAAAGTCTCAAAAATGAGATCGACAGGAAGTGCAAAATGGCTAAGCAGGGATGGCTAGAGGACAAACGTAAGGATGTAGAGGCTTATCTCACTAGGGGTAAGATAGATACTGCCTACAGGAAAATTAAAGAGACCTTTGGAGAAAAGAGAACCACTTGTATGAATATCAAGAGCTCAGATGGAAACCCAGTTCTAAGCAAAGAAGGGAAATCAGAAAGGTGGAAGGAGTATATAGAGGGTCTACACAAGGGCGAGGTACTTGAGGGCAATATTATGGAAATGGAAGAGGATATAGATTAAGATCAAATGGGAGATATGATACTGCGTGAAGAGTTTGACAGAACACTGAAAGACCTAAGTCGAAACAAGGCCCCGGGAGTAGACAACATTCTATTAGAACTACTGACAGCCTTGGGAGAGCCAGTACTGACAAACCTCTACCATCTGGTGAGCAAAATGTATGAGACAGGCGAAATACCCTCAGACTTCAAGAAGAATATAATAATTCCAAACCCAAAGAAAGCAGGTGTTGACAGATGTGAAAATTACCGAACTATCAGTTCAATAAGTCACGGCTGCAAAATACTAACGCGAATTCTTTACAGACGAATGGAAAAACTGGTAGAAGCCGACCTCGGGGAAGATCAGTTTGGGCTCACTAGAAATATTGGAACACGTGAGGCAATACTGACCCTACGACTTATCTTAGAAGCTAGATTAAGGAAAGGCAAACGTACGTTTCTAGCATTTGTAGACTTAGAGAAACCTTTTGACAATGTTGACTGGGATACTCTCTTTCAAATTCTAAAGGTGGCTGGGGTAAAATACAGGGAGCGAAAGGCTATTTACAATTTGTACAGAAACCAGATGGCAGTTATAAGAGTCGAGGGACATGAAAGGGAAGCAGTGGTTGGGAAGGGAGTAAGACAGGGTTGTAGCCTCTCCCCGATGTTATTCAATCTGTATATTGAGCAAGCAGTAAAGGAAACAAAAGAAAAATTCGGAGTAGGTATTAAAATCCATGGAGAAAAAATAAAAACTTTGAGGTTTGCCGATGACATTGTAATTCTGTCAGAGACAGCAAAGGACTTGGAAGAGCAGTTGAATGGAATGGACAGTGTCTTGAAAGGAGGATATAAGATGAACATCAACAAAAGCAAAACTAGGATAATGGAATGTAGTCGAATTAAGTTGGGTGATGCTGAGGGAATTAGATTAGGAAGTGAGACACTTAAAGTAGTAAAGGAGTTTTGCTATTTGGGGAGAAAAATAACCGATGATGGTTGAAGTAGAGAGGATATAAAATGTAGACCGGCAATGGCAAGGAAAGCATTTCTGAAGAAGAGAAATTTGTTAACATCGAGTATAGATTTAAGTGTCAGGAAGTCGTTTCTGAAAGTATTTGTATGGAGTGTAGCCATGTATGGAAGTGAAACATGGACGATAAATATTTTGGACAAGAAGAGAATAGAATCTTTCGAAATGTGGTGCTACAGAAGAATGCTGAAGATTAGATGGGTAGATCACATAACTAAAGAGGAAGTGTTGAATAGGATTGGGGAGAAGAGAAGTTTGTGGCACAACTCGACTAGAAGAAGGGATCGGTTGGTAGGACGTGTTCTGAGGCATCAAGGGATCACCAATTCAGTATTGGAGGGCAGCGTGGAGGGTAAAAATCGTAGAGGGAGACCAAGAGATGAATACACTAAGCAGATTCAGAAGGATGTAGGCAGCAGTACGTTCTGGGAGATGAAGCAGCTTGCACAGGAAAGAGTAGTATGGAGATCTGCATCAAACGAGACTCAGGACTGAAGACCACAACAACAACAACATAGTTTATAGTTATATGTGACATTTGTTTGAGTAAAATAGCCTTTTAGTGTTAAAATTTGTGCGTCATGGCTTGAAAGGCCATTCACCCTTTTAATAACAGAATGTCCATCTATTAACGAAGAATGAATAAAAATATTTTCTATGGCTGCGGTACTGTTCCCCTCCACCCTAGAAGGAAAAAATGCATCAGCTCATATGAGTTTAGGAGATCTACCAACATACTTTTTCTTGCACAGTCATATTCAAAATTAATATTGCAGTCACCACATATAGCTAATTTTTGGTACTTCCTATAAAGCGAACTAAGAACCCTCTCTAGCTTTAACAGAAATGCTCTGAAGCCAGAGTTAGGCGACCAATAAACAACAACAATTAGAAGTTTAGTTCCACTAAATTCAACTGCCCCTGCGCAATATTCAAATATGTATTCAGTGCAGTGCCGTGATACGTCTATGGAGTCAAACGAAATACTGTTTTTTACGTACATGCCCCACTCCCACACTCCGCAAGAAACTTCTTGAAAAACAGCCTGTTAATCTATATCCTGGTAAAGGAACCCTCTGAATTGTCAAATTATCTAACTGTTGTTCCGATATACCAATAATGTCAGGGTTCACTAACTTTATCTCTAATACTTCTTATATTTTGATGAATATGCTAATTCCTTCACTACTTGGATACCTGGCTTCCTCTGAAGATGACTCCTTAGTTACAGGCACTTCCTTTAAGCAGGTGTATCTATCAGCTTACTTCAGTCTAAAAAAGGTGTTGCTCTAACACCAACTACTACAGGAATTTTTCATGAGTGATCCCACCACCACCTACTATACTGTCACCAATAAGATTTGTCAGTCTCATTTTGTGTAGGCAATCAACTGTACTAAAAAGATATTGCCGGCCGGAGTGGCCGAGCGGTTCTACGCGCTGCAGTCTGGAACCGCACGACCACTACGGTCGCAGGTTCGAACCCTGACTCGGGCATGGATGTGTGTGATGTCCTTAGGTTGGTTAGGTTTAAGTAGTTCTAAGTTCTAGGGGACAGATGACCTTAGAGTCCCACAGTGCTCAGAGCCATTTGAACCATTTGAAACCCGCCCAAAGATGTAAACAATCATACATGAGCAGCGCCTGTTAGACGGAGTGGGTCAGACAGCCGATCAGTTCCAGTCATTCCAAGAGGAAGGAGGTACATGGCTCGTGTTGTCTGCAGTTCAACCGTACCTAGACGGTCAGTACCGCGATTCGATCGCTTCCGCATAGTTACTTTGTGCTAGGAAGGGCTCTCAACAAGGGAAGTGTCCAGACGTCTCGGAGTGAGCCAAAACGATGTTGTTCTGACATGGAGAAGATACAGAGGAACTGTCGGTGGCATGCCTCGTTGAGGCCGCCCAACGGCTACTACTACAGTGGATGACCGCTACGTGCGGATTATGGCTTGGAGGAACCATGACAGCAACGCCACCATCTTGAATAATGCTTTTCTTGCGGCCACAGGTAGTCGTGTTACTACTCAAACTGTGCGCAATAGGCCGCATAATGCGCAACTTCACTCCCGACGTCCATGCCGAGGTCCATCTTTGCAACGACGACACCATGCAGCGCAGTACAGATGGGCCCAACAACATGCCGAATGGACCGCTCAGCATTGGCATCACGTTCTCTTCACCGATGAGTGTCGCATATGCTTTCAACCAGACAATCGTCGGAGACTTGTTTGGAGGCAACCCGGCCAGGCTGAACGCCTTAGACACACTATGCAGCGAGTGCAGCAAGGTGGAGGTTCCCTGCTGTATTGAGGTAGCATTATGTGGGGCCGACGTACGCCGCTGGTGGTCATGGAAGGCGCGTAACGGCTGTACGATACGTGAATGCCATCCTCCGACCGATAGTGCAACCATATCGGCAGCATATTGGCGAGTCATTTGTCTTCATGGACGACGATTCGCTCCCCTATGCCAGCCGCGGTGGTCTCGCGGTTCTAGGCGCTCAGTCCGGAACCGCGCGACTGCTACGGTCGCAGGTTCGAATCCTGCCTCGGGCATGGATGTGTGTGATGTCCTTAGGTTAGTTAGGTTTAAGTAGTTCTAAGTTCTAGGGGACTGATGACCACAGATGTTAAGTCCCATAGTGCTCAGAACCATTTGAACCATTTTTCGCTCCCCTGTCGAGCACATATTGTGAATGACTTCCTTCAGGATATCGACATCGCTCGACTAGAGTGGCTCTGAGCACTATGGGAATTAACTTCTGAGGTCATCAGTCCCCTAGAACTTTGAACTACTTAAACCTAACTAACCTAAGGACATCACACACATCCATGCCCAAGGCAGGATTCGAACCTGCGACCGTACGAGTCGCGTGGTTCCAGACTGTAGCGCCTAGAACCGCTCGGCCACTGCAGCCGGCCGCTCGACTAGAGTTGCCAGAATGTTCTCCAGACATAAACCCTACCGAACATGCCTGGGATAGATTGAAAAGGGCTGTTTATGGGCGACGTGAGCCACCAACCACTCTGAGGGTCTACGCCGAATCGCGGTTGAGGAGTGGGTCAATCTGGACCAACAGTGCCTTGATGAACTTGTAGACAGCATGGCACGACGAATACAGGCATGGATCAATACAAGAGGACGAGCTACTGGGTATCAGAGTTACCGGTGTGTACAGCAATCTGTACCACCACCTCTGAAGGTCTCGCTGTATTGTGGTACGACATCCAATGTGTGGTTTTCATGAGCAATAAAAAGGGCGGGAAAGATGTTTATATTAATCTCTATTCCGATTATCTCTACAGGTTCCGGAACTTTTTTTGATGTGTGTATTATGTTTTCATCATTTCCTCGGGAGTGATCACATTCACAATCATACGAATACGTAAATCGGGCAACGAGGTATACCTCACTCTCATAAAGGGCGTACAAATTAGGTGCTTCGATAGGAGATTCCTATCATATAACACACGTACTGTCACTAATGTAGTGTATGATATGCCAGAGGTGTTTT
Organism: Schistocerca piceifrons; assembly: GCF_021461385.2. Lineage (NCBI taxonomy): Eukaryota > Metazoa > Arthropoda > Insecta > Orthoptera > Acrididae > Schistocerca > Schistocerca piceifrons. The sequence goes on along the minus strand of NC_060149.1, from coordinate 174,785,936 downwards.
CCGGTGAAGGATTCGGCTGACTAGTCGTCTTATCATTAAATACTTGCGGTTCCTTTTCGAAAGCCACTTATTTTCGGATGCCAGTAGAGTCGTTGTGCAGAATCGATTGTCATTATAGGTCCATACCTTACACCTCCCTGGTGCAAACGGACATTACACCACGACACAGACACAAATTTGAATACAACGAACAGCGGAAAAAAAGAAAATTGGGACGAGGAAGGTTTTCAACACGACTGGCCCGCTTGGCAGTCCAACACCGTGTCTACTTAACCACCATGCCGTTGCTCTTTTAATTGCTCTAGATTGCACTTGTTGCCCTTGGACCATTCACTGTTTCTATTTTGCTCTTTTTTCACAGTTCAGTAGACAATCTTCCTGTTTTCATGTTCGATCTGTGTTCATTTTCTGGTGGGCTATCCACTGGGCCCTCTTAGCACTAAATGTGAGGGGGGTGCGATGGGAAGTTTCCCTTGTAACAGCCGGTGCAGGAAGTGGCCCCGAGCTTCGGTGGAGCGAACTGCCGACATGTTGGCTTGCGTCGCCCTGTATAGCCGGGACGTAGAGAAATTCTTGCGATCCAGTTCCACACAGGTGATGCGGCGGAGGAAGTAGGTCCCTGGCACGGAGGACCTCTCCTGGCGCTTGTCCTGCTGCCGTCTGTCGTCGTGATTGACGCAGTTCGCGGAGGCAGCGCCTCCTACATATGCATCCCCGTCATGCTTAAGTGTCTGACGGGCTGCCGATCCAGTTAGGAGAAAGTCCGGTACATTGGAATTCTCACCATTCAAAATACACTGAAGCGCCAAAGAAACTGGTATAGGCATGCATATTCAAATACAGAGATGTGTAAATAGGCAGAATACGGCGCTTCGGTCGGCAACGCCTGTATGAGACAATGTCTGGCGCAGTTGTTAGATCGGTTACTGCTGCTACAATGGCAGGTTACCAAGATTTAAGTGATTTTGAACGTGGTGTTATAGATGGCGCACGAGAGATGGGACACAGCGTCTACGAGGTAGCTATGAAATGGGGGTTTTCCCGTACGGCTATTTCACGCTGGGCCATCAACAAGTGTCAGCGTGCGAACCATTCATCGAAACGTCGTCGATAAGAGCTTTCGGAGCCGAAGGCCCACTCGTGTGCCCTCGATGACTGCACGGCACAAAGCTTTACGCTTCGCCTGTGCCCGTCAACACTGAAACTTCACTGTTGATGACTGGAAAAGTGTTGCCTGGTCGGAAGAGTCTCGTTTCAAATTGTATCGAGCAGATGGACGTGTGAGGCTATGGAGACAACCACATGAATCCAACAGTCCCCTGCATGTCAGCAGGTGACTGTTCAAGCTTGTGGAGGCTCTGCAATGGTGTGGGGCGCGTGCAGTTGCGGTGATATGGGACCCCTCACACGTCTACATACGACTCTGACAAGTGACACGTGTGTAAGCATTCTGTCTGATCACCTGCGTCCATTCATGTCAATTGTGCATTTTCAGTAGTTTGTAGGACTGTAGCTCGAAACATGGAATACCACGAACTAATACAACATATTCTCATGGACTGATGGGCCTTCCTCAGAGAATCACTGCAAACAAGTCTGGCTGAGGGCCGATTATGAAAGTGCGTCTGCCTAGGTTTAAATCTAGCTAAGAAGTGAACGAGGCACACTCCAGTTCCGTCGAGCTGCACAGCCCGCTAGAGTGCGCTGTGCTCGTCAGACGACGGGCTGCCAATCTTGTGTTGGCGTTGCGTTGTAGTAGTATCTGTGGCAATGATACTACAGGATTCATGGTGTCAGTTCCCTCCAGCGTTACTTCAGACATTAGTAGAGTCCATGCCACGTCGTGATGCGGCACTTCTGCGTGCTCTCGGGGGCCTTGCACGGTATTAGGCAGGTGTATCAGTTTCTTCGGCTCTTCAGTGTAAAACTATGGTTCATCAATCAACGACACTTCCCACGTGACTGTGCATACTACACGTAACTGCATGAAATAGACTTCTCTTTCATTACCCCACTGAGATTCGAGCGCCACGAGCAACGTTTCCCGCGATTTTCCAAACCTCGTCACGGTCTGCCTTAAACCAGGGATCTCTAGCCCTATTTGTAAACTCTTCCCTGCCTGCGACATCAGATACGTCAGTTTTTATTGCTCACGTAATGAAAATGCTTTGCTTAACACCAACTGGCGCGAACGCTTATATTCACTCAGATCAACTATTGCAAGAGTTTTAGATGTGTATTTCTTATCCAAACAGTATCTTTGTTAACGGACTGTTTCGTGTCTCACTCAGGTCAGAGTCAGGTACCAGTTCATTCCTCCGCGCTCATACGCCAACCTTCTAGGAGGTCTGAGAAGCCACTTCAGTCCCACCCTTCACCCATCTTCCGCCCATGTCAGCGTCTCCGCTGCTCGCTCAAACATGGCTACCTCTCACTCTTTTGAATTTTACTACTCTGCTGTCTTCAAAATTGCATACAAATCAAACTATAAGTATGGTTTATACGTTAATTGTATCAAGTAATTGCAAATTTTCTACTGCATAGTTTCGAACCTATTACAAAGTAATTTATTCTTTATCTTAACTTACATTATTAAGCAATATTATATTCGGAAATCAGCGTGGGCGGGGAAATGAAATATCGCTGCCACATCTTTTGTAGTCCTGTTCTCTAAAATAAAGGTAAGTCTATATCGCAGAAACATTTCGTTGCATTTTTGCTTACGACGGCACAATTTCTGCCGTACGGTATTATGTATCTGCACATACCTGTGACAGCTGAATAGTCTCTGTGCTGCAGGAACTACAGCTTCCGAATTAACTGTTGGCTTGGCCTTTGACAGATTTACACACTTATCCACTGTTAAGATATTTTGATTTCTGGTGCTCTGAAACCCGCTACAAAATTCACTCGCTCGTTCCCGACTTCGTAGTAAAAAGCACTGTGGAAACACTGGACTCTGTTATGTAGGATTCTATACATCGTGCACTAAACCTCTTGACAAATATACACTGAGACCGAAACTGAGTAAATTACTATACAGATTATTGAATACAACAGGTCTGAAACTGTTTTTAACCGTCCTCAAACAGCTAGAGTAAACTTCACCACAACTACTAATCCGGGAGAGCGATTATTGGAATCTGACGGACTTTCAACATACGCCACTAGTAAAACATTGGTCAAAACAGAAGCAACGGAGGAGTCAAAAGCGACAAGAAATAAATGTTAACGTTTATTATTATTAATGACTGTGAACGTTTGCAGTAAAATGTGAAAAACTTTTACTGCACAATAAACATTGTTCATACTGTTGGCGAAAGCGAAGAATGGAACAAAAAATTATAAAAAACAGCAGTTTTCCGGTTCAGTACACGAACTCCAGAATTTGAGAAGCCCTGGGTAACATCATTGAAGATATTGTACACTGAAATAATAATTGCCCACTACTCAAAATATTGATGAACTGCAGTTCCTCTTTTGTGTCTACAGAGTCACTGTAGATTTCCCTCCGAACTTGTTCTTTCATGAACACACTGCAAACGACGAGTTGTGTGTTCTTTGTTCCAGTATTCTGCACTTTTCTGAGACTGGGACGCACACCTTAACGGCCGGTTTAAGGCCCGAGGGACGCAAGTGGCCACTTGGAGGAGCGCTAGGGACGTCTAATTGCAAAATTGATATACGCAGTGAATCATACTTAGAAGCGAAAATTGACAAGGTTAACAGTATAAATTAATAGAAGGGAAAATGTTCCAGTAAACGAGGCTGGATAACTGCGAATATGTGGTTGCGAGACGCAAATATTGTCCTAGGTAGTATAAATGTATGTGTAATGTAAACTTTTCGATCAAGTCCTCATACAAATGGGTTCAGATTTCAGTCATGGCCTACCTTAATATGAAACACAACAATGCACAACGTTACATGTTGCAAATTACTGTACATTCGTACCTGATAAAGGTGGCGTTTCCAAGTGTCTTCTTTGCATTTTGATTAAGTACTGCGTTCGTCTCTACGGTGAGTTACGAATTCTTTGAAACACTCCTGGATCATCTCGTAAAACTTGACGAGACTTTACAACTCTCTGTTCCAGTTCCTCAATCGTGTCAACGGCAGTCCTATACACTTCACTTCGCAGTTGGCTCCTTACAACAGAAACCAAATAGGGGTCAGGTGACAATGGAAGTCATGTGCAGGCTGTGCTCGAAATATCCATCTTGGACCATACTGGTGCTTAGATGTCTTATACGAGAAGAAAATGCGACTGTGACCATTCGTGCATGTACCACATAACCAACGTTGAGCAAGGTAAGGTAGGCCAAGGCTGAAATTTGAGCACAAGCAAATGGGGATTTAATTGAAAACCATACATTTCAGGCACATTTGTACTAACTAGGACAAAAATCACACTGAACTCAGTGGCAGCCCTTAATTTCACATTCAAAATTCCTCATGCTTAGTGGGACGTTTTGCTTTCCAAGTGTCAGTTTTCATTATTAAATAAATGGTTCAAATGGGTCTGAGCACTATGGGACTTAACATCTGAGGTCATCAGTTCCCTAGAACTTAGAACTACTTAAACCTAACTAACCTAAGGCCATCACACACACCCATGCCCGAGACAGGATTCGAACCTGCGACCGTAGCAGCCGCGGGGCTCCGGACTGAAGCGCCTAGAACCGCTCGGCCACCGCGGCCGGCTTTCATTATTAGTTGTTATCCACCTTGTACGAGAAGACTTCAAAAGCAAGTTACATATTATTATGGCTCACAAAACAAACTTTATTGAATACTGCACTACACTTCAAGGTGACACAAATACATTACACAATTTTTCAGCGTAGTCGCCAACTGTTTGTAACCGATGGTTGGAACGTTCTATCAATTGTTCATTTCCACAACGACTGAAATCCGTTCCTCGGTCACTGTGCCATTCGAAAATCGCTATGTGGACTTTGCAAAACCCACAGATTTTTTTGACTTTGCCGATTGTCTGCGCATTGTCGTCTGTGGTCGATATCGATGTTTTCGTTCCTGATCAGCATCACTCACGTCTGTGTGTCTTTGGTTCAAATTCTTGTTACCACTTCCCTACAGCTTGATGTGACAATGAGTTTGCCCCATACAGCTCCAGAATATCACGGTGAATCCATCTGCAATTTAGACGTTTCGTGTGTAAGTCCCACATACTTCACTGTTGGAGTACGTTTCTAGTTGGCGCGTCATTTCACTCCCACACTGTGATACACCTGTTATCTGTACCATAACAGAACTGTGTCTACAAGAAACCTGGAACTACATTCTCTTCTGACAATGGGCAATAGTCTTATAAGCGAATGGTTTAATACGATATGTCGAAACCTAACCTGAAATTTTTCATACGGGAAGAATAAACAGAAAAAAATGCACTGTCAAAATTTTAGCTTATAAAGGGCACTAAAGGTATTCATTTTTAAATATGGAAGTTACTCATTTTTGCCACACTAAGAACCGCTTATAACAGCGGTTTGTACAGCCCTTCCTGCCTGGAGCGTGAATCAGCGAGTAAGCAGAATATACAGCAATGAGCAGAGAATGTAACGACACACACTGCCAAGTCCAAAGTGCATACACGGGAACTTTGAACACTTAAACCGCACCAAAAATCTCTCATCATTAATTTTTTGAATAACTTGCCGTTCGTATCGTCAGCTAAACCGTTGCAGATGTAATTGTTACACAAGCGACTAGCAGAGGAAAGAAAGTCAAGGCAGTGTATGATGCTACATTACAGATGACTTCCCTCAATCGAGTCCTCAAAATGATGCCATGAAATATTTTATAACAATTTCTGTAGCACAGTTCCTACCATAATTTTGGAACAATTTGTATATTATTAACATGAAACAGTTTCTTGATTACTTCTAGTAGGCCTCATAAAAATGCGAAGTGTCTATTGGATGACGAAAACAAACATTCTCTTTACACCAGACACACCTGATAGGATAAAAATTAATACACTTAGTGACGTCACAGTAATTACTACTTCTATTTAGACAGAATTATGATGGAGTCAGAAATGGTCGTGGTCATTGTTCTGGATATTGCGCTGCGTGCCAGACATAGTTAATCAAATTCGTAAAACCTGGTGATGCAGACATTGCACAAATGCCTGAAGATTGACAGTACTATTCCGCAGATAAACCTGAGGTGACAAAGAGTTATCAGAAATTATGTTGTCCAACAGTATTCTGAGAAATGCTTCACTGTGTCGAAAATTTTTTATCAAGAGGCTGAAATTTTTTGTTGTCCTTCTAAAGACAGATGTGATGTTAAGTCCAGGCCAAGAGTGCAACTAAATCAGTGAGTTATTTGCTACGACTGGTGAGATGTTTCGGATGTAATATTAAAAACCATTCTCTTCAATTTTTCCTTATTTTGCTATGTCGATTACAAGATTTTTGCAACTGAACAGCCATTTTTTTTTAAATCTTTCGTCCTAATGTGTCTCGAGGTTCCCGAACGCAGACATAAAGCTGCAGAAACGGTAACCCACTGATACGTATCACTACTGACTTAAAAATTCATAAAGGCTTCAGCACAAAACAATACCATAGACAAAATTAACCATTTCATTTACATAAAATACATAACAGTTAATTTTCTCTCCATTAAATGTTGTAGGACCATTTGTTAATTTTCAAGATATTACACATCTGAAAAAATGAAAATACCTTTTTAGCCTTGAGATCAAATACATGCACTTTAGTTCATTTAGAGGTCTACTGACTTAAAAATTCATAAAGGCTTCAGCCCAAAACAATACTGTGGACAAAATTAACCATTTCATTTACATAAAATGCATAAAAGTTAATTTTCTCTCTATTAAATGTTGTTGGCCTATTACTTAATTTTCAAGATATTACAGGTCTGAAAAAATGAAAATATACGCCATCATAAATGTTAAAAAAGTTTAATAAGATACATGGCTTTGCATATTATTGGCAGGTTTATTACAAGCTGGTGAACAATTTGTCAGAGTCAACCGTACACACTCTGAAAGATGAAGATCATTCAGTTTATTTCTACATTTATATTTCACTATGTTCATCGCTGAAAACGCTGCCACGCATAGATAAGTTGATCCAAAAAACGATAAAACATATGCTGCCGCTTTTATTATGTTAGGGTGGTTTTTCACACTTTCTAAAATTCACACTTCTGAAATTTATATTCGTTTTACTCTGACTGTAAGGAAATGCCATTCTGAACTCGAATTATTTCCTCTTCAAGTTCAGTCTCACTGTAAGAGAAAATAGCACTCACTTTACGTGAAATATCCTCTACATCCACTTCTTGGAAAGGTTGAGCTATCAAAGCTAGAACAGGTACCATTGCCTTGAAATCTGATAATCGGTTATCAAACTCTGTCGTCAATGTTGTGAGGTTCACTTCTTCTCTACAGCTTCTTGATCCAATGATGTTTATTGATGAGGCAGTCCCGACGGTATTTGAGGAAAGTGTGTTACATTTAATTTCTGTAACTGCGCTATCCAAAGGTCAAGTTTTTGCATGAAACTGTTCATAGAAGAAATATAAGATGTGACACTTTGGTTTTCTCCTTGAAGTTCTTTGTTCAATTCATCTAGTTTAACTCTCATATCTGTTACAAATGCCAGATCCCACAACCATCTCACATCATACAGATGTACATAATCTTCCTCCCTTTCAGACGCAAAAAATTTTATCGCTGTCAGAAGTTTCCTAAATCTGTTAAGAATTATATCTCTTCTCAGTCATCGAACTTCAGTGGTAAATAGCAGATCTCCGTACTGGCTAACCAAATCTTCTAATAGCAATCTAAACTTTCCTCTCTGTAGGTACTGCAAGCGAACTGATTTCACATGTGACAGTTTCAAAATATATCCACGAGGTACTGATGTACCATATAATGTGCGTGTATGTTGTGGGTTAGGGGAGCTCAAGACGAGGTTATCAGAGCCCTTACGAAATCCGTAGAAATGAATGTGGTTAAAATGGAGAAAATCCGACAAAAGAGAGTAAAATCAATTTGAGATAAAATAAAGAAGACACTTAAAGAGAGGTGGGAAAGATTCATCGTTCGCACACAAGCTAACATTGCCAACAAACTGGTATTTTACAAAAACAGCTGATTCGAACACACTTTGGACAAAGGTTTTGAAAGTTCGACTCATAAAGCCAGGGCGATCGACTGGTCGGTCGCGATCGACGGATTGAGCAATCCTGCTGTACAACGATGAGCCAAAACGTTATTACCACCTGTTTAATACCGTGTTGTTCCACTTTTCAAACACATTACAACAGAGATTCTGCATGGTTTCTACAAGTCCTTGACAGGATTCCAGAAGTATGTGGTACCAGGTGTCTACGCACAGGTCAAGCAATTCCCGCCAATTACGGGATCGTGGTTTACAGGAACGTAGCTGGCGCCCGATATGTCTTTCAGTGGGTGCAGATCAGGCACATTTGCTGCCCAAGACATCAATGTGAGTTCACTATAATGCTCCGCAAACCACAGTAGCACGATTCTGACCTTGCAACATGGACAGTTATCCCATTGGAAGATGTCATCGCCGTATGGGGAGACTTTAAGCATGAAGCGATGCAGGTACTCCACTATAATGTTCACGTAGTTCACTGGTGTCGTGATGTCTTCAGTACCACCACAGATCCCATGGAAGCTCAACTCATTGTACTCCATAGCATAATTTTGCCTTCACCGGCCTGCATCTGTGACACAGTTCATGTTCCGTGCAGCCATTCGCCTGGATGACGGAGTGTAAGGAGCCAACCATCGAGCTGGTGTAACAAGAAACGCGATTCATTCAAGAGGCGACACGTTTTTATTGATCCACGGTGAAAACTCAGTGTTACTTTGCCCACTGTAATCACAATCGACGATTTCGTTGGGTCAGCTCAGGAATACGTAGGGGTCGTGTGATGTGGAGCTCTGTGTTCAACAATGGCCTTTGAACGGTGTGCTCCGAAACACTTGTTCCTGCACCAGCATTGTATTCTGTCGTCAGATCTGCCACAGATCGTTGCCTATCCTGCATTACACAGATTACACAGTGGATGATCCTCCAACCGCCGGCCGTTGTGGCCGAGCGATTCTAGGCGCTTCAGTCTGGAACCGCGCTGCTGCTACGGTCGCAGGTTCGAATCCTGCCTCGGGCATGGATGTGTGTGATGTCCTTAGGTTAGTTAGGTTTAAGTATTTCTAAGTCTAGGGGAATGATGACCTCAGATATTAAGTCCCATAGTGCTCAGAGCCATTTGAACCATTGCTTTTTTCTTTTTTTTTTCTCCGACCTATATGTTTTGTGATGAGACGTGGTCGTCCAATACCATACGACCTACTCGTTACTTCATCATCCTTCAACCACATACCAAAGGTGCTCACGCCAGTAGCACGCTAACAGGCAATCAGCTGCGCCGTTTCAGACATTCTTGTTTACAGCCGCAGCGCCACAAAATGAGCCCTTTTTGAAAACCGCCGCGGCCCCTATCTTCACTATAACGTCTGCCTGTTCGTCTCTCTTCCGCTTACATTCATTCCTTACTGCGTCACATGCCAACAACACTACCAGAAGGCATTCAACCTCGCGGTGGGCAGTGGTCGTAATGTTTTGGCTCATCGTTGTATACGAGTGTGTTATAGCGTTCACCGGCTGCACAAGCGACTTTGACTTTCTTTCGCTCGAAATGATGCAGTGTAGTTTGCACACAGTTCTTGCACGGAACCTCACTAATTGGCTTGACACACTGTATTTTAGGGCATAACAAGAAACTTCGTCTTTACGTCAGCTACGAATTGCTCTATGGTATTACCTCTTAATAACATTTCCTCTACGCGTTTACCTGAAGCAAACTTCGTAATTTTTCCTCATAATTTCCTGAATCTGTTTGACGAGATCGAAGAAATGTGAAAATCGGTAATTTAAATCTCACTAGCAATTCAGCGGGCCTAATCATGTAGATCTTCTTCGGTAATGGTGTTCTGACTGTCACGAGCAGCTCTAAGTCTTTCGAGTAGTTTTTCCTTCACAATTTTCCAAGTTTCATTTTGGCATGTATTTCGTACTTTGCGAGGTGCCGGGACGGAGAAGAGTTTGTACTTCTGTAATTCTGGCGAATTTTGCAAGAGAACTAGACATGCACTCGATCCCGTCCTTACCTACCACCTAATTAATCATGTGCACAACGGTAACGAAAGGGGTTGATGGTGGACCCTGCTAGTTCGTAAAATAACGACTGCACACGCACAATAATTTAATAAAAATCGTAATCTACTCAGTAGAAAAAAGGGAATTTTATAATAATAACGGACATGAAATGGGATTCTGCATCTATCTACGAAATGATATGCAGATTAAGTATTCCAATGAGATTTATTATAAATCAGAACACAAAGGTACTTGATTGTCGATACAGTCAATAGGGTATACTGAACCATTATGAAAATAAGAGTGAGCTCGAGAACAAGGTGGACTTACTCTCTGTGATACAATAGATTGACGATGATGTCTGGAGGTCCTAATGAATCAAATATTACTCCCCCGACTATAACGCAGTATCGTGATTAGTAGTAAGAGCTCAAATGGGAACACCTGGAGAAACAAAGGAGGACTTGTAGCAAAACGGGCGCACGTCCTGCTGAGGACTTCAGTATAATAATGAAGGTCCTACAATGCCGAAGCCGCAAAATACTTTACCAGTCCCGAAACCTGCAGCAGGTTGTCGATAGGCAGCATTCTGAGATGTAGGCGCCGACTCCTGATGTGCAGCAACTCTGTTTCAACCCACAGCCTCGAATGCTGCCCGAGAATTCTAAGGTCTGCTCGTGTGGCCCAAGCAGGGAAACTCCTGGATGTATCTCCAGGAAGAGACACAGCAAAGCCTCCTAAACTCGGCCCTGTCGGTACAGGTGCGGAAACGCAGAGTAAGACTCTGGGTCTTATGTCGCAGAATGACACTGGAGTATGACCAAAGTCACGCTCCACAGTGATTCCGAAAAACTGCGACTAAGTCGCAAGACCGTCCGATTCCAACCAAGATGAGATCCTCAGTGCCATGGGCCCATGCAACGCAAGAGCTAAGCCAACATTACTCAACACCCCACTACCCTCGAAAAGCCGCGAATCAGCATTCAGTGCTGATTCCAGAACTCCCCCACACTATCACAGGACATCATCCACACCAATAGTGACTATTCCCTCCAATTTCGTGCAGGGCTTTATGACGTTAACTGGCCTCAGTTTAAGTTGACCAATCATGCCTCTGCTATTTAGCTGGAGGCACTGAACTTGCCGTTTGACCGGCTATGAAAACAGCACGCCAAGGCCACCGGCCATCCGGCGCCAGACAGTCGCACCCGGCAGGGCACTGTACACAAGAATTCTCAGAATCATGAAGACAATACAGTCAGTCGGCGCCAGCAGTCTTCGTCGCAGACGCATCGGAATGGTAAACACATAAATAATTGTGACGACACTCAGACGGCTCTGAGACCCACGAGAAAGACAGGCCGCAGAACGTACATCATGAAGGTAGACCGAGCTCGCTCAACTCAGCACAAAAACTGTGTTTCTACACCTATTAACTCTTAACTAGACGTGTATGTACAAACGAGAATTGCGTCTTTTACTAGAAACCACCATTATAGAGTCTTACTGTTATTAGCCCTACAATGATGGGAAGTCCACAAGCCTACTGAAAATTTATTACGACTGTACTGGGGTACAATAAACTTAAAATCATGCCAAAAGGATTATCTGTTCCATAAGGCACCACGTCTTGTATGACACGAGGAATGTTTATCAGAAGAGACTAAATGCTATAAACAAGCCATTGTACAATTTATGTAGAGAATTGATCTTAAATTTTGCTGTACGACTAGTAATCAGTAAGACATCATAATAGCAGATTCCAGTACAGGATACAATCCTCATTAATACGTACACACCCAGTTGCGAGTTAACAGGTTTGAAAACGCATTTTGTCTGCTGAATTGAGCGGCCAACGAGCTCTGGCTCACTTGGTGGCGTACGCTCGTCGTAGGCCTCGGATAGTTCGCAAGTTGTTCGCCGTCCATACAATAGGCGAAACTCGACGATGTCAGGCGCCCCACTAGGCGCTCAAGCCCATTGATGTACGACCCCCTCCGTATTAACGGAGCAACTGCTAATTATTATCGATATTAAATGAGTTGCAGCTTCAAGCAAATATTAACTGTGACAATTGTGTCAGAAAAATTATCACCGGAAATCGAATTCCACTTTACAAATTAGAATCGCGTTGTGTCGCGATATCTTTCTTATTTCTTTTTATTTTGTAGGATTTCGCCCCTAGGGGCCTTACATCCAACTACATAACATTTCGTGTATCTAACAGAACATGACAGTAATGGAGCAAAACGTTTACCACAGAGAAAATAAAAACCCCACAACATGACAAAAATACAAATGAGTATAGAAGATGGATTCAAGTTTTGCCTTACAAAAGACTAGATCATTATTAACCACAAATAACAGGAGATTTACAAATAGCCTTATAAATAACAATAGGACGACATACATTGTGAAACAAAAGAACAAAACGTGATTTACAGTGCACAATATTAGAATCACAGCATTAAAAAGTGACAATATTATGAAACATTATTTACAATGATGGGTGGCTGGCACATACATAAATATGTCAGAACAATGGTTAGGACATTACATTCTGGATGTCAGCCTCATTTTGGATGACCGAGGCGGTAACAGATGAGCCTCATTATAACCACCTGTAATTGCTTCTACCAGTCACAGCAACTGCAGTGGAGCTGAATGTTTTGAACGAAATCCGAACTGCGTATTTGGGAGAACTGATTTGTCGTTGCATGCTTTGCTGAGTCTAAGAAGCATGACTTGCTCTGCTACTTTCGAAACTGATGATAATTGGTTTGTAATTTTTGTGAAACCGATGGTCTTTGTTTGGTTTGGGTATAGCAATGAACTTTGCATGCTTCTGCTGACTTGGAAAATGCGTTTGTTTTAACACTGAATTAATGATGATCACTTTTGTGCGCTGGGAGGCAAGTTTCGTAACATCATGTTACTAATCAGTACCAGGGGATTTACATGATTTTAGGTGAGACAGAACTTTGTTACTTTCCCACATAATAGTAACATTGATGCCCTCATTTTCATCATCGATATAACTGGCGACAATAGCATTAACAGTAACAATGTTGAAGGAATCGAAGGGTGCAGAATTTGGAGTAAAGAATGATTCAGTTTCTTTTGCCAAAGCCTGTGCCTTTTCTTTTGATGAAGTAGCCACAGTAGGTCCATCACGTAGTGGTTGAATTACGGTCAGCTTATGAAGGATTTTACGAGCAACGTTCCAGATCGAATTTGAACCTTGGTTGATCACTTTGAGTTTCTAGTGCCATGCATCACTTGTAGAGTAAGGGTGATTCTACACCACTCTGCACTGTTGCCAAATTTATTCAAGATGGAAGACCTCCCCCACCCTTCTCCTTGCCACTGTCGCAGATGTGGCAATGTCACGCTTTTGATATCAAATTAATTAATTAATTAAAGTGATCAATTAACTACACCAACTCCACCCTCCCTCACATCCCCCTCCCCTCCTCCACCTGGGAATGTGGCGGGAAATGCTCAGTCTGTGCTAAGCTGATGGCGTGGAAGACATTCTTTCGTTCTTTATTTTGGGGTATCATCCTATTGGAAAATTTTCTTTATGTCAACATTTTCGGGGTTAAAATTGGTTATAAATTAAAATTTTTGTTCGGAAACACTCGCCTATTCCGTAATTGCAGATCATCAATCATATGATTCAATACACGGTACCACAACCGGATTTATCTTGACAGAAAATGACTCAAATTCAGTGGGAAGATATCCTGCTCTAATTAGACAATGAAATTAACGTTAAATCATACATATCACAATAAAATGGCAATTAAAAACACCGTCACATGTAAAAATATCCCCGAAAAACCACAGGAAACAGAACTGGCAATTACCCTACAGTCTTGGTATGTGACCTATTTCACAATACCGCTCGGAATTGAAAATTTTCCGGGAAACATTTGCCAATGCTATAACTACAGATCATCAGTCATATGATTCAATACATGGTACCACTACTGGTGTTATGTTGATGGTAAATGGTTCAAAATTGATGGGAAGATGCCCTGCTCTAATTATACAATGAAGCTGATGATAAATTATACATATAAAAAAATGGTAGTTACAGACGTCGTTACAGGTAAGAATTATCAAGAAAATCCGCGGAAATTGAACTGACACCACTTAACACCGATTAGTGAGTAGAAACTGACAGTAACCTACAGTTAAAATCATTATCGTAAGTAGAAATAATCAAGAAAGGCCATGGGGAACTTCTGACACCACTTTATACCTATCACACGAATAGAACTTGGTGGAAAATCGTACGAATCGCGAAAAAACACCGTAGCTCTCAATACTGGAAGCACATTCACTCACGACAGCAGTCGCAGTCAATGGTGTGCTGGGCTGCACTAGATGCTCCGTGCGAGAGCCATCTGCTGGCATGCACAGGCCTTTTTCTTCGCCCACAGACCGGAAGCAGCCCGCCTTCGTCAGCGTCTGGTCGCCGTTGTATCAGTCTTCGATGTGGTCTAGTGGCTTGTAGCAGTTGCATCAAAGACATTCCTGGAACTCTGGAAAACCGTTAAGCGTTCTAGCTTGTGGAAAAAGACATCCCTGGAATAAGTGCTCACTTGACAATACACTTCTTGCGTTCTATCTGAAGGATGCTGTTCACTTGTGAATCACCCCATCACCTAACATGTTTGAGCCAGCAGACCTGTTGTAGCAGCTTCAAAGGCCTTCTTAGAAAGATCGACAAAGAACAATATGTTTTTTGTTGTCACTCGCAAGCAGGCGCTTTGAGGCATTCCTCAGCTTGTCCTATTGTTCGTAGAAGGACAGTCACCAACCGTGCACTTGAAAGATTCTGACAAAAGCAGGAAGTGCTCCCTGGAAGGACAGAGCGTTTCCTGTCTCCACACACACACTCACACACACACACACACACACACACACACACACACACACACATGCACACACACAAGTGCTTGCTTCAAAGGCATCTGGGAAAGTTGTATGGAAAACACCAGGATGCTGACCTTGGCTTCAATGTAGCTGACAACCGGTTATCTAGGTTGGACTGGTGAATACTGACAAAGAAATTAATGGAACTTTGACCTTGTGAAAAACGCCTGTCCCAGATGATTTTGCACCAGCTTTGATGTAGCTGACAACAGATGTTCCAGGGAGGGCTGGTGAACACCAATAAAGACATTCCTGGAACATTGACCTTGTGAGCAATACCCATCCCAGAGGATATTACATCACCTTTGATGCAGCGAGCAGCATGGTTTTCTTCTTTCCAGGAGGACTGATAAACTAGTTTCTGTTTCAGCTGTGTTTTGTGGGACAACAACACCTAACATGTCTGAACTTGATGACTGGGGATTTACCCTCTGTATAAGTGTTCCTATTGGCTCCCGCCAAATTAATGGGTGGAGTTTCAGCCTATATAAACCCTTCCCTCTAGACAGTCATCTTCATTCTGCTCTAACCTGTGACTACATTCAGTTGTCATAATCGTTAGTGTATCCGACCGTCTCTTTTGTCGAGTTGTCAATAGTGTCTTTAACACCATTAAGCAATCAGCAGCAGAAACAGCAGCAGTGCCAGTGACTGCAGCAGCAGCGAATGTCTGAGGTGGTCAGAGGAGGAATTGCATTTTAAGTACATATTTTCATTATTTCGTAACATATGTTTGTGTGTTCGAATTTCGTTGTATGTCTTCGTTAAAACGAATTTCGTAGCTCAGTGTTTCATGTTCCACGTTATATTTTTGTTAAAACTAAATTCGTAGCACAAGTTTATCAAATCAGTGTGTTCTCATTTCGTAACATATTTTCGTTAAAATGAATTCCGTAGATCAGTGTGTTAAGGTTTCGAAGTATATGATCGTTCGAAAAATTTTCCAGTTCTTGCTGTTGTTGCAATATTTGTTCCAAAAATAGTGGGTAAGCTTCACCAGTAGCTGGATACTGAAAGAGAGCATACCAACGAGTCTGTGTATGGCGCAGTATAGCCGCCAGATTCAGCGGCGATTCAAATTTTTTGTAGTGTTGTAATTTGTATATGTGTATACGTTTTTAAATCGATATTTTCTGCTTCTTGTAGGTGATTTCGAAGAGTTCAAGAAGTGTGTTACACTGCCCCCGGTAAATCTATCGCACATGTCGTGTAAGCACATATACTTTTCATTAATATTTTTGTCATAGTGCTGGATAGGTTTTTCAAAATCAGAATGTTGTTGTTATAGGCGATATCAGTGATATATATCAGTGTCTCAGTGCTGGTCCAGGCAATGAGAAGCTACAATGGGTGGAAGAAATGCAACAGGAGCTTGGTCTCTGTGACTCCCAGTCACCAATGTCTGACTGGGTGAAGGCAGTCCTTAATGATCTCAGGGATGCGGTGTCACTGTGGAAGCAGGGTGACATCGCCACTGCTTCAGGTAATTTACTTACCCATCTTTATTCTTTGTAGCACATATAATCAGTGTTCTTCCTTTCTTTGCAGCAGCAGGCGAGTTTATGACATGTGTACTTACTTTTCGTTATTCTTTCTCTACAGTTGGTAAGCTGACAGCATTCGGGGTTTGATCCACTCCATCATCCTCATGGTACACAGCAGTGCAGGTGCCAGGGCAGGTGGACACAGCGTCGTTAAAATGCGATCACGTGTGACACACCTCACCCACTGGGACAAGGCTCACGGCTGCAGGAGCGTCGCCGCCTCAACTGCCACCATCCCCGCAACTGTCACCCCACCACCACCACCACCGCCTCTCTCACCACCACCGCACTGCTATGGCGGTCATGGTTTCCTACCCCTCTGGCCGCTAGATCACCGCCACTGCTGGCAAGAGGATCAGGCCTGAAAGCTGTGGGCAGCTCATGGCATTCATCCCCACAGTCCAGGTGCTTCTCTTAGCCAAATGCAGCATCTAATTCTCGTCGGAACCGGCATCCTCATAGGGATGTGACACCACACCAAATACCTCGTCGCTCCATCCCACAGCCAACTTTGCCGAAACTGTGGTGACAGTCCTCAGCTGCTAGTCATAGTGGTATTAATAGCTATCCTGTGGCTAATGGCTTTTCCCTCTCCTGTCCTATTATAGATGGATACCAGGTTAGTAAATGTGATACCACAGCTAAACTATGAGATGACTGGGGATTCATTTGAGGGGTGCATTTAGTTCCTTGTATGCAGAACCCAGAAGGAAGGCACAGAGACCCAATCAGTTTTATGAATGTGTGCCTTTCTGCTCTGTAAACAGAGCTCCTAAAAATCGTTAATGCCCCATACAACCTGCCATTCATTGCAACACTTTGCTGTGTTGTGAGCTCACATGTCCCCCAAAACAGGAATCTGGCGTTGAGGAGACAAGCATTGTGTATATTTGAGGGAAAATGATGTGGTATCATGAAGCACCTCAGTAGCTAAGCTGTTTCATGATTTCACCTTCACTGCTATACAACTCAGTTTCTCTGTAATGGAAATTAAAGGCTCAGATAAATCACTCTGCTGGGTACTACACCTTGACTTCCATACACATGTATCTGGGCCTATAAAAGGGATGTCCAGCTATGTCAAGCTTCCTAAGGATGTAGCTGATAAAAGGGCATATATTAATGTCCAAAATAAAAAAAGACAAATATTGTTTTCCATGGTCAATCCTGGCTTGTGAAACAAATTATAATTACATGGCTCATCCGCAATGTCCATCTCAATATGGCAGAGATATTAATATTTATGGGTTTTATAACTTTGATGGTATCAGGTTCCCCATTAAGATCCAAGACATTCCTAAATTTGAGGCGCAGAATATCGAGATATTAGTTTATGTTTATGGCCTGAAGGAGAACAAGCCAGATAAAGCTACAGCCAATGTTGTGAGGCACCCTCATTTCTCTTATTTGGCCAGTCAGCATAAGCTGCATGTGAACATGCTGATATTTTCAGATGGGGTAATAATAATTACTACATGTGGATCAAAGATATATCCCAACTCCTTTCATCCTAACTGAGGAAACACATGAGCAAAAGTATATTTCCTTCAGGTCCCTCATTGACTTCTCCACAAGCGGTTTATAGCAGAACTTCTTGTGAATTGCTCTACCAGGAAACCAGTACATGTTGTCATACCCATTGAGGGAAATAAAATATTAAACTTTACGAATGCCCACCAACAGGAGCGTTGATCTTTCGTAGTGTATGCTGGCTTTGAGTGCCTCCTCGCTGCTCTGACACCCTGTGTGAAGGCGACCCTACAGCCTCATATACCACCTTAACAGAAAACGATGTACCATATGCAGCAGCATACTAGGTTGTATGTTAATATGATTCGACCCTTAGCCATCACAAATCATATGCCAGGGATAATCCTGTGATATGATATCTCACTGAGTTTGAGGGACTTTCATGGGAGGTTGAAAACCTTTAGAGCACCAACAGTCCCATGGCCAAGTCAAAGGAGAATACTGACTTGTACAAGAAGGCAGTTGATTATAGTATTTGTGAGCAGCCATTAGACTGGAAAGCGGAAATTCCTCATAGTAACCATTTTCACCTAACAGGGAAATTCTACAGTGCTGCCCATAACACATGCAACCTCACATATAAATTACGACGACATATACCCGTCTTTTTACATAATTTGAGCAGATAAGACGTTCAGTTTCTTGTTGTGTGCTTGGCTGCTTTCAGAACTAAGAATAATCAGGTCAGTGTCCTGCCTGAGAGTATTGAGAAATGTATTTCTTTCTCCAAGTGCATGGTGCCAAGAATTATGCTCCGCCTCCTGGAGTTGCTTTATTTTATGCAGGCACTACCCCAGTAACTTGATGAAACTCTGCCTGAAGAGGATATGCATATCGAGGTGCGTATTCTGTTGATACAAAGTTTCAAATTATGATCAGGAATGGGGTTTTCCCGTACAAGTAGCTAGACTGTAGGGAAAACTCGACGAAACTAGACTCCTGACATAACTGCACTCACCAGTAACCTTACAGGCGATGCCATATCGGATGCAGAGTGTGTGCGTGCTGTGAATGTTTAGAAGGAGTTTAAGATTATATATATTTGGGAGAGTATGCAAAACCATATGGACACAGACGTGAGTTTGCTTGCTGTTGTCTTTGAGAAATTCCGGAGTGTAGGCATGAACATGTATGGTCTGGATCCTGCCTTTTATTACATAGCACCTAGGTTGTCTTGAGATGCTATGCTCAAGAAAACAAAAAGTAGACACTGAACTATTGACTGATGTTGATGTGTTTGTATGCTTTGAGTGTGAGATCCATGGGGGACTTTGCCAATGTGTCCATAGGCATGCCAAGGCAAATAACCCACAGATGGTGACAGATTCAACACATCTCTCGATTCGAGATACATCGTGTAGTTGGATGTGAATAACTTATATAGGCATGCCATGCCACAATTGCTACAGATCGTCAAGTGTTGATGGCTGCCAGAAAATGAACGCAAGGGATTATTAAATGAAAATATCCATAGTGTGCCATGCGGGATTAGCCGAGTGGTCTAGGGTGCTTCAGTCATGGACTGTGTGGCTGGTCCAGACGGAGGTTCAAGTCCTCCCTCTTGCATGGGTGTGTGTATTTGTCCTTAGGATAATTTAGGTTAATTAGTGTGTAAGCTTAGGGACTGATGACCTTAGCAATTAAGTCCCATAAGATTTCACACACGCATTATCCATAGTGTGGTGGATGTTTCTGGTGTAGTGTATGTTGTGGAGGCAGACCTCAAAGATCCTATTAGTTTGCATGATGCACACAGTGATTTCCTGCTATGTCCAGAGCAACTACTTCCATGAGAACACATCATCCCAAAACTGTTGACAGTTTGGGGGGACAAGCAGAGATATGAGTACATGATGCATTAGCAGTATCTCGGCTTAATGATGGAGCTGGTTAGAACGCCCTGCATTATCTCCTTAAAGCAATAACCGTGGTTAAAGGAGTATATTGATTTGAATACCAAAAGATAGCCTCTGTGAAGAATGACTTTCTAAAAAGATTTTTTAAATTGATGACTAATAGATCATAGAAACCTTGAATGTCTGCAATGATGTTCATGCTTTGAGAAGCCATTGTGAAATGCTCTAGGTGTGGCACAACACCTTCTCATTTATAGAGCTCGCTGCACAACATCAGTGAGTGGGCAATAGTTGATCACATGGTCACGTAGGGCTTGAGTATTTTCTAAAGTGCCTTCTGGGAAATGTGATGAAGATTCAAATTCAGTTCATATATCTATCTGCCCCAAAAAAATTATGTCGTTCTGTCTTGAGTGATGTGTTACAATGACTGGTACAAACTCTTTGACTTTCCATGGACTGATTGCACATCCTTCCTCTTCAACATCCTCGTAGTAAGAAGCACTGGACCTCACGTACATCTCAAATGCTAGAATGTATGCATTTTCATCCCACTGTAGCAGTAAATTGTCATACAGATAGAATTCCAAATTCAAGTAGACTCTGACATTAGTTAAACTGCAGCTGCCAAATGAAGTGGAATCATTTGCTATATTCCCCTGTGTATTGGTCTGAAATGAAGTATGATGAATTGGGATGTCTTCAGTTGAACAGATGTTTTAATAGCCCATGTTTGTGTGGTTGCCATCGGTAGCACTGGGCACTCAATAAACTCCCACGAATAGAAATTGAATTTCAGATATGTGCCAGCATTCAGAACTTTTAAAAGTCTGAAATGCTCCTCATCTGCTACAGTGATGTGAGACATTTTCTATATTATTTTATTAACGATTATCTCATTCTCATACTGGATTCCTTGAATATATGAGTTGTTGTCAACCACACTTAGTAAGAGAATAAGATCCTGTTCAGCATTAATAATAATTCGCTGTATGTCTTCAAAATACTCCATAAGCAGTTTTAGGGTAATGCATGCAGTAAATCTCTTGCACTCGTTCACTCTTGTACCCACTGGCTCGTCTATGACTATTTGCACTCGTTCACTCTTGTACCCACTGGCTCGTCTATGAATCACCCTGCATTTTCTAAACCATTTAAATTCGTGGGTGATGCAGAGACATATGTTTTAAGGGTTGATGCTATGCCTACAATACATGTACAGTCAATCTCAACACCACTAAGTGCAAATGGAAACAGGAATGGTAAAACATTATCTGTATGCTTTGACCCCACTGTAGGAGAATCATTCTTTCTCCTAAATACCCCATCCAAATATATGAAACTCTTTCATGGGTGAGTTAGAACAGCTTGGTGCTCCACGACAATACGAGAATCCTGCTTTCATCGTTCTTGTTAAATATGGTTGAAGCATAAGGTTTATGTGAGAAGTATTCTTGGTGTACAATTCACTCATCGTATTCTACAAGGACCATTATACTGAGTGACATAATTACAGGGTTTCGGGCCTACTGACTTAAGAAACTTGTAGTTCACATGTGTTATCATCTTGCAGTTCTGCTGCAAAGTGTTGTGCCATGGGCTGTGTGCGCTGTTTTCATACCTTAAGCCCATCCTGTCTTAGACGTAATTGTACAATGATTTCTTCACCGCGAAAGTCGATTATTCTGGTGCACAGTACACAGTTCCAAATATTCCAATGTCCTAAATGTCACTGCAAGGTACAATATATTGTGTTGGTGGAACTCTCACCGGTCTCATTCCTCAATCCAACTAACAGGACTAATCCGCTAACTGTATGAATCAATCTATCATTGAGATAGGAGTTTGTTGGAATGTTACACTCGGCATGGATGGTACTGACAGGGAGAATATCTGTCATCTGAACAGATCTGTAAAATTTATTAGAATCTTTCCACAAAACCTACCCTTTTATAAAGCCCAGTGGACATCCTATTGTGTCTTTCTGGTTAAGATCAATCATTCCATTTACCATTTTCATTTCGGATTTAAGTGTATTGATATTTGAACGTAGCTCAGTCCCTTTTTCGTACTGACTGAAAACATTGCTCAAATCGTCAATATCGTATGCACAGGGTTCTGTTTTTGCAATTTTTTAATTACCATTAATTTCCAGATGCAGTTTATTGTTAGCCACTGTAGTATCTGGGTTGCTGTTTTATGTCTCCAGTCGAGTCAGTGCAATACACTAATCTCCAATGTTTAAATCAGTGTGTTGGAAGTAATTTGCATATAATAATGACAAATGTTCTTTTAAAGCCAGAGTATATGACATTACATCTAAATTCAACTGGTGGATGGATGCGCAACCCCTTCCTTATGTATCCTTCTTCATAAATGGTAGGAAGAACATGATGTATAGATGAACATGCAACTATGTATGAAATTTACAGTATTATTATTTACAATAAAAGAACTAATTACAATAACTAACTGATTTCTAACTTCATAATTTCATTTACAATGTGATTGTAAAACACTAACATGTATTGGTTAACAAAAGTAAGTTATTTTTAAAACAATTGCACTGTCAACATAATTAAATAAATAAAATGTATTAGTTAACAAAGTACATTATTTTAAAAAAATCACATTGTGAACATATGTAAATTAATTAAAATGTATTGGTTAACAAAGTACATTACTCCAAAAAATCACACTGGGAATGTAAGTAAATAATTAAAATATATTAGGTAACAAAAGTAAATTATTTTTAAGAAAATGATATTATGAAGATAAGTAAATTAATTAAAATGTATAAGTTGAGACAAATGTACATAATTTTAAAAAATCACATTGTGCACATAAGTAAATTAATTAAAATGTATTAGTTAACAAAAGTAAATTATGAAACTTTTACGTGATTGTAAGGTAATAAAATGTATTAGTTAAAACAAAAGTAAATTACTTTAAAAATTTTACATTGTGAACTGTAAGTCATAAAATTCATTATTTCTATTTTACGTTTCTTCATTCCTTTATATTTCAATTTTATTTTTCCTTTTTTAATTATTTCAAATAGAAAATATTAATTAATTGAGAAAATCTATTTGCTAAAATAACATTAAAATCATTATTGAGTTCTAGACAAAGTTGTTCTCTGTATCTAGTATTTAAATGTTCACAGTTTGTAATATTACACAAAACATTTATCTCTAGCTCATTTACAATTTAATTTCTTTAGAAATACTTGATTTGTCGAGCTTCTTGATTAAAGTAGTTTCCATTTATATAGATAAAACTTTCATTAGTTTTACAAAAATAAATTTGTACTTAGTATGCAACATATTTATAAAAAAATTGTAATTTTGAACTTGTAGCTAAATGATTCACTGAAAATTATTCATTTTTCATTTTTAATAGATCTAATAAAAATATTTCTTATAAATGGAAAACCTAAACGAAATGGAAACTAAACCAAAAGAAACTGAACTAACTGAGAAATCTGAAGATATTGATTGTCATATTTGTTTCAGTAATGAAAATAATAATCAACTTGTTAAAACAAGATGTAATCATATTTTTCATAAAAATGTATCAAGAAATGGTTAAAGGAAAAAGAAAATTGACCATTTTGTAGGACTATTATTAAAAAAAGTGCCAGAAAATATTGAAATAATCTATATTTCTGCTATATTTGATGATCAAGATGAAGTATATTCTGGTGAACCAGCATATTATTATGATTCTGATTAAATTAATATTTTAATTCTAAAAATCATAAAAACAAAAAATTTACTTTTCCCAAATCTAATAATTCTTTTATATATAAATGCAGCAAGATGAACAAGAGTCATCTGTGAAATCTGCATTTTGGAAATCTTGACAATATAGAGAAATCAACTAATAATTTTACTTTATAGGAATATACAAAAGATGATTATAGAACTATATGTAGGCCATGTATACAAAATATTATGTAAAGAAATTCAATAAAAATCGAATTCCTTGTGTATGTGGTAAATGTGTTGCTAAATATTATTTCAAGGAACATTTACGACGAAATCCAAGGGACAAACTTTCAAAAATATTATTAAGAATAAATAATGAAGGAAAATCTACATCTACAAAGAATAATGAAGACGTTGTAACTGAAAAAACACCTACATCTACAAAGAAATGTAAAAGTCATCAAGAGATTAAAGATTTAAATTTTTATATAAATCCTTCACATAAAGATAAACATAATTATAAATGCAAGAAGTGTACTTTACATTACATTAACAATAAGAAAGCTTTAACTTTATGATTTACTATTTATTAAATAATAATCCTTTTTAGATTAATTAAATAAATTGTTAAAACTAATTGATTGTTAATCTAAGTAGTAAACTAATGGATTGTTAAACTATATAGTAAACAAAATCTTTTAAAAAACTAATTGATTAAAAACTAATTGATTGTTGTATTAAGTAATAAACTAATTCCCTTTTTGATTAATCACCCATCAAATAATAATACTTATAAATCTGTTAACTAATTATAATTTAGATAAAAATTACTTTTTACAAATGTAATGAATTTTTGTGGTAATAAATGAAAGAGCATAATGGTAAAATACATTGTTACTGAACTATAACTTCCTACTCTTCGTAAAATAAATAATTCACGACAATATTCAAATATACATGAAGCTGATTAATTATGTTTATTATTACAAATCGTCCAATTAATGCTAGAAATTATAGACATGAAGTAACTGAAAATCATACAAATACTGTTAGAAATTATTCACCTGAAGTAAGCGATAACTTTTGGAAAAAGTTACCAAATATTGTTAGAACTTGTACAGCTGAAGAGAAAATCACACAAATATTGTTATAAATTATACATCTGAAGTAAGTGATAATTTTTGGAAACAGTTCAAAATATTGTTAGAAATTATACAACTGAAGTAAGTGAAAAACATACAAATAGTGTTAGAAGTTATACATCTGAAGTAAGTTGTAATTTTTGAAAAAGTTACCATATTATAAAATTGAAGAAGATGAACCATTAAAAAGAATGTTTCCGTTTTCTACAAATATATTTGTAACATCAAAACCAAGAGATAGAAAAATTAAAAATTACTTAGTTGGAAAAGCCTTTGAAAACTGATTACAAACTATAAATATTGAAAATATTTGATCCTAATCATTTCTAAAGTGAAGTTAAAACAAAATTTGTTAAAATTGTTCAAGACTATTTGAAAGTACATCATGGTTTAAAGATAATTGTAATTTATAATCTGAATACAAACTACAAACAATTTAAATTAATGAAAACATTCAGGAATTTGGACAACATACATGGAACTATACTATTATGACAGAAAAAGACTTAAGTTAAAAATTTAAACATGGTAAAAGAGATATTTTAGAAAAAATATCTGCTTTTCAAGAACAAGGATCAGGATGGTCATTAAATAGAATTATTGGTTTGCAACTAACAATTAATAAATATATTTCACTAAATGGATAATCTTACATTGATTTATTTAACAAAAATAAAAAACAAAACAACTTGTATTAATGTAAAAATTAATTAATGAAAAATGTTTTCTATGGTCTATAAAAGCAGCTTTTTTTCATGTAGATGAACATTCTGAACGAATAACAAAGTATAAAAATATTGGTCTTGATCATGATATAAAAACTTGAAAATACTGAATTTCCTGTATTAGTTGAACACATTCCAAAAATAGAAAATATAATTAATGTATCTATTAATGTTTATGCATTTGATGATGAAAAATATCAAGTGTATCAATTAAAAATAACAAAACTTAAAAATGAAAAACATGTAAATCTAATTTAATTTAATCCAAGAACTGTAATAAGTCATACTATTGTTACATAAAAAATTATCTGGACTTATATCAAGTCAAATTACCAAAGATGAAAAAGGAAACTTTATTTGTGATTTATGTTTACTACATAGATAATCACTACATAGATAACTAACAAGCGTTTAAAAGTTGAAATGCGAAGTGAAGGAGAATACGTATATTTCAAAAATTATCAATATACACAATAAGTTCCATTTGTTATTTATGTTGATTTTGAATGTTTACTTATGAATATGGACAATTGTAAACCAAATCCGGAAAAACCATATACAATGAAATATCAAAAACATGAACCAAGTTGAATTTGTTACTACATAAAAAATATTTATGGAAATTGTAAAGATCCTGTTCTTTATAGCAGACCAAATTGTCATAAAAATTTATTGGATGTATAACACAAGAAGTTAAAGGAGTTGGAAAAATTTAATCTGAAATTGAAGAAATGAAACAACTTACATTTGAAGAAAATAAAATGCATAATAAGTCTAAAGTTTGTACTTTGTGTAAATGTAAGAATACAAAAAGTAATAAAAAGGTTCATCATCATGATTATCTAATTTGAAAATATATTGCTTATAATGTGCAGTAATTGTAACATAAAACTACAACAATGGGATTTTGTACTTATTTATTTACATAATTGATGTGGTTATGATTCTCATCTTTTTGGAAAATTTCTTGGTTATGATAATAAAGAAATGGAAGTAATACCAAACAATGAAAATAAATATACTAGTTTTGGTAAACGTAAAAAAAATTTAAAAATGAGTTTTGTTGCTATATTTAGATTTATGGCTTCTTCATTTAACAACCTTTCTACAAATTTAAAGAATTAAAAAATATTAAAAAGGACTTTTATCCAGAATTATTTAATTTAGTAATTAGAAAAGATGTTTATCCATATGATAATATGGATTCTTGGAAAAAATTTGAAGCAACACAATTACTACCGAAAGAAGAATTTTACAATAAATTAAATGATTGTCAGATAACTGATGAAGATTACAAACATTCAACTTTCAATATAAAAAAATCTTTGTGAACATCATGATTTGTATCCTAAAACTGATGTATGTCCTATTGTTAAGCGATTTTTCTGATAATTTTAGAAAACATACATAAAACATGTATAATAACAATCCTTCTTGGTATTTTACAGCACCATGTTACTCTTAGGATGCAATGTTAGAAATTACTGGACAACAGCTTGAATTATTATATGATTATGATATGCTTCTAATAGTTAAAAAAGGAATAAGAGGAGGTATTTCACAATGTTGGAAAAGATATGTAAAAGCAAGTAATTAATATTTCAAATATTTTAATAATAAACAAATAACAAATTATATATCATATCTAGATGCAAATTACTTATATCGTTATGCTAAGAACCAATATTTACCATTTGGTGGATTCAAATGGGATGGACCAAATAGTTTGTAATCATACAAAAATAAAAGAAATTTAAACATCTGTGAAAAAGGTTACATGTTTGAAGTAGATATAGAATATCCAAAAGAATTACGTGATTTACATAAATATTTACCTTTAGTTCCTGGACCAAAACTTGTGCCATGTACAAATTAACAATTACTTTAGATAAAAACATAATTATTTAGTACAGTATAGAAATCTTAAACAATATTTATCTTTAGGAATGCAACTTACGAAAATACACATAGTTTTAAAATTTAAACAAACTAATTGGTTAAAGTAATATGTATATTTAAACATACAGTTAAGAACTAAAACTACAAATGATTCTGAAAATGAATTGTATAAATTAATGAATAATTCTCTATTTGATAAACAATGGAAAATATCAGAAATAGACAAGATACTAGTTTTAAATAATAAAGTATGTGATAAACTTGTAGCTAAACCAAACTTTAAATGTTGAACTATATTTAATGAAAATCTTGATGCTATTCCCATTAATACAACTAAAATTTACGTCTTTTAATCTATATGTAATTGGATTAGAAAAAATAACATCTTCAATTTCAAATATTTCTGTTGACTAATTAGCTGTATATCCTTTTTCAATAGGACCTTTAAGTTTGCTAATTATAACTTTTTTAATTTAACATTTTCGTTGGAAATAATGTAACTTATTTTTAAATTTTATCATTCACTTCTATTGGTTACATTTTTATTGTTGAATGTTTAGTGTTATTGAATTCATCATTTAGATTTTAACTACATTTAACCAATTATAATTTCCTTTAAAGCAAACTTCATCCACATTTTTTCTCTAAGTGTTCGGTAAAATCTTTAAACAATGAAAAATTTGGATAATGGTTAATGTTGTATTTGTTCATTATATATTTAGATCCTTTGTTATAGAATTGTTTACCTGTTTCTGTTTGTTAATTATTTGACTTTCTATTTATTGAATTTTTTATAAAGCATCAACTATATTTTTAGCTTTTTTATCTTTAATAGGAACAGCAAATGCAAATTTTGAGAAACATCAATTATTGTTAATAAATATCAATAATTTTTGTTTATTTGCGAAATTCCTTTTAAATGACCAGATTCTATTTTAACTAGATCAGTTAGCCATAAATCTTCTATATCAAAAGAAACAACATTTCTTGCTTTAACATTCTTTCTAATTGGCTGATGTAATTCAAAATTATATTTTAATGAATATTATGTAAACCATTACCATCTACAAATATTTTATAAAAAATTTACTCTTTTCTGATTTACGAATTGTACGAATACCTCCAATTATTTATCTTCCAATTATAGTTGTTATTCTATGGGGATTATGTGTTTCAGAAAAACGTTTTACACTTTATACATTAAATATGATCATCCTTAAGTTCTAAATGTGAATTGTGGTTATTCATTTGTACAGATAAAATATATTAAATTTTAAATTATTTCAGCAAATACAATTATATTTACATCTATACCAACATCTTGCAATGTTACAGTTACAAAATTTGAATTATGTGCCATAATTGATTGATTACTGTTATTTATTTGATACAGTTTATCAGCTACGCTTACTGTAATATCTTTGGATCTATTGATGATTGATGTTGTTTAATATTATTCTAATTTTTTTCAATTTTTTCGAAAGTTGAATGAGGGGTATTAAGTACTTGTTCAGTTTGTTTAGTTAATTGTATCTTATTTCCAAAAATGTCCATTTATTAAATCTAAAATATAATTCTCACAAAGTAATTTTAAAACTATAAAAATAAATGACCAAATATTACTTCCTCAAAATTTGTATTCTTTCTGTTTCTTAAAATAGTTAATTTTTTCCTAAATAGTTACCTAATTGTTTTGGTATTTTCACCCAAATGAATCAAAAACAAGCTTTTTATCATTATTTTTATAATAGAAAATCCCATGGGTACCAGATGTATCTAAATTTGCAATACCTCATTCAAATTTTAATTGTTTATTTACTAATTCATCCATCATGTTTTCACAAGGAAAAGGTTAAATTTACAATTGTTTAGTAAGTTTTTCTATATCAAAATTACTTAATGCATTAGGAATTTATCAATTACTTTTTAATTACTTTATGTTTCCTTTATTCCAGTACCAACATTTTTATCCATTTCTTCATAGTTTTTCTTCTTTTTTGATAGCGCAATTTCAATTGCTGCAGATCCTCCAGCGAATGAACCAATTGTTGCTAAATATGGAGGTGCAGCTAATAATAATGGAAGAAATCCTCCATGTTGTGTTAATCTTTCATCACCTTCCTTTTTTGTTAAATATTCAATAATTTTTTTAAACAGGAATAGCTATTGTAACAAGTAAATTTCCACCATCTTTCTTTTCTTTTTTTTTCATCTCTTAAAAACGGTTCAATTGTAGTTAATTGTCCATTATTTAACTTTAATTTAATTGACTTTGGTTTAGTTTTACCATTATCTAGCAAAGTATAATCATTTGTAAAGTTACTCATTTATGTAGATAAAAATTTAATAAAGATGTATTGTATAGATTAAAATCTATGGAAAAAGTTTTAAACAGTTTGATAATGAATTAAGATTTTCATATAGTGTAAACATTTTATATAGATTTTTTATATAGTTAAAAATTTTATAAATTTATTGTTTATAATTTAAAAATGTATGAAGATGTATTATATAGTCAGAAATTTTATAAAGATTTTCTATATAGTTTAAAAATTTTACAGCGATTTTCTGTATAGTTGAAAATGTATAAAGATAATTTATATATTTTAAAAATTTATAAAGATTTGTGTAATCCCCAATCATTTCCTTCATCATTAATTCCCATACCTAATTTTCGTTTTTTATACATTATTCCTCTAACTGCTGTTGCTGCAACGTTTACACCAAATGAAAAATCATTTGCATACATTCTTTCTTATGCAGCTAACAGTTTATTTGTCAGTTATATGTCTTTTTTCTAAATCTTTATTTTCTCTGTAAGCAATAACATATTTTTTATAAGCTTCACCTAATGGATTAATACCTTTAACACCTTTAGCTTAAGTTTCTTCTAACTTTCTATGTGACCCTAAAAATTTATATCCTGGAGGATACATTCAAATGGTAATGAGTTAATTAAAGAATTTACTAATCCTTTTGCACTTTTACCACTTATCGAAAATGTATATGGAAAATTATTTAAATATCTCGTTAAATATATAATTTCTTTTGGATTACCGATTATAAAATTACTAAATTTATTTGTAAACATATGTGCAATATAAACATTTTAATTATGATAATTTTTATTTCCCACCGTATTATATTGTTTTATCTGTATATATTTTAATGAAACCTTCAACCATTTTTTCAGGAGATCTAATATCTGAATCATCTATAGTTGTTGTTCGTAATTTTGGAAAATAATCATCAACAATTGGTTTTATTAAATATTTTTATTTATTACCTCTACTTGAACAAATTTATTTTGGCTATAACGCTCGTGACTTTTATAATATATCTCCACAATATCACAATATAAATATTCACCATTAATCTTTTCATTTAAAACTTCTATAGTAATTTGCATATTAGTTGAAAGTCTCATTAATCTATCTGTACCTTCATAGGTTTTTACCAGTTGTTGTTTTATGAGCATTATATTCTTCAGGTAAGTTAACAACATATTTAAACATACCAACATGTTTTAAACCAAATATTTCATCTTTACTATCATTAATATACGTTATCATTTTTTCACTAACATTTATCTTTTTAGTTTCATTTATCTTTTTAGTTTAATATATTTTATAATTTTATTTTCCTCTTGGTAGTTATTTAATACATCTCCAGTTCTTGGATATTCATATTTTCCAGGAATATCATCAGACCACTCTGTTTATCGTTTAATTGACGATAAATCTCCAAAATATTCTATATCATGACTATTAGGATTATTTGTTTTTCAACTCTCCTATTTTCTTCAATTGCTTTTACAACATAATCACCAAAACCTTCAATTCCTTCTTTTACTTTTTCAATAGCATCAAAAACAGGTTGATCTTCCATTTTACATTTCTCATATTCTGATCTTGGTTGCTTTTTCCAAAACTTAAATTGTTCACTTAGTTCTCTAAATTCCATTCTATTTTGTTTAGCTTGTTTAACAATTTTTTCATCCTACTTTGCAATAAATTATTGATGAAGAAAAAACATTAATTATTTTTATTTATGTTTCTGTTAATGTCAATGTTTATGTGTATGTTTATATTTATTTTATTTTTATGTTTATATTTACATTTATGTGAAATCTTTAACATTTATGTTTAGGTTTATATTTATATTGATGTTTATGTTTATGTTGAATGTTAAAGTTAATGTTAATGTTAAAGTCGAAGTTAATGTAAATGTTAAACATAAAATTAATGTTAAATATAATGTTAATGTTGAACTTAATGTTTTAGTGTTTAATGTTTATGTTTTATTAAATGTTATCCTTTATTATTAATGTTGATAAGAAATGTTGAAATTATTTCCAGACATGTCTATTTTTAAAAAGCCAATTTTCCTCATTCCAACATTTACTTCACAATTCCTTAAAATTGCCAAACTTGCTATCTCCACTAAGAAACTCATGGTAAAAATAATTTAACTTTGTTTCATCTTGTGTAAAAATAAAAAAATTGAATTTTATCAATCTATACCTTGGTGTCTACCTCTAGTAAATATTTTGATTTTCTAAAATAAAGACATCAATTACTACATCCGAATTATCTTCACATTCATCTAATGGAATAGTTTCTTAGTAATTTTCAATAAAACTAAAAGTAATTAAAATAATAATAGTTCAATTTTTTTACTTTGTTTTATAAATTCTTGATATTTTGCTTGTTCTACACTTTCTGAAAAACTTAGAAATGTTTAATTATGTTTCAATTCAGCTTTACTGTCGCTAAAATTAGATTATCATTCATAAATGTTAATTTTTCAAAACCAGTTATTCTAATTATTGCATATCTTATAGAAATGTTAGAAGTTTACCATGTTTGTTCTTCAACTTATTTTTATGGATTTTGATATTAGGTTCCAAATCTATCTTGTTCATGTATTAATATTCTTTCATTTATTAATATTTTCCACTTAGTAATAATATTATCATTTGCTAATAATTTTTTATTAATAATTTTTCATTTATTAATAAGTTTATTTCATTTATTAATAATTATTTTCTGTATTAATAATTTTTTCATCTATTAATGGCTTTTTCAGTAGTAAATGAGTAGATTATTTCAACTTAGTGACAAATCGACTGTACTAAAAAAAAACGATTAACAGTTCCAATTCATGATAATTATACCAATGTTTCATTAGTTGGTTTTATTCAACTTAAGACCAGGAATTACAACAAAAGAAATAAACTTTATTGTGATGGAGATATAATTGAAAATCGTGTAGGAGATTATAGTATGGATAGTTAAAAAATGTATAAATTTGAAAAAACCTAATATACTCACTAAAGCAGGTGAAATTACAAACAGAATTGTCATTGAATGTGATGTAAAATTGTACGGGAAATAGTATTGAAAGTTTACTTGCTTTTAATAATCAAGTTAGTGAAGCTCATGAAAAGCTCTAGCTAAAGATGTGCTTAAAATAATTCCTCTTGAATTAATCAATATAAATTTTAAAATTGCTGTTGGAATGTATGTGAAGCAAAATGATTACTTTCATAAAGAAATTAATATTACTGACTCATTTGAACATAATGCAGAGTTTGGTGGACCAATAATTTATGAACCAAATTACCCAGTAAATGTTCCTATTTTGAATACAATTGAAGATTTAGAAGATACTATAACTGATGATGTAATTGACTGTGATGGTGTCACTGTAACATTTATTTTAGAAATATCTTAATAAATTTATTCCTTAATAAATAAGTATTTGCTAAAACAATAATGAATAAAATTGGAAGTTATCATTTTTTTTATTACCTGCTAGTCAAATAACTAGGTGTGGTTGGCTTCATACAAATTATGCACAATTGTAATGCATTTTAGGATTATTGGAAATTATGGTACAGATTACACAAATTATGATGGAATATCAAACCAAAAAGTAATTGATAATCATGTAACTAAATTGTTTGACTTATTAAGAATAAAAAGAGGAAATAATATATAATCTAGAATATGATATTCTTTCATTTCATCAACAGTTTTACTACATCTAACCTCATGTGTTACTGACAAAATACGTTTAGGTGGACATATTGTTAATACAGGAAAAATAAATAGTGTAAAAATATGAATTACTTTATCCATTGACATTACTTGGGGGACTCTTTAAAGATTAAAAGGAAATTATATTTGAAGGAAAGTGAACGGTAGTTTTTACATGTAGGTCATTTTCTGGAGATATAATTTTATGTTGGTTTCATAAAAATGATGCTGGTTTTGAAATAAATGATCCATTTCCTAAAAAGTTAAATAATTATAAAATCTATGGAAATACATGTACCAGTTGTTAAATATGAATCAAATTTCGAACTTGAACATTGTTATAATATTCCAAAAATAAAAAAAATTCCTATTTCTCTTTATGAACTACAAACAGCAGAAGTTGCTGGATTATCCGGTAAAAAAGTTTTCTACTAGATATCACAAATTTCTACAACTCTACAGAATTCGATGTGCCATTTTTCTATAACTATTTTCCATTATAAGTTGGATAATCTATACCACCATTTCCAATAATACTAAAAAAATGTATAATTGTGCATGGAATGGATAAACCACCAATCACCATAATTTATTTCAATTTCTGTATCTTTTCATAGGAACATTAGATTATTTTTAGTTTTTTCATTAACAGGATTGTTTAAGCAATTACTTATCTATTAAAGCTAAAAACTGTTAAGATATTTCTAAAATAACTCTTACAGTAGCACCATTGTAGTCAATTAAATAATCATTTTCATCAGGTATAGTAACTTCTAAATCTTGAATTGTATTAAAAATATGAATTTTCATAGGAAAATTTGGTTCATAAATTATTGGTTCACCAAATTCTGCATTATGTTTAAATACAACAATGACATTAGTTTTTTTATGAAAATGATCATTATGTTTTACATACATTCCATGAGTAAGTTTAAAATCTCTATTGAATAATACAGAAGGAATTATCTAACTAATATCATTAGCTATGGCTTTTTCATTAGCTTGAACAACTTTATTATTGAAACCAAGTAAACATCCAATACTATCTGCTATATCCATATACAATTTTACATCACTTTTAATAAGAATTCTGTTTAAAATTTCATCTGCTTTAATGTGCATATTCGGAATTTTAAAATGTATAAATTTTTTAAATTTTTCGAAGTATATTTACCTACAGGAATTCCTATTGTTTCTCCATTACAATAACGTTTATTGTCTGTTGTTGTAATAAATGGGGTTAAAAGGTCGAACAAAAACCAACTAATGAAACATTAGCATAATTATCACATACTGGAACAGTTAAGCATTTTCTAAGTATAGAAGATATATCTCTAAGTTGAAATAACCTACTCATTTTCAACTGATAAATAATTAATAAATGAAAAGATTTTAAATAACTGAGATAATTATTAATAAGTGAAAAATGTTAATAAGTGTACTATACACATGGGAACCTAAAGTAAGAATTCAAGAAAATAATTTAAGAGACAAACATGGTAAACTTTTACCGATTTCTATAATATTCCAATAATTGGACCAAGAAGGTGTGGTAAAACAACATTACTGATTCATAATTATATTTAACATATGTTTATTGATAAAGTTTAGAGCAATCAAAATGTTAAGAAATTATAAACAAACTAAAACAATTCAAGACGAAATTATTTAAAACGTTGTTAGTGTCTCGAAAGTAACAAAGAACTTATTCGATTAGATGAGTGTGAAGAAAATTCAGTTATTGTATTTGTTGTCTTTATTTTAGAACATCAAAGTATTGTTAGAAATTATTTTACTAGATCTAGACATAAAGACATAGATTGCTTTTACTTAGCTCAATCTTATTAAACAATTCAAAAACACTTAGTTTGAGAGAATTGAAGTTGGGTAATTTTAAAGAATAGTGTAGTAAATGCCAGAATGATGAATTTGGTTTTTTAACAATAGATGTCTAGAAAACCAAACTAAAGTAATTTTAAAAATTAAAATATTACATTTCTTAACATTATAATCATTAAACAGAAAACATAAAATACTAACTTTAATATTAATATTAACCATAATATTAACATTTAGATTGAATTTAACATTAACACTTACTTTCACATTAAACATGAGCATTAACTTCAACATTAAACATAAACTTAAACATAAATGTTAACCTAAATACAAATATAAACATAAACTTTGATATAAACATAAACGTTAACCATAAACATAAACATATTTAATGTTATTTCTTCATTAATACCTGTTTGCAAATTATGATGTTAAATAGTTGTTAAGCAAATTGAACAAAATAGAAAGACATTTGTAGAAGTAAGAGAACAATTTAAGGTCTCGAAAAATCTACCAAGAACTGAATATGAAAAATATAAAAAGGAATATCAACCTGTTATTGATGCTAATGAAGAAGTAAAAAAAGGCTTAGTTCAAGACTTAGTTGATAATGGTTTCAATGCAATTGAAAACAGCAGAATTGAAAAACTAATAGTTCAATATAATCTTCATATCGAAGATTTTCGAGAGTTATCAGAATTAATCATTACAGGGATTGTCCTGATGATATTCCTAGAAAATATGATTATACATTTACTGAAAATAATTAAAGATGTGTTTAATAAATATCAATAAGAAAAACAGGGTAAGAAGATAAATGAAACTAAATAGATAAATGTTAGTGAAAGAATTTTAAAGCATATAAAATATAGTTAAGATAAAATATTTGGTTTAAAACCTGTTGGTTTGTTTAAATATGTTGGTAAATTGCCTGTAGAAATCAATGGTGATTAATTAATGTTAAAAACATGTGAAGGTACAGATGAATTAATGGGACTTTTAACTGATGGGTATATTACTATAGAAGATTTAAATGGAAAGATAAATGGTGAAGATTTATCAAATGATGCCGATATATTATTTAATTCTAGAGCATTAAATTCCGATAATAATCCAAATAAGAAAAGATCAAGTAGGGGTAATAAATATAAATATGTAAGAAATCAAATTTTGAGGATTGTTTTTCAAACTTAATGAGAACAACAAGAGATTCTTCAGCTATTAGTCCTCCTGAAAACATAAGTGAATGTTTAGTTAAAAAGTATACAGATAAAGCACTTCAGTATGTATGGTTAAATGGTATTAGACAATTAATTGGTGCATTAGGAGAAATTCACAGTGAAGAACCAGATAGAAATAAATACTATTATAACGAAAAAGTTTGTATTGCACAATTGTTTACAAATAAGTTTAGTAATTTTGTAATTGATAATCCTAAAGGAATTGCATGTTTAGTTAGATTTTTAAATAATCTTCCACATTCATTTGCAAAAGAGATAAATATGGAATAGGATTAGTAAATACTTAAATTAACCAACTGCTATTAGAAAACCACCTTCCAGGTTATAAAAATTTTGGTCCAGGTACAAAATTAGAAGAATGATTAGCTAAAGGTGATAAAGGTATAAATCCATTATATAAAGCTTGTAAAAAACATGATGTTACTTATAGAGGTAATAAAGATCTGAAAAAAGGCATTTACCAGATAAAGAAATTCAGTTAACTGCAAAAGAAAGATTGTATGAAATGATGATTCATTTGGTGAAAACATTTCAGCAACAGCTGTTAGAGGAATAATGTATAGAAAACGAAAATTAGGTATAGGAATTAATGTTGATCTTCATGAAAATGGTTGGGGATTATAAAAATCTTCGAAAATTTTTAAACTATTTAAAAAATTAGGAAAAAAAGTATAATAAAATACAGAAGGAATAAAATATTGTGATGTATTACTATCTGGAAATTTATGTTAATTTGTTTTAAAACTGCTTTGTGAGAATTATTATTTTAATGTTATTTTAGATTTAATCAAAGTACATTTTTCGAAATAAGATACATTTCACTGAACAAACTGAATAAGTACTTAATAACATACACCTACTTTAGAAAAAAATTTGAAAATAGTATTAAATAATTTCAATCATCAATAGATCAAAAAGGTAACCAATTAAATCAAACAGTTTCAAAATGAATTTAATGCAATTTTTTAAGTAACTAAATATTATATTTGTTTAAAAATAGAAGACTTGCATAATTAATGGCCTAATTGATGCAAAGGACATAGTTAACAAATATAATTTTGATAATGCACTATTAAATGTTGTTACAAAAACAGAACACACGAGTAATTTAATACAATTTAATAATTTTTTTAGAAAAAGGGAAATAGAAAATGCTTTTTCAGATTATTTCTGGAAAAAAATTTAACACCAAACTTAAAACAGTTAAGTAATCTAAAAGATACAAAATGTAAAATTTTCAATATGATATCATACTTTATTTGTTGGTGGTAAAAAAAGTTAATACTCATTTAAACATTGTTATTTTTGATACTACTGTAAGTGTAGCTGATAAGCTGTATCAATTAAATAGTAATAATCAATCCATTATGATATACACACCAAAATTTATAACTAACTTTGAAACATTCTGTTGAAACTGTTGGTGTAGATGTAATTTTTTATCTATATGAATGAATAATCACAATTCACATTTATTACTTAATGATGATCATATGTATTGTTCAAAGTGTAAAAAGTATACTGAAACACATCATCCACATAGAATAACAACTGTAAATGGAAGACAAAGAACTGAAGGTATTTGTACAATTTGTAAAACTAAATAGAATTAATTTGTTAAAATTTTTTGTAGTTGTTTAAGTTCTAAATAAAAAATAGAATTAAATAAAATAGAATAAAATAATTACTTTAACCTTTTAGAAAGAATTTTAAAAGAAGAAAAGTTTTTTATATAGATGATTTATGACAAGCTGATTTAGTTGAAATGGGTTGAGGTAATTTAAAAGGGATTTCTAAAATTAACAAATGTTATAATTATTTATTAACAATAATCGATGATCTTTCAAAATTAGCATTTGCTTTTCTTGTTAAAGATAAAAAAGCTATAAATAAAGTTGATGTTTTCAAAAATTTTAGTAGTTAGACAGCAAAATAATTTACAAATTAATAATGGTAATAAATTCTGTGACAAAGAATTTGATGAATCAATGAAGAAATATAACATTAATTAATATTCAACTATTTCAGCATTAAAAGAATCTGTTGTTTAAAGATTTAACAGAACACTTAAAGAAAAAATTTGGAAGAAATTTGTTTTACAAGGAAATTCTAAATGGTTCAACTTAGTTAAAGATCTAATTGATGAATACAAAAAAAACGTTCTACAATAAAAACGAAACCAATAGAAGTAAGTGAAAAAAATTTAAAAATTATTGACGGTATATCTAATGAAAATGCTAAATTTAAAAAAAGGTAACAAAGTTGGAAAAAGGGTATACAGCTAGTTGGTCAACAGAAACATTTTAAATTGAAAATGTTACTTTAATCAAATTATACAGAAATTAAAAAATTTAAAAGGAAATTTTTATAGGAGAACGAAAAATCCAGATGTATTCTTAGTTGAAAAGGTTTCAAGAAAGAAAGGTAATCAAGTTTATGTTAAATGGTTAGGTTTTTATAATACAAAAAACATTTGGATTAATATGGATAATATAATGTAGTAAAGAATTATTTTACTATTTATTTTAACAATAACTTACCTTCTAAACAATAAGTTTTTTAAAA
Organism: Schistocerca piceifrons; assembly: GCF_021461385.2. Lineage (NCBI taxonomy): Eukaryota > Metazoa > Arthropoda > Insecta > Orthoptera > Acrididae > Schistocerca > Schistocerca piceifrons. The sequence goes on along the minus strand of NC_060149.1, from coordinate 174,746,710 downwards.
AATTAATTACAGTTTAGTTAAACATTCAATTAGTTAACTATTTAGTTTAAATATCAATTAATTTAATATTAAGTTTAAAAATGTAATTTCTTAAAACAATTACTTCACTATTTACATCAAAAATCAGCTATTTTTTTATTAATAAGTTTTGAAAAGATATATTTTACTATTTAGTTTAACAACAGATTCATTTTTAATAAGAATCAAATATTTCCATCAATTTTTGAATTTGAACATTTTTTGATTTAATTATTTCGTCTTTTACTTTAATTCTTTAATCTTTTACTTTAATATATTCATTTCTCATTTTTATTCTATCATCTGTTATTTTAATTATTTCATTGTTTATTTCATTTAATGTTTCTATTTTTTTATAGGAAGTTCATTGCGTTTTGTTTGATCTTTTTAAATAGTTTCCATTCATATAGAAAAATTTTATATGTAAAAGTTTTTTATGAAATTTTATAGTAATAAATTTATTATATTTTTGATAACTTAATATCTCTATATGGAAATGTATCTATTTTATTTTAAAATACATAACGTTCATTAACAAGAGGAATAGTGCATTTTTGTTTACTTGAAATGTATATGTTTCACGGTTTTCACTTTTATTTAAATTAATTTTTCAATATTTTTAAACTATCAATTTGTATTCTACTATATTTATTTCGTTGTTAACAACACATTTCTTGATTTTTCTACTTTGTTGCCAACTTTAAAAGCATACATTTTCGCTCTTATACCACAAAATTCTACAATTATTTTTCCACTACATTCGTCTTAAATTTTGCCAACAACTATTTTGCTTATGTCTGGTATATTATATAAATTACCTGTCAAATAAACACTTGTATCAAATAATCAAACATTGATTTTATATCTTCATAGAAATATTCAGTTTTATTATTCTAATTATAACTATATGTATCTTTACAACTTAATTAATTACTTTTCTCCATATTTAGGTTTCATAACTCAATAGTGAAAATGATACATTAATTTTTTAGATATATATTAAGTATACTTAATTTAACATAAATTGGTTTATCATATGTAATTTTAGTTTTACACATAAGAATAGCAACAAGTTTTCATTAAATAGATGTTATATAATTTGTTATTTCCTTAGCATTAAAATCTTTTAAATATCTATTATCTGCATTTGCATCTTTTACAACATTATAATATACCTCCTCTCATTCCTTTTTCAAACGTTAAATGCATATCATAATCATACAATAATTCCTGTTGGTGTTCAGCAATTTTTTACATTGTAACCGAAAATATACCTGGTGTTGTAAAATACCAAGAAGGATCGAGAGTATATGTTTCTATACATTTTTTTCTAAAATGTTCAAATATGTAAGTTAATAGGAGTCTATTAGTTTTATGATACTAATCGTGATATTCACCAAGATTTTATATGTTGAATTATCCCAAACTAATTTTGTAGTTCATAATATTCATTAGTTTTATTAGAGTCATTTAATTTATTCTGAAATTATAATTTTGTTCGGGATTGTGCTGCTTCAAATTCTTTCCAAGAATCCATATAATCACATGGATATACACCATTTTCTAATTCCTAATTTAAATAATTCTGGATAAAAATACTCTGTAATACTTTTCAATTGATTTTTCTTTAAATTATTTCAATGTTTATCAATTGAAGAATCCATAAATTTAAATGTACCAACAAACCTCATTTTTATAATTTCGTACATTAACAGAAACTAATGTATCTAATTTCATTGTTTGGTATTAGTTCTATATCTTTATTATGATAACCAAGTCCTTTACAAAAACATGTGAATCATATCCAGGAGAATTATGTAAATAAAAAGGCACAAAACCAGGTTGCTGTAGTTTTAAATTACAATTATTGCACAATGGAGCAATTTATTTTGCAGTTAGATTGTCATGATTAACTTTTAATTTCTTTTTGTATAATTATATTTACACAATTTAGAAAATTTAAAATTACTATGCATTTCGATTTCTTCAAATGTAAGTGGTTTCTTTTCTTCAATTTCAAACTATTTTCTTCAACTTCTGGTTTTATACATTCGATAAATTTTTAAGGCAATTTGCTCATCTAAAAATTTTATAATTTCAATATACATATTTTATGTAGTAACAAAGTCCACTTGCTTCAGGTTTTTGATATTTCATTGATTATGGTTTTTCTAGATTTGGTTCACAGTTAGCCATATATAAAAGTAAACTTTCAAATTCAGTATAAATAACAAATGGAACTTTTTGTATATATTGATAATTTTTAAAATATTCACATTCACCTTCTCTTGGCATTTCAAGTTTTAATGGTTTTTAAGTTAAACAATATGGTGTATGACTATCTACTTTTTCTTTACTATTCTAATGTAGTAAACATAAATAACAAAAAAATTTTACTATTTCGTATTTGGTAATTTGGCTTGATGTAAGTCTAGATAAATTATAATGTAACAAACGTGTCAATTATTATCTTTCTTTAAATGAAGTAGATTTACATGTTTTTTTTCTCTACATTTTTTTTATTTTTAAAGGATACACTTGATATTTCACATCATCAAATGAATAAACATTAATAGTATTCAATGAACAGTCTACAAAGCCAGACCAACAGGCATTACATGCATTGACGAGAAAAGGATAGTGCATTGAGAATGGCTAGCTACTAGCTGAAATCCCGATTTGCCAATAATAATTCCTAAGGACGACTGATAGCTGAAATATATTATTGACAGATCAAAATAACGGTCGCTGAGTGCAACTGCCTCTTAATGGGGGGTAAACTTATTATTAGATACATTAATTATGTTGTCGATTTATGGAATATTATTACCTAATTTAGAAAATTCAATATTTTCAGGTATTTATCAAGATCAAGACCAGCATTTTTATATTATGTTATTCTTTCAGAATATTCATCTACAGGTAACAAATCTGATTTTATAGACCATAGAAAACATTTTTCATCATTACTTTTTACATTAAAACAAGCTTTTTGTTTTTTATATCCTTACAAATATCAATGTAAGATAATTCTTTTAGTAGAATATATTTATTACTTACAAGTTGCAAAGCAATAATTCTATTAAATGACCATCCTGATCCATGTTATTGCAAATTAAAATTTTTTTGTAAAATAACTCTTTTTACCTTTTCAAATTTTTTTCTAAAGTATTTTTCTGTCATAATAGTAGAGTATCGTGTTTATTCTCCAAATTTTTGATTTTCTCATTATTTCATTTGTTTGTAGTTTATATTCAAAATACAATTTAGAAATTATCTTTAAACCATGAAGTTTTTCCTAACAGCCTAATTAATTATAAAAATTTTGGTTTTTACTGCAGTTAAGAAATGATTAGGATCAAGTATATCTACACTATTTTCAAAATTTGTAGTTTGTTATTTGTTTTCAAATGCAAAAGTAATCTTTAATTCTATTTCAGTCACTCGGTTTTGGATTTATATTATATATTTGTAGAAAAAGGAATTATTCTTTTTAATGATTTATGTTCTTTATTAAGCAAAACATCATCAATATTACAATATGGTAGCATTTCCATAAATTACTACTTACATCAGCTGTATAATTTCTAACAGTATTTTTAAATTTTTCACTTGCCTCAGGTATATAATTTCTTACAATATTAGGATACTCTTTCCAAAAATTATCATTTAATTCAGGTGTATAATTTCTAACAATATTTGGTAACTGTTTCCAAAAATTAAAACTTACTACAGGTGTATAACTTTTAACAATATTTGTGTGACTTTCACTTAATTCAGGTGTGCAGTTTCTAACAATAGCTGTATGATTTTCTCTTACATCACATTATTTCTAGCAATTATTGAACTATTTCTAATATTAAATTTAATTAAATAAGCTTTACATAAATTTGAATATCCTCATAAATTTTTTACTTTGCAAAATTCATGAAGACTGGGAACAGTAAATCGTTGTAGTTGATAACCAATTTATGTATCCATTTTGTTCTTTCATTTATTACCAAAAAAATTAGATTCGTAAAAAATGATTTTTAACAAAATGATTACTATTAACAGATGGATAAGGATTATTATGTAATAGATAATTAAACAAATAAAGAGTTATTTTATTATTTTGTTTAACAGTTGTTTAGTTTTTAAACAATTAGTTTTTTAAAAGAATTAGTTTACTATTTAGTGTAAGAATCAATTAGTTTAATATTTAGGTTAACAAACTATTAGATTACTATTTAGTTTAACAATCAATTAGTTTTCTTAATTTATTTGATTAGTCAGAAGAAATTATTATTTAATTAATGATAACTCATACAGTTAAAGCTTTCTTGTTCTTAATATAAATCTATATTACACTTCTCATATTAATTATTGTGTTTGTCTTTATGTGAAGTATATATATAAAAAAATTTAAATCTGTAACCTCTTGACAACTTTTACATTTCTTTGTAGATGTAGATGATTCTTCGGTTGCAAATTCCTTGTTATTCATTGTAGATGTAGATTTTTCATCATTATTTGCTGTTAATATTATTTTTGAAGGTTCTTCGCTTGGATTTCGTTGTAAATGTTCCTAGAAATAATATTTAGCCACACTTTTCCCACGTACACAAGGAATTCGATTTTTTATACAATTTTTTACATGACATTGATTTATACATGTCCTACATAAAGTTCTATAACCATCTTTTGTATATTTCTATAAGTTAAAATTATCAATTGATTTCTCTGTAATATTTACAAAATTTAGATTTCACAGAAGACCCTTGTTGAACTTGCTGCATTTATATATATAAAAATTTATTAGATTTGTGAAAAAGTTAATTTTCATAACTTTCATAATTTTTACAATTTCAATTTTTAATTAATAAGAATCTTAATGTTGTGATGGTTCACAATAATATACTTCTTCATCACGACCAAAATATCATAGCATAAATATCAATTCATTCAAATTTTTCTGGTACTTTATTTATTTTTATCAATAGTTCTCCAAAATGGACAATTTTCTTTTTCCTTGAACCATTTAACATTACATTCTTTAGGAAAAATAAATTTGCATCTTGTTTTAACAAATTGATTATTATATCGATTACTTAAACAAATAGGAAAACAAGTTCCAAATTAGGATTTTCTTAAAATGCGTTGTATACAGACTACGAATTGATTTTTGTAAAACTGATAACTTCTTCTATATCAATGCAAACTAGTTTCATAAACCAGCTCAACAATATAAGTATTTCTAAAGAAATTAAAAAAAGAAAATGAGCTACAGATAAATGTTGTATATAATATTTCAAACTCTGAATGTTTACATATTAGATATGGAGAACAACTTTGTCTAGAGCTCAATAATGATTTTAAAGTTGTTTTATCAAATAGATATTTTAATTTTATTGATTTTGAAATCATTAAATAATGTCAGATGAAATTCAAATACAAAGAACTGAAGAAGCATAAAAATAGAAATAATGAATTTCATTACTTCGAATTCACAATGTAAGATTATGAATATAATGTACTTTTGTTTTAAATAATACATTTTATTATTTTAAATTCATATAGTAAAATTTTTATAATTTACTTATGTTAACTGATATATTTTAATTTATTTAGTAGTGTACACAATGTGATTTTCTAAAATGATGTAGATTTGTATTAACTAATTAATTTTAATTAATTTACTTACGCTCATAATATGATTTTTTAAAAATTATTTACTTTTGTTAACTAAAACATTTTATAATTTTACAGTCATGTTGTAAATGAAATAATGAAGTTAGGAATAAGTTAGTAATTGCAATTAGTTGTTTAATTGTAAATGATAGGAATTTAGGTAATATTATAAAATTGCTTTTGTTAATGAAATATAATTTAAAACAAAAATAAGTGGTTTCGATCATAATAAAACCGAAATTTTTTATTACGTCCTAGTGGCCCTGAAGTTGCAAAATGTGTATTTAAACAATGTATGTTTGGCTCATAAGCTCTATATTTATGGAAAGTAAAAAAATTGCAAATTAACACTTCATTTTTTGTTATTTTCAATAAAAATTGATCTAATTATGCAACACATTCATTATTTAACTACTTCACTCATTAAGTATAACCTTTTCTAAGTACTTTACTAAGTAGAATAATTTTAGTATAATACTAAAAAATCACTAATTTCTCATACCTTCCCCATAGATGAATGTAATTAATTATGTGTTTAAAAAATTATTATTATTATATTATTATTGTATAATTATATATAAAACATAATAAATAAAAAATGTAAAATAATTCACTTTCTGCTTTTGCAGCAATTAGATTATTATGATCTCTTGTTTGTAAAAACTGTTTGAGATAAGACTTATTCACAGTTCTACCATTGTCACAAGCAACTTTAATTTTCTGACATTCTTTCCAACATTCGTTACATTCATAAGAATGTCCAATACTTTTTTAATATTATTTTCATTGCACAGTCTTAACTGTGGTTTACTGCTGTCCATTTGTAAGTAGGCTGTTTAGGTTTTTTTATTGGTAATGCCACCTCTGTATAAAAATCACTGGCTGTGCTGTGTGCAGTCTGTGTCTAGTTTGCATTGTTGTCTGCCATTGTAGTGTTGGGCAGCAGCAGCTGTATGTGAACAGCGTGTAGCGTTGCGCAGTTGGAGGTGAGCCACCAGCAGTGGTGGATGTGGGGAGAGAGATGGCGGAGTTTTGAAATTTGTCATGAACTGCTATATATATATATATATATATATATATATATATATGATATTAAGCTAAATACATTGTTTGTTCTCTATTAATATCCTTCATTTGCTAACTATCCCTATCAGTAGTTAGTGCCTTCCATAGTATGAATCTTTTATTTAGCTGGCGGTAGTGCGCTCGCTGTATTGCAGTAGTTCGAGTAACCAAGATTTTTGTGAGGTAAGCGATTTGTGAAACACATAGGTTAATGTTAGTCAGGGCCATTTTTTTGTAGGGATTTTTGAAAGTCAGATTGCGTTGCGCTAAAAACATATTGTGTGTCAGTATAAGCACAGTCTTGTATAATTGTTCTAAGGGGACGTTTCACATTTATGTAATATAAAATTAATTAGAAATATAATTTTTTTAAATCTCACAGTGAAATTCATTATTTCAATTTTTAATTGTCTTCATTCGTTTATATTTAAGTTACATTTGCCCTTTTCTAATTTTTTTTCCAAATCTCAATGATCAATTAATTACATCAATTTGGTAAAATAACTTTAAAATCATTATTAAGCTGCAAACAAATTTTTTATCAATGTTTAGTATCTAAATATTCACAGTCAGTAACATTATATAAAACATTTATCTCTGGTTCAGATATTTTTTTATATCTTTCGAGATACTAATGTCAATGAGCTTCTTGAAAATCGTATCCATTTATATATAATAATTTTAATTAGGTATTCAATAATGAGTAATGACCACATGGTATTGTATCTATTCTTTTTTCTAAAACATACTTTATTTTGTTTACTTGAATGCTATAATTTTCATGTTTATCACTTCTAATTAAATTAATTTTTCTTTACCATTCTATATTATTAAACAATCATACTTTCTAATCTTGTAAACTTATTCTGTTTTTAACAATATATTTCTTAACTCCTTTAGATTTTTTTCTCTGTGTTGTCATCATCTTCATAAGCATATATTTTTGCTCTTAACACACAAAATTCTTCCATTATTTTTCCATTACATTCATGTTTAAGTTTTCCAACAACATTCTTGTTTACTTGCGGAATACCATATATATTATCTGTTGAATGATCACTTCTATCAATTAATCAATCATCGATTTCGTGTCTTTAGTTTTAGTGTTGTAAATATAACTCGCTATATCCTGATAACATAAGTCAGTATTTTCTCTATATTTAGGTTTCATAACTCTATAGTGAAAGCCTTACATCAATTCTTTAGACATATCAAGTATACTCCTTCCAAAATATATAGGTTTATTACATGTAATTTTAGTTTTATTCATATGGATAACAATAGATTTACATTAAACATATATCTACATTTAAAGTTTGGTTTAGCTACAAGTTTATCACACATTTTACTATCTGTAACTAATCCTATATCTTGTCTGTCTCTTATCTCTCCATAGTTTTACAAAATACAGAATTATTCATTTATTTATAGAAATCTTTATCAAAATCATTTTAGCTTTAGTTCTTAATTCCGTGTTTATTTCTATTAATTTCTTGAACCAATCAGGTTCTTTAAATTTTAAAAGTTTATGAATTTTTGTCAGTTGCATTCCTAGAGATAGATATTGTTTAAGACTTCTATAATGAAATACATCATTATGATTTTTATTTAAAGTTGTTATTAATTTACTTTCACTTGTTCCTGGAACTAGTTTTGCTTCAGAAGCTAATTGTAAATCTTTATGTAAATCATGTAATTCTTTTAGATATTCTAGATCTACCTCGAATATATATCGAAATAGACTACTGTTTGGCATTTCACTTATTTTTGTACAGTAAATATCATTTGGTTCATCCCATTGAAATTCACCATATGGTAAATATTGCACATAGCATAATCATAAACGTATATTTGATCTAAATATGCTAGATAAATAGTTATCTGTTTAACATCATATTCTTTTAAATATTCATTATTTGCTTCTACATATCTTTTACAACATTGTGATACTACACCTCTCATTCCTTTTTCAACCAATAAAAGCATATCATAATCATGTAATAATTCAAGCTGTAGTTTAGTCATTTTTAACATTGCATCCCAAGATAAACCTAGTGCTGCAAAATACCAAGCTGGATCTTGACCATATGCCGTTATACAAGTTTTTCTAAAATTTTCAAATACATCTGCTAACAGTAGTACATCAGTTTTAAGCTAAAAATCATGATATTCAGCAAGATCTTTCACATTGAATTTTTCCCAAACTAATTCCTTATGTTCATAATCTTCATCACTTATGTTACAATCATTTAATTCAGTGTAAAATCTTTCTTTTGGTGGTAATTGTGCTTCTTCAAATTTTTTCCAAGAATCCATGTAATCATATGGATAAAGACATTTTCAATCTTTCTTCAAATTTGATGAAAGTTTGTCAAGTGACAAAACCATAAAACTAAATGTATTAATAAATTACATTTTTCAATTATTTTGTATATTTACTAAACCTAAGGTACTTATTTTCATTACATGGTTTTAGTTCTATTTCTTCTTTATCATAACCAAGTTCTATTACAAAAAGATATCAATCGTAACCAGATAAATTATGTAAATAAATAGGTACAAAATTACGTTATTGTAGTTTTAAATTACAATTATTGCACAATGGAGCAATGTATTCACCAGTTAGATGATCTTGATGATGAACCTTTTTATTACTTTTTTTATAATGGTATTTACACATTTCACAGACTTTAGATTTATTATTTATTCTGTATTCTTCAGGTGTTAGTGGATTCATTTGTTCAATACTTCCAAATTCTTCATCTTTTTGCTTCATGTGTTCTATAAATTTTTATGACATGTTTGTCCTCTATAAACAACAGGATCTTTGTAATGTCCATTCATGTATTTGATGTAGTGGCAAAATCCAATTGGTTCATGTTTTTGATATTACATTGTATTTGGCGTTTCTGCATTTGGCTGAGAATTGTCCATCATTAAAAGTAAACTATCAAAATCAGCATAAATTACAAATGGAACATTTTGTGTATATTGATAATTTTTAATATATACAGGTGTTCCTTCACTTGGCAAATGGCTTTTTAGTTAAACACTTTGTAGTACAATTATCTAATTTTTCTTTACTATTAAAATGTTGTATACATAAATCACAAATAAATTTATTTCAGTATGTTTGGTGTGTGACTTGAGACAAATCTAGATAAATTTTTTAAATTACAATTGTCTGAATTACCATTTTTCTTGAAATAAAGTAGATTTATATGTTAGTGTTTCTTACATTTTGTAATTTTAATGGATCCCTCCGCCACACACCGTTGGGTGGCTTGCGGAGTATCAATGTAGATGTAGATGTAGATGTAGAGGTAGATATTCTCCATCATCAAATGAATAAACGTTGATGGATACATTAATTATATTTTCAATTTTTGAAATATGATCAGCTACTACAGGAAATCCAATGTTTTCAAGTTTTTTATTATGATCTAGACCAAAATTTTTATATTTTGTTACTCCTACAGAATTTTAGCTGCAGGATACAAAGGTAGTTTTATAGACCACAGAAAACGTTTTTGATCATTATTTTTTACTTTAACACATGCTTTACTATTTTTAATTTTTCTGATAAGTTAATGTAAGAAGATCCTCTAAGTGGAACATATTTGTAAATTTGTAGCTGTAAACCAATAATTCTATTTAATGTCCATCCTGATCCTTGTGCTTGAAAGTTAATTTTTGGTAAAATTTCTCTTTTACGTTGTTCAAATTTTTTACTAAAGTCTTTTTCTGTCAAAATAGTATAGTTTTGTGTTTGTTGTCCAAATTCTTGAACATTATTAGCAATATTATTAATGTTTAATCATTTGATGATGAGAAATATCAAGCATATCCATTAAAAAATGTAAAAAGTAAAATCATGTTAATCTACTTTATATCAATAAAGATAATAATTCACACAACTGTTGCATAAAAATTACAAAAGATGAAAAACTAATTTTTTTGTCATTTATGTTTACTACATTTGACTAGTAAAGAAAAAGTAGATAATCATACACCAAATTGTTTAACTTAAAAATCATTAAAAGTTGATATGTCAAGTGAAGGAGAATGTGAATATTTTAAAAATTATCAATATACACAAAAAGTTCCATTTGTTATTTATGCTGATTGTCAATGTTTACTTTTGAAAATAGACAATTGTGAACCAAATCCGGAAAAACAATGAAATATCAAAAACATGAACCAAGGTAATTTTGTTACTATGTAAAATGCATATCTGGAAATTATAAAGATCCTGTTGTTTAAAGAAGTCCAAATTTTCATAAAAAATTAATTGAATGTATAACACAAGAAGTTAAAGGAGTTGGATAAATTTATTCTGAAACTGAAGAAATGAAACCACTTACATTTGAAGAAAATAAAATACATAATAACTCTAAAGTTTGTACATTGTGTAAATGTAAGTATACAAAAATACTAAAAAGATACAGCATCATTATCATCTATCTCGAAAATTCACTTCTTCATTGTGCAATAATTGTAATTTAAAACTACAACAATCTGATATTGTACCTGTTTAATTACCTAATTTGTGTAGTTAAGATTCTCATCTTTTTTAAAATTTCTTGGTTGTGATAATAAAGAAGTAGAACTAATACCAAACAATGAAAATAAATACACTAGATTTGGTAAACATACAAAAAATTTAAAAATGAGATTTGTTGATAGATTTAGATTTTTTGTCTTCTTCAGTTAATAACCTTTCTACAAATTTAAAGAATTAAAAAATATTAAAAAGAATTTTTATCCAGAATTATTTACTTTAGTAATTAGAAAAGATGTTTATCCATATGATAATATGGATTCTTGGAAAAAATTAGAAGCAACACAATTACTACCAAAAGAAAAATTTTTCAATAAATTAAATGATTGTAACTAACTGATGAAGATTAAAAACATTCAAAATTCAATATAAAAAACCTTGGTGAACATCATGATTAGTATCCTAAAACTGAAGTATGTACTACTGCTAAGAGACTCTTTTGATAATTTTAGAAAACATAGATCCGTCTTGGTATTTTACAGCACCATGTTGATCTTAGGATGCAATGTTAAAAATTACTGGACAACAACTTGAAATATTATATGATTATGATATTCTTCTAATAGCTGAAAAATGAATAAGAGGAGGTATTTTTAATGTTGTAAAAGATATTTAAAAGCAAATAATTAATATTTCAAAGATTTTAATAACAAAGAAATATCAAAATATATTACATATCTAGATGTAAATTACTTATATGGTTATGATAAGAACCAATATTTACGATTTGGTGGATTTAAATGGTATTTTTGATCCTATAAAAATAAAGGAAATTTCAAACATTTCTGAAAATGGTTACATATTTGAAGTAGATATAGACTATCCCAAAGAATTACATGATTTGCATAAATATTTACCATTAGCACCTGAATCAAAACTTGTTCCAGGTACAAATAATAGTAAATTTGTAACAACTTTAGATAATAAAACATAATTATGTAGTACATTATAGAAATCTTAAACAATATTTATCTTTAGGAATGCAACTTACAAAAATACATTATGTTTTAAAATTTAAACAAACTAATTGGTTAAAGAAATATATATATTTGAACATATGTGTTTGACCATCTGTCTCTCATAGCCACTGTCGTAAGCAGCCGAAGGAAGTTTACCTCATCTGTGTAAAGAGTCGACACATCTCCCACAGTTGGTTCTGATGCGATTAAGAGTTGACCAAACTTTGCGAGGGCAGTCAAATCCTTTTGATTTACTAAAGATGCATGGCATACTGTGGCAGTTTAATGCTGTATTTCTCTCCCATTCCTCTTTCCATCGGTCATTTATTTTAAAGTTGGTTTGGTGCAGCGCCTGTGCGGTCTTTAGTGGATGATGCCTAGACCACAGAAGTTTTCCTTGGATGTCATGAGTATCTTCATGGATTTGTAATTGAGGGTTAGTCATGATTTTTTTAAATTCTCTAACCACAGCGCGTTCTTGGCGCAGGTTAGGAGGGGCTATGTTACTGAGAACACTCAGCCACACTGTAGAGGTTGGCCTGATTGTGCCTGATATAATACGCATTGTTATATTAAGTTGGCTATCTACGATGTGTGTATGTGTGTGTGTGCTGTTGAGCCATACTGGGGCACAGTATTCTGTCACTGGATACACCAAGCCAAGAGTGGATGTTCTTAAGGTACGTGCTGAGGGGCCCCAAGTGGTGCCACAGAGCTTCTTCAATATGTTGTTATGTGTTTTAAGTTTCACTGCAGTTTTCGTCAGGTGTTCTTCGAATGTTAGTGTCCTGTCTAGGGTAACCCCAAGATACTTTGGGTGTTTGTTGTGATTTAGTATTTTCCCATCTAGATATACATGTTGTTCTCTGTTGGCCATTTTGTTGTTCAAATGGAAGGCAGATACTACTGTCTCTGTAGCACTAGGCTGTAGCCTCCATTTTCTAAAGTACTCACTGAGAATCCCTAGGTCACTCGTAAGGATATCTTCGGCAGTTTCTATATTTCTGTGGGCTGTTGCCAAAGCCCAGTCGTCAGCATAACCAAACTTGCGCGATCTAGTTGCAGGCATGTCAGTGATGTAAAGGCTGAAAAGAAGGGGTGCAAGGACAGAGCCTTGTGGGAGTACATTATTGAGATTCGTCTGTTTACTTCTCTTATTCCCCATTATCACTGGGAAGGTTCTATTTGACAACATATCATCAATGAGGTGGTTATCTACTTGCAGGGGACAGCACAGATTAATTTGTACATGAGTCCCTGTTTCCAAACTGTGTCATAGGCTGCTGTTAGGTCTATGAATGCTACAGCTACTTTATGTTTCTTCTGCAACCCCGCCTCTATATATGTTGTCAGTGATAGGACTTGATCTGTACAGCAGCGATAGGGATGGAATCCTGCTTGTTCGATGGGGATTTTTTGAGTAGAGTTTGGTCTATTCTGTTCAGGAGCAGTCTTTCTATTAATTTATAGACGATACTGAGAAGGGCAATGGGGCAGTAACTCTCTGGGCTATTGCCTGATTTACCAGGTTTCAGGACTGCGATGATCTTTGCTTGTTTAAGTGAGGGAGGAATATTACCCACTTGGAGAATGTTCGTGAATAACTTAGCCAGCCATTGTTTTGTGTAGGCACTGACAGGTATGAGGAACTCAGGCTGGATGCCATTGAAACCTGGAGCTTTGCCTGGTTTAACCTTCTTCAGGGCATTGGTAACCTCCTCGATACGAATATCTGATGAATATTCTGAGTACATTGCACGGGTCCTTTTTAATGTTTTTAAGTCCTTCTTCACTTTTGTTGTATGCTTTCTATCTCGTGGGGCTCTAGACGCAGAAACTATGTGGGATGCGACCTCGTAGGGAGATATTTCGTCCTTTCTATATTCAGGTGGATTTGCACCTCCTGGTTTATGCAGTAGGGACCAGGCTTGTCGGCTTGACTTTGAAAAGTCTAGATTTTCAACGGTATTCTCGCATTTTTGCCGTCTAGTAAAGTCGATGTTATGAAACAGTTCATCTACTATTTCCCGGTCCCCATTCTTGAGGAATTCCGCATATCCCAGTCCAATTGGGGATGTATTTTTTGCGGTACCCTCTTGGGATCGCTGTTTTTGCAGAGCAAATGACCGCTTCTACAAACCTCACATAGCTCTTGCTGGTTGGAGGGATCCAGCTCAAGGTATAATCAAGTTGTTCAGAGAATGTTGTCCAGTCACCTTTTGTAAAATTCCACCTTGGTCGAGGGTAAGACCTTATTATCGGGATGGATATACCGATATTAATAAGCACAGGGCGGTGCTGGCTATGAGGGAAGTCTGGAGGCTGTCAGTGGTTTATCATTTGTATCCTTCGAAACAAAGCACAGATCTGGGTTATAGTCACAGTTCCATGAAGCTGATTTAAATGTCCCTTGGTCTTTGGCATCAAAGAACAGATATGTATTTTGTTCCTTAGACCATTCGACCAGCATGTCTCCAGTGTTATCATTCGTACTGTATTTCCACATTTCGTGGTGACTATTATTGTCCCCAACACGTACGCTTGGGTGTGGGTGGATCTTTATCACTTTAGGTGGCCAAGTAGTAGCAGGAGGTTTGTAGATGTTAGTTACTGTAACTTCTCCTATTTTGATGACAACTTCATGGATATCATTTGCAATGGAGGCTTCAACTAGAAAGGCATCCTCTATGTCCCCACACACATATGTCGCAATGCCATTGTCTCTGTCATACATGGTTCTAAGTAGATCATATCCCAGTATCCTTCTTCTACCTTCAAGTTGGGCGCTATTTTCAGCTTGAGTTTCCTGTATGACTACCAGGTCAATGTCGTTACTGTGTAAAATTCTCTGCAATACTTGACATTTTGCTCTGCTTATGACCTCAATGTTGAAATGGCAGATTTGGATGCATGTTCTGAGAACCTTAGTCAGTGGTCCCTAAAAGAACTGTTGTATGTATCTTGCATAGAGCTTTGTCTGTCGTTCTGTTTCACTGTGATGTGGGGTAGGAATACTTCGGTCTGCCGCCAGTTGTGTTAGTTCATTTAGCGTTACCCAGGGTGCACCATGTGGAGGCGATCTAACTTTATATGCCGTTAATGAAAAATTCTCTATTTGAAAAACGATGGAGAATGTAAGAAATAGACAAGATATTAGTTTCATACAGTAAAGTATTTGATAAAGTTGTAACTAAACCAAACATTAAATGTAGAACTATATTTAATGAAAATCTTCATGCTATTCATATGTATAAAACTAAAATTACATTTGACAACGCTATTTGTGTTGGATTAAGTATACTTGATATATTTAAAGAATTGATGTATGATTTTCGCTATAGAGATATGAAACCTAAATATGGAGTAAATATTAAATTATGTTATCAAGATACAGACAGTTATATTAACTATATTAAAACTGAAGATTTCTATGAAGATATAAATCAATGATTGATTACTTTGAAACAAGTGTTTATCCAACAGATAATATATATAGTATTCCAAAACTAAACAAATATGTTGTTGGTAAAATGAAAGATGAATGTAGTGGAAAAGTAATTGAAGAATTTTGTGGTTTAAGAGCGAAAATGTATGCTTATAAAGTTAGTGACAATATAGAAAAAATGTAAAAGAATCAAGAAATGTGTTGTTAAAAAGAAAATATGTTTAGAAGATTACAAACATTGTTTGTTTCACAATATATAACAACACGGAAAAATTAATTTAATTGAAAGTGAAAAACATGAAATTTATAAAATTCAAATAAACGAAAAAGGACTAAGTCCTCATGATAATAAAAGATATGTATTGGAAAATAAAATAGATACATTTCGATATAGTGATATTAAGGTATTAAACACGTGATGAAATTATTTCTATACAAAATTAAAAAAATATATCTATATAAAAATAATAAAAAATTTCTATATGTAAATTTTTCTATATAAATTGAAACTTTTTTACAAAGATCAAATAAATCACAAAGATTTTTGTACACAAAAACTACAAGCATTGAATAAAATAAACAACAAAATAATTAAAATATAAGACGATATAATTAATACCAAAGCATAAAGTAACAGTTTAAGGACTTAATGTAAAAGATGAAATAATTAAATCAAAATATGTTCAAAATCAAAATTTGATGGACATAACTCATAGTTATTTAAATACTGATTGTTAAACTAAACAGTAAGGTAATTCTTTTCAGTAACTAATTGTTTAAAAAGTAGATGATTATTAAACTAAATGGCAAAACTAATTGATTGTTTAACTAAATAATAAACTACTTGATTGCTAAGCTAAATAATTAACTAATTCTTCTAAAAAGAGACTGATGAAATACTAATTGCTTGTTAAACTAAATAGTAAAAATAATACTTTATAAAATTCTCTTTATTTATCCAACTGTTGTGTGAATTATCAAAACCTAACCATTTAACATTAACTTGATTACCTTTCTTTCTTAAGGCTGTTTCAACTAAGTGTACATTTAGATATTCTGTTTTCTGTAGTTCTTGTTCATAAAAATTTCCTTTAAATCTTTTAATCTATATATAATTGGATTAGAATAAATAACATCATCAATTTCAAATATTTATGTTGACTAATTAGCTGTATATCCTTTTTCAGAAAGACCTATAAGTTTACTAATTATAACTTTATCACCTTTTTTAAATTTAGCATTTTCATTATATATAATGTCACTTATTTTTAAATTTTTTTCATTCACTTCTATTGGTTTCATTTTTATAGTTGAATGTTTTGTGTCATTGTTTTCATCAATTAAATTTTAACTAAATTTACCCTTTTAGAAGTTCCATGTAACGTAATTTTCAACCACATTCTTTTCTTTAAGTGTTCCTTTAAATCTATCATCTTTTAATTCTGAAAAAGTTGAAATATGATTAATGCTATATTTCTTGATTAAATTTTTAAATCCTTCGTTATAGAACACTTTACCATCATCTGTTTGTAAGTAATTTGTCTTTCTAACTATTAAATGTTTTGAAAAGCCTCAACTATATTTTTAGCTTTTTTGTCTTTAATAAGAACAGCAAACACGAATTTTTAGAAACATCAATTATCGTCAATACATATCTATGATGTTTATTTATTTTAGAAGTTCCTTTTAAATGATGTTATTCCATTTGATCTAGATCAGTTAGCCATAAATATTCTATATCAAAAGAAACAGCATTTCTTCCTTTAACATTCTTTCTAATTGGTTTATGTAATTCATTAATTATATTTTCAAGAATATTATTTAAACATTCACCATCTACAAATTTTAATTATCTTATATTTTTTCTTTAAGATTACCTAACCTTTCTAAGTATAGCGTTAAATCTGTTTTTGAGAAATAATCTGAAAAAGAATTTTCTATTTCCTTCTTTGTAAAGAAATTATGAAATTGTGTTAAAAGCCTGTGTATTCTGGTTTTGTAACAACATTTAATAGTTCATTATCAAAAAATTATTTGTTGACTACATCTTTTGCATGAACTGGATCATTTACATTCGAAAGTCTTCTATTATTAAAACCAATAGAACCTTCAGAAATGTTAAGAATAGCATTAAATTCTTTTTAAAATAGTTTGATAAAATTAGTTTTCTTTGGATCTATTGATTATTGATGTTGTTTAGTAATATTATCAATTTTTCCATTTTTTTCTAAATTTAATGTACAGGTGTTAAGTACTTGTTCAGTTTGTTTACTTAACTGTCTCTTATTTCCAAAAATGACAATTTATTAAATCTAAAATATCGCTAAAATCATAATTCTCACAAAGCAATTTTAAAACTAATAAACATAAATGACCACATATTACTTAATCAAAATTTGAATTCTTTCTGTCTTGTAAAATAGTTCATTTTTTCCTAAATAGTTAACTAATTGTTTTCTTATTTGCCCGCAATAGAATTGGTATTGTTACAATAACAAATCCAATGACTACCACGGTTATCTGATGTATCTAAATTTGTGATACCACATTGAATTTTTTATGGTTTATTTTAATTCATCAATCATCTATACACAATGAAAATATTTAATTTTTAATTGTTTAGTAAGATTTTCTATATCAAAATTACTTAATGCATTGGGATATTTATCAATTACTTTTTTAATTACTTTTTGTTTTCTTCATTCCACTACCATTATTTTTGTCCATTGTCAAGTTGTGTCTTTTTTAGTCTTTTCATTCTTAATCATTTTTCTTTTTGTTTGAAACTGCAGTTGCAAATGTTGCAGATCCTCCAGCTAATGAACCAATTGTTGCTAAATATGGTAATGCAGCTAAGAGTAATCGAAAGAATCCACCTTCATGTTTGTTAATCTTTTACCATCTTTCTTTTTTGTTAAATAATGAATAATTTTTTTACAATAGTAATAGCTAATGTAACAATAAATTTCCACCATTTTTCTTTCCTTTCTTCTTTTTTAGATCTGTTAAAAACGGTTCAATTGCAGTTAATTGTTCATTATTTAACTTTAATTTAATTGACTTTGGTTTAGCTTTACCACTATCTAGCAAACTATATCATTTCTTAAGTTATTAATTTATATAAATCCAATTTAATAAAGGTTTAATAAAGATTCTTTAATATTTATGTTGATAAAAAATGTTGTATTTTTTTTTCCAAACTTACGTTTATTTGGTTTTCCAGACATGTCTATTGTTAAAAAACCAAATTTCCTCATCCCAACATTAACTACACAATTCTTTGAAATTTCCAAACTTTCAATCTCCACCAACAGAGTGATGGTAGATATGATTTAAATTTGTATCATCTGCCCTAAAAATGAAAAAAATTTATTGTATGTAAGTGTTTTGGTATTTTTTTAAGATTGAGCTATCTAACATCATTCTATACCCTTGTGGCTACCTCTATTAAAATAATTTCTAACAATATCTTAATTTTATAGAATAAGTTCATAAATTACAACCACTAAAATTTCTTCACAAGGAAATAATTTCTTCGCAATTTTCAATAACAGTACAAAATTTTTTATTAAATTTATCTTCAATTTTTTATAAATTCTGGATTTTTGGTTTCTCTACACTTTTTGAAAAACTTAGAAATGTTTAATTATGTTTCAATTCAACCATACTGTAGCTAAAATTTAATTAACAATCATAAATGTCGTTTTTCCACAACCACTTGTTCCAGTTATTGCACATCTTGTAGAATGTGGTAGAAGTTTACCATGTCTGTTTTTTAAAATGTTTCCTGGAATTTTGACCTTAGGTTCCCAATTTATATTGTTCATGTATTAATTTTTTCATTTATTAATAATTTTTTCAGGTATTTATAATTTTTTTGATTTATTAACAATTTTTCATTTATTAATAAGTTTATTTTTATTTATTAGTAATTACTTCATTTATTCATATCTTTTCATATATTAATAGTTTTTTCAGAAGTAAGTGAGTAGATTATTTCAACTTAGTGATAAATCGACTGTACTTAAAAAACGATTAACAGTTCCAATTCATTGTAATTAAACTAAAGTTTGATTAGTTGGTTTTTATTCAACTTTATTAACATAAGGTACTACAACAAAAGTAATAAACTTCATTGTGATGGATAAACAATAGAAATTCCTTTAGATGAATCTAGTATGGATAATTAGAGAAATGTATAAATTTGAAAAAGTAATATACACATTAAATCATATCAAATTCCAAAAAGAATTGTTATTGAAAGTGATGTAAAATTATATGGGAGATTTCTATTGTTTCTCCATCAGAATAAGCTTTATTATTTTAGTTGTAACATTTGTGGTTAAACAAGTTGCATAAAAACCAACTAATGACACATTAGTATAATTATCGTGTATTTGAACAGTTAATCGATTTCTAAATATAGAACATTTGTCACTAACTTGAAATAACCTACTGATTTTCAACCGCAAAATTATTAAAAAATGAAAAATTTTCAATAAGTGAAAATATTATTAATAAGTGGCAAATATTTATAAACGAAAAAATCATTAATAAATGAAAAAGTTATTAATAAAATAATTATTAAGACATGAATGAAACACATGGGAACCTAAAGTAAGTATTCAACAAAATAAGTTAAGAGACAAACATGGTAAACTTATACCAAATTCTATAATATGTGCAATAATCGGGCAAACTGGTTGTGGTAAAACAACATTAATGATTCATAATTATATTTTAGGCACAGGATGGTTAAATTGGGATATAATTTAACATTTCTATGTTTATTAATAGAGTTTAGAACACCCAAAATATATGAAGAATTTATAGAACAACTTAAAACAATTGAAAATATAATTAAAGAAAACGTTGTTAGTGTCTTGAATATAACGAAGGAATTATTCCATTAGATGAGTCCAAAGAAAATTCAGTTATCGAATTTGAAATCAAAATATTATTAGAAATTATTTTAATAGAGGTAGACACAAAGATATAGATTGCTTGTACATAGCTGAATCTTATGAAAAACACCAAAACACTTACTTGGAGACAAGTTAAATTTTATACATTTTTAAACAAGATGAAAGAACTTCAAACCATATTTATCATGAGTTTCTTGGTGGAGAATTAAGTTGGATAATTTTAAAGAATAGGGTAGTAAATGTAAAGATGATGAATTTGGTTTTTTAACGGTTGATGTCTAGAAAATCAAATTAAATTAAGTTTAAAAAATAAAATATAACATTTATTAACAATACAAACATTAAACAGAGTAGTCTAAATATTAACTTTAACACTAATATTAACTTTAACATTAATATAAACCTTCACATTAACATTAACACTAAATTTATGATTAACACTAACTTCAACATTAAATTTGACATTAAACATAAACATTAACTCTATCATGAAACATAAACATAAATGTAAACCTAAATAAACATAAATATAAACTAAGATATAAATGTTAAACATTAACTATAAACTTAAACATAATTAATGTTTTTTTATTAATTAATAAATGTTTATAAAGTATGATGAAAGAGTTGCTCAGCAAGTTATAGAAAAAAGACAGAGATTTGAAGAACTAAGAGAACAATTTAAGCTTTCGAGAAATCAACCAGGAACTGAATATGAAAAATATAAAGAGGATCAACCTATTATTGATGCTAATGAAGAAGTAAACAATGTATTGAAGGTTTAGGTGATAATGTTTTAAAAGCAATTAAAAATAAAGAAGTTATAAACCAATGATTCCTTATTATCTTCATATTGATGATTTTCGAAATTAATTCTCAAATAATAATTAACAGGATTTTTCTCATGATATTCTGAAAAAATATGTTTATACATTTACTGATAAAATTACAGATATGTTTAATAAATATCAATAAGAAAAAGAAGGTAAAAACTTAAATGAAACTAAATAGGTAAATGTTAGTGAAAGAATTTTAAAGTAGATAAATCATAGTGAAGATAAAGTATTTGGTTTAAAACCTGTTGGTTTATTTTAATATTTTGGTCATTTATCTTTAGAATTCAATGGTGATAAACTAATGGTAAAAAACATATTGAGGTACAGATGGATAAATGAGACTTTTAACTGATAAATATATTACTATAGAAGATTTAAATGAAAAGATTAATGGTGAATATTTATGAAATTATGCAGATATATTAGTAAATTCAGGAGCATTATATTCTGATATTAATCGAAACAGACAAATAATATGAAGTAGAGTTAATAAAAATAAATATTTAATAAAACAATTTTTGAGGATTATTTTTCACACTTAAGAAGAACGACAGTAGATTCTTTAGATATTAGTTCTCCTTAAAACATAGGTGATGGCTTAGTTAAAAAGTGTATTGTTAAAGCAATTCAGTATGTTTGGTTAAATGATATTAGACAGTTAATTGATAGATTAAGGGTAATTCATGGTGAAGAACAAGCTAAAAATAGAAACTATTATAATGAAAAAGTTGGTATTACACAATTGTTTTTATAATTGATCTTCCTAAAGGAATTTGATATTGAATTAGATTCTTAAATAATGTTCCACATTCATTTGCAAAAGTGATATATATGGAAAAGGATTAGTAAATACTTTAATTAACAAATTGCCACTAGAAAAGCAGCTTCCAAATTATAATCGTTTTGGTACAGGTACAAAATTAGAGGAATGATTAGCTAAAGGTGATAAAAGAATAAATCCTGTAGATGGAGCTTTTAAAAATCATGATATTGCTTACAGAGATAATAAAGATCTCTAAAACCGTATTTAGCTGATAAAAAACTTCAGTTAACTAAATTAAATAATTCTATAAAAAATACTCTTTAATACTTTTTAATTGATTGATCAGCATAAATAAGAAAAGGGTCTTTTTGTGTATATGGATAATTTTTAAAATATTGACATTTACCTTCACTTGGCATTTCAACTTTCAATGGTTTTTAAGTTAAACAATTTGGTGTATGATAATCTACTTTATCTTTACTATTCAAATGTAGCAAACATAAATCACAAATAACTTTTACTTCTTCATCTTTGGTAATTTGGCTTGATATAGGTGTAGATAAAATTTTATGGAACAATAGTTTCAATTATAATCTTTCTTCAAATGAAGTAGATTTTTCCTTTTTTATATTTTTTATTTTTAATGGATACACTTTATATTTCTCATCATCAGATGAATAAATATTAATAATATTGAATCAACAGTGTACAAAGCCAGACCAACATGCATTACATGCATTGACCAAAGAAGGATAGTGCATTGAGAATGGCTAGCTATTAGCTGAAATCTAGGTTTGCCAATAATAATTCTGAAGTACGACTGATAGCTGAAATATATTATTGACTAATCAAAATAACAGTTGCTTCATGCAACAGCCTATGATGGCCGGAAACCTGATTAATAGATACATTAATTATATTGTCGATTTATGGAATATGATTAACTTATTTAGGAATTTCGATATTTTCAAGTTTTTTATCAAGATCAAGACCAACACTTTATATTTTGTCATTCTTTCAGAATGTTCATCTACAGGAAACAAAGCTGCTTTTATAGACTGTAGAAAACATTTTTCATCCATACTTTTGTATTAAAACAAGCTGTTTTGTTTTTTATTTCTTTACATATATCAATGTAAGATGATCCTTTTAGTGGAAATATTTATTACTAGCAACTTGCAAAGCAATACTTCTATTAAATGACCATTCCGATCCTTGTGATTGAAAATTAGAAATTTTGTCCTAACATAACTGTTTTACTGTATTTAAAGTTTTTACTTAAATGTTTTTCTGTCATAATTGTATAGGTTTGTGTTTATTCTCCAAAGTCTTGAACTTGCTCATTATTTCATTCATTTCTAGTTTATATTCAAAATATAATTTAGAATTTATTTTCAAACCATGATGTACTTTCAAATAGTCTAAACAATTATAAAAACTTTGGTTTTTCTTGCATTTAAGATATGATTAGGATCGAGTATATCTATACTATTTTCAAAATTTGTAGTTTGTTACTTGTTTTCAAGTGCTTTTTCAACTAAGTAATTATTAATTGTATTTCTATCACTCAGTTTTGGTTTTATTATATATTGTGTAGAAAATGGAAATATTCTTTTTAATGGTTTATGTTCTTTAGTTAGGAAAACGTCATCAGTATTACAATATGGTAACTTTTACAATAAATTACTACTTACATCAGTTGTATAATTTCTAACACTATTGGTATGTTTTTCACTTACTTCAGGTGTATAATTATTGACAATATTTCTATGATTTTCGCTTACTTCAGGTGTGTATATTCTAATAATATTTGATAACGGTTACCAAAAATTATCACTAACTACAGGTGAATATTTTCTAACAATATTTGTATGATTTTCCCTTAATTCAAGTGAATAATTTTTAACAATATTTGTATGACTTTCACTTAATTAATGTGAATAATTCCTAACAATATTTGTATGATTTTGACTTACATCACATAATTTGTAGGGATTATTGAACTATTTCTAGTAATAAATGGAATTAAATCAGATTTACATACATTTGAATATCCTCATAAATTTTTTACTTTACAAAATTTATGAAGAATGGCTACAGTAAATTAATATAGTTGTTAAGGAATGTATGTATCCATTTTGCTCTTTCATTATTACCAAAACAAAATTTGATTTGTAAAAAATATTTTTTAACGAAATGATAAATATTTAACAGATGGAAAAGGATTATTATTTAATAGATAATTATACAAAAAAGAGACTTATTTTACAATTTTGTTTAACAATTGATTAGTTTCTAACAATTAGTTTTTCAAAAGAATTAATTTAATTTTTACATTAGAATCAATTAGCTTACTATTTAGGTTAACAAACAATTAGATTACTATTTAGTTTAAGAATCAATTAGTATTAATAACATATTTAATTAATCAAAAATGATTATAATTTAATAAATAATTAACCATTAAGTTAAAGCTTTCATGTTCTTAATATATACTAAAGTACACTTCTTACATTTATTATTATGTTTATTTTTATGTGGAGGACTTATGTAAATACAAATCTTTAATCTCTTGACAATTTTTACATTTCTTTGTACATGTAGATGTTTCTTCAGTTACAACTTCCTCTTTATTCATTGTAGATGTAGATTTTTCTTCATTATTTATTGTTGATATTATTTTTGAATGTTCTTCACTTGGATTTCATCGTCAACGTTCCTAGAAATAATGTTTAGCTACACTTTTCCACATACAGATGGAATTCGATTTTAAATGTACTTTTTTACATGATATTTATTTATACATGGCCTACATATAGTTCTACAACCATCTTTTTATATGATCAATTGATTTTTCAGAATTACAAAATTTACAAAATGTAAATGTCACAGAGGACTCTTGTTGAACTTGCTGCATTCATATATACAAAATTTATTAGATTTGCGAAATAGTTAATATTTACAATTTCAATTTTTAATTAATCAGAATCTTAATATAATGCTGGTTCACAATAATATACTTTTTCATCTTGACAATAAATATCATAGCATAAATATCAATTCTTTCAATTTTTTGTGGTACTTTATTTTTAATAATAGTTCTTCAAAATGGACAATATTCTTTTTCCTTCAACCATTTAACAATACATTCTTTATGAAAAATAAGAATGGATCTTGTTTTAAGAAATTGATTATTATTTTCATTACTTAAACCAATAGGGCACACAAGTTCAAAAATACAATTCCTTAAAGATGTGTTCAATACAAACTACGAATTACTTTATGTATAACTGAAAAAAACTTTTTCAATTTAAATGGAAAGTGCTTTCGTCAAGCAGCTCAACAATATAAGTATTTCTAAAGAAATTAAAAAAGAAAATGAGCTCTAGGTAAATGTTTTATATTATATTATTAACGCTGAATATTTAAATACTAGATATGGAGAACAATTTTGTCTAGAAATAGATATTCAAAATTGATTTTGAAATCAAGGACAAATGAAATTGAAATACAAAGGTCTGAACAAGCATAAAAATAGAAATAATGAATTTCATTACTTAGAATTCGCAATGTAAAATTTAGAATATAATGTACTTTTGTTTTAAATTATGCATTTTATTATTTTACAATCACATTGTAAAATTTTTATAATTTACTTATGATAACTGATACATTTTAATTTATTTACTAATATACACAATGTTATTTTTTAAATGATGTAGATTTGTTTTAACTAATACATTTTAATTAATTTACTTATTTTATAATATGATTTACAAAATTAATTTACTTCTGTTTACTATACATGTTAAAATTATACAATCATGTTGTAAATGAAATAATGCAGTTAGTTATTGCAATTAGTTGCTTTATTGTAAATGATAGGAAATTACGTAATATTATAAAATCGCTTTTGTTGATGAAATATAATGAATTATAAAAAATAAGTTGTTTTACTTATAATTTCCGAAATTTAGTTTTATGTTGTCCTAGTGGCCCAGAACTGGCAAAATGTGTGGTTAAATAATGTATGTTTTGGCTCACTAGCCCTATATTTATGGAAAGTAAAGAAAATGCATTTTTTCACGTTTTTTTATCATGATCAAGACCAACATTTTTATATTTTGTTACTCTTTGAGCATTTTTATCCGCAGGATACAAAGCTGGTTTTATATACCAAAGAAAACGCTTTTGATCATTATTTTTCACATTAACACATGTTTTTCTATTTTTAATTTATCTGGTAATTCAATGTAAGATGATCCTCTTAGTGGAATATATTTGTTAATTGCTAGCTGTAAACCAACAATTCTATTTAATTCCATCCTGATCCTTGTACTTGAAAGTTAGATATTTTTGTTGAAATATCTCTTTTACCTTGTTCAAAATTTTTACTAAAGTGTTTTTCTGTCAAAATAATGCAGTTTTGTGTTCGTTGTTCAAATTATTGAAGATTATTATCATTTGTTTCTAGTTTATATTCACAAAATAAATGAAAATTTATCTTTAAACCAAGTTGTACTTTCAAATAGCCTCTAACAATTAAATAATTTTTCTTTTCATACATTTAAGAAATGATCAATATGAAGTGTATCTATATTACTTTCAAAATCTATAGTTTGCTATGTCTGCAAATGGTTTCTCAACTAAGTAGTCTTTTATTATATTTCTATCTCTTGGATTCTCAAATAAATCATTTTAAAAAGGAAATAATATTTCTTTAATGGACTTAGTTTTCGATTTTACAAATATATCTGTAGAAAATGGAAATATTCTTTTTAATGGTTTATCTTCTTCAGTTAGAAAGACATTTTCATTATTATAATATGGTACGTGTTTCCAAAGATAGCCACTTTCTTTAGGTGTATAATTTCTGACAATATTTGTATTATTTCTAATAATGAATGTAATTAAATCAGTTGTATGTAAATTTGAATATCCTCCTAAATTATATATTTTACAAAATTCATGAATTATATGAACAGTGAGTTGCTCTAGTTGAGCAGGAATATATCTTTGCATTTTGCTCCTCTATTTATGACAAAATAAAATGAATCAGATTTGCAAAAAGTACATTTTCACAAATGACAATTATTTAATATACAGGGTGTTACAAAAAGGTATGGCCAAACTTTCAGGAAACATTCCTCACACACAAATAAGGAAAAGATGTTATGTTGACATGTGTCCGGAAATGCTTAATTTCCATTTTAGAGCGCATTTTATTACCTCTCTTCAAATCACATTAACCATGCAATGGAAACACACAGCAACAGAATGTACCAGTGGAACTTCAAACACTTTGTTCCAGGAAATGTTCAAAATGTCCTCTGTTAGCGAGGATACATGCATCCACCCTCTGTCGCATTGAATCCCTGATGCGCTGATGCAGCCCTAGGGAATGGCGTATTGCATCACAGCTGTCCACAATACGAGCTTGAGGAGTCTACATTTAGTACCAGGGTTGCGTAGACAAGAGCTTTCAAATGCCCCCATAAATGAAAGTCAAGAGTGTTGAGGTCAGGAGAGCGTGGAGGCCATGGAATTGGTCTGTCTCTACCAATCCATTGGCCACCGAATCTGTTGTTGAGAAGCATACGAACATTTCGACTGCAATGTGCAGGAGCTCCATCGTGCATGAACCTCATGTTGTGTCGTACTAGTAAAGGCACATGTTCTAGCAGCACAGGTAGAGTATCCCATATGAAATCATGATAACGTGCTCCATTGAGCGTAGGTGGACGAAACTAAAATGAGCTGTAACATGAAAATTAGGCATTTCCGGACACATATCCACATAACATCTTTTCTTTATTTGTGAGTGAAAAATGTTTCCTCAAAGTTTGGTGAACCTTTTTGTAACACCCTGTATAGAAAATTTGTCCTCTATGACAAACAAAATTTATCAGATTTGTAACAAGTATTGTTTCATAAATGCCAATTATCTAGGAAATGTGTAAGAATAATTATTTAATATATGGATAAGGATTATTATTTTATAGTTAATTATTCGTAAAGGGTTATCATTTAATAGATAATAAATCATAAAGTTCAAGATGTTTCAGCTTTCTTATTCTTAATATAATCTAAAGTACACTTCTTACATTTATTATTATGATTATCTTTATGTGAAGGATTTATGTAAAAACAATTTAAATCTTTAATCTATTGACAACTTTTACAGTTCTTTATAAATGAATCAATGGGTTCCTCATTATTATTCATCTACAGTAACGTTTTTGATTGTTCTCCACTTAGATTTCGTTGTACATAATCCTTGAAATAATATTTAGCAACCCTTTTTCCATATACAGAAGTTATTCGAATATTATTGTAATTTTTTACATGATATTTATTTATACATGACTTGCTTATGCAGATGATGTAGCCTTAATAAGCACTTCAAAAGCTGAATTAATCAGGATGATGCAAAATTATTACAAAATAGCTGAGAAAGCTGGACTTCATGTGAATGAAGAAAAGACAGAATACTAGTCATAAGTAAAAAACTCCAAAAGAATACACCACTGACCGTAAATGGTCTCACTTTCAAGGCAGTTGACCACTTCAAGTACTTAGGGAGTCTTTTTAGCAGAGACAATAGAGCAGAAATAGAAATAGACGCCCGTCTAGCAGCAGCTAATAGAACTTTTTACAGCTGTATCAAAATTTTAAGGTTGAGATCACTTAGTACTGAATTCAAAATCCGTTTTTATCAGTCAACTATTGTACCAGTAGCATTATATGGATGTGAAGCTATTACATTCAGGAAAAAAGATGAAGAAAAACTGTTGATATTTGAAAGAAAAATACTAAGAAAAATATTTGGACCAATCTTCGATGAAAATGTCATGGAGTGGAGGATAAGGAAAAATGAAGAACTACGGGAGCTGTACAAACATAGTACCATTGTGGAAATGTTAAAGAAGAGAAGACTGAACTGGGCTGGTCATGTAGCAAGGATGCCGGAGAACAGACTACCCAAAATAGCATCCACTAAGAAATTAGAAGGAAAGAGAAGAAGAGGAAGACCTCGAATTAGGTGGATGGAGAATATCCGGAAAGATGCAGCTAGGATGGGCATCAACTCTGATTGGACAACAATTTCCCTGGATAGAAATAATTGGAAGAGGCTCGTAGAGCAGGTGTATGGTCGATAAGGCCTTAGCCACGTGTAAAGTAAAGTAAAGTAAGTATTTATTTATACATAGTCTACACACAGTTTTACAACCATATTTTGTGTATTTCTGTAAAGTTAAATTATGAATTGATTTCTCTGTGTTACAATATCCTCATAACTTATATTTGATGTCTTCTGAAGATTTGAGATAATGTTAATTCTCTAGTTTTTGCACATTATCTTTCAATATATTTATTACTTTAGGAATTAATTCAGATGTTTTGTGACAATCAATAGCAAATAAAGATAAATCATTTGTACAACCTCTAAGTACTTTTTTTGTAAATACACTGTATTCATAGAATGTATCATCTTTGAAAAATTACAAGAAACCATTTGTGTATCTAAATGCAGAATTCATTTCTGGAGGTTCTCATGGAAATTCTCAAGTTATAGTTCCACATGATTCCTATATAGAAATATTCGTTAAAGAAAAAAAATGTTCTACCTGAATAAGTGTTTACCATTGTATTCAATAAAATTTTTTTACGTAATCCTATAGTAGTATTTGACTTTGGATATCCTGAAATTAATTGTAATGTGTGTAAATCTACCATATAAAATGTATTGTTAACAAATATTAAAATTTCACCGTTCTTTCTTTGATATAATCCATCTATTTTTTGTAAATCTTGTGGTAAGAATGTTAACCAATTAGTTATTAATTTAGGTTTATTCTCATTTATCGAAACCCACTTCTTATGAAAAATATATAAAATTCCACTTGCAAATTGCAGGTGATCAAATTTCTTAAGTTTACATAATGATTCAATTGGTTCAATTCATGTAGTAGTAGTTGTTGTTGTTGGTGGAGGTGTATTTGTTTCTGTTCCATATAATCTTTGAATAGCATCAAACTCCTCTAGTTATAATTCTAAATGTGAACCATTACAGTAAGGATACATTGTTGATTCAAATACATCTTAATGTTGTAAACCTAATGCATGACCAATTTCATGTACTAAAACTTCAAATAGATTTGTTTGAAATTTTGATGTGCTTTTATCAATTAACAAGTACCAGTTTTCATCTTTATCCATATGTATTTCTAATGGATCATTATTCCTGTTCGGAAGAAAAGCATAACCACACATTTACTTTTCCATCTATCTCTTTGACAAGGTGGACTATTAAGTTCTTTTAAATGAATTCATATTTTACCTGTAATTAAAATATCAGCAACACTGGTCTCATAAACTGAATACCACTACGTTCCTGACATGAACTAAAAGCTGCATCTATTAATTCCAATACTCTTTTCTTTGCTCCTTTATAATTCCATTTTATATCCTTTTTATTCCATTTATACATGCTAGTTCTATAACCATCAAATGAATCTTTTACACCTCATCCAGGTTTGTTGTAAAATGCAAAGTTTCTTCACTTAATTCACCAGTAATCTCAAGACTGAGTTAGTTAAAATAACATTAATCATTCACTTAATAAATCATCATTCACTTGGGATATTTCAGTTTTTGATGAAATATCTAAGTAACCAAACTCAATTAAATATTTAGCTAACTTCTTCTTTTGCAGTTCTAAGCCTGGTGTAGCTACTACTATTTCCACAAACAGCAATTACTGAAGTATCTTCCTTCAAATAGAATTAAAATGAAATAATGTAATCCATAAAGTTATTTTCATTTACAATTCAATTTAATCATTATCATAAAGAAAATATGGTGAATACAAACTATAAATTTCAGCTACTGTTTCTTTTTTCTAAACCAATAAAATATTTCTCTTAAATGGAGATGATTGTAGTACTCATCAACAATAAGTTTACTTAAAACAATAAGCAATTATTGATTATTGATGCAGAAAGTAATCCATGGTTTAAAGCAAAAGATGTTGCTGAGATTTTAAAATTTGCTGATACAAAAAAGGCAGTTAGTAAAAATATTGTGTTGATGACACAAATATATTAGGAAATATTAAGGGGGACCGCCAGTCCTCTTTAAAAGGTAGTTAAAAAACTCACTATATTTATTAATGAATCTGGATTATATTCTTTTTATTTTAATATATAAAAGAAGAACCTAAACAATTTAAATGATGGGTAACTGATGAAGTTTTACCATCAATTAGAAAACATGGAGAATATAAAATTAAAACTTATTACGAAGATAAAATAAAACACAATGGTAATTGTATACAACAAACTACAAGAACTGAATAAATTAAATACAGAAATAATTCAATTAAAAGATGATAGAATTAAAATAAAAGATAATAGAATTAAAATGAAAGATTAGCATATTCAAAATTTGAGAGAAACAGTTTATACTGCTTCAGAAATAATAGGTAAAAGAAAGACAGAAATAAGTAGTTTACTACCACATTTATTTCCTAAAACAATTAATAAAAAATTAAGACCAACATTCGTTCTTTTAAAATAATTTGATGATGAATGTCAATGTGATATTATGTCATAAGAACACAACGTAAAAATTTACAGAAACAACTATATAAAATCGAAGATAGACATCCAAATTGCGAAGAAATGTTAAGATTGAATTATAATCCTAATTCAATAAATTTCTATCAAAGAGTGAAAGAGAACTTGAGGATTGTCTGTCATCTGAACTATTTCAATATTTTTAATAACTATACACAAGAACAATTGATTAATGATATTAAAACGCTTCATCAAACCGAGCAACTATAAAATGATGTCTTCATTTACCAACTATTCTGTGAATTATCAAACAATAACCATTTAACATAAACTTTATCTTCTTTCTTTCTTAAAAATTTTCAAATAAGTATACATCTGGATATTTTATTTTCTATAGTCTTTGTTCATAAAAATTTCCTTTTGTATATTTATATGTAATTGGAATAGAATTAGTAAAATCTTCAATTTCATATATTTCTGTTGACCAATTAGCTGTATATCCATTTTAAAAAAGACATTTAAGTTTAGTAATTTAACTTTATCACCTTTTTTAAATTTAGCTATTACATTATATACATTGTTACCTATTTTTATTTTTTTAAACTTACTTCTATCGGTTTCATTTTTATTGTAGAATTTTTTTGTGTTATTGTCTTCATCAATTAGGTTTTTAACTAAATGTAACCGTTTATAATTCCCTTGTAAAGCTAATTTTTTCCACATTTTTTCTGTAAGTGTTCTATTATATCTTTCAACAACAGATGCTTTTAATTCTGAAAAAGTTGAATAATGATTAATGTCATATTATTTCATTAATTCTTTAAATTCTTTGTTATAGAACTCTTTACCATTATCTGTTTGTAAATTATTTAGCTCTGCAACTATTAAAATTTTTTGAAAAGTGTAAACTAAATTTTTAGCTCTTTTATCTTTAATGGGAATAGATAATGCATATTTTGGAAAAACATCAATTATTGTAAATAAATATTTTTAAGCTTTGTTTATTTTTGTAATCCCTCTTAAATTACTAGAATCCATTTCAACTAGATCAGTTTGCCATAAATCGTCTATACTAACAGAAACAACGTTCATTCTTATTGATTTAAGTAATTCAATAACTATATTTTCACAAATCCTATTCAAATCTTCACCATTTATAACTTTTTAAATGATATTGCTCTTTTTAGATTTACAAGTTGTACACATAACTTCAATTACTTGTCTTCCATTTGTAGTTGTTACTTCATGTGGATTAAGTGTTTCTGTAAACTTCTTACATTTCAAACAATAAATATGATAGTCTTTAAGAACTAAATATGAACTATGATTTTCCATTTAGATACAGCAAATTTATATAGATTAAAAAATTTAATAGTATTAAAATTAATCCAACGACCTTATCTTTTCTGTATCTTCTATAACTTCACCTTCTATCTTATGTAAGCCTTTATTAATTTCTGACTCTAATGTTTTAAATTCATTTTCTAGTGAATTAATTATAGTTAATGTATTTAGGATATTTCTTTGCCTTTTGATTATTTTATTATTTTGTTCTTCCCAGATACTATTGATAATTCCAACTTGTTTTTCAACTTATTTTCTGGAATTCTTACTGTTGGTTCCAAATCTGCTTTGTTCATTTATTAATAATTTTTTATTTATTAACAATTTTTGATTTTACTAATTTTTCATTAGTTGGTTATACAATAGCAATTTCTTTAGGCCAAAAATTTTGAAAAAAAAATTATACTCTTGAAAAAACCTAATACACAAATGAAATCAGATGAAATTTTAAACAGAATTGTTATTGAAAATGTTGTAAAATTGTATATGGATATAGCAGATAGTATTGGAAGTTTATTGGTTTCAATCTCAAGCTGTTCAAGCCAATGAAAGAACTGTAGCTAAAGATGTTCCTACAATAATTCCTTTTGAATTAATCAATATAAATTTCAATCTTGCTGAGGGAATGTATGTAAAACATAATGATCATTTTCATAAAGAAACTAATATTATTGCTTCATTTAAACATAATGTGGAGTTTGGTGGACCAATAATTTATGAACCAAATTATCCTGTAAATGTTCCTATTTTTAGTACAATTCAAGATTTAGAATTTTCTATAACTGATGAAAATGATACTTTAATTGACTTTAATGGCGGTACTTTAACAGTTATTTTAGAAACATCTTAATAAATGTTTTCCTTAATATTATTATTATTATTATTATTATTACTATTATTATTATTATTTATTTTATGGCCTTCATTGGACCACTGTAGTCAAAAATACAAAGTTCTAAACAAGTTGTTACACATGGATACAATTTGGTTCGACAATAACTTAATATATTTAGGTAATATAATTATTAGAGGCTATTCTTATATGAAAGGTGTTTTGCTCTTCTGTCTGCCCAATATTTCTTCATTCTTTCAGATATTTTCTTTCTTTCTTCATCTGAGACAACTCTTCCTGTACTCCTTTTATTGATTTTCATTTGTAGTCTGGTTTGCGGGTCTTGCAGTATTCTGGTTTTCTCTGTCTGGTTTTTTAGGTCATCTACTGTAATTTGAAGTTCTTTTATATCTTCCTTAATTTCTGTGATCCATTTAATGTCGCTCTTGCTATTCCACAATTTTTGTATTATTTTTTTACTAATTCTGTTTTCTGGAGTTCTCATCAGATGTCCAAAGAATGAGATGCGTTTCTTCCTGATTGTGCTCATGACTGGTTCTATTTCTTATATACTGTTTCATTTGATGCTATTCTCCAATGTCCATTTATTTTATACTGTTTATTTATACATGTCCGAATTATTCTTCTTTCTATTTTTAGTATTCTGTCAATTTCAGCTGTATTAGTTGTTTTGAAGATAGTTTCAGCTGCATATGTTATTTCTGGTTGTGTAACTGTTTTATAGTGTTTTAATTTTGCATCTATAGATAGGTTTTTTTTGTTGTATGTAGTTTTGGTAATGTAATTTGCATAGTTCAGTTTTTTATTCTATTTTGCCATGATGGCTTCTCATTTAGATTGTATGTTATTATTTCACCTAAATATTTAAATTTATCAACAATTTTGATTTCCTGTTCTCCTATTGTAATTTTGTTTGCAAGTGGTGGATCAGTTAGCATAATCTCCGTTTTTTCAAATGATATTCTAAGGCCTACTTTCTCTGCTATTTCTTGTAGTGATTTCACTTGTTGCCTGGCTTCTTGAACGG
This sequence comes from Schistocerca piceifrons, assembly GCF_021461385.2. NCBI lineage: Eukaryota > Metazoa > Arthropoda > Insecta > Orthoptera > Acrididae > Schistocerca > Schistocerca piceifrons. The sequence goes on along the minus strand of NC_060149.1, from coordinate 174,711,666 downwards.
TGTTGGCTAGGAAAGCAAGATCATCAGCGAATCCCAAGCAGTTTAAGCTAATATCATCTTTTGCACTTCCAATTCTTATCCTCTTTGGATTGTCCTTGTACCATTCTCTCACTATGTATTCCAGTGCACAGTTGAAAAGTAATGGTGATAGGCAGTCACCTTGTCTTAAGCCTGTTTTTATGAGGAATGGTTCCAAAATTTCTCCTCTAAACTTCACTTTTGATTTGGTGTTGGTTAGAGTGAGTTGTATTATTTTAATTAGTTTTGGATGGAGTCATAGATTTCTTAAAATTTTTAATACTGAAGGTCTGTGGAGACAGTCATATGCCTTCTTAAAATCTACAAATATTATTGCCAGAGGTTTGTTCCATTTCTTGTAGTATGCCATAATCAATTTTAAACTAATTATCTGCTCTGCACAGCTTCTCCATGGTCTGAAACCTCCCTGATATTCCCCTAACTCCTGTTCTAATTGCTCCTTGATTCTTTCATATAGGATCTTGGATAGAATTTCATATGTGCAGTCTAGGAGAGAGATGCCTCTGTAGTTGTCTGGGTTGCTCTTATCGCCCTTTCTGTGTAGTGGGTGGATGATAGCTGTGGTCCAATGTTTGGGAAATTGTTCTGTTACCCAAATTTTTGTTAGAGCCATGTGTAAGGAGGTTTTGACTGTGTCACTTGCATATTTCCACATTTCAACAAAAACCTGATCTTCTCCACATGCCTTATAATTTTTTTGTTCTTTAAAAATTTCTTCTACTTCTTGGACGGTTGGAGGCTCTAGTTTGTTAGGTTTGGTTTTTATTGGGGTATTTATGTTGATTTGTAAGTGTTCTTTGGGTTCCTCGCAATTCAGAAGTTTGTAAAATGCTTTTGCCATGATTTCTGCATTTTCCTTGTTGCTGTGTGTCATACTTCCATCTTCATCTTTCAGTACTAGTGTAGCGGTCTCATATTGTTATAGTTGTTTCCCAAAGATTTTGTAGTAGTTCCTGGAGTTGATTTTATGATAATTACCTTCTATAGACTTTATAATATCTTTATGAAATCCTCTCTTGATTCTCCTAATATTTTGAGTGAATTTTTTTCTTTCATTTTTTAGGTTGATGGCATTTTCTTCAGTTTTATGTGTTTGAAACTTTAACCATACTTGGTGTCTATCTTCATGGAATTTGTCACATTCTGACGTCCACCATGCATGTTTCTTTTGTGGATTCAAGGGAGTTAGATTTTCTGCTTCATTTTTAAGATTAGGCACTAGTTGTTCTAGATCATCTGTTAATTTGATGGTTTGTGTTATTTGTTGGTACTTATTATTTTTAATTAGCTGATGTGGGTCAAACCTCCTTTTATTTTATTAGTTTTTCCGGTCCTCTTCTTTAACGGTGTGAATTTGGTTTTAATTTTAACCATATAATGGTCTGAGCCTGTGTCTACTCCTCTCAGTACTTTAACATTGTGGATCTCCTTATGAAAATTTTTGTCCATACAGACATGGTCTAGCTGCCACTCGCCCTTCCTCCAGTCTGGATGTTTCCATGTTTTAAGTTTACTTGGCTTCCTCTTAAAGTATGTTGATTTAGATATAAGGTTGTGTTCTTTGCAGAGTTCTACAAGTCTTTGACCGTTTTCGTTTGTAAATTTATGTGGACTCCATTTTCCAGTTATATCTTTATATTTCCTTTCTTTCCCAACTGAGCATTGAAATCTCCCAATAAGATTTTTACATTCTTTTTATTTACTATGTTCACAGTTTGTTCTAGAAGGTCCCAAAATTTATCTACTTCTTCCTTTGTTTTTGTTAAACAATTTTTTCATTTGTTGGGGCATGAGCATTTATTATTGTATAGGTTTTATTCATTGTTTTAAAGCTTAGAGTCGCAATTCTTGGTGATACTGCTTGGAAATCCGTTACTGAATCTATTATTTTTATGTTTACTAAAAACCCTGTTCCAAACTGGGTACATTGTTTCATTGCCCTCGGTCCTGGTTTCCCATTATAAATTCTATATCCTTGTGATTCGAATGGGTCCTCTGTGGTGTTTCTCATTTCTTGGATCCCTGTAATTAAATTTTTTGCTCATTTAGTTCATCTGTGAGCTCCTTGAGTTTTCCGGTCTGATGTAGTTAGTTTATGTTGTGTGTTGCTATATAATTTATTTGCTCATGTTTAATCTTCTTTTTGTGTTTTAGTGTGCATTTGGATGGTTGCAAACGCTCCGATTCGTTGCTGTCTTCTAGTTGACTACCCACCGAATCTGATGTAGCCTTTTCCTGCCTTTTTGAGCAGGACGGTGGAATTTTTTTCCTAAAAGACCTTTCCATTTTTGACTGTCGAAGGTTGTCAACCTTATTTGGAGTAAGCTCCGATTTACAACTCCCGTTGTTAACCGCAGAGGGTGTGTTTGGTCCACGAGAGCTATTTTATTTCACTCAAGTCCGCCAGTAAACCGGTGAGGACTTCCCTATCCTCCATCTGGACGTACCACGTAGGAGTATCACCTCTCCTCCTACTATGACAGCATAAATAAGTAATTGCTAAAACAATCGTGAATAAAATTCAAAGTTATCAGTTTTGTTCATTTCCTCTTAATGAAAAAACTAAAAATAATTTAAATGTTCCTAACAAAGATATGGAAATTGAAATAAATATTATTGATGGTTGGCTTCATACAAATAATGTAGACTTGTACATGAACTTTAGTATTATTGGAAATGATGGTATAGATTATACAACTTATTATGGAAAATCAAATATAAAATTAATTGATGATTATCTAACTAAATTGTTTGACTTCATAACAATAAAAAAAGGAAATAATATATTATCTAGAATTGAACATCCTTTTATTTCATCAACAGTTCTAATACGTCTAACTTCAGCTGTTACTTACAAAACAAGTTTAGAAGGACATATTCTTATTACAGGGAAAATAATTAGTAGAAAAATGAAGTACTTTATCCATTGTCACTACTTGGTGGATGTTTTAAAGGTTATAAAGAAATTATGTTTGAAGGAAATTTAACTAGTTTTTACACGTAGTTCATTTTTCAGAGTGTATTATTATGTTGGTTTGATAAAAATAATTCTGGTATTGAAATAAAAGATATACTTCCTAAAGAAGGTAAAATAGGTATAGGATCTATGGAAATACGTGTACCAGTTGTTTAATATGAACCAAATTATGAACCTTAAATAATGTGAAAAGATTTTAAAAGTTCCTAAAATTCCTATTTCTTTTTATGAACTTCAAACAGAATAAGTTGCTGGATTATCTGGAAAAACAATTCTGAACTAGATGTAACAAATTACTATAACTCTTCAGAATTTGATATGCCATGTTTTGTTTTTGTTGTATTTCAGATGAATTGTAAAGATAATCAATTAGTTGATTGATCATTATTTGATCATGTTAAACAACAGAATATATGTTTAAAAATAGTAAAAATGAAGTTTTTCCTCAAGAAATGTGGAATGTTAATCCGCCAAATAGTTTTCTAAAAGCATATGATGCGTTTCTTGATTTTAAAAGAATTACTTTACTAAAATCAGATATTGACATTAATCCATTCAGTTTTTAACTAGTTATCCAATTTATGTAATCAATATGATATGTGGAAAGAATGTTGTAACTAAACAGAAAACAACTATGAAACTTTGTGCAACTTATATAGATAAAATTCCAAATGATACCCTTGCATGTGTAATTATATATGGTAAAAAGAATCTTACATATGATACCGAACATAGATTACTTACTTAAAATTTTTAATTATTAATATTTGCTTCTATATAAATGAATGAAAAACTTAAAAAATTTGTTAAAGTGTTAACTTCATTCTTATATACATTTTTGAAACATTTTAAGAAAGATAGAAAAAATAAAAAGTGAAATTTTTAATATAATTTTCTTTTGTTAACTAATACATTTCTATTTATTTACTTACATTGACAATGTAAAATTTTTAAAATAATATACTTTTGTTTTAACTAATACATTTTATTATCTTATAATTCTGTAGCAAATTTTTATAATTTACCTTTGTTAACTGATACATTTTATTTATTTACTTACATTCACAATGTGATTTCTTTAAAATAATTTACTTTTGTTAACTAATACATGTTATTGTGTTAAAATCACATTGTAAATGAAATAATTAAGTTAGAAATCAGTTGGTTATTGTAATTGGTTATATTATTGTAAAAAATAGGTATTTAGTTAATATTTTAAAAGAGATTGATTTAATTAAAATATGTTGAATTTTTTAATTTCAGTTGTTTTAATTATGAAATAAAGTATTTAGTTTAACATTGCGTTAGTGCACCAGAACATACAAAATGTATCTACTATCATGATATATATACTGTGTGAACCGATTTTTCACTCTTTTATGCTGAATATCAATACCATCACTGCTGCTATATTCAGAATCTAATATCGACTTTATAATGGTATTATATTTCTCACTGCTTTGGCTTTTGGTACTCCATTTGCTGTCTTATACTGTATACATCTGTCAATTATAATACTTCACCATACATTGCTAGATCTTTCGGTGAATAATTCATGGTGTTTGAGGGTTTTAGGAAAATAAGTTTCTACACCTACATGTATATCTACATAGATACTCCACAAACAACCGTACGGTGCATGGCAGAGGGTACCCTATTCCACCAATAAACATTTTTTTCCTGGTCCACACGAAAATAGAGCAAGGGAAAACAACTGTCTATATGCCTCAATATGAGCATTAATTTATCATATCTTATCTTTGTGGTCCTTATGTACAGTGTATGTTGGCGACAGTATAATAGTTTGGCAATCAGCATCAAATGCCGGTTCTCTATATTTTCTCAATGTGTTGCTTGTACAGAATGTCACTTTCCCTCAAGGGATTCCCATTTGAGTTCGCAAAGCATCTCCGTAACAATTAAGTTTTGTTCGAACCTACTGCTAACAAATCTAGCATTCCTCTTCTGAATTGCTTTGATGCCTTCCTTCAATATGACCTGTTACAGATCCCAAACACTCGAGAATTATTCAAGAATAGGTCGCACCAGTGTCCTATATGCAGTTTCATTTACAGATGAACCACTTTTTCCTAAAGTTCTCCCAATAAACCAAAGTCGACCGTTCACATGCTTGTTTCATCACATATCACTTTGCAGTGTTATGCCCAGATATTTAAATGACATGAGTGGTGAGTGCCAAGCAGATCTCCTGTAATAGTTGGTACTTGGGCTGAAACAGCGTTTTTGTAAATACACATATGCACTCAAAGTGGATTCCATCTGGGTGTGTTAGCAATGACATGAGAATATTTGTTTTGCCATAGTAGGATGGCCCCACAATAACTGCTCATATATTATCAGGAAGGAGTATCCCATTCTTCTTCTTCTTCTCTTCTTCTTCTTCTTCTAGGTTCCACACCATCGTAAGATCAGTTGCTTACAATGAAGTCCTTGTGATGAGGATGCTTCACCCACCCTGCTGTGATACCAACTACAACAGATATTTGTGTGTAATGGGCTTTAATAGGAAAAAATCGTAATAATAATAGTAATATGTGTAGCCACTATAGCACTGTCACTTTACCAACTGAACTATGATGGCTAAATTCTGATCAAAGAGAATTTGTCCACACATATCTTTCCAGAGCTATATGTAGAACACCTGAAAGTTTCATCTCTCATTCAATTCGATGATGACTGAATAAGAATACTTTGGGTGTAATGACAAAGATGTTTACCATTGTTGTGCTGAGCATTCAGTTTACTGTATTTACTTATTTTCATTCCGCAGCACAATGTATGGATGAAGTAACTGAGGCAAGTTGCTGCTGTTGTGACACAGTGTAAATTGTACAGAAGATATCGTCGGCAATTATGCACTACATAATTTCACCTGAGCAACATTATTATTTTACTCAGCAATCATACATGGGCTGCGCTTCATCATCATAAAAAAACAACCAATCCACTGGTACATTTTTCATAGTATTTCCCCAATAACTGTTTGTTGTATGCACCCTATGGGGGCATCATAAAACTCTGGTATTCTGTCTGTAAATTTAGCGTGGATGGTCTCCATAGCTATCAGAGTCTACTTTGACACTGCACTGATACATGAACTAAAGCACTGTTCTAAATATCTACATGTACACTAAGCACACAAAGAAAGCTCACAGCGTCATTGTACACACCTTTAATACACTGTAGCCACCACTCCAGTATCTCTAACACAGAAGATATCTCCATCCTTAATCCAAATAATTTCGCTACAGCAGAGTGCCGTAAATAAATGGACTTGTCTCTAGATATCACCCTGTTATTGTACATTGATTTGATAGTGTCAGGTCAGCACAGTGCGAAATCGATAATATTCGGTAGTCATCTGTGCACTGATGTAGGATGTACTACATAGTTCTTCCCATTCAAGCTCAGGGGAGCATACTAAACACTCTTTGTCACATCTTCGATCTCCACCATCACATGTCAGTCACTATCTGCTACTTCTATTCTTATATTCAGATGCTTTGACCCACTAACAGTTTAATTATATGTGGAAGTGAACTGCAGTAGTGCACTAGGGGCAATTGGTATCTTATCATCCACTACATTTACACTCTGTCCTTGAAGTATCACTGGAATAGTTAATTAACTGAGCAGTTACATTAATTAATTAATTTGCTATCAATTTTATTTTAGAAGTGCGACGTTGTCTCTTCTACACCAGGAAGCAGGGGGAGCGAGGGGAAAGGGTGCGCTACCTTGAATAAAATTGGTAACAATGCAGAGTGGTGTAGAATCACCATTACATCTCTACTTGTATCGTTTTAATGCTGCTTTATTTTTTCTATGAGGTCCCTAGTTAGCCTATTTAATTTAGTTTTTAATGCTGGATTACGCGTCCATTACCGGAGTTTCCATGTGTAGGTCTTACGTTTTTTTAACTTAAGAAACTTGGAGAATATTCACGGGTGTTCTTTGTGTGACAGAAGGGAGGCAAGGTGCTGTGACTAGCTGCTGTGGTCAAAAGGTAAATAATACAACTTGCAGTTGTAGCTCTTCAACAGTCTGTATATGAGGGAAAACATCAATCACTGTTTCATGTCGGTGCTTATATAGTTCCCAGTTAATATTCCTGAGTGGCTGAACTTCCTCTCTGCATGGCGGCGTATCTCCGTCAGATACTAATAACGGGTTATGATCAGAATTTGGTTTACAGAGAGTATCAACACTTTTAAAGGTCGGCATTTTATAGGGAATGCCGTCCAGAACGTCTGGTAAGAACGCAGTATTTGTGGGGTAATAAATTGGTTGATTTGGTGAAAGACTCGCTAGATTTGTGGTATTATAATAGGTAAACAATGAACGAGTCTTTCTGTTAAGATTGGTGGTCATTCAGTGTCACATGGGACGTTTAGAATTCAGATTACTCGCTAGTATTACTATTGCTTCAGTAGGGCCGCTGAAGACTCTATTTAGATCTGCTGGTAGAAGTTTTCTTTAGAATGTCTGGTACAAGGTGACCAATGTTATGCCGCTCTGAAACGTTCGTAGCGTCACAGCTGTTTCTTCTAGGTTAAGTGACTGCGGATAAACAGTTTCCTAGTGCAGTACGTTTTCCGGACGAGTATGGCAATGCTGCCGCCTCGTCGGAGCTGTGTTTCAGTACGGTAGCATGTAAATAGAGGTATCTTAAAAGTTTCTAAAGGTCGCAAGTGAGTTTCACTGAGTAAGATTACATCCAGTAACATTTCACCGATGAAAAGTTTTAGCTCAGGAATTTATTTTTTGTGCTGTTTGCATTCCAGGAAAAGACTTTAAGGTTTTCTGCTTCTACACTGTTCGGCATTTAAAGATTGCTTCTCAGCAGATGTAATAAGATTTCTTCTACTAACTTATTTTGTGGTGAACTGATAATTGTTGCTAGACCTCTGCAGAGTCAGTTTAAGAGGTACACTTAAGAGCCAAAGAAACTGGTACACCTGCCTAATATCGTGTATGGCACTCGCTAGCACGCAGAAGTGCCGCAACATGACGTGGAATCGACTCGACTAATGTCTGAAGTGGTGCAAGAGGGAATTGACACCATGAATCCTGCAGAGCTGTCCATAAATCCGTAAGAGTACGAGGGAGTGGAGATCTCTTCTGAACAGCATGTTGCAAGGTATCCCAGTTATACCCAATGATGTTCATTTCTGCGGAGTCTGGTGGCCACCGCAAGTGTTTAAACTCAGAAGAGTGCTCTTGGAGTCGCTCTGTAGCAATTCTAGACGTGTGGGGTGTCGCATTGTCCTGCTGGAATTGTCCAAGTCCGTTGGAATGCACAATGGACATCTCTCCAACTGCACACGCCTCAGACCATTACAGAAGCTCTGCAAGCTTGAACTGTCACCTGATGACACGCAGAGTCCATGGATTCATTAGGTTATCTCCATACCCGTACACGTTCATCTGCTCGACAAAATTTGAAACGAGATTCGTCCGACCAGGCAACATGTTCCAGTCATCATCAGTCCAACGTCGGTATTGACGGGTCCAGGCGAGGCGCAAAACTTCGTGTCGTGAAGTCATCAAGGTTACACGAGTAGGCCTTCGACTCCCAAAGCCCATATCGATGATGTTTCGTTGAATAGTTCACACTCTGACACTTGAAGGGTTGCACTCTTGTCACGTTGAACGATTCTCTTCGGTCGTATTCGGTCCCGTTCGTGCAGGCTCTTTTTCCGGTCGCAGCGATGTCAGAGATTTGACGTAATACCACATTCCTGATAATCGTGGTACACTCCTGAAATTGTCATGTGGGAAAATCTCCACTTGATCGCTTCCTCGGAGATGCCGTGTCTCATCGCTCGTGCGCCGACCATGACACCACATTCAAGCTCACTTAAATCTTGATAACCTGCCATTGTAGTAGCAGTAAGTGATCTAACACCTGCGCCAGACACTTGTTTTATATAATAGTCCTTGCCGATCGCCGCGCCGTATTCTGCCCTTTTGCATATCTCTGTATTTGAATACGTATGCCTATACCAGTTTATTTGGCGCTTCGTTGTAAGAAATGGTTCAAATGGCTCTAAGCGCAATGGGAATTAACATCTGAGGTCATCAGTCCCCTATACGTAGAACTACTTAAACGTAACTAACCTAAGGACATCACACACATACATGCACGATACAGGATGCGAACCTGCGACCGTAGCAACAGTGTGCTTCCGGACTGAAGCGCCTAGAACCGTTCGGCCACAGCAGCCGGTGATGAGGGACCACCCTATTTGTAACCTTCTACAGCTAGACCTGAAACACGACATAACTTTTGTAGGGAATCTGTGCCTGCAGGTTTAGCATTACGAGTTAATATTACTAAGAACAAGGAATATGGTCGTTTGTCATATGGCGAATAGAGTTGTGCTACGGAATCTGTTTGATATCCTTGGTTAGATAATCCAACAGCAGTCTCCTCCTCAGATGTTGTGATTGGTAGCCCTCTAATAACTATTTTCAGCGCTTTCTTACTCTGATCAATTTTATAAGAGTGAAATTCAATGCAGTTCTCTTCCAAGAAATTGACACACTTCTTTTAATTGTCAGAGGACTCAGTCGCAACGCTTACAGTAATACGTTGTGATCTAGCCAAATACGGATGAGAAAGGATCCTCTCTAGGTCTTTTGCTGTATCTTTCTACTTCTTAGTGCCGCATATTAAGACGGGAGGGGTCTTGACTTTTGTATGTGATTGCAGTAGGTTTTTAATGACATGAGATTCACTTTCACTGACAGAAGAATTTGCAGTAACTTCAAAGCGATTTTGAACAGGCAAGTTATACTGTATTCCTCGATGCCTTTGTTGTTGCCTACCTGTCGAATGAATAGGTGCCGTCTGCCGTGGTTGATGGCGTGGTTACCGGACCAGCTGGATATCGTGGGAAGGTGACGGCTGACAGTGCATCTGCATGTCGTCGGTGGGCAACAGTAGCTGGCCTCCTGGTAGTACAGGCTGAACGCGCTGCTGTTGACACTGGATGCTGCTCGGTTCTTGAACAAGATAAAGCTGCTGTACAGCTGGTTGTACGTTGTCGTGACGGTGTTCTTCGAACACATGTGGCCTTGATGCTGTTGATATTGGGAAACATGGTCGTGGACGACATTACGATGAGGAATAACTTCCGGAAAGTCAGCCGCATTATTTTCAGTCACTTTCTGCGATACCTTCCATAGTTTTCCTACGCTTTGTTGATAGATCACGCATGCGCCGGCGAGAGATTGTATTTATTACAAAGCGCGTAAATAGTCCTTAGCACTAAATCTGACACTTGCGGGCTTTCGAAAACTAAAATGGGATGAGGGTGGTGCAGTGATGGCCCTCAACTACACACCCTCTGGCTCAGTGTTGAAATATTAAAGTTTTGGCTGGTTTCGTTGTCTAGGGGCTGGGATACGTAGTTGCCGCATTACAAACCAAATACTGCTGAGTCTACAGTATACAATATTAATATACACATGGATCGAATGGTCAAAGGTTCCTAATACTTGGCAATTGCGAATGTAACGTAGAAATTTATAAATGAAAGATTGCAATTAAATAAAATCTGCAGGTACTATCTTAACGACTTTAAATGATGAGTACGATAGTAGAAGTACTTTTTAGAATGCGGTATATTTCTGAAAAACACTTATTGGTGTCGATGGTCCAGCAAATAAATAAAATATAAGTTGAATAGCAGGGAAACAATAGATTCCTACTTCACGTAATTAGTTATGAACAACAACATAACTCGCGAGATATTCACTTCTACACGCACACAACGTCTTCACTGTAGAAGCCACGGAAATCTCACAAGTGCACAAGCCATCACTACGAAATATTTCTATCTGCCACAACCCCGCGCAAACCGCTCCACACTCTCCAAGTCACTCTCCTACGACAGTCCGTCCGTCCCGCACCCCCCCCCCCCCTCCCCCCGTGTCCTGTGCCGTGCTGTTCTCCCACTTCCATCGAGTCTCCCCGTTCACGAGCGCTGTGATTTGCTAGAGCGCTTCCGCCATGTCTTCAAGCCAATGCACACTCACAAACTCAAAACACTTTCGAAATACTGGATTTAGATTTAAATAACTTGAAATTAAATAAATATTCCTACGGCTGGACCATAAACACGATCTAACATACATTATTAAATACATAAACAAATTAAATAAACATATATCAAAGGAATAGCAAGCAAAAGTCGACCAGTAGCCTAATGTCTCTGTGCTTTCTAAAACACAGTAAATATTTGATCAATTTCTTCACGAATAGTATATATCGGATATAAACAAAGACATAGACGAATAAATATGTTTATAAGCACGCTGCTACCGTTTCATCGTGTAACTGTGGAGTGCTTATGGCCTGACGCAATCGATAGTAATCGGCCACTTTGACCTCCAATAACTCATGTATTATTCGCGTGAAATGCCTGTAATTTATACCAATTTGGGTTTACACTAATATCTTTCTAAAGACATGTCGATCGAGAAAATCGGATGAAGCGTTTAGATTTTGGAAATTCGTTGCTGGGTGTTGCTTGTATAATTTACAGTCAGATACTAAACTTTAAACTAATAAAGATATTGAAAATCGGATTACACCATCAGAATCGTCGTGCAAATAATGGTAATGTAAATGTTTCTTTTTGAGGTATCATCATTCATCTGGCTACTATTAATTTCTACACGAACTCACGGTATAGACATCTCCTTCATCGACACAAAGCAGCGTTCTCGTCACAGCGTCACCATGGAATTCCCAGCCACGCGATCGAGCTGGACCCTTCTTGCTTCGGCCAACATCCGACATCACGTGGTCGGTTGGCCGAGCGGCCCGCGCCCGCCGAGCGGCCCATGCTGCCACGCCAACTCCGAACTTAGAATATTTTCAGAGCGCCACAACTCGCCCGTTACCTCACACACTGATATCGTGGATATGACAAATAATTTAGTGAACATACTTCCGTGAAGGTGCTAGCGAAGAGTAAACTACCTCGCAATGAACGATGTGCACCGGACAGCTGTTAGACTCGGAATGGCCATGTTATCTGCTGACCGATTTGCCGTCAACCAAGGCTATGCGCTCACCGTGTTGCGCACAGCAGTCTACCGCAGTGTTGGCAGGGGTGTTTATTCTTCCAGCATTCGGGCGAGCTATGTATTAGGCAATTTTCAAAATGTTCTTAAAAATACTTGCAGTGAGTCTTAGCATCTAAAATTTGACACTGTGCTTCTTTCGGTGTATAAAAATTTCAGGACACGTTTCAGCATGTCGGATAGGAGGTAATGACAGTGGCACGTAAAGTGCCCTCCGCCACGCACCGTTGGGTGGCTTGCGGAGTATAAATGTAGATGTAGACAATACATTTATTTGCTTGGGACGACATGTGTGACTTTCTGAAGTCTCAACGTACATGTAATAACAAAACTTGATTGCAATACCGGGTGGTTATAACTAAACTTTCCCTATTTAAGACGTTATAAAACCTGTACAAGATCCATATCTTACAGCAGTTTGCACGAAAGGACGAACAACGACGTGTTGATTCGCTCTCCACTTCCTCGTAAGGACTGAAATTGACCAGGGCTGGTCTTGGACCATCCTATGGACAGACAAAACTAATTTTTTTCTGGCGGGTGAGGTGAACACACAGAATTTCCGAGTGCGGGGATCTTCACCTCCAGTCTCTGTGCGCGAAGTTCCTCTGTATGGTGAACGTGTCACCGTATGATGTGGTACCTACGTACATGCTTTGCTCTGCTGTGCAGAGTGCAATCCAGAGCTTTCAGACTCTTCTGAAAACCAGTGGGCGCCATATTGAGCCCCTCTTGTAACAGTAATGGACCGATATGTAATGATATGAAGTACCGTAGCAGCACATTGGTTCAAATGGCTCTAAGCACTAAGGGACTTAATATCTGAGGTCATCAGTCTCCTAGACTTAGAACTACTTAAACCTAACTAACCTAAGGACATCACACACATCCAAGCCCGAGGCAGAATTCGAACCTGCGACCGTAGCAGCAGCGCGGTTCCGGACTGTAGCGCCTAGAACCGCTCGGCCACAACGGCCGGTAGCAGTGCATTAAAACTGTTTCACCTGAATTTATTCTGCATTATTTCTCTTCTCCACGTCCTTGACATTAATGCCACCAAGTTTGGCACTCGCACAGTAATTAGTTTCCGTGTTATAACGTGTTACATAGGGAAAGTTTAATTATAACCATCCTGTATATGAGATTCCTGGCTTTCGCGGCGTTTTGCAGCTGGGAAATCTTCTCGGGTTATCGGCCGAGTGGAGTCGTCGTCTTGTCGCCATGTTTCAGTGGATTCCGTATCAGTCATCCTCGCCTTAAGATGATGGATACGGAATCCATTGAAACGTTGCGACAAGACAACGACGCCACTCGGCTGATAACTCGAGAAGATTTCATAGCCGAAATTTGATTGTAATGTTTACAGATAAATAAAGAATAAGTCTCCTTTGGCTCGTAGCTGGGCCGAAATATTACCATCTATCGCCATTTCGGTTGAAATTCGTGCTATCACTAATAACCGAACCAGGTCTACGGCTTGAAAATCGTGAACGCTATTATTCATCTACTAATGGGTTATTATATACTGAAGAGCCGAAGAAACTGGTATAGGCATGCGTAAACAAATACAGAGATATGTAAACAGGCGGAAGATGGTGCTGCGGGCGGCAACGCCTATGTAAGACAACAAGTTAAAAAATGGTTCAAATGGCTCTAAGCACTATGGGACTTAACTCCTAAGGTTCAACGTGACAGACGTGCGACCCTTCCGCAGACTGCTGTAGATTTCAATGCTGAGCCATGAACAAGCGTCAGCGTGCGAACCATTCGACGCAAAATAATCGATATGGGCTTTCGGAGCTGAAGGCCCACTCGTGTACCCTTGATGACTGCACGACACAAAGCTTTACGCCTCTCCTGGGCCCGTCAACACCAGCATTGGACTGTTGATGACTATAAACATGTTGCGTGGTCGGACGAGTCTCGTTTCAAATTGTATCGAGTGGATGGATGTGTACGGGTATGGAGACAACCTCATGAATAGATGGGTCCTACATGTCAGCAGGGAACTGTTCAAGTTGGTGGAGGCTTTGTAATGGTGTGGGTCGTTTGCAGATGGAGTGATTTGGGACCCCTGACACGTCTAGATACGACTCTGATAGGTGACACGTACGTAAGCATCCTGTATGATCACCAGTATCCATTCATGTGCATTGTGCACTCCGACGGACTTGGGCAATTCCAGCAGGACAATGCGACACCCCACACGTCTAGAATTGCTACAGACTGGCTCCAGGAACACTCTTCTGAATTTAAACACTTTCGCTGGCTACCAAACTCCGCAGACATGAACATTATTGAGCATATCTGGGATGCCTTGCAGCGTCCTGTTCGGAAGCGATCTCCACTCCTTCGTGCTCTTACGGATTTATGGACACCCCTGCAGGGTTTATGGTGTCAATTCCCTCCAGCAATACTTCAGACATTAGTCGAGTCCCTCTGCCTCGTGATGACTGGGTGTTGTGTGATGTCCTTAGGTTAGTTAGGTTTAAGTAGTTCTAAGTTCTAGGGGACTGATGACCAGAGCTGTTAAGTCCCATAGTGCTCAGAGCCATTTGAACCATTAGTCGAGTCCGCGCCACGTCGTATTGCGGCACTTCTGCGTGCTCGCGGGGGTCCTACCCGATATTAGGCAGGTGTACCAATTTCTTTGGTTCTTCAGTGTATATTTGTAATGATAACTATAAGTCAAAGCTCAAGGGAAGAAAAGTAATGTCTGAGTGACGAAAAGGGTGAAGGGGGGCGAGGATAGACAGATGACGGGCGCAGAGTGATGTTCTGCTTGTGTGGAAAAATGTTGTCGAAATGGCCCAGCACATATTCCCATTTATGTCTTTGTTTACAGTTGGTAATTTTTATGAGATTTTCAAAGTTCTTCGTGGATTTTCATCTCTAAGGTTTCAGGTGCTTAAATGCTTAAGATACGCTGTTTTCTCAAGAATCTGAATGCTCTTGCGCTGTTTATTGGGCACTTCTGGAGGTGCTGTCAGTATCCTACACTTCCGGGTTGCACATAGAATATTTACCCTTTATTTTTATGAATGTGTAGGTACGATGAGGCTATTTGGCCACTGCAGTATTCTATACACGCGACAAAGAAAACACATCAAGTAATACACTAATAAGCGACAGCGACCATTTCACGAATGCATAATTTTTTTCGAGAGACTCAGAAGTAAAAAGTATCCGGTGTGGAGCACACGCTAGTGTTAGCAGTGGCCAGGGGAGACAGCTGTTGGAGCATGTGATACGTGACAGAGACAGAGCATACTGCCGATTCCAGCAAGTATTCTCCATCTGTCCGCAGACACATCACACACTCGCTTCCTCACTTACGCGCTACTACAGCACTTTTATGTCCTGGATCTATTCAGTCCCTTGTAGCTCTTGGTGTATGATACTGGAATTTGCCCGACTGAATTAAGCAGTGGACTTAACAGTCGCTGAAGTCCATGGTTTTGTGTAGCCTGCCTGAGTGTTCGCCAATTCCACGTTTTCTCAGTCAGCCACTGTTTGTCAACCTTCTCTGTGCCAACACTGTGGTGACACTGTGCAGTGGGAATCCAATGAGACAGGAAACAGCAGTTTGCCGGACAATGACGTTTCAGGTAAGCTTCCTAACACAATGCAGTTGTGCGACGAACAACTTGCTAAGCCGAGACAACAACGCATAATGTACGAGCCAGAGGATGAAGATTTATAACTGATCAGCACGCGGGGTTCGTAGTTTCTTGGAGAGATACTGGCAA
This sequence comes from Schistocerca piceifrons, assembly GCF_021461385.2. Classification (NCBI taxonomy): domain Eukaryota; kingdom Metazoa; phylum Arthropoda; class Insecta; order Orthoptera; family Acrididae; genus Schistocerca; species Schistocerca piceifrons. The sequence continues at coordinate 174,695,784 of NC_060149.1, read as the reverse complement.
ACTAAATATTATTCAGAAGTGTTTTTGCCGCGCGGAGTGGTCTCGCGGTTTGAGGCGCTATGTCACGGACTGCGCGGCCCCTCCCGCCGTAGGTTCGAGCCCTCCTTCGGGCATGGGTGTGTGTGTTGTTCTTAGCATAACTTAGTTTAAGTAGTGTGTGAGCCTAGGGACCGATGACCTCAGCAACTTGGTCCCTTAGGAATTCACACACATTTGGACATCTGAGAAGTGCTTTTAGAGAGGGTATTTGTTTGGCAAGTGGTGTTTTTTCAGAATTGGAACAGAAGATATCACTAGGGAGCAACGGAAGTTGTCAATACATAATTCAGCTGGCGAGACGAAGAAAGTGAGCTGCCTAATGTGACGTAAGGACACTCCCAGGAAGAATTTCGCAAAACAGCAGGGAAGAGAGAGATACTCCCGTTGTGAAACATTTTGCTAGTACACGTGATGTGAAGCATTTCCATATCTGCTAACTTCTTTGGTACACAAGCACTGAACGTCTGAGTCATTTATCATAGGCGTATGATAAATCTGTCCACTGCCACGTAGACTGTCCTGCTTGAATGCTGAAAGGTGGCGCCAGCGGTCTAGTACGGAAGGTTCAGCGGAAGAGCTTAGTGATAGTTCTTCATGCTTTCAAAGCGACTTAATACAGGCCGACGGCGGACTGGCAAACGAAGAAGGTATTCCCGCTCTGTTAGGTCCTTTGCTGCTGGGGCTATTTCCCAAGCGACAAGCAACTTTCTCTAAAGTTAACTTAACAGTAGACTTGCAGTATGAACAGCGGTATAAAATATCAATACGAAATCAACAATAATTTCATGTCCATTGGATTTATGAAGAAATCAGAAACATTGTTTTGTACAAAATGTTACGAAGCTGAATATAAAAAAATTGAACCATACTGTATTCTGTTTATTTTAATAATTATTATTCATATCCCTATTCGATTAATGAAGTATACATGAAAAGTTATTACTGCTGAGCTAAAGCAGATATAATAATCATTAAGGGGTCTTTAGATGATACTTGAGAATCGCCATAAACTGACGGAACGATATTCTGGATAAACATATTTTATTAGCCATTAGCATTAACAAACCATATGAGTGCAATAATAACATTCACGGTGAAATATTGATGTACAAATCGAGTTTTGTACTCCACCGGATACAAGCACAAACTGTTTTTTAAGGGCACAATTGTTGGTTCCCTCTATGCAGTACTCGGTGCAGAGGTCACATTGGTGTGCAACACATTCATGAATGCTAATGACTGGAAGATGGCGATTCGTGATATTACCCAAGAAGTTCCAAGCCGATAAATTCTAGAACAAATGCTAAGTCCACAGCAAGGTAATCTACATAATACTGTAATGGCGCGTTAGGGAGTGCTTCATGTTCAGTATACAAACTAGTTTCCTGTTTGCAGTTCGTGCTTCTTTAAAGTGGGTGAGACACCAAAGGGTTTGCTCATCTAAGTCACGCCTCCTGGAGCCTCTGGTACTGCACAGATATTCTCCACCCCACATCGCGGAGACAAATCGACCATACCTCCATGTCGCTGCCTGCTGGCTATATATCCTCATCGCTACTTGGTGAATATGTAGCAACTTACGGCATCCATAACTGAAAAAACAGGAAACAATGAATAGAGGCAATGAAGTTTTCAAAACACAGCAGAAATTTTACTGAAAGATTTGTCGGATCCCAAGTACATTAACATAGCAGTGTCTCAGGACATCATCTCAGGAGTAATATTGTTTTCATATACAACAGTGAATTTCAAGACAATGTTAGATATGGGCAAAACCACCGTTTTCTACACTAGAATAAAATTGTATAATAAATTGCCGAAGAAGAGTAAACAGACAACTAAAATCGAAATATTTCACAAGTCGGTTAAAACACACCTATTAAATAATTAACACTGTAAACTCAAGGGTTATTTAGATCATACAGATTTCAGAATGGTCAAAATTAATATTATTTAACAACAAAGAACTGTCATACTACAGCAAACTGTCATAGTTAAATGAATGAAAATCCTATGTCCAGGATCTGTGACGGATAATTCTAATCTCACTATATTTTCTTGAGCTCGACACATCATTCATTGTGGTGAGATGCTGACTCACCTTTTTTCAGAGGGGCCAAGGGGCAGCATGAAAAATTCAATAGAATGGTGAAAGCATTATCAAGATCCTGATGCCATTCGAAAATAAGTGAGTGTTTAAGTGAACATGTATGCGTGTGAGTGTGTGCTTGTGTGTATGGGTTGGGGGAGTCAACATCCAGTAATGTGATACAAATGAATAGTATAAGAATTTTCCAAATCTGTTAAAAACTGTGGTAAAAACTGAGATAAGTAAGTATAAATTTTTTTAATTTTTCTATACATGAAGTTTAAAATGTAACAGCTCATTCATTTTTTGATAAATAAAATAAATTCTAGAATTTCATACACCTGTGGATATGGTTTGTATGCTGTGCAAAAGTCATCGATGACTCTCTCTTATTTATGAAGAAAAGTGTACCTATAGCAACAAATGCAGCCAATAGTATGTGAAAAATGGTGAAATTTCACACGTAAAAAAATTATTTTTTATGTTTTCACTGCTATGAGCGTGAGTCCTGAATCCTTCCTGGTTATGCTGACAAAGTATTATAAATTTATTTGTAAAAGTATAGACAGTGGAAATTAAAATGTCCTGTGGTGCCTCTCCCGCTCTACGTCGGCCTGTTTGACGTCCTACCCCCTTAATTGCGTGTAGTACATTCAAGGTCACTATGTAACCTGATACCAGAGATGTGTCAAGATAAGGCCACCTTCCACCACGCATGCCTCTAGGGTGACTAAAATGGCTGGAAAATGAATATCACCCATTCACTGTGCCAATATGAGCCCACTTCCATAATCACCTTGTAAGTAGGCTGTTTAGGTTTTCTTATTGGTAACGCCACGTAGCGCTCTGTATGAAAATCACTGGCTGTGCTGTGTGCAGTCAGTGGCTGGTTGGCATTGTTGCAATACTCGCCATTGTAGTGTTGGGCAGCTGGATGTTAACAGCGCGTAGCGTTGCGCAGTTAGAGGTGACCCGCCAGCAGTGGTGGATGCAGGGACGTGAGACGGCGGATTTTTGAGAATGGATAATCTGGAGGTGCGTCCATCAGAAACAGTACATTTGTAAGAATGGATGTCATGAACTGCTATATATATATGACTATTAAGGTAAATATATTGTTTGTTCTCTATTAAAATCTTTCATTTGCTAACTATGCTTATCAGTAGTTAGTGCCTTCCGTAGTTTGAATCCTTTATTTAGCTGTCAGTAGTGGCGGTCGCTGTATTGCAGTAGTTCGATTAACGATGATTTTTGTGAGGTAAGTGATTTGTGAAAGGTATAGGTTAATGTTAGTCAGGGCCATTATTTTGTAGGGATTATTGAAAGTCAGATTGCGTTGCGCTAAAAAAATATTGTGTATCAGTTTAAGCACAGTCATATATAATTTTTCTAAGGGGACGTTTCAACCTTCCCCTCCCATTGAGCTAGGCCAATTGGATGACTTAAACATGGCAGAAAAATGCGGTTCTTCTTCCCCCTTCTCTTTCTAGCCGAAAAGGGTGACTTAAAAATTATGGGAAAACAAGTGCTCCTCTCTCTGCCCTTCCCCTCTCCATTCTCCACTCCTTTCTCTCTCTAGGTCAATCCGCGTGAGTTTCGTCATTCAAGGTCTCTACACTGTCGTGAAAGGGTCGTCGTCATAAAGGGTCATCAGCGATTAGCCACAACGTACAGACAGAATAAAAAGAATAAGACGACTCACATTCGAATGTAAGTATCAGTCCATCCATGTCTCTCATAATTATTCATTTATTAACATTATGCTTGTTTTTATTTTCGATTTTGTTTCTAAGAACACAAAAACACCTCGCTGATGCAGTGGAGTGGTGATCAGCACTAGCTAATACGTTGAACCAGGACATGCTGGTGTTTGAGTTTCTATTGTCTGAAACACAGCAGCAGCATAAAGCTTAATTGTGGGGTCGGGCAATGCAGCCGGAGAATACACCCCAGCAGCAGCTCAGCGACGGGCTACTAGAATTTCCTCAAACCGCCAAACTAAATTTAAGTGGTTCCCGAATATTGCTTTTTACCATGTTAAGTGAGTGCCAGTGGATCGAAAGACATGAATGTAGGCTTAGCACGAGACAGTGACTTTCAGGTAATAACTAAAACTGAGAATGTTCAACATGTTGATGCTGAAGTGAAGTATACATGATGGAGTATACAGAGGGTAAAATGATGACCAAGTATGACTCACGTCATACTGCTATCGACGTCCATGTGACTGGCAGCAAGAGGCACATTACCGATATGTACAGAGAAACAATGCTGGAATTAAGATCTTTTGCATTTACTTACAACATCCAACTATTACGAACTTGCGTGACCTATACAGTACGTTATTGGTCGTGACAGACACTCTGACTCACTGGCAGTCATATGTCAGAATACTATTCTATGACTCCTTGAGCCATTTGCGTGAGCATAGCGTACATATGAGCGCGTTAGAACAACGTACAAATTCGTGTGTTCATTCAGTAAACATATTCTCCTTCTGCTCCCGTAAGTATAAAATCCACAGAAGTTGAATTTACAGATGGTATACCTATGCATGTTGCTCGTACAGTGCTGAAAGGGATACAGGATGAATTTAAGGCATACAGAAAACAGTTATTTGCGAAATATTGCAAAACAGAATGACTGTAATTTTTTAATTACTGTAATGGTTGACAATGTATGTAAGTATATATAGTAAAATAATATTTCCTACAAAGCTGTTTTATTTAAACCATCTCATAGTGTCATTCAAGTTTTTTACGAAGATGTGTGTAGCCAGCGCAGAGTCGCCACTACTCCTGTCCGGAAAACTACAGCTCACTTGAGAGAGGTCTGTCCACCTACATTAGAAGCTGCTGCAATCTCTGTAATTGGCAGAAGGTCTCAACTCGCCTCCCAGCAACTGTCAGAAGCGTCCCACACAACTGACAGACAAAAAAATGTCGTCTGACTAGGACCTCCCGTCGGGTAGACCTTTCGGCGGGTGCAAGGCTCGACTTGACGCCACTACGGCGACTTGCTCGACGATGGGGATGAAGTGATGATGATTAGGACAACACAATACCCAGTCCCTGAGTGGAGAAAATCTCCAACCCAGCCGGGAATCGAACCTGGGCCCTTACGATTGATATTCTGTCGTGCCGACCACTCAGCTACCGGGGGCGGACAACTGACAGATAGATAGATAGAGAGAGAGAGAGAGAGAGAGAGAGAGAGTGAGAGAGGTGAAGAATGACCGCTGTTTGCCGCGCCAGCAACACATCTGAGATGAATAATGGTCAAAGACAACATTCTGCTGGCTGGAAATTGTTGTTACCACCTCTTCCCAATGTTCAGACACAGCCCACACTCACACACTAGAGATATCTGTTCCACCTCTTCCCACAGTTGGAGCAGCTTCAATAGTTCCAACGGGCTGTTACCTGTTGATGCACCAAGCAGTCAGGATTCATTTCCACACAGCAGCTTGCTGTCCAAATGTGAATTAAAAATTAATAAAGACCCATAGTCATCGTGTCTCAGTGACTAACGTGTCTGATAATTCAACAAAAATAGTTCGATTACCAGAATCCCACCAACTTGGTAAGCTGCAATCACTGCCTATATTACTATTTTTAAGAAATAAAGAAGAAATAAATTGAGAAATCATTTTATTTGTACCTTTTAGAAACCGTCACAGTGCACTTTAATAGAAGAAGGTCCACCAATTTCACATTGTGCATGTTGATCATAATGTCTATATAAAGGTAGGCCGGCAAAATTAGCTCCAAAGAGGGGGTTGCCTTTCAAAAATTAGTGGTTTTGGAAACTGTTTTAATCACTCAGGTGTGCGTTTAATTTAAATAATCTGAGATCGTCACGATTTCTGAGTGGAGTTTCAGCCATAATGAGGAGAAAACCACCAAAATTTAGGATTTCTTTTTTTCAAATCCTTCTGAAACTAAGCGTTTAATCGAAAAAGCCAGGGTCACCAAAAATGTAGAGTATTGACTTCTACATCTAGTACCAACCCCTTGTTTTTCTATAGAAAAACCATGTTAGAGAACGGTTATTTTTGACACTTTTCAAGAAGCACTCGTTTCGTTGCTTTAGAATATGCAGCATCTGATAATTAGCCAATTTGGCACAACATTTTATAACAGAAAAGTTGTAGAGCATCAAATTATGTTTTCAGAAAGTCAAAGAAAGTGATAAAAAAGCTAGCTCGTGAGTAAATGTCCCCATTATTCAATTACATGTAAATCATATTGTGCCCAACATAAGTTTGTTACTTTCAGTTCAGTGAATTCTTCCACTGCTCTCTCTTGTTAGTTTAGTTATCAGTATATTTATTTTCTGCATTTTGTTGATCCACCATTGGCAGAAACAAATACTTTTGCAGGGCTACATAGTGTTGGTGGCGCTATCAGGCATCAGTTTTCAGCTGATCATTGTTTAATTACATTCGTCAGTAAAATTAGTGCAAAGGTGAGAGTATTTTATTTGTGATGAAAGTGTTGTGAAAGGGGTAGATGTCATCACAGCGAGGGATACAGGGATATGAACGTTTATAGAGAGGAGTAAGATGAGAAAGGATGGTAAACATGTTGGTCTGGTGAGCTTTACCGCTGTTGTCATTCATGAAAAGTGATTCTGACCGCCTCAGCGCCACTGTCCCCCAACATTTTTCTACTGAAGCCAAGCAAAGACAGGCAAGTCTACAGCCCCTAAATTTCAAGTTGTCTCAATTACCGAAAGACAACCTTCTGTTCGTCGGTAGCTCGTGGTCGGGGTCCCGGTTTCGATTCCCGGCGGGGTCAGGGATTTTTTCCTGCCTCGAGGTCACTGGGTGTTTGTGTTGTCCTCCCCATTTCATCATCACTCATGCACGTGGCGAGATTGGACTGAGCAAAGTTGGGAATTTGTACGGGCGCTGATAACCGCGCAGTTGAGCGCCCCACAAACCAAAACATCATTATCACATCACATCCTTCTGTTCCTACTACGTTGAATGGCTGTGATACGACTTCGTTGTTTTTCGGCACAGGAAAACAAGCTCCTCAAGGCATTGGAGACGAAAAACAACATACCGAAAGTAGTAGAGATATTCAGCAATTTCAGTGCAACTGTTGATGAGACTGACGGACTGGACGGACGTTCATAGGAATCCTGTACTGTGAAGATGCAAGAAAGCCATTAAACATGCTTCGCTATCAAATATTTCAAAAATTTACATCAAAGACATCATCCGATCTCACCTTTTTGACTCCTACAGAAGCAGCTGCTCTACAGCATTCCCTGAGGATGCATATGCAGGTGCAAAACAACGCACTGGTTTGACGGCAATGTGGCTGGAAGACTTCAAAATAGGCCTTGTGCCAGTACCAACTCCTAAAAAAGCAGCACCTGTGAAACCGTTGAAAACCATTTAGTGCATATGAGACAAAGGGTGCCATGGAGGTTGTTCCTACAGGAAAACCAGCATTAAGTGTATCATCTTTTGCAAACTATGCAAAGGCTAATCTATACCAGTGTTCCAAGTGACATTCCCTTTATTAATGCTGACTACCATGACGTAGATAATAACATTTTGGAAAAAGGAAAAATGGATTCCACCAAGAATACGAATATGGGCATCATGGAAGAATTGGAGTTAATATTATTTCAACTCTCACCCTCAAGTGTGTAGAGAAGTACTGCTGTGGAATAAGAAAAACAATCCATGCATAGCTAAACATTAATCGTTCACCTAAGTCAAAATACTTTGTTTTATTGAATTACTTTAAAGCAGTTTTGTACAGTCATATGTCATTCAGTTTATTGTTAACTGAATTAAATTTCTTTATTTCTAATAAGAGAAAAAAAACCAATGTATCTTTTTCTCTAATATCCAATGTAAACAAATTTTTGTCCCTTATATGAACGTTATCCTGCTAATTTCATAGTTTTCAAAAGTATTACCCTGATAATGTGTAGCTTAGAAATTATGTATCAGTAACAAAACTAAAAAAGGGAATTTTGGAAAAATTCACGAATGGTAAACAGCAGTTTGATGTGTACATCGTTAATCATGTGATTTACATACAATTGAATAATGAAATATTTATTTATTTGCTTATTTCTTATTTAGCCTGACCAGATTATGGCCTTAAGTCCCCCTCTTATGTCTGACCAGGAACAACGCATACCAAATGTATTTCAAAATATTCACAATAATGATAATAATAATATTATTAATAATGATAGTAAATGTCATTTAGAATAATATTGATTAGCTTAGCACATTTGAAGCCATGTTTAGTATTATCAGAAGCAGAACTGATAAAGAAAGAGGAGAAGATTCAAAATGACAGTGACAGTGGCAGTGGCAGTGTTGGTGGCAGTCGCTGTTAGGAAACAACAAAATATAAATTTGTTCATCTTTTAGGTTTTTTATCATTCTGACCTTTTGAAAACGCAATTTGTGCTCTAAAACTTTTTCTCCTATAAAATGTTATTTCGAATTGACCAATTGTAAGATGCTGATCGTTTTTAGCGACAAAACGAGTGTTCTTCGAAAAGTGTGAAAAATTGCCATTTTCTGACGTAGCTTTTCTACAGGACAATTTAATTAAATACCAAAATTTTGGTATTCAATCGATGCAGAATTTAACGCTCTACATTTTTGGTAACGATGACTTTCTCGATTAAATGCTTAATTTCAGAGGAATTTAAAACAAATAGGAAGACAGAAGTAGTCGGAAATTTTGGTGGTTTTCTTTTCATCATGGCCCAAGCTCCACTAAGGAATCATGACAAATTCACTTTTTCACATTTGTGTGGACAGTTTAAAAAACAGCAGCTTATGCGTGGCCCTAATGTTTTTCGTGGACTACGAATGGAGTTCACCTGTGATACAAAGGCTGTTTTTGGAGGCAGTACATGGCTAACCTTGGCCGTTTTTTGGGGCAATCATGCTGATTATGTTGGCCTTGAAGCTCTCTCTGATGCTAATATTTTGGCTTGGAAGACTTGGAGTATAGCAGAGAGTACAGGATTACTTGCTAAAGTTCCGTATGGGACCCTTGTTCCAGATAAGCCGTTTACTTTGTCTACAAGAAGAAGAATATATTTTTATTTGGGCCAAAGTTGGCAACGGTAAATGTACAATAAAGATTAATGGTGACTGTATGTTCTATTACAGACAATAAATCTCCTTTTCCTATTCCTTAATGCTCCCTTTTTTTAAAATTGTCTATCTTTATTACGCGTAGTAGTTGCGTTGTTGCGTAGCATGCACGGTAGTAGCGGCAGTGCAGTGCCCCTAGTGGGTAGGCAGCCCACTTGTATGATCAAAACACTTTCGAGAATTCCACTGATTTTTGGCAGGCAGAACTCTCATTTCCTTAGCCTAAGGTTCACCCCCCCCTCCCCTCCCCAATGAACCATGGACCTTGCCGTTGCTGGGGAGGCTTGCGTGCCTCAGTGATACAGATGGCCGTACCGTAGGTGAAACCACAAAGGAGGGGTATCTGTTGAGAGGCCAGACAAACGTGTGTTCCTGAAGAGGGGCAGCAGCCTTTTCAGTAGTTGCAGGGGCAACAGTCTGGATGATTGACTGATCTGGCCTTGTAACATTAACCAAAACGGCCTTGCTGTGCTGGTACTGCGAACGGCGGAAGTAAGGGGAAACTACAGCCGTAATTTTTCCCGAGGATATGCAGCTTTACTGTATGGTTAAATGATGATGGCGTCCTCTTGGGTAAAATATTCCGGATCTCCGGGCGGGGACTACTGAAGAGGACGTCGTTATCGGGAGAAAGAAAACTGGCTTTCTACGAATCGGAGCGTGGAATGTCAGATCCCTTAATCGGGCAGGTAGGTTAGAAAATTTGAAAAGGGAAATGGATAGGTTAAAGTTAGATATAGTGGGAATTAGTGAAGTTCGGTGGCAGGAGGAACAGGACTTTTGGTCAGGTGAATACAGGGTTATAAATACAAAATCAAATAGGGGTAATGCAGGAGTAAGTTTAATAATGAATAATAAGAAAATAGGAGTGCGGGTAAGCTACTACAAACAGCATAGTGAACGCATTATTGTGGCCAAGATAGATACAAAGCCCATGCCTACTACAATAGTGCAAGTTTATATGCCAACTAGCTCTGCAGATGATGAAGAAATTGATGAAATGTATGATGAGATAAAAGAAATTATTCAGGTAGTGAAGGGAGACGCAAATTTAATAGTGATGGGTCACTGGAATTCGTCAGTAGGAAAAGGGAGAGAAGGAAACATAGTAGGTGAATGTGGATTGGGGGGAAGAAATGACAGAAGAAGCCGTCTGGTAGAATTTTGCACAGAGCATAACTTAATGATAGCTAACACTTGGTTCAAGAATCGTAAAATAAGGTTGTATTCATGGAAAAATGCTGGAGATACTAAAAGGTATCAGATAGTTTATATAACGGTAAGACAGAGATTTAGGAACCAGATTTTAAATTGTAAGACATTTCCAGGGGCAGATGTGGACTCTGACCACAATCTATTGGTTATGAACTGTAGATTAAAACTGAAGAAACTACAAAAAGGTGCTAATTTAAGGAGATGGGACCTGGATAAACTGACTAAACCAGAGGTTGTAGAGAGTTTCAGGGAGAGCATAAGGGAACAATTGACAGGAATGGGGGAAAGAAATACAGTAGAAGAAGAATGGGTGGCTCTGAGGGATGAAGTAGTAAAGGCAGCAGACGATCAAGTAGGTAAAAGGACGAGGGCTAATAGAAATCCTTGGATAAAAGAAGAAATGTTGAATTTAATTATTGAAAGGAGAAAATATAAAAGTGCAGTAAATAAAGCAGGCAAAAAGGAATACAAACGTCTCAAAAATGAGATCGACAGGAAGTGCAAAATGGCTAAGCAGGGATGGCTAGAGGACAAATGTAAGGATGTAGAGGCTTATCTCACTAGGGGTAAGATAGATACTGCCTACAGGAAAATTAAAGAGACCTTTGGAGAGAAGAGAACCACTTATATGAATATCAAGAGCTCAGATGGAAACCCAGTTCTAAGCAAAGAAGGGAAGGCAGAAAGGTGGAAGAAGAATATAGAGGGTTTATACAAGGGCGATGCACTTGAGGACAATATTATGAAAATGGAACAGGATGTAGATGAAGACGAAATGGGAGATAAAATACTGCGTGAGGAGTTTGACAGAGCACTGAAAGACCTAAGTCGAAACAAGGCCCCGGGAGTAGACAACATTCCATTAGAACTACTGACGGCCTTGAGAGAGTCAGTCATGACAAAACTATACCATCTGGTGAGCAAAATGTATGAGACAGGAGAAGTACCCTCAGACTTCAAGACGAATATAATAATTCCAATCCCAAAGAAAGCAGGTGTTGACAGATGTGAAAATTACCGAACTATCAGTTTAATAAGTCACAGCTGCAAAATTCCAACACGAATTCTCTACAGACGAATGGAAAAACTGGTAGAGGCGGACCTCTGGGAGGATCAGTTTGGATTCCGTAGAAAAGTTGGAACACGTGAAGCAATACTAACCTTACGACTTATCTTAGAAGAAAGATTAAGAAAAGGTAAACCTACCTTTCTAGCATTTGTAGACTTAGAGAAAGATTTTGACAATGTTAACTGGAATACTCTCTTTCAAATTCTGAAGGTGGCAGGGGTAAAATACAGGGAGCGAAAGGCTATTTACAATTTGTACAGAAACCAGATGGCAGTTATGAGAGTCGAGGGACATGAAAGTGAAGCAATGGTTGGGAAGGGATTGAGACAGGGTTGTAGCCTATCCCCGATGTTATTCAATCTGTATATTGAGCAAGCAGTAAAGGAAACAAAAGAAAAATTCGAAGTAGGTATTAAAATTCATGGAGAAGAAATAAAAACTTTGAGGTTCGCCGATGACATTGTAATTCTGTCAGAGACAGCAAAGGACTTGGAAGAGCAGTTGAACGGAATGGATAGTGTCTTGAAAGGAGGATATAAGATGAACATCAACAAAAGCAAAACGAGGATAATGGGATGTAGTCAAATTAAATTGGGTGATGCTGAGGGAATTAGATTAGGAAATGAGACACTTAAAAAGTAGTAAAGGAGTTTTGCTATTTAGGGAGTAAAATAACTGATGATGGTCGAAGTAGAGAGGATATAAAATGTAGACTGGCAATGGCAAGGAAAGCGTTTCTGAAGAAGAGAAATTTGTTAACATCGAGTATAGATTTAAGTGCCAGGAAGTCATTTCTGAAAGTATTTGTATGGAGTGTAGCCATGTGTGGAAGTGAAACAGGGACGATAAATAGTTTGGACAAGAAGAGAATAGAAGCTTTCGAAATGTGGTGCTACAGAAGAATGCTGAAGATTAGATGGGTAGATCACATAACTAATGAGGAGGTATTGAATAGAATTGGGGAGAAGAGGAGTTTGTGGCACAACTTGACAAAAAGAAGGGACCGGTTGGTAGGACATGTTTTGAGGCATCAAGGGATCACAAATTTAGCATTGGAGGGCAGCGTGGAGGGTAAAAATCGTAGAGGGAGACCAAGAGATGAATACACTAAGCAGATTCAGAAGGATGTGGGTTGCAGTAAGTACTGGGAGATGAAGAAGCTTGCACAGGATCGAGTAGCATGGAGAGCTGCATCAAACCAGTCTCAGTACTGAAGACCACAACAAGAACAACAAGTTTCATACTTAAAAATAAGTGCATCACTCTGAAACTCATGAGGTACACAGTGAAATCTGTGTAAAGTATCACATAAAAATGGTATAAGTTGTTTAGGAAACAAATAATAGTCAATGACATTTAAACTGTGACGCCTTTCTGTAAGTTTTCTAATGTACCAACGATTCTAACGATCTCCTCCCCACCACTTGGCATGCAAGGATCGCTCGGAATGTGTGCAGAAGTGTTTTATGTTCTGGCCCTGTCAGGTAGGGAGTATGAATCGCGGAAGTGGTTAGACGTCAGAAGAACAGTTATTTGTAGATTCCTGAAAGTGTTCCTCTCCCAAGTAATTTAATTATATGAGTGTAGGTAGCCTACTTTTAGGACCAACAACCAGTTCCCTGTACTATTACACTGTTTATATTATCGTTTTGTTTACAATGTGATTCTGGACAGAAATGGATTACTGATAATTAAATTTAAAAAAGGACACACGAATCTTGATACAAGTATCAGATAGTTATAGATGACAATGCTTTGCTACCTCAAAAGTTATAACAAACAAGAACAGAAGTAAGCACTACAGGAATGGATTCTGCAATATACTAAATTTAAGCAACGTTAATTAATATAGATGGACAACTGTTCCTAACTGAAGTTCAGCATTATGATCTTGCTTGGCTGAACACAACACAAACGAGGGTTTAGTATACTACTCCAAACTAAACACTGAACTGTACAATGAGGCGCACTTGTGACATCATATTCTTTGGCTTTCCTTACTAAGAATGAAGGGCAACAGGCCGATTCCATCTTTCTAGATTTCCGGGAAGCATTTGCCACAGTGCCCCACTACAGGATGTTAACGAAAGTATGAGCATAAGGAATAAGTTCATACCTATGTGAGTGGCACGAAGACGTCTTAAATAATAGAACCTAGTATGTTTTTCTCGACAGCGAGCGTTCATCAGGGGCAAGGGTGTCGTCAGGAGTGCTCCAGAGGAGGGTGATAGGACCGCTGTTGTTTTCTGTACACATAAATGATTTGACGGACAGGATGGGCAGCTGTTGCTTGGTGATGATGCCATGGTGTACGGTAAGGTGTCGAAGTTGAGTGACTGTAGGAACATACAAAACTATTTAGACAAAATTTGCAATTGGTGCTATGAATGGCACCTAACCCTAAAAGGGAAAAATGTAAATTAATGTGGATGAGTAGGAAGATTAAATCTCTAACGTTCAAATACAGTATGACTAGTGGCCTGCTTGACACAGTCAAGTCGTTTAAATATCTGGGCATAATGTTGCAAAGCGACATGGAGCGGAACGAGTATGTGAGAACTGTGGTAGGAAAGGCGAATGGTTGACTCCCATTTATTGGGAGAATTTTAGGAAAGATTGGTTCCCCTGTAAAGGAGACCGCATATAGGACGCTAGTGCGACCTATTCTTGAATAATCCTCGAGTGTTTAGGATCTGTACCAGGTCAGGTTGAAGGAAGACTTCAAAGCAATTCAGAGGAGGGCTGCTAGATTTGTTATCCGTAGGTTCAAACAAAACTTAAGTGTTATGGAGATGCTTCAGGAACTCCAATGGGAATCCCTTGAGGGCAGGCGACGTTCCTTACAAGCAACACTATTGAGGAAATTTAGAGGACCGGCATTTGATGCTGATTGATAAACGATTCTACTGTCGCCAACATACATTGTACATAAGGACCAAGAAGATAAGATACGAGAAATTAGGGCTCATATTGAGGCATATAGATAGTCGTTTTTCCCTCGCTCTGCTTGTGAGTGGAACATGAAAAGAAACGACAAGTAGTGGCACAGGTTTCCCTCCGCCACGCACCGTACGGTGGCTTGTGGAGTATCTATGTAGATGTAGATGTAGACATATGTAACATACTCCCTGCATGATTACAATGCGTCATTTACCTTTCCTGCACGGCGTGTTGTTGGATGAGTAGGACGCCATACGACTGCATCTGTGCATCTGCTCCACGCTGCCTGTCAACCAATAAAACTGCTTATTCTTGACAGAAGTGTCAGTCATACTCTCTTACTGAGCTCTTCTGTGAAGCAAAAGACTTTTGTCGCTAGTCTGTCTGTAATGGCAGCGTACACTCGCCTGGTGTCTGTAATGGCAGCGTACACTCGCCTGGGGTGGGATGATGCGCTCAGTGGTGCCCTTGCAGTTCTTGCACGAACTTATTAACTGACACGACTCTTCTCGATCTCTCCACTTTGAGAATATACGAGACTCGCAGCTTATTTAACGCAGTTCTATTTAGAGTTCATTGTGATAAAAGTAACCACAGAATAAATCTTTATCCACAAGATATGGAACGTTAAGCGCTCCATGTATCAACAGAACGTTTTGGAGAGAGAGGGCTCTTTCTTACCTGCAAGTTGCATGTGCCAAACTACCTTTCCCCTCTCTGCGAAGAACATTGCCTTCTACCAAAACTGGAGTCCGCCAACCAAACTGTTATGTACAGGAATTATTTGTCTCACTCTCAAAACATTACTTTCAGTCTTCTTATAAGCTAACTCCACGTCCGTAAAGCAATGACGTAAAGGCTGCAATCTCCCTTACCTCAAACTTTTCATACTGTTCCGCCAATGACAGACTGTTCTACAAGAGGCTCCGTCCTTTACTAGCATTCACATATATATGTAGATATCATGCACTGTTCACTTGAGTGCCACGTGCTGTTTTAACTATGTATTTCCTTCTCCACCTTCGAAAATGCGGCGCATCTACACAGTGTGAACTGCGCAGTCGTCTCTCCCTTCGGACAAGTGAGGCAGTAAACACGCCTGTGGCAAAACACGCTTTGCGACATTGTTGAGACCCATTCTGTGTCCCTTGTGGCCGTGATATTTATGACCCATCCTTATCCTTCGGCACAGGTCTGCAAAGTGGCTTATAAAGAAAAATTCCAGGTCTGAATTCCTACCGGAATGTATGTACATGCAAATGGGAAAATGGATTACTTAGTATCGTATTTCGATCAGTCAAGTTCACTTTAATAATCATTTTATATGCAAAAAGACTGTTGGACAAAAATGTGGTGTGTGACATATCATTTAAAACGTCTCATCGACGAGATGCCCGTGGAAGGTGGTAAAATAGACTATCACCTTATCTGTTGGCCATGGGAGGTGGTAAAAATGGAGTATCACCTTACATAACCTGCCCCTTTTTAGTTAATTTGGTGCTGGCCTCAAGATTTGAGGCGTTGACTAACCAGCGCCAAATTAGGTAAGTGTTTCAGTTTGATTATTGAGCAGTCTTCCGTTTTGTTCAACAACCTTGTCTTAAATTAAAGTGGTTCACCTTACAATATTATTTATCTTTAATGCATAAAAATTTTAAAGAAGTGATTGGCAAGTTCCTTTAGTATTCTTAATGTTATTAAACTGAAATATTATATGTTCATGGAGTAAGTGTCCACCATTATTGTTCAGTTTTTTGATGACTCTCTATAAGTAATTCCAATAGAATATCTCTTTCAGACTTGAACCAGTATCCCACTCATCCTTTAACTGGTCTAATTATGCCATAAACTTGTGTAAAGAGAAGTCCACATCCACTCCACTTGTCAGTACTGATGTGTATGGTTGAAAATGAGGAAACCTTTGTCTAATCTGTCATATTATTTTACCTCCACTCTTCACATTACATGTGCATTTAAAATATTAGTCTATTTATACCTGCATGTAAAATACTATTAAATTCAACCTTGTTGATGGTAAACACAACATACATCTATAAAATAATTGAAGATTACAAGGATATACATCCACATAAAACAATCCAAGTTACAAAAGTATGCATTTACATAAAATAACTGAAGTTTACAAAAGAATTAAAGTTTATGAGGTATCTGTTACATCAGACAATAGACTATACATTGTCATGCAAGTGACATTGAGATAATGTTTCTTGATAATTGTAGATGACAGTTTTTTCCTTGTGTGACTTGGTACTCAAATACACTTTTTTTCCAACACTACAGCTGCACTCTTATTTGTAGACTGTAGTATACGGTTCTCGTTGTACCCCTACACTTATTTGTGGTCTGCACATATAGTTTCTATCGTATTTGTAAACTTATTTGTGGACTGCAGTATGTAGTTCCTGTAGGATGAGTGGCTGTATGGACCACAGTCTGTTTTCACAGCTCACACAGTCTTGTTTTGATGTGGTAGAGACGTTTTTACCGACATATGGTGATGGTTCTAGTTGTAGTGCAGCTGGAGAATATGGTATGAGCTTTGCTGGCAGTGTTTCGTGGTAGACGATCAGTTAGATGGGTGTTTGTACAGACATCAGCATGACTTCTATGGTAGTACTGTTTTATCAGGGTCATTGCTTTGGTAATGTAACAAATCATGGTTTTGACAGAGACCGTAGGTCCTCGATGATTTTCCCACATTTCCTCCGGCCGCTGTGGCCGAGCGGTTCTAGGCGCTTTAGTCCGGAACCGCGCTGCTGCTACGGTCGCAGGTTCGAATCCTGCCTTGGTCATGGACGTGTGTGATGTCCTTAGGTTAGTTAGGTTTAAGTAGTTCTATGTCTAGGGGCTGATGACCTCTGATGTTAAGTCCCATAGTGCTTAGAGCCATTTGAACCATTTGAACCCACATTTCCATTGTATGAATACTAGAAGCAGTCCTATGTTGATGTGGTGTCACCGCCAGACACCACACTTGCTAGGTGGTAGCCTTTAAATCGACCGCGGTCCGTTAGTATACGTCAGACCCGCGTGTCGTCACTGTCAGTGATTGCAGACCAAGCGCCGCCACATGGCAGGTCTAGAGAGACGTCCTAGCACTCGCCCAGTTGTACAGCCGACGTTGCTAGGAATGGATCATTGACAAATACGCTCTCATTTTGCCGAGACGATAGTTAGCATAGCCTTCAGCTACGTCATTTGCTACGACCTAGCAAGGCGCCATTACCAGTTTATATTAAGATTGTTATTAATGTACCGTCAAGAGCGATGTACACCAATTATGGATTAAAGTTAAGTATTACATCAACTACGTACTTTATTTGCTACTATAAACTCCTTTAATTGTTCTAGACCTCACGCCAGTCTGTGTGATCTTAAACACGTGCCTTTCGGCTACCTCCGAGTGGCTTGGCTGTCTTGCCAAGTCTCTACATTGGCGACGAGTGTAAAAACGGTCTTCTTCTTTATACTTGCTTAAATTACTTGTGTCATGGCTTCGCCACAATCTCCAGATGTACTGTCCGAATTTTATCGCTTGCAGAATCAGCAGACGCAGGCCTTATTGGATGCCCTTGGACAGCTCGTCCAGGGTTAACGTGCAATGCAAAACGATGCGGCGGCCGCCGCTCCACCGCTACCGCAGCCACAACACGCTGTTGCACCACCTTTTCGTCCTTTTGATGCGGCACTGGAAAGCTGGACGGAGTGGTCACGCCAATTTGGATTCCATCTCGCCGCCTACAGAATTCAAGGTATTGAGCGGCAGCCTTTTTTGCTTTCGTGTGTAGGCGTCCAGACGTACCGAGTGATAGTGAAGTTATTTCCCCGATGCGACGTAGCAACTCTGTCCTACGACGAAATTTTGTCTGCATTAGATGCATATTTCAAAGAATCAGTCAATGTAGTTGCAAAAAGGTATACCTTCTTTCGAACAAAACGTACGGCCGGTCAAACTAATAGGGAGTGGGTTGCAACCTTGCAAGGCCTTACTAGGGATTATACTTTTGAGTGTGAATGTGGACTCCCTTATTCAGATACTATGGTACGTGATGCAATTGCACAGAACGTTTCTGATGTTCGTATAAGGGAACAGATTTTGAAACTAGTAAATCCCTCCCTTCCACAAGTGATAGACATATTGGATCGGCAAGACACACTTGACTTTGCTCAGGAAGCATTTGAAAGTTCGCCAGCCGTGTGTCACGTTAACCAGCCCGCCGGGCGCGCTGCACGGAACAGTAAACAGCCCTCGCGCCCGTCCGCGCAGCTGCTGCCAAGCTCTCCGCTACGTGTGCCGCACAAGCAAGCAAATGCAGTGCTAATGTTATGCCCGTGGTGTGCTACTAGACATTCGTGTGAGAATTGCCCGTCACGCCAAGCTATTTGATTTTTCTGTACTAAAAAAGGACATGTTCAAAGTGTTTGCCGGAAAAAGCTCAGATCGGACACTCACAATCATTCCAGGCCCTTTGCTTCACGCCGGAATCGGAGTCGAACCAGGAATACTCGGGCTCATGAACCTTCGCCCATGGACATTCATGTAGTTCAATCCACTCCGCCCAGTGCTACTCTCTCTAACAGTGACAGTGTTCGTCCCACAAACAGTGTGCGTCGACATCGACGGAAATCGCGTCAAGTCGCAAGTGCTTCTGTACCAGTGTCTGTTCACGTTGCACGAGACAGTCGCTCTTGTCGTCAGCAGGACAATAAACTTTTTGTAGACTTGGACATTAATGGCAACGTGGTCCCATTCCAGCTCGATACCAGAGCTGCAGTTTCTCTGATCAATCACGGCATGTACAAACAGCTGGGCACAACTCTGATGCGTGCCGCAAATGTTAAGTTAACTAGCTATTCCAGTCAGAATATCCCTGTGTTAGGACAGTGCAGCCTTCTTGCAACATGCAAGGGACAAACAAAACTTGTGTCATTTTACGTTCTTCGTTCTTCTTCTGCAGTGAACTTGTTTGGTTTAGATTTATTTCAGTTATTTAACTTGTCTATAGTAAATCAGGTCCTCTCAGTGAACCAGACTGTGCCTTCAGCCAGTGTTTCTCGTCTATGTGAAGAGCTTGCAGACATTTTTGCACCGGGCCTTGGTTCGCTAAGAACTATCAAGCACATTTGGAAATGAAAGTCAACGCGCAACCGAAATTTTTCCGAGCGCGCAATGTTCCCCCCGCATTGCGTGGTGAGGTCGCAAAAACATTACACGATTTGGTATCACAAGGTGTGATTGAACGCGTGCAGGCTTCTCTCTGGGCATCACCCTTAGTAATTTTGCAAAAGCCTTCCGGAAAATTGAGACTTTGTGTGGACTTCAAGGCAACAGTGAATCCACAATTAGTGATTGCAACTTATCCTTTACCCCGCCTGGAAGATCTTTTTGACAAACTGTGCCCGGGTAAATATTTTTCGAAGTTGGACCTAGCAGATGCGTACTTGCAAATACCGGTGGACGAAGAATCCCAGCGCGTTTTGGTGGTTAACACGCATCTTGGTTTGTACCGATTCAAACGACTGCCATTCGGGTGTGCATCCGCCCCTGCATTGTTCCAGCAATATCTGCAAACTGTTTGTGCGTCGGTCCCTACTGCTGCAAACTATCTGGACGATATTGTGATCTCTGGAAAGACGGAAGAAGAACATTTAGCCAATCTCAGAACATTATTTCAGGTCTTGCGACAAAATGGTCTTCGCTTGCGGAAGGACAAATGTGTGTTTTTTGCTCGGGACTTACCCTATCTGGGACATGTAATCAATGCCCAAGGCATACATCCCAGTCCCGAGCACCTCCGTGCCATACAAGACTTGCCTTCGCCGCAGAATTTGAAGCAGCTACAGAATGTGCTGGGAAAAATTAATTACTATAACAGATATGTGCACCACGCCTCTTCCATTTCAGCTCCGCTTCATCGCTTATGCCGTAAAGGTTTCCGTTCGTCTGGACGACGGAATGCGAACGCGCCTTTCGCCAGTTGAAATCGGCGTTGCTTTTCAATACTTGCCTTACGCCATTCGATCCCCGGAAGCCCCTTTTGTTGGTGGTGGATGCATCGGATTTCGGGATCGGTGCTGTGCTTGCGCACAAAGATGGATCGCATGATCGCCCTATTGCCTTTGCGTCCAAATTGCTCTCGTCTGCGCAAAGAAATTATTCACAGAGAGAGAAAGAAGCTTTGGCTCTCGTCTTTGGTGTTACTAAGTTTCATGATTTCTTGTATGGTCGTCACTTTACCGTAATCACAGACCACAAACCTTTGACATCGCTTTTTCATGCTAACAAGCCTGTACCTCCACGTACAGCGCAGAAATTCATTCGCTGGTCTATTTTCCTCTCGCAGTACCGCTACGATATCTTGTATCGGTCCACTGCTAAGCACGGAAACGCCGATGCGTTGTCCCGTTTGCCTGTTGCTGAGGACAGAGCATTCGATTCTTCCGAACTTGCTTGCATGTTCATTGATGCGGAAACCGATGATGTGGTCGAATCGTTTCCGATTGATTTTCGTCGTGTAGCTACAGCCACAGCTGCCGACCCTGTCCTTGCTACCGTTCTGCGTTTCGTTGCTACGTAATGGCCCTTGTCAAAGTCACGGATCGAGGATCCGTTGGTTCGCCGATTTTTTGCTCACAAGGAGAGACTTTTTGTTCGACGTGGTGTTTTGCTGTTGCGTTCTGATAATGATCAGTCCAGGATCGTGGTCCAACGTTCGTTACAGTCCTCTGTCTTACAGCTTCTCCACCAAGGACACTGGGGTATAGTGCGAACGAAACAACTTGCTCGTCAGTACTGTACTTGGTTCGGAATCGATGCTGCGATTACGCATATGTGCTCTTCTTGCATGGCGTGTGCCGAACAACAATCCGCACCACCGCGGAAATTCTTTGCATGGCCAAAAGCCACTTCCCCTTGGCAACGCTTACACATCGATTTTGCTGGTCCGTTTTGGAATGCTCGATGGTTGGTTGTGGTAGATTCATTCAGTAATTTTCCTTTTGTTGTCCGGATGTCTTCCACGACGTCATCTGCCACCATCCAAGCGTTATCCGCTATCTTTTGCATTGAAGGTCTGCCACAGACTATTGTTTCCGACAATGGCCCACAATTCCTGTCCGCAGAATTTCAGTCATTCTGCAAGGCCAATGGTATTCAACATCTGACATCCGCGCCGTTTTCGCCTCATCCAACGGTGCCGCTGAACGATTGGTCCGGACTTTCAAGTCACAGATGTTGAAGTTGAAAGAGCCGCATTCTCGGGAGGACGCGTTATTGCTCTTTTTGTCCACCTATCACTCTCAGTCCCGTGATGGTCGCTCGCCGGCTGAGTTGTTGCACGGTCGCCCTCATCGCACCTTGATGTCTTTACTACATCCGCCGCATCAGGTTCCTGTGCAGCGGCAGACACCTGCTTTTGCTCCAGGCGACGTTGTATACTATCGCACCTATCGCGGTTCACGGCGTTGGCTCGCAGGGCGCATTCTTCGCTGCCCCGGCCGCGCTATGTATCTGGTTTTGGGGGCCTCTGGTGAGGTGCGTCGGCATCTCAATCAGCTGCGCCTCTGTCGTCGCACGGGTTCTGCCGCTCCCCGTCTGCTTTCAGCGACGGTGCCGTCCGGTCAGCGCCCTGGGGATCCATCTACTGGCTCGCCTCATCCCCAGGTGTTACCGACGCTGCCTTCCATTTTGCCCCATGGCGACGCGCCGCCGCCGCCGCCTGTTCTCCCGCCGGCGACGCCCGCAGTGGATGCTGCGCTGCAGCCACCAAGCGCCTACCTGGGTCACGCGCCGCCGATCGCTTCCCGTGACCAGCTGTCCTCCGACATGGAACTCTTGTCCGCTCCGGACCAGATGTCGTCTACGCCCGTCGGGTACCCCGACGCGATGGAGGTCGACCCTTCGGCCCCTCCTGTCTCTTTACGGGCGCATACACCGCATGTTGGCGTGCACCCTGGACTAGGTTTTCAGGCGTTTCCTAGATCCCCTCGGACCGAATGGTAGGGTGCGGCTGACAGAGCCTCGGCTGTTGTTAGGCTCCCCACCTCGTCGCATACGTCAACATGGGGTCCTCCCCACGGCGGGCGGAAGCCTTATAACACAACCGTACGCCGATATGCGGGGGAGGAATGTGGTGTCACCGCCAGACACCACACTTGCTAGGTGGTGGCCTTTAAATCGGCCGCGGTCCGTTAGTATACGTCGGACCCGCGTGTCGCCACTGTCTGTGATTGCAGACCGAGCGCCGCCACATGGCAGGTCTAGAGAGACGTCCTAGCACTCGCCCAGTTGTACAGCCGACGTTGCTAGGAATGGATCACTGACAAATACGCTCTCATTTGCCGAGACGATAGTTAGCATAGCCTCCAGCTACGTCATTTGCTACGACCTAGCAAGGCGCCATTACCAGTTTATATTGAGATTGTTATTAATGTACCGTCAAGAGCGATGTACACCAATTATGGATTAAAGTTAAGTATTACATCAACTACGTACTTTATTTGCTACTATAAACTCCTTTAATTGTTCCAGACCTCACGCCAGTCTGTGTGATCTTAAACGCGTGCCTTTCGGCTACCTCCGAGTGGCTTGGCTGTCTTGCCAAGTCTCTACAGTTGACGTTTGCTATTTGATGGGGATAGTGCTACATGTTCATACTACTGGCTGATTATTAAGTTGAAGTGTTATGGAGTTTTTCTATGGTACTTTGACTTTTGAGATCTCAGGAGAGGATTGTGGAAGGTGAATCTTCATACTTCTAGCAGCAATTTTTGCTCTTCTTACTTGTATTTTCATTCTTCTTGGGCTGGGATAGGATGTGATCTCATAATATGCGAGTTGACGATATTGGGTAACATTGCCAAGTTTTAAGTTGGATTTTGATAGGACTGAACACATGTTCATTGTGACCTTGGTAACTCTTTGCTCAGAATCATGCTGTTGTGTAGCGTTCCTTTTCCTGTATCTGCTGTTACATGGACGTACCGCTTTTAATTGGTTGCCGAAGATTGTTGTCCGGTGTGCTACCAATTTGAAGTAAGGTTCCCTGCCGCTCGTTCTTGACTTCATTCGCCTTCATACCGCCCTTTTTTGATCCATTGCTTGTATTTTAATGCTTGTAATCTATCATGACATGAGTCATTGATGTCTCCACCTATTACCTGTGATGTCTCCTTGATGTTCTGCTCTGTTGTCCCATGATCGTTGTACCCCTGGCTCGAAGGTCCAACAGCGTTGTCCTCTTGCTTGTGCCCGCATCTCATGTTTATATTGTTGTGTACAAACTTAATACTTAATCTATGTGACAATCCTAATTTTAAGTTACATGTCGGTCTGAAAAAAAAAAGACTTTTGTAACAGGATATATGTAAAATTGTTAAAAGAAGTTTATTACACCTTTTGCCCTTCATTTTAGACTTTATCCATAGGATGGTTGATTCTTCAAGTTTTGTATATCACTTAATGATATCAGATGCCTCATCTTCCTAGTCCATAGTTTATGACTGAAAGGTGTTCATGATGTATAGGTTTAGGGTTATAATTTGTGTGCTGTTAGTATTCACTTCCTACGTGCACTTAATTATTAGCTGCACATGATGTATAAGTTCTTACTTTTTCTTTGATTGTGTCTTCTCTCCATTCATATTGATGACCGTGCCTCTGGCACTAAAATCACTGACTTCCTGCTGAATACAAGATACAAGCTACAATGCCAAATCTCTCTTCAGTATTAGTTTTTACAAAATTTTGTATTGGCTATTCTATTAGACAATGCTGACCCATTTTCATCGAATTCTTTGTTTAAATTGGAGACTGACACAATACTGTTTTCAGTCTCATTACTGACATCAAATTTCATAACAGAATCTACTTCGGCTGCTGCTTTGTTTTGCATTTGCTCATCTTTGACTAGGTTATTATTTACACCAAAACTTAAATCAGAATTTATTGTAACATTTGATATTGACTGACCATATTCAGCTGGGTCTATCTTACTGTTTATATCAGATACTCTCTTGTTAAATTCTTCAGTCTTATCATTGACAGTAGTTTGCAAATTATTCACAGTATGTTCATTTTCCTGAATATTCTCCATTATTACATTCCCTATTCTCTCATCCCCTTGCCGGCCGCGGTGGCTGTGCGATTCTAGGCGCTGCAGTCGGGAACCGCGGGACTGCTACGGTGGCAGGTTCGAATCCTGCCTCGGGCATGGATGTGTGTGATGTCCTTAGCTTAGTTAGGTTTAAGTAGTTCTAAGTTCTAGGAGACTGATGACCTAAGATGTTAAGTCCCATAGTGCTCAGGGCAATTTTTTTCTTATCCTCTTCTTTACATCTTCTGCAAACCTTCCTGATACATTCCTCTAATTTGTCAGTTTTTTGTTATTTTTCTCAATAATTTTCTCCAGCTTTTAGTTAGTATCCCTAGCAGTTTCTCCTATTTTCGCATTTATCTGTCGGTTAGCATTCTTTGCATCATCCTCTATTTTATTGTTCATTACATTAGCAGTTTCTTCTATTTTTTTCATTAGAGCTGAAAACATTTCCTGTATATTAAGTTCTTTGCACTTATTGTTGTTAGTTTCATCCGCTGTTTTAGGTCTTTCTGACTCCTCAGAAACTTCTAACGTACTCGTTTTGTTCCCCATAAGACTATACACCACAGTACTTAATTACTGAACTCCACGCACCCCTAGAGCTAAAGGCAACCTTGACTTACTTGATGCAAGTTTCTGCATACCCTGACGACGTAGCTGCTTCAAGAATGTGCCGACGCTGCGCCCGCGCGTCGAACTGCAGACCTCTGCGTGTGCACACCGGGCGCACCCCATCCTGCTGCCATCGTAACGGAATGGATTCTCCGTGCTCGCTGCGTGCAGCGATGCCTCCTCTGGTAACGCAGCTAGCCTTGCCACGCTTGATGCCGTTGTTTTCTTTCTTCTCCACCGCGAAGCCTTTTTGGACGATCGTTCATTAAGTTCTACCCACAAAGTGTTTGCAATCCTTGGACGTAACTTGTATTTTCCGCTATGTTAGTTTATTGCGATTCGTGACACGGTTTTGGCACTCCACTACTCGCACAGTTCTATTGTTGCTACTCGCAAACCACAAATTTCAGTCACTTTTTAGATTTATAATTCGCTTCCCACTTCCGTTGCACTTGCTATCGGACTGCACTTCCTAGTCTTAATACAAATCGGCGAAAAATAGTTCCTTCCACCGTAAGTTATCCAAATGCGATCAATTTTTTTTCTACTCAATGAGCGTCAGATGCCGCCGCTGTCACTTATCCAAATGTGATCAGATTTCCCTATACAAGAGATGCCAAGGGTAAGAGCGTGCCACCTTTGTACTAAATCTCCAGAAGTATCTTAGTTTAGTTAAGGAGTCTGTAGAAGATGATGTAAGAGGTATGCAGTGTGAGTGGGCTCGCTTTTCCGGCCGAGACTTACAAAGATTAAAACAATCCGTTCTTGCATTATCTTAGTGACTCGTCACTTCTCCTTACCTAGTTAGCTGCAAAGCTCCGGTCCCTCGCAGCAGCAGTATCATCGGCACCGGATTCTGTGGAAAAGTGCGTTCTATATACTGTACTTTCTACGTGATGAAGCAAGACGCTATATTATTTCAAATGAGGTTCGTGAATCCCTTTAACATGTGTTTATTTACGGAAGCGCCGTAATCTGATAATAAATGAAACAGTATGTTGTTTATTAATTGAAAACTAGCAATTTCTTGAGAGCGTGGTCTTACGTCAGGACTGGATCGAAAGGCATCATATCGGCTACTGGTGGCTATCCCGCTCAGTTTAGACCTTGCACTTACAATCGTGAAACATCGTAGCTGTTTGTACAGTTTCGTATCTTAAGCACTATCCACCTCTTTATTGAAACGACTGTTTTCTTGCTCGACAATACTGTTGTAAGAAAGTGTTAATGAACAGCTGGCTTCTCCTAATATCTGCGGTGGAAAATGTAGCTTTTAATAGTAAATATTTATTAAACAAAATTACTTGCCTCGTGCCAGAATGGCTGTAGTTTCCCTATGTATCGTGCGCCGGCACAAGTGTCTTTCACACAGCCAGCCACAGCACCTCACTTCTCTGTCTACCGACAACGCGAGATGTCCCAGCAGCTGCTTGAGCCAGCGTGGGAGCCGCCATCTTACTCCCTGCTATGCGTTTTGCACTCCTGCCTGAGATAATTGAATGCTATTGGTATCTGCAGACGTGATATAAAATTTAAGTCTCGAAAAAAAGAAATAAAATGTAATCTGAAAATAAGTGGTACCTTGCAAAGTGCCCAAGTGGAAACCAGTTATCAATGCTGCATGTATGCCGTATTGAAAACTACAGATGTGGCAAGTATTCTCCTATCTGATTTTTGTAGAAATTAAACTATATATGAGGGTTGGAACTTAAATAGTGGCAACTATGTATTCACAACCGATACAAAATAGTTACATGTTTGCACCTGTTACTGTCCTTCAAAGTAGTCACCAGCGTTGTATAGAACCCGTTACCAGCGATTTGGAAGGCGTAGTATACCGTTAGCAGAGCCTGTTCTGTTGATGGTGCGAATGGAGCGGTCTACTGCCTGTCGAATCTCTGGAACAGTTCTGAAGAGAATGCCACAAAGTGGTTCCTTCATCTTCTAAATCAAATCAAAGTCACAAGGACTTAAGTCCGGGGAGCATGGAGGATGGTACAGTCCCATCGACCGAACAGAGCAGCCACAGCTTGCGCTGTATGCGCCCGCGCATTGTCGTGCAAAGTGATGGGTGGGTTGCGCAGAAAGTGTCGCCGCTTCTTTCGCAAAGCTGGTCGCAGGTGATGCTCCAAAAGCGAACAGTAATACTGTGCATTGACGGTCTGCCATGGAGGAATTTAATGCGTTAGGATAACACCATCACAGTCGTACACGAGAATAAAACAAAAAAATGATTCAAATGGCTCTGAGCACTGTGGGACTTAACATCTATGGTCATCAGTTCCCTAGAACTTAGAACTACTTAAACCTAACTAACCTAAGGACATCACACGAGAATCAACATAACTTTAGACCGCTCCATTCGTACCATCAACAGAACAGGCTCTGCTATTGGTATACTACGCCTTCCACATCGCTGGCAACGGGCTCTACACAACGCTAGTGACTACAGTAAGAGGTGCGAACATGTAACTCTTTTGTATGGGTTGTGAATAAATAGTTGCCACTATTTAAGTTCCTACCCTCGTACTACAACGGCGTGGAACGTCACATGTAGAATCTTCACTTTCACAACCATCCTTCGGTTCTTCACAACAGTTCGGCCTATACTGCTGACACTATAAATAATATTTAGAAGAGAGAGGACCAAATAGAGATGGTGATGTTCTCGTGCTGTTCATAGGTCTGATCTATACTAAGACCAACGAAACTGAATGCTAGTAGGGGAATGTCAGCTCTCCCACCCGACATCTTTTCTTCGCTTGAAACTGCCAATGAGAAGTCAGGTCAGAATTGGGCCCTGATACGCAGCACACAAGGTTGGCACAGTGTAATCTTCAACAGCTACGGTCCACGTAGTGTTATAGGAAGCAACGACTATCAGACACCTATGGCTGACATAGGACTTCATTCACGCTGCCGCCTATACTGCATGCATCTTGGTTCCTGTTGATCATTCATTTAAGCGTTCACTGTACAGAAGTGTTCTACACCATGTGATCAAAAGTATCCGGATATCTGGCTGAAAATACTTGCAAGTTCATGGCGCCCCCCGCCCCCCCCCCCCCCCCATCGGTAATGCTAGAATTCAATATGATGTTGGCCCACCCTTAGCCTTGATGACAGCTTCCACTCTCGCAGCCATACGTTCAATCAGGTGCTGGAAGGTGTCACGGGGAATGTCAGCCCATTCTTCACGGAGTGCTGCACTGAGGAGAGGTATCGATGACAGTCGGTGAGGCCTGGCACGAAATCGGCGTTCCAAAACATCCCAAAGGTATTCTATAGGTTTCAGGTCAGGACTCTGTGCAGACCAGTCCATTACAGGGATGTTATTGTCATGTAACCACTCCGCCACAAGCCGTGCATTATGAACAGGTGCTCGATCGTGTTGAAAGATGCAATCGCCATCCCCGAATTGCTCTTCAACAGTGGGAAGCAAGAAGGTACTTAAAATAACAATGTTGGCCTGTGCTGTGATAGAGCCACTCAAAACAACAAGAGGTGCAAGCCCACTCCACGAAAAAAACGACATCATAACACCATCGCCTCTGAATTTTCATGATTCATCACTCCACACAACGTTTTTCCACGGTTCAATCGTCCAATGTTTAGGCTTCTTACACCAAGTGAGGCGTCGTTTAGCACTTACCGGCGTGCTCTGTGGCTTATGACCATGAAATCAAAGTTTTCTCGCCTCCCGCTTAACTGTCATAGTACTTGCAGTGGATACTGATGCAGATTGGAATTCCTGTGTGGTGGTCTGCCTATTACAGATTACGACTATCTTCAACTGTCGGCGGTCTCTGTCAGTTAACAGACGATGTCGGCCTTTACGCTTTTTGTACTGTACGCGTCCCTTCACGTTTCCACTTCACTATCACATCGGAAACAGTGGACCTGGGAATGTTTAGGAGTGTGGAAAGCTCGCTCACAGACGTATGACAAGAGGCATCCAATCACCTGACCACGTTCAAAGTCCGGATACTTTTGATGACATAGTTTATGTTTACGTACAGAGCTGTGATTTTCATCACTTACTATTGCTATTCTCAATTGCGAATTAAGATAACTTGATTACAAGATACAAGGACACAAACAAGGGAAATTGTACATAGCTTTGTGACCTTAAGGACAATTCAAGAAGAGACGAAATCATTTTGGTACGGCAGATTGCAGTTTCTTGAACTTACTCTTCCCCAAAGTTATGAACACTGGTTCTTGTCTTCGTTCGCTTTTCAATCGTCTTCCCCTTTGCTCCCTTTTCCAAATGATTTATCAATACAAGGTTGAACAGCCGTCGGGTGTACAGTCTGGGATGACATGTATGCCGATGTCATTTATTAATTATCACAGACAGCAGAAGATCTGTATTTAATACTTCGCAGCGACACTAAAATTAACATGTGGAGCAAATGAATGCTTAGATGTTCACATAATAGAAACTGAAATAGCTTTATAACTTAACATACGAGCATTATTAGAGCATGTTGCTATAATAAACTTTATTATCCACTCGAATATACGTGAATATACATTGGAGAGCCAAAGAAATTGGTGCACCTGCCTAATACCGTGGAGGGCCCCCGCGAGCACGCAGAAGTGCCGAAACACGACGTGGCATGGACTCGACTAATGTCTGAAGTAGTGCCGGAGGGAACTGACACCATGACCTGCAGGACTGTACATAAATGCGTAAGAGTACGAGGGTATGGAGACTTCTTCTGAACAGCACGTTGCAAGGTATCCTAGATATGCTAAATAATGTTCACGTCTGGGTGGTTTGGTGGCCAGCGGGAGTGTTTAAAGAGAGAAGAGTGTTCCTGGACCCACTTTCGGACGTGTAGGGTGTCGCATTGTCTTGCTGGAATTGCCCAATTCAGTCGGAATTCACAATGGACATGAATGGATGCAGGTGATCAGACAGGATGCTTACATACGTGTCAGCTGTCCCAACTACACACGTCCCACACCATTACAGAGCCGCCACCATCTTGAACCGTCTCCTGTAGACATGCAGGTCCCATGGATTAATTTGGTTGTCTACATACCGGTACACGTCCATCCGCTCGATACAATGAAATGAGACTCGTCCGAGTAGGAAAAATGTTTCCAGTTATCATTAGTCCTATGTCGGTGTTGATGGGCCCAGGCGAAGCGGCCGGCCGTTGTACCCGAGCGGTTCTAGGCGCTTCAGTCCGGGACCACGCTCCTGCTACGGTCGCAGGTTCGAATCCTGCCTCGAGCATGGATGTGTGAGATGTGCTTAGGTTAGTTAGGTTTAAGTAGTTCTAAGTCTAGGGGACTGATGACCTCATAGCGCTTAGAGCCATTTGAACCATTTGAACCAGGCGAGGCGTAGAACTTTGTGTCGTGCAGTCATCAAGGGTACACGAGTGGGCCTTCGGCTCAGGAAGCCCATATCGATGATATTTCGTCGAATGGTTCGCACGCTGACACTTGTTGATGGCCCAGCACTGAAATCTGCAGCAATTAGCGGAAGGGTTGCACTTCTGTCACGTTGAACGTTTCTCTTCAATCGTCGTTGGTCCCATTCTAGCAGGATCTTTATCAGGCCGCAGTGATGTCGGAGATTTGGTTTTTTACCGGATTCCTGATATTCACTGTACACTCGTGAAATGGTCGTACGAGAAATTCCCCACTTCATCGCTACCTTGGAGCTACTATGTCCCATGGCTCGTGAGCCGACTATAAGACCACGTTCAAACTCACTATAATCTTGATAACCTACCATTGTAGCAGCAGTAACCAATCTAGCAACTGCGGCAGACACTAGTTGTCTTACATAGGCGTTGCCGACGGCGGCGCCGTATTCTGCCTGTTTACATATCTCTGCATTTGAATATGCATGCTTATACCAGTTTCTTTGGCGCTTCAGTATAGGCAGGCTGATGTGTTTCCAAACATATTATCGAAATCTGGTTTCGCAGGCATAATAAATTCCTTAAAACAGTCATTATCCGCTTCTGGCCCTAAAATCTTTATTGCAATGTACTATGTGCAAATTTCGGTAATCACTTGGTTTTCAAATGAACTCTTTGTAATTCATTGTGCATACGTGTGTCCGATAGCATCGTTTGTTGGCATAGTTTGCCGGGATCGGCTAGACACGCGCGCAAGTTTCAGAGTGTAGGTTTCCGGCTTCTGACGACTGAGGTTTACGGCTAGATCCTAAATGAGGGAAGCGTGCAGAGAAGGTGCAGGCGGTACCACCTATACTCGCCTCTCTAGCCACCAGTTTCGTTGGTCTGTAGTGTAGGATATTTGCACCAAGAAATGTTACCTGCTTTCACAGTGTGTATCTGCCAGATATATGTATAATAGCTTCCAGTAAGGCCAGATTAAAAATAATTAATTACAAAAAATTTTGGAACATTATTCCAGAAGAAACAGCAATCCTTATAACATTATAACTTATTTCAATACACACAAATTTTCAAAAAAAAATTAGTTCATAGAAACAATAAAGAACACGACAAAAGAGTCAACCAAATCGGTCATATCTTTCTCAAGTGTTTCATACATGCGGCATTGATTTTTATTTGTACAGATTACAGCTCCACGTATACTGAAAACTACTGAGGAGCCTCCTTGTATATGAATCGTCGCTATGTCACCATTCACCAACTACCTGGGCAATGTTAAAAACACTGGCATGCGCTGTCTTTACAATGTTTCAGGAGAGTAATATTACTTATTTCAATAAGCCATCACATCTTTCCCACCCTCAGATTACAGCAACAAATTTCGTGATACTATTTGTTTTTTATCACAATCTCTGTCACAGACGATTACACCAATGTTAAGTGAAACCAATGAAACTGTTCATGGCATTCCATACAAAATGCACTGACATACTGCCAACTGTCCTCCATTAACGATGGAATTTGAGTCGCAGACACATACTATCACTAGTGTATGACTAACCCAGCAGGAGCAATTTTGGTTACATATTTCGCCTCTGTTTTGATCTAAAAGGAGCTTTTCCATTATATCAGTAACGACCCACCTTCTGTCTAATCCTGAAGTACACTGTAACTGCCACAGGCCTTGAATCTCACATTCAACACACTGGTGCAAGTTGTATGCTGCATGTTAATGCAGACGAAGAAAAGAGATAATGCTGGGGAGTTACTGTGGTGATGGAACAATGTCGCCCGAGCACGTATTATTTAATTGTCCTAATTGCCACTGTAGCACAACAGGATAAACAACAGTCAAATCCCTTCTATCGTATTTCTAAAAATCAAGTAGAATTAGACAGAATTTAAATTAAGTTATGCTGTAAATGTCTGATCTATTTCTTTAATTATACATGGTGCTTCAGCTACGCTGTTCATCTCAAATATTTCCTGAACCGTTTAAGATATCGCGATTCTGTTTTAACTTAGATGAATTACGAATAAGTTCTCACTGAACGACATATAGCCTTCTTTCATAGTTATATTTCATACAGAAGCATGGGTATCAAATTCGCTTCTTCAAATGGAACTACAGAAATTTCTGCAGCTAGTATTGTAGTTCGAAAAGAGACGATACAAACGGCGGCTCACTCTCCAAAATTGGATTACTGCTGTTGGAGTAACAACTATTTTTAGAACTTAGGATTCATCTGTTTTGAACAAAGAACTCAGTTTGTATATTTTGCTTATTTTTTCATAGTTCCACACAACTTCTTCCTGTTTTCTCGATTGATGTGTGCTCAGTTTTTCAAGGCCTATCCACTGTGCCAACTTATAACTAAATCTGAGGGGGGGGGGGGGCGATGGGGAGGTTCCCTTGTGAGTAATAGGAAGATGATACTTCGCTTGCGTTCTCTGAGTAATAATAGTGGGTAAAGAAATTGCATGTAAGAGGGACAAGAAGCACACAAGCCACCACATAACCGGAAGTTATCTTTCTTTCCTTTTTTGAAGTAAAATGGTTCTATTAATTGAAAGTGTTATAGACAGACCACTAAAAAGAATTATATTTCAAAATGTGTTTAATTTTTATTGACGTTGGTGAATTCGGCCGGGAGCTGAGTAATTTTCCGTTTAGATCAGGGTCAGAGTGGTATGTAGCGCGGCCACTGCACTCTACGGAGTTAATAGAAGCGGGAGGGGGGAGTATTTCATTGTTTGTCCTTCAATTATGACAACTCGCGAGCGTGTACAACTAGCACTGGACCACCTGCTATGGTATAAATGTCAAGCGGAAATAACATGGATTAATGCATGTGAGTTATAGAGACGGTCAGCGTCAAATGTGGCACATGTTTGGTGCAAGTAATACGGAATCAAATTCATGCCATGGTAATAAAATGCAACTAGTAAAAGAAAAATGACATTAAAAAACTTTAGTAAACATTTGTCATTGTATTCCATATTGCAACTACTACTATTAATTAATACAGCATAATAATTTATATACGTTACCAGTATTTAATAGTAAGATTGGTAGGGGAAGGTGTGGTAAAGTGGTTAAGGCGGGAAAAACAGACAACGCATTTTTTTTTTTTTTTTGCCCTGGACTGTGTAGCTGCCTGTCTTTAAGTGGTACACTAATTCCGATATACATCATCTTTGTTGTCAGAGAGATTGACAGAGGAAGCTTGGTCCATTATTTTTTGGTAAAAACTGTTTTCGAGTGGGCTGATGTACAGTAAGTCTTTTATATGATTCTTGTTACTGCACTTGTATGGAGTGTAATAATTTTTTACAATATAATTGTTTCAACCACATCTTTTGGCCTACAAATGT
This sequence comes from Schistocerca piceifrons, assembly GCF_021461385.2. Classification (NCBI taxonomy): domain Eukaryota; kingdom Metazoa; phylum Arthropoda; class Insecta; order Orthoptera; family Acrididae; genus Schistocerca; species Schistocerca piceifrons. Next base: position 174,661,793 of record NC_060149.1, on the reverse strand, counting down.
AGTTCATTGTTATTTATTTCAGTTTGTTCTTCTGTGGACAGTGGCCACAGTACTCAGCGGGAAAAGTGGCCCAGGCGTTTAACCAAGTAAGAGTTGGTTACTTCCAAAACTCACTCATAAGACAACAGATAAACTGACTTCTAAATCCTTTTATATACAACGCTGTCATCCGCCATTCTATCCCTTTGTAAGAATTCTGAGTTACTGAAGTTACATTATTTAAAATGAGCGATGTTCTGTTATATTTGGCCTAATATAGAAGTCCGATTGAAAACGGTCTGCTGCAGCTGCTCGGTATCGTTTCAGATAATAGTGCGTGAAGATGCCTCCAAAATGTGTCAAAAAATCAGGACAGCAAACATGGGATCCTGTTGCTATGGCACGGGCGACAGTACCCGCTTAGGTACGGAATATTGGTCATTTTTTAAGCCTTCATAAAAAATTCAGGTCCTTACAATATATCATTTTCTCTTTTAATTTTAAATATTTGATATGATAGCTTATAATATGTAGATTCAAAATGTGTTACGTGGTAAGCTGCTATCAATGAGACGGTTTGATGAAAACTTAATTTCCCTATAAGTGGTCAGTTCCCCCCACCCCTCCCTCGCCCTTCCTCCTATGCGGTCGGAGGTGTCGCCATACATTGTCAATATTGGCTTTTAAGCAAAAATGTTTTACGCCCACCGTCCTGGAGAAAGAACCACTTGCTATATTAGGGGTATTCGATAAGTAAGGCAACACATATTTTTCTTGGCCAATTTCCATTGAAAAAATTTGGAATTTGTTTTGGGACGTCGTGGAATATTCCCGCTTCAGTCCCTATAGTTTCACGAAGTTCCCGTCTGCTGGCGGCGCTCCATGTAGCCATCAGAATACGAGTAGTGTCTGTAACGGAGGTGTGTTCTAAGCAGAGAGCTGTCATTAAGTCTCTTTTGGCGGAAAACTAGAGCAACGCAGATATTCATACGCGTTTTCAGAATGTCTACTGAGATCTGGCAGTGAACAAAAGCACGGTGAGTCGTTTGGCGAGGCGTCTGCCATTATCTAAACAAGGTCGCGCAAAACTGTCCGATCTCCCGCGTACCGGCCAGCCACACAGCTGTGACTCCTGCATGTTGGAACGTGCGGATCCTCATTCGAGATGATCGAAAGACCACTGTCAAACACCTTGCTGCTCAACTGGATCTCTGATGGTAGCACTGTCACACTCGTCCACCAGTTGGGGTACTCAAAGGTGTTTGCCCACTAGGTTCCTCGCCGCCTAGCAGAAGACCATAACCAGCAACGGAGGACCATCTGTGCGGATTTGCTTGCGCGTTACGAGGCTCATTGTAACAGTTTCTGATGGAATTGCTGACGTAGCGCGACGCTGCCGACAACGTCGACGAGTACAGTACCATGCAGGCACGCAGGCCCTCCCAGTAAGGTGGCATAAGGCCATCGCGTAGAATGGGGATCATGTTGAAAAATACGGTTTTGTAGCCAAATGAGTGTGGGATAATATAGTGTACTTGGAATCTCGCCTCGTACATGGGTTGGGTTATTTGGGGAAGGAGACCAGACAGCGAGGTCATCGGTCTCATCGGATTAGGGAAGGATGGGGAAGGAAGTCGGCCATGCCCTTTCAAAGGAACCATCCCGGCATTTGCCTGGGGCGATTTAGGGAAATCACGGAAAACCGAAATCAGGATAGTCGGGCGCGGGATTCAACCGTCGTCCTCCCGATTGCGGCCTCGTACATGTACAGGGGTTGGACAAAAATATGGAAACGCCGCGAGTAATACATGCTTGAACGTAAATGAAGAAGTTCCGAGCCTGTAAGTTGCACTGTTGTATTTGACCATTGCTTGGCACCTGTGCAATGTCAATAAGCTGCAAGTGTCAGTAGTAGTGAGAACAGTATTTTTTTTTTTTTTTTTGTAGCTATGAGTGCGGAGCTAAGTGAATTCGAACGTAGGCAGATTCTTGGTGCTCGTGTGGTGGGTGCTGTCGCAGTCATGGGAGCCGAAGTGTTTCGTGTTTCAAGAGGCGCCGTATCGAATACGTATGCAGCATACAGGGAAAGCGGAAAAAGTCGTCCGCTATGGCACAATGCGAACGAAAGTGTGTTGAGCGATTGTGACGGACGGTCATTAAAGAGGATTATGACGAAAAATAAGAGGGCGACAGTCGCAATAGTCACTGTAGAACCGAATGTCTCATTTGCGAACCCTGTCAGTATCAAAAACAACGGGAAGAATACTCCATAAGCTGCGAATTCCAGGGTGAGTAGGAATTCCAAAACCACACATCAGCGATGCAAGTGCCCGTAACAGAAAGAAAGGGGCCAAAGCCATAAAACCTGAAATATTGACAAATAGAAAAATATCATCTGGTCAGATGAGTCTTATTTCCCACCGCTTCCAACTTCTGGCCGAGTTTACGGTCCAAGAGTGAAACAGGGTGTAGGCTCGGTGATCTGGGCAGCCATATCGTGGTATTCCATGGGCCCTATTGTTACTCTGCAAGCTCACATTACAGCCAAGGATTATTTTACCACGTTGACCGACCAGGTCCATTCCATGGTACAATGTTTGTTGCTCACTAGTGATGCTAGCTTCCAGCTCGTATCGTTCAGGACTGGTTTTGTGGGCACGAAAATGAATTGTCGCCTCTCTGTGGCCACCACAGTCAACATTGTCCCAATATTATTGAGCCTTTACTGCTTTGGAGAGAAATGTACGTGATCGTTATCCATCTCCATCATCGTTATCTGAACTAGCCAGTATTTTGATGGAAGAGTGGTATAGGATTCCCTTGAACACCATACAACACCTGTATTTATTCATTCCGAGACGACAGAAACTCTTTTCAATCCCAAGGGGTTCCCTGCACTGTATTAGGAACGGTAATGTTTCGTGTTTTCGGTTTTTTCATATTTTTGTACACTCCCCCTACGTATGTGGTACCAGCACGATAGGTGCACTTCTCGCCTGTCGGTAGGAAAGCACTCACTCAGCTCCTTTCTGGTCGGTGGATAGGACGTGAACGAGTTGTCAGCTGGTCTGCACGTTCGCCTGTTTTGACGCCGTTGGAACTTTTTCTCTGCGGTACACTCAAAGATGAAATCCACGCATATGTGTAAGTAGACTGTTTAGGTTTTTTTATTGGTAACGCCACCTCTGTATGAAAATCACTGGCTGTGCTGTGTGCAGTCTGTGGCTGCTTTGCATTGTTGTAATACTCGCCATTGTAACAGCGCGTAGCGTTGCGCAGTTGGAAGTGAGCCGCCAGCAGTGGTGGATGTGGGGAGAGAGATGGCGGAGTTTTGTAATTTGTCATGAACTGCTATATATATTATGACTATTAAGGTAAATACATTGTTTGTTCTCTATTAAAATCTTTCATTTGCTAACTATGCCTATCAGTAGTTAGTGCCTTCCATAGTTTGAATCTTTTATTTAGCTGTCAGTAGTGGCGCTCGCTGTATTGCAGTAGTGGGAGTAAGCAAGATTTTTGTGAGGTATGCGATTTGTGAAACGCATAGGTTAATGTTAGTCAGGGCCATTTTTTTTGTAGGGATTTTTGAAAGTCAGATTGCGTTGCGCTAAAAAAAAATATTGTGTGTCAGTTTAAGCACAGTCTTGTGTATAATTGTTCAAAGGGGACGTTTCATATGTCGACCCTTAGCCGAGGATACCTCACTGGAATCTTCTGATTTTTTCTTGTAGTTTGTGTAATTAGTTTAGTTTTTGTTTATTGCCAGCGTGTAATTATAGAGAGAATTTCCTTTGTAGTTGTAGTTTTTCATTGTTGTACAGTAAAACAGTTGTGGCATGCATGTAGATTTGCAGCAAGTATTTCGCAGCTGCGCTTGCAATTAACTAGATATTATTTTCAGTGCTATGTTAATGTGTTCTCTTAGTTTTGCTCTTCAAATTGTGCTTTTCTGTGTTATCGTGTGAAATATTGTGACAATAATGGCGTGTGAAAGACGTAACACTAGGCTCCAAAGTAAACTGAGAAATAATAGTGACGACGAGCGTAGCTTATCAGCACCACTGTGTAATGAAGTAACAGACATTCAAAAGTAGTAATTTGGTAATAGTGCATAGGGAAATGGAGCGGGCGGCAAACAATGGCGTAGACAGTGAAACAAATAGTGAACAGGGAAGCATTATCGATCGATCGATCGGCAACAGCTCGCCTCAGGAATCGGGAATGACAGGATACAATCTTGCAAATACTGCAGATTCAGGTTTTGGGTCCTCACCGTTTTCTCAAATAAGTCAAGACACATTTTCTGCTTGTCAAAATGTCAATGTTGCCGGTGCAAATTCGCTGCCGAAAAGCACTGAGGAACATGTTTCAGACACCAGTGCATTGTTATTACAGTTAATGCAACAAATGGGACAAAAGCTACAAAAGTTAGACAGAACACTTGAACAAAATCAGAAACAAATGGGACAAAATCTTCAAAAGTTAGACACGATGGAACAAAATCAGAGACAAACACAGCACCAGCTTCAAAAGTTAGACTCATTGGAATAAACTCTTGAACAAACACGTGAAGACTTAACTACTGAGTTACATAACATCGAATCGAAATGTCAAAAAGTCTGTAATGACGTAAAAACACAAATTTGTGAGCATTTCCAACCTATTTTTTCGCGGCACGAAAATGCATTACAGAATCACGAAGCAGCCATAAAAGAACTGCAAACTATTGTTCATGAAAATCATGAGACCTTGCAAGCTAAATTTGACTCAGTTGCATCTACCAATTCGGTTACGCAACTTGCAAAAACTCAGGAAAACTTAAAGGACACAGTAGATACTCTGAAAATTGGTTCAGAAAAACACACTGAGGAAATAAGTACACTATCGGAGAAAGTAGCCGAACTTTCGGATCAGTTCACTAATTTATCTACGAAGGTAGATGATAATCTGAATGACACAAAACCGGTAGTCTTTAATGACACAGAAGAGAGCGAACAAATTAGGAATCTGAAACAAAATCTGAATCAAATTAATACGCAACACCAAAGAGAAATCCGGGAAGTACAAGACCAGCTGACACAGGTAATACAAGAATTACGTATTTCAGAGGACACTCGCGCTCCGACACGGGAAGAGGGACATAGAAATACGGAACAACCACAAAATAATAACACAGGACACTTCGCAAATTATGAAAGAAATTGGAAGGCGCATTGGATTTTGAGATGGAACCGCCGACACGACGTAACAATGACCGATATGCTACTCGCCGACACGATGATTTTGACTATAAGCTGTTCATTACTACACGTAAATTCAAAACGTTTAAGAATTCTGCCAACGACATTCATCCACAAGCGTGGCTTCATCAATTCTCTCATTGTTTTCCTCCCAACTGGTCATTGGAGCACAGGTTAGAATTTATGTGTGGCTACTTGGAGAATGAACCAGCTGTAAGAATGCGATCGGTCATTCACGATTGTCACAGTGAAGGAGAATTTTATCATGCCTTCCTCTCAGCATATTGGTCTCAAGCTACACAAGACCGAGTAAAACATAGCATCATAATGATGAAACATTTCGAACAATCTGAATTTTCCAGTCTTGTGAAATATTTTGAAGACATGTTGCATAAGAATCAGTATCTTTCAAACCCATACAGCCCCTCAGAACTCATCCGCATTTGCTTAATCAAATTACCTGAACATTTACGGAATATTATTTTAGCAGGACGTTGCAAAGACGACATTGAAGCTTTTCAGGGACTGTTACAAGAATTAGAAATTGACACAGACAGTCGCGGGATGCGAAAAGAGGAAAACAATCATTACAGGTCACATCTGTCACAATTCCGCGATGAAAGAAATAATAACTGGACACGACAAGGCTATTCTCACAACACATATCGTGACCAAAACAGACACCACCCGTATGACAACCATTGGCAGAGTAGTAACAATTACAGGGAAAGATCACCTCTCCGCGGTAATGACTATCACAGAGACAATCAGAGAAACAGGCAATATGGTAACCAAAATAATTATTATCAAGGGAGACAGAATAACTTCAGATGCAACGGTCCAGCGCGCAGTTACGATTCAGGGAGAAATTCTCCACCACGTGACGGACAAGGAAGAAACTACGGAATCTACCGACATGACGACAGACGATATATTCGTAACGATAGACCTGAATTGCATCAGAACTGGCGGGATTCAAACAGGGCACGGCTTTCTCGTCAGAGTGAATTTGTAGAAGTTAGGTCTCCTAATCCCAATAACGGCACGCGCCAACAAAGAGACAGACAATGACTCGCACAGCAGGCAGCCGTGTGCGCCGGCTGGCTCAGAGAAAAATAACACAGACACTAACCTTGAGAAAAGATTTAGCATTCCTTACCGACGTATAAAACATGACAATTGCTTTTCAGTTGAAAGTCTGCGTACTAGGAAGAGTAAAGGTTTACACCACATTTCACATGTAAAACTATTTATTGAAAAATAATCTGGTTTTTAACTTTGTCTTTGCCATATAACTTTTCACTTTACATAACTAGTATGCTTTGTCAGACTTAGAATCTGTTAATATGCAACAATGTTTGAAGTTAAATATCCAGTCAAGAACCAAGAGAACTTGTTTAAACAGAAATTACGAATGCATTGTTATAGTGAACAGACGATGCAGTGTTGTATTTGTACATTCTTGCTTGTTAGTTACACGATTACGTAACGACTATAAGGCTTACATACTTAGAACCTTCACCATACTGCTAATGAGATTTTAATGCAACATTTTGGTTTACTTGAAAATTCATTCTGGATTTAAAGTGCTTTCTGTGAGATACCAGATGACACAGTGGTTAGTTTATGTGACAGCTACACGATTTTTATCATGACGCTACTAATGAGTAACAATTTACAATGTTGCTTTTGCGGTGTATCTGTTTTATATCTGCACAGTTTTTCTCAATTCTTTTGGAAAGTAAAACATGTTTTAATAGTAACTTTTGTGGTATAGCTACAATGAGACTGCCTTTTCCGTAGCACAACAATACGTTACAGCACAGTGCTTTCTTCATCACGGCAATAAGCGTAATAACTAAGATATCTATACGCAAAGCATTTCACTTTTGTTTATCATGAGGTAAGTACATTGGCTTCTGCAGAACTTAGTTTTCGGAGGACAATAACTACGACACTTCCACAGAGATTATCTTACAGCAAGACGCACATTTAGCGTTACAGTACACGTATTTGAGTGATTAATTTTATAGTTAAAACATTTATTTGTAAAGATTTTTGAATTACAAAGAAAGTTTTCCGCGATACATTTCATTCCATTGCTATAATCTGTAACACCTGAGGGTATTATTCATTAATCCTCAGGGGGTACACGCTTACTTTGTGTACCATGTGTTTGGCAAGCACAAGGAGCCCTAGTTAATATGGTATTTGCTTATACAACTTTACACATCGGTACCATATTTCTCTAACACAGAATTACACAGCTATCTGATCATTTAACTGAGAGATAAACTTTTTTACTACATCAGTGACAGATGTTTACTCAATTACAGAGTTGGAGTACTTCACACTTACGAAATTGTATTTCGTCTGTACTTTGTGAACTGTTCATATTTTTTCGGAACCATTGTGATACTATGAGAGATATGAGATAGTTGGTAAGGGAGCATGATTTTTAAAGTAAGTTTGAGGTAAATGACACTACTGACATGAGCAGAGAATTTTTTTTTAGGTTTTGAAACTATTGGAGGAAGCTACGACGATTTTGAGATTTGGCTGAGGTTTTATGATGTTATTATTACGATGGCTATGTGTATTATGCTGTTGCGGTATGTTTATGATGAGTAAGCTGATGCTATATGAGTTATTTGATTGTGCTACATATCTGTAATTATGAAATATTGAAGAAGTATCGACGAATAAGGTAAGGAATAATGAGTAGTGGTTAGGGACTCTGGTTTGTGAAAAAGGTTGTTGGAAACCAAGAATCGTACTTTAAGAGAGATGAAATGTGTGTATATGCGTGAATGTATCACAATGCTGGCGAAAATTTTTTGGACGCTGTTATATTTATAGGATTTTGTTTCTACAGATTTGTAACCCAAATTCTTGACCTGTGAAATATTTTTATATGAGACGGTCACTGTAGTGCAAACTGGTGTTGTAAATATTTCGGTAAGAAAGTTAAGTGACCACCTGCACGTTATGCGTCGTGGGCACCCAGCTGGGCGACAGTCGCCTGGAAAAAAGCCGTTAGTGAGTGCCTCTCAGAGGCACAGGTAGAAAAGAAAAAAAAGGAGGCCATTATCCTCGCTATTGACATTCCTTTGTAGAAAGCACCGCAAATACGACATGCTCATTACTTGGAAAGATACTTACATCTGCACACCTGATTATGACAAGCGTCTTTCTCGAGAATTGAGAGAGTTTTTACTGCCTTATGAAATGCCATATGGCTAATGAATGATGTTTCATGCCGTCCTTTGTACATATTTGCTCATTTTCTTTAATATCTAGTTTCTAGCTGCACTGCAGCATTGGTTAAAATAAAATTTAATATATGTACTAATATAGTTATTTTATGCCTACAGATCCAGTCAATAAGAAATTTATGATCTACTTCCAAGAAAACGAGGGCACATAAATAGACATTTCCCTCCACAGGAATTGCATAAATAATTTCTTTACGATTTGGTAACTTATCTGCTAGTGTAAGTTCTCGTGATGCATCACTCTAGTGTTAAGATGTGACATAGGTATTAGACATGGCCATTTTTAGTGTAAAATTTTTTCTGCTTGAGCTTTGTCATGTTTAGATGCTGCTGCTGTTTGCCAGGCGTAGTGCTACTAAATTTCACGTTGCATTACTCTGTTAAGCCAGTTTACTACTGATTTATTTTTCTTGTTTGCTGCTCATTGCCTTATATTAGTTGTAATTTATGCTGCTTTCTTTGCCTTTTGAATTTTTTGTCATTGATGTTTGTGTTAATTGTTTTGTGCTGCTGCATTGCCTCGTCCCTTAGTTTAGCATCTGAGCTCAGTAGATTTAAGTTAGCTTAAGAGGGGGTAGACTATATAAGAGAATGAGTTGCGATGAATTGGAAGAAATGCATTGAGAAGATATAAGAAACAGATTTGGCAAAAATGAGTATTGTGCACTGAGAAATAATTATTTTGAAAGAAATATGAATAGAATACAGAAAGCAGGTATAGATAGGACTTTTTGGGAATAATGATGAATGAAGGGAGATCTCCAAGAAGTAAAGAAAGTTTTGTTTGCAAAATACTGCAGTAAAACAAACCCTGTCCTTTCCTTTTGTATTATTATGCTATGTGTTTGTGTACCCTTGTGTATTTGTGTACTTCCTGTCTTTATGTGTTTATCTGATAAGACTTATGTTATAGAATTTTTCTAATACTCAGCTACATTCACTATGATGAGGAATACTGTTCTCTTCAAATATAATTTGCACTAATAATATGTTATTATCTTTGTAAAGATATTGAGACATTATTTATTCTGTTTTGTTTCAATGCTCATGTGTGAAATTAATGTTTCAAGAACTATTCTCATTATTTTATTTATTTACTTATGTCATAATTCCTGTAACACTGATGTATATGTCTATTTCTATTCTTTTGTAAAGCCTGTATTACTACAAATGTTATCTGTATTGTTATGTTCTTTAATAATGTATTTTGTACCTTTGTTATTGTATTCTCATGTTATAATATTGTAATTGACACCAGTTCTTCAAATTAAGTATCATTTCACTGCACATGTTTCTGTTGGTCATAGTATATGGACAATATGTGAGAAGTAGGGACTGTTAGTGTTTGAACGTGTGTTAATCATTCAGCAAGGGACTAGATAACAGCATTGCTGGTTCTAAGGACAATTAGAAACTAACTTTGTGAGTGCACTAGTGGTGGTTTATGGACTTGCTATATTATGTGCAAGACTCTTTGATGGTGATTGTGCACCTACACAGTCACAACAGATGGCTGCTGGCCATCTCTACCAGGACTACAGTGGGTCTGCATCTTTGATGGCCCACCAATTTCTACAAGGACTGCAGTGGGTCTGCACCTCTGGTGGCCCACCAATACCATAATCTCTACCAGGACTACAATGGGTCTGCTCTGTGATGACCTACCAGTATTCTTCAAAACTTCGACTGACTCAGTTGTGGGTTTGCTCTGTTGTGGCCCATTACCTGTCTGCATGTCAAGAGTTAGCACTGTCTTTCCGTTGGAAGGACAACACTACTTCTTCAAGACTGCATGGAAATCCACTACTTCCGTGTGCATTTTCTTTTACTGCAGAGACTTTCAGGAAAAAAAAACATTGCAATCTTACTGTGATCAATAAGTGTGTGCATTTGATTTCTTTGTTATTGTAATTGTAAAAAATTTTTAACAAATATGTATTGGCCAGTGCCCAAAACAATTTGTAAAATTTTTTGTGGGGAGCATGGGGCTATGTAAGTAGGCTGTTAAGGTTTTTTTATTGGTAACGCCACCTCTGTATGAAAATCACTGGCTGTGCTGTGTGCAGTCTGTGGCTGCTTTGCATTGTTGTAATACTCGCCATTGTAGTGTTAGGCAGCTGGATGCGAACAGCGCGTAGCGTTGCACAGTTGGAGGTGAGCCGCCAGCAGTGGTGGATGTGGGGAGAGAGATGGCGGAGTTTTGTAATTTGTCATGAACTGCTATAAATTATGACTATTAAGGTAAATACATTGTTTGTTCTCTATTAAAATCTTTCATTTGCTAACTATGCCTATCAGTAGTTAGTGCCTTCCATAGTTTGAATCTTTTATTTAGCTGTCAGTAGTGGCGCTCGCTGTATTGCAGTAGTGGGAGTAAGCAAGATTTTTGTGAGGTATGCGATTTGTGAAACGCATAGGTTAATGTTAGTCAGGGCCATTTTTTTTGTAGGGATTTTTGAAAGTCAGATTGCGTTGCGCTAAAAGAAATATTGTGTGTCAGTTTAAGCACAGTCTTATGTATAATTGTTCAAAGGGAACGTTTCATATGTTATGACGACCCAAGGGGATATAAAATGTCGTATTGTTGCAGCATATGCAGTGATTTCGAAGTAATCTCTTGTCCGTCAAGAGGTCCTTGCCCTAGCAATTGCAAACGTGTGTCGCAGTCAAAGGTGGGCGTTTAGAACTCTTAATGAAATAAATGGAAGTAGAAGGACGTGTTTATGACTACATTTGTGATTTCCTGTTTGTTATTGTTGCTGTTTTGTACTGTAAGTGTGTATCTTGACATTAAACTCAGAACAATATGTATAATTCAGTTCCTTCTTTTTGCAAGTTCATCGAATTTCTTACGTGCATCTTCCTTTGAAGGCTCTTGTAGAATGAAGAGCAGAATCGTTATCATAGTTAACTGGCGAATCATCCTCAGATGCCACCTCCTCTGGCTTTCAGTTGTTGTTCCGGTCCCACCACATGTAGTCATGTACGATTAGTATCAGTTTTAAACATTCCTCATTTATAACCTGACTGTATTAGCTGCTTCAAACTAGAGCGCTGCATCAACAAGACGCGACAGTTCTGTACGAATTTCCGCATAAGAAAGCAACTGGTTTAGCGACACAAAGGAATTAAAGACATTAGCTTCCAGTGGGCACTGATTTATATTAATGGGATGAGTTGAAAATTTATGCCAGACTGGGATTCGAACCCAGGTCTCCTGCTTGCTAGACAGTTGTGCTACGTCATCCAGGCATAGTCGTCACCACAACCGCACGGACTTCCTAGCACGCCTCCCGTCAGAATCGAATTCTCAACTTATACCACATGTACTGATGTACTGCCTCTGCTCATTAGCCTCATTACTCCCGGCGTCTCGCCGGTTGCCGTAAGAAGGAATTAGAGCGTGGTGTAAATCTGCTCTGAAGGGGTCATTGTGCTTTATTTTTGGTATCTGTTCTTCCGGTAATGTTCAAAAGAACAGGTACCATATACATAATTCTTTTGAAGGTAAAAACAAATAAAACCAAAGTTTTAAATATTGTAATTTCTCTGAAACTTCTAATTTTCCTCTTTTAGAACTACCACACCAGCAGCACAAATCACAGTAGCTCTGTTTGAAAAAGCAGAATTGTTATCGACATCTCTGTAATTAATACAGGTATGATAAAACACTATGTGTCATTTAGTTAGGACATTTCACAATTCATTAGGGTGAAAATAGAATTGTGATATCTTAAACGGTTCAGGAAACATTTGAGGTGAACAGCTTAGCTGAATCATCCTGGATATAATGTGGTTGCTCACTATATGACCATCATTGTGTTCGTTGTTGGTATAGTAGATTGTGTTTGTTCAAAACATGGTACATGCAATCCAGGATTATGTTTCTACATTCAAATGTAGGCAGTTAGGCAGTTGATTGAAGGGAATACTTTTTGACTTATTCTACAGTCATTGCAGTATTGGTTACATTCTGAAAGAAAGTTTTTATTTCAGTTTGTCAGTCACAAGATAGGAACAATCATTTTGCTACTGATAAAGTAAAACTCATTATAACAGTTTCAACTTGAAATCTGGTCAGTCTTTCCTGTTTGTGTGTGTGTGTTGGGACAAAGCTATTTCTGGGACACTCTGCGGTGTTGCCGGATGTATCCAAGATGGTGACGATGACGTCAGCCAAGATGGCGGCGTGTAGACTTGGCAACAGCGCATGACATCATCTAAGATGATGGCTGTGACATCATCCAAGATGGCGGATTTTGGTGGGAAGTTTGAATTTTGGCAGGAAGAAGGTCAATTGGGATACCTATACTAATCTAACCCCCTCCCCTCCCCTCCACCAGAAAAATGGTGCTAAGTTTAAATTACAACAGAATAATGCATCACACCACGGTTACCTCTACTAACCTAAGAAAATGGTGGGAAGAGAGGCCACTTGGACTACGTCCACTAACCTAAGTCACCAGACCGCCACCTCCTCCTAGGAACTGGCACCAAGTTAGAACTTTGGCGGTAAAGAAAGGTCACTTGAGCTATCTGTATTAACCTAAGAAAATGGCGGGAAAGAAAGTGTGGTTGGGCTAGCTCCACTAACTAAAGTCACCCGACTGCCACCTCTTCCTAATTGGCAGGGAGAGGACTCGACCAGTGCTTGACATAAGTCTTTATAATTTTGCATGCACTATTTTATTTAAACAATTAGAGGCAGTACCGCCATCCAGTGTGGTCGCCAAGGGGTCCGAACTCCAACTGACTTAGTACACAGTACCACAACCAGAGGGTGCGGTCATCCATCCTGTGATGTAATCCAAGATGGTGATGGGAAATGGCGGAAAACAATGTGGTCGCCATGGGGTCCACACTCCAACTAACCTAGTACACAGTCCCACCACCAAAGGGCGCTCTCATCTGTGGCGTAATCCAAGATGGCCACCATGAGATCAGCTGATGACGCAAGTACTGTTATCCAAGATGGCGGGAAACAGGGTCTAGTACACAGTACCAACACCAGAGAGCGCTGTTGTCCATTCCATGACATAATCCAAGCTGACGGTCTGGGGTGGGGACATTGGTGGGAAAAGGACTCTGCCTGATCTGGACATTAGTCTTTATTTTGCAGGCAGTGTCTCCACCATGAGATCTAGAGGCCAAATGACCTACTACACAGTACTGCCAACAGAGGGTGCTGTCATCATTCCTGCGTCATAATCCAATATTGTGGTCTGGAGAGGGAAAATGGTGCAAATATGACTCAACCTTCACTGGGTTGCTGGAGAGAGTAAGGAAGGAGTGTACTTTATTTGTTTTGGAACAGTTTATTTAGGGATGGAGTATATTTATCACACTGATACAAAACACATGCTCTGACATGTTTGGGGTCACGCCACACAGCCACCAGACCTGTAAACTACTCCTAAATAACCCTGTGCAAACAACTCCTAAATTACCGAAATAATTTTAGTCCAGACATGCACACTCCTCCTAAATAAATGCAGTACACTGATGTATAGACACGCTCAGTACTCATAAACTGTCGAAATAATACATAGAACAGCTTACACACCTGCTCGCAAAATAATGCAACAGACACACACAAGCACCACCCTCCACCCCCTGTCCACTGGACCTCACAGCACGCTAGTAGCAGCCCCCGTGAAGTGACGCCCAACTGCCGGTTCAGATCCCACGAGCATGAGGTGGCGACATCCTTTCATACTTGGTACCTGAGAAATTCCTCTCGAAATACATGTTCACCTAGGCACCATTGCTGATGAGACGAGACAGGAATGAAGACCTATTTGCAGAGCGCGCCGACGCTGGAAGCAACCCAGCATCAGTCATCACCCTTACACCGCTGGTGCCTACAGCAGGTAAAACTTGCTTCTGTTTTCGAGTATTCAGTTAGAGTTATTCTGACGTCACAGAACTCCAATGCGTACTCAGGCCAGTCCCATATGTGAGACACCTCTGCACAGACGTGTGTTTTACCATTGCTAATGGGATACCTGGGGATACTGATGTCAGAGAATAGCACAGGGTGCATTGTTCCTAGCACGACATGCGAGATGCATCTAACCATGTTTAAGCACCCTGCGTGACTGATGCAACGCTGCCAAGTGCGCATGCTTAGCTACAAACCATCGCAATCGAATCTAACAAGGTTCTCAATCTTATACTGATGTCACATGGGTATTCAAAATAAGAGCCAAGTTGACTTATCGGAAAATGTATAGTGTTCCAGAAACAATTAATGCTCACTTTCTTGATGTCTCAGCTTGGATGCATGGAAATTCTTGCCCTAACAGAATCTGTTTACGAAAATAGCTCAGAATTACGTCGAATGCAGTCTTCCTCGCGGTACTATCATGGCGCCCCATCCATCATACGTTACCCTTCCAGCTCTCAACGTATGCAAACATTCTCACTGCTATTTAGAGCCTCTTATATCCCAGCACAAAGGATGTCTTGTGAATGAATCGAGCATAATGATTGTCTCTTATCGAACTGACCCTCCGAATTACTGATGCCACTGGTGTGGAAGCACTGTCTGCCATTTCTTTCTTTCTGCATATGGGGCTTTCAGAGGTAAAAATCTATTTTACACAGATGGCCATATTGCACTGACAATTAAATCTTACAAACTACCCTACATATCATCAAATACGGAAAGACTCTTACCCAGTTACACTGCTCTCCAACTGAGGACAGGAGCTTGAATATTAGAATGTGAAAGCGACCTGTGACCAATCAATATATCATCCCGTACCCTACATATCGTCAAATATGGAAAGACTCCTACTCAATTACACTGCTCTCCCACCTAGGAGAGGAGCTTGAATATTAGAATGTGAAACAAACCTGCGACCCACCAATATGTTACCGCATGCCCTACATATCGTCAAGACTCCTACTCAATTATAGTGCTCTTCCACTGAGGACAGGAGCTTGAATATTAGAGATCTCCAACTCAGAAATATATCACTGCTTACCGTCTCTATGTAGTAAATATACAATTCGTATCCTGCACCATACAAAATCATCCCTTTTGCATCACTCGTACATATACCACGAAGACAGATAGTGCTGTATATACCCCTCACAGCAGTAGATATTTACGGCGAGGTCGGGCGGGCATCCACCCCCAACGCATGACCAGAGCATCCTCAGCGGATCGGAGTCACTCTCAGAACTGTTCTACAAATTCGGGCTTCATTAACCTTGGCACAAACGCATTACTGTTTCTGGTCCGGACTGAATACTTGATTGATTTTCTACACACACCTCCAGCCTCTGGGATTACAAGAACATATGTATTTTCGCAAGGTTTGCGATAATCTTATGCCATTTTCGCGGTACTTCTTGATATCAAGCACACGGCATCATCCTAGCGATCGCTCACGCAACATGATTCCCAAGATATAGACTGGAAATTATTTCTCTAGAAACCCCAAACTTTAGCGAGATAGAGCGTGTTCTAGACCCCTGAGTGACTAGAAACTTATCCCATGTGCGAGGACCATTGCGTGAAAAAAACTCGAAAAAGAAAAATAGAGGAAACTGATACTCCCACTTGTTAATACCGATGTTGGTGTTGTAAAAGATTCCAAATCATCTCTATAAATTACAAAGTCAAATAACGTGTTTCTCACGACTAGAGAACCAGCAAATGTGTCTTTCACCTACTAGATGCACACACCAAAATCCATGTTCCCTCAACTAAATATAGCCGTGAAATGTGCAGAAGTAATGAACCGAACAATTTACATAGGCGGGAATAATGGCCCAGCACAAACACACGTCCATATTGAATCTTCTCGAATTTCCACGCGATCACGAAAGCTATCCAACACATACTAAGTATTAGTTCGCTATTCTGCCGTCTAGAGGACGACAACGTTAACTCAGCTACATTCCTACAATCAAACTGTCCTCTGCATTCAGACAGATCCTACTGTTAATAGGAAACGTGAATCAGACCCACCACAGACCACACATAGGCAGGACCATCCTAGAAAACCGGTCAGATATATATATTTGATTGCTGTACTTACTACTAAATGTTACGATTGCTGTCTCAATTGAACGACATTCGACAATGAGCGAAGTATCTGAGATAGACCTTGCTGATGGCTGTGGCTCTGGAAATAGAAATACCTGTACCATTCTTATGACTTGACATACTCTTCCCTCTGGTATCACAGTATTCCACAGTCATCTCCTCTGCACATGTTGGAACACAAACACATACTTTATAAGCCTGATGCTCAAGGTGACCCTATCACGCATCCCCTATTACTACTATGTATAATACTTCGCTAATAAATGATTCCACACGGTACAAAACAACACTGAGAGAAAAATCAGCGATGGGTGGACATGTCTCGTAAGTTTTTCTTGCGAGTGTTGCCACTGTGTCTTGGAAAGAGAAGTGTAACTGGACAGTTGTTAAAAAACCCGATCGCCACATCTACTGTATGCTATTGTCACGAGTGGTCTTGGTTCAACAGGTGCACACAAATATACATGTTAAAAGCTATACTGGCTTTATAAATCGAGGTATGGCCTTACCCCCGAATGAATTGGTTTTTCTGGAGAAATACCAAGACGGTGATCATAGGAGTGTGTATTATCAGACCAGCATTCAGCTTACACGTAACCCACCATGCAACCTCATCATAAAGTCGCACAATTTTGAAAGTGTTTAGGCTAAGGAACGTGGTATGAAACCGCTATCTGCAACTCACCCATGCCATTAAACATTTCCCCAGTATGTATAATGTGTTCTCTCTCGATACCATGTCAGAGGTTCTGCAATATATCCACTGAGTTACAGGCGATGACTGATTGAGAAGAATCACAAACAGTAGTATATGTTGTGCCGCTTGAGGTCGTAAGAAATGTACACTAGTTTTTCAGATCTCTAGTGTTACACTATCCGCTAGAAATGATGTCTATGATTTGAAATCAAGTCCTTCCATTCAACCACATACCTTCGTAGGATCATGGTCACAAGTGAATCGTATTTCTGTCACTCTCATATCTCGGAACGAGTTACCTTTCTCGAACCTATCTCCTACAGTAAAATTCCAACGTTGTTTTAGTCAGTCCTACGCATCCTGCAACTACTCCCATTTCTGCAGCTTTGCGCATGTGATCGTTCCAATTTAATTCGGAACTGAGCAGAAGTCGCGGAAAGCCATATCCAGCAACTTCTGCAAGTCGTGTACAAACAGAACGACTTGAGTTAGGGCAACAGGATAGTGTTTCGAATATTCGGTGGAAATGTGCGCATTGTGGTATGTCTCGAATTAGATACAGATACTTAGTCCGAAGCAGATCTGCATTCATTCACATCTATCAGCCCAACATGCTATCATCGTTATTCTCTACCCCCCAACAGAGAAAAATTACGAACTATAAAAGCTCCACTAACTTCATCCGATATAGAAATCAACTAGGCGTTGTTGCAGGCACGATGACGCATAGCTGCGATGTGGACCCAGCGCAGAGAGAGAGTTGTTGGGATGCTTCCCAGAATAGCATTCCTAACGGGACAACGAGTTTGACATCGAATTTTCCTGTCAAACTGCTGCTGCTGCCAATGCAGGATGATATAAAATATACAGCTTTTGATCTATTGCCGAGAACAGTTAAATGTTTCATCACCCATACTGTAGGACGATGACCATATCCCACAGACTATACTGTAAGTCGCAAGAGACGCTCCCTGTGACCCAGTGTCGTTGTTTCAAACATTGTTTTCTAACACGCTTTGTACACTGCCATACATTTTCTTTTTCTGCCATGCCTTTGAGGTCTGTGTCAGGTTCTAAACTGACATAAAGACGCTCTGATCCATGGCCTCTCGCAGAAAACTAGACATCGCACAATGTAAATCATGTTATTACTGAGGCTGCCGTAACATGCTACACACACACACAAACACTGGATGATTTTAAATAAAGGAGAGTTACAACATAAGCAAGTTGGAGGAGTTCTGCCTCGTTGTGGATGGTTTCCAAACTACAGCCTGAAAGTGATTCACGAGCTCTACATTTAAATTCATCTACCATAGTCATAGAATAGCTGATGACTCTACATTCCGTTTCGACTGATTCGCCATATTGCAGTCAAGTTCACGATCACTGTTTCAGTGCTATCCACTCCAGAACGTGCTGTCCATCCACCAAAACTCTTTCTCCAACTCAAACAAGCGATATCAGTCAATCATTATGTGGTAACCACTAGCATGCCAGTGCATGGATGGGATGGAAAAGACACCAACGATGTACTCTAATAATAAGCATCACAGTTGATAGTGTGAACAATTTTACAGTAATTTGCACACCAACCAATGATGTGACAGCATGTGACCAATGATGTGACAGCATGTCACCAATGATGTATCAGTTTCAATATCATAGCTAAACCACCCCTTCTCCACTTTGCGACCATCATTGCGAATGCGGATAGATGACTGTGCAGTACATCCATTCATTGTTAATACTCGAAAACATACACCATCGAAGTAAATCAGCTACGTGCATGCACTTATAAGCATTGCATCATTCATGCTGGGCGGTTAAGCATGGTTAGACATGTCTCACTTGTCGCACTAGGAACAATGCACCCTATGCTATTCGCTGACATCAGTATCCCTAGGTATCGCATCGGCAATGGTAAAACACATGTACTGCGCAGAGGTGTCTCGCATATGGGAGCGGCATGAGCGCGCGTTGGAGTTCTGTCGTGTCAGTATAACTTTAACTGTATACTCGAAAATAAAAGCAAATTTCACACGGTCGCTGTAGGAAGCATCGGTGTGAGAGCGATGGCTCACGCTTGCTTGCATCACATGGTGCCTCGAGGCGGCAGTGCAAATAGCAACTGCGACAGACACTTGTTGTCTTACATAGGTTCAAGTGGCTCTGAGCACTATGGGACTTAACATCTGAGGTCATCAGTCCCCTAGAACTTAGAACTACTTAAACCTAACTAACCTAAGGACATCACACACATCCACCCCCAAGCCAGGATTCGAACCTGCGACCGTAGCAGTCGCGCAGTTCCGGACTGAAGCGCCTAGAACCGCTCGGTCACCGCTGCCGGCTGTCTTACATAGGCGTTGCCGGCGGCAGCGCCGTATTCTGCCTGTTTACATATCTCTGCATTTGAATACGCATGCTTATACCAGTTTCTTTGGCGCTTCAGTATAGGCAGGCTGATGTGTTTCCAAACATATTATCGAAATCTGGTTTCGCAGGCATAATAAATTCCTTAAAACAGTCATTATCCGCTTCTGGCCCTAAAATCTTTATTGCAATGTACTATGTGCAAATTTCGGTAATCACTTGGTTTTCAAATGAACTCTTTGTAATTCATTGTGCATACATGTGTCAGATAGCATCGTTTGTTGGCATAGTTTGCCGGGATCGGCTAGACACGCGCGGAAGTTTCAGAGTGTAGGTTTCCGGCTTCTGACGACTGAGGTTTACGGCTAGATCCTAAGTGAGGCAAGCGTGCTGAGAAGGTGCAGGCGGTACCACCTATACTCGCCTCTCTAGCCGCCAGTTTCGTTGGTCTGTAGTGCAGGATATTTGCACCGAGAAATGTTACCTGCTTTCACAGTGTGTATCTGCCAGATATATGTATAGTAGCTTCCAGTAAGGCCACATTAAAAATAATAAATTACAAAAAATTTTGGAATATTATTCCAGAAGAAACAGCAATCCTTATAACATTATAACTTATTTCAATACACACAAATTTTCAAAAAAAAAAAAAAATTAGTTCATAGAAACAATAAAGAACACGACAAAAAAATCAACCAAATCGGTCATATCTTTCTCAGGTGTTTCATATATGCGGCATTGATTTTTATTTGTACAGATTACAGCTCCACGTATACTGAAAACTACTGAGGAGCCTCCATGTATATGAATCGTCGCTATGTCACCATTCACCAACTACCTGGGCAATGTTAAAACACTGGCATGCACTGTCTTTACAATGTTTCAGGAGAGTAATATTACTTATTTCAATAAGCCATCACATCTTTCCCACCCTCAGATTACAGCAACCAATTTCGTGATACTATTTGTTTTTTATCACAATCTCTGTCACAGACGATTACACCAATGTTAAGTGAAACCAATGAAACTGTTCATGGCATTCCATACAAAATGCACTGACATATTGCCAACTGTCCTCCATTAACGATGGAATTTGAGTCGCAGACACATACTATCACTAGTGTATGACTAACCCAGCAGGAGCAATTTTGGTTACATATTTCGCCTCTGTTTTGATCTAAAAGGAGCTTTTCCATTATATCAGTAATGACCCACCTTCTGTCTAATCCTGAAGTACACTGTAACTGCCACAGGCTTTGAATCTCACATTCAACACACTGGTGCAAGTTGTATGCTGCAAGTTAATGCAGACGAAGAAAAGAGATAATGCTGGGGAGTTACTGTGGTGATGGAACAATATCGCCCGAGCACGTATTATTTAATTGTCCTAATTGCCACTGTAGCACAACAGGATAATCAACAGTCAAATCCCTTCTATCATATTTCTAAAAATCAAGTAGAATTAGACAGAATTTAAATTAAGTTACGCTGTAAATGTCTGATCTATTTCTTTAATTTTACATGGTGCTTCAGCTACGCTGTTCATCTCAAATATTTCCTGAACCGTTTAAGATATCGCGATTCTGTTTTAACTTAGATGAATTACGAATAAGTCCTCACTGAACGACGTATAGCCTCCTTTCATAGTTATATTTCATACAGAAGCATGGGTATCAAATTCGCTTCTTCAAATGGAACTACAGAAATTTCTGCAGCTAGTATTGTAGTTCGAAAAGAGACGATACGAACGGCGGCTCACTCTCCAAAATTAGATTACTGCTGTTGGAGTAACAACTATTTTTAGAACTTAGGATTCATCTGTTTTGAACAAAGGACTCAGTTTGTATATTTTGCTTATTTTTTTCATAGTTCCACACAACTTCTTCCTGTTTTCTCGATTGATCTGTGTTCAGTTTTTCAAGGCCTATCCACAATGCCAACTTATAACAAAATATTTGCGGCTCTGCAACTAGGTCTTCATTCCTGTCTGGTGACGTCAGCAACGGTGCCTAGGTGAACATGTATTTCGAGAGGAATTTCTCAGGTACCAAGTATCAAAGGGTGTCGTCACCTCATGCTTGTGGGACCCAAACGAGCACCTGTGCATCACTTCACAGGAGCTGTCGCTAGCCTCCTGTGCGGTCCAGTGGACAGGGGTGGCGGGCGGAGCTTGCGCTTGTCTGTTGAATTTTTTTGCGAGCAGGTGTGTGGGATGTGCTATACGTTATTTCAGCAGTTTACGAGTACAGAGCATGTCTACATATCAGTGTACTGCATTATTTAGAAGGAGTGTGCATGTCTGTACTAAAATTATTTTGGTAATTTAGGAGTTGTTTGCATGTCTGCAGAGGGTTATTTAGGAGTAGTTTACTGGTCTGTGGCCTGTGTGTCATGACCCCAAACATGTCAGAGCTTGTGTTTTGTATCAATGTGATAAATACACTCCATCCCTAAATAAATTGTTCCAAAATAAATAAAGTACACTCCTTCCTTACTCTCTCCAGCAGTCCAGCACAGGCTGAGTCATTTTCGCATCGTTTTCCGTCTCCAGACCACCATCTTGGCATACGTGACAGGCTGGATTACAGCACCCTCTGTTGGCAGTACGGCCGGTGTGGCCGTGCGGTTCTAAGCGCGTCAGTTTGGAACCGCGTGACCGCTACGGTCGCAGGTTCGAATCCTGCCTCGGGCATGGATGTGTGTGATGTCCTTAGGTTAGTTAGGTTTAAGTAGTTCTAAGTTCTAGGGGACTGATGACCTCAGTAGTTAAGTCCCATAGTGCTCAGAGCCATTTGAACCATTTGTTGGCAGTACTGTGTACTAGGTCAGTTGGAGTTCAGACCCCTTGGTGACCACACTGGATGGTGGTAGTGCCTCTAATTGTTTAAATAAAATAGTGCATGAAAAATAATAAAGACTTACATCACACACATGTCTATTCTTCTCCCAGCCAATCCCTAGGAAGAGATGGCGGTCAGGTGAATTAGTTAGTGGAGGTAGACCAACTGCCCTTTCTTTCCCACCATTTTCTTAGGTTAGTACAGATAGCTCAAGTGACCTTTCTATACCGCAAAAATCCAAACTCTGTATGAAAATCACTGACTGTGCTGTGTGCAGTCTGTGGCTGGTTAGCATTGTTGTAATATTCACTGTTGTAGTGTTGGGCAGTTGGATGTGAACAGCGCATAGCGTTGCGCAGTTGGAGGTGAGCAGTCAGCAGTGGTGGATGTGGGGAGAGAGATGGCAGAATTTTAAGAGCGGACGATCTGGACATGTGTCCCCCAGAAAGAGTAAATTTGTAATACTGGATATCATGAACTGATATGTATATAATGACTTTTGAAGACTATTAAGGTAAATACATTGTTTGTTCTCTATCAAAATCTTTCATTTGCTAACTATAGCTGTGTTAGTAGCTGCCATGTTGTTGGGCAAGTCGGGTGACCTTGAACGAGCTAGGCGCTGAGGGATCGCGCTCTAGTTCTAACAGAGCGTGATCCGCTGCTAAAAAGAACTTCTGGTGACGCCATTGCTTCGCTGAGCGGGCTTACTTCTGCTGCCACGCCCAGATAAGCTTATCTGTATGATGTAGGAGCTGCATATATATATATAATGACTTTTGAACACTATTAAGGTAAATACATTGTTTGTTCTCTATCAAAATCTTTCATTTGCTAACTATGCCTATCAGTAGTTAGTGCCTTCAGTAGTTAGAATCTTTTATTTAGCTGGCAATAGTGGTGCTCACTGTATTGTAGTAGTTCGAGTAACGAAAATTTTTGTGAGGTAAGTGATTCATGAATGGTATAGGTTATTGTTAGTCAGGGCCATTCTTTTGTAGGGATTTTTGAAACTCAGATTGCATTGCGCTAAAAGTATTATGTGTCAGTTTAAGCACAGTCATTTATAATTTTTTATGGGGAGGTTTCATATGGCGACCCTGCCAGGATACCTCACTGGAATCTTTCGATTTTTTCTTGTAGTTTGTCCTAGCGCATAACTGCACAGAGAATTTCCTTTGTCGTTGCAGTTTTTCATTGTTGTACAGTAAAACAGTTGTGGCGTGCATGTAGATTTGCACGAAGTATTTAGCAGCTGTGCTTGCAATTACTGAGATATTATTTTCAGTGCTATGCTAATGTGTTTTCTTGTTTTTGCTCTTCAAATTGTGCTTTTCTTGTTACCATGTGAAATACGTGATAATTATGGCGTGTGAAAAACGTAACACTAGGCTCCCAAATAAATTGAGAAATGATAGTGACAACGAGTGTAGCTTATCAGCACCATCGTGTAATGAATTAACAGACAATCAACATAGTAATTTGGTAATTGTGCATAGGGAAATGGAGCGGGTGGCAAATAATGGTGTAGACAGTGAAACAATTAGTGAACAGGGAAGCATTATCGATCGACTGGTTGGCTACAGCTCGCCTCAGGAATCGGAAATGACAAGACACAAACTTGCAAATACTGTAGATTCAGGTTTTGGCTCCTCGCCGTTTTCTCAGATAAGTCAAGACACATTTTCTGATTGTCAAAATGTGATTGTTGGCGGTGCAAATGCACTGCCGAAAAGCATAGAGAAACAGATTGCAGACACTAATACATTATTATTGCAATTAATGTAAAAAATGAAACAAAATCAGAGACAAACACAGCAACAGTTAGACGCAATGGATCGAAATCTTCAAAAGTTAGACATGATGGAACAAAATCTTCAGAAGTTAGACAGAATGGGACAAAATCTTCAAAAGTTAGTCACCACGCTTGAACAAACACGTGAAGGTTTAACTGCTGAGTTACTTAAAATCGAATCGAAATATCAAAAGGACTGTAATGACGTTAAAATACAAATTTGTGAGCGTTTTCAACCTATTGTTCGCGTCATGATAATGCATTAAAGAATCACGAAGCAGCCATAGAAGAACTGCAAACTATTGTTCATGAAAATCACGACACCTTGCAAGCTAAAACTGACTCAGTTGCATCAACCGATTCGGTTATGCAACTTGCAAAAACTCAAGGAAACTTAAAGGACATGGTAGATACGCTTTCAACACAAATGGACACTCTGAAACTTAGTTCAGTAAAACACACTGAGGAGATCTGTTCATTATCGGAGAAAGTAACTGAACTTTTCGGATCAGTTCACTAACTTATCTACAAAGGTAGATGATGATCTGAATGACACAAGACCTGTAGCCTTCACTGACACAGAAGAGTATGAACAAATTAGAAAATTCAAACAAAATCAGAATCAAATCAATACACAGTACAAAAGAGAAATATGGGAAGTACAAGAGCAGTTGACACAGGTAATACAAGAATTACATATTTCAGAGAATACTCGCGCTCCAATACGGGAAGAGGGACTTAGAAATACGGAACAGCCACAAAATAATAACTCAGGGCACTTCGGAAATTATGAAAGAAATTGGCAAGGTACACCGAATTTTGAGATGGAACCGCTGAAACGAAGTAACAATGACCGATATGCGACTCGCCGACATAATGATTTTGACTATAAGCTATTCATTACTACACGCAAATTCAAAACATTTACGAATTCTGGCAACGACATTCATCCACAAGCGTGGCTTCATCAATTCTCTCATTGTTTCCCTCCCAACTGGTCATTAGAGCACAGATTAGAATTTATGTGTGGCTACTTGGAGAGAATGAACCAGCTGTAAGAATGCGATCGGTCATTCACGATTGTCACAGTGAAGGAGAGAGAATTTTATCATGCCTTCCTCTCAGCATATTGGTCTCAAGCTACACAAGACCGAGTAAAACATAGCATCATAATGATGAAACATTTCGAACAATCTGAATTTTCCAGTCTTGTGAAATATTTTGAAGACACGTTGCACAAGAATCAGTATCTGTCAAACCCATACAGCCCCTCAGAACTCATCCGCATTTGCTTAATCAAATTGCCTGAACATTTACGACATATTATTTTGGCAGGACGTTGCAAAGACGAGATTGAAGCTTTTCAGGGACTGTTACAAGAATTGGAAATTGACACTGACAATCGCGGGACTCAAAAACAGGAACACAACAATTACAGGTCACATCTGTCACAATTCGGTGACGACAGAAACAATAACTGGACATGACAAGGCTATTCTTACAATGTAAATGTGACCAAACAGACACCACCCGTATGACAACCGTTGGAAGAGGGCTGGGCCCTCTCGGCAAGGTAAATTTGTAGAAGTTAAGTCTCCTATTCCTAATAACGATGCACACCAACAAAGAGACAGACAATGACTCGCACTGCAGGCAGCCACGTGGGCCGGCTGGCTCAGAGAAAAATAACATAGACGCTAAGCTTGGGAAAAAATTTAGCATTCCTTACCAACGTATACAACATGACAATTGCTTTGAAGTTGAAACTCTGCGTACTAAGAAGAGTAAAGGATTGCACCACATTTCACATGTAAAACCGTTTACTGAAAGATAATCTGCTTTTTAACTTAGTCTTTGCCATAAAATTTTTCACTTCACGTATGCTTTATCATACTTAGAAACTGTTAACATGCAACAATGTTTGAAATTAACTATCCAGTCAAGAACCAAGAGAACTTAGTTAAACAATAATTACGAATGGATTGTTATAGTGAACAGACGACACATTGTTGTTATTTGTACATTCTTGCTTGTTAGTTGCACGATTATGTAACGAATATGCGGCTTACATACTTAGAACATATTTTGCAAATGACACTGTAATGCAACATTTGGTTTACTTGAAAATACATTATGGATTTAAAGTGCTTTCTGAGAGATACCAGATGACACAGTGGTTAGTTTATTTGACAGCTACACGATTATATCACGACGCTACTAATGAGTGACACAATTTACATTGTTGCTTTTGCGGTGTATCTGTATTATATCTGCACAGTTTTTCTGTATTATTCTGGAAAGTAAAACATGTTTTAGTAGTAACTTTGTGGTATAGCTACAATGAGACAGCCTTTTCTGTAGCACAACAATACGTCACAGTATAGTACTTTCTTGATCAAGGTAATGTATGTAATAACTACGATATCTATATGCATAGCATTTCACTTTTGTTTATGATGAGGTAAGTACATTGACTTCTGCAGACCTTATGTTATGGACGACGATAATTACGACACTTGGCACATTTTTATGGTTAAGCAATGACAAAGATTATCTTACAACAAGACGCACAGTTTAGCGCTGCAGTACACGTATTTGAGTTATTAATTTTGTACTTAAAACATTTATTTTTAACGATTTTTGAATTACAATGATGCGAAGGTTTTCCATGATGCATTTCATTCCATTGCTGTAATCTGTAACACCTGAGGGTATAATTACATTAATCCTCAGGGGGTACACGCCTACTTTGTGTGCTAAGCGTGTAGCGAGCGCTAGGAGCCCTAGCTAATATGGTAGTTGCTTATACAACTTTACACATCGGTACCATATTTCTCTAACACAGAATTACACAGCTATCTGATTATTTAACAGAGAAACAAACATCTTTTTACTACATCAGTGACAGATGTTTACGCAATTACACGGTTGGATAACTTCACACTTATGAAATTGTATTTTGTCTGTACTTTGTGAACTGTTCATATTTTTTCGGAACCATTGTGACACTATGAGAGCTTTGAATGTCGTATTTTATATGGGATCATGATTTTTAAAGTACATTTGAGGTAGATGACACTATTGAAATGAGCAGAGAAGTTTTTTTAGGTTTTGAAATTATTGCAGAAAGCTACGACGTTTTTGGGATTTGACTGAGGTGTTATGCTGTTGAGGTATGTTTATGATCAATAAGCCGATGCTATATGAGGAATTTGATTATGCTACTTATTTATTATGATGAAGTATTGAAGTGTCGACGCAATACTGAAGTGTCGACGCAATAGTGAAGTTTAGACGAATGTTTATATGTGTAATAAAGTAAGGAATAATGAGTAGTGGTTAGGGACTCTGATTTGTGAAAAAGGATGTTGGAAACCAAGAATCATACTTTAAGAGTTATGAAATGTTTGTACATGCATGAATGTATCACAATGTTGGCGAAAATTTTTTGGTCACTGTTATATTTATAGGAGTTTGTTTCTAAACATTTGTAACGCAAATTCTCGACCTATGAAATTTTTTTATATGAGACTGTCGCTGTAGCACAAGCTTCTGCCGTAAATATTTCGGTAAGAAAGCTAAGTGACCTTGACGTAATGTGTTGTGTGTGCCAAGCTGCGCCAGCTGCCTGGAGAAAAAGCCATTAGGTGGAAAAAAGAGGCCATTAACCTCGCTATTGACATTCCTTTGTAGAAAGCATCACAAATACGACATGCTCATTACTTGGAAATATATGATTCTATTGTGGAGTGCGTTCTTTGTGCTACTTACTGAAATGCTTATGAAATGATGGGAAATATTCTTACATCTGCACACCTGATCATGGCAAGTGTCTTTCTATGAGAGTTGAGAGAATTTCTACCAACTTATGAAATGCCACATGGCTATTGAATGATGTTTTAATGCTTTGCTTTGTACATAGTTGCTTATTTCATTTGATATCTGGTTTTCAGCTGTGTTGCAACATTGGTTTTATGAAATAAAATTAAATGCATTTGCTAATGTGAACACTTTCTGTCAACAGATCTATTAAATAATAATTTTATGATCCACATTCTTTGAAAAAGGAGCACTTGGAAGGAAAGAACAATAAGAAGGACTAATAACAGTAACTGCATACATAATTTTCTTTTCAAGTATTTGGTAATTTTGTTTGTAGAATAAGTTGTTGTGGTGCACCACTTTAATGACATAGACATTAAGATGTGAATAGACATTTTCCTTATCTGCATTGTTGTCTTTAGTGTACTATTTTTTCTGCTTGTGGATTTGTTATGTTTAAATATAAGTTATTGCTTTTGCTACTGAATTTCACCTTGTATTACTCTGTTAAGCCAGTTTTACTACTGATTTATTTTTCTTGTTTGCTGCACATTGCCCTATATTAGTTGTAATATTGCATTTGCTTTGCTAATTTAGATATACTGCTGCTTGCTTTGCCAATTTGCATTTTTTTGTCATTTCTGTTTGTGTGTGTGTGTTTTTTTTTTTTTGCTGCTGCATTGTGTCATCCCTTGGTATATATATCTGAGCTCAGTAGATTTAAGTTAGCTTAAGATGGGGTAGGCTATATAAGAGAACGAGTTGTGATGAATTGGAAGAAATGCATTGAGAAGCTATAAGAAAATGGTTTGGCCAAAAAATTTGTGTACAGTGGAGAATAATTATTTTGAAAGGGGATATGAACAAAAAAGTAGGGTTTAGGGACAACAGGTTTTGGTAGGATTTTCTTGGAAATAAATGATGAGGTAAGATAATGGAAAATAAATAATGAGGTAAGAAATATGTGAACATATAAATACAGAAAGCATGCTTGGATAGGATTTTTTTGTGAGAACAAATGTTGAAATAAGAGGAAACATCTATGGAATGAAGTTTTGGGTTGGACTGCAGTACTAAATGTTACACTGAAAACAAACCCTATCCTTTCCTTTTGTGTTATTCAGCTATGTGTTTTTGTACCCTTGTGTATTTTTGTTCTTCCTGTCTCTGTGTACTGTTTCATAGAATTTTTTTCTCTTCTAATACTAAGCTACATTCACTATGATGAGGAATACTGCTATCCTCAAATATAATTTGCATTAATAATGTGTTATTTACTTTGTAAATATGTTTAGACATTATTTATTCTGTTCTACTTTAATGCTCATGTGTGAAATTAATATTTCGAAAACTATTCTCATTATTTTATTTATTTACTTATGTCATAATTCCTGTAAACTGATGTATACATTTATTTCTATTCTTTGTAAAGCCTGTATTACTACAAATGTTATCTGTATTATTATGTTTTAATGATGTTTTCAGTACCTTTGTAATTGTATTCTCATGTTATAAAATTGTAATTGACACCAGTTCATCAAATTAAATAACTTGTAAGCATTCATTTCCCTGCACACATTTCTGTTGGTCATAGTATATGCACAATATGTGAGAAATTGGGGCAGTTAATGTTTGCACGTGTGTTAATAATTCAGCAAGGGACTGGTTAACAGCATTGCTGGTTCTAATGAAAATTCCAAAAACTTTGTGAGTGCACAAGTGGTGGTTTATGGACTTGCTATATTGTCCGCAACTCTTCGATGGTGATTATGCACCTGCACAGTCGCAACAGATAGCTGCTGGCTGGCTCTACAAGGACTACACTGGGTCTGCATCTTTGATGGCCCACCAATACCATTATTTGTACAAGGACTGCAGTGGGTCTGCACCTCTGATGGCCCACCAATACCGTAATCTCTAACAGGACTACAGTGGTCTGCTCTGTGATGACCTACCTATCAATATTCTTCAAAACTTCGACTGACTCTGCTGTGGGTTTGCTCTGTTGTGGCCCATTACCTGTCTGCATGTCAAGAGTCAGCACTGTCTTTCCATTGGAAGGACAACACTGCTTCTTCAAGACTGCATGGAAATCCATTAATTCCGTGTGCATTTTCTTTTACTGCTCAGACTTTGAGAGAAAAAAAACTACAAATACTACTGTGATGAATGATCAGGACTGTCTTTATGGACTGTGAGAAAATCTTTTCTTTTGACCAACAGTATATCAATAAGTGTGTACATTTGATATCTTTGCTATTGTAATTATGAAAAATTTATCAAATCATTATTGACCACTGTCAAAAACAATTTGTAAAATTTTTTGTGGGGAGCATGTGGGCTATGTAAGTAGGCTGTTTAGGTTTTTATGTTGGTAACGCCACGTAGGGCTCTTTATGAAAATCACTGACTGTGCTGTGTGCAGTCTGTGTCTGGTTCGCATTGTTGGAATATTCGCTATTGTAGTGTTGGGCAGTTGGATGTGAACAGTGCGTAGCGTTGCGCAGTTGGAGGTGAGCCGCCAGCAGTGGTGGATGTTGGAGGAGAGATATGGCAGTATTTTAAGATATATATATATATATATGACGACTTTTGAACACTATTAAGGTAAATACATTGTTTGTTCTCTATCAAAATCTTTCTTTTGCTAACTATGCCTATCAGTAGTTAGTGTCTCCAGTAGTTAGAATCTTTTATTTAGCTGGCAGTAGTGGCGCTCACTGTATTGCAGTAGTTCGAGTAACGAAGATTTTTGTGAGGTAAGTGATTCATGAAAGGTATAGGTTATTGTTAGTTAGGGCCATTCTTTTGTAGGGATTTCTGAAAGTCAGATTGCGTTGCGCTAAAGATATTGTGTGTCAGTTTAAGCACAGTCATTTACAATTTTTCTAAGGGGAGGTTTCCGAATGCACAATGGACGTAATGGTTACGTATGTATCACCTGTCAGAATCGTATCTAGACGTATTACTCCAACTGCACACGCCCCCCACCATTACAGAGCCTCCGCCAGCTTGAACATTACCCTGCTGACATGCCAGGTCCATGGATTCATTTGGTTGCCTCCATACCCGTACACGTCCAGCCGCTCGATGCACTGAAACGAGACTCGTCTGAGCAGGGAACATGTTGCCAATTATCAACAGTCCAATGTCGGTGTTGATGGGCCAGACGAGGTGTAAAGCTTTGTGTCGTGCAGTCATCAAGGGTACATGAATAGGCGTTCGGCTCAGAAAGCCTATATCGAAGATGTTTCGTTGAATGGTTTGCACGCTGACGCTTGTTGATGACCCAGCATTGAAATCTGAAGGAATTAGTGGAAGGGTTGCACTTCTGTTACGTTGAACGATTCTGTTCAGTCGTCATTGGTCCCGTCCTTGCAGGATATTTTTCCGGCCGCAGCGATGTCGAAGAATTGATACTTTACCGTATTCCTGATGTTCAGGGTACACTCGTGAAATGGTCGCACGGGAAAATCCCCTGTTCATCGCTACCTCGAAGATGCTGCGTCCCATCGCTCATGCGGCGACTTTAACACCACGTTCAAACTCACTTAAATCTTGATAACCTGCCATTGTAGCAGCAGTAAGCGATCTAACAACTGCCCCAGACACTTGTTGTCTTATGTAGGCGTTGTCGACCGCACCGCTGTATTCTCCCTGTTGATATATCTCTGCATTTGAATACACATGCCTGTATCAGTTTCTCTGGCGCTTGAGTGTATAACTTTCCTGAAATTTTAAAAAACAGGAAAGCTATTCACAAATACTGATTGCTAGTTTTCAACTGTATCATGATAGATCTACATGTTTGAAAGCGGTGTGAGGTGGTCGCCCAGTAATGTTTCTCAGCTGTCAAAATCGGTATGAAAAGTAATCATCATTTAAAGTTTTATAATGTACCTGACACAGAGATAACAATATAAATTAAATTTTCTTGCTTTTTATTTTCTAATTCTGACGATGACCAAGGGTAACGAATTCCAGTTGACAATGTACAACATTTCTGTGATTGTGACGAAGAAAAGGTTGATACAGGCGCGGCTTGTGGTTTCTATACTGGGGAAGGCTGCGACATTTACCCCTGGTACTAACTTACTGCTCCGATATTGCTATGGATCAGTCTGTACCGCAACCAAGATTTCAGGAGGGAGAATAGGGTAACATCATACTCTAGCGAAAAGGGATTTCTTTTCTGTTTCATGATCAACTGCTAAATAACATCAAAAGCTAACTCCAGGATAAGATCTTTAGGTAGCATATTTATCTGATGTCACATTTGTGTGTGTGTGTGTGTGTGTGTGTGTGTGTGTGTGTGTGTGTGTGAGAGAGAGAGAGAGAGAGAGAGAGAGAGAGAGAGAGAGAGAGAGAATTCCTAAGGGACCAAATTTCTGAGGTGATCCGTCCCTTGTCTTACACAGTACTTAAACTAACTTATGCTGGGAACAACACTTATACCCATGCCCAAGGGAGAACTCGAACCTCCGGCGGGAGGGGCCGCGTAGTCCGTGACAGGACGCCTCAAACCACGCGGTAACGTCAAATTTCCCGACACTATATCACAACAGACCATACTAAAAATGCGCGTTTTGGAGACCTCCGTTGCATGATTACTGTTTTTTTCATGTTTTCAGTTTCAAACGTGAGACGTTTAACTTTCGTGAGTGATCAGTCCACAGCGTGTAAGAGTTCACGCGACGAAACAGTGACGTTTCTGTTACATCATGGATTTTGTGTTGCAATTGGCTGACAAGCTAAATGAGCAACTACGGTGTTTATTTAAGTGTTTGTGAAAGTAATATGCCACATTGTTAGTTTTCATATTAATATTTGTATATTATGAAAATATGCGGTTTAAGTGATACCCTCGTACACCACATTAAAGATCTCTCCTTACTTCATCATTTTAGTATGACTTCTCGTGCTTGGTTTGTCGGTGGATAAACATGTTAACCACCATTTTAGTTCACTACATTTAGTACGCTAAATATATAGTTGTAACTCAGGTCTGTTTCTTATCAGCTGTCAATGCACGTTTTGCTTACCTTCATTAATTTCTTTACGGATGGTATCAGCTCGCCTCCTCCTCTGCGCTGCAAAATCACTTATGACCATTTCATTGAAATTTGGACGATTCAATAATTCTTTTTCTAGAATAAACATCGCAAGTACTGAGCATGAATATTTTGACCTATTTCTGAACACAGCAGCAGCATTCTGTGTCTCCGGTCGTCATTGGGAAGGTCACTATCATCTGCTGAAGTTTAACACTTGCAGGAAACGTTTTGTCAAGTTGTTATAATAAGGAAGGTTCAATAAGGTCAAGCACATGAGGCTTTCACGAAATACTTTCATCTGTAACACATTCAGTTCATGACGTAAGTTAGAAGACTATAATTTAATCAAATTAACAGATAGTTTCAGTTCTTTTTCCTGGGAAAACAATTTGATGCTCAAAAACAATGACGGTTCAAATAGCTGTGCAACTGATAAAGATCCTTAAAACTGAATCGATCTCTGGTCTGATTTCTGATGCAGCCACAGACTCCCACGTGCACACCTTTCTTGATTCCGTGAAACGTCCCCTGTTTTGCTGTTGTTTCCTCTTGCTTCCAGTGATGGATAATCTCAAGTGACATGTTAGACAAATGCTGTGAAGTTACAAACATATTCGTTAGTTTTCACTGCATCAACATTCCTTTGGCGTATTCAGTGAACACACTGGCACAATGATGTATGCCTTCAATAAAAAACAAAAGCAGCCAGAAGAGGAAATCTTCGTCTTGCAGGATACCCTTCAGTCTCGTAGCCTTCTTTCTTGACCTGTAATCACTAGCAACATTGACAAAAAAAATTTTTTTCCATGCATTCAAATTTTCCTTTTGGTATTTGAATATAGCGCGATTTGAAATTCCACCTGATGGACTGAGGACAGATTTCTTCACCATCCTATCAAGAAAGGCTGTCTTTTTAGCAAACTGAGAAGAAAAAAATAGAAATTCCTTCCAAGCTGCTGAAGAAGATATACACGTGCTTAATGCCTGCCTCACAACATACAACAATTAAATTTAACTGGTGTGTAAAACAACGAATAAAGTGACTATTTTCATACATCTCTTTAATTCTATCCTGGACTTCACTTTTATGGTTACTTGTAACAGGAGCTCCGTCATAACACTGAGTTATCAGCTTTTCAAGTATTTCATTTTGCCTAGCTTATTGAGAACAGCGTATGTTATAGTACGTCGTCTGCACTAGGACTTTTTGGTCTTAAAACGAAAATATATTTTTCATTTATTTTCCCCAGTAGCTCATATCGAATTGTTAGGACCAATTGTGAAAGTCTCCAGTCAATGATTTCATCAACTCCAACTGCGAAGTAATTTGTCTTTGACAGTCCTCTCTGATGAGTTTAACGTATACCTCATAAGTTGGTTTTAAATTCCAGAATGAGATTTTCACTCTGCAGCGGAGTGTGCGCTGATATGAAACTTCCTGGCAGATTAAAACTGTGTGCCGGACCGAGACTCGAACTCGGGACCTTTGCCTTTCGCGGGCGAGTGCTCTACCATCTGAACTACCCAAGCACGACTCACGCCCCGTCCTCACACCTTTACTTCTGCCAGTATCTCGTCTCCTACCTCCCAAACTTCACAGAAGCTCCTGCGAACCTTGCAGATCTAGCACTCCTGGAAGAAAGGATATTGCGGAGACATGGCTTACCCACAGCCTGGGGGATGTTTCCAGAATGAAATTTTCAATCTGCAGCAAAGTGTGCACTGATATGAAACTTCCTGGAAACTGTCACTGTTTTGTGAATGTGGTAGTTTTCTTGTAGGGTAGAAGGTAAATTTCGTTGTTTATCCTTACGAATTCGTTGTCACTTTTTCCGGGGGTAATTACATGTTGCTGTTGATCAAAGCATTCAGTAGAAAGTAGAACGATTTGTCATACTTCCACGCTGTTACATGTTCTCTGTATCTGGTATCAAATACTCTCATGGTTTGACCTATATCTCTCCCATCACACATATTACATTTTAGTTGTTAGATTCCTGATGTGGATCTGCATGTTCTGTTGCTTTCGGCAAGTATTTTTAAACTGAATTGTTGCTTTGGTGAATTTTTCTGAACATTGTTTTCTGAAAATATTACATAAAGTGTGTATCTGTGTTTGAATGTTAACATACACGATATTTTGTTTTCCTTTCCTTTCTCATTAGTATCATTCTTGTTCTTCTATGTTTCCCTGTGTAGCATTCTGTACCTGTGCGCCTGATGACTTTTGTATTTAAGTCCCATAAGACTTCACACACATTTGAACATTTTGTCCCTGTGTTGGTGATAGCTGGGTGTTTGCTCTTTTCTGCTTCCTGAATGTATTATTCACCTTTGTTATCAAGTTCTTTGTATGTAATGTTTGTGAATATTTGAATAGTAATTTTTGCAGTTGTCTGTAACTAGGAATACTGTTTAGTCAGTACAGCATGAATCTAAATGCTGCCTGCTCTTATTTTAGGTTTGGTTGGTTGGTTGTTTTGGGGAAGGAGACCAGACAGCGAGGTCATCGGTCTCATTGGATTAGGGAAGGAAATCGGCCGTGCCCTTTGAAAGGAACCATCCTGGCATTTGCCTGGAGCGATTTAGGAAAATCACGGAAAACCCAAATCAGGATGGCCGGACGCGGGATTGAACCGTCATCCTCCCGAATGCGAGTCTAGTGTCTAACCACTGCGCCACCTCGCTCGGTTTTTTAGGTTTGGACAATTTGATATTTGGTATATTATTGTTGAGATTTTTTTGTCCATGTCGAATATGTGTTGGCTGTTCTGAATTTTTATGGTAATGTCAAAGAAGTTCAACTATGTTTTCTGGTCATTTTAAATTGTAAAATTTATCTCATCATGAGTAGAATTTATATATGCTTGGAACCGGCCAATTTTACTTCATGGTTCATCTATCACAAATAGAATATATCCACATATGTAATCAAGTACAGGTTGTTGTTCCTGTTTGGTCTTTTATTTTAAATATGGCTCATAACTATGTTTTCTATGGTTCCAGATCCTGTGGATACCACAGGTAATCCTTCACTTTGTGTATAGTATTTATTATTGAACTGGATATAGTTCGGTTTTGTTGTTAGCTCTACCAGGCTTGACTGTTTCCTTGATGTGTTCATGTGGAAGTCTACTGTGTCTCTTAAGATTTTCTTCTCTGATGTTTATTCTATCTGTTATTTGTGTATTAGAATGTTCTTTACATCAAAAGAGAGGAAGATGGCTGTGTCTGGAATCTGTATGTATTGAATCGACTGTGCAATGTTTATTATAGTTCGATCCTCTTTTTGATCTGTAGTAACATTTTGAACATGTGTCTTGCAAGCAGGTATGTGGGAGTATTTCTAGAGTTCACAATAGTTGAGTATAGTAATGCGTTATGTACCGTCTGTATTGTTCTGGTTTCCAGTATTACCTTTCATCTGTGTTGTTATGTTCTTTATTTCACTGCTTACTAGCTCTCTGGTTAGACCAATGTTTACCTTATTTATTTAGTTTCTACACTCCTGGAAATTGAAATAAGAACACCATGAATTCATTGTCCCAGGCAGGGGAAACTTTAGTGACACATTCCTGGGGTCAGATACATCACATGATCACACTGACAGAACCACAGGCACATAGACACAGGCAACAGAGCATGCACAATGTCGGCACTAGTACAGTGTATATCCACCTTTCGCAGCAATGCAGACTGCTATTCTCCCATGGAGACGATCATAGAGATGCTGGATGTAGTCCTGTGGAACGGCTTGCCATGCCATTTCCACCTGGCGCCTCAGTTGGACCAGCGTTCGTGCTGGACGTGCAGACCGCGTGAGACGACGCTTCATCCAGTCCCAAACATGCTCAATGGGGGACAGATCCGGAGATCTTGCTGGCCAGGGTAGTTGACTTACACCTTCTAGAGCACGTTGGGTGGCACGGGATACATGCGGACGTGCATTGTCCTGTTGGAACAGCAAG
The DNA here is from genome assembly GCF_021461385.2 of Schistocerca piceifrons. Lineage (NCBI taxonomy): Eukaryota > Metazoa > Arthropoda > Insecta > Orthoptera > Acrididae > Schistocerca > Schistocerca piceifrons. The sequence goes on along the minus strand of NC_060149.1, from coordinate 174,624,685 downwards.
TTCCCTTGCCGGTCTAGGAATGGTAGAACGATGGGTTCGATGACGGTTTGGATGTACCGTGCACTATTCAGTGTCCCCTCGACGATCACCAGTGGTGTACGGCCAGTGTAGGAGATCGCTCCCCACACCATGATGCCGGGTGTTGGCCCTGTGTGCCTCGGTCGTATGCAGTCCTGATTGTGGCGCTCACCTGCACGGCGCCAAACACGCATACTACCATCATTGGCACCAAGGCAGAAGCGACTCTCATCGCTGAAGACGACACGTCTTCATTCGTCCCTCCATTCACGCCTGTCGCGACACCACTGGAGGCGGGCTGCACGATGTTGGGGCGTGAGCGGAAGACGGCCTAACGGTGTGCGGGACCGTAGCCCAGCTTCATGGAGACGGTTGCGAATGGTCCTCGCCGATACCCCAGAAGCAACAGTGTCCCTAATTTGCTGGGAAGTGGCGGTGCGGTCCCCTACGGCACTGCATAGGATCCTACGGTCTTGGCGTGCATCCGTGCGTCGCTGTGGTCCGGTCCCAGGTCGACGGGCACGTGCACCTTCCGCCGACCACTGGCAACAACATCGATGTACTGTGGAGACCTCACGCCCCACGTGTTGAGCAATTCGGCGGTACGTCCACCCGGCCTCCCGCATGCCCACTATACGCCCTCGCTCAAAGTCCGTCAACTGCACATACAGTTCACGTCCACGCTGTCGCGGCATGCTACCAGTGTTAAAGACTGCGATGGAGCTCCGTATGCCACGGCAAACTGGCTGACACTGACGGCGGCGGTGCACAAATGCTGCGCAGCTAGCGCCATTCGACGGCCAACACCGCGGTTCCTGGTGTGTCCGCTGTGCCGTGCGTGTGATCATTGCTTGTACAGCCCTCTCGCAGTGTCCGGAGCAAGTATGGTGGGTATGACACACCGGTGTCAATGTGTTCTTTTTTCCATTTCCAGGAGTGTATTTCACATTAGCTCGACAAAAGAATGTACCTGGTCTTGCTGTGGAATATCTTCCTGGGTTGCTTCTGAATGTGCCTTTGGCAATGCCACAGATTGTGTGGTTTCTGCATGATGGAGCGCCACCCCACTTCCACATCAGTTTGTTGACACCTCAACGTCATCTTCCCCAGACGTTGGATAGGACGCGGAGGCTCCGTAGCATGGCCTTGTAGATCACCCGACTTAAATCCCCTGGATTTTTTCCTCTGAGGGCATCTGAAAAGTGTTTTGTTTGTTGTAGTAGTTCCTGATGTGCAGACCCTGCAACAGCCTGTTCACGACGCCTCTGACGCTATTAGGAGACAGGCAGGAACTTACAAAAGCAAACCATGAGGCCACTTTGAGCATCTGTTGAGACGTGGGTGTGGTGCAGCTCTGTTCTGTTTTCTGGGACAATTTATTGTCGTTGCACATACACTGTCCTCCATTTCCAGAAATGTTCATAGCACCTTTATTCCCCATTTCCAGTAAGAAATCCATCACTGCTGTTTGCCGGTTTTATTAACTTTCACCTTGTACACATGTACATTTAAAGAGAAATGAATAGACCGTAGTCAGGACAGTAGCTTCCCTATGGGAATCAATTATTTCAAGTTAACTATCAATTCCAAGATAATGTGGTTGATTAGCATTATCATTTACAACTGTATAAAGATACATAAGGATACGACACAGAACAAACTCTGTATAACCCTAAGTATTCATTCATGGGGAAGAACTACAATGACCCGGATGTGAGTTATAAACAGCATTGTGTTCTATGTCACTAAAAGGGTCCACTATGTGATTAAAAGTATCCGGACACCCCAAAAACATACGTTTTTCATATTAAGTGCATTGTGCTGTCACCTACTGCCAGGTACTGCATATCAGCAATATCAGAAGACATTAGACATCATCATGAGAGAGTGAGTTCCACAGAGCGCCCTATTCTGCTGACTTCGAACGTGGTCTGGTGATTGGGTGTCACTTGTGTCTCACATCTGTACGCGAGATTGCCACACTCCTAAACATCCCTAGGTCCACTGTTTTCGATGTGATAGTGAAGTGCAAACGTGAAGGGACACGTGCTGCACAAACGCGTACAGGCCGATCTCGTCTGTTGACTAACAGAGAACGCCGACAGTTGATGAGGGTCGTAATGTGTAGTAAGTAGACATCTATCCAGACCATCACACAGGAATTCCAAGCTGCATTAGGATCCACTGCAAGTACTATGACAGTTAGGAGGGAGGAGAGAAAACATGGATTTCATGGTCAAGTGGCTGCTCATAAGCCACAAATCACGCCAGTAAATGCCAAACGTCGTTTCGCTTGGTGTAAGGAGCCTAAACATCTAAACATTGGACAATTAAATAGTGGAAGAACGTCATGTGGAGTGACGAATCACGGTACATAATATGGCGATCCGATGGCAGGGTGTGGGTACGGCGAGTGCCCGGTGAACTTCATCTGCCAGCGTTTGTAGTGCCAACAGCAAATTCGGAGGTGGTCGTGTTTTTCATGGAGGGGGCTTGCACCCCTTGTTGTTTTGCTAGGCACTACCACAGCACAGGCCTACATTGATGTTTGAAGCACCTTCTTGCTTCCCACTGTTGAAGAGCAATTTGGGGATGGCGACTGCATCTTTCAACACGATCGAGCACCTGTTCATAATGCACGGCCTGTGGCGGAATGGTTACACTATAATAATATCCCTGTAATGGACTGGCCTGCACGGTCCTGACCTCAATCCTATAGAACACCTTTGGGATGTTTTGGAACGCTGACTTCGTGCCAGGCCTCACCTCCCGACATCGATACCTCTCCTCAGAGGAGCACTTCGTGAAGAATTGGCTGCCATTCCTCAAGAAACCTTCCAGCACCTGACTGAACGTATGCCTGCGAGAGTGGAAGCTGTCATCAAGGCTATGGGTGGGCCAACATCATATTGAATTCCAGCATTACCGATGGAGGGCGCCACGAACTTATAAGTCATTTTCAGCCAGGTGCCTGGATACTTTTGATCACATAGTAAATGCTTACATAGCAGTTGGTGATAATTAAACTGACGGTGCTCCGAGTGCTACAGTGCAGCAAAAAAGGAGAATTCCACTTTCAGCTGCTAGGTGAAAATATGGCGCTGTAAGCAGTTGGAATGTGAAACGTTTCTTTTTTTGGTGTCAGTATGCTGTTTTTCACTCGGTAACCTGTCTTACTTTCCTTTGTGAAGTGACTGTTGGTGTAAAGGGTTAAGAAGACTTACGTTTTCTATACAAAACACAAGGGCTACTGAGAAAAAACACCATGCACTGCTGATGTTGTTCTAGAAGAACGGCAGCAGTAGCAACGCTGCATTTGGGAAGTATCACCAACAGAAACAGCTGTGAGAACGCGCCATGTCAATAAATGAGGTAAAGAACACGATCAAGAAATCTGAAGAAACAGGTGAAGTAGATAGCGCAGCAGGGAGAGGGAGGCGGCCCATTCCCTTAGCATTTGTTGATGAAGTTGCTGTAGCTATAGCCAATAGTCCAGCACATGCCTCAAACTCTACAGCCAATCCTCCAGTTGTGTCAAGGAAGTTGTCTCTCCCCTAGTCAACAGTTAAAAGATTTTGCAGCGCATTTTACGCTGGTATCTGTACAAGCTTCTACACTATGTCTACATCAATACTCTGCAAACAACCTTTCGGCGCGTGGCATTTCCTTACCTGTTACACCCGCAAATGGAATGACGAAAAAACGACTATCTATATACTTTCTTATGTGTACTAATTCCTTGTATCTTATATTCATAGTCCTTACGTGCAATGCATGTTGGAGACAACAGAAGCATTCTGCAGTCAGCTTCAAATGCTAGTTCCTTAAATTTTCTCAATAGTGTTCCTCGAAAATAATGTCGCCTTGCCTGAATGGATTCTCATTTGAGTTCCTGAAGCATTTCCGCAACAGTTTCCGCAACGCCACGATTTTGCCCTTAGTTTTTTGGGGTGTGTAGAAATGGATGACATGTGGCTGGGGGATATTCTTTGGACGGACATGGCACATTTTACTCTGCTCTGTTCTGTGAATGCACAGAACTGTCATACATAGTGTTCTAATCCGCCACATGTTGTGCATGAACATCCACTGCATTTATCTCATACAACTGTACTGTGTGGTTTCACAAGTTCATTCATTCTTGGGCAGTTCTTATTTGAGGAAATGGCACCATGTATGCCTCTGAAGTGTACTGTAATATTTGCACGTTTTAAGGACCTCCTTATGGAACACGTGATACCTAACATAGCCTTGCTATTTTCATGTAAGATGAGGCGACACGATGCTTCCCTTGCCAGGTGAAATGCTTGCTTCCTTGATAAACCTTCACTAAGGACCGCATGATTTATAGGCAGTTTCAAGACGTGTTACCTTCCAGATCCACTGACATTAAGTCCCTGTGACTTCAGGTCGCAGCGATACCTGAGAGATCATGCCTATTAGGGACGTATCCGGACTCTTCCTGATCTCTCCTTCCTTGAAGAATAGCATATGGCGACATTTTGCTCTGATAACGCCAGATATAATGCACTGTCAACTATGTCCTTTAACGGATGCAGCATGTTGCAGAGTCGGGAGACAATATGTAACACTTATTGTAACTTGTGACCATATCTTAATAAACATACCAGAATTACCTTTGTCTTGCCGTTTCATCATTCGTCCTGTTTTCGTGCATCCACAACACGTTCTGACTGCTTACAGTGCCGTATTTTCATCTGGTGGCAGAAAGTAGAACTATTACTTTTTTAGCATGCTCACAGGTGCAGCAGTTAATAAACGTACCTACCACGTTTCAGCGTCCTGTAACATACACAGCTTACAATCCAACTCTCGGAACACCGTCAGTTTAATTATAAATACCCGGTAACAGGTTGTAGGAAAAAATAATTTAATGCAAGTAAACTTCTACACAGTATACAATAAACTTTATTTGATTAAAATTAAAATACAATGGTAGATTTAATATATACAAAGCTGTTATAAATAGAAAGAGAATTCTTATCTCCACTGGAAATAGACATATTTTCTTAACAAATATATGAACTGTTTACATATCACAAACATTTCTGAAAGTTTTGCTGAACTATAGTTACAAGTTACGTAATTCTCAGCATTGGCTTAGAACACGTAATTGACAGAGGAATATAAATTCCACAAAAATGTCATTGACAGTAGCATGTTGCAACAATAATCATTAATTTTATGAACTGTATCTTCGTCAAAGAAATACAAGATATATCAGCCAATGATCAGATAGGAAATCCAGACAGAAAACTGCATGTCTCAACGAGCTGCTTAAGGCTAGGAATGTTCCAATAACAATGACAAGAGTAACTGTAATACACTTATATTAACAATGGTATTGGTATCGATATCAATAATTCAATGATTTCATCAGAGCACCAGAGTAAGGTGTATGAAATGGTATAATACCATTTTGTACAATACAAAATTAAAATTTATGGAGTGCCAGTTTTGACATGGTTTCTCTCTTCACTACCTCGAAGTGACTCCCTGAACCTTGAGAGTTAACGATCTGCCAGCTGCTGTCTGGGGAGAGATGGAAGAGTGTGTGTAGACAGCAGCAGGCAGGCTAGTAAGTGTCTAGTGGACAGACAGGCATCCATGACGTGCATGGACTGGTCAGCAGAGTGGTTTTCCTGCCTTGTGCAGGGGAAGGCAGATTGTGGCTACGAGAAGGCACTGTAATGATAGATACTGGGTGCTGACTGGAACATTACTGCAACAATATTTGCAAAAATTATGTTCCACAGCTTATTATCATTGAACGAAAAAGTCAAAGGCATCACATAGATCATAGTGATAATATGAGCTCAGAGCTATTTGGTTGATAATAGTCCAACAATTATAACAGAAGCTAAGACCCCTGCAATTATGAATATTGCCATATTCAATGTAAAATTAATAACTCACGAACCATTTATGCAACAGCATATGAGATATCAGATGATGACTACATGTGTCAGCCAACGCCACAGAGTCACACTGTACGCATTGATATATAGCAAAAATTACAGCCACATAAATTACATAAAATTAGCGAAAATGGGCCAGTTCTCTGAGTCCTCCACAGTTACATGTAGTATGCATACAGCACGAGGTTGACTAATCACTGTGGATGACGCGGAGACAGCATAATCAGCACATAACAGTTTAAAGGGGGCCTCGTTGTGGGTCTCCATTTGGCTAGCTGGTCGAATCGTGCAAAATCCAGATTTGTGAGGCATTCAGATATGACATGGCCTCATAATGGACTACATGGTAACACGAGATGGTCAAGGTACTGGTTGAGCAGGACTAACCACGAGAAGAGAGGATCGCCGTATTGTGCACCAAGCACAAACTAATCTGTTCCCACCAACACCTTCCATCCTACAACAAGTAACAGATTCCCTGCAACACTGTGTCTTTCCACACAATTGGTCAGTGACTAGTAGCAGCTACATTACGGAATTACAGATCCACCTTTAGTGTTATTAGTTCCCTTTCAGACAGACAATATTTTTGCTCTCGATGCATTTAATCAGTTTGTTTAATGGAGTAAAAATCCATAAAATATAAGGGGCGTTCAAAAAGAAACGAAGTGGAGTCTGGAATACACAAACCACTGACAGGAGGGTAATATCGTGGCATGTGTGACGAGGTGTTGTTCCGACCAGAGCGTGGAAGTTCCCAGCCCATCGCTAGAGGGCATGCATGCACGCTAAGTGACTATACAGAGCTAGCAGCAGCATGCATCAATAGTTAAACACTGCCAGTCGCATTGCTAACAGTGAAATGAGGCGTCCATAAAACAGCAAAGAGGTCTCATTCGTTTTCCGACAGTTGAAGGAGTAAGAGGAACGGACATTCATCGACGAATGCCACAAGTGTACGGTGAACACTGCATGTCCCTTGCAAGGCGCAAGGCATGGCACAAGCGCTTCAGGGAAGGACGGGTGTCATTAGCCGATGAAGCACAGTCTGGAGTACCACACTGCATTACCGATGACATCGTCCAGCTGGTGGATGCACTCACTACCAAGGACTGCCGAGTGACAGTGAAAGCCGTGGTCGGATTGAGCGTCGGAAGTGTTCACACTATAATGAAGGAACGACTGCATATGTGCAAAGTGTGTGCCCAAAGAGTGCTCCACAGTATTTAACCACACCAGGAAGCATGACGAACGGCCCACTGTCTTGCTCATCTGCAGCGCTATGCTTGGGACGGGAATGCGTTCCTCCCACGAGTAGTGGCTTGAGATGAGTCAAGGTGTCATCACTTCGAATCAGATTCAAAACTACAGTCTCCAGTGGAAGCATACAGGGTCGTCACCAACACCACCACCACACCACCACTACCACCACCAAAAAAAGCCAAGGCCATCGACACAAGTGCAGGAGAGGTTATGCTGACGTTCTCCTTTGACCAAGATGGCCCCCTTCTGATTCACATCCTGCAGCATGGGACAACAGTAAATGCCCAGCTTTACTCGCAAACCTCGACCACCCTTCGCCAAGCAGTCAGATCAGAATGACCAGGCAATCTCACCTGTGGGGGCATTCTGCTCCACGACAATGCAAAGCCTCATACGGCCAACATAATCTCGGCACTCCTGCAGAAATTCAAATGGGAGGTTCTCGGCCACCCTTCCTGTGATTACGCCTTTTTGGTCCCCTTAAAAAGGCTTCTGAGGGGCAAACAACTCACCTCGGATGACGTCGTCCAGCTGTACGTGCTGAACTGGTTAATATCGCAGCCCCAGGAATTTTATGAGACAGCCATTCACCGCCTTGTGTCACAGTGGGACAAGTGTCTCAACAGCCAGGGTCAATACTTCTTACATACAGATATTATACAATACATATCTATATATGATTTCCGATTATAGCATTTGCAACTTTTTTCTACCATTCTTCAGCTGTCTTCAGCTAATTGCTTAGTTATGGGACATGAATTTTCTATATCATTCATCCCCCCTTTTATTTGTATTTTTGTTATTATGCTCACTCTCATTTGGTCTTTTAGGCATTTCTGTTTAAACATTTTTGTTAATATTTTCTATTTATTCCTCTGTATGTCGTTTTATCACTTATGTATTTTGTGAGCCACATACATGCAAGCGGACAGACCAGTCAGTCCTGTATTCCGCTCATTTTGTACGATTTCCTGTTTCCCCACTGGTTCCTACGTGAGTCACATACGCAAACAGGCTGCGCTATCTGTTCATCAGTTCCTTGTTTCTGCATGATGATTTTTATTGAAACAAAAAGTATACATTTGGAGTGAATGTGTTGAAAATTAGGGTACCCATCAACAAAAGTTTTGAAAGGTGACTGTGGCTATAATCTTAGCAAGGCTTGGGAACCAGCGATTGGGTTAATCAAGAGTAAATCGACCAAACGTATAGTTGTGACGACCACGGCGGACAGAGCCATCACACCGACGTCATCTCAGACGCCGTCGCAATCTGTTCCACCGCGCGACCGTGGCGCGGGGCGCGGACGGCGGAGGGAGTGCGCCGCGGGCGGAGGGTATTTAAATCGGCCGCCGCCGCGACCGAACCCAGTTCCCCCTGAGCAGCCATAGCGTACGGATCTCCGTACCGGCACGTTCACAGGAGCTCATTCCGTCAGTTCACCTGATGATGACGACATGTATGATCGCCGAAATATTGTGCCCGTTGGCCACTGTAGACCGGCAGTACACCCGTGGATATTTTGATTATCAAATACGCCGGGAGAAACTCAAGAATCACATAAGACCAGTTGGTAAACAATCATCAGGCATTATAGTAATGCTGGGATAAGAATTTGACGCGATTTGTCGCTGTTTAAAAAGCGCGGATTCAACTAATAGTAAAAGGTCATGGGGGTTCGGTCGCAACTGGAACGATAGCTTGTTAAAGTAAACATCGACAAGTGTGAAACAGTTTTGTTCAACAGTTGTGTTCACTCACAAACCGAAACAACCGCACAAACACGAACACTGCACACAACCAACACTACACGTTTCTGTGCGGAAGTTAGCTACCTCGGTGTCTGGCTGGACTGGAAATTAGCATGAGGGACCACACAGAACACAAAACGAACCGAACAAACGCATGGCATAAACAGCTCTGCCCAGTGCTCATCTGGCAGAATACGCTGAATAGGAGGGTGTTGATGCGGTTGTACATGGCACTGATTAAACCTCGACGACGTATGCAGCTCCAGTTGGGGTTACGCAGTTCTACCACACCTGTGGCGCTCGCAGGTCATAGAGGACAGTGAGCTACGTATCGCAAGTAATGCTCCATGATACTTTGTACACATTAACTGCAGCCCCTCATAGCAAATACCGCACTGAGGGTATGACAGAGGTATCCCGGAAACTCGCCACACGACTGCACACGCGCTCAACACACACTAACAATCCCCTCATCGCAAGCCTGGGGAACTACCATCACAACCGTATGTGAAAACATAATCGCCGAAAAACAGTCCTTGCCAAGGGCAATTAAACAGCTATGCCTAACACAAGATCACAAACAAAGCAAATAATAGTAAACCCCTCTATCACAGCAAAAACAGTTGGCATCGTCAGCCGAATGTAACCAGCCAACCATCCAGCAATGCAAGGAAGCAGTATTGCACAGATGTTGCAGCTAGCCCAGGAGACTTCCCACGTGCCCAGCCTTAGCAGTAACATCCCTGATAGGATTGATTCTCTTATGACGACCTCAGCCATGACAATGTTATCAAGCATTGCAAGATACCTAATAACTAACTACAACCTTGCCCTTGCATGGTCTGTCACAGATAGTATTAAAAGCGCTACTGCTGTTTTTACCCTTCCAGAACATGGCAGGTTTTTTTTTTTGCCTTGGAACCCTCCTGGCAGTTTTTTCCCTCCGCCCTAAACCCGTTGCCCTTCATCTCTTTTCGACAACTTTTGTGATCCAACGCTTCTTGACGTAAATATTTTGCTGTGGCAACCTCTATGTCTTGGTGAAAACCAAACTCCTGATAAAGAAAATTTATTTTCTTAAGTGATATATAAAATAATGCACGGTTGCTTCACAGCATATGAATGGATCAGAATCCTTGCTTCCATAATGAGTAAAGTAATTAAAGGTATGTCCCCACACTGCCTCTTTCGTCGTGCGCAACCCCAGGTGCACGGTAATAAGAGGGCATGCACACGAATTTGTGGAAAGAATGCACGTACGCATGGCCGTTCTGGTGTCCACACACTGCCTCATTGCGCAACCAGTCTGCTATAAGCCCCCTTCTTTGCTTGGGAGCTTTCGTTGTGTTTACTGTGATGATAAGGTGACAGAAAAAAAAATGCAAAAGCGACAGCAAGTAAAGAAGTACAGAGGGTGTTTCAGAAGTGATGGTCAATAATTCACACATGGAAAGTTCAGGCTGAAAGTAGCTAATAAGGTCCAATAAACGTGGGTCCACAAATCAGCCGTTACCGACATATCGCATTAATTCGACTTGGGAACCAACAGTGAACGCCCCTGGATACCGCGGTATTTACGTTGGCATGCGCAACTACTTCCCTTTCCTCCTCCGTGCACTGTGCCGTACCGGCCCCACGATCAGTTACGGAACGTGAAGGCATCGTGGACAGAGGTTACACCAATGGAGAGTACGCAGGCAGCCCAAACAGTTACATCAGCGCCTTAGAGAAATCGGGAGCTTCGCACACCATGTACGAGAAGATCGACCAAATCCATAATCCCTCATGCTGAAGAAAGGGTGTTACGCATTGTACACGAACGTCCGAGTACTTCAGCAAGAGGATTGTTACCCTGGGTCATAGCAGTGTGTGGCGGATTTTACATCGGCAAGTACTCGATCCAAATCATCTCAAGCGAGCGCAAACACTCAAAAATGCAGACTTCCCTCCTAGAGAGAATTTCTGCTCATGGGTGCAACAACAGTGTACCCTGAATCCCCTGTTAGTAAGCAGTATTCTGTTCACGGATGAGGCTGGATTTACTCGTGACAGTATTTTTAACTACCATAACTGTCACAATTGGGCCGATGTCAATCCTAATGCAACACATGTATCACGACACCAGCAGCGTTACTTATTCTGGACAGGACTGCTCGGAGACCTCATAACTGGACCACACGTGCTACCACAGAGACTAACTGGACAGCAGTACGCGTGATTTCTGCGGACTGTACCTCCAGGTGTATATGATGATGTTCGACTGAACCAGTGCCCTGAACATATCGTTCATGCATGACGGTGCTACAGCACATGTTCATTTACGAGTGCCGGATTTTAACTCTGACATATGGTCAACACAGGATAGTTACAGGAGGGCCTGTGTCATGGCCTCAAGAGTCTCCGTATTTAAATCTCATGCATTTGTATGTGTGCAATCATGTTAAAAACCTGGTCTACGCTACCGTGGTCAACTCTCTTGAGGAATTACACTTTCGGATTGCAGCCTTCCAACATTTACAGAATTCCCCAGGAATGCCAGACAGGACCTACAACTTATTTCACAGACGAATTCAATGTTGCATTCAGACGCATGGACAACATTTCGAACACCTACTTTAACGTTCGGAGATGCCATGTGTTCCTAGACAATAATGAACTGCAAAAGAGAATTTGTTGTACATCGGCAACGGTTGCTTTGTGGACCCATGTTTATTAGAGCTTTTTAGCTACTTTTGGCCAGTACTTTCCATGTGTGAATTATTGACCATAACTTCTGAAACATCCTGTATAATCAACAGAGGCACGAGAAATACAAAGTTATGAAGACTATATGTTTGCAGATTTCAGGAGGAGGCCGCAACGAGATTTTAGATTTTCTGCTTGGGAAACTTTAGCGAAAATGTTGGCAATAAAATTTTCTTAGCTGGTAACTGGCAACGTATACAGTCGTCTGAATTATTTATTCCTCATTTCAAAGCAGAGCATTTTAATTCTATCAAATTTGTAGCTTGTACTGTGGAAGGATTGTAATTTACTATTTGATCGTTTTATATCTCTTTCTCCTTCTACATCTACAGCTAAATGGATACTCTGCAAATCACATTTAAGTGCCTGGCAGAGGGTTCATCGAACCACCTTCACAATTCTCTATTATTTTAATCTCGTATAGCGCGCAGAAAGAATGAACACCTATATCTTTCCGTACGAGCTCTAATTTCCGTTATTTCATCGTGGTGATTGTTCCTCCCTATGTAGGTCGGTGTCAACAAAATATTTTCGCATTCGGAGGACAAAGTTGGTGATTGGAATTTCGTGAGAAGGTTCCGTCGCAACGAAAAACGCCTTTCTTTTAACGTTTTCCAGCCCAAATCCTGTATCATTTGTGTGACTCTCTCTCCCATATTTCGCGATAATACAAAACGTGCTGCCTTTCTTTGAACTTTTTCGATGTACTCCGTCAGTCGTATCTCGTAAGGATCCCACACCGCGCAGCAGTATTCCAAAAGAAGACGGACAAGCGTAGCGTAGGCAGTCTCCTTACTAGGTCTGTTACACTTTCTAAGTGTCCTCCCAATAAAACGCAGTCTCTGGTTAGCCTTCCCCACAACATTTTCCATGTGTTACTTCCAATTTAAGTTGTTCGTAATAGTAATACCTAGGTATTTAGTTTAATTTACAGCTTTCAGATTAGACTGATTTATCGTGTAACCGAAGTTTAACGAGTTCCTTTTAGCACTCATGTGGATGACCTCACACTTTTCGTTATTTAGAGTCAACTGCCAATTTTCGCACCATACAGATATCTTTTATAAATAGTTTTGCAATGTGTTTTGATCTTCTAATGACTTTATTAGTCAATAAACAACAGCGTTATCTGCAAACAACCGAAGACGGCTGCTCAGATTGTCTCCCAAATCCCTCATATAGATAAGGAACAGTAAAGCGCCTATAACACTACTTTGGGGAACGCCAGAAATCACTTCTGTTTCACTCGATGACTTTCCGTGAGTTACTACGAACTGTAACCTCTCTGACAGGAAATCACAAATCCATTCATTCACATAACTGAGACGATATTCCATAAGCACGCAATTCCACTACAAACCGCTTGTGTGGTACAGTGTCAAAAGCCTTCCGGAAATCCAGAAAAACAGAATCGAACAGTTCATGTGAATAAAGAGCTTGTTGTGTTTCACAGGAACGATGTTTTCTAAACCCATGTTGACTGTGTGTCAATAGACAGTTTTCTTCGAGGTAATTCATAATGTTCGAACACAATATATGTTCTGAAATCCTGCTATACATCGACGTTAACGATATGGGCCAGTAATTTAGTGGATTACTACTACTACCTTTCTTGAATATTGGTGTGACCTGGGTACGGATCTTTCGTCGACCGAACGGTTGTATATGATTGTCAAGTATGGAGCTAATGCATCAGCATACTCCGAAAGGAACCTAATTGGTATACAGTCTGGACCAGAAGGCTTGCTTTTATTAAGTGATTTAAGTTGCTTCACTACTCCGAGGATATTTACTTCTGCGTTACTCATGTTGGCAGCTGTTCTTGATTCGAATTCTGGAATATTTACTTCGTCTTCTTCTGTGAACGCATTTTGGAAGACTGTTTAGTAACTCTGCTTTGGCAGTATTGTCTTCGATACTATCTCAATTGCTATCGCGCAGAGAAGGCATTGATTGTTTCTTGCCGCTAACATACTTCAAATACGACCAGAATCTTTTTGGATTTTCTGCCAGGTTTCAAGACAACGTTTCGTTGTGGAAACTGTTATAGGCGTCGCTAAATTTCGAGCTTCTGCAAAAGATTCGCTGTAGGAAATGCCTAAGCTTGTAATTATTGGCGTATTTTGTTCCTATACAATATTGCAATCTATACCTGTTAGCAACTGTAAGTACTGTTGTGGTGTATAATTATGGCTAGTTCCAAATCCATGCAATTCTCTTGCATACTGGATCAACGGAACAAGAATAAATAAATAAAAATAAAAGTGACTACTCCTGAAACTGAGAAATACTTAAGGAAGGTTATTAGTTGTTGTGTGAAGGTTAATTTACGTTCAATGCGTCATTTGTATTTAACATGAAATGCGATAAAAATTAACATCCTCGGACTCGACAAATTTGCGAATTTCATAGATGACAGAATTCACTAGAACGGACGTTGTGTTATTCAGTTTCGTATTTTCTTCCTCATAAGTATGATTCATTTATATTTTTAGTAGTTTGATGAGGAGCTACACATAACCCTTCACTTCTTTTGTTCAGCTATCAGGCTCCTCAGCAGTGCTTTTACGTCGCCATAATATAAATATTCGTCTACAGTTTTCATATACACTTTTCATGAATCTTTGCCTTATTTTTCTCAGTTTTCCTACATCGAAACGAATTTGATGAGAGACATTTTATCTGATACGTGACGCTCAGGGCGACACATCTTGAATTTTTGTTCAAACAAGCTTCAGAGCGGTATTCCACACAACTTTTCTCTTTGCCTGTAAACATGTATAAACTTAAACGTGTTTCCTTCGAAGTCAACAGACTTTATTGCAAATAATTCGCATTACAGCATAGCCTCAACAAACTACACACACACACACACACACACACACGCGCACGCACACGCACACGCACACGCGCACGCGCACGCACACGCACACGCACACGCACACGCGCACGCGCACGCACACGCACACGCACACGCGCACGCGCACGCACACGCGCACGCGCACGCACACGCGCACGCACACGCGCACGCACACGCACACGCACACGCACACGCACACGCACACGCACACGCACACGCACACGCACACGCACACGCACACGCATTTAATGGATGCAACTCCATCTTCTGGTGGAGTAAACAGTTGCTGACTGTTGTCCAACGAGCACGTATGCCTGTAATAGCTATTACGAGACCAGTTAAAGGCACGAAGGTTACTGGATTGGAGCAGTTTTGGACTGAAGATGACTTAGTGTAACGTCGAAACTGGTTGCCTAGAAATAATTCTATATGACGGCCATTGGTAGTGTTTTTACTGAAAAAGCACATATTGGCCCCAGCTGGCTGTCATCAGCTAAAAAGCTGAAAGATTCCCACCGAAAGCGGGAAACAATGCGCTTTACCCAGTGTCTCCATTTCCAGAATACTGCGCTAGCAAATATGCGCATGCCTAGTGCCGCTACTGGAAATTTTTGCACATGTGCACAGTTAAACACAAAAAAGGCATCCTGTGGACGCACCTTAACATTAACTGGATTTACAATCCAGCCACAATCCAGAATCCAATTCAGAACTAAAGCAAAGTAAAGCAGCTAAATCAGAGCTTACAGACCATAAGGAAAACATAAGGATATTTAGTAACATTACTTCCTTAGCCTGGAAGATATAATCATGATGTGTAAACGATACCGAAGGTAGGAAGTGTTAACATCAAGACAATGCTTTGTATGCCATAGTGAGTGTACTTCAGGATCGTATAACTATAACCCCCAGTCGTCATGATACAGGTAGTTTATCACCTTCACTACGATTGGAGCAGTTAAAGTAGGGCACAAACGGGTCAATCGAAATGCGGCACAGTCGATACCGTTATTTGCCGCACAAGCAAACCAAAATTCTTTTTCCCAATACGGTCTGGCGTAACAGTTTCAGGAAAACAGTATTTGGTCCAATAACGGGGTTATTCTTGCTTCCTAAAAACGAAGTAGAAGAACATTTTTTTATCTTACGCGTATAGTTGTATGTCGAACCCCAGTTCTAACGCCAAAAGCCGCGGGACACTTTTTCATCATTTAATGTTGCGTCGACTGACCTACTTAAATTTCAAAAGCGGAGCACCAGTTTGACTGCAATCTGTAGTCAAAGTTCGTTCGTTTTTACCAACTAGTCTAAAAAGTTGGCTCCAAAGAGTATAACTCAAAAGCGGCTACTCCAAATGAAAAATGTCAAGTTATGACAGTTAAAGAGCATGAAATTTTATGCTACAAAAGCATCGACTTGTTTTCAGTTACAGGCATTACTAAGCGTTCATACACTTAAAGTAATTCCTTTTAATTTAGTATGTGAAAGTCATTCAATGCAATGAAACTTCATCAAGCTGAACAGCGGCTCGAAATTTGCAGTGAGCCACGGACGCAGGTTGGTGGAAGCAGTATTGTCCTGTGGGAGACATTCTCCTGGGCTTCGGAACTGTGGTATCAATCTAAGGCAAGTCGACAGCTGCGAACCACCTGCATCCCTTCATGCTTGACTTCTTCACCGACGGTGATGTCAGCTTTCAGCTGTATAACTGTCCGTGTCTCGGAGCAGAACCGTGCTATAGCGTGAGGAGCATTATAGTGAACTCACGTTGATGTCTCGCCCGATGTAAATCTATGGAACCCATCTGGCTCGCCGTCGGGCGCCATCACCGAGTGCGCAAATCAGTGGCCCCTAATTTACGCGAATTACTGACCTGGCGTAGACATCTAATTACACATACCTCCACAAATCTACCAAAAAAGATGCGGATCCACTGGTTGTGAAAACTGCTATTTTCCAAGTTGAAGAGTCTGAAAACTGGCAGTGTTGAGCAAGAATATTGACGGCTCCTAAGGCACCGACGAAAAAACTACACATCATGTACTTCCATAAACAGGCAAGAGGGAAATCAGCAGCAGCGTGATACTCCAATAATACTTTCAATTTGGATCGTGCATATGTCCTTTCCAATCATGCCTCCACAGGATGTGATATGACATCCTCTTTGTCTAGCAAAGGAAAAGCAAAATTATTAAACCTCATGGAACAACAGCAAGCTGTGACTTTCTTAAACTCTCAGTGGATCGAGACGTGATAACACAAGCAGGAGAACAGCTGATGTTAGCACTATATGGGAATTCCAAAAGCGCGACTTCGGATGAGCTCTGGTACGATCTTTTTGTAACGTCTGCGCCCAGAAAATCTTGCAAACGCGACAGGATAAAGCAAACACCGGACGCAGGAAGGTGTCGCTCATTGCGATCCTACCAGAACAGCTGCACAGCCTTAGCAGTTGTCCTTGATAGGATTGATTCTCTAATGACGACGTAAGATATGAGAATGGCATCAAGTATTGCACGACATCCAATAATTAACTGTAACCTCACCCTTCCATGCCCAGTCGCAGATAGGAAGAAACGGCTACTGCACTTATTATCTGCCCATACTCAGGCAAAGGTTTTTTGTCTTGTCACTTGCCTGGAACTTCTTTCCCTCCGCACTGCCCTCCACAAGCTTGGAAACACCACGCTGCGTATGACTACGGAGAAAGTTGGAAGTGATCTATGTGAGTTATTGGTTACAATGCGGAATAGCAAGCTCAAGTAACGGTTAATAATGAGGCGTTCAGTACTGTACACTTAATTATTTTACATACACATACATAGTGGAACATACTAGTATTGCTCCCTTTCATGTAAACCGACATTCCCTGTCCAAGCAGTTCTACCAAACACGCCAACCGGCGCGAGTCAACTGCATGGCTATGTAGAGGTACGATGTTTACATTTCTGTTCACTTGTAGTTGCGTATAACACGCCGCGAAAGTTATCGAAAATGGTCCCAAAGTGCCAGTTTCCTTATGAATCACGGGTAACGATAATCACTTTGCACCAAGAAGGCAATAGTGTCCAACAAATAGCAAAGAAACCTATTATTTCCATCAGCGGAGTTGTCAAAACCATACACCGGCATCAAGAAACAGGCTCCCATGCAGATCTCCTCGCCGAGGAGCACCCAGGAAAATATCAGAAACCAGGAAATGTATTTGGTAGTGACCAGTAAACGTAACAGATCAAAAACTGTACGTGAGTTGACTGCTGAACTAAACGCAACGAGGGATACACCGGTGAGTGTGTCAACAGTGAGACGACGCCTGGCAGACAACAACCTCCGAGGTTATGTAGCAACAAGGAAACCAATGTAGCGCCCTGTTAACAAGAAGAAATGGATTCAGTGGGCTAAGACGAACCAACATTGGACTGCGGGGCATTGGGAGTGTTGTTCATTGATGAATCCTAGCTCGAAATATTTGGAAGTAAACGACATCAATTTGTTGCCGTTTACCCTATGAACGCTTGAATCCTCAGTGCGTAATTCCAACTGTAAAGCATGGAGGGGGTTCTGTGATGGAATGGGGCTCCATTGGAGGGAATAAAGTCGGAGATTTGGTGAAAATAGATGGAAAACTGAACCAGAAGGATTATCATGCCATTCTCCAGCGACATGCTAAGACATCTGGTGTGCGTCTGATTGGGAAAGGGTTTGTCTTGCAGCGTGACAACGACACGAAAGATAAAAACATGGAATGGCCGCCCCCAATCCCGTGATTGCAACCCAATTGAGCTGCTATGGGATGAATTGGACAGGATGATCCGAAAACGGGAAATCATGAGTGGGTCACAATCGTCGGAGGCCCTGCAGCCAGAATGTAGATTAATTCCAACTGAAACCTTGGCAAAACTGCATGGTGAGAGTGTCCAAGGCAGTGATGAAAGCAAAGGGTGGCTATTTTGAGGAATCGAAAATTTAACTGTTGCGCTTTCTTGTGTGTTATTTGAGCTTAATAAAAATTTGGAAAACAACAAAATGCATTTTTATACTACCGTATTTTCTTTCCATTGCCTATTATTACTACGTGATTCCAAACTTATGGAGGCGTAGTGTACCTCCCCACACCTACCAACTATCTGTCAGTTCCCTGACAGGCAGAATCAAGTGGATATTTCATTCCAACGACGAACAAACAAGCTTTTAAGCTGGTGTTTACATCCTTTATAAGGTTGTTTGGCATATCAAAGATAACTTTCTAGCCAGCTGTAAGATATATGAAACCTATTTCAGAAAGCACTACTCATATCAAATCACATACATATTCGATGGCCACACAAGTGATGCTTCACAAAGGTGAACAAAGCTTTCTCAAAGGTCTCGACGTTTAAGGACACCTGCTTCTTTATCAGATATTATTTTCAATGATGTCACAAATGCTGCAGTCACACAGCAAAGGTTTCTCGCAAATTAGAGCGACAAGAACCGCTTCATTTTGACGCTCCTACGGAAATCTCTGGATGGAGGTATTCAAGTGCCACGAGCAGAAGAAGATGCGGGTTCATTGATTGTGGAAACTGCTATTTCCCAAGTTGCACAGTCTGACAAAGCGGCAGTGTTGATCCTGGATATTGACGGCTGCTGAAACATCGAGGAAACAACTACACAAATTGTACTTACACAAACACCAAAGAGGGAAATCAGCAGTAGTGTAGTACTCCAGTGATTCTTTCAATTGAAGCTCGACATATGCTGGCAGCCTGTAGTGGTTTGCTTTCCTTTCATTCTACTTTAAAAATTTTGTGACAAAATTTAACGCTTTATATTTATTTCATACCTGACATGTAAGTGCTGTTTCTTTTTTGTACTGACGGTCAGTACTTACACTTCTATATAAATACAATTTCCCCATAATTTTGTACTTATATTATAGGCCAATTTGAATGTTTAATTTCTGATGAAAACTCTCATAGAATTGTCGAAACCGGGTCAAAAAACTTAATTTTTGCGACAGAGGGCTGTAACTGCTTTACCTTTAGCTCCATTAGAGCTTAGTGAACATAAAGAAACAAGACAATACTTAGTAATAGAATTACAGAGGAGTGGCTAATACAGTCATGAAATTAAATCGATAGTGAATGTAGGCAGTTTGTCATTAGTTAACATGTAAAAGATCAAGGGTCTTCAGTCGCAGTGGACGACTGCGTGTTACAGTAAACGTCGACAAGTGCTAAGCAGTTCGCAGTTCTGTTCATTCTCAAACCGACGCAACTGCATCAACACCAACACAGCGCACAAATAATATTACACACACACGCCAAATACGTTTGTACGCAGAAGTTAGGTACCTCAATATCAGGCCACGCTGGACATTAATCTGTCCCACCTTCGCGTATAGACGTATTTACAGATCTCCCTCGACCAACATGTCGTCAACAACAGAGGCTGCGATCCCCCTCCGCCGCTTTCATAATATTTCCATTCATAGCCGCTCTCAGTTTTCCAGTGTTATGCTACGGACGTAGTAACGAAGATTGTAAGCAGAGTAGACACGGACGGGGTATCAGCTGAGCGAAGATATAGGCTGAGTAGGGAAAATCTACTTAGAGACGCGACATTGAAAAATGGCAGATTATTTTGATACAGACCCTGTGAACGAGTATCTTGTAAATGGCGAAGCTGGTCAAATATTCACATACGAGGTCGTCAGCAGCTACAGAAAGAGGTAGGAGAGAGAAACTATCACTAGGCGCTAAATGGTTAGACCTCCACGGCTCTTCACAAAACGTGGGGTGTAGAAGCTTCTCTCCTCTGTATAGGACGATACAGCAAAAGGTTGGTGCACGCTCAAGTGTTTCAGAGCACAAAGTTCATGGTAGGGGAAAGTTCTCCAAAACGGGATAGGCGGGCAAAACGGGATATTGAGCCTCGGAGCTCGACTGTTGGTGTTATCTCGCGGGAGACAGGCTAAACTGGTTCCTGACCTCCATCTCTCAACGCTAGCCACGTGTTTCGCGAAGAAATATTTTTTCAAAATTTTCTAGTGAGATTTTTACTCACTTTGAACTTTTTTCGACAGTAGAACACCTATCCCTGTGTTTCTCCGTTCTTCGGAACAATTCCCGTAAGTACAGTGTTTTGTTCATAGTTCTTTTAACAATAATTTCATGTATGTAAATATTGCTAGTGTGTAACGGTTCAAGGGTCAGCCCTTTTAGTTTGTCAAAAGCATCACGGTCTGTCATAATGGGACACTTTTGGGGTGCCCAAAACGGGATACAATTTCGATGTGTCCCGTTTTACCCGACCATTTCCATTAATGTTTTGGCAATGTGTTTCAGTTATTTTAATTGAAATAGGTAATGAATTATAATAGGCCTATGTATAATCACAACTAAAGTTTAACCATATTTTCTCCGGCAATTTTTAAACAGTTAAAAGTTTATTTTAGTTTCAGAATACGCCTACAAGATGCTTCGCTATTATCAGCGAACTTCATCTAGAAATAACTGCGACGAGCAGAGCATGGCATGGCAGAGGCTCTTCGAGAAGTTTTAGAAGGAAGGATGGGTTTTTTGAAAGCTGCCAATTCATTTAACGTCCCTAAATCTACACTGGAAAGAAAAGTGAAAAAAGCACGCTTACATGCTTTGACACCAAAAGTGGCTGCTGTAAAAAAGCTCGGCAGGTTTGAAAACGTCTTTACTGCAGATCAGGAAAAACAGCTAGCTCAACATGTACTGATATTAGAAGAGAGGCTCTTTGGAATTAACCTAACCGTGTTTGTCTTCCCCAGTCAAAGAGGAAACCCGAGGCTAATGGATGATACTCCACGAGGCTCTTTCGCGGCATACAACAAGACAAGCTGGATAAACAAGGAAACATTCATCGTGTGGTTCAAGAAATTCGTTCAGATAGCAAATCCTTCCCATGAAAGACCTGTTCTGCTGTTGCTTGATGGTCACTGCAGCCACACTAAAAGTATCGAACTAATAAATCTGGCAAGAGAAATTAATGTTATCATGTTGACTTTGCCGCCCCACACTACGCATCGACTTCAGCCATTAGATGTTACAGTTATGTTCCCAATGAGCACCTTCTACGAGCAAGAGGTTCGCAAGTGGATGTTCAACCATCCTGGCAGAGGGATTACTATCTACGAAGTAGGAAAGCTGTTCAATGCACCATTTCAACGAGCAGCTCTTGTCCAAACTGCTGTGAATGGGTTCAGGAAAACAGTCGTTTTTCCATATAACCCAAATGTCTTTCCTGTATATCTCTTCGTTTCTTCTCTTCCAACAGATCACCCGTTGCCGGATGCTCAGACCATGACGTCCCAACAACCATTAAATCTGCAAGAAAACGAGACCAGATCCGAAGGATCTTCAAGTTCAGTCATAGCATCTAAGAGTTTGCAGTCATCACAACCACGAGAGACAGTATTGAATGAATCACCTAGGCTCGTGACGGGGGCACCGATAACACTAACACAAACGCAGGACTTACCCAACCGTCCACTTAAACAGGAAACGAAGGACTTGGGCTAGTAAATCGTCGTTCACTGCCATTTTCTGTATCACCCAAAGAAATTCTACCTCCACCACGAATGATTGGACCAAGACCTCAAAATAAACACAATAGGAGAAGAGGGAAAACAACAAATAACAGGAAGCCCATATAAACTTAAGTTGGAAGAATAAGAGCGCGACAAATCAGAACGAGAAAGAACTCAAAAGCTGAAGGAAAGGGATACCAAAACAAATCTCGTCAACGTTCCGAGGACGAAACAAACGAGGCGTAAAAGAAAACCAAGTGGAGCTGCAAAACAGGCACATAAAGTTAAAAAATGTTACTCTGAACCTGAAACTAAACCACAATCATCATTTGCAAAAATCGAAGAAAATGGACCTAACATAAGAAAACCTAAAAACAAATCATCAGGCAGCCAAGGTTGCACGTTGTCGAAGTCTTCATAAGATGAAGCTGTAAAACATGAAGCACGTATTTACTGCAACGCTCTGTTTACTGAATAAAAATCTGGAGAAGGCTGCATACAATGCTCGAGCTGCCAGGGATGGGCCCACGAAGCCTGTTCCAAAGCAGAAGAAGAAGGAGACGACACATTTTATGCGATTCCTGTGTTTCATTAAAAAGTTTCTTCCTATAAAAACGAAGCCCATTTTTGTTCTAAAAACTAAATCAAAAGTAAAAATCAGCAAAAACCTAATAACATACGAATCTCTATCCCTTTTTACCCACCCTTGGTAGGGTAAAACGGGATCGTGTACGATTTTGTGAAACCAGTATTTTTCACATAAATATTATTGAACAAATGTGACAAAGGTATTTGAAGTAGTTGAAAAAGTGCATACTTTTAAATGAGATCTAACTTTGGAATGTACCTTGTACACAATAAGAAATAAAGCGAAAAACAGGCAAGCTATCACGTTTTGGGGTACTTTCCCCTTGCTACACTAGGTTGATGGTGTTCACAAATGCCGTCACCAAGCTGAACAGCGCTTGAAACCCAGATCGTGCCACGGACTTAGGCTGTGTGAGCAGTATTATGCAGTGTGAGACGTTCTCCTGTGGTTGGGGACCGTGGTAGTAATCGAAGACACGCTGACAGCTGCGAACCAGCTGCATCCCTTCATGCTTCATGTCTTCACTGATGCCGATATCATCTTTTAGGAGAATAATTGTCCGTGTCTCGTAGCAGAACCGTGCTACAGTGGTTTGGGGAGCATTATAGTGAACCCACAATGTCTCGGCGACGAAATTCAACCGATTTACATGAATGGAACCCATCTGAGTTCCTATCGGGAGCTATCAACGCGCACGCAAATCAGCGGCCCGATATTTACGCGAATTACATGACCTGTCGTCGACATCTAATGACACATACCTCTAAAAACCTACCAACTAACTGTCGGATCCCTAATACGCAAAGTAAGTGATGTATTTCGTTCCAGTGCCGTACACACGAGTTATCAAGCACGTGGTAAGGTTTTGGCTTATCAGTGTATAAAGATTTGTGCGTGTGAAAACAAGCCATTAAGCAGGTGGTCACTTGTACTGCAACGTTGTTTCGCATATCAATGGTAAGTTTGTAGCCATCCGTCTGAAATACGAAACCCATTTCAGAAAGCGGTACGGGTATCACATCATAGATATTTTCGATGGTTACGCAAGTGATGCTTCACACGGGGAAACATGGTTAACTGAAAGATCTCCACGTCTAAGGACATCTCGTTCTTTATCAGATATCATTTCCGATAAAGACAACAAATGCTGCAGTCCCTCAGGAGACGTGTCTCGCAAATGACAGCGACAAGAACTGTTTCATTTTGACGCTCATGTGGAAATATCAGGATGGAAGTATTCAAGTGCCACGAGCAGAAAAAGATGCGGATTCATTGGTTGTGGAAACTGCTATTTCCCAAGTTGCAGAGTCTGACAAAGTGGCAGTGTTGAGCAAGAATATTGACGGAACCTAAGGCACCGAGGATAAACTACACAACTTGTACTTCCATAAACAGGCAAGAGGGAAATCATCAGGAGTGTGATTCTGCAATAATACTTTCTATTTGGAACGTGCATATGTCCTTTCCAATCATGTCCTCACAGGATGTGATATGACATCCTCTTTCTCTATCCAAGGAAAAGCAAAATTATTAAACCTCATGGAACAACAGCAAGCTGTGAATTTGTTAAACTCTCATTGTATCGAGACGTGATAACACAGGCAGGAGAACAGCTGATGTTAGCACTATATGGAAATCCCAAACGCGCGACTTCGGATAAGCTCAGGTACGCTCTTTTAGTACCGTGTGCGCCCAGAAAACCTTTCAAACGTGGCAGGATAAGGCCAACATCGGACGCAGGAAGCTGGCACTCATTGCGTTGCTACCAGAACAGCTGCGCAGCCTTAGCAGTTGTCCTTGATAGGACTGACTCTCTAATGACGACGTAAGAAATGAGAATGGCATCGAGTATTGCACGACATCCAATAATTAACTGTAACCCACCCTTCCATGTCCGGTCGCAGATAGGAAGATCACGGCTACTGCTCTTATTCTCGGCCCATACTCAGGCAAAGGCGTTTTCTCTTGTCACTTGCCTGGAAATTCTTTCCCTCCGCCCAAACCCTATTACCCTTAGTGCCCCTTTCAACCACTTTTGCGATCGAATTTCTTCTTTACATATGCACTATGCTGTATTAACTTAAAATTCTTAGTGAAAGCTAAATTCTTGCTAAATAAAATTAGTTTTCATAAAACTGAGACGTAAAATACGAGATGGCTGTTTCAAAGCATATACAGTATGTGATCAAAAGTATTCGGACACCCCCTCAAAACATACGTTTTTCGTATTATGTGCATTGTGCTGCCACCTACTGCCGGGTACTCCATATCAGCAACCTTAGCAGTTATTAGACATTGTGAGAGCAGAATGGGGCGATCTGCGGAACTCACGGACTTCGAAAGTGACCAGGTGACTGGGTGCCACTTGTGTCATACGTCTGTACACGAGCATTCCACACTCCTAAACATCCCTAGGTCCACTGTTTCCGATGTGATAGTGAAGTGGAAAGGTGAAGGGACACGTACAGCACAGAAGCATACAGGCCGACCTCGTCCGTTGACTGACAGAGACAGCCGACAGTTGAAGAGGGTCGTATTGTGTAATAGGCAGACATCTATCCAGGCGATCACACAGGAATTCCAAGCTGCATCAGGATTAACTGCAGTACTACGACAGTTGGGTGGGAAGTGAGAAAACTTGGATTTCATGGTTGAGCGGCTGCTCATAAGGCACACATCACGCCAGTAAATGCCAAACGACGCCTCGCTTGGTGTAAGGAACGTAAACATTGGGCGATTGAACAGGGGAAAAAACGGTGTGTGGAGCGACGAATCACGGTACACAATGTAGCGATCCGATGGCAGGGTGTTGATTTGGCGAATGCCCGGTTAACGTCATCTGCCAGTGTGTGCAGTGCCAACAGTAAAATTCGTAGGCAATGGTGTTATGGTGTGTTCGTGTTTTTCATGGTGCGGGCTTGCACCCCTTGTGGTTTTGCGTGACACTATCACAGCACAGGCGTACAGTGATGTTTTAAGCACCTTCTTGTATTCCAATGTTGAAGAGCAATTCGGGGATGGCGATTACGTCTTCAACACGATAGAGCATCTGTTCATAATGCGCGGCCAGTCGCAGAATGGTTACAGGACAATAGCATCCCTGTAATGGACTGGTCTGCACAGAGTGCTCACCTGAATCCTACAGAACACCTTTGGGAAGTTTTGGAACGCCGACTTCGTGCCAGGCCTCACCGGCGAACATCGATAACTCTCCTCAGTGTAGCACTCCGTGAAGAATTAGGTCCATCAGAGTTTAGGGAACATAAGAAAATATGAGAGTATTTAGTAACAATATTTCCATGGAGTTCCAAATATAATCATGAAATGAGATAGGTTGTGGACAGGGGATCACCGTAGCGAAGATATGTGCTGCATAGAGGAAACCCACTGAGATAGACGACACCAACATAGGGCAGATTACTTTTACGCAGATACTGTGACAGGTATGTCGAAAATCGCAAAATGTTCACGTGCTTCCGTCGTTAGCATCATCGGAAAGAGCTACGACAGGGAAACTATCCCTAGGCGCTTAATTGTTTGGGCGTCCACGGCCCTTCACAGAACGTGGAGTTCAGTCTTGTCTGCTCTGTACAATACGATAGATGCAGATATGTCCCATCTCTGTCATGAGCACAATTCTGGAGCATGTACAAGTGCTTCGAAGCGCACCGTTCATGGTACACTGTTGAACATGGAGCTACAATGCATTATAGTGAACTCACGTTGATGTCTCGGCGACCAAATTCGCGTGATGTAAATCTACAACACCCATCTGGTGCAAACGGGCATCATCTCCTAGTACACAAATCAGTGGCCCGTTATTTACGCGAATTAGCCCTACAGGACCTGTGCCTCGGCATCTAATGACACACACACACACACACACACACACACACACACACACACACACACACACTGCCCTCCACAAGTTTGGAAACGCCATGCTGCGTATGAAAACGGAGCAAGATGGAAGTGATCTATGTGAGTTATTGGTTAGAATACGGAATAGCAAGCTCAAATAACGGTTAATAATGCCACGTACAGTACTGTACAGTTAATTATTTTACATACACATACATAGTGGAACATACTAGTATTGCTCCATTTTTTGTAAACCGACATTACCTGTCCAAGCAGTCCTACCAAACACGCCAAATGGTCTCGAGTAAACCGCATGGCTAGGTACAGGTACGATGTTTACATTTCTGTTCACTTGTGGTTGCGTTTGGATAAAGGTAGAACACGACGCGAAAGTCTTTGAAAATGGCTCCAAAGTGCCAGATTCCTTATTCATTACGGGTAATGACAATCACTTTGCACCAAGATGGCAATAGTGTCCGACAAATAGCAAAGAAACCTATTATTTCCATCAGCGGAGTTATCAAAACCATACACCGGCATCGAGAAACAGGCTCCTATGCAGATCTCCTCGCTCAGGAGCACCCAGGAAAATATCAGAACGCCAGGAAATGTACTTGGTAGTGACCCGTAAACGTAACAGATTAAAAACAGTCCGTGAATTGATTGCTGAACTAATCGCAACGAGGGATACACCGTGAGTGAGTCAACAGTGAGACTACGCCTGGCAGACAACACCCTCCGAGGTTATGTAGCAACAAGGAAACCAATGTTGCGCCCTGTTAACAAGAAGAAATGGATTCAGTGGGCTACGACACACCAACACTGGACAGCGGGGGATTGGGAAAGATTGTTATTCATTGATGAATTCTAGTTCGAAATATCTGGAAGTAAACGCCATCAATTTGTTGCCGTTTACCCCATGAACGCTTGAATCCTCAGTGTGTAATTCCAACTGTAAAGCATGGAGGGGGTTCTGTGATGGTATGTGGCGCCTTTGGAAGGAACAAAGTCGCAGATTTGGTGAAAATAGATGGAGAACTGAACCAAAAGGATTATCATGCCATTCACCAGCGACATGCTAAGACATCTGGTGTGCATCAGCCTGGGAAAGGGTTTGTCTAGCAGCGTGACAACGACACGGAAGATACGTCTCGCTCGTGTCACAACCATGTGAAGTCTCTAGAGGGTCGTAAAAAATTGAAAAACATGGAATGGCCGCCCCCAATCCCGTGATTGTAACCAAATCGAGCTGCTATGGGATGAATTGGACAGGAGGATCCGAAAACGGTAAATCATGAGTGGGTCACAATTGTCGGAGGCCCTGCAGCCAGAATGGAGATTAATTCCAAATGAAACCTTGGCAAAACTGACGCAGCGCATGACGACAGTGTGCAAGGCAGTGATGAAAGCAGAGGGTGGATATTTTGTGGAATCGAAAATTTAATTGTTGCGTCTTCTTGTGTATTATTTGAGCTTAATAAACATTTGGGAAACAATAAAATGCTTTTTTATACTATTGTATTTCCTTTCCATTGTCTATAATTACTAGTTTTTCCAACCTTATGGAGGGTAGTGTACCTCCCCAAACCTACCAACTATTTGTCAGTTCCCTGATAGGCAGAATCAGGTGAATATTTCATTCCAACGACGAACAAACAAGCTTTTAAGCAGGTGTTTACATCTTTTATAAGATTGTTTGGCATATAACAACGTTCTAGCCAGCTGTAGGAAATATGAAACCTATATCAGAAAGCACTACGCATATCAAATCATATACATATCCGATGGCCACCCAAGTGATGCTCCACAAAGGGAAACGAAGTATTCTCAAAGATCTCGACGTTTAAGGACATCTCGTTCTTTATCAGATGTTATTTTCAATGAAGTCACAAATGCTGTAGTCACACAGGAAAGGTTTCTCGCAAATGAGACCGGCAAGAACCGCTTCATTATGACGTACATGCGGAAATATCAGGATGGAGGTATTTAAGTGCCACGAGCAGAAAAAAAATGCGGATTCATTGATTGTGGAAACTGCTATTTCCCAAGCTGCAGAGTCTGACAACGAGGCAGTGTTGATCTAGGATATTGACGCCTCCTGAAACATCGAGGAAACAACTACACAAATTGTATTTCCACAAACACCGAAGAGGGAAATCAGCAGTAGTGTGGTACTCCACTGATTCTTTCAATTTAGACTGTGCATTTGCACTTTTCAAACATGCCTGCAAAGGATTTGGTAAAGCATCCTATTTTTGGCCAAGGAAAAGCAAAATAACTAAACCTCATGGAACAACTGCAAGCTGTGAATTTGTTAAACTCTCAGTATATCGAGACGTGATAACACAGGCAGGACACACCTGATGTTAGCACTATATGGAAATTCCAAATACGCGACTTCGGACGAGCTCATGTACGAGTCTTTTCTGAAGTCTGCCCCGAGAAATTCTTTCAAACTTCACAGGATATGGTAAATATCTGACCACGAAAGGTGGCACTCATTGTGATCCTATCATCACGGGTGCCCAATCTTAGCATTACCATTCCTTGATTGGATTGATTCTCTAATGATGACCTAAGATATGACAATGGTACCTCGCACTGCACGATACCCAATAATTAACTATAACCTCACCCTTGCGTGTCAGGTCACAGATAGTAAGAAAACGGCTACTGCTCTTATTACCTGCCCAGACTAAGGCAAAGCTTTCTTGCCTTGTCACTTGCCTGGAACTTCTTCCCCTCTGCCCTAA
This sequence comes from Schistocerca piceifrons, assembly GCF_021461385.2. NCBI lineage: Eukaryota > Metazoa > Arthropoda > Insecta > Orthoptera > Acrididae > Schistocerca > Schistocerca piceifrons. The sequence continues at coordinate 174,595,363 of NC_060149.1, read as the reverse complement.
ACCCATTAACCTTACAGATACTCGTATAAAAAATAACATAGGGCAAGATACAAATGAGAGGCAGAGAAAGAATCCATTAAGACAGAGAGAGGCGAATTAAAACTATTGAAGTTATTTGGTTGAGAACAAAACAGCTCGACAAACCATGGAAACAAGATAAAAATGAGTGTAGCCTGAAAAAAGAAACATGAATAAGACTCTGACGATGACTGGTTTGGTTTGGTTTGGTTTGGTTTGGTTTGGTGTCTTACAAATGGTTCTTCATCCAAACCGGGTCAAGATTGGATCGAATGTGGTTCCCGTAAGAAGTGGGCACACACAACTTGTGCAGACGACAGCCCTTTTTACACCTGCGTAAACTGCCAATCAGACCCCCGTTTCTCTTCAGAATCAGAATGACTTGCCACAACTAAGAGCCTGTGAGGCTATCTAAAACTTTTTTAGAACATTATGTTTAAACGTTGTTTAAAAAATGTTAATTTTTGTAAAACTAAGAAATTTATTGGAACAATATAAAAATTCATTGTATCAAAATACGAGACCTCTTGGTCGACAATCAACAGTCATTCTAGTGCTGTTCAAACATGAATATAATGCCATTTTTACGCAAGCTGACGGTAGTTCAAACGTGCGGATTGGACCAACAGTGAAAGATAATGGGGATTCGGTCGCAGCTGGAATGATGGCGTGTTATAGTAAACATAGACAAGTGCGAAGTGTTCCCGTTCATTTGCAAATAACTGCACAAACATGAACACTGCGCACCAATAACACTACACACAAGCCCTATACGTTTCTGTGCCGAAGTTAGGTACCTCGGTGTCTGGATGGACTGCACAGAATACGTAACCAACCGACCAAACGCGAGGCTCAAACAGCTTTACCTAATGCTGACCAGGCTAAGCACACTGAGTAGGAGGGTGTTGATGTGGTTGTACATGGCACTGATTACACCTCGATGACGGATGCAGCTCCAGTCTGGGGTAACGCAGTTCGAACAAACCTGCTTTCTGCCAAGGCTCTTGAATTGGCATTTTGTCCCTCTGCCCAAAAACTCGTTATCCTTCGTTCGCTTTTTGACCGCTTTTGTGATGCAATTCCTTTTGCCGTAAACATGTTGCTGTATTAACATCAAAGTACTACTGAATGCTACAATCTTGCTAAATAAAATTCACTTCCTTAAATAATACATAAAATCAGAGATGACTGCTTCGAAAAATCAGAGACGACAGTTTTACAGCAAAAGGTTGAATCAGAATGCTACTTTCCATGTTGAAAGAAGTAGTTTACATCAGCTGGAATCACTAGCAACGATCCAGAATTCAATTCAAAATAAAAGTTAAGTTAAATTAACTCCTTCAGAGCTTGGCGTCCGTAAGTAAAAGAAGAGAATACTTAGTAACAGCATTTCTGTGGACTGGCAGATATAATACCGACATCAAAACGCTGCCGAAAGTACGCAGTGTTAATATTAACACAGCGCTTTGTATGCCCTAATGAGTGTATTTCACGATCGAAACTCTATATATACACACCATAGTTCAAAAGTTTACGACCGCCCTGAAGGTAAGATAAAAAATAACTAGTTATCAGATTCGAATGTCACGTTCAATACAACGTTTAGGAGTAGTGTTACACGTTTTTAAAAATGAAATCGTTCAAAACATAACTTTCCGCTGTTATGCTGTTCACGTTCCAAGCACTGCATGCCGCTAATTTGGATTGTGGAGGCATAATATAATCTTTCCTCACTAGATTGCGTTTATAGCACGTCAACAAATCTGTTGAAAGGGTTACGGATTAGAAGGGGGAGCATGTAGTTATGCACGAGATATCAAACAGTAAACTCCAGTGAGCACTCAGTGTAGTAAACATCGATAATGGCACGAAGAAAGGAGCTTTCAATAGAAAAACGTTCTGACATTCTATCTTTACGTACAGCCGATCTTAGTATGCGACAGACAGCACGTCAAGAACATATTTCCTTGGGATGTGTTCATTATACCTTGCAGAGGCACGCGGATGCCGACCAGAATATGGACCGACCTCGAAAGGGTAGACCAAAAGTCACGTCAGAAAGCTATACCACATATATATAGTCAGAAGTAATCGTGATCGCTTCAAAACAACGCCAGTTTCATCAGCAGAACTCAATCATAATAAGGAAAAGGCCTGAGCGTAAGTACTGTGAAAAGACGTATTCAGGCAGTGAACCTCAACGGACATGTCGTGGATAAGAAAATATTATTGACGGCTATTAATATGCAGATGAGCCTACACTGGGCAAGACAACATGAAAGTTAGGCAACAAATCTGTGGAAAAAGGTACTTTTTACAGACGAATCCAAATTTGAGGTCTCTAGCACAAAGCAACGCAAGGTTGTTTGCCGTTTGCAGGTGAACGAATGTTACACCAATGTTTACCTCAAACATTAAAACATAGAAGGGGTTCCCTCATGGTCTTGGATAATGTTTTGGAGGGTAAGACTGATGATCTTCCACAAATAAACGGAACAATGTAGAAAGAGGATTACCATCGCATTCTACAGTATCATGCAAAGCCATGCGGAGGACGTTTGATTGGCTAGGGATTCGTCTTACAGTAAGGTAACGACCTAAACATACTTCAAAATTGTGTAATGTGTATTCGGCAAATATAGAAATAAAGAAGGAACTGAAAAATACGATCTGGCCGCCTCAATCCCCCAACTGAACTTCTTTGGGATCACTTGAAGAGAGCAGTTAAATCAACGCCTATTACCATCGTTCAACACCTCTGGACCAGACTACAAGAGGAATGGCGGAATATCACCGAGAAAACCCTGATGTAGCTGACAGCAACAGTGCCTCACGTATGCAGAGCTGTGATTAAAGCCGAAGAAGGCTACTTTGAAGAGAGTAAAATTTGACTGGATGTATTTAGTTTCAATAAAGGATTATTCCAAAACTGACTGAGGAGTATTTCTAACAGTTCTGGATCCAATTTGTATTTTTTCCTCAAAATCACTAATATTCAACAACTTCAGACCGGTAGTTTACATGTCAGTCGCTGTGCACCAAGTAGTTGATCGCCTTTATTAAGCTTGGGACAGTCCAACTAGGGCACTCACGGGTTAGTCGAAATGTGGCAATTTCAATATGACATCAAGAGCATATTTTGCCCACCCACCAAAATTGGGGCTATGCTGGGGAATGTAAAAGACGACCTGGGGTACGCAAGCCACGTATTTACAACATACCATGCCAGTGTGGGATGTCGTACATTGGCCAGGCCACCAGAACTGTGGACATCAGGTGTAAAGAACACCAGAGACACACCAGACTCACACAGGCAACTAAATCAGCCCTAACAGAGCATTGTCTGGAACTTGGTCACTCAATGGATTACAATGACACCAAGATTGTGACGCAGACCTCACGATTTTGGGACAGTGTAATTAAAGAAGCCATTGAGATTAAGGTCACAGATAATCTAATCAACCGTGACTCGGGATACTAAATCAGCACTGCCTGGAATCCAGCACTTGAGCTCGTGAAAACTCAACGCAGGATACTCCGGGATTCTACAAGAAATAGAAGCGGAGACCGCGAGCAGCCGCGAGACAAGACGTCGGACATTAGAGACCGGATTTGACACACCCCAGAGCACGACTTCAGATGACGGCCAGGCGGGGCGCGGACGGCGGTCGGAACACCGGCGAGCAGAGAGGGCCTATGTAGCCGCGTCTGGCGGGCGCGGACCGAAGACGGATCTCCCAGCTCCTTCCAGGCATAAATACTGGACTCGATCGACACAAGGACAGGTCTCAGGTAGCACCTGAAGACAGCGAGTCACAAAGTGAAATATCATGCAAGAACGACGCGAATATCCGGCTGGATTCCCAAATATCCAAGAAGTCAATCTCAATACACACTCCTGGAAATGGAAAAAAGAACACATTGACACCGGTGTGTCAGACCCACCATACTTGCTCCGGACACTGCGAGAGGGCTGTACAAGCAATGATCACACGCACGGCACAGCGGACACACCAGGAACCGCGGTGTTGGCCGTCGAATGGCGCTAGCTGCGCAGCATTTGTGCACCACCGCAGTCAGTGTCAGCCAGTTTGCCGTGGCATACGGAGCTCCATCGCAGTCTTTAACACTGGTAGCATGCCGCGACAGCGTGGACGTGAACCGTATGTGCAGTTGACGGACTTTGAGCGAGGGCGTATAGTGGGCATGCGGGAGGCCGGGTGGACGTACCGCCGAATTGCTCAACACGTGGGGCGTGAGGTCTCCACAGTACATCGATGTTGTCGCCAGTGGTCGGCGGAAGGTGCACGTGCCCGTCGACCTGGGACCGGACCGCAGCGACGCACGGATGCACGCCAAGACCGTAGGATCCTACGCAGTGCCGTAGGGGACCGCACCGCCACTTCCCAGCAAATTAGGGACACTGTTGCTCCTGGGGTATCGGCGAGGACCATTCGCAACCGTCTCCATGAAGCTGGGCTACGGTCCCGCACACCGTTAGGCCGTCTTCCGCTCACGCCCCAACATCGTGCAGCCCGCCTCCAGTGGTGTCGCGACAGGCGTCAATGGAGGGACGAATGGAGACGTGTCGTCTTCAGCGATGAGAGTCGCTTCTGCCTTGGTGCCAATGATGGTCGTATGCGTGTTTGGCGGCGCCGTGCAGGTGAGCGCCACAATCAGGACTGCATACGACCGAGGCACACAGGGCCAACCCCCGGCATCATGGTGTGGGGAGCGATCTCCTACACTGGCCGTACACCACTGGTGATCGTCGAGGGGACACTGAATAGTGCACGGTACATCCAAACCGTCATCGAACCCATCGTTCTACCATTCCTAGACCGGCAAGGGAACTTGCTGTTCCAACAGGACAATGCACGTCCGCATGTATCCCGTGCCACCCAACGTGCTCTAGAAGGTGTAAGTCAACTACCCTGGCCACCAAGATCTCCGGATCTGTCCCCCATTGAGCATGTTTGGGACTGGATGAAGCGTCGTCTCACGCGGTCTGCACGTCCAGCACGAACGCTGGTCCAACTGAGGCGCCAGGTGGAAATGGCATGGCAAGCCGTTCCACAGGACTACATCCAGCATCTCTACGATCGTCTCCATGGGAGAATAGCAGCCTGCATTGCTGCGAAAGGTGGATATACGCTGTACTAGTGCCGACATTGTGCATGCTCTGTTGCCTGTGTCTATGTGCCTGTGGTTCTGTCAGTGTGATCATGTGATGTATCTGACCCCAGGAATGTGTCAATAAAGTTTCCCCTTCCTGGGACAATGAATTCACGGTGTTCCTATTTCAATTTCCAGGAGTGTAGTTAATTGCTAGATTAACGGTGTCGGCGAGCCGCTGTATGCAAGCGAAATTCTTGCTTGCCGTGGATTTTGTCTGAACACTTTCAGAGACACAGGCAAAAACAAGGTGGAGAGACTGGTATGCTCAGTATGGCTTGTCACCATCAATAAAACACTAGCCTTCAACAACCTTTTCCACGCAAAGATATTAACTAAAACAAACAAAATATACGACCTATTGGTCGACAATCAACAGTCATTCTAGTACTGTTGGTGTAAGAAATTAATGAGACTTTTAAGCAATCTGTCGCTAGTTAAAAAAGCATGGATTGAACTAATAGGTAACGTTCATGAGAGTTCGGTCACAACTGAAATGATGGCGTGTTAAAGTAAATGTTGACAAGTGCAGAACAGTTCTGTTCGCGCATAAGCCTCAACGGCGACACAAACACCAACATTGCACACAAATAACACTACACTCACGCCCTACACGTTTCTGTGCGTAAGTTAGGTGTCTCTGTGTATGGATGGACTGGAGATTAACACGGAGGGACTACACAGAACACGTGTCCAACCGATCAAACGCGAGGCTCAGACAGCATTACCTAATGCTCATCTGGCTAAGCATACTCAATAGGAGGGTGTTGATGCGGTTGTACATGGCGCTCATTACACCTCGATGACGTATGCAGCTCCAGTTTACGGTTATGCAGTTCGAACAAGCCTGCGCTGTCTACAGGTCGTACAGGACATGGTGCAATGCTTCACGATACACATGCACGGGGACCTTCACAGAAGATATCGCATTGAGACTATGGCACGGGTATCCAACAAACTCACCACGCGACTTTACTGCCACTTGGGACAATTTAACAAACCTGGAAACTACGATCACAAGCGTAAGTGGAAACATAATCGCCCAAAAGCACTCCTTGCTAAGGACAGTTAACCACCTATGTCTAGCACAAGCTCACCAACAGGAATAAATACTGATGAACCACTGTAATACACTAAATTGCCAACGCCAGCTGAATGTATGCAGCCGACCATCTGCCAATGTAGGAATGCCGCTATGCACAGACGCTGCAGCTAGCCCAGGAGGCTTCACACGTCCCATCCTCAGTTGCACACCTCCTTGATAATATTGAGTTTCTTATAACAACCTAAGCTATGACAATGGTATCCGGCATTGTATGATAAAAAATACTAACTACAACCTTACCATTGCATGGTCTGCTACAGATAGCAAGAAAATCGCTACTGTTCTTTCTATCCGCCCAGGCTTTTTTGGGTTGGCACTTCGTTCACTTTTCTACCACTTCTGGCTCCTAGCTTAGCCTGTAGTAGTGAGTAATCCTACTCAGAAGTATGGACGACATTACAGCCCCACATCCTATGATCTCATCAATTCAAACAAAATGGAGGTGACAGTACAACTTTTGTGATGGTTATTATGTCTGTGCGTGCGAGGAAGAGCCCTATATACACACTATATTACATATATAGGGTGAGTCATAAATGAGGAAAAATATGTAAAGGACCGCATGCAGCTATGCGTAACACGTGACGCACCGTTGTTAATTTCGTTGTCCTCGGTGTACTGTGTACGTAAAACAAAAACACCTGTTTCCCATTGAACGAGGTACCGACGAGCCACACGATCACGACATGTCGTTCATCCATAGATACAACACATGACACACCAATGAGCTGATGTGTGTCTGCCAGCGTGTGAAACATACGAGAAAGAACAAATCCAATCGTAACGTGTGTGAAATTGTATCAGAAGTTGTGAATCACGTTGCCGCCGGTAAGGAGTGTACAGTCCCATGTCAGGGCATGTGTGTCCTGTAAGCGGAAAGAGTGGTCAACGGCGGAAGTAAAACCGCGAAGTGCATGACGTGTTTTACAACACCTCTGCGCTGCTCACTCGGCGTCAGACCTAGGATCAGCATTTCTCACGAACAATACGGTTCACCGACGAAGCCTATTCCACCAAGCAGGGTATAGAGAATTCGCATAATTGGCACGAGTGGGCGGAAGAAAACCCCACGGCTCAGTGATACGAGGGTACCAACAACACAATATCTGGTGTGGTATTATTGAATATCTTATAGGACCGCATGCGCTACCACAAAGCCTTACAGGAGAGCGGTATCTGCGTTTCCTGGATGCTACATAACCGGAATTGTTGCAAAGCGCTAGTCTGGCCTCCTCCATGAACCTGTGGTACATGCATGATGGTGCCCCCGCTCGCTTCAGCGGCACAGTGCGACGGCACATGGACAATGCATGCCTCCCCTTCGAAATGGATCAGTCGTGGAGGCCCTGTAGCATGGCCAGCAAGATCACCAGACCGGAATACACTGCATTTCTTTTTTGTGGGGCCATCTGAAATCTGTCATTTATGAAGGAGAGGTTGTTGATGTCAACACCCTTCAACGCAGAATACAACATGCCTGTGATGTTATACAGAGAGATACAGACATTTTGGATAATGTTCAGCAATCCTTCCTGCGAAGAGTTCAACTCTGAAACACACATCGTGGCCATAATTTCGAACAGTACTTACAAACCGCCACTGCAGCTTCTGGTTATGTGTTTCTATGTTAGTTTCGACTTGTAGAGCTGTACTGTATTCGATTGTATTCACTGCCACATACCTGTGCAGTTGTATTTTGTATTCTGCATCTATGTACTCGTTTCTTAAAACTAAGTTTGGGACACAAAAACCACATTATAAAACACGCATGTACAGTAGTGCAACCCCTCCTCAAGTTCCTTTACCTATGTCAACTACCCAGCGTAACCGGTGCGAGATAGATGTGGGCGCTGTCATTGTACGCAGTGTCACGCAGACCTTCGCTTGACACCGCATGCCTCGCCTTCTCGTGAGCGGCTAGACTACCTACAACACTCGCATGTTGTGCCGTGTAGCCGATTTGTCCCCTTGGCCAATGTCGGCCTATAGCAACACCCAGAAGTCCACTTCATACTACAAAATTTTTACCATTCAACTGCACTGTCATTTATTGACATAGGAACATGCGGAAAACAAATTTATGTTTGTAGCTCAGTGTGTGACAATTTCCACGACATATTTTTCCTCATTTATGACTCACCCTGCGTGCTACAGGGTGGTCCATTGATAGTGACCAGGCCAAATATCTCACGTAATAACCATCAAACGAAAAAGCTACAAAGAACGAAACTCTTCTAGCTTCAAGGGGGAAACCAGATGGCGCTATGGTTGGCCCGCTAGATGCCGCTGTCATAGGTCAAACCGATATCAACCGCGTTTTCTAAAATAGGAACCCCCATTTCTATTACGTTTTCGTGTAGTACGTAAAGAAATATGAATGTTTAATTGGGCAACTTTCTTCGCTTTGTGATAGATGGCGCTGTAACAGTCACAAACCTGTAAGAACGTGGTATCACGTTACATTCCGCCAGTGCGGACGGTATTTGTTTCGTGATACATAATCCGTGTTAAAATGGGCCGTTTACCAATCGCGGGAAAGGTCGATATCGTGTTGATGTACGGCTATTGTGATCAAAATGCCCAATGGGCGTGTGCTGTGTATGCTGCTCGGTATTCTGGACGACATCATCCAAGTGTCCAGATCGTTCGCCGGATAGTTACGTTATTTAAGGAAACAGGAAGTGTTCAGCCACATGTGAAACGTCAACCGCGACCTGCAACAAATGAAGATGCCCAAGTAAGTGTTTTAGCTGCTGTCGCGGCTAATCCGCACATCAGTAGCATACAAACTGCGCGAGAATCGGGAATCTCAAAAACGTCGGTGTTGAGAATGCTACATCATCATCGATTGCATTGTACCATATGTCTATGCACCAGGAATTGCATGGCGACGACTTTGAACGTCTTGTACAGTTCTGCCACTATGCACAAAAGAAATTACGGGACGACGATAGATTTTTTGCTCGCGTTCTATTTAGCGACAAAGCGTCATTCACCAACAGCGGTAACGTAAACCGGCATAACATGCACTATTGGGCAACGGAAAATCCATTGTGGCTGCGACAAGTGGAACATCAGCGACCTTGGCGGGTAAATGTATGGTGTAGCATTATCGGAGGAAGGACAATTGGCTCTAATTTTATCGATGGCAATCGAAATGGTGCAATGTATGCTGATTTCCTACGTAATGTTCTACCGATGTTACTACAAAATGTTTCACTGCATGACAGAATGGCGATGTACTTCCAACATGATGGATGTCCGGCACATAGCTCGCGTGCGTTGAAGTAGTACTGAATAGCATATTTCATGAGAGGTGGATTGGTAGTCGAAGCACCATACAATGTCCCGCACGTTCACCAGATCTGACGTCCCAGGATTTCTTTCTGTGGGGAAAGTTGAAGGATATTTGCTATCCTGATCCACTGACTACACCTGACAACATGCGTTAGCGCACTGTCAATGCATGTGCGAACAACGCGGAAGGTGAACTATTCGCTGTTGAGAGGAATGTCGTTACACGCATTGCCAAATGCATTGACGTTGACGGACATCATTTTGAGCATTTATGCATTAATGTGGTATTTACAGGTAATCACGCTGTTCAAAATGGTTCAAATGGCTCTGAGCACTATGGGACTTGACTTCTGAGGTCATCAGTCCCCTAGAACTTAGAACTACTTAAACCATCCATGCCCGAGGCAGGATTCGAACCTGCGACCGTAGCGGTCACGCGAATCACGCTGTAACAGCATGCATTCTCAGAAATGATAAGTTCACAAAGGTACATGTATCACATTGGAACAACCGAAATAAAACGTTCAAACGTACCTACGTTCTACATTTTAATTTAAAAAACCCACCTATTACCAACTGTTCGTCTAAAATAGTGAGCCATATGTTTGTGACTATTACAGCGCCGTCTGTCACAAAGCGAAAAAAGTGGCCCAACTAAAACATTCATATTTCTATACGTACTACACGAATATGTAATAAAAAATGGGGGTTCCCATTTTAAAAAACTCAATTTATATCCGGTTGACCTATAGCAGCGCCATCTAGCAAGCTAACCATAGCGCCATTTTAGTTTTTTCATTTGACGATTATTTCGTGAGATATTTGGCCCGGTCACGATAAAGGTAATGGAAAAGGCGCTTGTAGCTTTGATCAAGATCGTTATCTACAACGTCCAACTGCAGGACATACCCTTTCATCCACAATTAGGTAATGGCTTCGAGAAAGGGTAACGTCACCGTCAGCAACCGTTACTGTGGTGTTCGAAGAAGGTGGCGCACATTCGTATTGGAGAAAGTTACACTGCATAACACTGAAGAGAAACTGTCAACATAAAGTAACGTACATGCAGTGTCTGCTGCTCCCAGCAGTGACCGGTATATTCTGCAAGACCGACAACTACATCGATACGATATCCAAAGGACAATCACTAATGCCAGCAGTATTTACACCATGCATTCAGGTCTGTATGCAGTTTCTACGCCACTGCGTCAACGATGTGTGTTTCGAAGTCGATAAAAGTGTAGGAGGGTGACAAATTTAATCTGAAATTCGATGTAAAGCTGACCGTGTACAATGTGTAATGTGCAAACCGTGGCTGCATGAAGACAGTCCAATTTACAACCCCTCCTTGATAGGACTGAATTTCTTATGACGACCTAGCATGGTGTGTCGCGGATAGCAAGAAAATCGATTCTGCTCGTAACTTCCCACCCTGACTATCACAGAGGTTTTTTTTTCTTTTTATTTGCCTTTTCCCTCCACTCAAAACCTGATAACTTTCGTTCACTTGTGGACCACGTTTTTGATCCATTTTTTACATAAATATTTTGCTGTATCAGCTTCAAAGTTTTCTAAAAAAAAGTACATTTTCATATAGTGATACACAGTATCTGAGATTGGTGGCTCTCAGTATGTCAAAGAATATAAAGCTAGCTTCATTATGGAATGCAGTAATGAACATGTATTGGAATTATAATCCAGGAACTATCCAGAATGCAATTCAGAATTAAAGCAAAGTAAATTAGCCCCTTCAGTGCCTGACGACCTCAAGGAAAGGAAGAGAATGCCTAGTATTTCTGTGGACTGGCAGATATAATCATGATCTAAAAACGATATCGAAGGCAGGCAGTATTAACATTAAAACAGTGCTTTGTATGCCACATTGAGAGTATTTCACGATCGAAACCCGTATATAATACGACAGTCGCTATGCACTAAGTAGTTGATCGCCTTTATTTAGCTTGGAACAATCCCAAGCCAATTGAAACGAGGTGAAGTCGATATCGATATTTACTAAATATTAACAGCGTCAGAGGGCTGAGAGAGATAATGTACTTGCGAGATGCAGGCCGCACGCAGCCACAATTTGCGCTAAAGGTAGGGGATAAAAAAAGAAAGGTGCAGCAAACGGCGGCCCATAATGTGGCTTGTCAAAGGGCAAACAATAGCTCTACGCCTATCTGTTTAACGAAACTCCATTAAGTGAAACAATAAACAAAATGTAAGACCTCTTGGTCGACACGTTGGGATAAAAATTTTACTCGAGTTTCACACAGTTTGTCGCTGGCTGAAAACCATGGACTGTACTAGTAGTATAAGATCAGGAGGGTTCGGTCGCAACCGGAACGTTGACAACAGCGAAGCAGTTCCTTCACTCGCAAATCGAAACAACTGCATAAACATCAAAACTGCACGCAAATCACACCACACACACGCCCAATACGTTTCTCTGTTAAAGTTGGGTAGCTTAATGTCTGTATGGACTGGAGACTAATGAGGGCGAATCACACAGAACACACAGCCAACCGAGCATACGCAAGCCTTGAACAGTTTCACCCAATGCTCAACACGGAAAGCCCCATAAATAGGAGGGTGTTGATACGATTGTACATGGCACTGATTACACCTCGATGAAGTACGCAGGTCCAAGGCCTGCACCATCTCCAGGTCATACAGATCGAGGTGCTATGTTTCCTAAACAATGGTCCACTATACACCCGCACCACGGACCTTCATAGATAATACCGCTTTGAGACTCTCACGGAGGTAGGGGAAAGTAGCCTATATTGTACTGTCATCTAACTTGTACCGTACATTTTTTACTATCCAATATCTAGTGAGGCCAGCATGAACTGCGTGCTGCTTAGAGCCATAGTCAGTTGTGAGCTCTGCGTGCTCAGGAACGGATCGTCTGACGACAGCGTTGTTTATCCCGTAGTTTTCATGTTACGTTTTGTGCACGCGGCGAAGGGAATTATTGTTGTAACGTAGGTGGCAACAAAATGTTTCGATTATGGATGCATACACATGAAATAGCCATAGTTTCCAAAGTCAAGAATCTTTTATTCGTTAAGGTTTGACTGTAGGAAAGTGATAAAGAGATGTTGTACCAGTACAATTTAATGCCTTGCCTTGTGCAGTAAGCTTTAAACAATGTGTTTAGCATTATTACTGCAACATAATGGTTAGAAATGAGGTGGTGAACCTTGTAATGCGTTGATTATCCTAAGTTAGTAAGTCAATAATAATTCTCAATTACAGGACAGCACAGAAAAACGTTAGGAAAGTGGAGCACCGATGAATCGCATTTAGCTGTAACAGCGTATCTAAGCACATGACAACATTTTCAAAACACAGGGAATACACATACCATATACCACATACTATTTACACAAACTATTAACACAAATATGTACCCGAAAACTACAAAAAAAAGGAGGCATATACATGAAAACAAATATATATAAACTACAGTGTAACACTAGTGAAGGCAGATACATAGGACAAACAGGTAGAACATTTGATCCCAGACGCAAACAACATTTGACAGCCTGGAAATACGGGGTAAACCACTCGCATTTTTAGAACACCTACGAGAACACACCCACAAACAAACCGCTACAGGAGCAGGAGGAGGAGGAGGAGGAGGAGGAGGAGAAATCCAAAAAATAGATCAACAATAAAAAACAATGAACTATTTGATAATCTAAAACTAACAAAACTGTATGTTACAGATACCACAGATAATGCCTTAAGAGCAAGGAAAAGGCGTAAAGCGTCTGGCAAAAATAAATGAAGTCGCAGCAAGAAAAGACGGTTTTATTCGTTTTATTCACAAAACAAGTATTTCTGTGATTGCTGCGGAGGATGGCTACGCAAACAAACTTTTAATACTTCTTGTTTTGTAATTTTTTTGTTGACTTAGGTACATATCTCTGAACAATTTCATTCATTTTCTACGTCTGTTTGGGTTACCACATACATTTACAATACTGAAGTATTCTTCTGATTCTTTCATCGTTTCAGTTTTCTTGCAATTGTGAAACATGCTTCTTAAGCCAGTTGTAAACAATTAGGCTACACTTTTCTTGATAATTAAACGAACCTGTTCCAAAATACAGTCATGAGGCATCTCCCCCACGCATGATGCGGCATCTCACCTACCATAGGATGAGACATGGCAAAATACACTCTTTTACATACTGTTCAAAAAGTCCGATTTCATTTATGTACTGATGTTTACAGGAGCGATCTTTTCTGAAAGACGAGAAATGTGTGTCCAACATTTGGCAAGTTTTACACTTTTACATACACGATCGCTCAGGAGTTTTCGAACGCCCTGAAAGTGACATTAAAAAACACTAGTTATCAGATTCAGATACAAATTAGCCATATTGTTTTCACATTTCCATGCCCAACATAACGTTTAAGAGTAGTGTTGCACGTTTTTTAAAAATGAAATCGTTCAAAACATAACTTTTCGTTGTTATGCTTAGTTCTAAGCCCTGCATGCCGCTCCTTTGGACTGTGGTGGCATAATTTAATCTTTTGTCACTACGTGGCTTTCATAGGTCGCCAACAAACCTGTAAACACGGTTATACATATGAAGGGGGCATGTAGTTATGCAAGAGATATCAAAGAGTGAACTTCAATGAGCTCTCAAAAACAAAACAAAAAAATGGCTCTGAGCACTATGGGACTCAACTGCTGTGGTCATCAGTCCCCTAGAACTTAGAACTGCTTAAACCTAACTAACCTAAGGACAGCACACACATCCATGCCCGAGGCAGGATTCGAACCTGCGGCCGCAGCAGTCGCACGGTTCCGGACTGCGTGCCTAGAACCGCGAGACCACCGCGGCCGGCAATGAGCTCTCAGTCTAGTAAACATAGATAATGGGACGCAGAAAGGAACTTTCAACAGAACGTTCTAGAATTGTCTCTTTAAGTGCAGACTATGCGAAAGTGCAGTTACCATGCGAAAAATAGCACGCCAAGAACACATTTCCTTGGGATGTGTCCATTATACCTTGCATGGGCACACGGATACTTTAAAAATTTTGTGACAAACTTCATCACTTGATATTTATTTCATGTTTGACATGCTTCAACACCAACACCGCGCACAAATAATATTACACACACGCCAAATACGTTTCTAAGCAGAAGTTAGGTACCTCGCTGTCTGGCCGCGCTGGACATAAATCTGTCCCACCTTCGCGTGTAGACCTATTTTCAGATCTCCCTCGACCAACATGTCACGAACAGCAGAGGCTGCCATCCCCTCCGCCACTTTGATAATGTTTCCATTGACAGCCACTCCCAGTTTACTTCTGTTGTGCTACGGACGCAGTAACTACGTACGTAAGCAGATCAGACACGGACAGGGGGGCAAATGTTCACATGCTACCATCAATAGCATCTACAGAAAGAGGTAAGACAGGAAAACTATCACCAGATGCTAAATGGTAGGACGCATACGGCTCTTCACAAAACGTGGGGTGCAGAATCTTCTCTCCTCTGTACAGGACGATACAGCAAAATGTTGGTGCACGCTCAAGTGTTTCAGAGCACAAAGTTCATGGTAGGGGAAAGTTCTCCAAAACGGGATAGGCGGGCAAAACGGGATATTGAGCCTCGGAGCTCGACTGTTGGTGTTATCTCGCGGGAGACAGGCTAAACTGGTTCCTGACCTCCATCTCTCAACGCTAGCCACGTGTTTCGCGAAGAAATATTTTTTCAAAATTTTCTAGTGAGATTTTTACTCACTTTGAACTTTTTTCGACAGTAGAACACCTATCCCTGTGTTTCTCCGTTCTTCGGAACAATTCCCGTAAGTACAGTGTTTTGTTCATAGTTCTTTTAACAATAATTTCATGTATGTAAATATTGCTAGTGTGTAACGGTTCAAGGGTCAGCCATTGATGTTGTCAAAAGCATCAGTCTGTCATAATGGGACACTTTTGGGGTGCCCAAAACGGGATACAATTTCGATGTGTCCCGTTTTACCCGACCATTTCCATTAATGTTTTCGCAATGTGTTTCAGTTATTTTAATTGAAATAGGTAATGAATTATAATAGGCCTATGTATAATCACAACTAAAGTTTAACCATATTTTCTCCGGCAATTTTTAAACAGTTAAAAGTTTATTTTAGTTTCAGAATACGCCTACAAGATTCTTCGCTATTATCAGCGAACTTCATCTAGAAATAACTGCGACGAGCAGAGCATGGCAGAGACTGTTCGAAAAGTTTTAGAAGGAAGGATGGGTTTTTTGAAAACTGCCAATTCATTTAACGTCACTAAATCTACACTGGAGAGAAAAGTGAAAAAAGTACGCTTACATGCTTTGACACCAAAAGTGGCTGCTGTAAAAAAGCTCGGCAGGTTTGAAAACGTCTTTACTGCAGATCAGGAAAAACAGCTAGCTCAACATGTACTGATATTAGAAGAGAGGCTCTTTGGAATTAACCTAACCGACATGAGAATCCTAGCTTATGAGTTAGCTGAAATTAACAATATTCAGCACAGTTTTAACACCGTTAAAATAATGGCGGGTAAACACTGGCTGTACCACTTTCTTGGAAGAAATAAAACCCTTAGTCTGAGAAACCCTGAAGCTACGTCGATGGCTAGAGCAAAAGGTTCAATCGCGTTGCCATGAAATAGTCTTACGACCTACTGGGGTATCTCTATGGAAAGTATAAGTTTCCTCCCAATGACATTTACAATGTTGATGAGACTGGGAATCTCACATTTCCTAAGAAGCCTTCTAAAGTTCTTGCGTTCTGAGGTAAAAAGCAAGTGGGAAATTTGACATCAGGTGAGCGAGGAGTCTTGGTCACAGTAGAAACCAGTGTAAGTGATGCAGGGAATTATCTTCCTCCCATGTTTGTCTTCCCCAGTCAAAGAGGAAACCCGAGGCTAATGGATGATACTCCACGAGGCTCTTTCGCGGCATACAACAAGACAAGCTGGATAAACAAGGAAACATTCATCGTGTGGTTCAAGAAATTCGTTCAGATAGCAAATCCTTCCCATGAAAGACCTGTTCTGCTGTTGCTTGATGGTCACTGCAGCCACACTAAAAGTATCGAACTAATAAATCTGGCAAGAGAAATTAATGTTATCATGTTGATTTTGCCGCCCCACACTACGCATCGACTTCAGCCATTAGATGTTACAGTTATGTTCCCATTGAGCACCTTCTACGAGCAAGAGGTTCGCAAGTGGATGTTCAACCATCCTGGCAGAGGGATTACTATCTACGAAGTAGGAAAGCTGTTCAATGCACCATTTCAACGAGCAGCTCTTGTCCAAACTGCTGTGAATGGGTTCAGGAAAACAGTCGTTTTTCCATATAACCCAAATGTCTTTCCTGTATATCTCTTCGTTTCTTCTCTTCCAACAGATCACCCGTTGCCGGATGCTCAGACCATGACGTCCCAACAACCATTAAATCTGCAACAAAACGAGGCCAGATCCGAAGGATCTTCAAGTTCAGTCATAGTATCTATGAGTTTGCAGTCACACAACCACGAGAGGCAGTATTGAATGAATCACCTAGGCTAGTGACGGGGGCACCGATAACACAAACACAAACGCAGGACCTATCCAACCGTCCACTTCAACAGGAAACGAAGGACTTGGGCTAGTAAATCGTCGTTCACTGCCATTTTCTGTATCACCCAAAGAAATTCTACCTCCACCACGAATGATTGGACCAAGACCTCAAAATAAACACAATAGGAGAAGAGGGAAAACAACAAATAACAGGAAGCCCATATAAACTTAAGTTGGAAGAATAAGAGCGCGACAAATCAGAACGAGAAAGAACTCAAAAGCTGAAGGAAAGGGATACCAAAACAAATCTCGTCAACGTTCCGAGGACGAAACAAACGAGGCGTAAAAGAAAACCAAGTGGAGGTGCAAAACAGGCACATGAAGTTAAAAAATGTTACTCTGAACCTGAAACTAAACCACAATCATCATTTGCAAAAATCGAAGAAAATGGACCTAACATAAGAAAACCTAAAAACAAATCATCAGGTAGCCAAGGTTGCACGTTGTCGAAGTCTTCATAAGATGAAGCTGTAAAACATGAAGCACGTATTTACTGCAACGCTCTGTTTACTGAATCGAAATCTGGAGAAGGCTGCATACAATGCTCGAGCTGCCAGGGATGGGCCCACGAAGCCTGTTCCAAAGCAGAAGAGGAAGAAGAAGACGACACATTTTATGCGATTTCTGTGTTTCATTAAAAAGTTTCTTCCTATAAAAACGAAGCCCATTTTTGTTCTAAAAATTAAATCAAAAGTAAAAATCAGCAAAAACCTAATAACATACGAATCTCTATCCCTTTTTACCCACCCTTGGTAGGGTAAAACGGGATCGTGTACGATTTTGTGAAACCAGTATTTTTCACATAAATATTATTGAACAAATGTGACAAAGGTATTTGAAGTAGTTGAAAATGTGCATACTTTTAAATGAGATCTAACTTTGGAATGTACCTTGTACACAATAAGAAATAAAGCGGAAAACAGACAAGCTATCACGTTTTGGGGTACTTTCCCCTACATTGTTGGAGGTCTGCAGCAGATGTTGAGCCAACGGCATAATCAGTTACGAGTCCAGTTGGAACGGGACCATCGGTATCCGACTGTCGATCAATGGAAACCTATCGGCTCTTCGGGTGAATGACAATCTTGCTACACTAGGTTGATGGTGTTCACAAATGCCGTCACCAAGCTGAACAGCGCTTGAAACCCAGATCGTGCCACGGACTTAGGCTGTGTGAGCAGTATTATGCAGTGTGAGACGTTCTCCTGTGGTTGGGGACCGTGGTAGTAATCGAAGACACGCTGACAGCTGCGAACCAGCTGCATCCCTTCATGCTTCATGTCTTCACTGATGCCGATATCATCTTTTAGGAGAATAATTGTCCGTGTCTCGTAGCAGAACCGTGCTACAGTGGTTTGGGGAGCATTATAGTGAACCCACAATGTCTCGGCGACGAAATTCAACCGATTTACATGAATGGAACCCATCTGAGTTCCTATCGGGAGCTATCAACGCGCACGCAAATCAGCGGCCCGATATTTACGCGAATTACATGACCTGTCGTCGACATCTAATGACACATACCTCTAAAAACCTACCAACTAACTGTCGGATCCCTAATACGCAAAGTAAGTGATGTATTTCGTTCCAGTGCCGTACACACGTGTTATCAAGCACGTGGTAAGGTTTTGGCTTATCAGTGTATAAAGATTTGTGCGTGTAAAAACAATCGATTAAGCAGGTGGTCACTTGTTCTGCAACGTTGTTTCGCATATCAATGGTAAGTTTGTAGCCATCCGTCTGAAATACGAAACCCATTTCAGAAAGCGGTACGGGTATCAAATCATAGATATTTTCGATCTTTACGCAAGTGATGCTTCACACGGGGAAACATGGTTAACTGAAAGATCTCCACGTCTAAGGACATCTCGTTCTTTATCAGATATCATTTCCGATAAAGACAACAAATGCTGCAGTCCCTCAGGAGACGTGTCTCGCAAATGACAGCGACAAGAACTGTTTCATTTTGACGCTCATGTGGAAATATCAGGATGGAAGTATTCAAGTGCCACGAGCAGAAGAAGATGCGGATTCATTGGTTGTGGAAACTGCTATTTCCCAAGTTGCAGAGTCTGACAAAGTGGCAGTGTTGAGCAAGAATATTGACGGAACCTAAGGCACCGAGGATAAACTACACAACTTGTACTTCCATAAACAGGCAAGAGGGAAATCATCAGGAGTGTGATTCTGCAATAATACTTTCTATTTGGAACGTGCATATGTCCTTTCCAATCATGTCCTCACAGGATGTGATATGACATCCTCTTTCTCTATCCAAGGAAAAGCAAAATTATTAAACCTCATGGAACAACAGCAAGCTGTGAATTTGTTAAACTCTCATTGTATCGAGACGTGATAACACAGGCAGGAGAACAGCTGATGTTAGCACTATATGGAAATCCCAAACGCGCGACTTCGGATAAGCTCAGGTACGCTCTTTTAGTACCGTGTGCGCCCAGAAAACCTTTCAAACGTGGCAGGATTAGGCCAACATCGGACGCAGGAAGCTGGCACTCATTGCGTTGCTACCAGAACAGCTGCGCAGCCTTAGCAGTTGTCCTTGATAGGACTGATTCTCTAATGACGACGTAAGTTATGAGAATGGCATCGAGTATTGCACGACATCCAATAATTAACTGTAACCCACCCTTCCATGTCCGGTCGCAGATAGGAAGATCACGGCTACTGCTCTTATTCTCGGCCCATACTCAGGCAAAGGCGTTTTGTCTTGTCACTTGCCTGGAAATTCTTTCCCCCCGCCCAAAACCCATTAACCTTAGTGCCCCTTTCAACCACTTTTGCTAACGAATTTCTTCTTTACATATGCACTATGCTGTATTAACTTAAAATTCTTAGTGAAAGCTAAATTCTTGCTAAATAAAATTAGTTTTCATAAAACTGAGACGTAAAATACGAGATGGCTGTTTCAAAGCATATACAGTATGTGATCAAAAGTATCCGGACACCCTCTCAAAACATACGTTTTTCGTATTATGTGCATTGTGATGCCACCTACTGCCGGGTACTCCATATCAGCAACCTTAGCAGTTATTAGACATTGTGAGAGGCGATTACGTCTTCAACACGATAGAGCATCTGTTCATAATGCACGGCCAGTCGCAGAATGGTTACAGGACAATAGCATCCCTGTAATGGACTGGTCTGCACAGAGTGCTCACCTGAATCCTACAGAACACCTTTGGGATGTTTTGGAACGCCGACTTCGTGCCAGGCCTCACCGGCGAACATCGATAACTCTCCTCAGTGTAGCACTCCGTGAAGAATTAGGTCCATCAGAGTTTAGGGAACATAAGAAAATATGAGAGTATTTAGTAACAATATTTCCATGGAGTTCCAAATATAATCATGAAATGAGATAGGTTGTGGACAGGGGATCACCGTAGCGAAGATATGTGCTGCATAGAGGAAACCCACTGAGATAGACGACACCAACATAGGGCAGATTACTTTTACGCAGATACTGTGACAGGTATGTCGAAAATCGCAAAATGTTCACGTGCTTCCGTCGTTAGCATCATCGGAAAGAGCTACGACAGGGAAACTATCCCTAGGCGCTTAATTGTTTGGGCGTCCACGGCCCTTCACAGAACGTGGAGTTCAGTCTTGTCTGCTCTGTACAATACGATAGATGCAGATATGTCCCATCTCTGTCAAGAGCACAATTCTGGAGCATGTACAAGTGCTTCGAAGCGCACCGTTCATGGTACACTGTTGAACATGGAGCTACAATGCATTATAGTGAACTCACGTTGATGTCTCGGCGACCAAATTCGCGTGATGTAAATCTACAGCACCCATCTGGTGCAAACGGGCATCATCTCCTAGTACACAAATCAGTGGCCCGTTATTTACGCGAATTAGCCCTACAGGACCTGTGCCTCGGCATCTAATGACACACACACACACACACACACACACACACACACACACACACACTGCCCTCCACAAGTTTGGAAACGCCATGCTGCGTATGAAAACGGAGCAAGATGGAAGTGATCTATGTGAGTTATTGGTTAGAATACGGAATAGCAAGCTCAAATAACGGTTAATAATGCCACGTACAGTACTGTACAGTTAATTATTTTACATACACATACATAGTGGAACATACTAGTATTGCTCCATTTTTTGTAAACCGACATTACCTGTCCAAGCAATCCTACCAAACACGCCAAATGGTCTCGAGTAAATCGCATGGCTAGGTACAGGTACGATGTTTACATTTCTGTTCACTTGTGGTTGCGTTTGCATAAAGGTATAACACGACGCGAAAGTCTTTGAAAATGGCTCTAAAGTACCAGATTCCTTATTCATCACGGGTAATGACAATCACTTTGCACCAAGAAGGCAATAGTGTCCGACAAATAGCATACACTGGCATCGAGAAACAGCCTCCTATGCAGATCTCCTCGCTAAGGAGCACCCAGGAAAATATCAGAACGCCAGGAAATGTATTTGGTAGTGACCAGTAAACGTAACAGATCAAAAACTGTGCATGAATTGACTGCTGAACTAAACGCAACGAGGGGTACACTGGTGAGTGAGTCAATAGTGAGACGACGCCTGGCAGACAACAACCTCCGAGGTTATGTAGTAACAAGGAAAGCAATGTTGCGCCCTGTTAACAAGAAGAAATGGATTCAGTAGGCTAAGACGAACCAACATTGGACTCCGGGGCATTGGGAGTGTTGTTCATTGATGAATCCTAGCTCGAAATATTTGGAAGTAAACGCCATCAATTTGTTGCCGTTTACCCCATGAACGCTTGAATCCTCAGTGCGTAATTCCAACATTAAAGCATGGAGGGGGTTCTGTGATGGAATGGGGCTCCATTGGAGGGAACAAAGTCGGAGATTTGGTGAAAATAGATGGAAAACTGAACCAGAAGGATTATCATGCCATTCTCCAGCGACATGCTAAGACATCTGGTGTGCGTCTGATTGGGAAAGGGTTTGTCTTGCAGCGAGACAACGACACGAAAGATATGTCTCGCTTGTCTCACATCCATGTGAAGTCTCTACAGATTCGTAAAATATTGAAAAACATAGAATGGCCGCCCCCAATCCCGTGATTGTAACCAAAGCGAGCTGCTATGGGATGAATTGCAGACGATGATCCGAAAACGCGAAATCATGAGTGGGTCGCAATTGTCGGAGGCCCTGCAGCCAGAATGGAGATCAATTCCAACTGAAACCTTGACAAAGCTGACGCAGCGCATGCTGAGAGTGTGCAAGGCAGTGATGAAAGCAAAGGGTGGCTATTTTGAGGAATTGAAAATTTAATAACATTGTCTATAATTACTAGTTTTTCCAACCTTATGGAGGGTAGTGTACCTTCCCAAACTTACCACCTATTTGTCAGGTCCCTGAGACACAAATCGGTTGATTTCCCTTTTCCAGCGACGAACAAACAAGTTTTTACATGAATGGAACCCATCTGAGCTCCTATCGGGAGCTATCAACGCGCACGCAAATCAGCAGCCCGATATTTACGCGAATTACATGACCTGTCGTCGACATCTAATGACACATACCTCTAAAAACCTACCAACTAACTGTCGGATCCCTAATACGAAAAGTAAGTGATGTATTTCGTTCCAGTGCCGTACACACAAGTTATCAAGCACGTATTAATGTTTTGGCTTATCAGTGTAAATAGTTATATAGAAGATTTGTGCGTGTAAAAACAAGCGATTAAGCAGGTGGTCACTTGTTCTGCAACGTTGTTTTGCATATCAAAGGTAAGTTTGTAGCCATCCGTCTGGAATATGAAACCCATTTCAGAAAGCAGTACAGGTATCAAATGACAGATACTTTCGATGGCTACGCAAGTGATGCTTCACAAGGGAAACATGGTTAACTGAAAGATCTCCACGTCTAACGACATCTCGTTCTTTGTCAGATATCATTTCCGATAAAGAGAACAAATGCTGCAGTCCCTCAGGAGACGTTTCTTGCAAATGAGAGCGACAAGAAGTTTCATTTTGACGCTCATGTGAAAGTCTTCAGGAAGGAGGTATTCAAGTGCCACTAGAAGACGATGCGGTTTCATTGGTAGCGGAAACTGCTATTTCCAAAGTTGCAGAGTCTGACTGTGGTGTCACCGCCAGACACCACACTTGCTAGGTGGTAGCCTTTAAATCGGCCGCGGTCCGTTAGTATACGTCGGACCCGCGTGTCGCCACTATCAGTGATTGCAGACCGAGAGCCGCCACAGGGCAGGTCTAGAAAGTCTTCCTAGCACTCGCCCCAGTTGTACAGCCGACTTTGCTGGTTCACTGACAAATTCTCATTTGCCGAGACGATAGTTAGCATAACCTTCAGGTACGTCATTTTCTACGACCTAGCAAGGCGCCATTACCATTTACTATTGATGCTGTACAACATGTACCGTCAAGAGCGATGTTCACCTATTATGGATTAAAGTTAAGTATTCTATCAGTTACCTTCTTTTTTCTGAAGTCTAAAATCCGTGTCCTGTTTCAGACCTCACGCCAGCCTGCGTGAGCTTAAACGCGTGCCTTTCGGCTTCCTGTCCTAGTGGGTTGGCTGTCTTGCCAATCCACAACACTGACAAAGTGGCGGTGTTGAGCAACGATATTGACGTCTCCTGAAGTGCCAAGGAAACAACTGCAGAACTCTTACTTCCATAAACAGGCGAGAGGGAAACCAGCGGTAGTGTGGTGTACTCCAGTAATTGTTTCAATTTGGATCGTGCATTTGACCTTTTCGATCAGGCCTCCACAGGATGTGGTATCGCATCCTCTTTTTCTGGCTAAGGAAAACCGAAATTACTAAAGCTCGTGGAACAACAGCAAGCTGTGAATTTGTTAAACTCTCAGTATATCGAGACGTGATAACACAGGCAGGACACACCTGATGTTAGCACTATATGGAAATTCCAAATACGCGACTTCGGACGAGCTCATGTACGACTTTTTTCTGAAGTCTGCCCCGAGAAATTCTTTCAAACTTCACAGGATATGGTAAATATCTGACCACGAAAGGTGGCACTCATTGTGATCCTATCATCACGGGTGCCCAACCTTAGCATTAACATTCCTTGATTGGATTGATTCTCTAATGATGACCTAAGATATGACAATGGTGCCTAGCACTGCACGAAACCCAATAATTAACTATAACCTCACCCTTGCGTGTCAGGTCACAGATAGGAAGAAAACGGCTACTGCTCTTATTACCTGCCCAGACTAAGGCAAAGCTTTCTTGCCGTGTCACTTGCCTGGAACTTCTTCCCCTCTGCCCTAAACCCATTACCCTTACAGATACTCGTATAAAAAATAAAATAGAGCAAGATACAAATGAGAGGCAGAGAAAGAATCCATTAAGACAGAGAGAGGCGAATTAAAACTATTGAAGTTATTTGGTTGAGAACAAAACAGCTCGACAAACCATGGAAACAAGATAAAAATGAGTGTAGCCTGAAAAAAGAAACATGAATAAGACTCTGACGATGACTGGTTTGGTTTGGTTTGGTTTGGTTTGGTTTGGTGTCTTACAAATGGTTCTTCATCCAAACCGGGTCAAGATTGGATCGAATGTGGTTCCCATAAGAAGTGGGCACACACAACTTGTGCAGACGACAGCCCTTTTTACACCTGCGTTAACTGCCAATCAGACCCTTGTTTCTCTTCAGAATCAGAATGATTTGGCACAACTAAGAGCATGTGAGGCTATCTAAAGCTTTTTTATAATCTTATGTTTAAACGTTGTTTAAAAAATATTAATTTATGTAAAACTAAGAAATTTATT
Source organism: Schistocerca piceifrons (assembly GCF_021461385.2). Lineage (NCBI taxonomy): Eukaryota > Metazoa > Arthropoda > Insecta > Orthoptera > Acrididae > Schistocerca > Schistocerca piceifrons. Next base: position 174,570,350 of record NC_060149.1, on the reverse strand, counting down.
GGAACATTGTAAAAATTCATTATATTCATTTTTAAATTTATTTTAGAATATCAGTTTTTTTTGTTTTTATATGTTTGTACATTTTAAAACAATAAAACCCTTTCAAAATAAATGTTTTGGTTACTATTATCCTGAATTCTGGCAAAGTACCAGCTTCTGAAAGGCGTCTCAATTCGCCCTGTAACTGTATCAATTTGACCCAGACTAGGTAAAACTGATAAATGTGGCAAAGCTTACAAAAAAAATTTTACACCCAAAATTAATTTTTATAAACCTTTCTAATGTAGCAACTGATAGCCAAATAGTTACAGTACCTGATTACGTTGGATTTGTTTCAGTACCATTAAAGAGAATAAAGACAAAATGCAGCAAGCAAAAGGCGTATCAAATACACCCGGTCTGCTCTAATGGAGAGGCCGAGGCGCGCGCCACCACTTTACGCTAACAGTTGGAAGGAAAGATAATAACCGAGGTACGGCGACATGGGGCGGAGAATAGGGACTCTAGTCATGAACAAATAGCTCTAAGGTGCTCAACGAAATGATATTAACTGAAAAAATAATCAAAATACGAGACCTCTTGGTCGACAATCAACAGACATTCTAGTGCTGTTCAAACATGAATATAATGCCATTTTTACGCAAGCGGACTGTAGCTCAAACGTGCGGATTGGACCAACAGTGGAAGATAATGGGGATTCGGTCGCAGCTGGAATGATGGCGTGTTATAGTAAACATAGACAAGTGCGAAGTATTCCCGTTCATTTGCAAATAACTGCACAAACATGAACACTGCGCACCAATAACACTACACACAAGCCCTATACGTTTCTGTGCCGAAGTTAGGTACCTCGGTGTCTGGATGGACTGCACAGAATACGTAACCAACCGACCAAACGCGAGGCTCAAACAGCTTTACCTAATGCTGACCAGGCTAAGCACACAGAGTAGGAGGGTGTTGATGTGGTTGTACATGGCACTGATTACACCTCGATGACGGATGCAGCTCCAGTTTGGGGTAACGCAGTTCGAACAAACCTGCTTTCCGCCAAGGCTCTTGAATTGGCATTTTGTCCCTCTTCCCAAAAACTTCGTTTGCTTTGTGACCACTTTTGTGATGCAATTCCTTATGCCGTAAACATGTTGCTGTATTAACATCAAAGTACTACTGAATGCTACAATCTTGCTAAAGAAAATTCACTTCCTAAAATAATACATAAAATCAGAGATGACTGCTTCGAAAAATCAGAGACGACAGTTTTACAGCAAAAAGTTGAATCAGAATGCTACTTTCCATGTTGAAAGAAGTAGTTTACATCAGCTGGAATCACTATCTAGCAACGATCCAGAATTCAATTCAAAATAAAAGTTAAGTTAAATTAACTCCTTCAGAGCCAGGCGTCCGTAAGTAAAAGTTCAAAAGTTTTCGACCGCCCTGAAGGTAAGATAAAAAATAACTAGTTATCAGATTCGAATGTTACGTTCAATATAACGGTTAAGAGTAGTGTTCCACGTTTTTAAAAATGAAATCGCTATGCTGTTTACGTTCCAAGCACTGCATGCCGCTAATTTGGATTGTGGTGGCATAATATAATCTTTCCTCACTAGATTGCGTTTATAGCACGTCAACAAATCTGTAGAAAGGGTTACGGATTAGAAGGGGGAGCATGTAGTTATGCACGAGATATCAAACAGTAAACTCCAGTGAGCACTCAGTGTAGTAAACATCGATAATGGCACGAAGAAAGGAGCTTTCAATAGAAAAACGTTCCGACATTCTATCTTTACGTACAGCCGGTCTTAGTATGCGACAGACAGCACGTCAAGAACATATTTCCTTGGGATGTGTTCATTATACCTTGCAGAGGCACGCGGATGCCGACCAGAATATGGACCGACCTCGAAAGGGTAGACCAAAAGTCACATCAGAAAGCTATACCACATATGTATAGTCAGAAGTAATCGTGATCGCTTCAAAACAGTGCCAGTTTCATCAGCAGAACTCAACCATAATAAGGAAAAGGCCTGAGCGTAAGTACTGTGAAAAGACGTCTTCAGGCAGTGAACCTCAACGGACATGTGGTGGATAAGAAAATATTATTGACGGCTATTAATACGCAGATGAGCCTACACTGGGCAAGACAACATGAAAGTTAGGCAACAAATCTGTGGAAAAAGTCACTTTTCACAGACGAATCCAAATTTGAGGTCTCTATCACAAAGCGATCCAAGGTTGGTTGCCGTTTGCAGGTGAACGAATGTTACACCAATGTTTATCTCCAACATTTAAACATGGAAGGGGTTCCCTCATGGTCTGGGAATGTTTTGGAGGGGTAAGACTGATGATCTTCTACATATAAACGGAACAATGAAAAAAGAGGATTACCATCGCAATCTACAGTATCATGCAAAGCCACGCGGAAGACGTTTGATTGGCTAGCGATTCGTCCTGCAGGAAGGTACAGACCTGAACACACTTCAAAACTGTGTAAAACGTATTCGGCAAATATAGAAATAAAGAAGGAACTGAAAAATATGATACGGCCGCCTTTATTCCCCAACTGAACTACTTTGGGATCACTTGAAGAGAGCAGTTAAATCAACGCCAATTACCATCGTTCAACAGCTCTGGACCAGGATACAAGAGGAATGGCGGAATACCTCCGAGAAAACCCTGATGTAGTTGACAGCAACAATGCCTCGCGTGTGCAGAGCTGTGATTAAAGCCACAGAAGGCTAGTTTGAGAAGAGTAAAATTTGACAGGATGTATTTAGTTTCAGTAAAGGATTATTCCAAAACTGACTGAGGAGTATTTCTAACATTTCTGGGTCCAATTTGTATTTTTTCTCAAAATCATTAATATTCAACAACTTTTGACCGGCAGTTTATATGTCAGTCGCTGTGCACTATCGCCTTTATTAAGCTTGGGACTGTCCAAGTAGGGCACTAACGGGTTAGTCGAAATGTGGCAATTTCAATACAGTTAATTGCTAGATTAACGGTGTCGGCGAGCCGCTGTATGACAACGAAATTCTTGCTTGCCGTGGATTCTGTCTTAACACTTTCAGAGACACAGGCAATGTATACAGCCGACCATCTTCCATTGTAGGAATGCCGTTATGCACAGACGCTGCAGCTGGCCCAGTAGGCTTCAGAGGTCCCATCCTCAGTTGTACACCTCCTTGATAGCACTTAGTTTCTTATAACAACTTAAGCTATGACAATGGTATCCAACATTGTATGATAAAAAATACTAACTACAACCTTACCATTGCATGATCTGCTGCAGATAGCAAGAAAAGCGCTACTGTTCTTTCTACCCCCCCAGGCTTTCTTAGTTGGCACTTTTTTCCCTCTTCCTTAAACCCGCTAATCTTCGTTCACTTTTCTACTTGTGGCTCCTAGATTAGCCTGTAATAGTGAGTAATCCTACTCAGAAATATGGACGACATTACAGCCCCATATCCCATGATCTTATCAACTGAAACTAACAATATGGAGGTGACAGTACAGCTTTTGTGATGGTTATTATGTCGGTGTGTGCGAGGAAGTGCCCAATACACACACTATATTACATATATAGGGTGAGTCATAAATGAGGAAAAATATGTCAAGGACCGCATGCTGCTATGGGTAACACGTGAAGCATCGTCGTTAGTTTCGTTGTCCTCGGTGTACTGTGTACGTAAAACAATAACACCTGTTTCCCATTGAACGAGATACCGACGAGCCTCACGATCACAACATGTCATTCATCCATAGATACAACACATGACACACCAATGAGCTGATGTGTGTCTGCCAGCGTGTGAAACATACGAGAAAGAACAAATTCAATCGTAATGTGTGTGAAATTGTATCAGAAGTTGTGAATCACACGTTGCCGGCGGTAACGGATTGTACAGTCCCATGTTAGGGCATGTGTGTCCTGTAAGCGTTAAGAGTGGTCAACGGCGAAAGTAAAACCGTGAAGTGCGTGACGTGTTTTACAACACCTCTGCGCTGCTCACTCTGCCCGATACTCGCCGTGTCGACAGCTGCTAACGGCCGCGTCGCATTGTTACTGCAGTACCATGGCAAGTTCCACAAACGAGGAGTACGCCGACATCCACCTCACCTACGGGCTTGCAGTTGGAAGAGCTGACGTTGTAAGGCAACTGTTTCACGAAAGGTTTCCAAGCCGGCGCTTTACATCCGCAAAAACTTTTTACTCTGTGGACAGGCGCTTGAGGGAGTATGGTGCATATGTAGCACCTCCACGACTTAGTGGTCGTGGCCGACCGTCGACGTACAGTACGGATGACGAAGAAAAAGTGTTACAAACTTTTGCGGAGGACCGAACAATAAGCACCAGGTCTCTCGCCACTACGGCTGGAATGTCACAATCTACTGATATGCGAGTACTCCATAGAGACCATTACCATCCCTTTCGCATGCAGAAGGTACAGGCATTATTGCCGGAAGACTACCAGAGGAGGCTGCACTTCCGCAACTTTATGCTACGGCGTCAGACTTACGACCAGCATTTTTCACGAACAATACTGTTCACCGATGATGCCTATTCCACCAAAAAGGAGGGTACAGTGAATTCGCATAATTGGCACGAGTGGGCGGAAGAAAACCCCACAGCTCAGTGATACTAGGGTACCAACAACGATGCGGTGTCAATATCTGGTGTGGTATTATCCATCACCATCTTATAGGGCCGCATGTGCTACCACAAAGGTTTACAGGAGAGCGGTATCTGCGTTTCCTGGATGCTACATAACCGAAATTGTTGGAAGACGTTAGTCTGGCCTCTCGTATGAACCTGTGGTACATGCATGATGATGCCCCTGCTCGCTTCAGCGGCACAGTGCGACGCCACCTGGACAATGCCTCCCCTTCGAATGGGATAGGTGGTGGTGGTTAGTGTTTAACGTCCCGTCGACAACAAGGTCATTAGAGACGGAGCTCATGCTCGGGTTAGGGAAGGATTGGGAAGGAAATCGGCCGTGCCCTTTCAAAGGAACCATCCCGGCATTTGCCTGAAGCGATTTAGGGAAATCACGGAAAACCTAAATCAGGATGGCTGGAGACGGGATTGAACCGTCGTCCTCCCGAATGCGAGTCCAGTGTGCTAACCACTGCGCCACCTCGCTCGGTTGGATAGGTCGTGGAGGCCCTGTAGCATGGCCAGCAAAATCACCAGACCTGAATCCACTGGATTTCTTTTTTGTGGGCCATCTGAAATCTGATTAATGAAGGAGAGGTTGTTGATGTCAACACCCTTCCACGCAGAATACAACATGCCTGTGATACTATGCAAAGAGATACAGACACATTGGATCGTGTTCAGCAATCCTTCCTGCAAAGAGCTCAACTTTGCACACACACATCATGGCAATCATTTTGAACAGCACTTATAAACCGCCACTGCAGCTTCTGGTCATGTGTTTCTAGTTATTTTCGATTTGTAAGGGAGACCGGGGCATGTTGGCTACAGGGGCAGGATGGCCCAGTCGAGTTAGTTCATACAATTGACGCTACATCGTGCTGGGAATCAATCAGCAGGTTGGTAGCACTGCCCGCTCCCTCTACAGGAGCAATATGGCCGGCGGAGCAGTTTTGGATAAGTTGTGTTAATTATCTGTTTTTGTACACGTGTGAGTAAAATTCTACTCGTCGGTTAAATGTGTGTTACGTAAAGTTTGCTTACTTTAGGCGCGAGAGGTGAGTAGTATAGTTAAACGTCGTAGTTTAAGGATCGTTTCTATAGGGCATAAAATCTAAATTGCTTCAGTGGGTTTTGTGACGTATAGAACTTCTTGTAAACATGGCGATTGGGCAGGTTGGCCCACGACGACGCGGCACGATGGCTACCCGGGCCAACCTGCCCCATTCTAAATATTTTTTTAAACTCGATGAAAGATTTGTAATTTTTAATGATAATAATATTTATAATTCGTTGAGTTTATGAAATTACTAACATAATTTTCGAAGTTAAACATATTTTGATACGTTTCAGAGGTCAAAAGATCGTCATATTCACGAGATAAAAAGCGTTTTAAAAAGAATACACCAACCTGTAAATTTTGTTATAATCTTAAATAGCGATCTGAGTAGTCAGAATCTGGTTCATTTCTTTGTTTTTAGATCAGAGTCACGGCCTTAGTTTAAACCATTTGTTTTATCTATAGGAACATAAAAATGGTGTGAAATTATAAAAGAAAAGTGAAAGACGAATGATTTCCGAAGACAACGATGCTAAAAGCAGTTTTAGAAGTAAAAGAAAAGGGAAGATCTGTGAGGGCTACTAGCGAGGTATTTGGGATTCCAAGAAAAACTTTGGGGAGGTACTGTGGTAAGTACAAACAGACCTCATGTCAGCCTACACAGTCAATTGAACTTCAGGAAACTGAAACTGAACCTCAACCCATGCCAGTGGACCAAAACCCTCAGCCTGGAGGAGTCCTACAAATACTTAATGACAAAAAGAAGCTTTGGGATAAATTTGGCTATGATAAAAGATTTCAGGTATGAAATGTTAACTAAAATTATTTTTATTTGCATACTTTTCAATTTCTAATTTTTTTCTCTACCCCTGCCATTGTTATTGTGTCTATTTCTACGTCGTCTACTGCAGTGTAGGCCTACTAATTACTGATTTCTCTCTCTCTCTCTCTCTCTCTCACACACACACACACACACACACACACACACACACACACACACACACACACACACACGAAAAGAAAAACTGTGCCTCTATGGGTAACTTAACCAGAGTTGTTTATTTTCAGATATTTAATTCCGAACAAGAAGATATGCTTGAACAATACCTCATGAAGGCAAGTGACATATATTATGGTCTTTCACCGAAAGAATTCAGGGGGTTTGCGTACAGATATGCTATTGCATGCAACAATAAAATATCCCAAACATTGACCGAGACCGAAATGGCGGGAAGTGGTTGGTTCACAGGATTCTTGAAGGGGCATCCTCAACTCTCCATTCGGACTCCTTAAGCAACTAGTTTAGCCCGGTGCACCAGTTTCAACATGCATAACGTAGAACTGTTTTTTAATAATCTCGACACAGTTTTAAAAATATTAAAAGTGACCCCTGCGGATATCTGGAACATTGACGAAACTGGAGTAACTAGCGTCCAGCGTCCTGATCGTGTAGTCGCTCGAAGAGGTTTTCGCCAAATAGGGCGAGTACCATCGGCTGAGAGAGGGTCACTTGTTACGATCGTTTTTTCAGTTAGTGAGTTGGGTAATAGTGTGCCTCCATTCTTCATCTTCCCGAGGGTCAACTTCAAGCCTCATTTTATCCTTGACGGCCCGATTGGGTGTGGTGGAGCAGCTCATCCTTGGGGATGGATGAGGGAGACAAACTTTGCAAAATATATGAAACATTTTGTTCTACACGCTCGCTGCTCAAAAGAATGCCCTTGTTTGGTTTTGATTGATAATCACAGTTCACATCTCGAGTCTGAAGTTTTTGATTATTGTAAAGATAACGGAATCACCTTTCTATCTTTTCCGGCGCATTGTAGCCACAAGCTGCAGCCTTTAGACAGAAGTGTTTATGGGCCTTTTAAAAAGTTCGTGAACTCAGCATGTGATGCATGGGTTACCAATAATAAAAGGCCTATGACTATTTACGACATCCTGTCTGTAGTGCGAATAGCACTTCCAAATGCTGCAACTTCCAATAACATAACCAGTAGATTCAAGGTAACTGGTATCAACCCCTTCAACAAAAATATTTTTACCGACAGTGATTTTATGCCTTCCTACACTTCGGATAGGCCAGACCCAAACACCGAAAACAGTCAACCAACTCGAGCTGAGATAAACGTAAGAGCGTTTCCAACTCCAGAAGAGGTCAGACCTTTTGAAAAAGCAGAGCCTAGAAAAGTATGGGAGCAGGGAAAAGGAAAAGACTTTCTGCCATAGTAACAGACACTCCAGTAAAAAAAGCCGTCGAGGAAGAACAAAAAGGTGCAAAAGAAAAGGAAGCGAAAGCATTGGAAAGAAAACTTAAATCACAGGCTAAAAAAGCACTTTTTCAAAAAGAAATTAGGAGCAAGTGTAGAATGAAATTAACTAAATCAACTGCAGTAGGCCTAAAACGCAAGAAGAAGCCAATGGAAGATTACGATGATGAAGATGATGATGACGATGAGGAAGATGATGATTCACTGTGCCTAAGGTGTCTCAAGCCTTTTTCAAACAGTCAACCTGGAGCACAATGGATTCAGTGCACAAACTGCAAGCGTTGGGCTCATCAGACATGCGTGAAAAATGAAATCCGTGGACTACTTTATGAGTGTTATAACTGTGCTGATCCTTTGGATGTGGACAGTGATTAAAGTTGATTGGTTTGTATTAAGACACTATAATTCCTAATAATTTAAATCTTTCCCGTTGTCATAATAAAATTTAAGCATTTAACTCAATATTCAACTTGATTTGATGTACATTAAAGTATGTTTCTTCGTAACTATTCGTTTCATTTTGATATCCTAAAGTTATACTAGTTTAACTTATCAAAATATTACATGGGTCAACGTGCCCCAGCCTCTGGGCCAACTTACCCCGAGGTAGGGGCAGATTGGACCACTTCACATGTGTCCAGTAATTAATTTTTTTTAAACTTTTTGACTCCTATTTTGAAGGTTAATAATTGTGATCCAGATTCAGTAAGACTGATCTAAATATTTAGCAATAATTTCATAAATTTAAATATGTAAAAAAGACTAATATAATTATTAAAAAATATGGCCAACGTGCCCCGGTCTCCCCTACAACTGTACTGTGTTCGTATGTATTCACTGCCACATACCTGTGTAGTTGTATTTTGTATTCAGCATCTACGTATGTACTCGTTTCTTAAAACTAAGTATGGGACACAAAACCACATTATAAAACATGCATGTACAGTAGTGCAGCCCCTCCTCACGTTCCTTTCCCTATGCCAACTACCCAGCGTAACCGGTACGAGATAGATGTGGGCGCTGTCATTGTACGCAGTGTCACGCAGACCTTCGCTTGAAACCGCATGCCTCGCCTTCTCTTGAGTGGCTAGAGTACCTACAACCCTCGCATGTTGTGCCCTGTAGCCGATTTGTCCCCTTGGCCAAATGTCGGCGCACAGCAACACCCAAAAGTTCACTTCATATTTCCAGATTTTTACCATTCAATTGCATTGCCATTATTGACATAGGAACATGCGGAAAACGAATTTATGTTTGTAGCTCAGTGTGTGAAAATTTCCACGGCGTATTTTTCCTCATTTATGACTCACCCTGTATACAGGGTAGTCCATTGATATTGACTGCGCCAAATATCTCACGAAATAAGCATAAAACTAAAAAACTACAAAGAACGAAACTAGTCTAGCTTGAAGGGGGGAAACCAGATGGCGCTATGGTTGGCCTGCTAGATGCCGCTGCCATAGGTCAAACGGGTATCAACTGCGTTTTAACAGGAACCTCCATTTTTATTACATTTTCGTGTACTACGTAAAGAAATATGAATGCTTTAGTTGGACCACTTTTTTCGCTTTGTGATAGATGGCGTTGTAACAGTCACAAACGTGTAAGAATGTGGTATCACGTTACATTCCGCCAGTGCGGACGGTATTTGCTTCGTGATATATTATCCGTGTTAAAATGGACCGTTTACGACATTCGAGGGTTGGATTCCCTCTCTTCTTCATCGAAGAGTTTCACTGCCTGGGCTACTCTCAGGGTGCACCTTCGACGTGGAAGATCCCCGCCGTTTCCCTGCCGTGTCGTCTGCTTGCCGTCCATACTGCCTGCCGGTGCTCGCCGCCGCCGCCGCTTGGTCGCCACTTTCCGGTCCTCGCCGCCGCCGCCGCCTGCCGGGGCTCGCCGCCCCCGCCTGGTCGCCGCCTGCCGGTGCTCGCCGCCGCCGCCGCCGCCGCCGCCATCCTGTGCCCGCCGCCGCCGCCATCCGGTGCCGCCTGGTCGCCGCCATCGCCGCCGTCCTGACCCTGGTCTACGGCCGTCTTCGTCTTCATCCGTCTTCGTCTTTGTCTGTCCCCAGTTTCTGTCCTTTCCTCTTCGTTCTGTTCGTTCTTGTTTCTCTCTCCCGTCATGTCCGCCCCCACCACCACTGTTACTACTACCACCACCGCCATTGTCTATACCTCCCCTTCCGCCGCCTCCACCACTATAACTTGGTGTGCCCAGTCCCACCCCCCTCCTTCCATTCCGCCTCTCCTCACTCTCCCTTCACCCTCTATCTTTGTCGCCCCCTCTCCCGCTTCTTCCTCCCGCTCCTCTCGTTCTGATCCCTTCCCCCCACTCCCCCAGCCTGTCACTGCAGCTCTGGCTCGGGTGGTGGCCCGTCGGCCCACTGCCCACGCCCAGCTCTCCCCGTCACCTTCGCCATCACCGCCGCCACTGCCACCATCATCGTCATCGCCGCCGTCGCCTTCGCCTTCACCGTCACCGTCACCATCTCCGGCGCCGACTCCGGCCCCGGGACCTGCCCCTCCTCGCCACATTCCCGTTGTTCCCGTCCCCCACACCTCCTCCTCCGCCGTCAAGCGCCCCTGTGGCACTCCTGCTTCCTCTGCTTCCAAAAAGGCTGCGTCTCGTCCTCCTTCCCCCACCCATGATGCCATGGAAGTCTCCCCGCCTGTCCCTGCCCCCTCATCCTCCTCCTCTCTCCCTTCCTCCTACCGCTACCTCCTCTCCCGTCCTGATCCCTCTCTCCTTGAAGCCCGGAACCTCACCCTCTTCCTTCGCCAGCATTGTCCTGGTGCCCCCATCTCCCTCCTCACTCCTCGCCGAGATTCGGTCCTCATCTCCTCCCCCAGCCCAACCCTCCACACCTACCTCCTTTCCCGCATCCCTGTCACCCGCTTTGGCCCTCATGCCTCTCTCACCCCAGCTCCTTCACCACCTCCCTCCCGCCAACCCCAACCTCCGCGTCGCCCGCCAACTCTCACCGCCGTGATCACTCGGCTTAGTCCAGTGATCACGGAGGAGGAGGTGTTGGCGGAGCTCCAGGCGCATCCCCATTTGGAGGTGCGTGCGGTTCGCCGCATACATAACGCTGCCGGCCCCACCCGCCTTATGCGGGTTTTTTCTGAGCACGCCCCCTCCATTGACCGTCTCCTGAAGGAGGGTGCCCTCCTTTTTAACCAGCGGTACAAGGTCGACCCCTCCCGTTCCCCTCCTCAATCCCTGCGCTGCCAGAGGTGTCTGCGCTATAACGCGCACCCCACAGCTGAGTGCCGCGAGGCCCCCACCTGCCCGCATTGTCGGCAAGCGCACTTCCTCAGGCAGTGCCCTAACCTCCAATCCCCTCCTTCCTGCAATACCTGCAATCTCCCCCATCCCACCTACTCCCAAAAGTGTAAAGCCCGACCCCCTCCAACCACTCCTGAACTCACCGTCCCTGTCCGTCCCCTGGACGCCCCCACCCCTCCTGGCAATTCCCTTCGTCCCCCCCCCCCCACCGCTGAGGACATCATCAGGTTCCTTACCATCGTCCTCCAGAATGTTCATCCCTTTCAGCGCCCACACACCCTCCAACAGATCTCCCTCGCCGCCCGTTCCATATTCAAGATGTACGCCACCTACTCCAACAACCAGGCCCATTTCACCTTCTCCCACCTCGACACCCTCGTCTAAATCCCTATCATGGCGCGACAGCAACGTATCCTTTTCAACAACATCCGCTCCCTACCCGCCAACAGGAACCTCTTCCTGCACACCCTTGCCACCCACCGCGTGGATGCCTTCCTCCTTAATGAAACCTTCCTCCAACCCCACCACACCATTCACACTTCGCCCTACCTCCTCCACCGCTCCGATAATCCCCTCCCAATTGCGCGTGGCGGAGTTGCCATTGGTCACCACCGCCAGATCCCCGTTCGGCTCCAACCTCTCCTTCCCGACCCCACCGAACACCTGAGCCTTAGTCTCTTCTTCCTCAGCCTTACCGTTACCTGCGCCACCATCTATGTCCGCCCCAACGCTCCTATTCCCTTCGACTTCCTCTCCCACGTCGATCGTACCTTTTCCTCCTACGTGATCGCCGCCGACCTCAACATCCATAGTCGTTCCGCTGCCCAGTTACGGCGATGGCATCGGTTCCTCTCCACCCTTCAAGGTGACCTCGTCCCCATCCCCCGGCATACCCGTCCTGAATCCAACTCCACTCCTGATGTTATCCTCTCCTCCCCCAACCTCCTTGGCCGCATAACGGTGGATATCCTGGAGTCTATTGGTAGCGACCATCTCCCTGTCCTCCTCACCGTTTCAGACAGTCGTCGCCCTCGCCCCGACCCTCGTACTGACCCTCCCCCTAAGTATGTCCACGACTATTCCTGAGCCGACTGGAATGCCTACCGGGATACCCTTTCCACCCAGGTCGATAGCCACCCTCTCACCTACCACCACCCTGACGATGTCACCCATGCCGCCTCCTTTCTCCAGCAGACCTTGTCTGAGGCCGTGGAGGCCCACGTTCCTACTGTCGCCATCCACCCCCACCGTCCTACCTTACCCCCACAGGCCGTCCTCCTCCTCCGTGAATCCCGTCGTCTCTACCGTGCCTTCCTCCGCATGCGTGACCCGGACACACTACGACGCCACCGGCAACTCCAGCGACACGTTCGTAATTTGCTCGCGGCTAAGAAACGCCGGGACTAGCGACAGACATGCACCCGTTTAAATGCAACCCTACCAATCAACTCGTCCAAGTTCTGGACGGCCTTCCGTCGCCTTACCGGAACTAAACCCTCCCCCTACTATCCTCTTCTCCACGATGATCACCCCTTCCTTGACACCCTTAGTAAGGCCAATCACTTTGCCTCCTACCTCTCCGATGTCTTCTCCATCCCCGACGATCCCCAGTTCGATTACTCCCTCTTCCCAGATATCCGCGATCGAACTGACACCTCTGTCCCTCCCCTCGCTCCTGGTTTCCAGTACCTGGACAACATTACACACACGGAACTCAATGCCCCTATCACTACACAGGATCTCATTGTTACACTCCGCACCAAACGCAATACCGCTCCTGGTCACGATCGTGTCACCTACCGTCACCTTCGTGAAGCTCCTGTCTCTTTCCTCTCCACCCTGGCCAGGCTCTACAATGTAGTCCTGTCCACCAGTTACTACCCCGACCTGTGGAAAACCTCCCGTATCCTCATGTTCCTTAAACCTGGCAAACCGCCGTCTGCCGTCTCCTCCTACCGTCCCATCAGCCTTACCTCGGTCTTCAGCAAGGTCCTGGAATCTATCCTCACCCGTCGCATCCACCAGCATCTCCGCCAGCACCGCCTCCTTCCCGTCACCCAGGGTGGCTTTCGGCCGTCCTTCTCTTCCGACCACCTTCTCCTTCACCTCACTCATCTCCTTTCCGAACAGCTTAATTCCCGCCGCTCCGCAATCTTCCTCTCCCTGGACCTCGAACGTGCATATGACCGCGTATGGCATTCCGGTCTCCTCTTCAAGATCCAAACCTTCGCCCTTCCCATTAACTACGTCCGTCTGATCGGCTCCTTTCTCTCCCGCCGTCCTTCCTATGTCACCATCCATAACACCGATTCCTACACCTTTTTCCCCTCCGCCGGTGTGCCCCAAGGCTCCGTCCTCTCCCCCCTTCTGTACCTGTTGTACACGGCGGACATGCCGCCGCCGTCACCCCCCGTCCACCTTCTCCAGTTTGCCGATGACACCGCCTTCCTTGCCCTTGCCCCCACCCTACAGCGCTCCCAACGCCTTCTCCAATCCCATCTTGACCGGTTCACCGCTTGGTGCAACCAGTGGTTGCTCAAGGTCAATCCTTCCAAAACCCAGGCGATCATTGTAGGCAAAACCACCCCTTCCTTCCGCCTCCTTGATTTCTATCTCACCGTCTATGGCCGTCCCATCGCCCTCACTCCCACCCTTAAGTACCTTGGCGTCACCCTCGATCGTCGCCTCTCCTGGACTCCCCATCTCCAGACAATCCAAGCCAAGGCACGTTCCCGCCTCCGTCTCCTCAAGCTCCTTTCCGGCCGTACGTGGGGTCTGGACCCCTCCACCAACCTCCACACCTATAAATCCCTCATCCGCCCTATCCTTTGTTATGCCCATCCAGCATGGATCTCCGCTCCCCCTACCTTTTATAAATCCCTCCAAATCCTTGAACGCCATGCTCTCCGCCTCGCCTATCGCATCCGTCTCCCCTCCCCCACGCGGATCCTCTACGATCTCATCCCCTTCCCCCACCTCCTCCTTTTCCTTGAAAGGATACGGATCCTGTACACCTCCCGCAAACTCGATCCTCCTCACCCGCTGGTCTCCCCGATCCTCTCCCACCCCCGCCCGCTGCGGCGCCTGTATTCGCACGTCCCACCCGGTCTCCACCTCTCCACCCTCCTTACCCTCTCCCAAGGTGGCTTCCGCCAGCTCCCCATCCCTGATGATGCCCTCCTCCCTTCCATCTACCCCTCCTACCAACTTTGATCCTCCCGCCCTCCTCCTGTACTTACTCCTCCGTGCACCCTCCCTCCCTCCTCTCCCTTTTCCCTCCCTCCTCCTTTTCTCCCCCCCTCCTCCCCCGGGCCTCCCCTCCCCTGTTCCTCTCCTCCTGCCCCCGACTCCTCAGCCATTGGCATCCTTTTTCTCCCCTCTCCCCCACCTCCCCCTTCTACCCCTCTTGGCAGGTCCCCGGACTCGCACACGTTACGTGGACATTCGCGCGCCGGAGGTCGCCGCCATCAGTGTTTTGTGTGTTTAGTGTTTAATGTTTAGTGTTCACCGTCCCCTCCATCATTCACCAGTGCCATCATCATCTTCAGTGGTTGTGCGTCGTCTCATCAGCTAGCAGTGTGGATTATCGACGAGTGTGAACGGCTCCGTGATTGTCTCTATGTGTCTCCTGTTTTATTGCCCACCGCTCTGTGACTTATGTGTCTTCTCACTGTTTTTGCTGCTTGTGTCTTCTGTGGCTGAAGAGCAGCGTAGTGTGCTGCTGACAGCCTGCCTGTTGTACAGGTTTTAAAATAACAATAAAGTAAAAAAAAAAACAAAAAAGAACCGTTTACCAATTGCGGAAAAGGTCGATATCGTGATGATGTATGGCTATTGTGATCAAAACGCCCAATGGATGTGTGCTACGCATTCTGCTCGGTATCCTGGACGACATCATCCAAGTGTCCGGACCGTCCGCCGGATAGTTACGTTATTTAAGGAAACAGGAAGTGTTCAGCCACATATCAAACGTCAACCACGACCTGCAACAAATGATGATGCCCAAGCAGGCGTTTAAGCTGCTGTCGCGGCTAATCCGCACATCAGTAGCAGACAAATTGCGCGAGAATCGGGAATCTCAAAAACGTCGGTGTCCAGAATGCTACATCAAAATCGATTGCACCCGTACCATATTTCCATGCACCAGGAATTGCATGGCGACGACTATGAACGTCGTGTACAGTTCTGCCACTGAGCACAATAGAAATTACGGGACGACGACAGATTTTTTGCTCGCGTTCTATTTAGCGACACAGCGTCATTCACCAACAGCTGTAACGTAAACCGGCATAATATGCATTATTGGGCATCGGATAATCCACGGTGGCTACCGCAAGTGGAACATCAGCGACATTGGCGGGTTAATGTATGGTGCACCATTATCGGAGGGATAATTGGCCCCCATTTTATCGATGGCAATCTAAATGGTGCAATGTATGCTGATTTCCTACGTAATGTTCTACCCATGTCACTACAAGATGTTTCACTGCATGACAGAATGGCGATGTACTTCCAACATGATGGATGTCAGGCACATAGCTCACGTGCGGTTGAAGCGGTATTGAATTGCATGTTTTATGAGAGGTGGATTGGTCTTCGAAGCACCAAACCATGGCCGGCACGTTCACCGGATCTGACGTCCCCGGATTTCTTTCTGTGGGGAAAATTGAAGGATATTTGTTATCGTGATCCACCGACAACGCCTGACAACATGGGTCATATACAGGGTGTCCCAGCCATCTTGTCCACCCAAAATATCTCTGGAACAATAACAGCTATTGGAAAACGACTTTCACCGGTATCAATGTAGGGCTGGGGCCCATGAATGTACATATTTGGAAACATTCTAAAACGAAAGCATATGTGTTTTTTAACACAAACTTATGTTTTTTTAAAGGACCTCCTCTATTTTTTCTTCAGCAATCTATAGCATGACAAAGCACATACACAATGGCGTTGATTGCATCGCAATATTCCCATTACATCCCGAGATATTGAGACGCGAATTGACGCTTGAAACACCCGACATGCGCTGCTAGCGCACGTCCTAAGGCTCAGGCGTGAACCCCATGCTGCCCGTAATCGCGATGTGATTGACATGTGTAATCACACCTCCATACTTATCAAGAGGTTCGAAACGAATAATACGGTCTGCTGCCATCAACTCTCATAAGCACATAATGGTTTCCCTCTTGCACGTTTTACGTATCTACGTACACAATATGAACCAGTACCGATCGGTGTACACCCGTCAGGTTGTCTTATTTATCCTGCACACCCAAAATAAGGTTTATCTAATGCTTTATATGACCCATTGCGCCTGTCGCGCAGGGCCTCGCTCTAGCTAGTCATGTGTCAAACGTAGTTCCCACTACTGCCACAGTTACCACTTCGCCTTGTTTATGATTTGCGACCCATGCAAACTCCTGTACTCCACCACCCTCCGAGCATCCCATTTGTTGTTGCTTTGTCGTGCAGTACACCGCTTGCCAGTGTAGTCGTGCATCAAGTAATCTAGTGACGGCACGGAGGTAGTACACATTGTGAATAAACGTTGTGTTGTGGAACTTATACTGTACAGTATAATGTACACACATGAAGATATGGTAGAAATGCTGCTGATCTATGGAGAATGTACGTTAACGGGAAATACGTTATGAGATTGCTTGTTAGTTGATAGTACTATTAGCGATCATTATGATTATTAAGTTAATATGTCTGTTTTCTACCCTACTCTACATACCTGTACTGTACTTGTAGGTGGACGAAATGCTGTTCAGACAGAAGACTGTAGAGAAGACGATTCCCTGACAAGCCATCGCCTTCGCGCCGGATGTTTGGTCGTCTCACATCTCGTCTACGTGAAACGGGAAGCTTAAATCCAAGACCTCGACATCGTCCTATAACACGCACAGATGAACGTGCTGAAGTTGCTGTGCTCGCTACCATAGCTGTGAATCCTCAAATCAGCACACGTCAAATTGAACGTGAAGTTGGTGTGTCAAAATCAAGTGCACAGCGTATTCTTAAACGTCATAAATTTCATCGTTACCATGTTCATTTACACCAGGATCTTCATGGAAATGACTTCCGCAATAGGGTAACATTTTTTCGGTGGGCTCAGCAAAAACTTCTGACTAATCCAAATTTTTTTGCAGATGTTCTCTTTACCGACGAGGCATCATTCTCCAACAAAGGAATTGTCAATATGAGGAATATGCATTATTGGTCCGCAGACAATCCAAAATGGCTCCGTCAGGTAGAGCATCAACGTCCGTGGAAAGTTAATGTTTGGTGTGGGATTATTGGAGATACCATTATCGGACCTTTCTTTATAAATGGCATCCAAAATGGCAGACAATACTCCAGATTTATACGACACAATCTTCCTGTTCTCTTGGACACCGTACCTCTGAACCGGAGAATGGTCATGTGGTATCAGCATGACGGATGCCCTGCACATAACGCCTTACGAGCACGACGACTTCTGAACCGTAAGTTCCCTGGTAGGTGGATAAATGGTTCAAATGGCTCTGAGCGCTATGGGTAGGGTTGTTTTGGGGAAGGAGACCAGACAGCGATGTCATCGGTCTCATCGGATTAGGGAAGGACGGGGAAGGAAGTCGGCCGTGCCCTTTGAAAGGAACCATCCCGGCATTTGCTTGGAGCGATTTAGGGAAATCACGGAAAACCCAAATCAGGGTGGCCGGACGTGGGATGGAACCGTCGTCCTCCCGAATGCGAGTCCAGTGTTTAACCACTGCGCTACCTCGCTCGGTGAGCACTATGGGACTTAACATCTGTGGTCATCAGTCCCCTAGGACTTAGAACTACTTAAACCTAACTAACCTAAGGACACCACACACATCCATGCCCGAGGCAGGATTCGAACCTGCAACCGTAGCAGTCGCGCGGTTCCGGACTGCGCGCCTAGAACCGCTAGACCACCGCGGCCGGCGATAGGTGGATAGGACGAGGTGGCCCAGTTAGGTGGCCTGCCTGATCTCCGGACCTTACACCACTGGATTATTCTCTTTGGGGAGCAGTAAAGGATGCTATTTACCAACATGAACCAACAACACCAGAGGACATTAAGCAACGCATTATTGATTCTTGTACAGTCATCAAAGAGGAAACAGTAGCACGAATTATGGCATCCTTCTTCCGCAGAGTGACCCTATGTATGCAAGCCAATGGGCATCACCTTGAGCATGAGATGTGAACGCTATGTTTCGTATATAGTGGTGGTATCACAGTGGAAGTTTCTACAAAGGGCCATTTTACCCAGTGATGTTAAGAGACATTTGTTTGCAACAATTTGTCATTTAACGCATTAGATAAACATAACATGGATAATTATGTGATAATAAAACTAACTGGTTAAAAATGTTTACATTCATCTTCTATGTCCTACCTGAACTTCCCAAACCAAAACATTTTTACCTAAACAACGGTAAAACTTTTAGTCCACTTGCTCGTTTCACTAAAACCATCAACATGAATTTTACTATTACGAGTGAATGATTGATTAACTATCACTTGCGCTAGATCTACAGTAAAGTAAAGTTATAACGTTGAACGGCATTACCTTTTTAGTAACGAATTAACGATAAGCGAAATTAACTTTGTGACTAACGTTGCGGTACACAGATATGTTACAGAACCGCATCACCCCTAGCCTATGAGATAAATACCTGCTGGAATGTACGACGTTAATGCAGGATGGCAGCAGACCGTATTATTCGTTTCGGACCTCTTGATAAGTATGGAGGTGTGATTACACATGTCAATCACATCGCGATTACGGGCAGTATGGGGTTCACGCCTGAGCCTCAGGACGTGCGCTAGCAGCGCATGTCGGGCGTTTCAAGCGTCAACTTCGCGTCTTAATATCTCGGGATGTAATGGGAATATTGCGATGCAAACAACGCCATTGCGTATGTGCTTTGTCATGCTATGGATTGCTGAAGAAAAAATATGGGACGACCATTTCAAGAAAACATAAGTTTGTGTTAAAAAACACATATGCTTTCGTTTTAGAATGTTTCCAAATGCGTACATTCATGGGCCCCAAGCCCTACATTGATACCGGTGAAAGTCGTTTTCCAATAGCTGTTACTGTTCCAGAGATATTTTGGGTTAACAAGATAGCTGGGACACCCTGTATAATACGTCAGTCGCTATGCACTAAGTAGTTGATCGCCTTTATTTAGCTTGGAACAATCCGAAGTCAATCGAAACGAGGTAAAGTCGATATCGATATTTACTAAATATTAACAGTGTCAGAGGGCTGAAAGAGATAATGTACTGGCGAGGTGCAGGCCGCATGCAGCCACAATTTGCGGTAACGGCAGGGGATGAAAAAAGAAAGGTGCAGCAAACGCCGGCGCAGAATGTGGAAAGGTGCAGCAAACGCCGGCGCAGAATGTGGCTTGTCACAAGGCAAACAATAGCTCTAAGCCGATCTGTTTAACGAAACTCCATTAAGTGAAACAATAAACAAAATTTAAGACCTCTTGGTCGACACGTTGGGATAAAAATTTGACTCGAATTTTACACAGTTTGTCGCTGGCTGAAAACCATGGACTGTACTACGAGTATAAGATCTGGAAGGTTCGGTCGCAGCCGAAACGTTGAGAAGTGCGAAGCAGTTCTCTTCACTCGCAAACCGAAACAACTGCATAAACACCAAAACTGCACGCAAATCACACCACACACACGCCAAATACGTTTCTCTGTTAAAGTTGGGTAGCTTAATGTCTGTATGGACTGGAGACTAATGAGGGCGAATCACATAGAACACACAGCCAACCGAGCATACGCAAGCCTTGAACAGTTTCACCCAATGCTCAACACGGAAAGCGCCATAAATAGGAGGGTGTTGATACGATTGTACATGGCACTGATTACACCTCGATGAAGTACGCAGGTCCTGTTTAGGGTTAGGAAGCTCCAACATGCCTGCACCATCTCCAGGTCATACAGAACGAGGTGCTATGTTTCGTAAGCAATGCTCCACTATACACCCGCACCACGGACCTTCATAGATAATACCGCCTTGAGACTCTCACGGAGGTAGGGGAAAGTAGCCTATATTGTACTGCCATCTCACTTGTACCGTACATATTTTACTATCCGATATCTAGTGAGGCCAGCATGAACTGCGTGCTGCTTAGAGCCATAGTCAGTTGTGAGCTCTGCGAGCTCAGGAACGGATCGTCTGACGACAGCGTTGTTTACCCCGTAGTTTTCATGTTACGTTTTGTGTACGCGGCGAAGGGAATTATTGTTGTAACGTAGGTGGCAACAAAATGTTTTGATTATGTATGCATACACATGAAATAGCCATAGTTTCCATAGTCAAGAATCTGTCATTCGTGAAGGTTTGACTGTAGGAGTGATAAAGATAAAATGACGACGTAGCCTATTATGTACCACTGTATGCTTTCGATATTGTACCGGTACAATTAAATGCCTTGCCTTGTGCAGTAAGCTATAAACAATGTATTTAGCATTATTACTGCAACATAATGGTTAGAAATCAGGTGGTGAACCTTGTAATGCGTTGATCATCCTAAGTCATTAAGTCAATAATAATTCTCGATTACAGGATGCCAACAGAAAAAACGTCAGGAAAGTGGAGCACCGATGAATCGCATTTCGCTGTAACAGCGTATGTAAGCACATGACAACATTTTCAAAAGACAGGGAACGCACATACCATATACCACAGACTATTTACACAAAAATGCACCCGAAAACTGACAAAAAAACAGAGGCATATACCAGAAAGCAAGTATATATCAACTACAGTGTAACCCTTGTGAAGGCAGATACATAGAACAGAAATGTAGAACATTAGATCCCAGACGCAAACAAAATGTGACAGGCTGGAAATACGGGGTAAACCACTCGCATTTTCAGAACACCTACGAGAACATAACCACAAACAAACCACTACAGGAGGAAGAGGAGGAGGAGAAGAAGAAATGAAAACAATAGATCAACAATAAAAAACAATGAACTATTTGATAATCTAAAACTAACAAAACTGTATCGTTACAGATACCACAAATGATGCCTTAGAGCAAGGAAAAGGCGTAAAGCGTCTGGCAAAAATAAATGACGTTGCAGGAAGAAAAGGCGGTTTTATTTACAAAACAAGTATTTCTGTGCTTGCTGCGGAGGATGCCTTCGCAAACAAACTTTTAATACTTCTTGTTTTGTAATTTTTTTGTTGGCTTAGGTACATATCTATGAAGAATTTCATTCATTTTCTACGTCTGTTTGGGTTACCACATACATTTACAATATTGAAGTATTTTCTGATTCGTTCATCGTTTCAGTTTTCTTGAAATTGTAAAACATGCTTCTTAAGCCAGTTGTAAACAATTAGGCTACACTTTTCTTGATAATTAAACGAACCTGTTCCAAAATACAGTCATGAGGCATCTCCCCCACGCATGATGCGGCATCTCACCTACCATAGGATGAGACATGGCAAAATACACTCTTTTACATACTGTTTAAAAAGTCCGATTTCATTTATGTACTGATGTTTACAGGAGCGATCTTTTCTGAAAGACGAGAAATGTGTGTCCAACATTTGGCAAGTTTTACACTTTTACATACACGATCGCTCAGGAGTTTTCGAACGCCCTGAAAGTGACATTAAAAAACACTAGTTATCAGATTCAGATACAAATTAGCCATATTGTTTTCACATTTCCATGCCCAACATAACGTTTAAGAGTAGTGTTGCACGTTTTTTAAAAATGAAAGGGGGCATGTAGTTATGCAAGAGATATCAAAGAGTGAACTTCAATGAGCTCTCAGTCTAGTAAACATAGATAATGGGACGCAGAAAGGAACTTTCAACAGAACGTTCTAGAATTGTCTCTTTAAGTGCAAACTATGCGAAAGTGCAGTTACCATGCGAAAAATAGCACGCCAAGAACACATTTCCTTGGGATGTGTCCATTATACCTTGCATGGGCACACGGATACTTTAAAAATTTTGTGACAAATTTTATCGCTTGATATTTATTTCATTCTTGACGTGAAAGTATGGTTTGTTTCTTTCTTGTATTGATGGTCAGTACTTACACTTCTATGTAAATAAATTTTCCCCATAATTTTGTACTTATAATATAAGCCAATTTGAATGTTTAATTTCTGATGAAAGCACTCACAGAAGTGTCTAAACCAGTCAAAAGACTTAATTTTTGCGACCGACGGCTGTAACTGTTTTACCTTTAGCTCCATTAGAGTTTAGTGAACATAAAGAAACAAGATAATACTTAGTAATAGAATTACAGAGGAGTGGCTAATACAATCATGAAATTAAATCGATATGTAATGTAGGCAGTTTGTCATTAGTTAACATGTAAAAGATCATGGGATTTCATTCGCATTGGACGACTGCGTGTTATACTAAACGTCGACAAGTGCCAAGCAGTTCGCAGTTCTGTTCATTCTCAAACCGACGCAACTGCATCAACACCAACAACGCGCACAAATAATATTACACACACGCCAAATACGTTTCTAAGCAGAAGTTATGTACCTCAATGTCAGGCCACGCTGGACATAAATCTGTCCCACCTTCGCGTATAGACGTATTTACACATCTCCCTCGACCAACATGTCACGAACAGCAGAGGCTGCCATCCCCTCCGCCACTTTGATGTTTCCATTGACAGCCACTCCCAGTTTACTTCTGTTGTGCTACGGACGCAGTAACTAGGTACGTAAGCAGATCAGACACGGACAGAGGGGGGGGGGGGGGGGCAAATGTTCACATGCTACCATCAATAGCATCTACAGAAAGAGGTAATACAGGGTAACTACCGCCAGGCGCTAAATGGTTGGACGCATACGGCTCTTCACAAAACGTGGGGTGCAGAATCTTCTCTCCTCTGTATAGGACGATACAGCAAAATGTTGGTGCATGCTCAAGTGTTTCAGAGCACAAAGTTCGTGGTAGGGGAAAGTCCCCCAAAACGGGTTATTGAGCCTCGGAGCTCGACTGTTGGTGTTATCTCGCGGGAGACAGGCCAAACTGGTTCCCGACCGCCATGACAGCATTTTGAGTTCATCTCTCAACGCTAGCCACGTGTTTCGCGAAGAATTATTTTTCAAAATTTTAATGTGTTTTGTTCATGGCTCTTTTAACAACAATTTCATGTATGTAAATATTGCTAGTGAGTAACGGTTCAAGGGTCAGCCCTTTTAGTTTGTCAAAAGCATCACGGTCTGTCATAATGGGACACTTTTGAAGTGCCACAAAACGGGACACAATTTCGATGTGTCCCGTTTTACCGGACCATTTCCATTAATGTTTTCGCAATGTGCTTAAGTTATTTTAATTGAAATAGGTAATGAATTACAATAGGCCGATGTACCATCACAACTAAAGTTTAACCATATTTTCTTTGGCAATTTTTTGACGGTTAATAGTTTATTTTAGTTTCAGAATACGCCTACAAGATGCCTCGCTATTATCAGCGAACTTCATCTAGAAATAGCTGCGACGAGCAGAGCATGGCAGAGGCTGTTCGAGATGTTTTAGAAGAAAGGAAGGGATTTTTGAAAGCTGCCCTTTCATTTAATGTCCCTAAATCTACACTGGAGAGAAAAGTGAAAAAAGCACGCTTACATGCTTTGACACCAAAAGTGGCTGCTGTAAAAAAGCTCGGCAGGTTTTAAAACGTCTTTACTGCAGATCAGGAAAAACCGCTAGCTCAACATGTACTGATATTAGAAGAGAGGCTCTTTGGAATTAACCTAACCGACATGAGAATCCTAGCTTTTGAGTTAGCTGAAATTAACCATATTCAGCACAGTTTTAACAACGTTAAAATAATGGCGGGTAAACACTGGTTGTACCACTTTCTTGGAAGAAATAAAACCCTTAGTCTGAGAAACCCTGAAGCTACGTCGTTGGCGGCTAGAGCAAAAGGTTCAATCGTGTTGCCGTGAAATAGTCTTATGACCTATTGGCGTATCTCTATGAAAAGTGTAAGTTTCCTCCCAATGACATTTACAATGTTGATGAGACTGGGATTCTCACAGTTCCTAACAAGCCTTCTAAAGTTCTTGCGTTCTGAGGTAAAAAGCAAGTGGGAAATTTGACATCAGGTGAGCGAGGAGTCTTGGTCACAGTAGAAACCAGTGTAAGTGATGCAGGGAATTATCTTCCTCCCATGTTTGTCTTCCCCAGGCAAAGAGGAAACCCGAGGCTAATGGATGATACTCCACGAGGCTCTTTCGCGGCATACAACAAGACAGGCTGGATAAACAAGGAAACATTCATCGTGTGGTTCAAGAAATTCGTTCAGATAGCAAATCCTTCCCATGAAAGACCTGTTCTGCTGTTGCTTGATGGTCACTGCAGCCACACTAAAAGTATCGAACTAATAAATCTGGCAAGAGAACTTAATGTTATCATGCTGACTTTGCCTCCCCACACTACGCATCGACTTCAGCCATTAGATGTTACAGTTATGTTCCCATTGAGCACCTTCTACGAGCAAGAGGTTCGCAAGTGGATGTTCAACCATCCTGGCAGAGGGATTACTATCTACGAAGTAGGAAAGCTGTTCAATGCAGCATTTCAACAAGCAGCTCTTGTACAAACTGCTGTGAATGGGTTCGGGAAAACAGTCGTTTTTCCATATAACCCAAATGTCTTTCCTGTATATCTCTTCGTTCCTTCTCTTCTAACAGATCACCCGTTGCCGGATGCTCAGACCATGACGTCCCAACAACCATTAAATCTGCAACAAAACGAGGCCAGATCCGAAGGATCTTCTAGTTCAGTCATAGCATCTAAGAGTTTGCAGCCATCACAACCACTAGAGACAGTATTGAATGAATCACCTAGGCCTAGTGATGGTGGCACCAATGACACTAGCCCAAACGCTAGACTTATCCAACCGTCCACTTCAACAGGAAACGAAGGACTTGGGCTGCCATTTTCTGTATCACCCAAAGAAATTCTACCTCCACCACGAATGATTTGACCAAGTCCACAAAATGAACACAATAGGAGAAGAGGGAAAACAACAATTATAACAAGAAGCCTATATAAAATTGAGTTGGAAGAATAAGAGCGTGAGAAATCATGACGAGAAAGAACTCAAAAGATGAAGGAAAGGGCAGCCTAAACAAATCTCTTCAACGTTCCCAGGACGTAAAAGAAAACCAAGTCGAGATGCAAAACAGGCACATAAAGTTAAAAATGTTACTCTGAACCTGAAACTAAACCACAATCATCATTTGCAAAAATCGAAGAAAATGGACCTAACATAAGAAAACCTAAAAACAAATCATCAGCTAGCCAAGGTTGGGCGTTGTCGTAGTCTTCATAAGATGAAGTTAGAAAACATGAAGCATGTATTTACTGCAAAGCTCTGTTTACTGAATCGAAATCTGGAGAAGGCTGCATTCAATGCTCGAGCTGCCAGGGATGGGCCCACGAAGCTTGTTCCAAAGCAGAAGAAGAAGACACATTTTTATGCGATTTCTCTGTTTCATTAAAAAGTTTTTTCCTATAAAAACGAAGCCCATTTTTGTTCTAAAAACTAAATCAAAAGTTAAAATCAGCAAAAACCTAATAACATACGAATCTCTATCCCTTATTACCCATCCTTGGTAGGGTAAAACGGGATCGTGTACGATTTTGTGAAACCAGTATTTTTCACATAAATATTATTGAACAAATGTGACTAAGGTATTTGAAGTAGTTGAAATAGTGCATACTTTCAAATGATTTCTAACTTTGGAATGTACCTTGGACACAATAAGAAATAAAGCGAAGATTAGACAAGCTAACACGTTTTGGGGTACTTTCCCCTACATTGTTGAATTGGAGGCCTGCAGCACATGTTGAGCCAACGGCACAATCAGTTACGAGTCCAGTTGGCACGGGACCATCGGGATCCGACTGTCTATCAATGGAAACGTGTCGGCTCTTCGGGTGAATGACAATCTTGCTACACTAGGTTGATGGTGTTCACAAATGCCATCACCAAGCTGAACAGCGGCTTGAAACGCGCATCGTTCCACGGACTCACGCTGTGTGAGCAGTATTATGCTGTGTGAGACATTCTCCTGTGCTTGGAGACCGTGGTAGTAATCGAAGACATGCTGACAGCTGCGAACCAGCTGCATCCCTTCATGTTTCAAGGCTTCACCGATGCCAATATCATCTTTTAGGAGAATAATTGTCCGTGTCTAGTAGCAGAACCGTGCAACAGTGGTTTGGGGAGCATTATACTGAACTCACGATGTCTCGGCGACGAAATTCAACCGATGTACATCTATGGAACCTATCTGAGTTCCTATCAGGAGCTATCAACGCGCACGCAAATCAGCGGCCCGATATTTACGCGAATTACAAGACATGACGTCGACATCTAATGACACATACCTCTAAAAACCTACCAAATAACTGTCGGATCCCTAATACGAAAAGTAAGTGATGTCTTTCCTTCCAGTGCCGTACACACAAGTTATCACGCAGGTGGTAATGTTTTGGCTTATCAGTGTAAGGTAAGTTTGTAGCCATCCGTCCGAAATATAAAACCCATTTCAGAAAGCAGTACAGTATCAAATCACACATATAATCGATGGCTACGCAAGTGATGCTTCACAATGGGGAACATGGTTAACTGAAAGATCTCCACGTCTCGTTCTTTATCAGATATCATTTCCGATAAAAACAACAAATGCTGCAGTCCCTCAGGAGACGTTTCTCGCAAATGAGAGCGACAAGAACTGTTTCATTTTGACGCTCATGTGGAAATATCAGGATGGAGGTATTCAAGTGCCACGAGCAGAAGAAGATGCGGATTCATTGGTTGTGGAAACTGCTATTTTCCAAGTTGAAGAGTCTGAAAACTGGCAGTGTTGAGCAAGAATATTGACGGCTCCTAAGGCGCCGACGAAAAAACTACACATCATGTACACTGCTGGCCACCGTAAATGCAACACCCTGAAGGAAGCATCCGAATCAAGTGAAATTTACACCATGAGTTTGCAGCGATGAGATGTGCAACTGATTAGAATTTCAGCGCAGACGCGCATCACGCGCGCCTGTGGCGCCACCTCATAGCGCCATTTAAGGCTTGGCGATTTCGACGAGTGTACGTTCGGCACGTGTGTTTACCTTGTGGCTGTTTCACAAGACGATCAGTTATGCCTCGTAGACAACAGCGAACATCTTTTGATCAAGTATCCGAGTTCGACAGAGGAAGGATAGTGGCTTACCGAGATTGTGGATTATCATACAGAGAAATCGCTAGTCGTGTTGGACGAAACCAAACAACTGTAATGCGGATATGTGACCGTTGGATGCAGGAGGGTACGACGGACCGACGTGGTCGATCGCATTCACCTCGGTGCACCACTGCACGTGCTGATAGGCAAATTGTGCGCATGGCAGTGACGGATCGCTCAGCGACATCCCGAACCATAGCACAGCACACTGCGTCTGTAACGCATCATCCAGTGTCTGCGCGTACCATTCGACGCCGTTTACAGCAGAGTGGTCTGTCCGCAAGACGTCCATTGCTTCGTCTACCATTGACGCAGAACCACAGACGTCTCCGTCGCCAATGGTGTGATGACAGACGGATGTGGACGGCAGAATGGAATGACGTTGTCTTTACTGACGAGGCACGCTTCTGTCTGCAGCACCACGATGGTCGGATTCGAGTGTGGAGACACCGTGGAGAGAGGATGCTGGACAGCTGCATTATGCACCGCCACACTGGTCTTGTACTGGGTATTATGGTATGGGGCGGTATTGGATATTACTCTGGCACGCCTCTAGTACGCATTGCCGGTACTTTAAATAGCCGGCGCTACATATCCGAGGTGCTGGAGCCAGTTGTCCTTCCTTACCTTCAGGGCTCGGCCACAGCTATATTTCAACAGGATAATGCGCGACCACACGTGGCACGCATTGTCCAAAGGTTCTTCGTCAATAACCAGATTGAATTGCTTCCCTGGCCGGCTCGGTCTCCGGATCTTTCGCCGATAGAAAACATGTGGTCCATGGTTGCTCAACGAGTGACCCGGATTACATCCCCAGCTGCCACACCAGATGATCTTTGGCAACGTGTGGAAGGTGCTTGGGCTGCTGTATCCCAGGAACACATCCAACGTCTCTTTGACTCAATGCCGAGACGTGTGGCAGCGGTGATCTCCAACAATGGCGACTACTCTGGCTACTGATTCTGGCAGGAACCGCATGTCACAGACGTCTGTAAACATAATCATTTGATACTTGGTCAACATGTTGTCTACAAAATAAATTTTGTTGTGCTACCTCTTGTCTTTCTTGGTGTTGCATTTACGGTGGCCAGCAGTGTACTTCCATAAACAGGCAAGAGGGAAATCAGCAGCGGTGTGATACTCCAATAATACTTTCAATTTGGATCGTGCATATGTCTTTCCCAATCATGCCTCCACAGGATGTGACATGACATCCTCTTTGTCTAGCAAAGGAAAAGCAAAATTATTAAACCTCATGGAACAACACAAAGCTGTGACTTTCTTAAACTCTCAGTGGATCGAGACGTGATAACACAAGCAGGAGAACAGCTGATGTTAGCACTATATGGAAATTCCAAAAGCGCGACTTCGGATGAGCTCTGGTACGATCTTTTTGTAACGTCTGCACCCAGAAAATCTTGCAAACGCGCCAGGATAAAGCAAACATCGGACGCAGGAAGGTGTCACTCATTGCGATCCTACCAGAACAGCTGCACAGCCTTAGCAGTTGTCCTTGATAGGATTGATTCTCTAATGACGACGTAAGATATGAGAATGGCATCAAGTATTGCACGACATCCAATAATTAACTGTAACCTCACACTTCCATGCCCAGTCGCAGACAGGAAGAAACGGCTACTGCACTTATTATCTGCTCATACTCAGGCAAAGGTTTTTTGTCTTGTCACTTGCCTGGAACTTCTTTCCCTCCGCACTGCCCTCCACAAGCTTGGAAACACCACGCTGTGTATGACTACGGAGAAAGATGGAAGTGATCTATGTGAGTTATTGGTTACAATGCGGAATAGCAAGCTCAATTAACGGTTAACAATGAGGCGTTCAGTACTGTACACTTAATTATTTTACATACACATACATAGTGGAACATACTAGTATTGCTCCCTTTCATGTAAACCGACATTCCCTGTCCAAGCAGTTCTACCAAACACGCCAACCGGCGCGAGTCAACTGCATGGCTATGTAGAGGTACGATGTTTACATTTCTGTTCACTTGTAGTTGCGTACACGCCGCGAAAGTTATCGAAAATGGTCCCAAAGTGCCAGTTTCCTTATGAATCACGGGTAACGATAATCACTTTGCACCAAGAAGGCAATAGTGTCCAACAAATAGCAAAGAAACCCATTATTTCCATCAGCGGAGTTGTCAAAACCATACACCAGCATCGAAAAACAGGCTCCCATGCAGATCTCCTCGCTAAGGAGCACCCAGGAAAATATCAGAAACCAGGAAATGTATTTGGTAGTGACCAGTAAACGTAACAGATCAAAAACTGTGCGTGAATTGACTGCTGAACTAAACGGAACGAGGGATACACCGGTGAGTGTGTCAACTGTGAGACGACGCCTGGCAGACAACAACCTCCGAGGTTATGTAGCAACAAGGAAACCATGTTAACAAGAAGAAATGGATTCAGTAGGCTAAGACGAACCAACATTGGACTGCGGGGCATTAGGAGTGTTGTTCATTGATGAATTCTAGCTCGAAATATTTGGAAGTAAACGCCATCAATTTGTTGCCGTTTACCCCATGAACGCTTGAATCCTCAGTGCGTAATTCCAACTGTAAAGCATGGAGGGGGTTCTGTGATGGAATGGGGCTCCATTGGAGGGAATAAAGTCGGAGATTTGGTGAAAATAGATGGAAAACTGAACCAGAAGGATTATCATGCCATTCTCCAGCGACATGCTAAGACATCTGGTGTGCATCAGCCTGGGAAAGGGTTTGTCTTGCAGCGTGACAACGACACGAAAGATACGTCTCGCTCGTGTCACAACCACGTGAAGTCTCTAGAGGGCCGTAAAATATTGAAAACCATGGAATGGCCGCCCCCAGTCCCGTGATTGTAACCCAATTGAGCTGCTATGTGATGAATTGGACAGGATGATCCGAAAACGGGAAATCATGAGTGGGCCACAATCGTCGGAGGCCCTGCAGCCAGAATGTAGATTAATTCCAACTGAAACCTTGGCAAAACTGACGCAGCGCATGGTGAGAGTGTCCAAGGCAGTGATGAAAGCAAAGGGTGGCTATTTTGAGGAATCGAAAATTTAACTGTTGCGCTTTCTTGTGTGTTATTTGAGCTTAATAAAAAATTGGAAAACAACAAAATGCATTTTTATACTACTGTATTTTCCTTCCATTGCCTATAATTACTACGTGATTCCAAACTTATGGAGGCGTAGTGTACCTCCCCAAACCTACCAACTATCTGTCAGTTCCCTGATAGGCAGAATCAAGTGTATATTTCATTCCAACGACGAACAAACAAGCTTTTAAGATGGTGTTTACATCCTTTATAAGTTTGTTTGGCATATCAAAGATAACTTTCTAGCCAGCTGTAAGATATATGAAACCTATTTCAGAAAGCACTACTCATATCAAATCACATACATATTCGATGGCCACACAAGTGATGCTTCACAAAGGTGAACAAAGCTTTCTCAAAGGACACCTGGTTCTTTATCAGATATTATTTTCAATGAAGTTACAAATGCTGCAGTCACACAGCAAAGGTTTCTCGCAAATGAGAGCGACAAGAACCGCTTCATTTTGACGCTCCTACGGAAATCTCTGGATGGAGGTATTCAAGTGCCATGAGCAGAAGAAGATGCGGGTTCATTGATTGTGGAAACTGCTGTTTCCCAAGTTGCACAGTCTGACAAAACGGCAGTGTTGATCCAGGATATTGACGGCTCCTGAAACATCGAGGAAACAACTACACAAATTGTAATTCCACAAACACCCAAGAGGGAAATCAGCAGTAGTGTAGTACGCCAGTGATTCTTTCAATTTAGATTGTGCATTTACACTTTCCAGATATGCCTGCACAGGATTTGGTATCGCATTCTCGTTTTGGCCAAGGAAAAGCAAAGTTACTAAACCTCATCGAACAACAGCAAGCTGTGAATTTGTTAAACTCTCAGTGCATCGAGACGTGATAACACGGGCAGGAGAACAGCTGACGTTACCACTGTATGGAAATTCCAAACGCGCGACTTCGGATGAACTCAGGTACGACCTTTTTGTAACGTCTGCGCCCAGGAAATCTTTCATACGCGACAGGATAAGGCCAAAATCGGACGCGACCCTACCAACGAAACTGCCCAGCCTTTGCAGTACCCATCCGTGATACGACTGATTCTCTAATGGCGACCTAAGATATGACAATGGTATCAAGCATTGCACGATACCCAATAATTCACTTTAACTAACACTTGCACGGCCTGTCGCAGATAGGAGGAAAACGGTTACTGCTCTTATTAACTGACAAGACTAACGCAAAGGTTTCTTGCATTGTCACTCGCCTGTCACTTTCCCTCCCCTCCCCCCCCCCCCCCGCCCCCGCACTAAACCTATTACACTCAGTTGTCGTTTCAACCACTTTCGCGATCCAATTTTTTTGTGTATATACTATGCCGTGTTAACTTCATATTCTCAGTGAAAGGTGAATTCTTGCTAAAGAAAATTAATGTTCATAGAGAGAGATGAAAAATAAGAGATGGCTGTAACGCAGAATATAAATGTGTCGGAATGGTTCAAATGGCTCTGAGAACTATGGGACTTAACATCTTAGGTCATCAGCCCCTAGAACTTAGAACTACTTAAACCTAACTAACCTAAGGACATCACACACATCCACGCTCGAGGCCGCATTCGAACCTGCGACCGTAGCAGTCGTGCGGTTCCGAACTGAAGCGCCTAGAATCGCTCGGCCACCAAGACCTTCGTGTAGGAATGCTTCCTTCCATAATGAATGAAGATATTAACATCAATTGGGGTTACAATCCAGCCAAAATCCAGAATTCAGCTCAAAATTGAAACAAAGTAAACTAGCTCCATTACAGTTTTAAACATGGCTGCGTAGTCAGCGACCCTTTACAAACTAAAGATAAAGCAATTACAGCCCTCGGTCGCAAAAGTAAGTCTATTGACCTTGTTTCGACTCTTCTACGAGTGCCTTCATCAGAAATTAAACATTCGTATTGGCCTATAACCCAAGTATACAATTAGGGGAAAATTTTGTTGGATAAAAGTGTAAGTACGGGATAACAGTACTAGAAAGAAACAATACTTACATGTCACGTATAATGTAAATATATAACGGTATAAAGCCGTTACTTGATATTTGGTTTCGTGTTTCCTCATGCCTCTATTTTTCTTTTTATCTAAGTCGACTCATAAATTTTCGTTTATTAAATGTTTAATATTGGCTGCATTTCACGTCATTCTTTTTCTACAGGCTGTGTCATTCAGCCTTCTTTGTATTTTATATAATGGTGTTTTCATCCTTTAAACTGTGCTTCTTAGCTCTGACGCAGAAAAAAGTTACCTTGTCGACTGCTGTCAAACAAAATAAATATTCGTCTGTTTTTATTCGAATCTTAAGTAGCCAGTTTGAACTTGTGGCTACTAGATGGCACTCGTGGTGCAATGTTCACCTGCTCGCAGTTGTTAAAGCTGGCGCCTCAACTGATGGTACCCCTAGCTCGACATATGCTGTCAGAAGCTCGACATATGCTGGCAGCCTGTAGTGGCTTGCTTTCCTTTCATTCTACTTTAAAAATTTTGTGACAAAATTTTACGCTTTATATTTATTCCATACCTGACATGTAAGTGCTGTTTCTTTTTTTGTACTGATGGTCAGTACTTACACTTCTATATAAATACATTTTCCCCATAATTTTTGTACTTATATTATGGGCCAATTTGAATGTTTAATATCTGATGAAAACTCTCATAGAATTGTCGAAACCGGGTCAAAAAACTTAATTTTTGCGACAGAGGGCTGTAACTGCTTTACCTTTAGCTCCATTAGAGCTTAGTGAACATAAAGAAACAAGACAATACTTAGTAATAGAATTACAGAGGAGTGGCTAATACAGTCATGAAATTAAATCGATAGTGAGTGTAGGCAGTTTGTCATTAGTTAACATGTAAAAGATCAAGGGGCTTCAGTCGCAGTGGACGACTGCGTGTTACAGTAAACGTCGACAAGTGCTAAGCAGTTCGCAGTTCTGTTCATTCTCAAACCGACGCAACTGCATCAACACCAACACCGCGCACAAATAATATTACACATACACACACATTGCAGAAGTTAGGAACCTCAATGTCAGGCCGCGCTGGACATAAATCTGTCCCACCTTCGCGTATAGACGTATTTACAGATCTCCCTCGACCAACATGTCGTCAACAGCAGAGGCTGCGATCCCCTCCGCCGCTTTCATAATATTTCCATTGATAGCCGCTCTCAGTTTTCCTTTGTTGTGCTACGGACGTAGTAACGAAGATTATGAGCAGAGTAGACACGGACGGGGTATCAGCTTAGCGAAGATATAGGCTGAGTAGGGGAAATCCACAGAGATAAGCGACATCGACAAATGGCAGATTATTTTGATTCAGTCCCTGTGAACGAGTATCTCGTAAATGGCGAAGCTGGGCAAATGTTCACATGCTACAGTCAATAGCATCTACAGAAAGAGGTAAAACAGGGAAACTATCACCAGGCGCTAAATGGCTGAACGCATACGGCTCTTCACAAAACGTGGGGTGTAGAATCTTCTCTCCTCTGTACAGGACGATACAGCAAAATGCCGAGTGTTTCAGAGCACAAAGTTCATGGTACATCGTTGAACTTTGAGAACTGCAGCAGAACACTACTACGTGTACACATGTTGAGCCAACGACATAATCAGTTACGAGTCCAGTTGGCACGGGACCATCGGGATCCGACTGTCTATCAATGGAAACGTGTCGGCTCTTCGGGTGAATGACAATCTTGCTACACTAGGTTGATGGTGTTCACAAATGCCGTCACCAAGCTGAACAGCGGCTTGAAACGCGCATCGTTCCACGGACTCACGCTGTGTGAGCAGTATTATGCTGTGTGAGACATTCTCCTGTGCTTGGAGACCGTGGTAGTAATCGAAGACATGCTGACAGCTGCGAACCAGCCGCATCCCTTCATGTTTCAAGGCTTCACCGATGCCAATATCATCTTTTAGGAGAATAATTGTCCGTGTCTAGTAGCAGAACCGTGCAACAGTGGTTTGGGGAGCATTATACTGAACTCACGATGTCTCGGCGACGAAATTCAACCGATGTACATCTATGGAACCTATCTGAGTTCCTATCAGGAGCTATCAACGCGCACGCAAATCAGCAGCCCGATATTTACGCGAATTACAAGACATGGCGTCGACATCTAATGACACATACCTCTAAAAACCTACCAAATAACTGTCGGATCCCTAATACGAAAAGTAAGTGATGTCTTTCCTTCCAGTGCCGTACACACAAGTTATCACGCAGGTGGTAATGTTTTGGCTTATCAGTGTAAATAGTTTATATGAAAGATTTGTGCGTGTAAAAACAAGCGATTAAGCAGGTGGTCACTTGTTCTACAACGTTGTTTTGCATATCAAAGGTAAGTTTGTAGCCATCCGTCTGAAATATAAAACCCATTTCAGAAAGCAGTACAGTATCAAATCACACATATAATCGATGGCTACGCAAGTGATGCTTCACAATGGGGAACATGGTTAACTGAAAGATCTCCACGTCTAACGACATCTCGTTCTGTATCAGATATCATTTCCGACAAAAACAACAAATGCTGCAGTCCCTCAGGAGACGTTTCTCGCAAATGAGAGCGACAAGAACCGCTCATGTTGAAGTCTCAGGAAGGAGGTATTCAAGTGCCACGAGAAGAAGATGCGGATTCATTGGTAGCGTAAATTGCTATTTCCCAAGTTGCAGAGTCTGACAAAGTGGCAGTGTTGAGAAACGATATCGACGTCTCCTTAAGTGCCAAGGAAACAACTGCAGAACTTTTACTTCTATAAACAGGCGGGAGGGAAACAAACAGTAGTGTGGTACTCCAGTAATTCTTTAATTTGGAACGTTCATTTGTCCTTTTCAATTAGGCCTCCACAGGATGTGGTATCGCATCCATTTTTTCTGGCCAACTAAAATCGAAATTACTAAACCTCATCGAACAACAGCAAGCTGTGAATTTGTTAAACTCTCAGTATATAGAGACGTGATAACACAGGCAGGACAAACTTGATGTTAACACTATATGGAAATTCCAAATGCGCGACTTCGGACGAGCTTATGTACGACTTTTTTCTGAAGTTTGCCCCGAGAAATTCTTTCAAACTTCACAGGATATGGTAAATATCTGACCACGAAAGGTGGCACTCATTGTGATCCTATCATCAAGGGTGCCCTACCCTAGCATTACCATTCCTTGATTAGATTGATTCTCTAATGATGACCTAAGATATGACAATGGTATCGAGCATTGCACGATACCCAACAATTAACTATATCCTCACCCTTGCGTGTCAGGTCACAGATAGGAAGAAAACGGCTACTGCTCTTATTACCTGCCCAGACTAAGGCAAAGCTTTCTTGTCTTGTCACTTGCCTGGAACTTCTTCCCCTCCGCCCTAAAACCCATTACCCCTACAGATAATCCTACAAAAATTAAAATAGAGCAAGATGCAAACGAGAGGCAGAGAAGGAATCCATTAGACAGACAGAGGCGAATTAAAACTATTGAAGTTATTTGGTTGAGAACAAAACAGCTCGACAAACCACGGAAACAAGACAAATATGAGTGAAGCCTGAATAAAGAAACATGAATAAGCCTCTGACGATGACTGTTATGCTTTGGTGTCTTACAATTTATTCTTCATCCAAACCGGGTCAAGATTGGATCCAACGACAGCCCTTTTTACACCTACCTTAACTGCCAATCAGATCCCTGTTTCTCTTCAGAATCAGAATGACTTGCCACAACTAAGAGCCTGTGGGCTATCTACAACTTTTTTATAATCTTATGTTTAAACGTTGTTTAAAAAATGTTAATTTTTGTAAAACTAAGAAATTTATTGGAACAATATAAAAATTCATTATATTCATTTTTAAATTTATCTTTAGAATATCAGTTTTTTTGTTTTTATATGTTTGTACATTTTAAAACAATAAAACCCTTTCAAAATAAATGTTTTGGTTACTATTATCCTGAATTCTGGCACCGTACCAGCTTCTCAAAGGCGTCTCAATTCGACCTGAAACTGTATCAATTTGACACAGACTAGGTAAAATTGATAAATGTGGCAAAGTTTACAAAAGAAATTTACACCACAAATTTATTTTTATAAACCTTTCTAATAGAGCAACTGATAGCCAAATAGTTACGGTACCATATTACGTTCGATTTGTTTCAGTACCGTTATAGAGAGAAAAAAGACAAAATGCAGGAAGCAAAAGGCGTATCAACTACACCCGGTCTGCTCTAATGGCGTGGCCGAGGTCTCGCGCCATCACTTTACGCTAACAGTTGGAAAGGGAAGATAATAACCGAGATACGGCGACATGGGGCGGAGAATAAGGATAGTACTCATAAACAAATAGATCTAAGCCGTTCAACGAAATGATATTACCTGAAGCAATAATCAAAATACGAGACGTCTTGGTCGACAATCAACAGTCATTCTAGTGCTGTTCAAACATGAATATAATGCGATTTTTTCGCAAGCTGACGGTAGTTCAAACGTGCGGATTGGACAAACAGTGAAACATAATAGGGATTCGGTTGCAGCTGGAACGATGGTGTGTTATAGTAAACATAGACAAGTGCGAAGCGTTTCCGTTCATTTGCAAGTAACTGCACAAACATGAACACTGCGCACCAATAACACTACACACAAGCTCTATACGTTTCTGTGCCGAAGTTAGGTACCTCGGTGTCTGGATGGACTGCACAGAATACGTAACCAACCGACCAAACGCGAGGCTCAAACAGCTTTACCTAATGCTGACCAGGCTAAGCATACTGAGTAGGAGGGTGTTGATGTGGTTGTACATGGCACTGATTACACCTCGATGACGGATGCAGCTCCAGTCTGGGGTAACGCAGTTCGAACAAACCTGCTTTCTGCCAAGGCTCTTGAATTGGCATTTTGTCCCTCTGCCCAAAAACTCGTTATCCTTCGTTCGCTTTTTGACCGCTTTTGTGATGCAATTCCTTTTGCCGTAAACATGTTGCTGTATTAACATCAAAGTACTACTGAATGCTACAATCTTGCTAAAGAAAATTCACTTCCTAAAATAATACATAAAATCTGAGATGACTGCTTCGAAAAATCAGAGACGACAGTTTTACAGCAAAAGGTTGAATCAGAATGCTACTTTCCATGTTGAAAGAAGCAGTTTACATCAGCTGGAATCACTAGCAACGATCCAGAATTCAGTTCAAAATAAAAGTTAAGTTAAATTAACTCCTTCAGAGCCTGGCGTCCGTAAGTAAAAGAAGAGAATACTTAGTAACAGCATTTCTGTGGACTGGCAGATATAATACCGACATCAAAACGCTGCCGAAAGTATGCAGTGTTAATATTAACACAGCGCTTTGTATGCCCTAATGAGTGTATTTCACGATCGAAACTCTTTATATACACACGATAGTTCAAAAGTTTTCGACCGCCCTGAAGGTAAGATAAAAAAATAACTACTTATCAGATTCGAACGTCACGTTCAATATAACGTTTAAGAGTAGTGTTCCACGTTTTTAAAAATGAAATCGTTCAAAACATAACTTTCCGCTGTTATGCTGTTCACGTTCCAAGCACTACATGCCGCTAATTTGGATTGTGGTGGCATAATATAATCTTTCCTCACTAGATTGCGTTTATAGCACGTCAACAAATCTGTAGAAAGGGTTACAGATTAGAAGGGGGGAGCATGTAGTTATGCACGAGATATCAAACAGTAAACTCCAGTGAGCACTTAGTGTAGTAAACATCGATAATGGCACGAAGAAAGAAGCTTTCAATAGAAAAACGTTCTGACATTCTATCTTTACGTACAGCCGGTCTTAGTATGCGACAGACAGCACGTCAAGAACATATTTCCTTGGGATGTGTTCATTATACCTTGCAGAGGCACGCGGATGCCGACCAGAATATGGACCGACCTCGAAAGGGTAGACCAAAAGTCACGTCAGAAAGCTATACCACATATATATATATACAGTCAGAAGTAATCGTGATCGCTTCAAAACAGCGCCAGTTTCATCAGCAGAACTCAACCATAATAAGGAAAAGGCCTGAGCGTAAGTACTGTGAAAAGACGTCTTCAGGCAGTGAACCTCAACGGACATGTGGTGGATAAGAAAATATTATTGACGGCTATTAATAGGCAGATGAGCCTACACTGGGCAAGACAACATGAAAGTTGGGCAACAAATTTGTGCAAAAAGGTACTTTTCACAGATGAATCCAAATTTGAGGACTCTGGCACAAAGCGATCCAAGGTTGGTTGCCGTTTGCAGGTGAACGAATGTTACACCAATGTTTATCTCCAACATTTAAACATGGAAGGGGTTCCCTCATGGTCTTGGAATGTTTTGGAGGGGTAGGACTGATGATCTTCGACAAATAAACGGAACAATGAAGAAAGAGGATTACCATCGCATTCTACAGTATCATGTAAAGCCATGCGGAAGACGTTTGATTGGCTAGGGATTCGTCCTACAGGAAGATAACGACCTAAAAACACTTCAAAATTGTGTAAAGCGTATTCGGCAAATACAGAAATAAAGAAGGAACTGAAAAATACGATCTGGCCGCCTAAACCCCCCAACTGAACTTCTTTGGGATCACTTGAAGAGAGCGGTTAAATCAACGCCTATTACCATCGGTCAACATCTCTGGACCAGACTACAAGAGGAATGGCGGAATACCTCCGAGAAAACCCTGATGTAGCTGTCAGCAACAATGCCTCGCGTATGCAGAGCTGTGATTAAAACCACAGAAGGCTACTCTGAGAAGAGTAAAATTTGACAGGATGTATTTAGTTTCAATAAAGGATTATTCCAAAACTGACTGAGGAGTATTTCTAACATTTCTGGACCCAATTTGGATTTTTTCTCAAAATCACTAATATTCAACAACTTTTGACCGGTAGTTTATACACGCCTGGAAATGGAAAAAAGAACACATTGACACCGGTGTGTCAGACCCACCATACTTGCTCCGGACACTGCGAGAGGGCTGTACAAGCAATGATCACACGCACGGCACAGCGGACACACCAGGAACCGCGGTGTTGGCCGTCGAATGGCGTTAGCTGCGCAGCATTTGTGCACCACCGCAGTCAGTGTCAGCCAGTTTGCCGTGGCATACGGAGCTCCATCGCAGTCTTTAACACTGGTAGCATGCCGCGACAGCGTGGACGTGAACCGTATGTGCAGTTGACGGACTTTGAGCGAGGGCGTATAGTGGCCATGCGGGAGGCCGGGTGGACGTACCGCCGAATTGCTCAACACGTGGGGCGTGAGGTCTCCACAGTACATCGATGTTGTCGCCAGTGGTCGGCGGAAGGTGCACGTGCCCGTGCCCGTCAACCTGGGACCGGACCGCAGCGACGCACGGATGCACGCCAAGACCGTAGGATCCTACGCAGTGCCGTAGGGGACCGCACCGCCACTTCCCAGCAAATTAGGGACACTGTTGCTCCTGGGGTATCGGCGAGGACCATTCGCAACCGTCTCCATGAAGCTGGGCTACGGTCCCGCACACCGTTAGGCCGTCTTCCGCTCACGCCCCAACATCGTGCAGCCCGCCTCCAGTGGTGTCGCGACAGGCGTGAATGGAGGGACGAATGGAGACGTGTCGTCTTCAGCGATGAGAGTCGCTTCTGCCTTGGTGCCAATGATGGTCGTATGCGTGTTTGGCGGCGCCGTGCAGGTGAGCGCCACAATCAGGACTGCATACGACCGAGGCACACAGGGCTAACACCCGGCATCATGGTGTGGGGAGCGATCTCCTACACTGGCCGTACACCACTGGTGATCGTCGAGGGGACACTGAATAGTGCACGGTACATCCAAACCGTCATCGAACCCATCGTTCTACCATTCCTAGACCGGCAAGGGAACTTGCTGTTCCAACAGGACAATGCACGTCCGCATGTATCCCGTGCCACCCAACGTGCTCTAGAAGGTGTAAGTCAACTACCCTGGCCAGCAAGATCTCCGGATCTGTCCCCCATTGAGCATGTTTGGGACTGGATGAAGCGTCGTCTCACGCGGTCTGCACGTCCAGCACGAACGCTGGTCCAACTGAGGCGCCAGGTGGAAATGGCATGGCAAGCCGTTCCACAGGACTACATCCAGCATCTCTACGATCGTCTCCATGGGAGAATAGCAGCCTGCATTGCTGCGAAAGGTGGATATACACTGTACTAGTGCCGACATTGTGCATGCTCTGTTGCCTGTGTCTATGTGCCTGTGGTTCTGTCAGTGTGATCATGTGATGTATCTGACCCCAGGAATGTGTCAATAAAGTTTCCCCTTCCTGGGACAATGAATTCACGGTGTTCTTATTTCAATTTCCAGGAGTGTATGTCCGTCGCTGTGCACTAAGTAGTTGATCGCCTTTATTAAGCTCGGGACTGTCCAAGTAGGGCACTCACGGGTTAGTCGAAATGTGGCAATTTTAATACAGTTAATTGCTAGATTAACGGTGTTGGCGAGCCGCTGTATGACGGCGAAATTCTTCCTTGCCGTGGATTCTGTCTGAACACTATCAGAGGACACAGGCAAAAGAAACCAGGTGGAGAGAGTGGTATGCACAGTATAGCTTGTCACCATCAATAAAACAAATGCCTTAAACTTTTCGACGCAAAGATATTAACTAAAACAAACAAAATATACGACCTATTGGTCGACAATCAACAGTCATTCTAGTACTGTTGGTGTCAGAATTTAATGAGATTTTTAAGCAATCTGTCGCTACTTATAAAGCATGGATTGAGCTAATAGTAAACGTTCGTGAGAGTTCCGTCACAACTGAAATGATGCCTTGTTAAAGTAAATGTTGACAAGTGCAGAACAGTTCTGTTCGCGCATAAGCCTCAACGGCGACACAAACACCAACACTGCACACAAATAACACTACACTCACGCCCTACACGTTTCTGTGCGTAAGTTAGGTGTCTCTGTGTATGGATGCACTGGAGACTAACATGGAGGGACTACACAGAACACGTGTCCAACCGATCAAACGCGAGGCTCAGACAGCATTACCTAATGCTCATCAGGCTAAGCATACTCAATAGGAGGGTGTTGATGCGGTTGTACATGGCGCTCATTACACCTCGATGACGTATGCAGCTAGAGTTCAGGGTTGTGCAGTTCTAACAAGCCTGCACTCCCTACAGGTCGTACAGGACATGGTGCAATGCTTCACGATACACATGCACTGGCGACCTTGACAGAAAATACCGCATTGAGACTATGGCACACGTATCCAACAAACTCACCACGCGACTTTACTGCCACTTGGGACAATCTAACAAACCTAGAAACTACTATCACAACCGTAAGTGGAAACATAATCGCCCAAAAACACTCCATGCTAAGGACAGTTAACCACCTATGCCTAGCACAAGTTCACAAACAGGAAAAAATACTGGTGAACCCCTGTAACACACTAAACTTCACAGGTCACATCCTCAGTATTACACCTCATTTGTAGCACTGAGTTTCTTATAACAACCTAAGCTATGACAATGGTATCCGGCATTGTATAATGAAAAAATACTAACTACAACCTTACCATTGCCAGATATGCTGCAGATAGCAAAAAAACCGCTACTGTTCTTTCTACCGGCCCAGGCATTCTTGGGTTGGCACTTTTTCCACTCTGCCTTAAAACCGCTAACCTTCGTTCACTTTTCTACCACTTGTGGCTCCTAGATGAGCCTCTAGTAGTGAGTAATCCTACTCAGAAGTATGGACGACATTACAGCCCACATTCAATGATCTCATCAATTGAAACTAACAATATTGAGGTGACAGTACAACTTTTGTGATGGTTATTATGTCGGTGTGTGCGAGGAAGAGCCCAATACACACACATACACATACTATGTTATATACATAGGGTCAGTCATAAATGAGGAAAAGTATGTCGAGGACCGCATGCTGCTATGGGTAACACGTGACGCACCCTTGTTAGTTTCGTTGTCCTCGGTGTACTGTGTACGTAAAGCAAAAACACCTGTTTCCCATTGAACGAGATACCGACGAGCCTCACGATCACATGTCATTCATCCATAGATACAACACATGACACATCAAAGAGCTTATGTGTGTCTGCCAGCGTGTGAAACATACGAGAAAGAACAAATTCAATCGTAATGTGTGTGAAATTGTATCAGAACTTGTGAATCACACGTTGCCGGCGGTAACGGAGTGTACAGTCCCATGTTAGGGCATGTCTGTCCTGTAAGAGGAAAGAGTGGTCATCGTCGGAAGTAAAACCGCGGCGTGCATAACGTGTTTTACAACACTTCTTCGCTGCTCACTCTGCCCGATACTCGCCGTGTCGACAGCTGCTAACGGCCGCGTCGCAGTGTTACTGCAGTACCATGGCAAGTTCCACGAACGAGGAATACGCTGACATCCACCTCACCCACAGGCTTGCAGATGGAAGAGCTGACGTTGTAAGGCAACTGTATCACGAAAGGTTTCCTAGCCGGCGCTTTCCATCCGCAAAAACGTTTTACTCTGTGGACAGGCGCTTGAGGGAGTATGGTGCATATGTAGCACCTTCATGATTTAGTGGTCGTGGCAGACCGTCGACATTTAGTGCGGATGACGAAGAAAAAGTGTTACAAACTTTTGCGGAGAACCGAACAATAAGCACCAGGTCTCTCGCCACTGCGGCTGGAATGTCATAATCTATTGTTATGCGAGTACTCCATAGAGACCATTACCATCCCTTTCGCATGCAAAAGTTTCACGCATTATTGACGGAAGACTACCAGAGGAGGCTGGGCTACTGCAACTTTATCCTACGGCGTTAGACCTACAACTAGCATTTTTCACGAACAATACTGTTCACCGACGAAGCCTATTTCACCAAGGAGGATATAGTGAATTCCCATAATTGGCACGAGTGGGCGGAAGAAAACCCCACAGCTCAGTGAT
The DNA here is from genome assembly GCF_021461385.2 of Schistocerca piceifrons. Taxonomy (NCBI): domain Eukaryota; kingdom Metazoa; phylum Arthropoda; class Insecta; order Orthoptera; family Acrididae; genus Schistocerca; species Schistocerca piceifrons. The sequence goes on along the minus strand of NC_060149.1, from coordinate 174,526,769 downwards.
ACGAGGGTACCAACAACACAATATCTGGTGTGGTATTATTGATCATCATCTTATAGGGCCGCATGTGCTACCACAAAGGTTTACAGGAGAGCGGTATCTGCGTTTCCTGGATGCTACATAACCGGAATTGTTGGAAGGCGCTAGTCTGGCCTCCTCTATGAACCTGTGGTACATGCATGATGGTGCCCCCGCTCGTTTCAGCGGCACAGTGCGACGCCACGTGGACAATGCACGCCTCCCCTTCGAAATGGATCAGTCGTGGAGGCCCTGTAGCATGGCCAGCAAGATCACCAGACCGGAATACACTGCATTTCTTTTTTGTGGGGCCATCTGAAATCTGTCATTTATGAAGGAGAGGTTGTTGATGTCAACACCCTTCAACGCATAATACAACATGCCTGTGATGTTATGCAGAGAGATACAGACATTTTGGATAGTGTTCAGCAATCCTTCCTGCGGAGAGCTCAACTCTGCCACACACATCGTGGCCATCATTTCTAACTGTACTTATAAACCGCCACTGCAGCTTCTGGTCATGTGTTTCTATGTTAGTTTCGATTTGCTACAGCTGTACTGTATTCGTATGTATTCACAGCCACATACCTGTGTAGTTGTATTTCGTATTCTGCATCTACGTATGTACTCGTTTCTTAAAACTAAGTCTGGGACACAAAAACCACATTATAAAACATGCATGTACAGTAGTGCAACCCCTCCTCAAGTTCCTTTACCTATGTCAACTACCCAGAATAACCGGTACGAGATAGATGTGGGCGCTGTCATTGCTCGCAATGTCACGCAGACCTTCGCTTGACACCGCATGCCTCGCCTTCTCGTGAGCGGCTAGACTGCCTACAACACACGCATGTTGTGCCCTGTAGCCGATTTGTCCCCTTGGCCAAATGTCGGCGCACAGCAACACCCAAAAGTTCACTTCATATTTCCAGATTTTTACCATTCAATTGCATTGCCATTATTGACATAGGAACATGCGGAAAACGAATTTATGTTTGTAGCTCAATGTGTGACAATTTCCACGGCGTATTTTTCCTCATTTATGACTCACACTGTATACAGGGTGGTCCATTGATATTGACCGGGCCAAATATCACACGAAATAACCATCAAACGAAAATATCATACACAACGAAACTAGTCTAGCTTGAAGGGGGAAACTAGATGCCGCTGCCATAGGTCAAACTGATATCAACTGCGTTTTTTAAAATAGGAACCCCCATTTTTTATTACATATTCGTTTTGTACGTAAAGAAATATAAATGTTTTAGTTGGAACACTTTCTTCGCTGTAATAGTCACGAACGTACAAGTACGTGGTATCACGTAACATTCCGCCAGTGCGGACGCTATTTGCTTCGTAATATATTACCCGTGTTAAAATGGACCGTTTACCAATTGTGGAAAAGGTCGATATCGTGTTGATGTATGGCTATTGTGATCAAAATGCCCAATGGGCGTGTGCTATGTATGCTGCTCCATATCCTGGACGACATCATCCAAGTGTCCGGACCGTCCGCCGGATAGTTACGTTATTTAAGGAAACAGGAAGTGTTCGGCCACATATGAAACGTCAACCACTACCTGCAACAAATGATGATGCCCAAGCAGGCTAATCCGCACATCAGTAGCAGACAAATTGCGCAAGAATCGGGAATCTCAAAAACGTCGGTGTTGAGAATGCTACATCAACATCGATTGCACCCGTACCATATTTCTATGCACCAGGAATTGCATGGCGACGACTATTAACGTCGTGTACAGTTCTGCCACTGGGCACAATAGAAATTACGGGACGACTACAGATTTTTTGCTCGCGTTCTATTTAGCGACAAAGCGTCACTCAGCAACAGCTGTAACGTAAACCGGCATAATATGCATTATTGGGCATCGGATAATCCACGGTGGCTACCGCAAGTGGAACATCAGCGACATTGGCGGGTTAATGTATGGTGCACCATTATCGGAGGAAGGATAATTGGCCCCCATTTTATCGATGGCAATCTAAATGGTGCAATGTATGCTGATTTCCTACGTAATGTTCTGCCGATGCTACTACAAGATGTTTCACTGCATGGCAGAATGGCGATGTCAGGCATATAACTCGGCTCGCGTGAGGTTGAAGCAGTATTGAATTGCATATTTTATGAGAGGTGGATTGGGCTTCGAAGCACCACACCATGGCCCGCACGTTCACCGGATCTGACGTCCCCGGATTTCTTTCTGTGGGGAAGTTGAAGGATATTTGCTATCGTGGTCCACCGACAACGCCTGACAACATGCGTCATCTATATAAAGGTAATGGAAGAGACGCTTGTTGCTTTGATCAAGATCAATATCTACAACGTCCAACTGCAGGACATACCCTTTCATCCACAATTAGGTAATGTCTTCGAGAAAGGGTAACGTCACCGTCAGCAACCGTTACTGTGGTGTTCGAAGAAGGTGGCGCACATTCGTATTGGAGAAAGTTACACTGCATAACACTGAAGAGAACCTGTGAACATAAGATAACGTACATGCAGTGTCTGTTGCTCCCAGCAGTGACCGGTATATTCTGCAAGACCGACAACTACATCGATACGATATCCAAAGGACAATCACTAATGCCAGCAGTATTTGCACCATGCATTCAGGTCTGTATGCAGTTTCTACGCCACTGCGTCAACGATGTGTGTTTCGATGTCGATAAAAGTGTATGGGGGTGACAAATTTTATCTGAAATTCGATGTAAAGCAAACCGTGGCTGCATGAAGACAGTTCAATTTACAACAACACATGCGCACTTTGTGTAAGAAATGAACAGAAAAATCAACAAAGCAGTACCCCTTCTTGATAGGACTGAATTTCTTATGACGACCCAGTATGGTGTGTCGCGGATAGCAAGAAAATCGATTCTGCTCGTAACTTCCCACCCTATCACAGAGGTTTTTTTTTCTTTTTTTTGCCTTTTCACTTGACTGGCACTCTTTTCCCTCCACTCAAAACCTGATAACCTTCGTTCACTTGTCGACCACTTTTTTGATCCTTTTTTTTTACATAAATATTTTGCCGTATCAACTTCAAAGTTTTATGGAAAGCTACAATCTTTCTACAAAAAAGTAGATTTCAATATAGTGATACACAATATCAGAGATTGGGGGTCAGAGAATGTCAAAGAATCAGAAAGCTAGCTTCAATATTGAATAAAGTAATTAACATCTACTGGAATCACAATCCAGGAGCCGGCCGAAGTGACCGTGCGGTTAAAGGCGCTGCAGTCTGTAACCGCAAGACCGCTACGGTCGCAGGTTCGAATTCTGCCTCGGGCATGGCTGTTTGTGATGTCCTTAGGTTAGTTAGGTTTAACTAGTTCTAAGTTCTAGGGGACTAATGACCTAAGATGTTGAGTCCCATAGTGCTCAGAGCCATTTGAACCATTTTGAACAATCCAGAAACTATCCAGACTGCAATTCAAAATTAAAGCAAAGTAAATTAGCCCCTTTAGTGCACGACGACCGCAAGGAAAAGAGGAGAATGCTTAGTATTTCTGTGGAGAGGCAGATATAATCATGATCTAAAAACGATATCGAAGGCAGGCAGTGTTAATACAGTGCTATGTATGCCATAATAAGTATTTCACGATCGAAACCCTATATATGCCGGTCGCTATGCACTAAGTAGTTGATCGCCTTTATTAAGCTTGGAACAATCACAAGTAGGGCACACATGAGTCAATCGATATGTGGTAAAGTAGATATCGATATTTACTAAATATTAACAGCGTCGGAGGGCTGCGGAATGAAAACGGAATTGTTACTTACAGTGGGGTATGGCGTAACTATGGGACTTAACGTCTCAGGTCATCAGTCCCCTAGAACTTAGAACTACTTAAACCTAACTAACCTAAGGACAGCACACACATCCATGCCCGAGGCAGGATTCGAACCTGCGACCGTAGCGGTCGCGCGGTTCCAGACTGAAGCGCCTAGAACCGCTCGGCTACAACGGCCGGCTGATGTTTGTGTTACCACATACATTTACAATATTGAAGTATTTCTCTGATTCGTTCATCGTTTCAATTTTCTTGAAATTATAAAACATGCTTCTTAAGCCAGTTGTAAACAAGTAGGCTACACTTTTCTTGATAATTAGACGAACCTGTTCCAAAATACAGTCATGAGGCATCTCCCCTAAAATAGGAGGAGACAGGGCAAAATACAGTCTTTTACATACTGTTTAAAAGTCCGATTTCATTTATGTACTCATGTTTACAGGAGCGATCTTTTCTGAAAGACGAGAAATGTGTGTCCAACGTTTGGCAAGTTTTACACTTTTACATACACGATCGGTCACAAGTCTTCGAACGCCCTGAAAGTAAAATTAAAATCACTAGTTATCAGATTCAAATACAAATTAGCCATATTGTTTTCACGTTGTCATGGTCAACATAACGTTTATGAGTAGTGTTCCACGTTTTTTTTTAAAATGAAATCGTTCAAAAAATAACTTTTCCGTTGTTATGCTTAGTTCCAAGCACTGCATGCCGCTACTTTGCCCTGTGGAGGCATAATTTAATCTTTTCTCACTAGGTGGGTCTCATAGGACGTCAACAAATATGTAAACACGGTTATACGTATGAAGGGGGCATGTAGTTATGCAAGAGATATCAAAGAGTGAATTTCAGTGAGCACTCAGTGTAGTAAACATCGATAATGGGACAAAGAAAGGAGCTTTCGACAGAAGAACGTTCTACAATTGTGTCTGTAAGTGCAGCCGGTCTTACTATGCGAAACATAGCACGTAAAGAACGCATTTCCTTGGGCTGTGTCAATTATACCTTGCATGGGCTCGCGGATACTGACCAGAATATGGCCCTACCCCGAAAAGGTAGGTCCTGCTGTCAAAACTGAAATATAGCAGAATTTTTACTTAAGCTGGTCTAACAGTCTCTGTTAAGATATTCATCTACAGAGTAGGAGGGGTCAATAGAAGCGTCCGATGCCACCCGTCTGCACTGACGTAAAGGTGTTGTGGTGTGTGAATGTCTATATGGCACAGTGTTTAGGAGTTGTTGTTATGGTGTGTGTGTGTGTGTGTGTGTGTGTGTGTGTGTGTGTGTGTGTGTGTGTTTTGGCGGCAGTAATTGTTATTCCAAACGTAAGAAAAAAAAAAACTGGTTCAAATGGCTCTGAGCACTATGGGACTTAACATCTATGGTCATCAGTCCCCTAGAACTTAGAACTACTTAAACCTCACTAACCTAAGGACATCACACAACACCCAGTCATCACGAGGCAGAGAAAATCCCTGACCCCGCCGGGAATCGAACCCGGGACCAAACGTAAGATTTGGAAGTTTTTTTTGTTTATTTGTTTGGCGTTTTCGTTAGGTGTTGTTGGCTTATTTGTAGTGTGGTAATACGTTTAATATGTGTGTGTGGGAGGGTGTGGGGGGGGGGGGGGAGGGTTGGGCTGGCCGATCTAGTTTGCAGTGCCGGAATTTGCTGGTGGTAAGAAACTTTTTTTTTTTTCTAGTTGTGATGTTATGTGTATTTATGGAGTATTGACTGTGTTTTAATTTATGTAGGGATGTTTGATTTGTGGATTTTTGAGATTGAGGTTTTGGTTTTATTTTTCGCAGTTGTAGGTGTTGTTTTTTGGCATCAGTAGACTAGTTGTGGTGGACCTATATAGGTCACCGGAAATGACCGATTCCCATTTTCATAGTTGTAGGTGTTGATTTTTCGGTTTCTGCGTCCGAGGTTGACCTATGTAGGTCAAGTGAAATGTCCGATTCCAATTTTCGTACTTTTTGTTGCACGGGTATTTGTGTTTTGGTATGGTCACCTATAGTTGACCTATATTGTTCAAGGGAAGTGTCCGATTACTGCAGATTTTGTTGGTGTAGCGGGATGCTGTAATTTTTTTTCTTTTTGTTCTTCATTTTGTGTTTTGGGATCATGGTGTGGTTTTTTTTTTTTTTTTTTTTTTACTAGCTTGTCCTCACCCTAAAACCCCCAACTTCCCGCGGTTGTCCCATTGGTTTGATTGTATTTGTGGTGGGAGATGCTATTGTATTGTTTATATGTATCTTCGTGTTTGTTGCCATGTGTATGTAGTGACGTCATACACACACTTAAAACAGCCATTCCCGGCATATTGATGACGTCTTGGGTCAAAGCAGACGGGTGGAATCTGACACTTCTGTATCAAAAAGTCTTTCAAACATTCTGTAAACCGTGCTTTATCTGAAACCAAGTTTTTAATGGTTGCTGACTTGGTGGCAGTTTATTGAAAACGCATGTCCCTGAATATTTAACCCCTTTTGGATCAAGGTAAGTGATTTTACGTATTTATGTAGATTGCTATTTCTATTACTGATATGTATTGAGCTATTGGTTGGAAATACTTGCAACAAATTTCATTAAGGAATAAATATACTAGGAAGCAGTGGTTAGAATACAAAGTTCCTCGAACAGGTTCCTACATGATGTTCTTGAATTTATACCACAAACGATTTTATTGCACGCTTTTACATGTGAAAAACTTTTGCTCCGTTTGATGCGTTACTACAGAATATGATCCCTTATGAAATAATAGAATGAAAATATGTAAGCTTTTCTATATTTATGCCTCCTACATCTGTCGTCATTCTCACTGCAAATACAGACTTGTTTAGGCGCTTCATCAATTCTGTGGTATGCCCTCCCCAACTGAATTTATTACCGAGTTTTAGTCCCAGAAATGTAACACTGTCAACCTTTTCGATCTGCATGTCTTCATATGTTATAAACATGCTGTAGCTGGAGAAATCTAGCAGTTTTCCAAATCTCACGTAAAACTTGGATTAGCGCACTCACACTTTCCCCAATAGGACTATCTTGTACAGGACAGGAGTAAACGAATCTGTCACATTACGTACATTTTTTGTTGTATTACAAGGCTGTACACTTATTCTATTGAGTGATCAGCACAAGAAATTAAGCTTCGAATTTAACCTACGGTATTCAGTTTACATATTACTCCATACTTAAAAACGCATGTTGTTAACATTTTACTTAAACAGTGCTATGGCGAAGTTCCGCGTACTTTGTTGCAGCTGCGAAGATATTTCTAATAGCAACCGATAACCTGCATACATATAATATGAAACACTAATAATCTTTCTAACATCAACTAAAATGTACCTGGAGTCAATTAGCTAAGGTTACGACACGGTTCACACGACATTCCTGCCATTTCACACTACTCGCAGTTATACTGATAACTAAACTGATGAATTCGAACTATGTCGTTAGTTAACTGTAGCCCCGTCGGAGTATTCCGTAGCGAAAAATAACTTGACAGTTAAAAATAACGGTTATCAAAGAATAACTGGAACTGTGATAACGGTTACTCCAGAATAACCGTTTGGCCCACCTCTAGAACTGAGCTAGTTCGAGAGTTCACCACTAGAGGGTGCCGAGATAGGTCACGTGGTCGTGCAGTTAAGCCGACACCTGCAGCATGGGCCCCCACTCCGTCACGCGGCGTCCCCCATCCCCTCTCAGCTGGGCATGCGGTGGCCGCTGCCTGCTGGGTAGCGCTGCGCGGCGTGTTTTGACAAGAACAAAAGATTCGCTCGCTCTCAGTCCCGCTGGTGCCACGACACAAACACCTGCTGGAACCCTTCGCTTTCATAGCGGATAACAACAAAGAAACGCGCAGCCCTTAAGAGTTTTTTTTTTTTCTTCACATGCTGGTCTTTCTGAAAATGGCTTTGCTCTCAAGTGCATAACCAGCGGCGCGACGATACTGAAAGTATTCGCCGACACAAACACCACACCTGAGCTGGATGCGGTCACCTGCGGGAGTCTGAGAATGCTTTCGTAACAGGTAACAACGACAACAAAGGCATCGCGAGCTTCTTAAAAGGGTTGAGATGTTTATCTGTCCCAGCATAAAAATGGCGTGGACAAAGGCAAAACCTTGCTCAGAGTATTCGCCCTACTGGAGAAGCTTTTCATACTGTGTGTTCCAACGTGCTTCCACACACAAGTGTTCGGTTCACAGCAGCATTGAACAAAGCTATTCACATATGGGCCTCTCCCAAAACAGAACCGACGTAAACAAAAGGCGATGCGATGCTAGGGAACACGGTGTTCGTAACAGTGTTGAACAAAGAGTTCCTTCAAAGCTCTTCACACATGCGTCTTCCCACAAAATAGAAACAGGACCACCTGCATGAAGAAGCTAGCAAGTAGACAGTCGTTACGCTTCGTTTAACATCGAGAAACATTTCCAAACGTATTGAAGCAATGAAAGACTCTGAAGTGCATCTATTAAACACATTAGATATTTAACTCCAGCTCTAAAGAGTTCGAAACATGTAACACTTTAGTACAAACGTGTGCACATGTAGTTATAACTACACATTTCGAGAAACTCGACGAAAAAATTTTCCAGCTTCATGGTAGAATAATTTACTAAATTTTCAGCGGTCGTATAAGCCATCGATAGCTCTACTTGAAATTTGATCTTTTCAACTGTACACCTTTCCTCAATAGCAAAATTCCACGTTTTATCATCTGAAGACTTTGTAAACCAATTGCTTCAGCATTTACGAAGCTAAGCTAAATGTAAGAAACACTAGGTAAAACAGTCAAAGCTAGTGTTAATACCAGAAACTTAGAATTTCTCGTGTATAACATTCACCGTGGAAAATCACGAAGCTTGCAGACTTTGAGGGAGTTGCAATATCTGTTCAATTGCACGAGTAGTGTTGCAAACATTCTCACATCCAGTAAGGCTGTAAAAATACTCGCCCCCTTCATGGAGCTGTGACTCAACTATTTGCCTCAATATTTCTAGTGTTCATATAATCAGAGCTGTAATTGCATTCTCTGCAGCTGAAACTTCTGATGGAAATATCAGCTGAATGCACTGAGCTGGTAATACAGTGTGGTTAAATAATGGAATACACATAATGACTCCAAATGGAGAGGCTGAATTCATCATCATCCAATGTGTATTCGAAACAGTTTCGTTACACATAGTATGAATTCTATCTACGGTGTCCAGACTAAGCGCCTCCAACTCTCGCTTCCCGCGAAGCAGACCGGTACAGCGGGCCCCGGACCGAGTAGGGGTCACCGTGGCGGGTCGTCCCGGAAACACAGACGCTTCCCAGAGACCACCAGGAGGCGTCCACGGTACCGCAAGATGTCACTACGACCGCGGACCTCTTTCCTTCCGCTCGATACGTGACTGCAAATAGAGCCAGCCATATCCATGCGCCAAGCAGTATTTAGGCTGGCGCAGGAGCCTGGAGAGGTCATCGCCATCGGTTTCTCGTGTGTGTGCCATCGTGTTTGTGTTTAGTGTTCGCCGTCACGCTCCAACGTTCACCTGTGCCGTCGAAATCATCAGTGTTTGTGCGCCGTGCCGACAGTTTTTCGTGTGTTTCTCGTCGAGTGTGAACGGCTTCGTGTTTTTTGTATCCTGGTGTTTTTTGCCCGCCAATTTGTTCAATCTCTTATGTGTCTTCTTTATGTTTTCTCGTTGTTAACTCTGAGGCTGAAGAGCAGCGTAAGATGCTGCTGCCAGCCTACCTGATGTACAGGTGTTGAAATAACAAAGGAAAAAAAAAACCTGGAGAGGCAGTTCACGCCGAGCGAGCCCACTGGTGTCATCGTAGCCGCCGCGTCATCGTCCACCGCCGCCATCCTCGCAGGGCCTCTACTCGTCCTCGGACTCAGGTGGCGGCAACGTGGACTCTTACTTTGGTGAAGTTGTATGGTTACTACAGACAGTTAATGTTTGGAAGAATCTCTGATTTAGTTATTGGTAGGCTTGGGGGGATCAGTCCTACCTCACGAATATTGTTTTGTAAATTTTGAAGAAAGACTTTAGTTTAAATAAAAACGCTATAACTCACACTCTGAGATTTTTCTATCCGCGGACGGCGGATATATTACTATCACTGTAAATCCATAAATTATCAGAGACTCGGGTCTATTTGAGGTTTTGGATGCGATCTGGCTAGTTCAGGTTCCAGTCACCAGGGACGCTAGTGGGCTCACCCCATCCCACCCAAAGAAACTCAACACACATTGGCTAGCATCTTGGTAAAGTGGGAGGGGGCTTGGCATCCTTTATAAACCCCAGCATCCTTGTGTTCTCCCTCATTCCGATACAGTCAGCCAGTCCGTCTTTCTCACTTCCTTGTACGTCAGCGTATCACGAAAAGATGGTCAGTGCACAGCAGCAGTGAGGGGAAGCACCCTCGTCTGAACGAGATCCCATGTAAGTTATTACTTTCGTATGGGTGTTATTTAGTATGTGAAACCCTGTTTAGAATACAGAACAGCTCTGTGGATGCGTGAAAGTGATTTTGTTTTCTCCTCATTTCAGCATTCGTTGCCGAGGTGCTGGGCGCACTGGACGATGCGCTGGGAAGGGAGAATCCGACACAGTCAGCTCAAAAACGTGAGTATGAAATTTGTTTTGTGTTTTTGTAATATCTCGAGTATGCGATAATACTGTAATATAATATATACTTCATTGTTGGTGCTGTATATGAAGCGAGAAAGTACGCACCGCATCCCTCTAATTTAGAGGATGGTGATGTTCGTCAGGAGGAGAAGCAGCCATCTCTCCTGCGTAAGATTCGATTCCATCGATACGTAAATACATTTTTGTGCGCATACAGTTTATCCAATGATAATCTTTTTTTCTACAGGTGATTTGAATCGGATCGACTATTAGCTATTTAAAGCTGAGGCTGTGGCACTGGCGGAGGCGGTAGAGGCAGCGTAGCCCAGGAGCAGGCATTTATCTGTGGCGGATGGGGGCTTCAATACCAACCAAGGGCTGACTGTTGTGACAGCCGTGTTCCGGGAACGAAGAAGGTGACTATTATTATAGCTTTCGTATTATTATCATCATCATCATCATTCATACTTCCATATCAATCTATTTTATAATTATTTAAACATGCTCTGTAACGCAATGCCTACTATTTTTTTCACAGAGGTGAAGCCTCAGATGGCCATAGTGCGTGTGGCAGGAGTTGGGATGTGGCACATTGTCATTAGAGGCCCACTACGGCGAGTGTAGCCGTGCATCGCACCAATCACCGCAGAGCTATCGGCCAAGGTTCAGCCCACCCGGACCTGTGTGTCATGGAGTTAGTCATCGCTGGGTCCCCACCCCCCGTTCCTCCCTGCCCTTGGTCATCCGTGGAGGCTGGCAGCAGCAGCAGCAGCAGCAGCAGCAGCAACAACAACAGACGACCACCGACGCCTCTGCTAGTGGTGGTGGTCTGGCTGATTCTGGAATGAGCCCGCAGCCTTGTCCCAGCATTATTCACTACGCTCTGCCCACAGCTCGGCCCGACTGCTCCAACTGACCAGACAGCGGCACCTCACCCTTGCCTCCACCAACCCACCACCAGCAGGTACTATGCAGCTGTAAGCGTGTCATGCCCAAGAGTATGACACAGTCGAGCCCCTTGCCAGCTCAGTCATCCACTGGGTGGACAACACAGCCTAGTAGTAGTAGTAGTAGTAGTAGTAGTAGTAGTAGTAGTAGTAATGATAGTGAACCCATGGCTAGCAGTAGCGCTCTCTCCCGTCCTGATAGCGAAGGACATCAGATTATTGGCGTCATGACCCCTCTAGAACACTCGGCAGTTGCTAGTGCCTTCGAGGGGCGTATCTCATTTAATAGAGAATCCCGCTGGGGGCTATCGAGACCCAGCCAGGTTTCTAGAAGCGTGCCTTCCACTGTTAGAGGCAGGGCTCCTGAAAGCCCTAGACGATCCGAGATATATTGCTGTTAAATGTAATACAGTGCTCAGCTGCGAGTTGACCCAACCATCCAAACAGCAGGGTGCAGCTGAGGAGAAAACCTTACATTACATCTGGGGTGATAATGGCGTTATATGTCTGAGTACATCAATTGCCGAGTGGTATCGTGGATCCACCTTGGGCGCTATAAGGCCCGGTTTTCCGAGACGGAAGTAGGGAGGGTCAGCTACAGCACTCAGCCAAATACCACATCCATATCCATATCCATATCCATGACGACATCCATATGCATGTCTATGATCCGTTAAATGGAAGGTCTAGTTATATCGACCTCCCTGAGGATATTAAGAAGAAGCGGGATTGCATTAACGTTCAAAATGAAAAAGATAACACCTATTTAGCATGGTCAATCTTGGCTTGTGAAAGAAAAATTAAACAAAATTCAGAGCACACATCTCGATACGGAATAGGTCTTAACATTTGTGGATGTTGTAACTTTGACGAACTTTTACAATGAATCACCAATTTATTTTCATTTGAATTTCATTTAAAGTAGGTAGTGTTCCCTTCACGTCATTTTCATTATCAATTTTTTTTTAAATGTAATTAACTGATTTTTAGCAATTCCCACCTCAGGATCTCATGTTACAGCCGAATTTCAGATAGTTCACACACGTAAGGCACTGCATTAATTGGTGGACCGTGCCCTTCATTCGGATTTTGTGGGTTCTTTTGGGCAGTCAGGAGTGAACGTACGTAATTTTATGAGTCAGAGTTATATATTCACAGTCAGATGGCAGAATTTTATTGTACAATTTCATATTTTTAAGAAACATGATTTTGCAAACAACTGTGGCAATTTTTTTAGATCTGTGCTAGTTACAAATTGCAGCGTCTATTATTAATTTTAACTTTATTTGTGCTTATATATTTGGTTTCGTCGGTTCTGTGCCACGTCTGTTTGTTGCATCTGCTGCACCGACAATAGTGTTGAAAATCCGTGAGTTTTTTCCTTTCTTCCTTCTTTTATGTTGATGTGGTGTATGTGATTATAAATTTTATGGTTTTTGGAAAATCAGTTTTTTTATTCCGCTAGGTTTGAAGTTTTTGTGTAAACTTATTCTGTTTCGTATTATCATGCCAACTAAGGCTCTGGTACAGAAAGATTCTGCCGAAATTGATAAGACAAAAAGCTTCGCAAATAAGAGAGGTGATAGGACGGTCGTTCCTGCTGAACAGCCGAAAGCAAATGATAGGGAAGACGAAGCAACTGATTGGGTTCAAATCCAGTTTCAGCAAATGAACACCCCACTAATGATAGTAGGATTGAAGACGAAGACGTTGTTGGATCACAAAACGATGAAAGTACAGCGAGCGTCGAGTTCATCTACCTCCTAATGTAACAACAGGGCGAGATATCAACCTTCTTACAGAAAATGGAAAACAGGGCCGTAAAGATTGTGGAAAACATGGAAGACTAGCAGTGAAGAGGGATGAAAAATTTAAGAAAGAATTGAAAAACGGAATAATAGAAGTAAAAGATCACATGGAAGAGAGGGCAGCGGAAGTGATAAGGAAAATTAGAATAGAAGTCAAAGTGGGAGGTACAAGGGCCCATACGTTAGCTGTGTGAGCTGCGAAGGAAGCACAGTAGGCAAAATTCTTAGAGATGGCAGGGGATGAGGTAGTGAAGAAGGCGCACAGGGAAATCAAGGGGGGGGGAAAAAAAAAAATCACAAAATACTGAGTAGACAAGAGTCAGGTATCAAAGTTGATATAACAAGAGACAAAGGAAGTAGGTGCGAAATCCAATGACTGTTCTGGGAAAATAGCAAATGAATAAACAAAATTACGGGAACGTGTAGAGCAGATGTTACGAGCAAGGCGAACCAGAACAGACACAGATAACTGCGTACACGGAACCAATGATAGGGTGAGCACTTTAGCGAGACCACTAATGAGCGACGCTGGTATTTCGAGGACTAAATCAGTGCAGGACAGTCTCACAATACTGACATTGCATCGACGAGCGGATGATGAGTTTGACTTCAAACGCTTTGAGGAACTACAGAGAGAACGGCAGCACACTGAAAGCAAAGACGTTTATTTCGCAATTCGACCAGTCGCTACACCCACAGTGGCCACTAAAACGCAAATTAAATTTCGTTTGAGAGTATCTCAAGGGTGACGTCACAAAAAGGATGTGAATGATTGCTGTACACGGAATTTAAGGATGCATTCTTGGCGAACTACTGGTCATCCTAGACTCGAGACTGAATCAAGCATATGATCATGTTTGTAAGGATCTGGTCGCCTCAGGAACCAAGAGTCCTGTAAAATTCTTTGGGACTCTTGTTGAAAGAAACCAGTTCCTCTATGATCCGTGCCAGTGATGCTGAAAATTATCTGCTTCTGCCGTATGAGGCTTACACTACATCACCAACAGGCGTTGATACACAGATGTGAAAATTATACAGAAGCGTTTAAGGACATGTTAAGAGAATTGGAACTCACCAGTGATGAGCAGAGCGGTAGGGAGCACAGCCGTGCAGCTGATTACCATGATAACATCCAGCAGAAGACGAATAACAACAGGGATAATCGGCACACGAATAGATACGGGACATCTAGGTGCAACAGACACTACAGCAACTATCCACGTCAGAAAGGAGGCTGGAATAATCACTATCACAACACCAGCAATAACATGTGACACTTCAGACAGAACGGATTTCGTCAAGAGTGAAATAGAGCACATGAGAAAGTACGTGCGACTGGCCCAGCCAACACTTGCAGAAATTGACACCATGGAAACGGTAGGCAACAATTACAGAGGGTATGTGTGGAACAGGCCACTCTGACCCCGCTAAACTGCTTGGGACTAACCACATTGACGCCCTAAAGTATGATGGAGATCCTACTAGAAGAGAAAGGCATAGTGGAAATTCTGGAGCTGCATCCCGTAATTGAAGTGACGATCAGTAACATTAAACTGAAAGGACTTCTGGGTAGTGGGAGCGAAATATCAGCAGCTGCTTACACGGCATTTGAAAAATGTGCCGCTGATTTCAGTTGGCTGGTCCTCATTGTAAGAAAGTCAAAGATTAAAGATGGCATTGTATGCAAGGTAACAGAAGCTACTTGACATAATTAGACTTCGTTTGTCAGGGACTTGCATCCACGGGTAATTTCCTCGTAGTTCCGAATTTGGCAATTGACCTAATTGTATTGGGATAGGATTTATAAAAGAGAAACAAGCCATACGCGATCTCGGGAGACTGGTCTTAACGTTCAAAAAGCACAAGAAGATTCAATTCAATGAACAGGCTATTCGAACCCCCTTGCAAAGGGGTGCTACTCTGATGAAAGTAGTGTCACTTGCTATAGAACTATTTTGTCTCCTTTGTGCCGGAAAAAACGCTGAAGACCTGGAGGTTTTCTCAGATAGAATACGAGCTGTGTCATGTCACACATGTGTGCAATGAGGTTTTGATTGAAGATTAGGCTGATCAATTAGAGTATTCGTTCATGGACTAAACTCACAAATTGGGGTTCAAGTGAAAGTGGCCTCCCGGTTCAAGTCAAAGTGCCTCTACTTGCATGATGGGAAGAGGCATACCGCTTAGTTCAAGTTCTGCGCGAAACAATAAGCTGCGCCGTGTCTTTGCTATCAACGTGAATCGTCAGGGATGTGGAAAACCAAACCACACCGCTGAACGCTGCCACGCTCCTTGTTGTACAAAATGCCATACGGAGGCACCCGCAAAATCAGAGGCACAGCCTTCCACAGCAGAATGTGCCACAAAATAATAGACGAGATGAGAAACACATTCGAAAGTGCACACAGGTAAACGGCCATACGGATGTGGCGCTTGTAACAACACATTTACACATGGTAGCACAGATAGAGGAAACTGAAGATGCACACAGGCTATAGTAAGCACACAGGGATAATAACGGCGGTAATTCATCACCATAGATCTGAACAAAATTTTAGAATTACGACAGAAATGCCACACCTCGAGCCCCTGCTGGATCCACCAAAACGAAGAACAACCCTGGGTAAAAATGTACGGGAAATACTTCCTCACAACCAGCAGCGCCCGCTGAACAAAGAAGTAGCAGAGCAGGAAATCTACCCCTCACTACCTCCCAAGCTAGATGTGTACCAAAGAGGAGCAAGACAAAATAGTGAGTCTACATGTGGAGATGTTTCCACAAGATAAAATAAAGGTTATGCAGCTAAACGAAGATTTCACAAGGTATGAGGTACAAACTGATGTCAATCCGCGCCCCCTGATGCACTGTGTGTGCCGAAATTAGCGACAAGATGTAGTCGCATCCATCGTTTTTGGTCTATACCTTTCTCACGTCATGTGCAAATATTTACTGTGCACCACTGTGTGAGCCATAATATGAACATGTGTATTTATTCTGAAGCGCGTTGATGTTAAGTGTTCGTTGTAACATGTTAGAATTGAAGACATACGTACCCCTCTCCACATCTTATTAGTAGCTCCAGGTGAAAGTTATTGTGATATCAAACAACGCAGCTAATCCCGTGAGATACTGCACTATCCAGAGTGACCAGTTGATAGTGTTGTGTGTTGAAGTTTAGTTTCCGAACACGGTCCTTGATATAAATGTGTTCAATTTACATTATAAAATTCATTCCTCAATGGGTAGGTTCTCTTCATGTAATCAAACTATATGGAATCAGCTGCCCCAATGAAGTTTGTCGAGACTCCTGAAAGCCTCTACTATGGGTAGCGAGAAAATCAATTCTTACATATGCAGTGAAGCTGTGTTACAACCCTTTCTGTCAACTTACAAAAAACACCAATCCAGATGCATTTGTACTCTCATATCCCCTCTAATGACAACCAGTAGCTACGTCACTGCCTTACTCCATGAGGCTGTAATCTAACGCAGACGCGTTGTGTGATTACACCTGCTTAAATGGTACACACAGAAGACAGTCCTGCTGTGGACCAGTGTGTTCTGTTACGCAAATAGTGTATAGTGGTCACGAGCGGAGGTGTTTTGACGCTAGAGAGGTCCTGCATCTTTGTTAGTCTGTGAATTGAAATGAATAAGGGACACGAGATGTAAAATGTAATTTGTAAAAATTGCTACGCCCCAATTTACACAATAAATAGTGCCCTCATGTACACAGTCTGCTGAAAAGTTAGCAAAAAGATTGATGCCCTGAAAGGTTACGAGACGTCTGGCTTCCCTCCTTAATAAGTTAATGTTCTTGTCATGACTGGAGATGGGAGGGACACACGATTCTCATCAATAGCTCTGATTACCGTCTTGATTCTGAGTATTTCATGTGATAAAACAGCTGGGGTTGTACGTCTGGACTTGCGTCACTTCGGCCTAGGAAATTCGAGTGAACCTTGCAGTTCGTTTTCCCAAGAGTTTGGCAACGCCCACACTACGGCGCAGTCAACGCGCCACTCACGAGGATAAAGTACACCGTTGACTAGGGCGGTAGAGCCACTCGAGTGGGGCTTGCGGGACTCATGTGACTCGAGGAAGGATGAGAGTATCAGTTTGGTGGCGTACACGGCCCGGTGTCCAGCTAGGGGGTTTCAGTCTTAAGGGAATGCCTGTCACCTGGTGACATCTGGAGAGAACTGACTATTTTTGAAGTCATTTACAGTGAACGAGAAATTTATTCTCGTGAAGATGATATTAATATATATTCAAACATACATCGCCTGTTTTCGGCGCCGATGTCTACAAAAATATTGCGTTACTCATTGTTTGCATCTTAATCGAAGAAAAAGAAATTTTTCAAAAGCCGAACATCTTTGATTTTCCTTAGAAACTTTGAAGACTCCTCGTGCATGCGAGATTATTTCAGCCATTCGATGTAGTAGATGTAGTTTAACTTATGTTTTCTGTGTCTGCATGGAAGATATCATCCTGCAACTTATGTCGAAAGCACATCCGATTAATCGTACATTCCCCTCATATTCTGGCATATTGTACTTCAGTGTATTATTGAATAAGGTTACCTTCACGTCTATCGACGTTTGACTTCGGCTTTCCAAGGCTGTCCCTCATCCGTAGCGTCCAGATGCAAAGCATTTCTTGTACCTCAACCGACTACAGACATAAGGTATTCCGGAAATCACGACATGTGTACATTTTTAGGAAGGCTTTAGGTGTTTAGCTGTGTATTTGTCTATAGTTTTAATATTTCTTGTGATAGTAAAAATTACCAAACAACCAAGCAACATTGGAAATAAGATAGAACTTCATGAAAATACACGAATCGTTTCATCATATTAACTTTCAAATGCGATATGTACGAAGTAATGTGATTAGTGTTGAAAAGAAATATAAATTTAAAAAATGAGCGGAAATCGATCCAGTGATCGACTGATTACGAAGCTTCAACGCTAACCACATAACCGCCGCCATCTCCGGCTCAGAATCGCAACACAGCAGTACGTGTCTGACGCGTAAAACTTCTCTTGCAATCTTCTAGAAATTGTCTAAGTATTACAGCTTACTACTTGCACCTCACGTTGTCCTA
Source organism: Schistocerca piceifrons (assembly GCF_021461385.2). Taxonomy (NCBI): domain Eukaryota; kingdom Metazoa; phylum Arthropoda; class Insecta; order Orthoptera; family Acrididae; genus Schistocerca; species Schistocerca piceifrons. The sequence goes on along the minus strand of NC_060149.1, from coordinate 174,508,435 downwards.
GTGGACAACTAAAAGTGTAAAAAGTTTGAAGTAAATCCGTGATTTGATAGTTGTGGGCTGCGTGTCGCCCGTTCCGCGCGCCGTGATGCTGCACAGTGCTGTCCTCGCCAACTCCTCTGGCATCGGACCGATGCAAAGTGTTCCCGTCATCACGCCGTCCGCCGAGGATTCGAGCTGACGCCGCCGTGACTGTCTACGACTCCGACACTACGCCCTGTTTCCCCCCGACAAAACCGAGGCAGACGCCTCCGTTCGTCTCACTCCGTGCTGGAAAGACAAAGTCAGCCATCAGATAGTCGATGTACCGGTCCTCATCTCACACTGATTTTCGTCGTTTATAGTTTGCTGGCAAGCTTTCAATCTACCGGGAGTGTCTGGGATGCAAGAAGCAAGGCATCAGAACGAAAATCCACAGTCGTTACCAATGACAACAGGGAGCGTGTCCACGCATTCTTTGTGGATAAACCTACTACATCCACTCGACAGACGTCCCAACCATGATGCATACCCAAAACACCATTACAAAGGCTCATGAAAGTGGTTGGGTTGCATCCCTACATGGTCCAAATGTGCCAGGCACTCGGTGGGGGGGGGGGGGGGGGGGGGGGGGATACTGTGTGGCGGGAAGATTCCGCAAACCACGTGACTGAATAACTTGAAAATGGTGCCATCAGTAAACACGAGATCTCGTTGAGTGATAAGATTGATTTTCAGTCGAATAGCTTCGTCAACAAACAAAACTGGCGCTAAGTGTCGTCTCGCCACTGCATCCACAAAGTGTCATGGTGGGATGTGCCATATCTTACAAGTGGATCATTGATACGTTATTCAATGATCGCATGGTTAGAGGAGAGAAGTATCGAGAGTTGCTGGAGCGGCACTTTGGCCCAGAAGCGGGCTGTCTCAACATGACTCGCCGGTACTGGTTCATGCAGTTTCCAAGTTAATGGGTCACAAAATTCGATACTTTAAAATTGGCAGCATAGGACATACAATGTCCCCTTAAGCGTCTTACAAGTTCTTGACCAATGCTATTTTTTCTCCATCCTTTGGTAATGGCCATCCAAGAGTCCGTTTACATCCTCTAACAACGTGGACAGTTAGCGGTCTTTGTATGGACCCTGGGACACGTCAGAATCTTACGAAATGAACTTCCTAACAGGCTAGCAAAAGAGGCTACTTGTAAATGAGTCTGGAGATCAGCATATTGGAATCTAATATTCAACTGATATTATGCCACAAAGTTCTTGGGCTCTCTAATACAGAATGGCACTCCTGACTTTGTCGAATAAATTACACAACATAAAGGACACAACAAATATGTTGAGGTCCTACATGCAAGCCTCTCACAAGGACTTCACTGTCCTTTGCTGGCTCTGCATTGGCCATAGTTGGCTGACTCGTGGTCACCTTCTACGTGGCGAGGAACCAGCTCAGTGTGGTTCACGTTTGACAGTGACGCACACCTTGTTGGACTGTCCAAACTTAGCCACCCTGAAGCTGACTTTTTACCTCCCCAACGCGCTCCCTTTGATTTTAGGTGACAGTGTTTCAACAGCTAACATAATTTTAAATCTCATCCGCGAAGGGAGCTTTATCACTCTGCTTCAGGATGGGCGCCTTAGCCTCCATCTTTCTTGCCCTCACCCTAACTGCATTTTACCACTCCCTCACTCCCTCTGGTGCTATCTGTTCAAACTTAGTCTTTCTTTTCATCATCTGTGTTTCTCTTGCCTTGTGTTTGTAGGCTGGGAATTTTAGTGTTTCACAGGATGGCTGGCTCATCCCTTTTTTTTTATTCTTGTTGTCAGCCAGGCAAGGCCATTTGCTATCTTGTTTGAACACCATCTGCCGCTTTTCTTCCCTTTACGAGGGTAAGTCAAATGAAAACCTTAAATTTGTAATAACAAATCGAAATTTCGCGCCGTTATCCTGTAAGTTGGTAAGCGTGCTACAAACAGCGTGCCCCAAGTGATTTCGATATGTTTGGACCACTCAAAGACGCAATGCGAGGAAAGAAGTTGCGTTCTGATGAAGAGGTACGCCACGCAGTGCATGAGTGGTTGCGAGGACTACCAAATGAATTTTTTTCTAAAGGAATTTATAAACGCTGGAGGACTTGCATTGAGCGTGGGGGAGATTATGTTGAAAAGTGATAGAGCTTTGTACCACTTCTGCACAATAAATAATATTTAAAAAATATTTAAGGTTTTCATTTAGCTCACCCTTTTAGTTAATGTTTCCAATTTTGTCTTGATACATTCGTTTCTACCTCAGTGTGGTTACACACACAGTCTCACGTAATCTGTTCCGCACTGGATTTCAGGTGTTAGGATTCTTTGGGGGTATGGTTTTGATCAGACAACTCTGTGATTAAGGAAAAGGGACTGATTACCTTGCAGTTTAGCCACTTTAACCTACAACTCAACCAACCAACCCAGCCACCCTTTCAAGGGAAAAACTGGCGAACATGTCACTTTCTTTCCACTAAGCATTCGCGATACAGGGCACACTTGCTCCTGGCCAGCTAGTTGTGACATGGGCTGCTTGACACGGTCAAGACGTTTAAATATCTGGGTGGAACGTTGCAAAGCAATACGACATGGAGCGAGCATGTGAGAACTGTGGCAGGGAAGACAAATTGTCCCCTTCTGTTTATTAGGAGCATTTTAGGAAAGTGAGGTCCACCTGTAAAGGAGAACGCATATAGGACACTGGTGCGACCTACTCTTGAGCACTGCTCGACTGTTTGGGATCTGCACCAGGTTGGATTGAAGGAAGATATCAAAGCAGTTCAGAGTTGTTAAATTTGTTAGCGGTACGTTCGAACAACAAGTGAGTATTACAGAAATGCCTCGGGAACTCAAATGGGAATTTCTGGAGGTAAGGCGATGTTCTTTTCTAGTAACACTATTAACAAAATTTGAAGAACCAGCATTTGAAGTTGACTGCGGAACAATTCTGTTGCTGCCAACACACACTGTGCGTAAGGACCACAGAGATGAGATACGCGAAAATAGGGCTCATAAGGAGACACAGGCAGACAGTTGGTTTTCCCCCGCTCTATTTGCGAGTGAAACAGGAAAGGAAACGACTAGTAGTGGTACAGGATACTCTCCACCACGCACCGTACGGTGCTGTTCGGAGTATCAATGTAGATGTAGATCACCAATGATGGTCTTAAGTGCAACCTGCCATGATGAATACGCCTGTCCACACCTTGCAGAAACAAGTCATCGAGTCAGACTGACAATGCAAATTCTTGATTTGCTTGTTTAGTGAGAAAAATTTTGTGAGGGTTTACTCAGCAAGTTGTTAGTGTTACAATGCCTAATATGGGAAGTGATGATCGCCTTCCAAATAAGACGCATATTTGGAAGGAAAGCTCGAGAGTAAGGACAGCCCTATGTAACCAGTAAACCTAAGAACATTCCCGGGAAGCCCGCACCACACGTAAAAGCAACATGTTCGTGTAAGTATGCATCTAAGGAGTTTAACCATGATCAAAAACAATTGCTTTTTTCGAAATTTTTGTAAACGAACAGAACTAGGCATTCCTGTATATTTACTTATAATGTTCCTCATGTTTCGGAAAAAAAACATTGACCTGCGTAGTGAGAAATTTCGACATGTCTGGAATTTCAGCTCAGAAACTGCAAACTCCTCAAAGCAAGAAGAAAAAGCGTTGCTTCATATACGCTGACATGATGTCATAATTCAGGATCACATAAGCACAAAAAAAGGTTTCAGAAAATAACAAATCTTTTATGTAAAAACATCAGTTCATTTCCAGGGCACGAAAGCCAATATCCATGCAAAAGAACAACTAATGCATTCTTGTCCCCAGATCTGAACAAACATCATATGCTATCAGCTTTCAAAGAAAAGTATAAAAATAGTACAGTAACTTATTAGTACTATGCTGAAGTTTTTGAGGAGGACATTCCCAAGCCCACAGTTAGAAGTCTAGCAACCGACACTTGTAAAAAAAATAAATAAATAAATAATAATAATAATAATAATAATAATAATAATAATATTATGTGACCTGTTTATCCCTGCATCATACGCCCCACAGACTGTGAGCCCACCATTTTAATTTCCGCTGAACAATGAATTAAGAATTCAAGATTTCCACTAGCGACTTCTTCTACATTCCCCTAATGCCTTAACAAATCACTGGCAACAATTGTAAACAGTCATTACAGTCTCGTGCAACAAAGTAAGGAACTGCGGATTGTCAGTCCACGCAAGTATTGCTGGTAAGGCAGATTCTTTCTTGTAATAGTGCAGAATATAAATAAATACGATTGTTGAAGTTGTATTCTTGTTTCTTTACTTACAAGTAACACTACCGAAGTGCCACTCGCCGATTCCAATACACTTCGAATATCATTTAGTCTAGGTCACAATATGATGCACGTATTTTTTTTATACGTACCCATACGGCCTTTGAAGTGGTGAAAATCATCCTGAAGAAAATGCTGTCGTTATCTTTCTGAGCGCATATCACCGAAACAGAAGGAGATGTAACAAAAATGTTGAAACATAATTTCCATGGTTGCTACCGCACTTAACAACTTTGCAAATCGCATCTTCAAACATTTCAAAATCCTCCCCTTCACCTCAATTTTTGGAATGGTAAATAATTTATTTGCAGTAAATCTAATAGTGTATGTAACATCAAATACAACCATATATGATAATGTTACATCCCGAAGTCGCAGCAGTCCGATTAAAGTTGGAAGTATATACAGCTACGCGCGCGACCTGGCCGTCATATGACACTTGTCATACATGGCGATGGTGGTGGTTCCAATTTCACAGTGTAACCATAAAAGACGGGCTACTGAAGGATGTAGCAAACAATACGGTCTTGCTGTCTGTCGAATCCGGGAATAACCAACGTGGAGATGGCAAGAGGCTATTCCTGTTTTGTTTTTTCATGGTCTGTACTTTATTTGTTTGTTTGTTTTGTGTCGTGGTTTTGGATCTTATGTTTGACGTGCACTTAGTGTTTTACAGTATTTAGGTTCTGTTGCATTATCTTTGATAATCAGTGCAATAATGAGGGGACGTTGTATTATCCATTGCAAAGCAGTGCTGCATACAAATAGTGCACCACACACATCCGATTATTGCACAATTTACAGCATGTATCACAATTTTAAAGCAATAATTAACAGGAGGTTTTTCTGTGATGTATCTGTTCTTGAACCACGCATACCTAAATGTGTTCGCAAATCGATGGGATGAAAACTGATTATGAAACAAACTCCCACCAACCCCGAACTTATTGTGCCCTTTCTTCCCATCCACCCTGACAATTCCCTCTGCCCACCCCCTACGGCCAAAGACATCATCCGTTTCCTCACCATCGTCCACCAGAACATACACCCATTTCAACGCTCCCCACTCTCCAGCAGATCCCCTGGTCACCTGCTCTGTCTTCCATTTAAACACCTATACCGCATACTCCCACAAATGGTCCCCACTTCACCTTTACCCAACTTCAACACCCTCATTTAAGCCTCTCTCCTCTTCCCTACCCCCCTCCCCCTCCCCGTCCCCCACCACCACTCCCTTGCACCCCCCCCCCCCCCCCCCCCGGTCCCTACCCTGGCGCACCAACAGTATCGTCTCCTCTACCCAGACTTCATCCCAAATCGCGGACAACATTTCTACCGGAAAACTTGACACTATAGATCTGAGAAGCCAGTGTATTTGGTACATTTCTCACAACTCTATCAAGTGTTGCATTTTTTAAAAGTGATTCGTCGCATAGCACACCACACCATCTACTGTATGTGATCATTCTGAATCAATCATCGCCTATAACCTAGTGAACTCATTGCAGAGCCTCAGACATGCCTTTAAGACAGAATGTATTACAAATACTGGAGAAACATCAAGTGGCAGTATGGCGGACTTGGAAATACTGGCTTCAAACGATGTTCCTTAGCCGAATCGTATCCTAAATTCAGTGATTTTGTTACGAGCTTACAACTCTGGCGATGTGTACCCGCACTGTCAGTCTGTTAATACAAACCCTGGCGATCACTGTCTGTATTCAGTGTAGCGGTATTTGTGTGGAAAAGCACTTCATTCTGAGGAATTGCCATTTCTCGTTTTATAAGGCTTCTATAGTTTTTAACATGGACATTGTAAGTGATACTTGTGTGCACCTGTGGAACCAAGACTGCTTATGACAGTAACATAGCCATTGCGATCATGTTTTTAACATCTGGTTCATTGTAACATGATCACATCTATCTCTATAAGGCACAGTGGTACCAGTCAGAAGAAAAATTTGTGAGACATTTCCACCCATCGCTTATTTTCCTTCAGTATTGTTTGGTATCGCCACGTGTGTTGCTTGTAAGATGATCCCTTTTTCCATGAACTTTAAACACCCACAAGGAATAAAAACAAACAATGGAGATGACAAGAGATGACACAGGACAAGAAAGAGACAGACGGAGACCAGACAAAAGGAATTAAAATCACACAGAGAAAGAGAGAGAGAGAGAGAGAGAGAGAGAGAGAGAGAGAGAGAGAGACTTTATAAACCCACTGATCACAGTGAATCTATCAGTGGTTGGCCAACTGTAAAAAAAAAAAAAAAGAAGGAAAAAATGGAAAAAATGTGTTGCTTGTAAGATGATCACATCTATCTCTATAAGGCACAGTGGCACCACTCAGAAGAAAAATTTGTGAGACATTTCCACCCATCGCTTATTTTTCCTTCAGTACTGTTTGGTATCGCCACGTGTGTTGCTTGTAAGATGATCACATCCATCTCTATAAGGAACAGTGGTACCACTCTGAAGAAAAATTTGTGAGACATTTCCACCCATCCCTTATTTTTCTTCAGTACTGTTTGGTATCGCCATGTGTGTTGTTTGTAAGATGATCACAACTATCTCTATAAGGCACAGTGGCACCACTCAGACGAAATATTTGTGAGACATCTCCACCCATCGCTTCTTTTCCTTCAGTACTGTTTGGAACCGCCGTGTGTGTTGCTTGGAAGATGATCACATTTATCTCTATAAGGCACAGTGGTATCACTCAGAAGGGGGACAAGAAAGGAGCCTCCACGAAAAGTATGTGAATGCAATACACATACTCGGGCGTCCCCTGGGCGGTTGTATACCGGCTGATCCTTTCACTCCAGAACCAACATGACAATCCTACAGAAAAGGACCTTATCAGGCCCAGCACTGACGCTTATCTCCGTAAATATTGAAGGCCTGTCTGCATGCAAAGAACGTCTACTACAAGACCTCTGTCAGAAAGAGAAATGTGACGTCCTGTGTCAACAAGAAACTCACAGAGATAGCACACTGAAAAGACCCAAGATAAACGACATGCGACTAGTAGCTGAAAGGCCACACCGACAGTATGGCAACGCAATCTTTACCAGGCCAAACATACAGATCCTTTCAAGCAGTATAAACGACATCAATGATACTGAAGTGCTAACCATGGAACTTAGTGACTACACTGTTACATCACTGTACAAACCACCAACTGTGGACTTTTCCAGCTCCAACGTAAACAATTTTAATAAAGACAGAGTTAATTTTGTAATCGGTGATTTCAACAGCCACAGTACGCAGTGGGGCTACCAAGAAGACGATGACAATGGCACAGCTGTGATCTGCTGGTCCGAGCTAAACAACCTAAAACTGATACATGACAATAAACTGCCTGCTTCCTACAACAGTGGCAGATGGGGGAGAGGTTATAACCCGGACCTCATCTTCGTTAGCCATCAAGTAACGTCCCAATGTTCAAAAGGAGTTTGCTCACCAATACCAAACACCCATGTTGTTAAACCCCATAGCGTACCTTTTCGCCGTAGGTACAATTATAAGAAAGCAGAATGGTCAACCTTTCAAAACCTCATGGAAGATTCTGTAAACAACCTACCACCTGAACCAAGATTCTATGACAATTTCGTGAAGGCTGTGCAGTGGTGTTCCAAGCAATCGATCCCTAGAGGAGGCAGAAGCAATTATGTTGAAGGCCTTACGCCAGAATTAGAGGATCAGTTGCAGCAATACCTGACACTGTTTGACGCAAACCCTCTATCCGCGGAAACTATCACTGCGGGCGAGCAGCTAACCGGGTCACTAGCTAAAACCAGGAGAGAGAAATGGCTGAGGGCAATAGGGGAATTGGACATGAAAAGGAGCAGTCAGAAAGCCTGGACACTCCTTAAACGTCTCAACAATGACCCGACTTTCTCTCCAGAACATGCTCCCGTCACAGCCGACCAAATAGCCCACCAGCTTCTCAAGAATGGGAAACCCGACACCAAAATCAGGAAGTCTGAGACCAAAATAGACAGGATTGAACACCAAGAAAATTCAACTCTGGCCACCCCTCTCACAATGGCAGATCTGGACAAAGCCATAGCGAAATGCAAGCTAAGGAAGGCCCCGGGCCTGGACGGGATTTTTGTTGAACAGATTAAACACTTTGGTCCCAACATTAAACAATGGCTACTGAAACTGTTTAACAATTGCATGGAAACAGGTCAGATTCCCACAATCTGGAGGAAGGCTAAAGTTATTGCCATTTTAAAACCAGGCAAAAATGCTGATGACCCCAGAAATTTCCGACCCGTAGCACTTCTCTGCCATATCTTTAAAATCTTTGAAAGAATGCTCCAGGATCGCCTCTACAGTGCCATAGAACCCTACCTAATCCCCCAACAAGCAGGTTTCCGCCCAGGGAAAAGCACTACATCTCAGGTAATTAACCTCACGCAGCTGATTGAAGATGGCTATGAGAACCGGAAAATAACCGGTGTCGCCTTTATAGACTTGACAGCCGCATATGACACCGTCAACTTACGTCTGCTAATGAAGAAGCTGTATGCCATTACCAGGGACTTTAAGTTCACATCCACAGTTAGAAGTCTGTTAGAGAACCGTAGGTTCTCTGTGGAATTCCAAGGGATGCACAGCAGGTGGCGGGCCCAGAAAAATGGTCTCCCTCAGAGCAGCATACTGGCACCCTTACTTTTTAACTTATACACCAACGATCAACCACTGCCAGCTGGTACGGAAAACTATATCTACGCCGATGACCGTGCTATGGCCGTACAGGGTGACTCCTTTGAGGATGTTGAGACAAAGCTCACGGATGCTCTGTCAGTACTACGCCGACAATCAACTCAAGCCGAACCCTAGCAAAACACAAGTTTGCGCCTTCCATCTCCGTAACAAGCAGGCATCCCGTAAGCTGCGTGTCTTCTGGAAGGACACACTCCTTGAACACTGCGTTAACCCCAAATACCTAGGAGTAACCCTAGACAGGGCTCTGACGTATAAACAGCACTGTATTAACACCAAAATGAAGGTGAGCGGCAGAAATAATATTCTTCGGAAAATAACGTCCTCCTCCTGGGGCGCAAAGCCAGAAGTAGTGAGGACCACAGCATTAGCAGTTTGCTTCCCAGCAGGCGAATATGCAAGCAGTGTCTGGTACAACTCTACCCACACTAAACAGGTCGACATTGCTCTGAACGAGACCTGCAGGCTCATCACTGGATGTCTGAAACCGACGCCAACAGACAAGCTCTACCATCTTGCTGGGATTGCACCTCCTGCAGTGCGAAGAGAAGCGGCAGCCTATAGTGAAAGAGAGAGGGCTGAGATGGCAGAGAGCCACCCCCTCCACAAAACTCAGCCAGCCACCAAACGCTTGAAATCTAGACGCAGTTTTCTCAGAGCAACCGAAGATTTTAGCGACCAACCTGGATCTAGGGTGGAGAGATGGAAGCGGTCGAGAGAAGGGCACTGGATGGAATCAAAGGAAGAATTGGCACCAGGTTACGATGAGGACTGGGTGGTCTGGAGATCACTAAACGGGGCTACGCACCAACACTGCACGGTCAAGAGATAACCTTCTGAAGTGGAGATATTCTACTACATCTAATCTCTGCGACTGTGGAGAGGTGCAGACGACCCAGCACATGTATAACTGCCCAGAATGTCCTTCACACTGCACTTTAGACGATCTGATGTTGGCAACCCCAAATGCTGTCGACGTAGCCCGCTTATGGGCCAAATGCCTATAACATTTTGTTTCTGTGCACACACATTTGTATGTAATTAATTTTTTTCTGTGTGCTATTCATTTTTTTTTATATTCCTGTATCCATGGTGCTTCTGACACAAATAAAAAAAATCACTCAGAAGAAAAATTTGTGAGACATTTCCACCCATCGCTTATTTTCCTTCAGTATTGTTTGGTATCGCCACGTGTGTTGCTTGTAAGATGATCACATCTATCTCTATGAGGCACAGTGGTACCACTCAGAAGAAAAATTTGTGAGACATCTCCACCCATCGCTTACTTTCCTTCACTCCACCCATCGCTTACTTTCCTTCAGTACTGTTTGGTACCGCCATGTGTGTTGCTTGTAAGATGATCCCTTTTTCCATGAACTTTAAACACCCACAAGGAATAAAAACAAACAATGGAGATGACAAGAGATGACACAGGACAAGAAAGAGACAGAGGGAGACCAGACAAAAGGAATTAAAATTACACAGAGAAAGAGAGAGAGAGACAGATAGAGAGAGAGGGAGAGAGAGAGAGAGAGAGAGAGAAAGGGAGAGAGAGAGAGAGAGAGAAAGGGGGAGAGAGAGAGAGAGAGAGAGAGAGAGAGAGAGAGAGAGAGAGAGAGAGAGGGGGGGGGAGAGAGAGAGAGAGAGAGAGAGAGAGAGAGAGAGAGAGAGAGAGGGAGAGAGAGAAAGACTTTATAAACCCACTGATCGCAGTGAATCTATCAGTGGTTGGCCAACTGTAAAAAAAAAAAAGGAAAAAAAAAGGGAAAAAAATGTGTTGCTTGTAAGATGATCACATCTATCTCTGTAAGGCACAGTGGCACCACTCAGAAGAAACATTTGTGAGACATTTCCACCCATCGCTTATTTTTCTTCAGTATTGTTTGGTATCGCCATGTGTGTTGCTTGTAAGATGATCACAACTATCTCTATAAGGCACAGTGGTATCACTCAGAAGAAAAATTTGTGAGACATTTCCACCCATCGCTTATTTTCCTTGAGTATTGTTTGGTATCGCCAGCACTCACTGGCGATGTATTATACTTAGTTGTAGTGGATGTGCGATAGATTCGCTGTGATCAGTGGGCTTATAAAGTCTCTCTCTCTCTCTCTCTCTCTCTCTCTCTCTCTCTCTCTCTCTCTCTGTCTGTGTGTGTGTGTGTGTGTGTGTGTGTGTGTGTGTGTGTGTGTGTTCCAACGAGTGTGAAGAAAATGGTGTTGCCCTGTCATAAGGGAAGGTATGTATTTGAGATAGAAAACTGCGATTGCCGTAAGGGGAATGAAAGATTTTTTTTATGAGGAAAATTATGTCCAGCTTTCTATTCATGCATACTGTGTCCCAGCACCAAGTCGACTCTCTCATCCTAAATGACCTTCCTACAACCTCACCATGTTGTTTACACCTCTCCCTATGTCCTTCACTGCACTGACGATGGTTGGTTGGTTTATGGGATTGAAGGGACCAGACTACTAGGGCCATTGGTCCCTTTTTCCATGAACTTGGAACACCCACAAGGAATAAAAACAAACAATGGAGAAGACAAGAGATGACAAGACAAGAAGGAGACAGACAGAGACCAGACAAAAGGAATTAAAATCACACATACAGAGAGACAGAGACAGAGACAGAGACAGAGAGAGAGAGAGAGAGACTTTATAAGCCCACTGATCACAGCGAACCTCTCAGTGGTTGGCCAACTGAAAAAAAAAAAAAAAAAAAGGAAAAGCCAACCACCAAGAAACACACTAAAAACCCCAGTCTAAAATCATAGGCCAAAGGCCGGACTCAACACAGAAAAAGGACAAACACTTAGATCAAGCGATAAAAACCCCCTGCACAAATAAAACTCAAAACTAAGTCTGTGATTGCAACGTCATCTGATAAAAGTGCAGGAAGCGTATCAGGCAGCGCAAATGTCTGCCTGAGCGGAGTTAAAAGTGGGCAGTCCAACAAGATGTGGACCACAGTCAAAGCTGACCTGCAGCGACATAACGGTGGGTCCTTACGGTGCAATAAATAGCTGTGCGTCATCCAGGTGTGGCCAATGTGCAGCCGGCAGAGGACAACAAGGGTCCTTGAGAGAGACCTGCAAGGAGGAGCGCCACGCACTGGTAGCCTCCTTGATGGCCTGAAGTTTGTTGGGTGAAGGAAGGGTGCGCCATTCTTCACCCCAGGTGCCAAGTACCTTCTGCCACAAAACTGACCTGAGGTCACACTCCGAAATGCCAATCTCCAAGGCTGGTGCACCAACAGCCTGTTTGGCCAGCGTCTCAACACATTCATTTCCTGGAATGCCTACATAGCCCGGGGTCCACACAAAGACCACAGAGCAGCCACAATGGGCAAGAGTATGGAGGGACTCCTGGATAGCCATCACCAAACGAGAACAAGGGAAACACTGGTTGATGGCTCATAAACCGCTCAGGGAGCCAGTACAGATAACGAAGGTCTCATCTGAGCGGGAGTGGATATACTCTAGGGCGCGAGAGATGGCAACCAGCTCGACAGTGAAAACACTGCAGCCAGCCAGCAATGGGTGTTGTTCATAATGATCCCCTAGAGTAAGAGCATAACAGACACGACCAGCAAACATCAAACCGTCAGTATAGATGTCAGAGCCTTGAAACGTTGCATGGATTGAAAGAAAGCGGCGGCAGAGGGCCTCAGGAGGGACTGAGTCCTTAAGGCCCTGTTCCAAGTCGAGCCAAAGGCATGGGTGGGGCACACACCACGGGGTATATGCAGAGGGACCCGGAAAAAGAGTTGGAAGACGGAAAACCTCAAGCCCAGAGAGAAGAGCTCTGACGCAAACCGCGATCGTACACCCTGACCGGGGCCGCCATTCCAGAAGATGGACAATCGACAGAGGGAACAGTAGACGATAATTGGGATGCCCGGGCAAGCTACAAATGTGTGTAGCATAGGTGGCCAGTAATCGTTGGCGCCGGAACTGCAATGGAGGGACGCCTGCCTCCACAAGGATGCTGTTGACAGGGCTCGCGCAGAAAGCTCCAGTGGCGAGTTGGATCCCGCTGTGAAGGATGGGGTCCAGCAACCGAAATGTGGAAGGGGATGCTGAACCGTTAGCCAGGCTCCCATAATCTAGACGGGACTGAAATAACGCCTGGTACAGCCGTAGAAGGGTAGACCAATCGGCACCCCCTGCTGGTCTGACTCAAGCAACGAAGAGCATTAAGATGCCGCCAGCACGTTTGTTTAAGCTGTCAAATATGAGGCAGCCAAGTCAACTGGGTATTGAAAACCAATCCCAGAAACCGATGTGTCTCCACCACAGCAAGAGGTTCACTGTTTAGATAAAGCTGTGGCTCAGGGTGAACAATGCGTCACTGGCATAAATGCATAACGCAGGTCTTGGCAGCTGAAAACTGGAAGCCATGCGATAAAACCCAAGACTGTGCCTTGCAGATAGCGCCCTGCAACAGCCGTTCAGCAGCCGCAATGCCAGTGGAGCTATAGTATAGGAAGAAGTCGTCAGCATACAAGGAAGCTGAGATAGACGTTCCCACCACCGCAGCGAGCCCATTAACTGCAATTAAAAAGAGGCAGATACTTAAGACAGATCCCTGCGGTACCCCACTCTGGAGGAACTATGGGAGGCCACAACTTGCACACGGAAGGAACAAAGCAACAGAAAATTTTGTATGAAAATCGCGAGCAGACCCCAAAGACCCAAACCATGAAGCATAGAGAGGATGTGATGCCGCCATGTCATGTCGTATTCCTTCCGCATGGCAAAAAAGACTGCAACCAGATGCTGATGGCGGGCAAAGGCCACATGGGTGGCAGACTCCAGGCACACCAGATTATCGGCGGCAGAGCGGCCCTTATGGAACCCACCCCGAGACTGAGCCAGAAGGCCCCGAGACTCAAGTAGCCAACTCAACCTCCGGCTCACCTTGTGTTCGATCAACTTGCATAGAACATTGGTGAGGCTAATGGGGCAGTAGCTGTCCACCTCCAGTGTGTTCTTGCCAGGTTTCAACATGGTTTATGGGATTGAAGGGACCAGACTACTAGGACCACTGAAACGACCGAATGTTAAACTCACTGATAGTGGTGGGTCAGTGACTATTGGATCGCAAATTTAATCGGGTCAGACTTGCAGAAATTCTGGCTGCTTCTTTGTGTGAAAATATGTTGTATAGACTGAACTTGGAATGAGCCTTTGCCTAATTAAATATAGACTTGATAGCAATTTCAAGTGCTTTATTAAGAATAACAAGCCATTTCAATAGAATTTTCAAATGCTTACTGAAATTAAACTCCATCCTCCGAACACTCGAAATTTTTTAATATGAACTTACAGGAATTGATTTTCAACTTGAGTTACGCAGCCTCTGTGTATTAGGTAGGGGTTTCATCAACGCTGCTTTACACTGCCTAGCGTGTATCTACTACTGCAGAGTGAAGGGACATTGGAAAGAAGAAATATAGAGGTAGGTGAACTGTTCGAAGGAAGTTACTGAGAGAGAGTATGGAGACAAAAGAACGGCAGAACGATCCTGCCCCGCCGCAATAGGTGTTCAACAGCAAACTATTGTAGCAGTATGCTGATGTTGCCTGCAACCTATTAATGAGGCTTATCAACATTTAAGTGAGACAAGATATTAACTAGAAATGGTCAAAATAAATTAGGAAACTAATTACATAAACAATACTAAGCACAAAATTAGACCTGGTGCTATATTCCTTAAGAATGAGGGCCAACCTTTCTTTTTAATGGAAATGCAGATTATACTCATTCATGTTAATGGTAATTACGCAAAAATGAAAATAAAATTAATTTAAGGAGGCAGATGGTTAAACAAGAGAGGAAGTAAAGAGATCCTAGCTAGCTTCGTCACATTATAACAGAACGTCACCTTGAGCCCTAAACTAGTATAGTAATACTCGATACAGTAAATAGTTTGGAAGTAACCAATACTCCAATGTCCGATTTGAAGACTGTCAGATTCCTTATATCTATCTTTACACACTTTAACCTTCTTCACGTGGCAATGGTGTCTACAACTTGTGACTATTGAGTCGCATGTAATAGTTTCCAAAGCACACTGAATATACCATTTAGCGTAACCTTGAAGCATGCAGAAAACATTAGCTAGCCTTTTCTGTGCATTCCTCCGTATTTAAACTAATGGCCCGAAACACATTGGTAATTGTGAGAAACATAAAATTCTCTTGATTGTAAATTTGGTGAAAGACAATAAGTTTCATTTTATATTTGTGTAGAAGTGTTGTTAAATGTGAGAAGATTAATTAAATAGTGATGTGCATAAACTAAAGTAACTCTTTTTCTCTAAAAGACAAAATACCACATGTTACCATAAAAACCAGTTAGTCTCATCCTAACAAAGAAAACCACATGAACCTCTCAGCGGAATCACTCCTAGACTCAATGAAGCCACTATATACTATGAAGAAAATAATGAAGCCATCATCATAAAAGCTACGTGCAAACACTGTTCGTACTTGTTAACGACCTCCATCTAAATTTGAACCTTCTGTAGATCCTAAATTTACCATGTGGACAAAGGAGTAGGACTTGAATATGATCTAACTTGTAGACTGTGGAACTTTAGGAAGGAAGAGGTCTGTTAAAACATGGCGAGTGTATCATCTTCAAAGAGGACCCCCCATGCAACATTAAGCCTCCCTGTTCCATCGATAAAATCACATTGCCGGGTTCATTGTGTGTTCCCACTTCTCATCATTTGAGGGTACGTCCAGCATCGTCTAACATTATCATTTTGCTGATCCAAGTTTTATCATGTGGGGAGGCATAATTGTTGCATGGGCATATTGATGTCAAAATCTCTGAACATGGTACACTCACCAGTCATCATTATTGTGACACTGCCTCCTTCCCGATGTGCTTCTTTTCAGGGATGCATTCGGACTCTATTCATTTTTACAGATGACAAAGTGCAATTACACAAAAACTGAGTTTGTTGAGGAGCTCTTGGAACAAGAGGATATTTGGGGAATGGACTGGCCTGCCAATTCCCAATTAAAATCCTATCGAGCATGTGTGGGATGCCTTGGGGAAACATATTGCAGTACATCCATATGCAACAATGACCACCCAGCAGTTTTCAACCACACTGGAGGAGGGAATGGAATGCCTTACCAAAAGAACTCTTTAACAACCTTGCTGCCAGCATGTGAGCAAGTTGTAGGGCATGGTTTGCCATCTGTGGTGATCACATACCCTATTAAGGACCATGTCCCAACCTCTGCAATGTCCAAGGAGCATAATAAACTGTGACAACTTCAGTATAATTATTGTCTTTCAATAACAGCATAATTTCTGTTTGTCTCGCGGTCTGTTTCTTTCACTTCTGTACTATACACTAGCAGTTCTTCCTAGGCATGGTTAAAGTTTCACAAAGTTATATTACTTCACAGTGACACATCATGCGAAAGTTACTTTTGTCCTTGCTTTTTTCACACCAGTGTATGTAACGATATACAGCAAGATCAGATAGCTCCACTTCCTGCATTTGAACTCCTTAAATAACTTTTTTCTTTTTTTCATTTTTACATTTTACACATAGTATATTCAAGTAGGAGGGTAATATACGTGGCATGTGTAATGAGGGGTGGTTCCGACCAGAGCACGGAAGGAAGTTCACAGCCCGTCCCTAGAGGTCACATGTGCGTCACGTGACTATACAGAGCTAGCAGCAGCATGCATCAATTGTCCATACACTGCCAGATGCATTGCGAACAGTGACAGGGAGGCGTCAAAAGATGAGCAAAGAGGTGTTGTTCGTTTTCTGACAGTGGAAGGAGGAGGAGGAGGAGGAGGAGGAGGAACAGACTTTCATCGACGAATGTCACAAGTGTATGGCAAACACTGCATGTCCATTGCAAGCGTCAAGGCGTGGCAAAGCGCTTCAGGGAAGGATGGGTGTCGTTAGCCGATGATGCACGGTCTGGAGCAGCGCACTGCGTTACTTATGACAACATCCGGCTGTTGGATGCACTCATTACCCAGGACCGTCGAGTGACAGTGAAAGCCATAGCCACCGTGGTTGGATTGAGTGTCTTAAGTGTTCACACAGCCATGAAGGAATAACTGCACATGCACAAAATGGGTTCCCCACAGCTTCAACCACACCAGGAAGCATGTTGAATGGCTCCCTTCCAAGTCACTTCTTACAGTACGGAAAAACAGTGAATGTCCAGCGTTACTCACAAACCTTGACCACCCTTCACCAAGGGATCAAATTAAAACAACCAGACAATCTCACCTGTGGGGTCATTCTGCTCCACAACAATGCAAAGCCTCATATAGCTAACACAGTCACAGCACTCCTGCAGAAATTCAAATGGGAGGTTCTCTGCCACACTCCATACAGTCCGAACCTCTCCCCCTGTAATTATGCCATTTTTTGTCCCCTTAAAAAGGCTCTGAGGGGCAAACAATTCACTTGAGATGACAACATCCAGCTGTACATGCAGAACTGGTTAACATCGCAGACCCAGGAAATTTTTGAGACAGCCATTCACCACCTTGTCACAGTGGGACAAGTGTCTCAACAGCCAGGGTCAATACTTCTGACATACAGGTACTGGTTTCTGTAATTATGCCTCCGGCTCGTTTCTTTTTGAACGCCCCTTATAATAATTGCCATGGCCAACAGTTGTGTACATAGTGGCAATACCGTGAGATTCTGTTATACTTGTGAACTCACATTGTATACTTATTCATCATTCTATACTGGTGTAGTCTACTTTTACCTGACAACGGACTGACTCAAGTGAAAAGTTATTAGTTAAGTGGTCAGTAGTGCAGCCTGGAGAGTAAATTCTCCAGACAGCAAGTTAGGAGTTGATATCACAGGACCCACTGTAAAATTTAAAATGCATGTACAGAGCTCGTTTCTGATCTCTATTGGTAGTATCTTTCTCTATAATCCATTGGGGTGGGGGGATAATCAGACAAAGCTATGTGACACAGCTGTACTTGCTACAATTCTATTATTCAATTATGTATTTTTTTGTATTTTTTTTTCTTTTACACGTAGTACACACTTAAATACAGCTCCACAGCCAGAAATTTGTCAGTCTCTTATTTGCTTCTGTTGTGTACAGGTGCCATTATGCCCGACACTAGATTGTGTCTATTATGTTATTGCACTGTTTTGTTTTCCCCTTTAGTCACTCTTTCAAACCTGCTTGCTTATGGGGTCACTTGCGCACCTCGTGTTGTCTTTGCGAATGTCTCACTCAGGACATTTGTTGTTTGTTATTTCCACAGATATTCGAGTCTGTTTGGGTTTTTCCCAGTTCACTTGAGATTCTGCTGCTTTGTGGCCACAGCACTATTCCTCCACAAGGGAATACAGAAAGCGTAATTCTAGATGTGAAAATAAGTTAGAAATCAACCTACTGTATCTTCTAAAGATTCCTACACAAGAAGAAAATCCTGAGATTTGCTTTTCTGGATGACACTTTAAGACTGAAAATGACATGTGCCAGTGAGAGCAAAGAGCTTCGACTACTACTGTGTTACTTCAGCCGAACAAGTGGGTTGTTATGGAAATCTTGGGAGAGAAATGAATAAACATACTGGCTGTAACTACCAATTTCGTGTGCGTGCTGCTTCATAGTTCACGTGTGAAGTTTTTTTTTTGCCACTAGAGGCCATTTGATCTACTAATATGACAGCAGTTGTGTGCGCAGCATGCCGGCTGCACCACCTGTTGGAACTAATGTCTATGTAGGCTGGAGCACAAGGCTCTGCTGGCCACTGACGTATTGCTAATTGTATTGTACCTTGTCCACGCGCTGACTACCTCGTCTTCCATGTGTGTGTACTGTTCGAGCAATAAATTACAGTGTTCTTGGTTAAGTACAATACTCAAAATAATTTCAGTGGTAAACTGTTCACACAAATGAACAATTTCAACTCTTAACAGTGCTAATATTTTAGCAGAAGTGAGTTGTTACACTGCTGAAACGTCGAAGCCGTTTGATCTGCAGCAGAAAATTCCATATCTGCAGTCAGTATAATTCTTGAGCCATTATTCATCTGGAGAAAGTTCCTCTGGCAAACATGAGGAAGACGATATGTAAAAACACTTATTTTGGGAGGATATATTAGAAGCTTGTCCCTGCTCCTGGCAGAAGAGGATGACCCTCTGAAATCAAATTCTCTAACAGAATGAGAGAACAATAAGACCATTTTTTTCACACATTGTTAAAACACGCAAGCATTCATTTCCTCAATACGGCAACTTCAGTGCCTCGTGAAACAACAAACACCCCTCCAACCATAAACCTGGCACTCCATTCTCACAACAGGGAGATCAAATTTTTGCCAAAAACCAACAAAAATAAATATTTTAGGCAGCATATCAAAACAGAATATTTCAGTTAAATGCAACTTTTCACTACGAAAATAGTTTTGTTTTTAAGAATGGCATTTATGTGTTAAATGAAATTTACATCTATGCCTCTATTTTGGTTGAAATTTTGAAAATTTCACTGTTATTGCTTTGTGTATACTACACTTTATACTGAGGTCAGTTCATGTACATACAGTGTATGTCCCATATTTTGCACTGTATTCTAAACCATTTGTCTTAAAGGAAAGCTCAAAAATATGTAAAAAGCCATCAATACCTTGCTGTATTTCCAATATCAATACTTTTGTTCCTATATTATCACGAGACCTATATAACTGTATGTATTGGTATTGATACCAAATATCTTATTGAATCTGGTATTGGAACATCCCTACATCCAGCAGCAGTACATAAGCAAATACAATCTATGTGCAGCAGATGCACTCAAAGATGCCCACTAGCATTTGTTTTGCCTGAAAACACACACACAATATTGCATAAGGACACAGTTTAGGAAAAGGGATCTGACAGCAAACCAAGCTTCCAGCATTAAGGTCTGTTTGCCAGTCTAGCCTCCAACCACAATACCACAATAGGGTCAGTTCACGTGGTTTGTCATTGGGAATCCACAGGATGCAAACACACCTGAACATAGCTCTTCAAACTGAAGAGTTTAAACCTTACCAGGACATTTAGGCAAGAACATCATAAGATAATTCTTTGTGTGCCATCATTCCCAATTGTGACCTCAATGGCAGCACAAGCTAGTCGGCACCACAAGGACACATGCACAGCTTATGAAACACTGTACACAAGCATCAATCCACTTGCTCCAAACACCATTCTTCTCGTACATCTTCCTGTAACAAAAGGGAATTTATATTCATCACCTGACAATATTATTATAAGATAATTTAAGATACACATTTTTACAAAACATTTAAAATATGTTAAAAATGGAGTACAAAAGACATGCAAATGGTCATAATTATCTCAGTGAAAATCATTGTTCTCCTTTTTGTTTATGCATCTGCAGTACTCTGATACATTGAAATTGCGATGTAATCTCTTTGCCTATGCAGCTAAGCAACTGACTCCTTCATATCCCACCAATGGGTATGCGCACACACACACACTACTGCACCAGCTTTATGGCGGTGTGTGCGCACCTGCTCTCACTCATTTACCACCGATAACTGGAGGCTGGCCACTCAAGGGCTAGTGCTCACAGTCCTGTTGGATAACTTTTATTGCTGTAAGTTTTCTGGCAGTTTTTACCACAGTTATTCCTGTTAGGAGGGTTTAGCCCAGTTCTCGATTTGGGAATGCTACTTGTGCTGACTCTGTGTAATTTATTTTGTACTCAGGATTACTGTAAGTTCAATTTCACTATTTTCTGTTTTGTTTCAAGCTATGGTTTAAATTTTATTTGTACCTTCTTTTACCCCCCATGAACCATGGACCTTGCCGTTGGTGGGGAGGCTTGCGTGCCTCAGCGATACAGATAGCCGTACCGTAGGTGCAACCACAACGGAGGGGTATCTGTTGAGAGGCCAGACAAACGTGTGGTTCCTGAAGAGGGGCAGCAGCCTTTTCAGTAGTTGCAAGGGCAACAGTCTGGATGATTGACTGATCTGGCCTTGTAACAATAACCAAAACGGCCTTGCTGTGCTGGTACTTGCGAACGGCTGAAAGCAAGGGGAAACTACAGCCGTAATTTTTCCCGAGGGCATGCAGCTTTACTGTATGATTACATGATGATGGCGTCCTCTTGGGTAAAATACTCCGGAGGTAAAATAGTCTCCCATTCGGATCTCCGGGCGGGGACTACTCAAGAGGATGTCGTTATCAGGAGAAAGAAAACTGGCGTTCTACGGATCGGAGCGTGGAATGTCAGATCCCTTAATCGGGCAGGTAGGTTAGAAAATTTAAAAAGGGAAATGGATAGGTTGAAGTTAGATATAGTGGGAATTAGTGAAGTTCGGTGGCAGGAGGAACAAGACTTCTGGTCAGGTGACTACTGGGTTATAAACACAAAATCAAATAGGGGTAATGCAGGAGTAGGTTTAATAATGAATAGGAAAATAGGAATGCGGGTAAGCTACTACAAACAGCATAGTGAACGCATTATTGTGGCCAAGATAGATACGAAGCCCACGCCTACTACAGTAATACAAGTTTATATGCCAACTAGCTCTGCAGATGACGAAGAAATTGAAGAAATGTATGATGAAATAAAAGAAATTATTCAGATTGTGAAGGGAGACGAAAATTTAATAGTCATGGGTGACTGGAATTCGAGTGTAGGAAAAGGGAGAGAAGGAAACATAGTAGGTGAATATGGATTGGGGGACAGAAATGAAAGAGGAAGCCGCCTGGTCGAATTTTGCACAGAGCACAACATAATCATAACTAACACTTGGTTTAAGAATCATGAAAGAAGGTTGTATACATGGAAGAACCCTGGAGATACTAAAAGGTATCAGATAGATTATATAATGGTAAGACAGAGATTTAGGAACCAGGTTTTAAATTGTAAGACATTTCCAGGGGCAGATGTGGACTCTGACCACAATCTATTGGTTATGACCTGTAGATTAAAACTGAAGAAACTGCAAAAAGGTGGGAATTTAAGGAGATGGGACCTGGATAAACTAAAAGAACCAGAGGTTGTACAGAGATTCAGGGAGAGCATAAGGGAGCAATTGACAGGAATGGGGGAAATAAATACAGTAGAAGAAGAATGGGTAGCTTTGAGGGATGAAGTAGTGAAGGCAGCAGAGGATCAAGTAGGTAAAAAGACGAGGGCTAGTAGAAATCCTTGGCTAACAGAAGAAATATTGAATTTAATTGATGAAAGGAGAAAATATAAAAATGCAGTAAGTGAAACAGGCAAAAAGGAATACAAACGTCTCAAAAATGAGATCGTCAGGAAGTGCAAAATGGCTAAGCAGGGATGGCTAGAGGACAAATGTAAGGATGTAGAGGCCTATCTCACTAGGGGTAAGATAGATACCGCCTACAGGAAAATTAAAGAGACCTTTGGAGATAAGAGAACGACTTGTATGAATATCAAGAGCTCAGATGGAAACCCAGTTCTAAGCAAAGAAGGGAAAGCAGAAAGGTGGAAGGAGTATATAGAGGGTCTATACAAGGGCGATGTACTTGAGGACAATATTATGGAAATGGAAGAGGATGTAGATGAAGATGAAATGGGAGGTATGATACTGCGTGAAGAGTTTGACAGAGCACTGAAAGACCTAAGTCGAAACAAGGCCCCCGGAGTAGACAATATTCCATTGGAACTACTGACGGCCGTGGGAGAGCCAGTCCTGACAAAACTCTACCATCTGGTGAGCAAGATGTATGAAACAGGCGAAATACCCTCAGACTTCAAGAAGAATATAATAATTCCAATCCCAAAGAAAGCAGGTGTTGACAGATATGAAAATTACCGAACTATCAGCTTAATAAGTCACAGCTGCAAAATACTAACACGAATTCTTTACAGACGAATGGAAAAACTAGTAGAAGCCAACCTCGGGGAAGATCAGTTTGGATTCCGTAGAAACACGGGAACACGTGAGGCAATACTGACCTTACGACTTATCTTAGAAGAAAGATTAAGGAAAGGCAAACCTACGTTTCTAGCATTTGTAGACTTGGAGAAAGCTTTTGACAATGTTGACTGGAATACTCTCTTTCAAATTCTAAAGGTGGCAGGGGTAAAATACAGGGAGCGAAAAGCTAGTTACAATTTGTACAGAAACCAGATGGCAGTTATAAGAGTCGAGGGACATGAAAGGGAAGCAGTGGTTGGGAAGGGAGTAAGACAGGGTTGTAGCCTCTCCCCGATGTTGTTCAATCTGTATATTGAGCAAGCAGTAAAGGAAACAAAAGAAAAATTCGGAGTAGGTATTAAAATTCATGGAGAAGAAATAAAAACTTTGAGGTTCGCCGATGACATTGTAATTCTGTCAGAGACGGCAAAGGACTTGGAAGAGCAGGTGAATGGAATGGACAGTGTCTTGAAAGGAGGATATAAGATGAACATCAACAAAAGCAAAACAAGGATAATGGAATGTAGTCTAATTAAGTCGGGTGATGCTGAGGGAATTAGATTAGGAAATGAGACACTTAAAGTAGTAAAGGAGTTTTGCTATTTGGGGAGCAAAATAACTGATGATGGTCGAAGTAGAGAGGATATAAAATGTAGGCTGGCAATGGCAAGGAAAGCGTTTCTGAAGAAGAGAAATTTGTTAACATCCAGTATTGATTTAAGTGTCAGGAAGTCATTTCTGAAAGTATTCATATGGAGTGTAGCCATGTATGGAAGTGAAACATGGACGATAAATAGTTTGGACAAGAAGAGAATAGAAGCTTTCGAAATGTGGTGCTACAGAAGAATGCTGAAGATTAGATGGGTAGATCACATAACTAATGAGGAAGCATTGAATAGGATTGGGGAGAAGAGAAGTTTGTGGCACAACTTGACCAGAAGAAGGGATCGGTTGGTAGGACATGTTCTGAGGCATCAAGGGATCACCAATTTAGTATTGGAGGGCAGCGTGGAGGGTAAAAATCGTAGAGGGAGACCAAGAGATGAATACACTAAGCAGATTCAGAAGGATGTAGGTTGCAGTAGGTACTGGGAGATGAAAAAGCTTGCACAGGATAGAGTAGCATGGAGAGCTGCATCAAACCAGTCTCAGGACTGAAGACCACAACAACAACAAACCTTCTTTTAGTGTACTAGCCCGAGAGATTTGCATTCTACTTGAATTGAATGTTTAACCTACTTATGGGA